>NC_047129.1:12469028-14869028 GCF_009829125.3 Periophthalmus magnuspinnatus | reverse complement strand
GATCTGTCACTGAGTTCTATTCTCTCAGGCCCCCTCCACCTGAGTCCTCTGGAAAAACCTTTATTTATCCACCCCCGCTCCTGCTGAAAAATGGATGGGACCCAGGCAGAAGAATTAATAACAATGTGCAATGATAATGGCAAAAAGGTCTAGTGATATTGATGGCTTAATCAGGGACAGCCAACCTCCAGACGGTCATGATTTCAAATGAGTCATTGCTTTGCAGAATTCCATTTTTATCTTTTGCCAATTACCAAAGGAAGGTAATGCGTAAAACGTATCCCCGATATTTATTTGCATTGGGAGGTTTTACTGATGCAAAAAGCAGCCCGCAGTGATACTTCGACTTGATTCTTAATAATAAAATGAATTATATCTTACATTTTGCTCCCGTCCTCAGCGTTTTACACCATTTTGCTCAAAGCCGGAGAAGATGGTGTATGCATGACTTGAGCTGGCAGTGTCTGCGGCTCAGCTCTTAAGCACAAAACCAGTATCCGTGGCTCAGCTTTGGCAGGGTAGCAAAATGTTTCGAAGACATAAATCACACGAAGAGAAGCAGATAGAGAAACTCAATATTTTGAAATGAAGTGTTTTATTGTAAATGTTGACACGGCGAAGATATGGCAAAATATGGAGTCAGCAGAATTATGTATAAAACTACTGTGTAGAGTTTCAGATATAAAACATTTTTGCACATTCTAGTGATGGGAAGACAGGATGAGTTTTCCAAAAATTCTATACAATACTCTTGCACGCCACAATCCAATTTAGGAGCAGTTAGTAACTCATACAGCCGTTAATACAGAGACTGAAACTGATATTAAAATGAAAGTTTTTCTTTCTTGACCCACATTTGAAATTGTTGGTGCAGCAGTACAGACTTCCACCCCCCCCAGACACTTCCTCTTCCTCTTTTTGTTTAATACACTTTTAACATTTAGTTTTAACAGCCTCATCCACAGCCACTCCTCTGTAAAAGCTGCATTTTTTTCATTTGTATACAAAACAAATCTACAAACTTACCCAGATTACGATCACGTATAAATACAGACTGCGTATTTGTGTCTCGGTGCTGTCTTAAACTTACAGTCTAACAAAAGTGTAGTGAATGAGTGACCGATGAGGCAGGTTGTGTCCACAGAGCACTTCTCTCTGTTTGCTCAGGTGTGTGGGGGCACGCTGCTCCTGTCTATTTGCCTTTTCTATTGGCGTGCGTTTAGCTGTAATTCACCATCCCGCAGAGTTAACAAACGCTATAGACTTTCAGTGACCATAAAGTGACCGGCCCATTGTCTGCCTCAAGTTTGTGGGTCATCTGGGTAAATGGTAAAAGTGACTTTGGAGTTCAGAAGTTCAGACACTGTTCAGACCAGAGATCGACCGATATGGGTTTTTCATGGCCGATTCTGGTACCGATTGTTTAGAATACAGAGCAACCGATGGGCGATATGCTCTGCCGATATTTTTTGGACCGATATGTAGGTAAATTTTGATTCTTTTCCTCAAATTCATTTAAATTTATTACAAACTTTACCACAGACCTATAAGAAAGCTGGGTATCACCTTTAGTGCAGTTATCTCTTTGTATTAAAGTGTTAAAATAAAGCTTTGTGTGTATTTTCTAAGCAGCAAATCCATCAAAACAAAATATCGGCCTAAGCTGGAGATTTAAGACCGATAGCTGATACGCTTAAAAGCCCAAATATCGGCGCAATATATCGGCCAAACGATTGGTCTATCTCGAGTTCAGACCTTTCCTTAAAAATAGTTTTCATAATTGTTTCATGTCGAATTACACCAAAAGTGAATCAAAACCACATCAATATTTTTCACAGTGACAATGAAATAAAAACAAATGAGCAATGGAATTCAAATGTTAGCGCAGATATATCAAAACGCGAATATGTGCTTTCTATTATAAAAAGAAAGTACTACTACAATACTAAATGTTCAAGCTGAAACGTTAAAAGTATCACCGACGCAAGAGCTTGTGTTTAATGAGCACATATAGTTTATTTCTTCTAAACTCACTTGTTTAATGTAACGTTCCTTTTTCGATTAGGCTACATAATGTTTATATTTTACGGGAACATCATTCGTCACGTGTCTAGATCCGCTGACCCACAGGTTGGCGATGCGATTCCAGCTTCCACAAATGAATGCTGTTGTTGTGTCCTTGGGCAAGACACTTAACCCCCCCCCACACCCTCTGAGTCTGCGTACACTGATGTATGAACGTGTGTGTGGTTCTTTGATGTAAAGCGCTTTGAACGAAGATGGCGCTTTTCCACCTTCAAGGCACTATATAAAGATGTGACCGTTTACCATTTGCCATTTTACCTAATTAGCACAGTACAGCTTAATCACCACTTTGAAGTTCTGGGTCTTCCGGGTGACATGCGTAGACCCGGGTCAAATGTTATCTGTCCCTACAACTTCCAGCACAGCAATATACCAATAGTGCACGTTACTGTAGGGGGTTGGCATTTTGAGCTGGCAGGAAGACATAAAACAATTATCAGTGTGAGCCTCCCAGCAGTGTGCACAACCTGTCATCTGTGCTTACGACTGGATACACTTTTATGGCAGCTGCTACACCCCTGAAGCCTAGCTATTAGCCATTAGCTTTTGGCGTATATGACTCCAGTAAACTAGTGAACTGCACAGAAAATGTACATTGTTATATAGCATACAAGTGCAGCAAAGTGTTTTTTAGCTATGCAACAGCGCTGGCATTGAGATGGTATAACAAGGTGAATGCTACACCCCTGGAGCCTAGCTATTAGTCATTAGTCAGCTGTTAGCGTTTCGCTTATATAACTCCTGTAAACCAGTAAACTGCACTGAAAATGTACAATGTTATATAGCATACAAGTACAACAAAGTGTTTTTTAACTATGGAACAGCACCGGCATTGAGATGATATGACAAAGTGAAAGCTACATCCTTGAATTCTTGAAGCTATTAGCTGTTAGCTTTTGCCGTATATGCTGTATATGACTCCTGTAAGCCAGCAAACTACACAGAAAATGTACATTGTTATATAGCATATATGAAGTACAGCTAAGGTTTTGTTTTTTGTTTTTTTTTAACTATGCAACAACACTAGCAGTAAAATGGTATGACAAAGTGAACGCTACACCCCTGGAGCCTAGCTATTAGTCATTAGCTTTTGACATATATGACTCCTGTATACCAGCCAACTACACACAAAAATGTACATTTTTATATAGCATACATGAAGTACAACATCATAGTTTTTAACTATGCAACAGCGCTGGCATTAAGATGATATGACAAAGTGAATGCTACACCCCTGAACGCTAGCTATTAGCTGTTGGCTTTAGGCGTATACCACTCCAGTAAACTAGTGAACTGCACAGAAAACATACATTGTTATATAGCATACAAGTGTAGCAAAGTGGCTTTTAACTATGCAAGAGTGCTGGCATCGGGATATGACAAAGTGAATACTACACCCTTGAACGCTAGCTATTAGCTGTTAGCCTTTGATGTATATGACTCCTGTAAACCAGTGAACTGCACAGAATATGTATGTTATTACATAGCATACATGAAGTACAACAAAGTGTTTTTTTTGTTTTTTGTTTTTAACTCTGCTACAGTTCTGGCATTGAGATAATATGACAAGGTGAATGGGTGGAAATCACACGCCAGATGTTGACCCTCACTTCGCCTCAGCACTACTGGCTCCCGCTGATAGCTTCCCTGCAGTTAGCACTATGTTACAAACAGGCCGAAAGACTAGACAGACATGCAACAATGTGCTCATATCTACAGCCTACGGTTTAACTGTGCAGCTGCAGTCTGGAAATGAGACGTTCAAAGTTTAGAATAGGGAGTTTTGGGAGATGACGCAAATGTGGTTTTATTGTGTTTTGATGAAGAACAACAGAAAAACACAGACACTTTTACCTTTTACCCGCCCTCTTCTCCTATTGGTCAGCCTCTTTAATGTTTTGAGTGAGTGACAGGTGGATTCGACCAATCACAGTTAAGTATGGCCTCTCAGGAAAAAAAAAAAAAAAAAGTATAGTTACCTCTTAAAGACATAAAGGTATAAAGCTACTTAATGTTCATGAATCAAGATCTATTTTAAATAATTTTATCGGTTACCAATAGTTCAGGATGGAAGAAGTACTCAATTTTGTTACTTAAGTGAAAAAACAAATACCAGAGCAAAAAATACTCAAGTAAAAGTAAAAGTATCCCATGTACCTGTTTAAAAAAGTACTTAAAGACTAAAAAGTAAAAGCATTTCGCACTGATTTTCTAATAAAGCTTCAAATGTACAGATTTTGATAAAGATTTGTGCGGAATTTTGTTCAATAAAAACAATTGGATTAGTAGTTTTTTTGCTAGCTGTAATTATTTGTATTTTTTTGTTTTCTCAAATTATAAATGTGCTAAAAAAAACTCTACACTATAATAAAAAAATACTTGTACTTTTTAGTCCTGTTCAGAAATGTAGTGGAGTAGAAAGTACAGATACCTGCTCTGAAATACAGTGAAGTAAAAGTAAAAAGTATCGACTTAAGTATCCATTTTAGGTATCTGTATTACTTAAGTGCAGTTCTTAACTACTTTTACTTCTATACGTTCCACCACTGCCCTAGTTAAAGTATAGATTCCCCAAAACGTCTCTCGTCTAGTAAATATTAGTTTTAGCTATAATATAAGTAATACCCATCAAGAAGTAACCAAAAATGAGGTTAAACAAAACAAACACCCATATATGTCTTAGATGAATAGCTCCATTCTGCAGAACACTGTTTACCAACACCATAAAGAGTGAGAATAAGCCCACCACGTCCAGCTGGACTCTGGAACAGCACCGCAGCAAATGTTTCCCATTATGTTGCAGGTTTTCTAAGCGCAATATACAACAACTGTCCAAACTGGCTCTTTACATGTGCGGAAACAACACTTTTACTATTGTTTCAACATCAATCTGACTGGGACTGCCTTGTCTTTTGTTCTTGTGCGTGAGAGTTACTGCTATCTGTTACAAGTTTGGTAGTGTTTTGATACCAGTGTTTTCCGATGCAGGGATGATGACACTGCTGGCTGTGGGCCCTTGGGTGCCCGGCCCAGCTGTGAGTCACACCAGAGCTGTTAAGAGATAAGCAGTGGGAGAGAGCTCTTGTGCAGGCCGCCATAGAGACAAAAGTTACTGTAAATATCACACAGTTCAACTCAGCTGGCAAGGTCATCATGGTCTGGAGATTTCTGTTTGGTTCTACATTTTAGTGTGACTGGTCCAATAAGCTAGGTGGCAGTAGTGAAAAATGGCTTTACCTTTAGTTTTATAAGGTCGTGGGATCAATATTTCACTTTGAATTCTCGTCATTCATTCATTAAAGGGGCTATACACGATTTTCTGTGTAAAAACATAGACAGTATAAAGAAGAAGACTAAGGGACTGTGATGTAAAATTAGTTTTGCTCCAGAACAGTAACATTGTATAATAAATTCTTTGGGTCAAAATCAGACCTGTGTGCTGACTGCTTCTGATTATAAAGTGTTTTTTTTATCGGCTGCAAAACAAGAATTAATACAGATGCGCTGTTAGCATGCTGGTTGTTGTAAGCTGTGGCGTGACTTCAATCTCCGCTCTGGCCTCTGAAAGTTGTGAAAAGAGCTTATAAACTCATTGCAGTGAATCATACCCGGAATGCTTTAGGAAAGTGAGGGATATGTTTGGACTGCTGCAAACAGCTTAAAATGAGCCCGTTCTTTGTTTTTACGATGGTAAAAATCAGCTACACGCCTTTAAGGTCTTTTACTTTTATTTGTGTGTTTTGTCGAGGTTTTTATGGATAATCAGCACATGGAACAGTTGATGTTTGGCTCTCTCCTCGCCCAGGAAAATGTGAAATTGAGTCACATTTTGTTCTTTTTGTTACTTTGTTGGATGGAAATTTCATAATAGATCAATCAATTATCATATTCATATATAAGTAGTGCAGATTACTATAAGTATAAGCAGTAGTAAAGCATAAATTTGAGGTGGCTGTTCTGTATTTTAGTAGGTTTTAAGTGAATACGTTTTACTTTTACTTCAGTACATTTGAGAGCAGGTATCTGTACTTTCTACTCCACTACATTTTTGAACTGTACTGAAAAGTAAAAGCTGTTTTTTTTTTTTTTTTTTTAATTAATATTATTGTTTGAGACTTGCAGAAACGGCTGAGGGGTTTATTTTAACAAGTTCACAGTTTGAGCAAAAAAAACCCAAACAATTATTTAAAAAATTCAGCACAAATCTTTATCGAAATCACTACATTCAAAGCTTTGTTAGATCTCAAAACCACCACAAAATACTTTCACTTTTCACTCTTTTAGTACATTTTTAAACAGGTACTTTAACACTTTTACTCAAGCCGATTTTCCATGTGATACTTTTACTTGAGTATTTCTTTGCACTCATCTGTATTTATACTTAAGCAACAAAACTGAGTACTTCTTCTACCACTGAGTATAAGTGAGTTTCTATTCAAATTCCTAGTGTAATTCTTCCACCTCATTCACGTCTTTGCATACAATAGTTCCTCATAATCTTCTTGCAATTTCTCCTCACTTCCCTTGTTAACGGCACAGAGAACATTTCATATCATTACATCTAATTTCCTAAATAACATTCAAGGTAAAACTTTGTGAAATTCACCGTGTAATTGTGAATGTGTTTTCTAATCCAACAAATGGACCACAACCCTTACCTATCCCTCTTTAACCGCGAGATTAACCGCATCTGTCTATGCAAATTACCTTCATTTGTGCCCATTTAAAACCCAATGACAAATCCCGTGCCTTTGTAACCAATGTAACCGGCGCAAAACAATAGCAGGGACCACCTCCAGAACAGGGCTCACTTTCTGCCAGTGGGAACAAGCTCTCCTCCCACCTATACCCAGCGCCCCTCCCCACACGCACACACACACACACACACACACACACACACACGCACACACACACACTCATGCTGGGCCTACACAAGTCCGGCAGCTCCCCGGGAGGAAGGGATTTGGCTTCACTCTTTCCAGATGACCTCCCCTAAACTTGGGTCCCAGGCTTAGCGCACAGAAGGCAGCACAAGGGGGAACAGTGTTGCAAATTTGTCACCCCGAGTGTTAAAATACCTCCAGGAATGTTAATCTGGCCAGTCCTGCAAGCACACACTCCAGTAATCCCCAGCCCCGCCGCTTTACAAGGATTTGGTTGTCCACTACTACTACTTCTACTACTACTATTACTACTGCTGCGGCTTGTGTGGTTACATAGTGCACCGCTGACCCAAAAACTGATCAATTTGCATGGGGATGGTATAGACATTGCACGCTTGAGGCAGAGGTTACAGAGAGTTACAGACATGCCTGTTCTGTAGCTTAGCCCTACTACTTACTTTACTTTGTGTTTTTTCTTTCTTTTCTTTTTCTGTTTTTCTTCAGTTTTTACCATAGACTGTATAAAAAAGTGGACTAAAGTAGTTTGACGCCGCCCATAGCGTTCAGCTCCGGCCAAATGAAGCGCATCGAGGCTAGCAGCTATAGCGGGAAGTCCCATATTTGGAATTCCGACTGCGAGTATCATAGCAACTAAAGAGCCAATCCAGACCAATCCACGCCCCTTCCTGTTTGCTCCGCTGGTTTTGCAGGGAGCAGGCACGTAGCGGGAGTGACATCGGGTAAAGAAAGCACTTGATTTGTCTGTTGTTAGTGTTCATATATTAATTTACAGACACAATAGCGAAATAAAAATATGAGAATCGAATTTTAATACCAAAATGACGAAGCAGGTTAGCTATGTCCATTTATATATGCAGTCAAAGTTTTTTTCCATTCAATGTTCTGATAGGTCAACAGTCTGTTCTGAAGGTCCACGGTTCGAATCCCGCTCTCGACATGAACCACGGATGAACGCTGTTGTTGTGTGAGTAGTTCCTTGATGTAAAGCGCTTTGGTGCCTTGAAGGTGGTGGCGCTATTCAAAAATCTGACCGTTTTCCATAGTTCCATCACACGTGAAGTAACTCAACTTTTTCTTTTAGACTTACTATTTTTAAGCAGTCAGTTTTGTTCATTTTAGTGTTGGCAGATTTAGTTTTATTAAATACAGTATTTTTCTCCAGTTTGAGTGCATTATTGAGCAGAAATGAAATGCCTTTGAGAGAATCTGTCCTTTCAAATTTTCTGCCTCAATAAAACACTTTTCTTCCAATTTCTGTCTTCATTTCTCTCTTTAACCTGTGTACATGCGTAGGAGGCATCAGGGCCTTTTAACTTCTTGACCTTCAGGCCTGAATGAGTGTGTTTGCTGCTGACTGGGACAAAAGGCTGAGAGCACAGTGAGCTCATGAGTCAGCCCGCACTTATACAGTAGTGTGGATACAAGCAGCGTGTGAGCAGTGGAGAGGAACAGAGGAGGGGGCGGGAATTATGCATTTACATTAAAATTGACCCGTCATCTGTGAGGACTTAAAGGTTACACACACATACACAAAATATATATGTGACGGGTCATCTGTGGAGAATAAGAAGCAACGGTACAAATATTTATTATGATGAAAATTGTACACGAATAGTACATGTATTGTCAAAAGGGCGACAGTAGCTCAACTGAGAGAGTGTTTGTGCGCTGATTGGAAGGTTCAGCTCTTGACATAAACATCATTGGTGACCCACAGGTTGGCGGTGCAATTCGAGCTCCCACAGATGAATGCTGCTGTTGCGTCCTTGGGCAAGACACTTAACCCACCTCACATGCTGTGGTGTTGTTTTCTTGCCATTAATCTGATATTCAATTACATACGCTCAGATTATTCGTGTTATAATCTAGTTCTGGAGATTCTAATTCCTTCATAATAAATAAAACCCAACATAATGGGTACTACACTTTGATTAAACCTAATAAAGCATGAACAAAGACTTCCTAATAAGAAAATGGCTATTCAGGCTTAACAATTTAATTAATGCTCTACCTCCTAGGCCATAATCCCTTAATTAAAGTGGGACTAAACACCTAAACTCCACCTTCAACCAAATTTCAAATAGAGCTACTAAATTGGGCAGTACCTGGAAGAGGTGCAGGGTCTGGAGGTTTAAGGAACAGTGTGACTGGTTTAACAGGTATCTGCATTTCAAACTCTGCCCCTGCAGCCAGGTGTGTGTAATCCGAAACATTAGGCTGTAATCAGGACAGTCTGTTGTGATGTCACCAACTACTGGGAATTGCAGAGGCCACTGAGGCAGCACACAATTTAGATTTAAATGTTTTTGACCAGAAATGACTAGGAACAGTAGATAACACTAAATAAAATGCAGCGTACGCAGTTTAGTGGCAAAAAATTAGTGGATTTATGGTCACATTTTTATACAGTTGTCACTATATCACGGTTCAAATTTCGTGGTCTCGCTGTTTCGCACATTTTTTAGCGCAATTTTGCATGCTTTTTTTTTTTTTTTTTTTTTTTTACAGCATATGAACGTACATTGTGTGAGAAAAGTGTATAAAGTGTGTGGTGAGGGGATTAAGTGTCTTGCCCAAGGACACAATGACAATATTCATCTGTGGGAGCTGGAATCACACCACCAACCTGTGCGTCAGTGGATCCAACTGCTCAACTATGATGTTTATGTCAAGAGCCGGACTCAAACCGTGGACAAACACTTAACCAACTGAGCTATTTTTGCCCCATTTAGTGTTTAGTTCCACTGGAAGTAGGCAGCATTATTATGGCTCATTAAGGTTTGTCCCAAAAAAATGTATGGCTAATTGTGGTGGGCAAATATAAATGACACCATGAATACGTGTTTGTATTAAAATATAGTGCATACTTGGGTTTATCATACAGTACCCCTGTCTGCAGCTCTGTGGAGGATGTCATTAGTCAGGTGGTAGGAAGTGGCCCATAGCGTCAGTGCTCTGTCTGTGGGTAGTGATGATGGAGGGGCAGCTGCGGGCCCCGGTCTCACACGGCTTTGACATGTTGACCCAGTACAGTGTTGATGTCTCCTGCTCCTCTTTTGTGTTCTCTCTACACTCGTTCATTCACACTCGGGATGATGACTTCCTGGTTTGACAGCCCCGTTGTCAATGGCGATGGTGAAAAGGCTCACGAGGCGTAATTCTGCAAACAAGTTGTGCGAAAGTAAGTCGAGGTGAGCTTAGATGTGTGTGTACGAGAGAGTGCATGCCGGGACGTATACAGAACATGTGTTTACCCATCAGGCCCATGTTTACATGAAAGGCTATGGGTACGACCGCTATTATCTTATGACATGAGTGAAAAATGTTTTTGTTGAAGTGTTGAAGATTGAGTGGCAAATGGAATATATTTGTTTTGGCACGCCTATGTTCGTTTGTGGTCTGTTATGCTCCTTGCAGTGGTGGAAGAAGTACTCAGCTGTGTTACTTAAGTAAATATACAGATACTGGAGCAAAAATAAATAAATACTCAAGTAAAAGTAACAGTATCACATTAAATAATCTGCTTAAGTAAAAGTACCTGTTTAAAAATTAAAGTTTAAGTTAAGTTTAAAGTATTTTCTGCAGATTTTGAGGTCTAATAAAGCTTCAAATATTGTGATTTTAATAAAGAAAAGTTGTAGATTATGTTAAAAGTCCTATATTGTGCAAAACTGACTCTTGAGAGCTGTAAACCATGTCATAAGGTTGTTGTTGTTGTTGTTGTTACCTCCTCAAAAACAGTTTGAGTTGTGTGTTGTGTTTTGTTTCATTCACACATACTTGAGTAATCCTTCAGTAGTGTCTTCATTTCCAAATCTCAAAATGCTCTGTTCTACCGATCAAGAGCCCAAAGACACCCAACTGGTGTTTCCCAATATCCAGGACTCCTTGAACCCAGAGGAACGAAGTCCTGTCCAGGTAATACCACTGGACGAGAGCGCTCTTGCCAGGGGGCTCCGCCAAGAGTTTGAGCGAATGAGGGCTGAGCTCGAGGATCAGGTCCAGATAAACCAATCACTGGACTGTAAACTCAAGACTCAGGAGAGATTGACCAAGAGAAACACTTGGAGATCCAAAAACTCACTGATGCCCTCCAAAAGAAGGACAAAGAACTCCAACATCTCACTAATTGCCGTCGTGAGAGCAGAAGTCTGCACATCAAGACAATGCAGGAGCTGGTGGAGGTGAAACGGGAGCTTTGCAACATCAAAAAAACACTGCAAAAGTGAATGAAGCAGACTTTGAGTTGCAAAAAGTCACTGCTATGCTCCAAAAGACAGAAGGAGATGGTTGCCCACACCTGCAGCCAGGTGTGTGTAATCAGAAACACTAGGCTGTAATCAGGACAGTCTCTTGTGATGTCACCAACTACTGGGAATTGCAGAGGCCACTGAGGCAGCACACAATTTAGATTTAAATGTTCAGCGTAATTTACATAAATGTTGGATGGCAGTGTGACTCTGAAGTGCTGTATGTTTGCAAGTTTTCTCCCCGACAAAACCCACAATGTCGATGAAATGTTCTGCACCGACAAAGGCGCCTACGAAGGCTTGAACTTTGAGAGTGTTTAAACAAGAGAGAAATGTGAGAAAATGTTACTGCCTGTCTGAGAAAAGTGTATAAAGTGTGTGGTGAGGGGATTAAGTGTCTTGCCCAAGGACACAATGACAATATTCATCTGTGGGAGCTGGAATCACACCACCAACCTGTGGGTCAGTGGATCCAACCTCTCAACTATGATGTTTTGTCTCCAAAAGACAGAAGGAGATGGTTGCCCACATCAGTGTACATAAACAGCTCAGAAACCTGTACATCAGCGCAGGACAGGAGAATGTGCAACTAAAACAGGAGCTTCGCAACGCCACAATCATTACAGAGCTGGAGTTGCAAAAAGTCAAGGACAAGCCCCAAAAGAAAGAGAAAGAGCAGGACAGCTTAACCAGTGTATGTGACAATGTCAGACACCATTTCCACAGTGCACTGAGAGACAAAACAATGCTTACACAAGAAGTGGCCTTTGCCAAAAGGGCCATGGAAGCAATGAGAAATACACTTAAAGAGCAGGACATTGTAATCGCTGCAACACCAAGACTGGACCGATCCAGGGGCCTGCAGCTGTGAAGGGACAGTCCAGTGCACGAGTGGCAAAATCAGGGCCAACGAGCAGAGGTGGGACAACAAAAGACCATCAGTGATGGACAAACAAAAAGAGGAGCAGTCCAGAAAGGTGAACGAGCTTCCTTCAAAGCAGCAGTCGTCTGAGAAGGCACAGCAATCCACTCAACAGAACAGACAAGTGGAGGAGCAGAGGTTCCCCAGCCATTACCAGCTCTAAGGCCCCTCCAAGCATGACACTTGACCCTTGCATTAAGACAAAATAAAAGTCTTAAATCGTTTTAAATATCTGTTATTTCTGTTTTATTGTTTCAAACAACCTGATTTACTTGTCAGCCACATAACTGGTCACCGTTATGTAGGTATGGGCAAAGTGAAGTACTTATTAAGTGTTGGAAATTAATCATAATTCTTTAACTTGGAATTTATGCTCTTTGAATCAACAAGTTTTTTAATAGTAGTAAGAAGTAGTAGTACTGGAAAAATAGTCAAACATTTACAAACCATGTTATAGTTACTGAGGCCTAGTTTTTTGAATGGTCACTGGGATAGAAGGTTATTGCTTTAAATAAACCAGTCGGGTCTTTTTAGATTTTTTTGTTTGCCAGATTCAAAAGGACAGACACAGAAGCCAAAACCTTATAAAAACCACACGCTTTTTAAATGGGTTAGCAATTGGGCAATGTCATTTTGTACCAGAGGTGGAAGAAGTACTCAGTTTTGTATATTAATATAAAAGAACAGATACCAGAGCAAAAAAAAAAGTAAAATTATCACATGGAAAAATCTAAAAGTAAAAGTATTAAAGTACCTGTTTAACTGTACAAAAAGAATAAAACCTAAAAGTATTAAGCTTTTTTTTTTTTTTTTTAGAGATTTTGAGATCTTATAAAGCTTCAGATGTTGTGATTTTGATAAAGATTTGTGCTGAATTTTGTTCAAAAGAAACAATTAAATCAATAGTTTTTTAGCTGGTTTTATTTGTATATTTTTGTTTGCTCAAAATATGAACGTGTTAAAAAAAATTAAACCCCTCGGGCTTTTCAGCAGCTCTCAAACAATCATAAAAACACTTTTACTAAATACTATTCCATCCTGTTCAAAATTGTAGTGGAGTAGAAAGTACAGATTCCCTCTCTAAAATATAGTGAAGTAAAAGTCAAAAGTATCCATTTCAAAAAGGACTTAAGCACAAATTTGAGGTATCTGTACTTTACTACTTTTACTTTGTTACGTTCCACCACTGGCTTCTTGTACTTTAAAGATGAACAATTAGATTTTCTCATAATAATGACATTTCAGTTTAGAGTATTCCTCCATTTGATCCATTCTCCAATGAGCTGTCGCAATTCATAGTTGGGTAAGAAACCTCTCAGTTCAAAAGTAGCTTCAATATTATTGTTTATTGCAATTTCTCTCTAGCAATATATATTCAAAATGTGTGGGCCCCTATCAGGATTGCATGTGGCTGTCTAAGTTGAGGGAGAACATGCAAACTCCACACAATATGTCCTTCAACAGTCTGGGAATCAAACCTAGGACCTTGTTGCTATGAGGCTAAGCACTCAGCCATTACTTCATACACTCCTTGGACCTTTTTGGTTTTATATCAACAGCAGTTTACAGTTTTCACAAAGGTCAATCCAAAAAACAATAAACATTTCGCCTCATGATCCGGAGATCTGTCAACGCACGTAAAACTAAACTGTCCTTGTGTCGTAACGGTGCGGATAGGACCAAAGGATGCAGACCAGAGCAGTTTTAACAGTGTTTATTTACAGCGGTGAAAATGCAGTCTTTAAACAGGTCACAAGAGCAGGTACAGGAACCGGGGAGCGGGAGACGGGTCAGGCGGGTGCGGTGCAGGTAGAGGCGGGCAGGACAGGACCAGGACGGGGATAGAAGCAGGTGCGGTACCAGGGCAGGCGGATCAGACGAAGACCAGAGCGGGGAGCGGGTGACAAACCAGAGACCAGGACCGGACAGGAGACGAGACGAGCAGGAGACGAGACGAGCAGGAGACGAGACGAGCGGGAGACGAGACGAGCAGGAGACAAGACGAGCTGGAAGCGATACCGGGACTGGAACGTGGCGGCAGGAGCTGGGCGAGTAGAGGCAGGAATCTGGAGGGTGCATAAATCCAAATGAGCATTTGCCGGAAAGTACCATATAACAAAGCTTAGCAAGAAACATTCACGTTTTACACGCGGACGGTCTGGCACCGAGTGTAGACTGCCAAGCCTTCTTGTACTCAGCAGCAGGTGGTGGTGATTAGGCTGATGCACCCCAGGTGTGCACGGGAGGAGTCAGGCACTCCACCCAGCTCCAGACACACAGGTAGGGGAGGGGGAGAGAGCACGGGAGGACAGGGAAACTGACATCATGACAGTACCCCCCCCCTAAGGTCCACCTCCTGGTGGACCCCCAGGCTTGTCAGGATGAGCGCGGTGGAAGTCTCTCACCATGTCGGGGTCCAGAATGCGTGCCCTGGGCACCCAGGATCGCTCCTCCGGACCGTAACCCTCCCAATCGACGAGGTACTGGAGGCCCCTACCACGGCGACGAACGTCAATCAGGCGGCGGACGGTGAACGCCGGGTGGCCGTCAATGACTCGGGCGGGCGGTGGGGGATCGGCCGGAGGGCACAGGTCGCTGGTCCGGACTGGTTTAACCTGGGAGACGTGAAAGGTCGGATGAATCCGGAGAGACGGGGGTAACTGGAGGCGCACCGCCGATGGATTTATGATCCTCATGATCTTAAACGGTCCCAGGAATCGGGGGGACAGCTTACGGGAGTCCGTCTTCAGCGGGACCGTCTTGGCGGAGAGCCAAACCATCTGGCCAGGTTGGTATACGGGCGCCGGGACACGGTGGCGATCGGCCGTCGCCTTAGTGCGCGCTCCAGCCCGAAGAAGGGCCGCCCTGGCCTTCTTCCAGATCCGGCGACAGCGCTGGAGATGGCGCTGAACAGACGGGACGGCAAGGTCCCTCTCCTCCGTGGGAAAGAGAGGGGGTTGATATCCCAGCGATGCCTCGAAGGGGGACATACCAGTGGCGGAACTCACGAGGGAGTTGTGAGCGTACTCTATCCAGGGTAGGTGAGTACTCCAGGTCGCGGGGTTGGCGGAGGCTGTGCACCGTAGGGCCGACTCCAGGTCTTGGTTGGCCCGCTCCGTCTGCCCATTAGATTGTGGATGGAACCCGGACGTGAGGCTAACCGTGGCCCCCAAACTGTCGCAGAAAGACCGCCATACCTGAGAGGTGAATTGGGTCCCTCTGTCGGACACGATGTCCACCGGGATGCCGTGGAGTCGGAAGACATGACTGGTCAGCTGGTCGGCAGTTTCTTTGGCTGTGGGGAGCTTAGGCAGGGCAACGAAATGGGCGGCCTTGGAGAAGCGGTCCACAATGGTGAGAACCACCGTGTTCCCCTGGGAAGGGGGAAGGCCCGTCACGAAGTCCAAGGCGATGTGGGACCAAGGGCGACGAGGAACTGGGAGAGGATGCAAGAGACCAGAAGGGGGTGAGTGGGAGGCCTTGGCCCGAGCACATACCTGGCAGGCGGCGACATAAGCCCGGGTGTCTGTGTCCATCGTGGGCCACCAGAAGCGTCTCCTGAGGAGGGAGAGAGAGCGACCGGCACCAGGATGGCAGGCGAAACGGGAGGCATGGACCCACTGGAGCACCTGAGACCGGACAGAATCGGGAACAAACAGTTTATCTGGAGGGCCGTTACCTGGGTCGGGGTCGTTGGTCTGGGCCTCTCGGACGGTGTCCTCGATATCCCAATGGACCGCGGCCACCACACACGAGGAGGGAATAATTGTTTCTGCGGTGACCGGGCTATCCTCCAGGGCGAACTGGCGGGAGAGGGCATCGGGTTTGACGTTCCGAGATCCGGGGCGGTAGGTGAGGAGAAAGTTGAAGCGGCTGAAGAAGAGGGACCAACGAGCTTGACGGGGATTGAGGCGCCTGGCGGACTGGATGTACTCCAAGTTTTTATGGTCGGTCCAGACGATGAATGGTTGCTCCGCCCCTTCGAGCCAGTGGCGCCACTCCTCCAAGGCCAGCTTTACGGCAAGGAGCTCCCGATCCCCCACGTCATAATTGACCTCGGCCGAGGACAATCGCCGGGAAAAGAAGGCGCAGGGACAGAGGCGGTTGTGGGGGTCGAACCTCTGCGAAAGCACGGCCCCCACTCCCGAGTCGGAGGCGTCGACCTCCACGATGAATTGCCGTGAAGGGTCGGGCTGGTGCAGGATGGGAGCGGAGGTAAATAGTCTCTTAAGCTTCTCGAAGGCTGTCTGCGCCTCAGGAGACCAGGCAAACTGCAAAGCAGGAGAGGTGAGTTTAGTTAAGGGCGAGATAACCCTACTAAAATCCCGGATGAAACGTCTATAAAAATTGGCAAAGCCGATAAATCTCTGGAGCTGTCTCCGGCTGGTAGGAACGGGCCACTCAGTGACAGCCTGGATCTTTTCAGGGTCAGCTCTTACTTGGCCCCGCCCCACAATGAAGCCCAAAAAGCTGACCTCCTCTGCGTGAAACTCGCATTTCTCAGCTTTCACGAACAGTTTATTCTCGAGGAGGCGCTGGAGAACCTGGCGAACGTGCTGATGATGCTCCTGGGGGGACCGCGAGAAAATCAAGATGTCATCCAAGTAAACAAAGACGAATCGGTTAAGGAAATCACGGAGCACATCGTTGATGAGGGCTTGGAATACGGCAGGGGCGTTGGTGAGACCGAAGGGCATAACCAAGTATTCGAAATGTCCCAGGGGTGTCTTGAAGGCCGTCTTCCATTCGTCTCCCTCCCTGATGCGCACCAGGTGGTACGCATTCCGCAAATCCAACTTGGAGAAGATGGTCGCACCGTGGAGGGGCGTAAATGCCGAGTCCAGTAAGGGAAGCGGGTATTTATTCTTTACAGTTATATTGTTCAGACCCCGGTAATCAATGCAAGGCCGCAGGGATTTGTCCTTCTTAGCCACAAAGAAGAACCCCGCTCCCACGGGTGAAGTGGACGGGCGGATGATTCCGGCAGCCAGGGACCCACGGATATAGTCCTCCATTGACTCGCGTTCAGGTTTAGACAGGTTATATAGCCTGCTAGATGGTAGTGGGGCACCCGGCAGGAGGTCAATGGCGCAGTCATATGGGCGGTGGGGCGGTAAAGAGAGGGCCTTGCTCTTGCTAAAGACCTCCCCCAGGTCGTGATATTCAGCAGGCACCGAGGACAGATTGGGGGTGTCTGGGGACGGATCAGCGACAGGAACGGACCTCCCGGCCGGAGGGAGGGCGGACCGAAGGCACTTGGCGTGGCAATCGGGACTCCAGCCCGAAACTCCGCCCCTGGCCCAATCGAAAACAGGGTTGTGGGCGCGTAGCCAGGGGTAACCAAGGACCAGAGGAGAAGCGGAGGAGGACAGGACATGAAACTGACGGTTCTCTTGGTGGTTGCCGGACAGAATCACGGTGACAGGTTCTGTGATGTGAGTGATGTGCCCCAGAAAACGTCCATTGAGCCCCTGGGCATTTAAGGGGCGTTCGAGGGGCTCCAGGTAGACCCCGAGCTGCTCCGCGACTTGGGCATCAATAAAGTCCCTCTCAGCCCCGGAGTCGATAAGGGCGGAAACGCATAAGGTCTCTGTGCGAACGCACAGGGTGGCGCTGAGCCGCAGTCTATTAGAAGAGTCCAGGATGTGTTGCTCGCCCACCAGTACTCCCAGTGCTACTGGTGGGCCCCCCCTTTTGGCCGAACTGGGCAAGTGACCACATAATGTCCGCGCTCACCGCAGTAGAGGCAAGCCCCGGCCAGACGACGCCTCCGTTGACGCTCCTCGGCCGACACAAGGGTCCTGTCGAGTTGCATGGGCTCATCCGGCGGGGGCGGGGCAGCGCGTGGCTCCGGCGGGACCGGTGACCGGCGTCTCTCTCGGCGACGAGCCCGTAGGCGGTTGTCTATACGGTGAGTGAGGGAGATGAGGGTCCGCAGGTCGGGGGGTTCGTCCCGGGAAACCAATTCATCTTTCAAAGTCTCGTTCAGGCCCCGCACAAACACAGCCCGCAGCGCGCTGTCCGTCCAGTCCAGCTCCGCCGCATGTGTCCAGAATTCAATGGAATAATCCGCTACCGTCCTGGAGCCCTGGCTGAGAGTCAATAACCGGGAGGCAGCATTGTCCTGGTAGTGCGGGTGGTCAAACACCAGCTTAAACGTGGACACAAATTCATTAAAATCCAGGCTATCCACAGACGTCTTCATTAGGCGCGCCTCTGCCCACTGGAGAGCTCTGCCCCGGAGTAATCCACATATATATCGGATCTTGGTGGCCCCCGAGCTGAAACGAGAAGGGCATTGCTGGAACATGAACTCGCACTGGAACAGGAATCCGCGACAGAGGTGAGGTTGTCCAGCATACGGCTCCGGATCCGTGCCTCTCGGCTCCGGGAGGCGTGGCGGCGCTCCGGCTGCAGCAGGCGGGGTGACGAGGAGCGCGGCCACCTGGTGGTTAAGCTGTGCCACCTGCTGGGACAATGTCTGATTTAGCTCCAATAGAGTTCGAATGGATTGTTCATGCTGACCCAGCACCGCCTCGGGGTGAGAGTGCGTGAGGCGGCGCGTCTGGTCCGGATCTGAGCCTGCTTGGTCCATAGTGGCCAGACCGTTCTGTCGTAACGGTGCGGATAGGACCAAAGGATGCAGACCAGAGCAGTTTTAACAGTGTTTATTTACAGCGGTGAAAATGCAGTCTTTAAACAGGTCACAAGAGCAGGTACAGGAACCGGGGAGCGGGAGACGGGTCAGGCGGGTGCGGTGCAGGTAGAGGCGGGCAGGACAGGACCAGGACGGGGATAGAAGCAGGTGCGGTACCAGGGCAGGCGGATCAGACGAAGACCAGAGCGGGGAGCGGGTGACAAACCAGAGACCAGGACCGGACAGGAGACGAGACGAGCAGGAGACGAGACGAGCAGGAGACGAGACGAGCGGGAGACGAGACGAGCAGGAGACAAGACGAGCTGGAAGCGATACCGGGACTGGAACGTGGCGGCAGGAGCTGGGCGAGTAGAGGCAGGAATCTGGAGGGTGCATAAATCCAAATGAGCATTTGCCGGAAAGTACCATATAACAAAGCTTAGCAAGAAACATTCACGTTTTACACGCGGACGGTCTGGCACCGAGTGTAGACTGCCAAGCCTTCTTGTACTCAGCAGCAGGTGGTGGTGATTAGGCTGATGCACCCCAGGTGTGCACGGGAGGAGTCAGGCACTCCACCCAGCTCCAGACACACAGGTAGGGGAGGGGGAGAGAGCACGGGAGGACAGGGAAACTGACATCATGACACCTTGGAAAAGACCACTATTTACCCCCATACGGCCAACAACCATATCACTTTGTTACAAGATTAAATTAAACTTCTGTCAATGTTTCTTGTTAATATGTTTAAAATCTGTAAACTTACACCAACTTCATCCAAACACATCTGCGTCCTCCCCTGCAGCTCCCCCAAAAGACGGAAGCCAGTTCTTATTTAACCAGTGTATCATGCGCTGTCTGACTGAGGCTGGTGGCAGTGCTTGAGGGGGGGATAGTTTTACAAGAAAAGACAGGACCTGGCAACGCGGGCGCACTCTACAGTCTGATATCCCCTGATGAAATGTAGTGGGACCGGCTGCAGTTATTACCCCAGCCAGCGGATGTTATTTGACTAAACTGAACACGAGTAATGAAATGATGTATTGGCTTTTACTGAGCAGGGCCATTGCATGTTATAGGCCACATGTGCGTAAGAGGCAGCCCCATCTGTCTGAAAGCGGCAACAAAACACGATCAGATTGAGTCCAAGAGGAAATCCACTCCTGTTTGTAGTCAGAGCCAACCTGCCCCTGCACACACAAGTACAGAACATAGGACAGAAAGCTATTTGTTAGGATTTGATAGTGTCGCCGTATTGTTTGCGTTCTCTTTGTTTTGTGGCCAGCAATGGATGAAAGAAGCTGAGGGAGATACTTTTCTGATAGATTTTTGCTCATACGAAAATATAGGTGAACTGCCAAGGTGCCCCCAGGTAACGCGATCTGGTTACAGTATTTTCTGAAGGACATGGTAAAGAAATCGTGAATGCGTTTTTGTAGTGACTTACTTTTGCGACTGATAGTGTTTGCTACTATAGTTAGTTTTTTAGTATAGCAAGAGCAGTGATGGGACAAAAATATATATCTATCATAAACAACAAATGTTTTTTTCAAGCCTTTTAGAGAATATACAAGTATTTACACCATTAAAGCTACCATCTGTAAATAGATTGGCTGACCCGCCCCGTTGTATTCTCACATATCACCACTAGAGGCTGTCTATGTTACTGTAGTCTGATAGTGGACCAACTTTGGCCTGACAGAAGAAGACCACAGCGTACAGGTGAGACTGAACAAAAGCAAAACCCTCGGCCTTTCCAGCACGTCTCAAACTATCATAAAAATATACTTTTATTTTTCTGTCCTGTTCAAAAATGTAGTAGTAGTAGTAAAAAGTACAGATACCTTTTTGTCAAATGCGGCAAAGTAAAAAATATCAACTTTAAAAATTACTTAAGTCAAAATTTTAGATATCTGTACTTTACGTAAGTGCAATACTTTACTACTTTTACTTTGTTATTTTCCACCTCTGGCTTCTTGTACGTTACAGATGAAAAATTTGGTTTATTCATAATACACTGATGGTATCTTTAAGTCAGCATTTTGTATTAACAGTAAACAGTATAATGGTAAAAGTAGCAACTATATGACTTGGATTAGGAGTAGTTTAGTAGTAATAGTCTTAAAAAAAAATTGCTGTATGTCTCTTTTCACTCTTGACACCCATTTACACGTATACATCTGTCCTTGTTAACAAACACTAAAGTAGATATGGACAGTCGATGGCACTCTACAACTTGGTGACTGTCCATATCTTTGTTTTGGGATTTCTGTTTTGTTGACTGCCCGATTTGAAAAAGAGACAGCCAGGTCAGGTAGTTAAACGGTCCCTGGCAGACACTTTTGGAAGGGGCGCAATGGGGCGGGTGTGAGGACACTCTTACAGCTTGTCCCACAGTTCCTGGAAGTCGACCCTCTTTGTCTGACACCTCGGCTGAAAGAGGACACTGAGCAGGCACGTCCGCTGCTGCCTGGCACACTGGCATATCCTGTCTCTACCTCCTTATCCCGGGCCGGCCGTGAACAAATTAGATCTCATTGTACAAAGATAAAATGGTACAGGGAAAACGCACAAAGGAATGCGTCAGATTTTTGGCCAAGAAAAGTTCCGGATTTTTCATTTTGTGCATGACCCTTCGTCCAGGTTGTTGAACGTATCTGGTTTCACGTAAAGAGTAGAGGGCTTTGTCTTTGCAATCCAGCGTATACCTCGGGTCCACTACTGTCCTTACTAGCATATGTACATAGTAACTTAATAGGCTTGTGGAGTCCACTTGTCATTTACGCATATTTATTGCCGCTCCTGTGTCACCGCGGTGCAAATCACGCCAGGCATTCGGTAAGAAAGTTGAAACTCATACTTTTGGAATTAAGGATCCAATGTCCCGGGCAGATGGACGCTGCTGCTGGGAATGTCCTTAACATGTGGTGGTAATGTAATAGCACAGAGTCCCAGGTAATTCATATTTATTACAGGTATATCGTACTGTTATTAAAGCAGTGTGAAAGGATATACAGTGGTGAGAAGCAAATATTGGTTTAGTTGTTATGGTGATTTGAAAGTTCTATGAAATGTCTTTTGGCTTTGGAAATAAGGTAGTATTTATTTAAAAAAAATTTAAAAAAAAGAAGAGGAAGGAAGAAAAAAGAAAAACAAAAGGAAAGGAAAGAAAGGGAAAAAGGAAAAAGGGAAAAAGGAAGAAAGAAAAAGAAGGAAAAAAGGGAAGAAAGAAAAATAAATAAAATAAAATAAATTAAAAATAAATTAATTAATAAATAAAAATAAAATAAATACATAAATAAATACAATAAAAAAAATAAAAAATAAAAAACAGAATGGAGACTCAACCCTGAAACTGAATGTCAAAACTAATTTTAACTTCATAACTTTACTCACTCATTCATTCATTTTACCTGCTCAATAATAAAACATTAGCTCATTGTAAGTTGTAGCATGTGTGTTGTTAAAGCAGAACTATTTTGTTTGTGTCTGCTCTATAGTTATAATAATGTTACAATTTAAATCGCAATAATCACCTAAAACGACTTAATAAAAGAAACTGTGCTAGAAAATGTGGTGCCCAATGGAGCTGATGTTGCCTTAAATGTCATCATGACAACAAATATGGATACCAAATTGTACCAAAATGATTATGCAACACTGCTGAATCCTACACGTATCACAGACTAAGAAAATAAAATTATATACTGGTGGGGTGAAAACAGGGATTGATCTGCAAAATGGCGTCTTGAAAATAACCGATTAAAGATTGCTCAGACATCCACAAATTACTCCAAATACAACTTTGAGAGGGTAAATGAACAGAAGAAACAACTATAGCATGGTTAAAAGCTTTGAAAAGTCAGGTTCTGCTTTAAACTACTTTTGGACAACATCTTTGATACTGTTTTTAGCTTGTGTCATGGATCACCTATAGAAGACATATACCTATTGAGGTCAACCAGTATCAAATCAAATAAAAAAGAAACAACATTATCGTGGTTTAGTTTATTTATAACACAGGCCCAGTGCAAAATACATTGTGCCAGGTTGTACACGTACTAATTCAGTCCTCATAATCCCTAGGCAGGTTTATGTTAAAGTTCATAAAATCAAACTACAATGACGACGCCTCGGGACTGTCACGATTACACATTTCGAAGCACGATATATTGAACCAGATGAACCAAAATGAACCAATAATTAGCCATAAGAGTCACATAGTTGAACTTATTACAGCTCAGATCTCATTGTATTACAACAAAATTGTCCAAAATATCCACATTTTTGAAAAGAAATTGCATACATATGATACATTTTTCCCCCCAAAATATATTGTTCCAGCTATCATGTATTAAAGTCGATGTAGTAATTATCGTGACAGGCCTAACCACACCCCGTTGTTACTGCTTTTGGCCTGGGCTCACCACTCCCAGTGCTCCCCTGTTCGTTCCTGTGTTTTGTTAACATTTGTTTCGTGACAAAAATGCTGCTGTTGGTCCCATCTCTTTAGCGAAGGACCAGTTCAGCGCTTCTCCTGGGTTCAAAAAAACACTGGAGATCTCAATTCAGGATCTCCAGGATCTCAATTCAGTGGTTGGCCGCCCCCCTTGTCCGTTGTTGTGGATCTGTCATAGTGAACAGCTCACCGTCGCTTGGTGCGTTGCATTGCTAGTAGTTAACGTTAAACTTGTGTGTATCTGTGTTTTGAAACACTACAAGCCTCTAACTCCTTTGTAATTTATTTTGCATTAGTTTTGAACTCATTTGAGCCTATTTTTGTTGTTATCTAGTTTTAATGTACACTTGTAGTCTTGTAACCCTCATATTTACTTTATAATTAAAAGAGCCACTTAGTAATTATCCATTTACCATCTGGGTTGTGTTACTTCCTTTTGTCCCTAGGAACGGTTTGAAACAGCCACCATTAAAGTTCTGTCAGCAAGGAGGAGCAGCTCTGGAGCATTTACAAGCTGCAAGTAGGTTTGTTAAAAATCAGTTGAACGTAATAGAAGACGAGCCTCAATTTTATTCTCAAAGGAATCAAAAGTCTCAATAAATACACGAAAATATACAGTTTAAATACATGTCAAATCTGATTTAAACTGAATGGATTATAGTCCGTTTCTCGTGACACTAAAAATGCCTTATCTTTATTTGAAGTCCCAAAGATGTGCATGGAGAACGGGCAGGACAGATGGCAGTGCGACGCAGATGTTTGTTTGGGGAGGGACTAAACGTGACCATCCATCTTGTCTCTGCTGGGGCCGGGCCAGTGAGTGTGACTAAATTAAGTTAACATACATTAGCATGGCTTCCTCTATGGCAGGTCACCACTATTTCTCAAATGATACCCGGCTCAGCTCAGTCAAATTAAATCTCTTTATCTCATTTATAAATATTATGTGTTTGAAGTGCTTCAGGCTTCTTTACAAAGAGCTTTCGGCCATTTTGTTCCTTTGCGTTGTGAGACAGGGAGGGCAGTGGTTGTCCTGTTCTATCCTGGAGAGGCCAAAGAGTCAAGCATGACAAAAAGAGCGTGTCTTCTGCATCATTACAGTGCTCCTTCAGGTTGGCTGCTCTGATTTGCTCTGGACAGGCGTGTTTCCTTCCCCTCTTTTACCTCTGCTTCCGCTACATGATTTGGTCCATACTTTAACGAGGGAACAGTGCATCTGATGAATATTTAGACTACGGTTTACGAGGGCAGATTCACTAATGCATGTCATTGTACTATTCATTTACACAAGGACGAGTTTACTTTGCAATATAAATATTCATTTTAGAGTTTGTTAAAGAAGTCCTATTGTGTTCATGTTTGCTATACACAGTAGCTATAATCTATGGCACCAATGGATAATTATGTTATACTGTAATTTACACATTTTAAATCGCATTATTCATCTAGAATGACTTAATAAAAGAGTCCACTTACTTCTGTGTTAGAAAGCGGCAATGCCCAATGGGTGCTGATGTGGCCGTAAATGTAACTCCGCTGGATAACTGCAGATCACACTAGCAAACAGCAGATTTTTTTTTTTTCATTTGTACCAAAATCACGGAGAGATTCTGAATTCTGCGCATATCACAGACTGAGAAAATAAAATTGGAGAACAGAGTAAATACAGAGTGGACATATGCTGGTGGTGGTGAAAACGGGGATTGATCTGCAAAATGGCGTCTTGAAAATAAGCCATTAAATGAAACATGCACGAATCACCTCATATACAACTTTAGGTGAGTAACTGGTGAGGGGACATGGTTAAATCTCAAACCATAGCATGTTTTGTTAGGGGTTTTTTTGTTTTTTTTTTGCATAATAGATCTGCTTTAACAGTACAGTATTTAACATAGAAAATAGAAAAGTTAAAACCATTCTTCGAAACATTGCACAGGGACATTTATGCCCTACTGTGGAAGATTAAATCCAAAGAAACATACAAGGAGGCCCAATATGAGTCAGGTTTGTGGAGATGCAAGCCCACTCAGAGTCATGACATATATTTTTCAGTGCAATAAACTCCAGAAAACCAGAAAAACATGCATTTATTTTATCTCTCTATATATATTTTTTTTAATTTTTTTTTATAATTACATGACTTTAGGTGTTTAATTAATACCAGTCATATAATTGGTAAGTAAAGTATTAGTAGTTATATCAATTCATATAACTAGGCCTGTCACAATAACACATTTTGAATTGTGATATAAAACATCATTGAAATTAAACCATAAAGCTGAACTGTCCTCCTAAAAATTTCTAAAGGTACAAAATAGTAAAAAAAGAAAAAAAAAAGAAAGAAAGAACACTTTATGTTTTCTTAATTATATTTAATGCCTCTTGTTTAATGAGCCATTGTTTATGTGGAGTTAAAACCATGAAGAATGTGCAGATAGGTCCTGTACTGTTACCTGAAGGTGCCCCTCTGTCCTTGCAGCATATTCATAATGCTAATCGGAGGTTGCTGTTATGAGGGAAATAATGTGATTAGGTGAAGTGCTCTAGGAGTAAAGCCAAAAGTCACTTCCAACTTAAAACAAGTTACACCCCATTGCATCTTATTTCATGCACTTGAAATATACTTGTAACCTCACCTTGTGTTTGACATCTCCACTTGTCTCATGGCCGGGAACTTGCCCTAATACTTTCCTTACAATTAAATACGAGGAAATAGAATAATTGTATAATGTACTTTACAAAAGACCGTGGTCCGGCTGTAATTCCACACACAAGGTTGCGTTAAAAATCTTCTGTCTGAGTTCAAGTTGAGTCCCAGAACTGTATGTGCCTTAGTGTGCAGGTAAAGGTCCTTCCAACAAAAGAGGCCTTTGAGAGGAAAATCAAATCAGCAAGGATCCAGTCAGGAGTTACAAGTTCATGTGTGCTACAGGAATGAATTAGCTTGTTTGTGCAAAGAGAGGGAGCGTTTCTACATTTACAGTATAGGGTCATGCATGTGTGCTTCAGTGTGAGCTAAGGCAAAGTAAAGACATTTTATATCCAACCAACTTCAGCATTCAGTTTGCAGCTTTTCCCATTACCTGGTACAGTGTAGGGTGAATGCATTCAGATATAGGTCGCACACAAAGCCTGATCACTGACATATCGCGGACTACTCAGGCGCAAACGTCTGAAATCAAGGGATGACCTTTAAGGAATTTTCTAAAGCTGTTTTGGATATAAACATTTTTATGTCTGTTTTGAGCAATGTCGGAGATGTAACGTTAGTCATATGTTTGTAGACATAACAAATCTGGGCTAAAGTGACAAGATTCTGGAGCACAAGACGTCAAAGGAGTAAGAAAGAAATTGCTACGTTAATTTCTGATCTATGTTATAATGTTGTTTCCTCATCACAAACAGACCTGGAGTTGTCTTTTGTTTCATGTTTAACACACTAATCCTGCATATATAGGCTGAGTTCTTCTGATAAAAAGAAACCACTCTGTTCTACCTTGTGATGTCATGCGGTAATACAGGAAGTTGTCCACACACCATTATTTTTAAACTCCATACACCTTCACTAGACTCTTTTGGATGGTTTCAGCTCTGGAATTGCCAATTGCTACAGAACTAAAAATAAAACGCAGCTGTTAACATGAAAACTACCACTTCATGACATCACAAGGTAGAACAGAGCGTTTTGATCTTTAGAGATGTAGACAGACTAATAATAAAAAGTCACTCAAACATGTGCGAATGAAACAAAACACAACTCCAGGTCTGTTTTTGAGGAGGTAACAAAATTATAACATGAGAGTCAATTTGGTGTAATATAGGACCTTTAAATGCACACTATATAACTTTTCTGATTATATAGTGTGCATGGAGATGTTATTGCAATCGCTGTTTGTTATTGCAATCCCTGCAATGTCCCATAGTATGGCATTAAACTTATGTATGTGCAGGTCAGAGATGTAGAGTTGATTCAATAAGGACGCATGAGTTCATGTGTGAATGTACCAAAACATGTGTTTTTGAGAAGGTAAAAACATTTTAAAGCTCACAAGAGTCAGATTTACATAATACATGGCCTTTAAATGTCATACTGTGGAACTTTTTAGGTAAAATATATTGCTGCAGGGAGGAATAAGCCGTATTCTGGTTGTAGCATTGTCTAGCAAAGCATTGCCCCATAACCATCAATAATAAAACTAATATAGAACTTTATTCCAATAGACAAGATCAAAGTTTTTTTGAAAATAACTTTGGTAAACTTTATTTTCCCATTGTTCGATAAAGCCCTCTACATCATAGCCCGGGGTGCTTGGTAACCTATGGGCAGTTGCGTGTTCACCTCTGCAGATATTGTTTCATTTCTGGTTAGACGTGTAAAGGCTATCTGGAGAAATGTAACAATCTGCACACCTCTGTGGAGCAAGGAGCGTTATCTTTCTCTGTCTTCACCGTTTCCTCTGCCCTCGGGCGGTGCAGACTGGAAGACCAAAAGCACTGTAAATCACTGCCGTAGAATCTCTTCCCTTCCTTTTCTCATCTAGAACAGCCCCAGTTGTAAAATTTACGGTAAAATTCTGGCAAACACAGCTGCCAGTATTTTAACAATTTACAGATTTGTGGCTTTACGAGACATGTTCCTGTTTTTGTAAGGTCGCACGCATACAAATCAGTCAGATTTACGGTAACGCCGCAAGTGCAAATGTAATGTCAGATTCACAGGGATGTGTCTACAAAATGGATGTTTCTTCTTACTCAGCCATATTGGTTGCCTGGGATCCAGAGTACACACTTGGCCAAAACTATGCAAACATGTGCGTCTGGTCACTAATGAATCTCCTCGTTTTCAGATGGGCGTGATCATAGACTGTATATATAAATGAACATAGCTAACCTGCTAGCCATCGTGTTCCAAACGACTCTGGCTCCAATTCATTTTACATTGGAAAATTGTCACCCCTCTCTCTGTAAGTGCTACAATAAGCCTCATCATTCTGACCTTAAAATGTTCATATTGACATAATTACATGATCCTAGTGTTTTTGTTTTGCTATTTTGTCTATAAATCAAGATATGAACATTAATAACAGACAAATCAGGCACCTTCTTCCCCCGAGGTCGCTCCCACTAGCAATAACGTGTTTGATTGACAGCGTTGCTAAGTGCCTGCTCCCTGCTAAACCAGTGGTGCGGGCGGAAAGGGGCGTTACCTTCAACTGCCTCGCTCCAGATTGGCTGTTTGGTTGCTATGATACTCGGAGTCGAAATTCCTTATATGGAACTTGGCTCTAAATCTGCCCCTATTATTGCTAGTCTCGACGAGCTTAATTTATCTGGATCCAAACTCTATCGCTGATGTCACACTCCCTTAGTCCACCTCTTTATTCAGTCTATGGGCTTGATTGACAGGTGCATTAGCCAATCAGGGAGGTGCAGGTTCCGTCCATGTCAAAACAAATATGGCTGCGTATGAGGAAAAAAGAAAAAAAAAAGTCACAGGGAACTGGAAAACATCACAGAGCGAACATCTGAACTTAACAACTCAACTTGTTAATCTGAGGTGAAATAGATTTGGTCGTGTTCAAAATGAAGTCATGCGTCACTGAAATAAACACATCTGATTACATCTGACTGAGTTAGTTTGATGGAGTTGTGATCATTCTGGTCTTAACTGGTAAACATATTGTGATCACGTACCCTACTATGACATAAGCATATAGGCTACATAGTCCTTAACAATGTAAAATTCTCTAAAATGCAGTTGCCAGTATTTAAAATGTACTTCTTGTGTGTTCTTTAGGCTCTAGGCTTCTGTCTTCTGCAATACTCTGAAACTGCACTGTTTACTTTACTTCCCTCGCTGTCTGCCTGTGGTTTTTCCATCATGTAACACACAACAGCATTCATTTGCTATTCATTTTGCCCTTTAATACACCCTCCACACTTCATATTCTCCTTGCTGGCGTTCTGCTCCTTATAGTAATGGTTTAATTGGCGCTTTTTTCGATGTGGTCGCGGTGAATGCGGAAAGAGAGAGTGGGGTGTTGAACCGTGGAAGCTTGACTTTGCCTTGTGTTGCCTCCTCCGCTGTCTGATGGAGTGTATGTGCGCTGTGTGGCTAGCTCCAGATAAAGGGTTTGTGTTTGTGGGAGAGACTGGCAATTAGGGCTCTGCTGCAGTACAGAGGGGGAAAGAGTGAACGTCAGCCACAGTTCCAGCACATTGGAGCTGCCTTTGGACTGAAGAGGAGAAGTAGGGCGAAACAGATAGTGAGCAGAGGCCAATAAAGGAGCGCGAGAGGGGGCAGGGATGTGTTCAAAGACTGGACTCGAAATTTAAATCACCGAATTCATTCATATTAGGGAAAGGGAATATTTGTGATTCGACAGCCAACCGCCTTAAAGCAGGCCAAAAATCGACTTTGCAGAGCTTTTAGCCGTGTTGTAGTTGTTTCCCCTTCTCATTTACCCGCTCGAAGTTGTTTCGTGCATGTTTAATTGCGTATTTCCGAGACGTCATTTCGCTGACTGGTATATGCCCACTGCTCTGTACTTACTTCAATTTTCTTCAGTTTTCTTTTCTTTATAGATGATACATGTAGGATTTGGCAGTGTCGCGTAGTCATTTTGGTACAAATGAAAAAAAAAAAGTATGTTACTCGTTAATGTGATCTGCAGTTATCCATAGGGGGCGCCGACAGCTACACGGCTCTTTGTTGTGATGACGTTTATGGTGACGTGAGCTCTGCAAAATGAATGTTCTTTCTTACTGAGTCATATTGGTTGCTTGGAATCCGGAATACACACTTAATACACACAATACTTTACAAACATGAGTCTAGTCACCGTTCAATTTCCCTGTTTTCAGATGGGCGTGATTGACAGGTCGATCAGCCAATCAGGGAGATGCAGGGTCTGTCCATATCAAAACAAATATGCAGGGGGAAAAAAAGGTACTTAGTAGTGTTATGTGCAGCTATAGGAGGGACCAACAGCCACACATCTCTTGTTTCTTTTATTAAGTCATTTTAGGTGAATATTACGATTTAAAATGTGCTAATTTTAACATAATGATCCACGGGTGTCATAGATTATAGCAATATAGCAGACAAAAGCACACTAGGTCTTCTTTAACAATGAATCCAAAGCTAATTTATCAACAAAAACATAATTAGCTCCATTGTGTGTTGTATTTAAGAAATACAACACACAATAAAGGGAAATACAACACACAGTAAAGGGCTAAATTTGTACCTTTTTGTGGAGTAAAGTGAGGTAAACTTAAAGAAATTGGACCCATATATGTGTTCAAGACCTGCTTGTTTCTATGCATATGCTATTACTATGGCTGAAATGTTCCACAGCATAGCATTAAGCGCATCTATTTATCCATGGAATCAAGCAAGTGGCAGCACGAGGCCAAGTTACCTGTCAAATCTGTGGAGAGGCAATCCCACTCACAGTAACAATGCATGTTTTAAGAGACAAGCAGGTGGCTGAACCCTTAACAGAAAAGTTACACAGTGCACCTTTGTTAGAGGAGAAAGCATCTGTAAGGGCTTAAAGTCTGATTTCCCAAAATGCAGTACTTTTTTCAGACTTACAAACTTGATTGATCCTTAAAGAAGAAATACTTGGTCCCACAGTTCAATAATATAATAAAGACATCTTAAAACAACAAGCACTAAAGAGTAATCAGTTATTTGGGAATTATTTGGGAAAAGATGTGATACTGACTGGCAGCCTTCTCATACAATGTAAGTACAGAGGAGTTATGTGTTCCCATCAGTATGTGCCATATACTTTTATACATTTCTTTATTATCTCCCATTGCTTCCGGACCATTACTATGATAATGATTCTTTAATGATAGCCGCGACAAGCTAACTGCATTGACCTAAGCTTAATCAACAGCACATCTCAGCGCACTGGCCGGAGATAATTGGATGGTACCTGACTATGCCAATTATGTGGACAGACTCAGCTGAAATATTGTTTCCCCTCCAGCGGCTTCTAACTGCCAATAATTATTCTTCAACTGTATGAATCATTAGGACGAGGTGTGGATGGGTTTAAACGATGGAACCGAAACAGAACCAATGTTTAATATTATTATTATCATCAGATTATGGGCTCTGGAAATTAGAAAGATGGAGGCGTTTTGAGAAATTACTTTTTTGTCTACAATGGTTCTGCATAATTATAGTTAAGAACATTATGCTTTTGTCTGCTGTATAGTAATATGTATGACACCTGTGGATCATTATTTTATACATTTTAAACTGCAATACTGAAAACAACGTAATCAAATAAGTAATATGTGACAAAATAGCTATGTGAGCGGTGGACGTGTATGAAGGGGTTGATGGAAAACATGGATCTATAATAAGAACTGGATAAGACACTCCCTCTTCGTCCCCGTGTGAAATATCGACTTGTGGCCGCTCCATAGGCCGTGCAGCTCCCAGGAGCTTGGACCCAGAAAGAATTCTCCCATAGAGCTTAATGCACTTTTTAGGAATTCAAACTGCCCGTGTTCAGCTGACAGGGCATCCACAGCTTTCATAAAAGTTGGGTTTTGTACGGATTCTTCTGTATTTTCACAACATGAACTACATTTTTTTTTAATCCTCAAAGCACCTAAAAGTAAGCTTTGTAAGATTTAGCCTAGCCCTGCTCTGAGCCCGCGCAAACTCTGCTCTATCGCTTTGGCTGGTCAGAACTGATCACGTGTTGCAAGTTTCTGGTGCTAGGCCAGTATTTAGGAAGTAATGCAAAATAATTATTTTTGCCATTTTGCACTAATGAGCACAGGAAAATCAAAAACAATACGCTGCCATTTGTGGTTCATCCTCCAAATCTTATTATACTTTATTAATGAAAACTGGGAGAATCGGTGCAGTGGTGTCTAAATTGCAGGAGTAAGTAATGAGAAGGGAAAAGCACACATTATAACATGTTTAAAACCTCTTAAAAGACAACTTTGCATAATATGTCGCTTTAAAAAAGTTTCAATTCACTCATTACTGCTGTGTCTGAGAGTATACTTTTTGTAATATATGGTATAAGAAAAACACTCTGGCCTTTTTTACCAGGCCTCCAACATAATGGCTTGAGGCTGAGAATCCCGAGCTGTGTACTGCCCGATCTTCTATAATTGCCACTAATGGGCCTCACTGATAGGATAATAGTCCACACTTGACTGAAATTTATCCAGACACAGTGACAAGATGATGGTGCTGCTCTAAATTCTTACAAAAGAATGACGAAATGTGTGTATAATGTCTTAAAAATCTATAGGGGCTCTAAACCGAGGCATAACTTACGCTTAAGGAATTTGCTGCAGCGTGAAGAAGCGATCCTTACGCAATCAGATTTCAATTTACTATTACTGTTAAAGGTGTGCTATGTAACTTTTCCATTACGCGCTTGTATTTTGTGGCTGTATCTTCATGGAGACTAGCAAAAGACGCCACCAGGCCAAGTTACATGTCGTATTTGTGGAAAAATAATGATGTTTTCCAAGATATTGTGATCAATTAAATCACCTGTAATTAAATAAATGCAATATAGATACGCTTAATACCATACGGTGAAACATTTAAAACAATAACATCGCCATGGAGACAAGAAAAGCAACATTATGCAACATCCTACCACAACTGCATACTGCTATTTGTGCCCGTACTTCTTAAGCCACTGTTTTTCTGCTGCAGCAATGGCCGCCACTATTATCACTAAGTAAAAGTGTGGCCAAAGCAAAATGAATAGGTCGTCTGTTTTATTATAGGCTTACTGTCCAGGACCGAGAGCTGTTCCAGTGATTTTAGTGCGCAGAGTCTAAGGTTAGCGATCCTGATAAGATTACCATCAGCAGCAGTGGGTGGAGCCTTTTAATTGTGTTTATCCAGCTCTCGGGGGCTGTTGTTAGTCAATGTGTGTGTGCGTTCCCTGGAAATGTCCCCCCAACATGCCCCAGGCCCCATCCCCGGACAAGTTTGACACTCCGAGACGGATCACTGCGGAGGCGGGTGGGGTATGGACACAGCGAGGGGACATTTGGTTAGCATCCTGTCTCCTTCTCTTTCAATAGCACATGTCGCGAGAGAAGACTGACGAGATCCAAGCCCCTAAACTAAACACAGAATCACCCCCTTGTGTATTCTTAGTAATTTCCTTCCCACCCGCCAATTCATTCGGAGCAATAAGGGGACGGCTAACGGCTCTGACAAGTTAAAACGCTGTCCGCTGTTTCTGCTAATAGCAAAAAATACCGGCGCTAATGGATGGAATGATTTATTAGCACTTCAATCATCCTTGACACGCGGATAGCTGGTCTTTGTGTAAGCGCGGAGGTCATTAAGCTAGCCACATTTGCAAGCTAAGGGAGCGGAGCTAGCGGTAGGTAGCATCCTTTCATATATAATGGAGCAATACATTACCTGTAAGCTATAGGAGGTCAGCACCCTTAGGCATAGATTGATGATAATGTCTTCTATTGGAGCAGTTAAGTGTTTGGGTCTTATCACTCAGATGATGTTGTTTCGGAGATTGGGAAGTGCCTTTTAGACAATAGCTCTGTAGACAGCTCTTTTAAAGCTCTTGGCCCGACTACCGCACAATTAATTCCAGATTGATTAGCTGTTTAAAGCGGTTTTAGAAGCGGTGACAAGCAAAAGAATGAATTCTAAAGAGCAGCGGGCAGTTCACCCAGTGGAATTATTAATTATTATGTTTGGAAGAGCATCAGAACTCTACTTTGTGTAAATTTTCAACTGAGGTAAATTAAAGTACTTCGCTTTAACCAAAAAGTTTGACATGGTTTTGGAGCAAATCATAAACAAAGCTGAAATTAAAATAAAAAATAAAAAAAAAAGGTTTCAGATCACATCACAACATATAAGGCCCATAATAGTTAATCGAGCCTTCTGCTTTAGTGAGCTTTACCGATGTCTGCAAATATGTCTGCTTCCTGTTAAACTTGATGTGTAACGCTGTTTGGATTTCTTTATTTTATCTCTCATAAGCTACACATATGAATTCTGCACTTTTTTTATTAGAGCCTTATGCATTTTATATGGAGGTTACCACATTTTAAGCCCCCTTGAGGGTTTTTGCTAACCTTCCTTCACCTTTCTTCACATTCTATTGTATAAAGTATCTTATTCTGTATTTTTTGCCAAGTGAAAATAAATAAAATTAAAACTAATACAGATGGAGGATGGATATTTTTTTTTTAAATGCATTTTTTTTTTTTTTTTGGTAGTATAAAGAGTTTTAGGTCTGTATAAAGAAGCGGACTAAGTGAGTGTGACGTTCGGCTCCAGTCAAATGAAGCGCATCGAGGCTAGCAGTTAAAAGGGCGAATTTGGAGCCAATTCTATATTTGGAATTTCAACTGCAAGTATCATAGCAACAAAAGAGCCAATCCGGAGTGAGGCTGTTGAAAGAAACGCTACTTCCTGCCTGCACCGCTGGTTTAGCAGGGAGCGGGTACTTAACACTGTCAATCAAACCTGTTGCTAACGCTAGTGGGAGCGACCTCTGGGAAAGAAGGCGCCTGATTTGTCTGTTATCAATGTTCATATCTTGATTTAGGGACACAATAGTGAAATAAAAATACTAGGATCATGTAGAGAGGGTTAATAGGAACATGTTAAGATCAAAATAAGCAGCAGTTTTTCAATGTAAAGTGAACTGGAGCTAGAGTCGATGGAGCCGGAAGTGCGTCCATGCTCACTTCCTGTTTGGAACACAGCAGTAGCAGGTTAGCTATGTCCATTTATATAAACAGTCTATGGTCTAGTCGCAATAGAAATGATCAGGTTCAACATTTGTGAATTTACATTTTGGATTTTTCCGCTGAGAGTATAATGTAATCAATCGGAAAAACTGGCTCCTGCCCCCATCTGGGAGTATGACATCATCACAGTCTGAAATCTGAAAACCACCCAGTCAGTACACTACATGTGGTAATACGCAGACAGCTGGTACATTCATGCATAGATCACACAGCGGAAGTGGTGTAGTGTGTTAAGTCTTCACCCACCAGATCGGTCAGATGGTTGCCAGTTTTCTTGAATTACTGTTTTGTTCTTGGACTTTTGATCTACAGTGTATTCATAAATTCACAGACAACGTTTCGCCAAGTTGTGACATGTTGGTTATCCATGTAAAAAGTAGCTATACCAAAAAAAGTATGGAATAAGTATTACAAAAAAAACACTACCACAACAACTACTGATGTAACACTGAAAGTTTGGGGATTAAATAACATTATAGTTTTGACCACTCCTTCATTATTTAACCATTTGTCTATTTTCAGTGTAGAAAATGCAGTAGTAGGAGTGAGTCAAAGGATAGGCCAGACAAGCTAAGATGTGGGATTAAGATTTGAGCATGAAACATCGTGGTACGTGCTTTATCCAGACATCCAGACAGCGGCTAAGAAAACACACAGCCACACACAGTTACACAGTGATCACAGACACAGACGACTGCTAACCTAGACTCGTCATAAATCTATACATTCATCTGCTTGATAGTTTAAATAAGCCTAAATCTTTCTCTAAATAATCCAATTGCAATAATAGCGCTGGCTAGTAGAAAGTAGACTGTATTGTTTTTAGAAAGGGCTTTGATTGTAACTGTCCAAACCAGAAAGAATAACCAAAAGATCAAATAGGTTTAATCGGAGGAAATTGATCGTCTTATGAAACACATCTGGCATGGAATTCTCTGCTGGATTTAGCAGAAAAAGACATTTATAAAGATCTCTATTGTTCGCAGAGAAATATATAACAGCTGCTTTTGGTGTTGTTAAAGGGCCCTTTTTACGCTCTTTTCTGATCTGTGTTGTAATGTTGTTTCCTCATCAAAAACATACCTAGAGTTGCGTTTTGGTTCATTCACACATTTTTAACACGCAAATCCTGCATATTTAGATGTTTAGGAGTTATTTTCTCTGACAGAAAACACTCTGTTCCACCTTGTGATGTCATGTGGTGATACAGGAAGTGCCCCAGTGTGTTTTTAAACTCCATACACCTTTACTAGAATCATTTGGATGATTTCAGCTCCGGAATTTCCAATCTCTACTGGACTAAAGATTAACAGTCGCTGTTAACTTGAAAACTACCACTTCATGACATCACAAGGTGGAACAGAGCATTTTGAGCTTTGGTGATGTAGACAGACTAATAATAAAAGGCTATTAAAACATGTGTGAATGAAACAAAACACAAGTCCAGGTATATTTTGGTGAGGTAACAACATTCTAACATGTCTTAAAGCGTAATATAAAACCTTTAAGTTGTATTAATGCTGTTAAATAAAAAAAAAAGGATTTTGTTTTATATGTTTTTACAGTTAAGGGTGAAAAACACAGACAGTGTTATCCCTAAGCTTTGAGTCACATATGAGTAATTGTTGTGTAGCTCAAATGAGTTAGCACTTTATCATGAACGTTAGACAAAGGCACGCTTCTCTCAACCGCAATGAACCAAAGCCATCATAAACCTGTTTGGACCTGACCATCTGGGAAAGCGTAGGGCTGGTCAACCAACCAATGTAAGCAACGAACAAGTGGAAACATGAGAAAAGTAAGTGTAAAGATCATAACACAGTAGAAAGTACTTATTGCTCAACTACTTATAGTACTGAATTAGAAAGTGGCACGATAACTGGTACAAAAATGTGTTTCTGTGTGGAGTTTGCATGTTCTGTTGCAGTTTCCCTCATCAACCTAAAACGTGCACAATAAGTAAAATCCTCCAGCTGAGGTACTCCTAGCCCATGATCTGGAGCTGGGTCCCTCATGCACTTGACAGGTTGCCCCAGCAGCACTGAAGGGACGAAAAAGGACAAATTTCCCTATGAGGACAATAAAGTGTACCTAACCTTAGCTTTAACCTTTTATTACTAATAGGCCTGTTTCACGGAGCCGCCTGGCTAGTTCCGGTTCTCTCAAAAACTCCAAAGCTGCACTTCCAGCTTCATTCATTGTGTATTGGAAATCAGCTAAAATAGTGCTAAAATACAGTAAATAAAAATCTAAATACTAAACAGAAAGCTTGTCAAAACCTTCACGATGATGTAAAAACTTCACCGGAGGAAGCTTCTGTGTTTGGAAAAATATGTATTTGCGTTTCAATGCTAATGCTAACTGAAATAACATAATTAATTAATGTTAAAATAGTGCTACAATCTAAATGCCTTTACACAGAAAAACAAAGGACTTGTCATTAGATGTATTTTCATAGATTTTTTTGTTTTCTATTTTGGGATTTAGATTAAGTTAGCATTAGCATTAGCTTTAAAACACAAATCCTAACCCTGATCTATGTTATATTGTTGTTCCCTCATCACAAACAGACCTGGAGTTGCATTTAGTTTCATCCACACTGGTTTAACCCAGAAACCCAACCCCACTTTTCTCAAGCTGAAAACACTCTGTTCTACTTTGTGATGTCATGTGGTGATACAGGAAGTGCTCCACTATGTTTTTAAACTCCAAACATCTTCACTAGAATCATTTGGAGGATTTCCCCCCTGAAATTTGCAATTTCTACTGAACAAAAGGTAAAATGTAGCTGTTAACTTGAAAATTAACACTTTGTGACATCACAAGGTGGAACAGAGCATTTTGAGCATTGGAGATGTAGACAGACTAATAATAAAGTGTTAATCAAACATGTGAATGAAACAAAACACAACTCCAGCTATGTTTTTGAGGAGGTAACTGCATTATAACATGGCTTAAAACTCACAAGAGTCAATTTAGCATAATGTAGGACCTTTAAATATTGATTTTATTTTCTGCTAAACCCTCATACAGCGTAGTAGTATGTATAGTTTCCAACTTTGAAATAAAATACTGTAATGTTCCAACAATACACTTGGTTACTTTTGTGTCTGCATATCTGTTTAGTTTAAAATTATCGTAAAAGCATACTTTGACTTTGCCCTAACAGATCATTTTTTACTCTTCAAAGAGGTGGTCTCACAGTTATCACAAGACGGTCTCCAGATACTGCACATAATTTGATATCATTTCCTCATAATTTAATAATAGTGCGAAGTCCCGGTTTCACAAAAATACAACAATGTAGCTGTCCAACACTTGGCTGTAATTACCCCTCTTTATCCCATTGAGTTATTTGTTCTGTAAAACTGCAGCAATGAGCTCGTCTCCGCTTGTGCCACCTCCGTCTGTGCCGTGACCTGAACTCCAACCAGCCAGCCTTTTAATTTGCTCTTCTTCGGGAGGTGAGTTTGGAGGCGTTGCATTGTGGGAAATCGATGGTTAAACGCAATGGAATCTGCTGAGTGGATGGGAGCGAACGCACTCAGCTCTCAGGGGCATTAGGGGAACATTGGAAGAAGAAAAGTCTGGACAACGTTTTTAACTTCTTCCAGCAGACTGAAGACAGCTATCTGCTCTTTCAAATCCCTCTGCGCAATGTGCTCGCAAGATTAATTTCTCGTTACTAAGAAGTGATAGCTTCTTTATAGACTTGTTCAAGTGTAATTCTTTCAGGTTTCGCTCTCTGCGTTTTGCTCAAAGCCATCGCGTAATATAAACAGCAGAGTTAGTTTTCAGGAAAATACTTTCTCTGGCAAATCGCAGGAAGTCCTGGAAACTTCTAGGATGATTAATGCTGGAGAATGCATCTTTTTAAGGCAATTATTACCACAGCCCTATCCCACTGATGCTATTGTGAAATGAACTCTTCAACTAGGCTTAATATATTCAGACAGGCTTCCTTCAGAGCCTTTTTTCAGCTTTTTTTTTTTCTTTTACCACCCATGGAGTGTATTGTAAAACCCAAATATTAGTAAAGAAAAGACGGCTTCAAGCTGTTTGCATTGAACAGTTTGTGTCGATTGCAAACAGGGGCGGTGCCAGATATTTTTGGTTTGAGCAGCTATGGGGGGGCTAAGTTCTTCAACAGGGGGGCACTTTAACATTTTCATTTAAAGCATGCCCAAACTGTGGCTCGGGGGCCAAATGCAGTCCTCAAACCAAATTTTCTTGGCCCTCAAGCTTCCAGGTGAAATGGCCCATATTACCTTAAACAGTACTTTTTACTATACATTTCTGAAAATCTACTTTAACAAACCCATATCAAATATTTAATGTGTCCCATTGAGGATGTAAGCATGAATAAAGGTCTAGTGGTCTAACTTATAATAGTAACGCAGATTTGAAGTATTCACTGTATTGGCGACCAGTCTATGTTCCTCAATCCGCCCTCAGCTTTGTACGTGTTTTTATATGTGGCTCTTAATGAGAAAAGTTTGGACACCCCTGATTTAGAGCTTTTCATGCGCGCGAGCACACCCCCTACTTCTACCATGTTGGAATTGCTGTTTTGCATGTTCTCCCTGTGCCTGGATGCAGCTTCCCCTCTCAACCTAAAGCATGCACAATAAGTTAAATCCTCCAGCTAAGGTAGTTCTGACCAACCCTTACTCAAAATGTATAGATGGGCCCCCAATGCTCTTGACAGTTTGCCCCAGCAGCACTGAAGGAATGAAAAGGACACATTTCTACCAAGTTTGAGTCACTGTTTTAAGTTTAAATGTACATAATTAGCCCCTGTAGTGATTAATAAAACCTAACATGGATTTTTTTTTTTTTTGATTATTATTATTATTTTTAAGTCAACTATGAAAGTGGGGCAGAAATCTTTGGGGGAGCTATGGGGGTGCATTGGCCATTATAAGGGAGGCTAGAGCCCCCTCAAGCCCTGTCTGCAAACCCGGAAGTACACACTGGAAATGGAATGAAAGAGTGTCCATAACAAAAAGTGTTGCGGTTTTGATCAGATTGTGAAGCCAAAAGACATCCTGGAATATTTATCTTTTTTTTTTTCTTTTTTTTAATCTTTTTTTTTTTGTGATGTCAGATTTAGCTGTATCTGAAATTTGTATAATGTGATGTTTCAAAAATGCATGCATGTTTTTCTCTGTTCAGTTTAAGGAAATTAAACAAAACAGTAGTACAGTTTTCATCAGATTGTGAAGTTGAAAGACATCCTGGAATTTTTATTTGTATTTTTTGTGATGCCAAACTTGATGTCTGAAATTTGTCTAATACCAGAATAAAATCTTAAACATTTGCGGAAGGCTTTATGAGATTTAGAAACAAGTTGAGACTGCAAGCTAAAAGTTTGAGTCAAACTTCTTCTCTTTGGCACTGTGTGAGAACAGGAGAAATTGGGTACAGGGCTTTTAACTTTTTCAATGATAGTAGCTCACCAAGGCTAGGCTGGAGCAAGTTCCTTCCCTGGTGCCAGTTAATACGCTTTCTCCCAGCGCTCGCTTTTAATACTGAACAAATGTGGCAGGTTTGGAGATTCTTTGAACTAACTCAACTAATCTTGCCCATTATCGTCCCCCTAATACATCAAACGCTTTATAAAACATACCAGTGTCTAAAATGATGGTGCTGTACAGAAGAGATAATCTGTTTTACTTCAGCCGCCCATGTTAAAAAAATATGATTTGTCAAACACGAACGAGAAAGAAAGGAAAGTCCAACATTTGGCTGTTCTTTTATCAAAACATTATTTTAATCACATCAGTATGATAATGGGAGTTTGGGGTGAGCTTAAGAGCAGCTAAAGCAAAACAAAAGAACAGTGTATTTTGGCACGTGTGCGGTGATTAAATACCAGAGCCAGTTATCTTAAGAATAACTTACAGGTGTGATTTCAGTATTCCATATCAGTGCTTAATCATCCTTTTAAAATGTCTAGCTCGTCATTATCCCCAATTAGCGAAAGATTTTGTCAGTAACAGACTCCTCCATTGCGCTCCCTAAAAGTCTGAGATAATTAGTAATTGTTCATTGCTCTGGGTAAAATAGGAAGTTGAAGGTTCTTTTCATGATTTTTACTTCTCTGTGTGTAAAAGTGCACTGTGTAACTTTTCTGGTGGACGATCTGTCGCCTGTTTGTCCCCTTTGAGATGATATCGCTTCGCCTGTATGTGTTCTCCTGTCGCCTGGCCAAGTTTTTTGCTATAGTTGGAGCAATGCGAGAGAGATACGAGTAATGCCATACTGTGGAACATGCAGGCAAAGCTACAACAACTCAAAGGAGACAAGCAGGCGGCACAACAACCTCCAGAAAAGTTACGTATTGCGGCTTTAACTCGTCAAGGCCACAATGCAACAGGCAAACTTCAGTATATCTCGAGCCAGGGTCTTGGTCAGGATTACCTAGCTGGATGATTAGTATTTGAGGTTTATGTTGAAACCGGAGCGCCAGAGAAAACCCAACAATCTACTATGGGATTTTAACGCTAAAACCGCAATGCCTTTAACCACTGATATAAAACTTACAAAATGCTCAGCCCTAAACGTACCAATTTCATAAAAGACTTTCTACCCATTTACTAAGAAACAGTGGAAACGGACTCACAAGTGTAATAGGATGACAGCTTGGTAAGTGGCTTTATCATTTCACAACAGTCATTCTGTATTTTAACAGTAAACCCAATGCCCTGGTCTCATTCACAGCACAGACTGTGTGGCATGTGGTTAATGAGGCCTCCCTAATATGAACCAGCTCTGCTTTAAGCTCAGCCAACTGGGGACGTTTAGACTATCACTGTCACTCACGTTTATGCTCCCACTACACTATAGGAGGTGTTTATGGCACCATTCTTCTAGCATGTTATTTTAAGTTGGGCCCAGATGAAGTGGATGTCCTTAACAAAACATAGTATTGTAAGTGGTGGGCTACATCATCGTAAAGAGTAGAGTCTGTTTTATGTAAATCCAAGTGGGCAAATACATGTATATGGCACATTATGGAACAATACGACTACTCCATATTGGATCCTAGAAGTTGAGTTAATTTACTGTCTCCATAAGCGAATATGTCCAGTATATTTGACCCATACATCCATGCCACTGGGACGACCTGACACATGCATGGTGAAAAAGAAATTGTACACATGTATGTGGGGTTAGCAGATGTGAGAGAGCGTACAAGTCCCTACATTTACTCAATGGAAAACATAATGTATAGAATTGTATGCTTTTATGATTCTAGTCAAACCAATTATTAGCCTTCATCAAAGAATGTTTGTATACTTTATTTTAAAGTCAAACGTTTATAGTCACGAAACTCTGCCAAGTCCCTAATGATCAAATGGAACTGTAAATAGTCACATAAACTCCCCAAACACAGCGCTTAATAACTAGTTGGGTTACTTTAGAGCGGTATATAAAAAGCCGGCTAGAAGGAATTCTGTCTTCCATTTCGCGCACAACAACAGGAAGCTAATTATCGCTGCTTTGTGCCTAGAAGAAGGCAGGCTGCACGGGTAGCGCAGTGTGGAAACTCCTTTGATGTCGCAAATCTCTCCACTCGTCTTCTACAGACACAAGATGGCTAATGATTATTTGGCTCAGGGAGGCTTAGTCATTCTTTGGCGCAGCGATGAGATAAGAGGGACGCGAGACTAACAGGTTTCAGCACACGCAACTGCCAGGAGTGTTTTGTCAGACCAATCAATTCTGCATAATGTAGAGGGTCGTATAGGAGCTACAGTATCTTCAAATTATCAAGAGGAAGGCGTGCACACAAGGCAGTTAGCAATTATGGGAACACAACTTAAAACAGTTCGCCAAAGGGGATCTATAAAAGGTGGAATGGATAAAGTGTAATCGTGAGAGTCATAGATTAAAATAATGGACAAATTTAAGACCATTCCATGTAAGAACAGCAAACAAATAGGATTCTCAGTGTGTCATGGTTTACTGCCCGTCGGGCTTCAGCATTGAAAGGCTTACATAGACCAGGGATGTCAAACTCTAACTCACGGGGGGCCAAAATTAAAAACTGAGACAAATTCATGGGCCAAACTCAATATTTATTGAAAAAAATGACTGCAACTTTTCATATGGAAACAAACTTTAGTTTTGCTTAAACACAAAATCTGGAACAACTCAAGCTTGATATTACAAACAGAGAGAAATTAAATTTGGGTTAGGGTTAAATAAAATTAATTATGTTTCTCTCTATAGTAATTAATTTGGCTGAGGTGACTAGTAGCTTGGTTCCTAATGAATCTCAACCAAAAGGGAAGGGCACTTGCCGGTTTTGACTACATGCCAGCATACTAGCAAAGCATTCTGGGATTTGTAGTATTAGTGGTGCACGCACTATATACAGTGGGCCAGCTCTAATGCACATTTGATGATCTCACGAGCCAAATATTACACAGTGGGCCAAATTTGGTCCCCGGGCCTGAGTTTGACATACGTGGCATAGACCATATAGTTCATTACATGTTAAAATGGCTATGTAACATTTTTAACCCTATGTGTATGATCTAAACTCTAAGTACAGACACTGGGCAGGGTAGGGGAAAATTGAAATTTTCTGAGCACTCAAACCATGAAATCAATACAATACACAAATACTCATACATCAATGAAAATATTACAACTTAATGATGTGGGAAAGCTATTATAACAGGGTTTAAAAAGTAGATTTTTCATTTTCTCTTAAATACTTACACTATGCACACCCTCACTGAACACTGGAGATACAAGTACACATATAGACAGTACCTCCCTTAAGCTCTAGTACCAAACGGAAAAGACAATCACCAAATGAAATGCAGAAAATAGCTCCCATGCTAAATAAACAGGCGTACCTAATGTGTCCAGTAAACACGTAAACAAAGCCACGCTGGAGGCAGTCGTGTAGACGTTGGATTGCAAATAGGGGCTTTTATCTTACAAAGTGTGCGGTGTTCACACATGGAGTCGGCAGGCAGCAGTGACACAGGTCCTCCTCTGTGCTGTGCATGTGCTCTGTAAAGTGACACTTAAAAAAAGATGCCTGGAGCCTCCATTTCTGTCCGAGCCAGCAGTCCACTTCAACTCAAGTACCTAAACACATTTCACACAGCCGCCCAAAATAACTTAAGCTGGGGCGACGCTGCGCACTCCCACCGCGACCGACCAAGGAGCAGCAATTTACCGGAGATAACCACCAGACACACACACAATCTGTTACATAAACTGTTTTTGTGTGGAAGCAAGTTATTTTTCCATTATCTCCTAAAGGTAGCAATATAAAACCATGGATTGAGTTTCCTGTCAGAGAGGAAATTTATGTATATTATTCAAAATGTGTTGCGGTGAATTGGCCCGCCGGTGGATGGTAGTGTTTTGAAGTGCTACTACAAATGCATAATCAATGGCTTTAGCGTACAGAGTGGCCCATGCATCACACTGGTGAGTGGGTATCATTGTCAAAAGAGCCTTCCTGGGGTTATATTAGGCTTTGCCAGCTACAGGCACAAATACATACACTAACGCCTTCCCAGCTCGCAGTCAGGCTCTCCATTTAATTATTCAAGCCGTACCCCTCGCTGTTCCCATTTGTAATGAAATTAATGCTACTTTCATTTGCATTACGGTCTCGGGCTGGTGCATGGATGGGTAAAATAACATGGTCGCTCTGAGGACTGTTATATCACTCTAAGGACTGACTGAGAAACTGAGTGTCTCTTGGTCATAAAATAAAAGTACGATTACTATTAGTACTCATTCTATATTATTAGTACTGCTAGTTTTATACTTCTTCAGAATAAGGATGGATTCAATTAGGAGCAGCTTCGCCTGCTAACACATGCTAACATAATTTATAACTACAACTTAAAGGTCCTGTATTACACAAAATGGACTCTTCTGAGCATTAAGTCATATTAAAATGCTGCTATTTCATCAAAAACATACCCAGAGTTGCATCCCACGTGTTTAAGTAACCTTTTATTATTAGTCCGTCTACATTTCCAAAGCTCAAAATGCTCTGTTCCACCTTGTGATGTCATGAAATGGTAGTTTTCAAGTTAAACGCTGCATTTTACCTTTGGTTTAGTAGAGATAGAAGATTGCAGGGCTGAAATCATCCAAATTATTCTACTTCCTGTATTACCACAAAACATGAATGAATGACTGAAACAAAACACAACTCCAGGTATGTTTGTGATCAGAAAGCAACATCATAACATAGACCAGAAAATGGGGTAATATGGGCCTTTTAATGTCACTTATGACTATAACCAGTATTGCTATTACCGTACTACTAAAAAAGGCTGTAAATAGTCAAATTCCTATTCCTTCCTCTAAAGTCTGAACTCCAAACCACATACTTTTGCCTTGTACTTACTATTGTAGCTATTCCTGACTATTATTAGACACACATCAGTCTACTTATTACTTTGACTAGATTCTCTACTGTCTAATCTCTACTAATACTACCACTAGCAAGTACTTACATAAAATAAAAAAGTGATCATCTTGAATCATTATATTAAGCCAGTGTTAAAATGTACAACAACCCACTCAAGACGCAGTTCAGCGCTCAATCGGCTCTCACTCACTCAAGGTAAACACAATTATTTTCAATGGCAAATGAGCAACATTATGAATCTGAATAGTGACAGTTAATCAATAGTACTGGAGTGTTTCTCTGAGGCTTCTGGGAGAGATTTGATAGACTGAGCGGGAGAAAGCAGGTCTGTCAGACTTCCTCACACATATGGGGACTTTAACAATGGAGAGAACATGCCATGGAGACTGTGACAGACTGTATTTGAAATGATAATACGCTTTCTTTGAAGATTTGGATAACCACTTCTGAACAGCGGAAGTGGAAATGAATGTGCATATAGTGGAGACTTGGTGCCGACGATGTCCATAGAGATAAACCACAATCTGAAAAGCTCTCATTGCATTGATTTGTATAGTATTTTTATTTATTACGTTTATAACCATTTACTATTTTTAGCCATTTTGTGACTGAGGAGAAAAATAATGCAGCTAATGGAAAAGTCCATCTGGTTGTCTGTAAAGGTATGTGTGTGTGTTTTCCCAGAATGAAATGCCAAGTTGATTACATTTCATTTAGTGTATTGGTTCTGAAGACCATTATCCAATCAGAAAGCAGAATGACAGTCACATGAGTCTCCCATTTGGGTTGCTTGTTTCAATGCCAAAATGCAGTGGGTCCAAAACTGAAAGGACTTTCTTTGATCGGAACAATGGAAGAAGTACTTTGTTTCTTAGGTAAAAGTACCGATACTGGAGGAAAAAATACTCAAATAAAAGTAAAAGAATCGTATGAAAAAATTTCCTTAAGTAAAAGTATTAAAGTACCTATTTAAAAATGTATTGAAAGAGTAAAAAATACAAATATTTCACGCAGATTTTGACGTCTTATTGATTTGGTGTTAGTGATTTTTGAAGATTTGTGCTGAATTATGTTCTAGCTGTTTTCATTTATGTATTTTATATTTTATATATATATATTGTGTTTGTTCAGACCACAGACGTGTTAAAATTAAACCCCTCAGCCTTTTCAGCAGGTCTCAAACAATAATAAAAAATACTTTTACTTTTCAGTCCTGTAAAATGTAAAATGTAGTGGTGTAGAAAACAGATACAGAGTCCTGCTCTCAAATGTAGTGAAATAAAAGTAAAATGTATCCACTTTAAAATGTATTTAAGTAAAGTACAGATATCTAAAATTTGCTTAAGTACAGTATTACTTTTACTTTGTTATGTTCCACCACTGCATCTGAATTTTCACTTCCAAAACCCCGGCAGCACCTGCATCCAATAATCCACTGGTGGAGGGGTATCAGATTTATCAACAATCATTTGGCCTGTCAATGTATTATTACAGTATATGCAACTGCTCTGGTGAGTCAGCCTCCTGCTTATCTCCATGGAGATGGTATTGCTTTGCCTGGAATGATCCGCATTATGGCATTATCTCTAAATACTCAAAAAAAAAAAAAACGTGTATCAGATAACTATCACTACTGAAAGCTGAGTCCGCATATCACACTTCAGATTGTAATGTCTGTAAAATCATTTGCTCTATAAAAACATGTCTGCTCCTTCAGCCTTCAGGCGTGTCACTTGGCTTGATGAATGCTACTTGTCTCTTAATAAATGAACAGTTGTGGTTGGAGCCATGTTCTCCAAGGCCTCCTCTCAGAGCCATTTGTTTACTTCATTAAATCAGGAGGGCCATCTCCAGTGTGACAGGTGAGCGGAACAGACGGAGGCAGCGTCGCAGGCTAATCCCAAAGAGACGCTCACATCCACGGCCCTGGCACTAACGAGTCCATTAACATCGCTAACAGGCCGGGCTACACCTGTTCCGAGCGCTCCACCGGATAACACGTAACCTTGAGGCTGCACTTCCCGACCCGCAGTGTACTTTTGTCACACTGGTTTTGGATGTAGTAGTTTCAAAATTGAAGGAGGATACAAAGTGCTGGGATTTTGGACCGTGTTGCTCTCCCACATATGCTGCGCTCGGAGAAGATATCACTTTGTGTTTGCGGCCAAGATGAGCTCATTTGGATCACAGAGGGTTACATACTTGGATTTGGAAAAACATGGGAAAGATTCATGCCAATGCTTATTTTGGGAGTAAAAATACTTTAAATGACCTTGTCAAGTTGAAAATTATTATTATTATTATTATTATTATTATTATTATTATTAGTTTATGTGTTTATTTATTTATTTTTCTCAAGGGTTTGTATCGCAACTTTTTTTATTTTTTTATTTTTTTAGCTGGAAGTGACAGTTGCAGTGCTAACACATTTTGGAATAATAAATACTTAAATAATGTAAGGAAAACACTAATTATTGAACTGCAAACTGAAATAACACACAGGAAAGACATCTACACTTCCTGGTTGGTAATTCAATTAAAGTTGACCTTAAATAAATGTATTAAAGCCGACCTATTCTGCAAAATCGACTTTTCAGAGCTTTGTGCATGTTTGAACAATCTTTAATTGCTTACCCATTTAAAAATACTTAAAGAATAAACTGTAAAAGTATTTCGCACATATTTTGCGCTCTTATAAAGCTTCAAATGTAGTGATTTTGATAAAGATGTACCTGAATTTTGTTCAACAGAAACAACTGAATCAATAGTTTTTCCTAGCTGTTTTTATTTGTATATTTTTGCTCAAACTATGAACATGTTAAAAATACACCCGGCTGTATTTACTTCTTTCTCCAATTTGTTCCCATTGGGCACCGCAGTTTTCTCACGTGGAAGGCAACGGACTTGGTGATTTTATTAAGTCGTTTTAGATGAATATTGCGATTTAAAATATGCCAATTATGACATTTAATTATTGTATAGATACACTTCAAAATCTGAATTTGGACAAATATAAAATAATGAAATGAAGAAAATTGACTTGTGAAAAACTTACAGCTAATTTCATTAATCAAATAGGCCTGTTCACATTCATGGGGTTGCATCGATTAACATATTTTTAAAAGCCTTTTCAATACATGAGCGTGGCTTTGTTGGGTCCATGCTTCTCCTCCCATTGTTTCTTCACACCCTCTGTCTCTCCGGACTCTCCTCACATTATCTGCGTACTTTAATGCTCTGCAGCTTGTCAGAAGGCCCTATCTGTCTCCTCGGGTCCTCCTCTGACAGGCTCGTCCCTGCTCCACCTCTCCTGCCTGTCTGTGATGGATGGCGCCGGGACCTCCACCTCTCTGCCTTTACAGGTGGATATCATTAGAGCAAGATAAATGCACTTGGAGACCGCCGATCCTCTGACCTTTGGATAAACGGAGCACTTTTCAAATATATACTCTAGCTATAACGCTTCTTCTCTAATTTGGACAAAGAATCCAGCAGATACAGTTTGCCAATAGACTGTAACGGTGAAGAAAGCGTAGAAATAACTAACCTCAAGAGGTGAAGGGGGCCAGACGTTTTATGTGTGTGTGGTCTGGGGGAAATATTTTGGAACAATACGGCGGCTGCTTGGATTTATGACAGGTTTTAAGTATATGAAACAAATATCTGAAGGAATAACTCTTAAATTTCCCTTTTGCATTGGATTAATTTGACTCTACTGACCATTTACTCACCAACTGAATGAATAAAAGCTGCCGTATGCTTGTATTTCTAAGCATTCAAATTTATTGTTAAGCAGCATTTATATGGACAATAAGTATTTAGTATCTTGATTTTCCAGTGTATAAGTACTCACAGTGGCCAGCGGGAGACTTGCTCCTTGTTGGCACATTGGGGAAGCTGATTAAATGAGGCTGAACGCAATAGCTGAATAACGGATATCGCTTCAAAGTTGAGACGCAACTCACTCAAGAAGCACAACTTCTATACATTGTTGATGGAAAACAATTACTTATTTATTTTGTATAACTGGGGCGACTGTTGCTCCGTTGGTAGAGTAATTTGTCTGTTGATCCGGAGGTTGGTGGTTCGAATCCTGCTCTCATCATTAACACTGTTAGTTGAGCAGTTGAATTCCACTGATCCACAGATTGGCAGTCAGATTCTTGTTACTGCCGTTGTGTCCTTGGGCAAGACATTTAAGCCACCTTGCCCCTTGTGTCTGCGTACACTGGTGTGTGAATGTGCGTGATGTAAAGCAGTTTGAGTGACTTGAAGATGGAAAATCGTTATATATTTTTTTAAAAGTGTGTGTGTGCAGGGGTGTTGGACTAGGGGGAGTAAATGGTATTGTTTACCCAGGGGCCAGTGCAGGAAGGGGCCCCTCACATAGTCGGTAATATGCATTTTTCATAAGACAATATGTAGATGTGTTTTACCTAGTGCCCAGAATTTGCTGCTACACCCATATATGTGTGCGTGTGTCTAAAAAGTCAATTTTGCTTTTTGTACAGGAGGTCTGTAAGAATCCAATTTATTTTCCCATTTTAATTTGTCATTATGCTTGGAAAAATACAACACATTTATTTTATTTTTGGACACCTACAATATATTGCTTCCACATTATACTTTTCATTTAAAATAATTTCCACTCCGCCACATACCGCAAGATTTCCAATCATTTACAGCTTACCGTGCATCCTTTGGGAGCTGATATTATCAAGCCTGGGTCTAAACCATTCCGTAGTGTGACTGTGGAGGTTTTCTCGGTGTGTCCAGGAGACCGTGGATCAGGGTGGAGGGGGATCCGTTCATGCTGCTAAAGCCAGGCGGGCAGAGGAGCGAGGTAGGAGACGTCTCGCAGAACAAGTGCTGTATTCAGATGAGGGTCTTGTGCTGTAGATGTCGGCTGATAACAGTACCATTTAATCTCAAATACACAGACAGACAGTCGCCCACGTATACAACCTGGTCAGGGATCTTGTGACTGAATAAATGAGATCCGGCTGACAACATCTTTGGACGAAATGTCGGATCAAGATGGCATTTCTGTGGAACGTTCTAGTGTCTGAGTGAGATTTGACCCCATTTAAAAGCTAAATGTTTTTATTGACATGTTTAATTGTTAGCAGAATCTGAAACAATATTTTAAGGGTACAGTCCTGCAAAACAGAACTGGTTCATTTCAAACAGTTGGCCGTCGTTCATAGTTATCCATCACCTTAGCATCTCCAGTTATTCTTACATCTGAATCAGTCACCACAATGAGTTTATAAGAACTTTTCTCAACTTAAAATACCAGGGTGGAGTTTTGCATCATGGTGCTAACAACAACTAGCTTGCTAACCATAGACTGCATATATAAATGGACATAGCTAACCTGCTAGCTGCCACGTTCCACATAGGAAGTAAGCATGGAGGCACATCCGGTTCCACTGACTCTGGCTCCAATTCACTTTACACTGGAAAACTATCGCCCGTCTCTCCTTAACTGCTGCTCTCAGGCTCGTCATTTTGGTCTTAAAATGTCCGTATTAACCCGCTCTGCATGATCTTGGTGTTTTTATTTAGCTGTTGTTTCTGTAACTCAAGATATGAACATTATTAACAGACAAATCAGGCGCCTTCTTTTCCCAGAGGTCACTCCCGCTAGCATTAGCAACAGGTTTGATTGCATGCATACCTTAGCCTTTTCAGTCACTGTTATACTGACAATGTATGGATTGAAATGTCAACATTAAAACGGTCTGTGACTGAAATCAACAAAACTGAAAACTGAATTGAAACTGAAGTGTCCGCTACCCGCTAAACCTGCGGTGCGCGCGGAAAGGGGCGTTACCTTCAACAGCCTCGCTCCGGATTGGCTCTTTGGTTGCTATGATACTTGCGATCAGAATGCAAATCGACTCTAAATTCGCCGCTATAACTGCTAGCATCAATGAGCTTCGTTTGACCGGAGCCGTGCGCTATGGATGATGTCACACTCCCTTAGTCCACTTCTTTATACAGTTTATGATTTTGACCTAAGAGCTTTTATAATATATCTGTACTGAAAACAACAAACTTATGTAAAAGAAAAAATAGTAACAATGATTTATGTTAGCTTCAGTTAGCTTCATGTTAAATCACGTTATCTCTGCATGGTTCATTGTAACTGTAAACCTGAAACTACCTTGTATAAAGATTTACTACTCTGGGGCTGTTTGTTTCCTCCCAGCTCCAAATCCCAAAACACTTTTACTTTGATCACTAAACTACTAAAAAAATCCTTGTTTCAACGCGGAGAAGATGCACAGTTCTGTTTTGGCTATTTCTAAGTTAAGTCATCGCAGAATGAAGATATGGCTTTGACTCTTTGACACTGGGGGAGGAGGAGGATGTCAAAGTTGTCTGGACTTATCTGGAACAGCAGGACCCTCCCCAGACTGCAAACATACTGCAGTGATATATCAGACACTGGGAAGGGAGGAAATATCCAAAGAGGAGTCTATAAGTACTCAGAGTCTACGATCTACTGTTTGACTTGGCAACCACGAGACATAATCAACAAGGAAGAAGCGGGATTCAACTATTGGCTCACTTCACTGCGCCTGATACTCCTTACAACAAACCTGTCCAAAATGTCGCCATGGAAATATGTTGTTTGGAGGTCGGTCGTCTTTGGTTGCATTGTTGGGTCAGGTCGTGGACGGTGAAATATAGTGAATAGTTTTGTGTGTTGCGTTCTAATCGTGTGGAGCATCTTCCCTTACGGCCAAAAAGTTCATTAGAAAATCAGCTTGGGGCCAGTCCCAGGGCCAAATGAGCTGACATGGTTTTGTGTGGGCATCTGATGGAGAGAAAAAACTGCGTGAGAACAAGTCAGATTGAAGTATTTATGTACCAACAACTGAATGGAAAAGCAGTACAAGACAATGAGTATCTGATGAGTGTCTGATTTCACTGTATTCTATGTATGCAATGAATTATTTATACTGTTTAGTTTAGTTTAGATTGGATTAGTTAGCATATACTGATAAACAAAAACTGCAAAGCTAAAACCTGGAACAGTCTTCTTGTAGATGTGAGACAGGCCTCTACTTTGACAATGTTTAAATCCAGGCTCCAAACGGTTCTTTTTAGCTGTGCGTATGACTGAAAGGTTTTTATGCTGCATTCGTCTCTATAAATGTTAATTTTATGATGATTATTTATGTTTTTGTTTTGGTTGCATCGTGATTTTAACGTCTTTCTTATTCTGTAAAGCACTTTGAATTACTACTGTACAAATTGTGCTATACAAATAAACCTGCCTTGCCTTGACTTACAGGTGGAAATAAGTATTTTCTGCCATAACCTGGTACATTGTCCATGGATAAACAGGAAAAAACATACCATACCAAAAAGAAAATAACAGAAACCTACAGTATAACCTTTCAAACTATCCATCCATCCATTTTCTTCAGCTTTTCCGGGGGCGAGTCGTGGGGGCAGCAGTCTGAGCAGGGATTTTAAGACTTCCCTCACCCCAGATACTTCCTCCAGCTCCTCCGGTGGGACCCCCAGGCGTTCCCAGCCCAGCCAAGAGAAATTCAAACTAGTGTATTCTATTTCTACACTTCAAACTTACACTTTACTACTTTACCTATCCACCTTTTCGTGTGATACTTCAACCTCAACCAAGACAAGTTTTTGTACATTTCTGATGTATTGCTAAAAGGAATCATTTGGTTGTTTTGCTGTATTCAAAGCAAATAACCCACCCCTATTGTGATCCTGACTCAAGTGGAGAAAAAAAAAATGAATTGGACTTGTATGTATGACTCTTGAGCACGCAGCTAAAATAGATGAAAGACAAAAGATGATATTGATTGACATTGAACCTCAGATCCTGTGTGCTTAAGGCTTTAGCGCTTGGCTGCATTAAAGAAAACAAATTTGTTCTGTCTCCTCGCGGCGGCCATGTTGTATTCGATGTGTGCGGTGCGCGTGTGGCTCTATATTTAAGGTTTGCTGGTTTAAAGAACACTGACCCCTGTCGAGTCGGCCTCTCCCTGTTGGAAAGTAAATCTAAGTGGTGTCTTTCAGGATGCAAATTTATGGGTCCCCACTGGCAATTTAAGCCTTGCTCCCTTTTCAATTGGCAACACCACCAGCTGCTGTGTCCGCACCGTATTTCAAAGCTACATTGTCTGCGGCGTATTAGAGCGGGCCATTTTGTGTTTTTAAAAAAAGCTCGCCTTGATGCTGACAGGAGTGTGGGCTGAAAGAGTCCGGCTTAAGGATTTTGCATAGGAGGAAAAACAACTGTCAAATGCTGCGTGAGGCCATCTGGAGTTTAAAGTGTGCAGACTATATTTTAATGTAAGATATATCACTCTTTCTTGTAATGCATTTATCGTACACATAGACTGTATTTATAAATGGACATAGCTAACCTGCTAGCCGCCACGTTCCACATAGGAAGTGCTCATGGGCGTGGTTCCGGCTCCATCGATCTGGCTCCAATTCATTTTACATTGGAAAATCGTCACCTCTCTTTGTAACTGCTGCAGTGAACTTCGTCATTTTGGTCTTAAAATGTTTGTATTAACCCACTCTATATGATCCTGGTGTTTTTGTTTTGCCGTTGTGTTCAGAACTCAAGATATGAACGTTAATAACAGATGAATCAGGAGCCTTCTTTACCCAAGGTGTTAGCTTTAGCCTTAGCAACAGGTTTGATTGAAATCGTTGTTAAGCACCCGCACCATGCTAAACCAGCGGTATAACTGGGAAGGGGCGTTACTTCCATCAGCCTCACCCTGGATTGGCTCTTTGGTTGCTATGATACTCGTGGTCAGAATTCCCAAAATAGAACTTTACTCCAAAACCGCCGCTATAATTGCTAGCCTCGATGAGCTTTATTTTGAGCTGAACGCTATGGGTGACGTCACACTCACTTAGTCCACTTCTTTATACACTTTATGATCAAACATCTACAGAGCCATACCACAAAAACTGTTTATTTAGAAGATATTTTTCTGTGGTACTTCTTTCTAACCATACCCTTTTTGAGTGTTTACTTATTTTTTTCTTTTTGCCAAAGGGGATGCTTGGGTTTGCTTCCAAGTTTCTAATTCAAGTCTTTCACATTTTTTTAAGTAGTTTCTGTTATGAACACCTTCCTTTCAATATCCTCCGTAAATATTTGTCGATAATTGAAGGGTAGCTCCGGGCTGCAGACTATAATATTTATATTATACTCGGGTCATTAAAATCTCTAGTCATACGGAAGGGCATCTGACATAAACATTTAACCAGTTTCATCAATCATTTATTTTTGGCTGTGATAAGGTGACACCTCATTGGAAAAATAAGCAGCACTGCAAAATGAAGCCGCCAAAAACGTTAGCAGCATTGGCGTGGCACCAGGCCTGTCACGATAATTACAATATCGACTTCAGCTTCGTTCAATATGTGATAGATGGAACAATTATTCTTGGGGGGTCAATATTTATTGTGGGTAATTTTTCTTTGTACTAGTGGAGAACTTTTTCTTATTTTTTTTGTGCTTTTCTGAAGATTTAAGCAGTAAAGGGTTGAATAAATAACGTTTATGACTCATTAAGTGTTCCATTGATGTATTACAGCTCATGTTCATTAAAAATACTGCAAATATTCACCTTTTTTTTTGGCCGTGGGCACCGCCATTGTCATTTGGGTTGTATTATTTTGCATGAAGCTGCTGATCTTAACAATAAATAACATTTTAAATCCAGATAATCAGTTTAGTGTTGACTTGTTGTCACGCAGAAACATTGAACATTTGACATATATATTTTAGTGGCAAAACTTTTCCCAAATTCCCCATTAAAATGAACGTGATTCCCACTTAACCGGAAGTGCCACCGCATAAAAAGCACGGTTTAGTCGCATTTACGGAAAAAGTGGTAAGTGCGGAATCGTTTTTTGGGGGAAATCCTGCTTTAGGGTGATCGTGTCAGTTGCATAATGGCGTCGAATATTATCATTTATCGTCTATATGTTCTTCACCAATATGTCATACTTTGACATTTGTTATCATGATGGGTCTACATAGCACAAAGTTCAGATTTTGAATTCTTCCTCCCACTGCAGTACTGTAAACGAACCGTTGTAACCGTCATGAGACTTGTGTAAAAGTTCTTATCAGACATCTGCAGTGTGTAGTGTGTAATGACGCCGTCCATCAGCCTGATTTAGTGATTTTCCTTTTGGCTGAATGGACAAGTTCTGCCTGAGCTCCCTGATAGCGATCTCCTCGGAATCTCGTGGATTAAGCGTTACTTACTGCAATAATTTGGTTGTTTTGTTTGGCGACTGTCGTTTGGGACTTTAGCTGCGGGCTCAATACAAACTGCATGCAGATTCATTTACTTATATAAGACCCAAAATAATTACACGGTCAGGTACGGGAGTGGTTATGCCCCAAAACTCCCCTGGGCAATGACTGCACAAGTTTTTAATAGAAACTTAAATGAACGGCAAGAACCTGTTTCATCTGGCCTTAGCAGTTGCTCGCAGGCTCTAAGTTGAAAGCATAAATTAAAGCACAATAAAAAGAAAAAAGCGATTATTATAAAGGTCTGTACAGCAGTGGAGGGGGTCCCATGTTGATTCATGCTGTAAACACTGCCATTACACTGCATTTTAAAGCCAATTATGCAGCTTGTGGGGTGAGAATGTTTCCATGCTTAGTCATATGGGGTAGTAGGGGAGCGGCCGCATGGGAAAAGGATGAGGTGAAGTGGATATTTGCGAGTACCCGTATACTGTGAGATATATTTCAAGGTTTTGTTTTGTTGTTTTGTCGTTGCTCTACAAATAGCAACCGCAAATTGGAAAGGTTCAGTTTTCAAGTCTGCTTCTCACCTGACGGTATAAAAGCATAACATTCTTTTCATTTTCAAACATTTAATAATAACAAGAAGAGGAGCAATTTCCTTTCTTTGGGCCCCAGGATATTCCCAGGGGCCGATGGAGACGGGTAAGTTGGAGACTGTAATTAAAGAGCCTATATTACACGATTTTCTGATCTGTGTTATAATGTTTCCTCGTCACAAACAGACCTGGAGTTGTGTTTATTCATTCACACGTTTAACGCACAAACCCTGTGTAGGCTGAGGTCTTCTCTGTTCCACCTTGTGATGTCATCTGGTAATGCAGGAAGTGCTCCACTGTGTTTGTAAACTCCACACACCTTCACTAGAATCATTTGATTGATTTCTGCCCTGGAATTGTCAATCTCTACTGCGCTAAAGGTAAAAATGTAGCTGTTGACTTGTAAACTACTGCTTCATGACATCACAAGGTGGAACAGAGCATTTTGAGCTTTGGAGATGTAGACAGATTAATCATAAAGTGTTACTCAAACATGTGTGAATGAAACAAAACACAACTCCAGCTATGATTTTGAGGAAGCAACAACATTATAACATGATTTAAAGCTCACAAGAGTCAACTTTACGTAATATGGGACTTTTAACTAATACTTCAATATTAAAGATGCGCAGTGTAACCTTTCTGGTAGGCGGTCTGCCACATGCTTTTAGATTCTTGTTGTGTGTATCCAAATTTACACATTCTTAAAATAGCCTGGATCAGACAAATGCTCACGAGACCTGGTAAACAGACAGTGAAGATCCTGCAGGATGAGATCAAACTGACATTTAAAGAAGAGAGCGGTGAGGCAGCACTCCCAAACACTGTGGCTTTGTTAGGACGCTTTCGCCCCGCAGCACTCAGTAAGTACAGGCCTATTACATTCAGGAAACATTTTCATGCCCTAACAAGATCAACTTACCTCTGTTCTGTGGGCTCCCAACATACAACCAGTGGTGGAATATAACAACGTAAATGTAGTAAAGTACTGTATTTAAGTAAAATTTTAGGTATCTGTACTTTACTTTAGTGCATTTGAAACTGGATACTTTTTACTTGTACTTCACTACATTTGACAGCAGGTTTCTGTGCTTTCTACTCTATATTTTAACTGGATTGAAAAGTACAAGTATTTTTTTTATTGTTTATTTGTATTCTTGTTTGAATCCTGCTGAAAAGTATGATTTTTTGTTTATTTTTTTGACACGCTCTTAATGTGAGCAAACAAAAATGTACAAATAAAAGCAGCTAGGGAAAAAAAAAAAGATTCAATTGTTTCTGTTGAACAAAATTCAGCACAAATCTTTCTAAAAATCATTACATTTGAAGCTTTGAGACCTGAAAATCTGTGCGAAATACTTGTAGTTTTTACTCTTTAAGTAGATCTGTAAATGGGTACTTTAAATACTTTTACTTTTTATGTTACTTGAGTATTTGTTTGCTCCGGTTTCTGTACTTTTACTTTAATTTAGTACTTCTTTCACCATTGCAGCAACACTGTGACTTATCCCATATCATACAGTAGATGATGGTTGAGCGTCATAGCATTAGTTTTACAGTGGGGGCAGTATAACGGAGGGGGGTAGATGGAGACAGTAGGAAGTTGTGGGGTTTTGGTGCCATCAGATAAAAGACTAACAGAGCAGTTTGTGCCTGTGCCAGAGGGGGGGCAAAGACAACAGCAGCCACTCATGGTAAACACAGCAACAAAGGACACCTTGTTGAACTGGTCTGCTTCACATAATGGCAGACAGGAAGTCACTGCAGGGACTTGGGTTGCTCTTGTTTTCAGTTAAACGTGGGTGCATTTTTAAATTTTATTTTATTTTATTTTTTTGCATTAATAAATATCTTATTATTTTAGTTAACAGGCACATATTACACAATTTTCTTATCTATATTATAATGTAGTTTTCCTCATCAAAAACATATCTACAGTTTTAGTGCATTTACACATGGTTAACACACAAATCCTGCTGTTCTTCTCTCATACTGAAAATTTCAGCTCTAGAAATATCATTTTTTACTAAACAAAAGGTAACTGTTAACTTGAAGACTACTGCTTTGTGGAACAGAGCATTTTGAGCTTTGGAGATGTAGACAGAATAATAATAAAGGGTTAGGTTGCAAGGTTACTCAAACATGTGTGAATGAAACAAAACACAACTCCAGGTTTTTGAGGAGGTAACATTATAACATGACTTTGCATAATGTAGGGTCTTTATACTGTCAAAACCAGACTTGAAGAGACGTATCCATGCATTTGTCTCGAGGAGGTTAGACTACTGTAACGGCCTGTTCTCTGGCCTCTCTAAACGAGCGTTAAAACAGCTGCAGTGCATCCAGAACACTGCTGCCCGGGTCCTGACTAGAACCAGGAAGTATGAGCACATTAGTACTTTGCTCAGGTCTCTGCACTGGCTCCTGTGGCTCAGAGAATAGACTTTAACCGGCCTCCTGCTGGTGCCCAGAGTCTGAACTAAACATGGAGAATCAGTGTTTCAGTTTCATGTAGCTAAAACCTGGAACACCTGGTCTTCCTGAAGATGTGAGACAGGCCTCTACTTTGACAATGTTTAAATCCAGGCTCAAAAAAGTGCCGTTTAGCTGCGCATGACTGAAAGGTTTTTATTCTGCACTCTTCTATTTTGATGTTAATTTTATGATGATTATTTATGATTATATTATGTTTTCTTTCTTATTCTGTAAAGCACTTTGAATTACTTTGTGTACGAATTGTGCTATACAAATAAAGTCACTCCTTTATGTTTGCAGCAGTGGTAATGGAGCTAGCATAAATTCAGCCAGGAAGACCTAACTGCGCTCCCGTCTACTTCACCTCCTCTCCTCGGCCTTCATCATCTCACTCCTATGACTCCTCACCGCTGCTCGCCACACCTCGTCTTCATCCAATCTGCTCCCAGTCTGCCCAGTTTAAACCCTCTTCAGTTTGTGCCCCGCCCCACCTCCTTCCCAGCACTCCCTTGGCTTCTCATCATCTCATCATCACCTTCATTTGCCTCAGCCTCACGTCTACCACCCCCAGTGTCCAGACCCTGGGGGGAACACATCTCCTAAACATCATCAAACTGACACACCCTTCATCACAGTGTCTTCTGCCGGGGTCTGAACGTCAAAGATAACTCATTCACTAAAGCCTACTAATACTTTTCTTTCATGTCTGGCTGAGTCTTTCCATTGAAATCACGTTTTCAGTAATCCCTTGCACCATATCTGTTGTACCTGTGCTTGCGTCATTACTAGATCACTGACTAAGATCTCTTACAAAGTTTATTAGTAAAAGGTCATTAACAAGTATAAATTACTGTCTTGTCCTGTAACATTGGATTGGCACCACAGACTGTATATATTAATCGCCTTCTTTCCCCGAAGTCGCCCGCGTTAGCAACAGGTTTGATTGACAGCGTTGCTAAGCGCCCACTCCCTGCTAAATGGGAAGGGATGTTACGCTTCATGACCTCTCTCCTGATTGGCTCTCTGGTTGCTATGATACTCACGGGCGGTATCCCTAACATGCATCTTGGCTCCGATGAGCTTCATTTGCCTGGAGCCAAACGCTATGGCTCACGTCACACTCTCTTTGCCGACTTCTTCACAGTCTATGATTGAACCACACGTTTATGTTCCAAATTAACTGGAACCATAAAACTGATGATTGGACATGGTGAGGCCAGATTGAAAAAAAAAAACCTAAGTGAAGATTCACCTTCTCCAACATGTCAGTGCAGTAACCTCTTGTACAAACAATAGCTCACCAAATGTGTGTGGGGTTTGGGCGGTGTGGGGATTAAAGCCAGAGGGGCAAAACAGTGATGAATCCTGTCCACACCTCATTTAAACACAGCTGTTTTGTTTACAGGAAGCTAGTCTGACTGGTCACTGACTTACTCGTGTGAATGGAGCGGGTGACGTGAGGTTACCATTTATCTTATCAGTGGGGGTTTAAAGACTAAACCTACCTCTACCTGACTTTTACTCTCTTAAAAACAAAAACAAGAGAACTATTCATTTTAAACGTTTGCAGCGGTCCAAAGTTATTCCTCACATACCTTATGCGTTCCGAACATCCTAATTATTCACCGCACAAAGTTTATAGGCCCTTTTCACTGCGCTCCGAGACCAACGCAGAGTTTTTCCATGACAGGTAGCATGCTAACACGCACTTCCTGATTTTGGGATAGTAAAATGCATTCTAATTAAATGCAGACAGCACGCGGTGGACTTCTTTTGACCTCAACAGCTGCTTTTTACAATATATCTGAGGCAAGACCAATTTTACTTAAATACATAGGAAAAAGTCGGGTAGAGGGTAGAAAAGTCACCAACCAGAAGCATTCAAAAGAGAGTAAAAAGAGTTTAAATTGCATTCTCTTTTGTTACAATGTTTTGGTTTCCTAGACTGTAAATGTAAATGGTTGGTACTAATAATGCTACTTTGCCTTGTTAAAATGTTCCACAGTATGACATTAAACGTATGTATCTCCATGGAAACGAGCAGGTAATGCAACAACGCTAAGTTACAGGTCAAGTTTGTGAAGAGGCAACTCGCAGTAAGAAGTCACGTTTTTTTGTTTTTTTTTTAAGAGCCAATATTACGCCATTTTCTGATCTCTGTTATAATGTTTCCTCATCACAAACATGGAGTAGTGTTTTGTTTGATTTAACACACAAACTCTGCATATTTAGGTTCTTCTCTCAAACAGAAAACACTCTGTTCCACCTTGTGATGTCATCTTGTAATACAGGAAGTGCTCTACTGTGTTTTTAAACTCCACACACCTTCACTAGAATCATTTGGATAATTTCTTTCCTGGAATTGCCAATCTCTACTAAACTAAAGGCAAAAGGTTTAAGGTATAATGATGTAAATGAAAGATGGCTAATTTAAAACCCTACAGTGGTACATTCCCCACAAAGTCACGCAGGTGCGGGCCCTCTTACTCATAAAGTTGCATAGTACACCATTAATTTGAGAAACACTGAATGTTTGCAGGGTTAAATTGTGTCTACATTCGACATATTTCAACAGCCGACCTATTTACTCCACGCTTCATTAATGCTCATATTTGACTATACAACTATGTCCTATTGAGCTGAATTCTTGTGCGCCGAGTCTTCTGTGTGTCATGAAGGTGATCATTATCTCCTCAGTGAAAAAGCGTCTTGTTTTTAGACATCAGTCATCGTCATTTTGCTCTGGTGTTCGTCCACATCGCCCGGCTGTGTGTGTGTGTGCAGGTGAGCTGACAGAAGAGCCTAATGGATGGTGGGAACTATTGAAGCAACTGTCATGTCTGAAATTCCACTGTAGACACACAACTTATAATAAATCTCTACCCGCTAACGGCAGCTGCATAAGCAATAATCACATGTTTTGGTACCACTTTGTAACAGCTATACTGCAACTGTAAAGAGCCTGTACCAGATCTGTTTTCCATGTGTTTAAGCAAAATATAAAATGGTAACATCATGATCACGTTTTTATAAAGCGCTTTTACATCAAGGAACTACTCGCGAGGTAGGTTAAGTGTGTTGCCCAAGGACATGATAGTATTCATTTGTGGGAGCTGGATTCGCACCGCCAACCCGTGGGTCAGTGGTCAGTTTATGTCGCGAGCGGGATTCCAACCAACTTTCGGATCAACACTTAAACTGAGCTACTGTTGCCCCAAAATGTGTCCTGTTCCAGTACAGATATATTGTATAAGTTTCCCTTGAGGTCAAAATAAGACTGCTAAGTATTTTGTTGTTCAAGAATCATGCACGGTTAGCATGCTAGTTGTTGTTAGCATTACAGTGACGGCAAAGCTCTGAAAACTGTGGAAAGCGCTTAGAAACTCATCATCGTGAATAATTAGGATTCTCGGAATGCATAAGGTAAGTGATGAATACGTTTGGACTACTGGAAATCGTTTAAAATGAACTAGATCTGTTTTTTTTTTCACATTTTTAGCCTGAATAAATACCTACTTATATAAACAAATAGTTTTTTTAAGAATGGCTCAGGTGTAGTAACTACTCTTAGGGGCATAAGAGTAAAGAGTTAGATTATCAGGCAGGTAGTTATTAATCCTGACTCATTCTTAATAAGCTATTTCCTCATCTCAAATTAAGTCTTTGTTCATGCTTTACTTAATATTAAGGCGTGTTGCCAATGTTTATATAATTGGTTATCTTTCCTGGCCATCTTCGCCACTACGGTTTCCATATTTGGCAAGAATGTGGGTTTCACAATTCTCATCACGCGGCAAAGGAAGACATTAATACAGGTTTATCGCACCCTCTGGTTAACCACATATTTGGAATGGATAAAGTCCCTGTTCAAAAGCACAGTTTATACAATGCTTTATCCATGGAGTACCATAATTACATTTGAAGCACAAATCCAACACTTTCACTCTTTGTGGTTTTAAGCTTAGTATAATTTGACTGTGAACTTTTATTTTTCTCTTTGGATTGAGAGGAATAAGTTTGCGCAGTATTTAATGTATTCACGGGTTAAAGCGTGAGTACGTTAAGGTATAGGCAGGTATTGTTGATTCGTTCTTTGTCACATTTGAAGATGGTGAGCTACTTCTGCAGCCACTGAGACAGATTTAAACTCAAATCCCACTCTCGACGTAAACCTCATTGGTTGAGTGGTTAGATCAGGCATGCCCAAACTGTGGCCCGGGAGCCAAATGCGGCCCTCGGACCAATTTTTCTAGGCCCTCAAGCTCCCAGGTGAATTGGCCCATATTACCTTAAACGGCACTTTTCACAGAATATTTCCGAAAATTTACAGTAACAAACCCATATCAAATATTTAATGTGTCCCACTGAGCATGTAAGCGTGAATAAAGATCTAGTGGTTCAGTCTAACTTGTAATAAACACGCAGAAGTAATCACTGTATTGGTGAGCAGTTTATGGGTCAATCGGCCCTCAGCTGTGTTTTTATATGTGGCCCTTAATGAGAAAAGTTTGGACACCCCTGGGTTAGATACACTGACCCACAGGTTGGCAAATTCCAGTTTCCACAAATGCATACTGTTGTTGTGTCCTTGGGCAAGACACTTAACCCAACTTTTTAGTGTCCATGTACACCGGGGTATGAATGGATGAGTGGTTTCCTTGAAGGTGGAAAAGCACTATATAAAAACGTGACAATTTGTAAGTGTATTTCACAACTTTTAAAGGCCAAAATCGGACTAACAACAAGCTAGCATGCTAACAGTGCACTTCCTGGTTTGCCAATTATAACATGCAAGCAAATATTTAATCTGGTACAGCCCCTTTAGCAAGTACTGATGGAAATTTATACATTTTAGACAGATGGCAGCACTACATTACGGTTTAAAAGATCTGAGATGTTTATCCAAGGTCCAGTTTATCCGAGTGTCCTGTCAGGTGAGGGATGTGACAGCCACAGAGAGGCAGAAATAGAAGATGACAGTGTAAGGAAGAGATAGAAAGTATAATAGGTAGTCTCTTGTACTGCCTTAAGCAATACATCTCCCCAGTGAGCTCCCCACTGACAACAAGACATAAAGATGGAGGAGCGATAGAACGGAGGAGGGAGGAGGGAAGGTAGAGGGAGGACACGGAGGTAATCACAAAACATGCACAAGTTATGGGGGAGCATTCATATTACTGACAAGGCTAAGGCTAAAGAAGTGATGTCATCTGCATACACAATAACAAAATGAAGGGAGTTGTTCAGGCAAGTTTGTGTGATCATTAAAGGGAAAGATGCATGGAATACAAATGTGATGTTATGCGAAATCAAAACGTAAACATAAATCAGTACTCATTGTGGTATTATTAGTTACAATTACTAAAGCACAACTACTCAAGTAACTTTTTAATAACTGCAGTTCACAGAGTAGTTTTTAGGCAGTATGCTTTTAACTCTTCATATTTCACGGTGTAACAGTACTCTTGTTTAAGTTTTTTTTACTCTACAAGTGACAAAAGCGTTACTTAAAATGTATGTAAATATATGTGAACTAGCTAACCTGCTACCAGCGGCGATCCAGATAGGAAGTGAGCATGGGCCCGCTTTCAGACTCCAATTCACTTTACATTGAAAAACCTTCTCCCCTCTCTCTCTGTAACTCCTGCTGTCATGGTCGTCGTTGTGGTCTTAAAATGTTCATATTAACCCACTCCACATGATCCTGATATTTTCATTTCACTGTTGTTTCCGTAAATCAAAGTATGAACATTAATAACAGACAAATCGGCTGCCTTCTTTCCCTGGGGTCACTCCCGCTAGCGTTAGCAACAGGTTTGATTGACAGCATTGCTAAGCTCCCTGCTAAATCAGTGGTGCAGTTGGGAAAGGGCATTACCTTCAATAGCCTCGCTCCGGATTGGCTCTTTGGTTGCTATGATACTAAACGTCGGAATTCCAAATATAGAACTTGGCATAACTCCTCGCCTCGATGAACTTCATTTGACTGGAGCCGGGTGACGTCACACTCACTCAGTCCACTTCTTTATACAGTTTATAACACTAGAGTAGTTTCTCCAATTATATATTTTTTACTTTTATTTGAGTCTTTTCTTGGACCACTTTGTGCTTCTATTTTTACTTGGTACTGCAAATCCATCTGGAATAAATAAATACCATGTGATACCTTTTCCCTTGTAAATTAACTTTTCATCGTAGTTGATCCATGCGAAACTAATTGTTACAAATTCAAACACTGCCTGTCTTCATGCTACATTAATGACATCCGGAACTTTTATTCCAGCTGATGACAGGCGCATTTCTTAATTAAGCACATTTTCCTTCACTTACTCATAATATTTCCTCAAAGTAAGCCGTGTAAGCCGTTCTTCAGCCGGCTCACTTGTCACACTAAAACTACACTCCAATATGTTCTCGCTGTATGACTTTTCAATCATATCTGCAAATGCCTCGGCTGCAAAAAAGCGATAGTATCTCTGGAATTAGCTGATATCTTTGGGTTTTCGTGGCGTGTTGGAAGCTGGTGATTGACAGTGAGTGAGCGTGCACGTAGCTGACAGGCAGTGAAGAGTGCGCGCTGGTGGCTGTAGTGGTTTGGACACACTAGGCGCCGTACGCGGTCACAAAATCTCCCAGATGTGTGTCAGATTGACGGAGCGCTCTCGTCCATCAAGGAGGCTGGATATCCATTACTAAACGCCTGTCAAAGCACAAGTTCGAGCCGACAGTTTTTAATTAGAGTCCACATTCGGTACCTGCTCACACGCTAGACTCGCACAATAGATTTATTATAACCCCTTCTGTTTGCCTGTTTAATCGCTACGGAGGGGAAGTAATGGTGGATGGTGCAGGGAGACTGAAGAATAATTAGAGCTGTGAATGTGTTTCTTATGACTTCTAATGTGGATTTCTAATTTGTCTCGTGAAGAGGTGGAAGACATATTTAAATACACACTTAAAGTTAACCATTGAAATCGCAAATGACAATACGACTAGAATTATAATGATGAACTGGTTTGAAGGACAACATTTGGACGTTTACAACCATTGCCAATAAAACTGTCACATTTATGCACTAAAACACCAAATTCTTTCACAGTCTCTTACTTTCAGCATTTTGTGTAACGTTGCGTTTCATGTTTTACTGATTAAAATGCGTACTGAGCACAAGAACACACACTGCACTCTGAGAAGTTGAGGGAAGAGAAGCTCAAATTAGGGAAATAACAATAGCTGCTAGAAGGCATCACAAAGCATTTGAGCACTGAAATTAAATCATAATGTGTCTGGTGAACTACAGTGGTCCCTCGTTCATCACAGGGATTACGTTCTAAAAATAACCTGCAATAGGCGAAATCCATGGAGCAATTATTCTATATGTTTTGCAGCTGTAAATCCCCTCACCACACACTTTATACACTTTTTTCAAACAGGCATTAACATTTTCTCTCATTTCTCTCTTGTTTAAACACTCTCAAAGTTTAAACCTTCATAGGCGCCTTTGTCGGTGCAGAACGTTTCATCGATAGTGTGGGTTTTGTCAGGGAGAAAACTTCCAAACATACAGCACTTAAGAGTCACACTGTGATCCAACATTTATGTAAATTTGTCTGAACACATTCTGTACTGTACAGGAAACACGATACAAAGGAGACTGATGGACAATGGTCTACAGTCCCTCAGCCAATCAGGACGCAGAACACAATGCACGATCATACTCTGTAAATAAAAGCATGCAAAATTGCACACAAAAATCAGCGAAACAGCGAAGCCGTGAAAGGTGAACCATGTTATAGTGAGGGACAACTGTACTTTCCTTTGACACCAAATGGCTTAGCAACATCCTGGTAGAGATATATCATTGAAAGGAAACTCCCAAGTATATTTTTGATGTGAAAAAAGCTTGACTTTTAACAGAATGTATTATCTTTAAATCACATATGTAGTACACTGTAGTAGTACTGTAGCAGTCCATTGTGTATCCAGTGCAATATTTTTCCATTTCTCCATTTGTTTGTCCATAAACTGTATAAAGAAGTAGACTAAAGGAGTAAGGTCACCCATAGTGTTCAGTTCCAACCAAATGAAGCTCATCAAGGCTAGAGCAGTTATAGGGGCCAATTCAAAGATGAGTCCCATATCTGGAATTCCAAACACAAGTTTCATAGGAACCAAAGAGCCAATCAGGATCGAGGCTGCTGAAGGTAACGCCTCTTACATAGCAACGCTGTCAATCAAACCTGTTCAAACACTCACATCAAATGCTAGAGGGAGAGAATTTGGAGAAGGAAGGAACCTCACTGGTTTGTTTTTGATGTCCATGTCTTCATTTACAAACAAAAACAGGATCATTAAAAGCGGATTAATATGAGCATTTTAAAAACAGATTGACGAGCCTGACAGCAGCAGTTACAGAGAGAGTGTGGCAAGAGTATTTCAATAGAAAGTGAATTGAAGCCAGAGTTGATGGAGCCAAAAGCGTGCTTATGCTCACGTCCTATTTAGAACACGGTGGTTAGCGGGTTAGCTAGGTCCATTTATATATACAGTCTATGATGTTGTCAGAGGCGTGGAGAAGTCCATGTGTTGCCTCAGCTCTGCTTTGGACAGATGTGAAAACATGAGACAGCGCTCCGAAAACTCCTGAAATGGGATCTTTCTTTTGTGGCGGTGGAGGCTCTTATTAAGGCCCTGTTCACACCTTGACATGTTTGTCGCACAGTAAAGATGTGTAGCTTTGTTCTGGTGCCAAGTCACTTAGGTAACTGCTCTCTCCCACACAGACATAAACAGACAAAGACACAAACAGAACGCAGCACATCAGAGCAGCCGCCATCTTTCACTCATCACTCAGGCCAACAAAAGAACTGGTTTGTTTATTGGCAAAACCAGTCATACGCAGACCTGGTGTAGTCAAAGGCAGGTAAAATATGGTACACTACTTTGCAACGTGTTAACTGTGACTCCGCCCTACTTTTTGTTTTAATCTGGGTTGAGAAACTGGAGAAATCCACGAAATTGTTTTGTTGTTTGTTAAATAAATACATTTGTGGTCATGAATTTAATTAGTTTAGGACCAAAATAAGAGACCAGAAGAATGAAGAATTCTAAATTGAAAACAACTTTACTTGGCTTAAAATGCTTTATAGCCAGTCTTTTGATTAACACTGTGCATATTGCTTGCATACCTCAAATGGAACAGAAACCTTAAAGCTATTATGCAACTTTTCAGAGCTTCTAACCATGTTATAGTGTCATGATGTCAGTTTCCCTGTCCTCCCGTGCTCTCTCCCCCTCCCCTACCTGTGTGTCTGGAGCTGGGTGGAGTGCCTGACTCCTCCCGTGCACACCTGGGGTGCATCAGCCTAATCACCACCACCTGCTGCTGAGTACAAGAAGGCTTGGCAGTCTACACTCGGTGCCAGACCGTCCGCGTGTAAAACGTGAATGTTTCTTGCTAAGCTTTGTTATATGGTACTTTCCGGCAAATGCTCATTTGGATTTATGCACCCTCCAGATTCCTGCCTCTACTCGCCCAGCTCCTGCCGCCACGTTCCAGTCCCGGTATCGCTTCCAGCTCGTCTTGTCTCCTGCTCGTCTCGTCTCCTGCTCGTCTCGTCTCCTGCTCGTCTCGTCTCCTGCTCGTCTCGTCTCCTGTCCGGTCCTGGTCTCTGGTTTGTCACCCGCTCCCCGCTCTGGTCTTCGTCTGATCCGCCTGCCCTGGTACCGCACCTGCTTCTATCCCCGTCCTGGTCCTGTCCTGCCCGCCTCTACCTGCACCGCACCCGCCTGACCCGTCTCCCGCTCCCCGGTTCCTGTACCTGCTCTTGTGACCTGTTTAAAGACTGCATTTTCACCGCTGTAAATAAACACTGTTAAAACTGCTCTGGCCTGCATCCTTTGGTCCTATCCGCACCGTTACGACAGAACGGTCTGGCCACTATGGACCAAGCAGGCTCAGATCCGGACCAGATGCGCCGCCTCACGCACTCTCACCCCGAGGCGGTGCTGGGTCAGCACGAACAATCCATTCGAACTCTATTGGAGCTAAATCAGACATTGTCCCAGCAGGTGGCACAGCTTAACCACCAGGTGGCCGCGCTCCTCGTCACCCCGCCTGCTGCAGCTGGAGCGCCACCATGCCTCCCGGAGCCGAGAGGCACGGATCCGGAGCCGTATGCTGGACAACCTCACCTCTGTCGCGGATTCCTGTTCCAGTGCGAGTTCATGTTCCAGCAATGCCCTTCTCGTTTCAGCTCGGGGGCCACCAAGATCCGATATATATGTGGATTACTCCGGGGCAGAGCTCTCCAGTGGGCAGAGGCGCGCCTAATGAAGACGTCTGTGGATAGCCTGGATTTTAATGAATTTGTGTCCACGTTTAAGCTGGTGTTTGACCACCCGCACTACCAGGACAATGCTGCCTCCCGGTTATTGACTCTCAGCCAGGGCTCCAGGACGGTAGCGGATTATTCCATTGAATTCTGGACACATGCGGCGGAGCTGGACTGGACGGACAGCGCGCTGCGGGCTGTGTTTGTGCGGGGCCTGAACGAGACTTTGAAAGATGAATTGGTTTCCCGGGACGAACCCCCCGACCTGCGGACCCTCATCTCCCTCACTCACCGTATAGACAACCGCCTACGGGCTCGTCGCCGAGAGAGACGCCGGTCACCGGTCCCGCCGGAGCCACGCGCTGCCCCGCCCCCGCCGGATGAGCCCATGCAACTCGACAGGACCCTTGTGTCGACCGAGGAGCGTCAACGGAGGCGTCGTCTGGCCGGGGCTTGCCTCTACTGCGGTGAGCGCGGACATTATGTGGTCACTTGCCCAGTTCGGCCAAAAGGGGGGGCCCACCAGTAGCACTGGGAGTACTGGTGGGCGAGCAACACATCCTGGACTCTTCTAATAGACTGCGGCTCAGCGCCACCCTGTGCGTTCGCACAGAGACCTTATGCGTTTCCGCCCTTATCGACTCCGGGGCTGAGAGGGACTTTATTGATGCCCAAGTCGCGGAGCAGCTCGGGGTCTACCTGGAGCCCCTCGAACGCCCCTTAAATGCCCAGGGGCTCAATGGACGTTTTCTGGGGCACATCACTCACATCACAGAACCTGTCACCGTGATTCTGTCCGGCAACCACCAAGAGAACCGTCAGTTTCATGTCCTGTCCTCCTCCGCTTCTCCTCTGGTCCTTGGTTACCCCTGGCTACGCGCCCACAACCCTGTTTTCGATTGGGCCAGGGGCGGAGTTTCGGGCTGGAGTCCCGATTGCCACGCCAAGTGCCTTCGGTCCGCCCTCCCTCCGGCCGGGAGGTCCGTTCCTGTCGCTGATCCGTCCCCAGACACCCCCAATCTGTCCTCGGTGCCTGCTGAATATCACGACCTGGGGGAGGTTTTTAGCAAGAGCAAGGCCCTCTCTTTACCGCCCCACCGTCCATATGACTGCGCCATTGACCTCCTGCCGGGTGCCCCACTACCATCTAGCAGGCTATATAACCTGTCTAAACCTGAACGCGAGTCAATGGAGGACTATATCCGTGGGTCCCTGGCTGCCGGAATCATCCGCCCGTCCACTTCACCCGTGGGAGCGGGGTTCTTCTTTGTGGCTAAGAAGGACAAATCCCTGCGGCCTTGCATTGATTACCGGGGTCTGAACAATATAACCGTAAAGAATAAATACCCGCTTCCCTTACTGGACTCGGCATTTACGCCCCTCCACGGTGCGACCATCTTCTCAAAGTTGGATTTGCGGAATGCGTACCACCTGGTGCGCATCAGGGAGGGAGACGAATGGAAGACGGCCTTCAAGACACCCCTGGGACATTTCGAATACTTGGTTATGCCCTTCGGTCTCACCAACGCCCCTGCCGTATTCCAAGCCCTCATCAACGATGTGCTCCGTGATTTCCTTAACCGATTCGTCTTTGTTTACTTGGATGACATCTTGATTTTCTCGCGGTCCCCCCAGGAGCATCATCAGCACGTTCGCCAGGTTCTCCAGCGCCTCCTCGAGAATAAACTGTTCGTGAAAGCTGAGAAATGCGAGTTTCACGCAGAGGAGGTCAGCTTTTTGGGCTTCATTGTGGGGCGGGGCCAAGTAAGAGCTGACCCTGAAAAGATCCAGGCTGTCACTGAGTGGCCCGTTCCTACCAGCCGGAGACAGCTCCAGAGATTTATCGGCTTTGCCAATTTTTATAGACGTTTCATCCGGGATTTTAGTAGGGTTATCTCGCCCTTAACTAAACTCACCTCTCCTGCTTTGCCGTTTGCCTGGTCTCCTGAGGCGCAGACAGCCTTCGAGAAGCTTAAGAGACTATTTACCTCCGCTCCCATCCTGCACCAGCCCGACCCTTCACGGCAATTCATCGTGGAGGTCGACGCCTCCGACTCGGGAGTGGGGGCCGTGCTTTCGCAGAGGTTCGACCCCCACAACCGCCTCTGTCCCTGCGCCTTCTTTTCCCGGCGATTGTCCTCGGCCGAGGTCAATTATGATGTGGGGGATCGGGAGCTCCTTGCCGTAAAGCTGGCCTTGGAGGAGTGGCGCCACTGGCTCGAAGGGGCGGAGCAACCATTCATCGTCTGGACCGACCATAAAAACTTGGAGTACATCCAGTCCGCCAGGCGCCTCAATCCCCGTCAAGCTCGTTGGTCCCTCTTCTTCAGCCGCTTCAACTTTCTCCTCACCTACCGCCCCGGATCTCGGAACGTCAAACCAGATGCCCTCTCCCGCCAGTTCGCCCTGGAGGATAGCCCGGTCACCGCAGAAACAATTATCCCCTCCTCGTGTGTGGTGGCCGCGGTCCATTGGGATATCGAGGACACCGTCCGAGAGGCCCAGACCAACGACCCCGACCCAGGTAACGGCCCTCCAGATAAACTGTTTGTTCCCGATTCTGTCCGGTCTCAGGTGCTCCAGTGGGTCCATGCCTCCCGTTTCGCCTGCCATCCTGGTGCCGGTCGCTCTCTCTCCCTCCTCAGGAGACGCTTCTGGTGGCCCACGATGGACACAGACACCCGGGCTTATGTCGCCGCCTGCCAGGTATGTGCTCGGGCCAAGGCCTCCCACTCACCCCCTTCTGGTCTCTTGCATCCTCTCCCAGTTCCTCGTCGCCCTTGGTCCCACATCGCCTTGGACTTCGTGACGGGCCTTCCCCCTTCCCAGGGGAACACGGTGGTTCTCACCATTGTGGACCGCTTCTCCAAGGCCGCCCATTTCGTTGCCCTGCCTAAGCTCCCCACAGCCAAAGAAACTGCCGACCAGCTGACCAGTCATGTCTTCCGACTCCACGGCATCCCGGTGGACATCGTGTCCGACAGAGGGACCCAATTCACCTCTCAGGTATGGCGGTCTTTCTGCGACAGTTTGGGGGCCACGGTTAGCCTCACGTCCGGGTTCCATCCACAATCTAATGGGCAGACGGAGCGGGCCAACCAAGACCTGGAGTCGGCCCTACGGTGCACAGCCTCCGCCAACCCCGCGACCTGGAGTACTCACCTACCCTGGATAGAGTACGCTCACAACTCCCTCGTGAGTTCCGCCACTGGTATGTCCCCCTTCGAGGCATCGCTGGGATATCAACCCCCTCTCTTTCCCACGGAGGAGAGGGACCTCGCCGTCCCGTCTGTTCAGCGCCATCTCCAGCGCTGTCGCCGGATCTGGAAGAAGGCCAGGGCGGCCCTTCTTCGGACTGGAGCGCGCACTAAGGCGACGGCCGATCGCCACCGTGTCCCGGCGCCCGTATACCAACCTGGCCAGATGGTTTGGCTCTCCGCCAAGACGGTCCCGCTGAAGACGGACTCCCGTAAGCTGTCCCCCCGATTCCTGGGACCGTTTAAGATCATGAGGATCATAAATCCATCGGCGGTGCGCCTCCAGTTACCCCCGTCTCTCCGGATTCATCCGACCTTTCACGTCTCCCAGGTTAAACCAGTCCGGACCAGCGACCTGTGCCCTCCGGCCGATCCCCCACCGCCCGCCCGAGTCATTGACGGCCACCCGGCGTTCACCGTCCGCCGCCTGATTGACGTTCGTCGCCGTGGTAGGGGCCTCCAGTACCTCGTCGATTGGGAGGGTTACGGTCCGGAGGAGCGATCCTGGGTGCCCAGGGCACGCATTCTGGACCCCGACATGGTGAGAGACTTCCACCGCGCTCATCCTGACAAGCCTGGGGGTCCACCAGGAGGTGGACCTTAGGGGGGGGGTACTGTCATGATGTCAGTTTCCCTGTCCTCCCGTGCTCTCTCCCCCTCCCCTACCTGTGTGTCTGGAGCTGGGTGGAGTGCCTGACTCCTCCCGTGCACACCTGGGGTGCATCAGCCTAATCACCACCACCTGCTGCTGAGTACAAGAAGGCTTGGCAGTCTACACTCGGTGCCAGACCGTCCGCGTGTAAAACGTGAATGTTTCTTGCTAAGCTTTGTTATATGGTACTTTCCGGCAAATGCTCATTTGGATTTATGCACCCTCCAGATTCCTGCCTCTACTCGCCCAGCTCCTGCCGCCACGTTCCAGTCCCGGTATCGCTTCCAGCTCGTCTTGTCTCCTGCTCGTCTCGTCTCCTGCTCGTCTCGTCTCCTGCTCGTCTCGTCTCCTGCTCGTCTCGTCTCCTGTCCGGTCCTGGTCTCTGGTTTGTCACCCGCTCCCCGCTCTGGTCTTCGTCTGATCCGCCTGCCCTGGTACCGCACCTGCTTCTATCCCCGTCCTGGTCCTGTCCTGCCCGCCTCTACCTGCACCGCACCCGCCTGACCCGTCTCCCGCTCCCCGGTTCCTGTACCTGCTCTTGTGACCTGTTTAAAGACTGCATTTTCACCGCTGTAAATAAACACTGTTAAAACTGCTCTGGCCTGCATCCTTTGGTCCTATCCGCACCGTTACGACATATAGTTGCTTTCCCTTTCTCAAAATTGTTGTTGGAGTGATTCATGCATGTTTGAGCAATCTTTAATCACTTATTTTCAAGATGCCATTTTGTCGATCAATCCCCGTTTTCTCAGCCACCGGCATACGCCCACCGCTCTGTACTTACTTCATTCTTCAATTTTATGTTCTTAGTCGATGATACATGTGGGATTCAGCAGTGTTGCATAGTCATTTTGCTACAAATGAAAAAAAATCTGCTGCTCACTAGTGTGATGTGCAGCTATCCATAGGGGGCGCCAACAGCTACAGGGATGTGATGACGTTTATGGCGACGTCAGCTCCCATTGGACACTGCAGTTTTCTAACGTGGAAGTCAGCATACTTGTTTCTTTTATTAAGTCATTTTAGATTAACATTGCGATTTAAAATGCGCAAATTATAACATAATGATCCACGGTGTCACAGACTATAACTATAGAGCAGATACAAGCACAATAGGCTGGTTTATACGGATGGGACAAGATCACATGAGATAAATATGATCTTGAGAAATATGAGATTTTTTTGCCCGTATGTTTGCATTTTACTTGAACAAAAAGGTTCAAGTGCGGGTGAGTTACATATTTTAAGAAGTCGTTCCAAAAAAACAGTGCTACGATGACAGCAAATATATAAAAATAAATCAAGATACTGCAAAGCCAAAATTGTGAAATGGATTGCACAATAAATGCGTTACAGATCATTTAAAAACCTCGTCTTGTCTTGCCCTCTGATATTTCCATAAATGTGGGGTTTATTAGTTTAGTAGTAAATGAATTGGTCTTTGATCCATATAGTGACATCAGAATAATTACACAAGCAAATATATTTTATGGTGGTCTTTATGGGGTTTTTTTTTGTTTGTTTTTTTCTCTCTGTACATATTTGTAAGTATGAGTGAGTATGGATGGGACGTGTGGGTTGTAGTGTTGCGCAAGAACCTTGACCTCCTTGGGTCTGTCAATAATAAACAGTTAAATAAGTAATGTAGTACCATACATAGACCGGCTTATTTCCCATAGACTTAGCTTCTGCTTAGTAATATCCATTGTTCTAGACAGCTCCAACACAGTGTAAGAATGTCTGTCGCACACACACCTTGCCCGGAGCCAGTGAGTCCCAATTACAGAAAGTGCCCAAAGACCTGCTCCATCTGAATAAGAAGAGGAGGATTAAGTCCCAGGAAAAGGGATGGCAGCAGTGAACTGGCAAGAAACTCTGAGCAAGCCCCTGAGCATTGGACTGCAGTGTGCCCGGGCATGTACTGGCACTGCCCACCTATGGGGTCTATGTGCAGCAGAGTCTGAGCCGGTCTCTGTCAATGACTCTTACCACAGCCATTGACAATACCACTTTTTGACAGACTGCTCGAAGATAAGTGACAGTAATGTTAATCCCATGGAGCAGAGGGTGTGAAGCGTGAATCTGAAGATGGGCTGTGTTCTTCCAAATAGTGGAGTGGCTTGAAGTATGCAGGAAAATAGATAGAAAGAGTAAAAGTGTTCATGCATGGCTACCACTGCTGTGCTGCACTTGCATATTCATGTTAAGGCTGTTAATTAGTTTGATATAGGAGACCGAGCTTTAAAAACACAGAGGAGCACCACCTAAGGACAACAGAGGGTGGATTTTGTGCATTTTGGGAAATGGAGGGAAAACATACACAAATAGATTTATTACCTTTCATCAGCACTGAAGAGAGAATCTGCTACACAAAATAGCCTGAAACATGTAGCAGTTTCTGGGATAAACAAGTATGAACCACTAGGCTACTGTCAAAAATAGTAAATGGTCACATTTTTATATAGTGTTTTTCCACCTTCAAGGCTCTCAAAGCACTTCACATCAAGGAACTACTCACCCATTCACAGACAGATTCATACACCAGTGTACACAGACACTGGGGGCGAGGTGGGTTAAGTGTTAGCGTCAGTATTCATCTGTGGGAGCTGGAATCGCACCGTCAACCTGTGGGTCAGTGGATCTGATTGTTCAACCGATGATGTTTACGTCGAGAGCGGGATTTAAACTGCCAACCTTCAGGTCAGTGGACAAACGGTACCAACAGAGTCTGCGTAATCCCTCACTCATCCAGGTATAATCCATTGGAGAAAAAAAATTTAAATCTTTCAACTGCTCATCAAAGTCGCTTCTTCAGTTCTGGTCAGATTTCTGGTGGACACTTCCAAACATCTATCCAAAGGGAGGAGCTAACTACACTGAAACTAACACACTTATTTGTTTACAGTTTCTGTTTGTAGGCAACGTCTAATGAGCTCCATTAAGTGTGAACTGTGCCTGAGTCATACTTAACACAATCATTCAGGCCCTTAATGGCTGCTCTCACACATATTAGCATAGTGGTTAGCCTTATTGTTTCTTTGTTTAGATATAGGTCTGAGGATGGAGTTATAAATATGGATAGATGATGTCTAAGGCCTCCATTCCTGTCCAACAGAGCTACTGTCGCCGAACATGCTACTGTTTGCACGTTACTACAAAAAAGTGCAATATTTACTGATACCCTGACTGCAATTTTTTTTTACTATTTTAACTACAAATTATGCCTCTAACACTTGGAATCATGCCCCCAGATTCAGTAGTAGCAGGTAGTGTTCTTAACCTGAATGGTTGACAAACTCGACAAGTCGTAATAAACCATGCAGTAACACGTAGAAGGAGCTAAGTGGTTGGAGTCTCCGCGTCTACACCTATTAATAACTCTGTGTAATTTGACAAGCTTTATTTTGACATGTTTTATTCATCTGCATTGATTTATAGCACTTGAGCTTTGAGACATGGGACTGCAAATAGCTCCACGCCCTGCCGTCTGATTTAGCCCAAACCAATTTCTTAGCTCAATCACGCTAGCTGCATTTTAAACACAATATACATACCCATGACCTGCTGAGGCTATCAGTGCTCTGCCCCCTCTCAGTGACGCGTGTAGTTGTTAAATTATTTATTTTTCTCACAATCTACAGCTGGAACAGATGGCGACTTTCACAGGCGTGTTTGTGAACTCCAGCGCCGGGTCAATCAAACCGTTTTATGGGTTAAAGAGGGAGGAAAGAATGGAAAGAACTGAGTAAAATGCATGGGAAGTAAATTGTGTGGCAGTGTCTCAAAATGAAAATTCTAATCTAAAATGTTGCTTGAGTCCCCAGTTTTGTAATTCATGTAAAAGCTTTATTACACGCACAGTCGACAGTTGGCCATAACCTGTTTATAGAGTTTCATAAAGTCGACAATGATTTTCTGTGCAAAGACTCGTGCGGGAAATATTTTTGTTGAACCAGCTGTAGGAAAGTCACGCTGCAAATAAGGGAGGGGTTCTCAAATAGTGGTGCACGAACTGGTGGTACGTTGAAATCTCTTAAATGTGATAATGATTAGAGTTTGGAGATTGGGATTGATCACAGACTGTATTAAGAAGTGGACAAAGTGAGTGTGACATCACCCACAGCGTTCAGTTAAATGAAGCTCATCGAGGCTAGCAGTTATAGCGGCGAATTTGGAGCCAAGTTCCATGTTAGGAATTCTGACCGTGAGTATCATAGCAACCAAAGAGCCAATCTGGAGCGATGCTAACGCTACTGGGAGCAACCTTGAGGAAAGAAGGCAGCTGATTTGACTGTTATTAATGTTCAAATTTTGAGTTACAAACATAATAGAGAAATAAAAAATACCAGGATACCAGAACGGGTTAGTACAAGCATTTTAAGACCAAAATGACAAGCCTGGCAGCAGTATTTACAGAGAGAGAGAGGTGATTTTCCAATGTAAAGTGAATTGGAGCCAGAGTCGATGGAGCCGGAAGTGCGCCCATGCTCACTTCCTATCTGTAACGCGGTGGCTAGCAGGTTGGCTATGTCCATTTATATATATAGTCTATGACACTGACTCCACAAATTTACAATACAAATCTTAGGGCTTAAAATCCTTTCAACTGACAACAATCACGTCTTCTGGGTTGAATAATGGCGCCACTTTCAGTTTTGTTTGTTTATTCAGACAGAGAAGACGTTGTACTGTGTGTCAGACTTTTGTGTCCTTGTTTGGAGTGGGACTAGTTTATAGCAATTGGTCCAAGTTGAGCCGATATTCCACAATAGTCTGTTTAGAAGTGGGTCTGTTCTGATTTTTGGCCCATTTTTGTCAGACTTGTACTTTTTGCTAGAGTTGCTACAGTTTGAGAATCATTGTATGAGAACTTGTATGCGTCAATCATAGTCAGAGGAGAAAATTGCATTGTATTACACCTAAACATAGCTAATCTCACTCCATAATCTTAATTGTCCTTATCAAGATTTGCATTTCCTGTGCGCATCTTAGCTATTTGTTATCAGGAAAACCGTAGGACATCATGTTTGCTCCAAAACGCTGAATTACAGGCTACACTTCCCGAATCGAAATGAAAAGAACTGAAGGCTGCACAATCTGAACACTTTTGCGTTGGAAAGAGAGGAAATAGTTTTTTACACTCGTTCTGGCAGTCAGAAAAGAGACCGTTTAGATTAGAGTCAAACCTAAGGCAAGGATTCCAGCACAGAAGGAGACGAGGATGTGCTCATGTAATGACAGCCAGGCGGAGCGCTCCCTCTCCTTAATGAGGGCTCACCTTAAATTTGGGCTCTGATCCGCCCCAAGACAAAAGCTTGTTAAAGGAAGACCTGAGCACAGCGTGAGATTGGGCCGTACTTAAGCTAAAGCTGGAAGAGCAGGGTATTTACCTGACCGGTGTGGGAGTTTCAGAGGGCGACAGTTCAGATTGGCCCTGTACAGACATTTTACTTTGGATCTTCCGAATGTATTTATGCTTGTATATTCTTATTGTATTTCATTTTTTGTTATTTATTAACTTTTTTTCTTTTAATTTTAGGTGAACAGTTTCTTAGATTAGATGTTGTTTTTGTTGAACATAGTCATAGAGAGTAACAGTTTGGTAATCTCATATTTTTACTCTACTTGCACAGTTTTTTATTTTATTATTTTTAATCACACCTCTATTCAATGCATATTCTAAAATTTTAAGTCTAATTTATTATTAATACTATTTTTTATTTATTTTTATTCCCCGCTGTTCTTGTACTTTACTTTGCAACACTAGAATGTCCCCATTTACCCAAGTACGGGTTTTTTTATGTTATATTTTAAGATAGCCTTATACAGCCTGGACAAGCTTTTATTTTAAGATGGGATAGAATTCTGAATCAAAACAAAGCTCCCCTTATAGTAGGTGGCCTTGAATCTTTACGATCCCGCTGGGCCAAATTTACCAAATGAAAGTTGTGCTGCCACACACAGAGTCTGTAAAATTGCTTCCCTGGAGACGAGATGCCTGCAAATGTCACTGTCCTCATGGGACACACAAATCTATACTCAACAACAAAATCATGCTCTCTGTCCTGGGTCACACTGAGACGCTAACCTGTCTGAATGCTAACTGTTGGCATCTTACTCTTATGTTTGTTTGTTTTTTGTTGCTTTTTCTATTATTGGGATGCTAACTTTTAAACCTGCTCCCGCTCTGTCCTTCCTTGTCCTTGTTGCCATGGATACAGCCTTCTTGGGAGAACAGATATATGAGATATCGGGGCATAGCATAGTCTTGTTATTCATCATTGTCCTTCTTGATCCTCTCCTAAATCTTTATCTCTTGAAATTTCAATTAACTTCTGCCAACGAAAAGTCACTTTGGGAGAAATAATGTGTGTCTTGCATCTATATCCAGTTTGTTGTTGATTATTTTGTGTGTAAATCAATTTTTCTGTCTGTTGTACCAGCATATGTACAGCACATTGTTATAAATGGAAATTGCATTATAAATTAGGAGTGTTATGATTTATTTAAGAAGGAATTAGAGATGGTTCAATTGGCTCTGTGCACAGCAGTAGCTGGCTCGTTCCAGTCCAGTCCAGAGGGACAGTCGGTCTGACCATTTCCACCGTTATGTACTGACAGATCAGGCAGTGGACAGGGAGCTGTGGGCGGATCTCACTGACAACGCGTTAAACACTTTACAAATGTGAGGCAATCTTCACCAGGGGACACGTCTGCTTTTAGAAGGGACGTCATTGTGTGTAATCCCTCTGTCGTCCAGGTATGATCCACAGTAAAAGAAAAATTCAATTCTGAAAAAAGTTTTTGAGTAAAGATGTGTCGCTGCTCATCCAAGCCGTTTATTCATTTCTGGTCAGATTGCTGTTGGACAATTCTTTGTATCTAGGTCTATCTGAAGGGTGGAGCTAACTACACTGAAACTAACACATCTGTTGTGTGTCAGTGCTAATGTTGACTTATATTAAATGGCCGAGCCGACTGTCCATCTGAGTGGAACTAGCGGGCTACTGATGTGCACAGAGCCAACTCTGCGCAGCTCAACTACAAGAATGTTAAAAAGAGTATTCTCTGGATACTTTGACTTCTTCCCACCCCAGTGCAGATGATAGATGAGTCTTATTTGCCCTGAGCAAAGTGATAAAAGATTGGTTTAGTTCGAGAACATAGCTTAATGTAATGGCTATGTGTATATTTATAGCTTAAAGTCAATGGGTGAAACAATGGATACTGTCTTTCGAAGGTGTGTATAAGACGATGAAGCACCAAGCAGCAACCAGAAGAAAGAGGCCAGAGCCGCGCTGGCGTGTGATGCAGATCAAAGTGGAGGTGAAGCCCAGGGAAGGCAGGGTTGAAGGAAAGCAGAGGAGGAGAAAACACGGTGTTTGTGTGCACAGAGCCACAGAAGGAGAAAGGCCCCGGATCAAAGCCCAGCTAAGGGGAAGGGGAGGGGGGAGCGGTACAGTCAGGGCCTCCTCCGTCTGCCAGGCAACTTTTATTGTTTTCTGCACTATCTTTACGGGAATGCTTTTGTTTTATGAGCGCTTTCACCATTTTTTTATTCCTTTCTTCCTTGGCAGATGCATGCGCGCAAACACCCACACGCAAACAAACTGCAGCCACCTTTCATATAAGCCGTCACATCTGCAAAGCGGGGGATATCCAACTGCCATAAACCATGCGGAGCAACCAGGACCCTTTCATTGCGTTAGCCCCCAGACCTGGTGAGGGGTGATGCCATCCTGCCCCAAGCATTAGCTCATTCGCTTTGTTCGGCGCGCTAATGAACGTACACTGACCACGACCGAAACCAGGGGAACAGCGGGATCATTTCAATCCGCACAGCTCCAGCGCAGCACATGATGATGGTATTTACATAAAACCTCCCTGATTACCGTTCGCCTGCCTGTACGTACTTTTATGTTCCAGGGTAGTGGGAGTGTTGTGGTAAATACAAGACACAAAACCAGGAATTTGATGTTATACGTTGACAGCTAATGAGGAGCAATAGATGCTACTTTAACTTTGATGGTTTGGGATGGGCACATCAAAAGAGTGGGTATGTTTGCTAATGTGGAAGGAATCTACCTGTGTGTTTGTTTAGGGTATGCACAGATCTTTTAATGTTGTGATGTGTTTGCTATAAGGTAAAGAAATCTTAATCTTAATCCTGCATATTTAGACTTCTTAGTTCTTCCCTCAAACTGAAAACACTCTGTTCCACCTTGTGATGTCATGTGGTAATACAGGAAGTGCTCCACAGTGTTTTTAAACTCCATACACCTTCTCTAGAATCATCTGGATGATTTCAGCCCCGGAATTGCCAACCTCTACTTAATAAAAGGTAAAAGGAGCTGTTAACTTGCAAACTACCACTGCATGACATTACAAGGTGGAACAGAGCATTTTGAGCTTTGAGATTATCCATTACAACATGGTTTAAAGCCCACAAAAATCTATTTTGTGTAATATCGGACCTTTAAGTGTTACTGAATATATTTTTTGTAAAGAGGAAGTAACAATTAGTAAAGATTTTAAATAAATAATAAAATAATGCTGTAAAATGACATTTGTAATGTAGTGTGAAACTTGCCGGACAAATTAAGATGGTATATATACACTATCTGTCAAAATTTTGGACACATTTTATATACACACAGAAGACATTAAATATATGAAGCAAGATATATGGAATTATAAGTGCTTTGTTGAAAAATATTTAGTAGAGTTGGTGGAGACTTTTTTTCTGTTCTACATAATTCCATATATCTTCATATATTTGATGTCTTCCATATGTATAAAATGTAAAAGTAGTAAAAATAAAGAAAAACATTGAATGAGCGGGTGCTTTTGACTTATTTAGATCAGGAGGCCATACAAAATGATTCACTTTGCCAAATAGTTTTATAAAAGTATAGTATAAGTTAGGGTGAATTGTAAATGTATCTACTAAATATAATGCATTTGTTTTAATGTAATGCATAAAAATACTACAGAAATAATACAGACAAAAACTAAATTGAATGTGTTTAACTGTGAGCTAACAGAGGCTAAAGTTTACCAGAGTAATACTGTTGTGGTGTATGTGGAGTATATTGCCGTTGAGTTCAGACACTGACTTGAACTTCTGATTTATTGCAGACATTCTCTTTCCCGTGGCTCGTCTCCAGTTCCATATTCCAGTGCAGTGGTCTCTCTCTTTCTCTCTCCCTCTCCCTACTCCCTGCTTTCTCTGTCTTCTCTCCCCCAATCCCTGCCCCTCTCTCTCCACCCCCTGCTCTCTCTACCTAGCCTCCTTTCTTTCTCTCTCTGTCTCCTTCCATCCCCCTTTCACTCTCTTTTTCTCTCCCTCTCTGCACAACCCCTCTTTCTCTCGTTCTTTCTCTTTACCTCCCTTTTACTCTCTCTTTCTGTCTCTCTACATCCCTTTCCCTCTTTATCTCTCTATCATCGCTTCTTCCTCTCTTGGGCTCTCTTCCCCCCTCTCTCTCTCTCTCTCTCTGTCCCTCTCTGCGCCCCCACTCTTTCTCTCTCTTCACCCCCTTTCTCTCTCTCTCTGCACACCCTCTCTTTCTCTCTTTCTATCTCTTTACCTCCCTTTCACTCTCTCTTTCTGTCTCTCTCCATCCCTTTCCCTCTTTATCTCTCTACCATCGCTTCTCCCTCTCTTGGGCTCTCTTCCCCTCTCTCTCTCTCTGTCCCTCTCTGTGCACCCACTCTTTCTCTCTCTCTGTCCCTCTCCCTGCACCCCCTCTTTCTCTCTCTCTTCACCCCCTTTCTCTCTCTCTCTCTCTCTCTCTCTCTGTCTCTCTACCTGCACCTCACTCTCTCTCTCTCCCTTTAGCCCCCTTCTCCTCCCCCTCTTTTTCTCTCTTTCTTTACCCCCCTTTCTCTCTCTCTCTCTCTCTCTCTGTTTCAGTCTCTCTCTCCTTTTCCCTCCCTCCCTTTCTCCTCCTCTCTCTTCAAGAACACTTTCAAACCTTACCCCTGACCTACGAGCCCTGGCCCGGGACGCCGATCTGTCTCATCACTTCAACCAAAGCCATTCATCTGAGTCAGGCATGTGCTCTGGTCTTTTTAGCTGCACACGTCAGCCAGCACTGCTCCGTCAGCTTGAATTATGTACGTTGGACGCTATATGCTGCTATTAGAATGGATCAATACACAGGCCTTTTATTATCTACTTTTTTTTTCTTCTATTTTTCTATTTTTCTCTTCTATGTTTTGGTGTGAATGATAAGAATAAAGACATTTCACATTACCTCATACAAATTCAATTTTTTTCATGAGCAATCCCCGTATTCTGTATCCCTCAGTTTCTTAAATTTTCACAAGTTTCTATGGAGCATTGGATTAAAAAAAAAAACAAACTTGCAACTTGTATCTCTATTTTCTTCAAATATTAATATATCTTTCCATTCGTTGAAGGTACTTGGCCAAAAGAGTGAAAAAGAACCTTTGCTGAATGTGTTTATCAGGGGAGACGACAGCGGGGTCAAAGGGTGTCTTGGGGCTCTTGACTTTTAGAGGGGGGGCCATTTACGCCTTCCTGCCCTGGGCCCCAAATTTCATGTTGACGGGCCTGTTCATACATAGAGTTTATGGTTTTCTTAATATTGTGGACATAATATTCCATTTTCTTTAGTAGCAGCTAACTCTAGACATTGTTAGCTCTAGCATTTGTCTGTTGTGTACGCTGTTGTTGCATTTAACTCAGGCTGACCCTTTAACCAGGTTTACAATGATTAGTTTGTAGTCTAACTCAGCTGCAGCCGTAATTACATTTGCCCTGGGTTACTCAAGTAACTCAGTTAAAGAACAAGCATGCAGGGTATAAATAGGACTTGGATGTAGTGTTAGAATACACAGTTGCATTATCTACGTCACATGAGATCTGGTTGTGCTAAACTTTAGACTTGTATGTTGGCAGTCCACGGGGTACATGGGGATGACATTTCTGCCCGGCAACCCAACACCTTGTCACGTTCACCGCTAGACAGGAACAAACATAACTCAGGGAGGACGCAGAGGGGCCAGCCTTGAAGCATGCAGGTTAGAAGGCCTCCACAAGCTGCTGAGCTCCTCTTTACTCTGCTTATGAATGATGCATGGATGCCCGGAGAGGAGGAGAGGAGAGGAGGAGAGGAGGAGAGGAGGAGAGACAGCAGCGACAGAGGCAAATGAGCATTGATCAAGAGGGCTACAATTACACCGACCTCAGCTGCTCTGTGCTCCCGTGTGCCCCCAGGTGTGCAGGAAGTGGCCTTAACCAGATGAAGACTTTGTGATGAGTGGCAGGATTCGTGCGAGGCAACCCAAGCACAATGTACGTGTTGTGGGCTTGTTGGTGGTGTGCAAAACAAGCTTGTGGGCAGTCAAGACGATGTAATTATATAATGCATTAAACAGTAAAGCTACATTTCTAGAAGCTTAAAACTAAGAACATTTTTAGTGGGGGACCATAGACTGTGTAAAGAAGTGGACTAAGAGAGTGTGACGAACCCATAGTGTCCAGCTCCAGTCAGGTGAGGCTCATCAAGGCGAGCAGTTATAGGGGGGAATTTGGAGCCGAGTTACATATTTGGAATTCTGACCACGAGTATCATAGCAACCAAAGAGCCAATCTGGAGCCAGGCTGTTGAAGGTAACGCCCCTTCCCACCCACACCGCTGGTTTAGCAGGGAGCGGGCGCTTAGTAACAGGTTTGATTGATAGCGTTGCTAATGCTAGCAAGAGCGACCTTGGGGAAAGAAAGCACCTGATTTGTCTGTTATCAATGTTCATTTCATGATTTATAGACACAATATTGAAATAAAAATACCAAGATCATGTGGAGCAGGTTAATACAAACATATTAAGACCAAAATGACGAGCCTGACAGCAGCAGTTACAGAGAGAGGAGTGACAGTTTTTCAATAGAAAGTGAATTTGAGCCAGAGTCGATGGAGCCGGAAGCGTGCCCATGAACACTTCCTATTTGGAATGTGGCAGCTAGCAGGTTAGTTATGATGGACACATGATGATTGTCTTATCTCTTGTAAATAAAAAACTGATCATAATGTTTGGGTGCAAAGAGGTAAAGGATCCAGGTGACGGCCGGTGTACACCCAGAGCCTCTAGTCATGTCTGGTTGAATACTAAGGTAACTTCCTTTGCTGATGTTGTTGTTAGGTTTAATACTGTCGTAGCGTCGATTCTGACCCGTGTCCTTTCCGCTACAGCAGAAGGCCACTGCTGTGTTGGATTTTGCTCATTTCTCCCTCCTTGTTATTTGATTTTATATTCAGTGTTTGATTTGTAGTTGCTGTAGTTTTATAGTCACTTATTTATGACTTGGTTCGGGGATTAGTAGAGCAATAGACGGTTAGTGCAATGCGGAGAAGCTTGTTTCAGGGTTAGCACAAGACACTTTAGACCTTGTAGGCTCCAAGCACAGTGCACTTTAAACATCTAAAACTCAATGCACTGGCACTTTATACATTACAAACCTATTATGACATTTAAATCTGGTTTTGCATTACCAAGTTTGGTTGTTACGGTTACAGTTTCAGTAATATTTAATTAAAGTCTATATTTCTGTACCAGTGTGTTGTGTTGCGAGATGATTTTATTTTTGTGTCAAGCATTAAAATTCAAATACCATTAATGATGATTGTCTATTGACTGTTTTTATGCCTTTGTCCTTAGTTTTACCAGACTTGCCTTGACTTGAGACCTTGATCTTTCTTTTTTACACTTTATGTTATTTATTTATTGATTCTTTCAAACGTTCATTTAATCATATGCCCTTTTTATGTAGTGATATTCGTACTACATTTTTGAGGGTAACCAAAAATATCTTCTTGCGTTTAAGACAAGCCATCTCTGCTCCAGGATGTCGGCTTTTAGGAGCGACAAAGAGCGCATGTTAATGAAGTGCTGACTCAATCACGCTGGTATTTATTTAAGAATCAATATTAATAATGATGTGATTAGCTGCGCCGCTCCTCAATTAAGCTATTACACTCCACCAGCACAAAGTCTGACTACACAGAGATGTTTGCCCACAAGCCAAATGCCACTGCCACATTCACGGGCAGTAATCACACACAGTTTAGAGCCAGACTGCTTCTATCGCCATGGTGATACTATGCACAAGCAAATATTACACAACAGTAGATGGTATGCAAAAAATATAATGTGGTGTTTTACGTGAGGCTAACGGCGTTTATGTTTTAATTGTGTTATCACTCTGTCCAATTTGCCATCTGCACAGAGCTCAGAGGATTTAAAGTTAGTCTAATGTTACACCGATGGTAATTTTACGATGCTAAATGGTAAATGGTAACATCTTTATATGGCGCTTTTCCATCTTCAAGTCAGTCAAAGCACTTTACATCAAGAAAACTCTCACCCATTCACACACACATTTATACACCAGTGTACACAGACACACTCTACCAAGTGAGCTATTACCACATAGCGTGCATTCTATATATTTTCCTACAATAGAATGAAAAATGTATTTACCAGAAGTGTCTCAGCAGCTTATTTGGGTACTTTTTAAAATTGTTTTTGCCAATATACTGTAGCTCCATGGAAATCTTGTTCTGTAGTAATATGGCTAATTTTGCCAATACAATTTTTTGACATATGATGCTAGCCCCTATAGTGAACATGTCTTTAGAACTACAATTGGAGTAGTACTATAGTAAAAGTATAGACTTTTTTCAGTGACAGTTTTAATTTCTTCATCAGGTCCATCATTGAAGTCCAAGTCACGGATTTTTTGTTTTGTTTTGTTTTTATCTTCATTTATACAGGGGAACCCAATGAGAGCACTTAGGTTCTCTTTTGATGGGCCCTGCTTAAAATATAATCCAATTCTGAATGCGTATTCTCGGCACATGTATTCATTTACTTTCCAACACTGTGGATTGGGTAGAGCAGCTCCCAGATTAGGCTACGAGTCACCAAACGACTATGAAAACTTGTTGTTGAGAGAAAGGTTGTGATTGTGATGAGGTGATGATTGTGTTTAAATGTCTGCACTCTTTATTTGAGGGAGTTACTGCAGCTCTGTACTCCACCCAGAGCCCTGAGGTCAGCTGTGCCCAAAGCCAGGCTCAAGACCAGAGGTGACAGAGCCTTTTCTGTGGCAGCGCCCAGACTATGGAACAGCCTCCCTCTGCCTGTCAGATCCTCTCAGTCTTTAACACAGTTTAACACTATAGAATGAAACCCTACCTCTTCTCCCTGGCATTTAATACTAGCTGTACAGGATATCTTGGTGTTTTATTGTTCTTTTCCTATGTATCGTATTATCTGTAGATTTGTTTTTTGTTGGCTTTTTATGTGAGGCACATTGGGCAGCTGAAATTGTTTTTAAATGTGCTATATAAATAAAAATTTTATTAAACTGAATCGAAGGTTCAAGCAAGGTTAGCAGTCCTATAATTTATTACAACAGATATTCAATGCATTTTCAAAACAATATTGTGTTTCATCTATTATTTACAACCCCAGTAACTTTTCCCTGGCTTAACTCCATTCATAAAAGTCTGCTCTTTGCTGTTCGAAATGCCTGCACCATAAATCCTTCGCAAAGCACTTTAACATGGGCGTTTTTGGTCTAACGCCTCTAAGACACTATGATAATGCCTAAAAGTGCTCCGTGAGTAGGTGACAGGGATACGCCAGGCTATACACAAGGTGCCAGATAAAAGGATACGATGGGAGGAATGTTAGGGGAAGAGGAAAGGTGATACACTGGGCCGGGGAGCCGACAGATTGATGGATGACTTCTCCTCAGATGGAATAGAACTAGCTACGAAAACACATCCACATATGTACAACACCGGCTATACATGCATAAGCTACAGACACCCCAATCCACATGAAAACAATTACACCACAACTCTCCTCTCAAAGTGGTGTTCAGACAGAGACGCTTCAACCTCCAGCACTTCGTCCTTGTACAATCTCAGTCTTATTAACGTGCAGCATGCTTTCTGCCGAGGAGCGCTGAATAAGAAGTGTAAACAAGTAGCACCACAGGGCCTATCACACTGCTCTGGTAATGGTTATTGCCGTCATCATTCAGTGTGTGATTATCTAGGCCTGCTGATAGTGTCTGAATGAAAGGTGCAATAAGAATACACTCTGCCTCTTCACTTCATTCATTTATTTTGTGCACGGTGTCGCCAAGTTCAAGTTCAAAGGTTCATTTTGCGACAAGACCAGCGAGCGATGTTAGAGAAATATCAGCAGGTTAGCTCATTGTAGCTGAGGGATTGTGGTGTAAAAGTAAACTGTGCCTTGGCCCAGTCACGCTCTATATGCAAGCACTAAAGGCAAGGTGGTTCAAGTGTCTGGTTCAAGTGTCTGGTTCAAGGACACAATGGTAGTAAGCAGTACCCGGAGCTATACATTAAGAAGTCAGAATTGTGTTTGGTTCTAAGCTTGCAGAGGTTCAGGAAGTACATTTACAATAGACTTAACAATAGAGTTAATATAAAAAGTGTAATGGCACAATGGAGGTAGCGGATTTCCATAACCTGGTTTGTTTTTAAATGAAAGTGTTGGTCTTGTGGTCATTAGTCATTAGCCCCTAGCAAGTTTCAAACTTTAGTTTTGTTTTGTTTTTCTGTAAAGTTTATGGAAAAAATTTAAGAGAAAAAAACATCTGGAACTGTAAGGCAGTCACTGTTGAGCTCAATTTTAAAATAAGTATTTTAACTTTATTTGTGACAAGTTATGAAACACCAAAGCTTGATTTGGTTAAACTCATAGCTAACAGAAGTCTACACTGACATTCTCTTCTGGTAGATAAATATTGCATCGTAGATATTTTTAAAAGGTGTCACTACGGCACCATCAGCCCTGTAAATTGTGGCTTGTTTGGACTGATGTATTTGTAAAAAGAAGCCACTTTCTCGACAGAGCAGAGTGCTTCCATCTGTTGACGCGTCAGAGCACACGGTGAGCGCACTGAACAAGCCGAGGAGAGCAAACTCAGAGCAGTGACTTGTGGGTAGGAAATCCCTCTGTGCATCTAGACACAACAAGAGCAACTGTGAAGCGGAGCATGTCGCATGTCAGAGATTTTGGTTGAGACTTGTGTGTTAGGAAAGCTGTTTCCAGGTTGTTGTTTTTGGAGAATTTGGGTTAGCTGCTCTTTTGGGATTACACTCCACTTTGGTAAAATAAAAGTGAGCTTTGAAGATGGTATTTTCTGACATGTCAGTGAGTTTTCTTTCATAATCCTTAGAGGAAAGTTTTTGAAAATATGCAACTTTTAGTTTTTTCTTCATTAGACAAGTTATTATTCTGTGGACATTTTAACTGTGTAAAGTTTTTGCTTAGTGCCAGAATATTTTTGAGATATTGTAGTACAGAGGCTTTTGCTTTCAAAAAGGTTGCATTCAAATTCTGCAAAAGCCTGATATTTATTTGAGACAGAACTAAGGACAATTGTGTGGTTGTATTTGAGAATGATTAAAATTGGTGTAGTTAATTAGCTATCTGCAAAAAGATCTTTGGAGCGGCGACCCCCTCTCCCAGTAATCCATGTTTCAAATTATTTTTGAGACTTTTTGAAACAAAAGTTAGAAGACCATCTGCAGGAGGTATAGTTTCAGATATAATGTTTGACCATTTTAATGAGTGCAGGTGCAGAGTGTGGTACGCTGCCTAATTAGCTTGGATGTTAGCAAATAAGACAGCAACTAAGATGACTCAAAGTAACAGCATTGACAAGACTTCAGCTTTTGGCCCAGTCCACCTGCAGGAAAGGGTCTGGAGTGCAGTACATATATCTGTATAAAAAGCTCATTGAATGCTGTAGCACCTGCCAAAAGACTTTAGATGGAGAAATCAATAACAGAGCAAGTTTGTACTGACACTGCTGTGTCATGGACAGTGATAAGACGTCTCCACATGAAGCTCTGGCACCTGTCCCAGAGTGTTTGTTAATGCGAATGATCAGAACGCGGCTCACACAGACCTTTTGGACCATATGGACGGCTTATTGCATCAGTGCTCTTTGATTCCTGGCACCACATAAAAAATAGACAGGAATGTGCAATCTTTTACATCAGCTCCATTTGAGGCGCGAAAAGACTGGCACTGTTCTCTCCATGGCCAAGGATAAAACCGCCTCAAGCAGAAAGGAGATCCGGGGTTTTCGAAGCATGGCCTAGACAGTGTACTGTGGTTGACAAGATTCAAACTTAGAAATCTGGTCATAATTTGGCAGAAGCACGGCAGAAGATGCTTGATACTCTGCAACACTTTGAAAATAAATACTTCTCCTCAAGGATTCACAGTTGAACGGGGCCTGAATGACATTAAGACAACAGACAAAACACAATTCTATAGTTAACTTTTAAGCTGAGGAAGAGTTGCTCCTTTTGGCTCCAGCTTTTCCGACAATGACTTGAGAATTACTATGGGATGTGTTGCAGTATTGCACTCACACCCTTTGTCCTCTGAAATATCCTGCCAAGAATCAATACCTTTGTGAGTACGTTTTGACAGTTTATACATCATAACTTTTCATTTCATTCAGTATAATTATTGTGTTGACAGTGTAGTCTGTATAAAGAAGTGGACTAAGTGAATGTGATGTCATCCATTGCGATCAGCGCCAGTGAAATGAAGCTCATCGAGGTGAGGGGTTATCGCCGAGTTGCATATTTAGAATTCCGAGCGCGAGTATCATAGCAACCAAAGAGCCAATCACATCTCTGGTTTAGCAGGGGTTAGCGGGTTAGCTATGTCCATTTATATATAAAGTCTGTAGTTGACAGTGAGTGACATTCTCTGGGTAGATGTCTGTGTCAGTCATACATTCTCTGAGTATTTTTTTGGCACATTTTGTCTTATTGCTACAGCCTGAAAGTGCAAGTCCACACTTCTTCGTAGCCAGCTACAAACCAAATTGCACACGTCCACCTGTAGCAGCCAACTTTTATCACTTCTTTCCTATCGATTTGTCCTAATTATCACTCTTACGGTGACACATTTTTCCACCCTTCCATCATTGCTTCCCTGCTATGCCTCGTATCTTGTTCCCGGTGATTCATGTCTGTCCTCCAACCATGAGAAATGATCTGATGTTTTCTCCCACTGAGTGAAAGATGGCTGCGGACTTACCCAACCTTCACTTATCTCTGCTAACAATATTCTAAAACCGCTCACATCTGGTCCCTTCAACTCAGATATGTTACAAAGATCTGAACTGTCAGCTGCGTTTCTCAATCTGACGGATGACTTTCCTCCTCTCCTATGCTGTTTGTTTAATGATCAGATTCTCACCTGTATTTACACCCAATAACTTGCATGTGATTTCTTGATCTGCACTCCTCTCACAGCTGACTCAGTTGTAACAGATTCAAATGCTAAGTTGAACAGAAGTCGCACTTAGTCAAAATGATGAACGACTACGCTTTGGACCTGACATAAAAACACACAATGAAATTAATTGTTTATTTGCGCAGGTCCCCGGGGAGACGTAGCAAACAGCACAAGCCCGCACTCGCGACAGGAAGAATGCAATTGTTTCTGCTGCTTAATGCTCACATATTTGTGTAGCAGCACAAGATACGCAACTGCAACAACTCGAGCTGGCTATAGCTATAACTTACTTAAGTAAATTTAAAGAGTCTGTAATGATGTAATGTAATGAGTGTGTAATCCCTAGGTTGCCCAGGTATGCTCCATAATAAATGAAAAATTTTGAATGAAGACGTTCTGCTGCTCATCCAAGACACTTCTTCAGTTCTGGTCAGATTGTTGGTGGACACTGTCTTACATCTGTCTGAAGGGAGGAGCTAACTACACTGAAACTAAAACACCTGCTTGTTTTCAGTTTGTTTGTTGGCTAGGTCTAATGAGCTACTCAAAGTGTGAACTGTGCCTGAGTCATATTTTACATAATCATTCAGTATCCACTTTAAATTTGTTTTACTTTTCCTTCATTATGTTTGTGAGAAGGTATCTGCACTTACCATTACTCCACTACATTTTGTACAGCACTGAAAAGTAAAAGTATTTTTTTTAATATTCTTTGAGACCTGTTGAAAAGATTGATGGTTTTATTTTTAATATGTTCATAGTTTGAGCAACAAAAATAGTACAAAAAACCCACCTAGAAGAAGATGATTGAATCAATTGTTTTTGTTGAACAAAATTCTTCAAATCTTGATCAAAATCACTACATTTGAAGCTTCAAAAGACCTCATAATTTGCACAAAATACTTTTTAAAGTAAAGTTTTAAAAGGGTACTTTAATATTTTTACTTAAATAGATATTTTCATGTGATACTTTTACTTGAGTATTTTTTTTTCCCTGGTATCTACTTTTACCTAAGTAACAAAATTTAGTATTTCTTCCATCACTGGTGAAATTTGTCTATGGCCTCATGAACAAATCAAATATGTATATTCTACAGTGAGGTTGCTGGTTGACTGTTGCTGGTTCCTGGTTGGTGGTTGCTTGCTAGTTGCTGGTTGGTTGCTGGTTGATGGTTCCTGGTTGCTGGTTGGTTGCTGGTTACTGTTTATCACAACGGATAAATACTTTCTGAATTTCTGGCTGAATTGCCGCTGTTTTACATGTTTGTTCCACCACAGAACATTTTCCAACCGTGAAAGGAGGAGGCATTTAAGTCTAACTACTAACTATTTTTCACAATCCCTTTGGCAAATCACTACTATTTACATGCATGAGATTTTCGGGCACATGGGGCTTTTTGGACCACCAACGCACCGCCAGCCAGCTCTGATCTCAGTGCGCCACATAGCATCTCATACAGCTCTAACTCAATAAACTGTTTTAAATGTACTTCATTACAATACAAAAGTTTCACAATGGAGCTTTATTATTTAGCCTCAAATCTCAAATAGAACCTTAAATCTGAGTGCTATTTAAGAATTACTTAAACGTACATTTTTTATAGCAATAATTAGTATGTTAAATGCTTTTGGAAATATAACGTTTTGCATTTCATGAAAACATTATGATGTCTTTTTACCTTGAAAGTGAGTGTAGATACAGGTGTTAAAAGAATCTAGGTCCCCATAGATCTGCACTGTGTAACATACCTCAGTGAATTATTGGAGTGAACTCATCCAAACATCTGCACACACACCTTTATGTTTGTTTGATTGATCACCACTCTCCTCCACTCCATCACTTTCCTCTCTATACATACTTACACTTCTATATGTACACAGAGTTTGGTGGAGAAATACAGGGCCGAGCTAACCAAGCATTAGCTACCTGTGGGTTAGCTGAGCTCTGTGTAAATACCCAGGGGAGAGCCGGGATGAGCCACAGAGCCTGTCAGACTTAATCTAGAGAGACACCTAATCCCCACTATTCCCCACGGAGCCTTCGCTTATGTGAAACCTGGTGTCGTCTGCTACCTGAGGACAGATCTACCAACAATCTATAACACATGCAGATCAAGATAAGAAGATGGTAATGATCGGTAAACAAGCCAAGTTACACTAACAAATGTAGGTCTTTAAACTGTTAAAGGCCCTACCTGATTTTTCCCATGTTTTTGAGCAAAGTACAGAGCTGTATGCATTTAATTATAAACCATTTAGTTGTCTGATCATTAGGAAGTGTGATGTTAGCATGCTAGTGGTTGATAGCGTTACCAGTCACTGAGAGTTGTGAAAAGTGCTTCTAAACTCATTGAATTTGAAATTCAATAAAAATAAACAATACAGTGTTGAATCATTTTGTATCATGTCGGACTCTGAAAGAACATTATCGATTTTAGTGATGTTCTTATTTCTTTTGAAGTAAAGGTCATGTGACTCACAATAGTCTCATTGGCTGTTGCACAAATCTGTGTCAGATTGATTCCCAGCTCTGGTAATTTACTAAATGCCTTTTGTGACTCTTGACCCCAATTTCATCATAAAAGCAAAAATAGACACAAATGGAAAGAAAATGGAAAGAAGTTACCTGACAAGATCTGTGAGACGTATAAATGAGGTAATGCACATCAATGCACATCACCAGTGTGGAATAGAACTTATACACTCACAAAAACTACTCCATAGCTTTATTTTATTATTACTGTGTCGTGATTTGACATATTTTCTTGCCAGAATAAACACATCTTCAATACTTTATAAAGATGTAAGTCTGGTCGCTGGTAAATCTCCACGTTTTTAAATGACGTGATTGACAGATGGATTAGCGAATCAGGGACAGGCATGGTATGTCTATTTCGGAAAAAATAAAGGAAGAAATTATCGGGGCTGAAAAAGATCACAGATTTCTGCAGAATCATTGAGCAAAGCACAAAATTCTGTTACTCTGAGGTGAGATAAATTAGATTTTATTTGTAAATCATAGGTGACTAATGAGCTTTTTCATTTCACTGACAAAATGGATCTGATTGCATGATCCCGTTTGACTGGGTTTGAGACTCAGCAGGACGTGGGGACCAGACTGATATTAATCTGTATGAAAAAATACATATCATTTTGGATTTGCCAGGCAACATACAGTATTTTCTGTCTGGCTTTAAATTGCAGTGTTATTTTCTGGTACTATAATTTGCAAGATACACCCTTTTTGTTCTGCTGATTGTGGCAAATTTGGTTCTTAGGTAAAATGGAAAAACTTATTAGCCCACATTATTTGATCAACTTTAAAAACAAGACTAAGGAGCCCAGATTTTTAAAATTTTGTTAATCTCAGTCCTTCATTGCTACTAATGGTGTAACTGCACTTGAAAAGCCACTTGAGAGGTGATTGAGGGATGGTAGGTAAAAGCAGGAGTGAGTGAGTGCTTTTACACGGCCCTGCAGGTTGAGAGCTAATGAATAATCATGTGATGCATTAAGCCCACCCTTGTTCATGGACACGATACTGTGGAGAGCCACTCCAGTGTACATAGCTCCATCAGAAGGACAATGACACAATCAACTCATACTAAACACTGAACCTCTTCAATTAGAAGTCATTGTTAGTATAAAGCTTTATAGGGTTTGGCAATTAGACAGTTCTGACCATCACAAGGAACAGTTCAGCCATAACATTATGACCATCTAGTGGTTATAAGTGATCAGATTGGTGAGGTAGGGCTGGGTAATTAATCTCATTCACTTGAAAATGATCAGCTTGGGGCTTTTTCATTTGCAAACCCCACATCAAATCCTGTGCCACAAAAAGCATGTGGTTTGAAGCAGAGTTCAGGCTTTTTTTTGACATTTTTCAATTGCTAAAAGTCTAAAGAATAAAAGAACTCATTAAAAATCATGAGCAAGCAATATGAGGTATACTTTTGATCATAGACTGTATAAAGTAGTGGATTAAGGGAGTGTGATGATACCCATAACGTTTAGCTCCAGCCAAATGAAGCTCATCGAGGACAGAGCAGGTATAGGGGCCACTTCGGAACCGATTTCCATATTTGGAATTTTCACCACAAGCAACTAAAGAGCCAATCTGGAGCCGGGCTGTTGAAGGTGATGCCCCTTCACACCCACACCGCTGGTTTAGCAGGGAGCAGGTGCTTAGCAATGCTGTCAATCAAACCTGTTGCTAACCCTAGTGGCAGCGACCTCGGGAAAAGAAAGCACCTGATTTATCTGTTATTAATGTTTCTATGTTGATTTACAGACGCAATGCCTAAAGAAAAACACCCAGATTATGTAGAGTGGGTTAATATGAACATTTTAAGACCAAAATGAGTCTTACAGCTGTAATTATAGAGAGAGGGGCAACAGTTTTTCCATAGAAAGTGTATTGGAGCCAGAGTGGGTTTGCTAGCGGGTCTGCTATGTCCATTTATGTGCACGGTTTATATTTTTGACTTGTGCAGCTTCAGATCATGACATCAGAAACAACCAAAATAGTAGTTAATTGCTAAAAATGACGGCCACTGTTCCTCCCTTCGTAATTGACCTTTCAATACCGTTCATAGGTCAATATCGTTAGTACATGTTCTGATAAATGTTTGATTCATCCTGAGGCATGTTTTACTCTGTACTAAAGACTAATAGGAGATTGATTGGATTACCAGATACGCTGACAATAGCAGACACAATGTATGGGACACACACCCACTGCTTTTGTGCCTGTGATAAAGGGACAGTGCACGACATGTGTCCCAGCTCTGACCCTGCATTAGGTTACATGTGGTACAGAGCCAGCTGGGATGAACAGGTCCAGTTGTGGAAAAAGATAATATGACACAGTTTCATTTCTGCAATTGTAGAGTTTATGCTAGTCCTGGACACACCGTTGATCAAATTGTTGTTTTATAGGTTGTGTATATTTTAAGTGTTTCAGCTGACCAATTACTGCAATGTTACCATAAACCCAGTTACTCTCTAAATAATCTGTATGAAGAGGGAAATATGATAGCAATGGTTTCACAGGTTAACAACAAGATGCAAGAACAAGAAGGCATTTCACTAGCAAGGACCACGCCGCAAAAATAGTGCACGACAAAGGTATTTATTGATGATATGAATAGATGTGCAAGCTCTGGGTGGAGGCTCTGTCTCAGGTGGTTAGCCGAGCTGATTCAGGACCCTTAAAGGATGAATTAAGATGAGTAAAATATGTAATGAGCTAGAAGAAGTTGGTTGAGGTAATGACGAACATAGGAAAGATGGACTCAAAAGGACTGACAGTTGACGATTGAAATTATGAATCAGAATGGCAATCCAGGCTGGAATGAGGCAGCTCGAAAGCAAAATGTGGGTGGAGTAAGAAGGGATACCAGCCAATAGAAGGATTCTCTTTAGTGTACTTGATGGAAGTGGATTGTTACTGGAGGAGCTGGAGGCAAAGCAGGAGGAGGGGTACAAGTAGAAGCACCCCACTGTTCAAATGTGAATTAGATGATGATGGCCCCCAAAAACATCATAAGACTGTGCTGTTGACAGTAGATAGAATAAAAAAGTCTCGACCTAACCGTTAACAGAAGGATGGGAAGTTGTCTGGTTCCATCTTTAAAGCCAAATGAATGCACCTGATGTCATGATTTTGGGATATACAAATAAGAGTGTAGTTTTTCCTGACCTTGCTTACGAGCCCAGATGGGGATATTATCAAATGGACATGTTTACTAGATGTTTACTAGACTGCTTTCCAACATTTGTTTATTATTAATACTCTCACAGATGTGACCCATAACCATGTGATGATAATGGAACAATTGTTTTATTTCGGTCACAGATTTTAGGTTAAAAACAGTTTATTTATCCTAAATTATTGATAATATTTCTGTTAAGGTTCATACCCAGAATCTCAACCACCTTTACTGTGTTTTAATGTGTTTACCACCACAGTGAATATCACATGTTAACACATCCATTGTGTGAACTTGCGTCATAATCTTCTTAACCAAAACACTAGTTACTGTAAATTAAATGATATTGGTACTATAGTCCGCTGAGATATATTCCGACTCTATTTCAAGTGCATTGCAATGTTCTTCAAAATTCGCAATATGTATTTAATTATGTGATTATTTCATGTAAAAATAAATCTCTTGTCCTCATAAGCTTTTCTCAAGACTCTAAATATAAATTATGATGGAAACAAATGTTGAATTTGTAACGGAGCTGTATTAATAATGTTTTTCTTTTTTGTTTTATATCAGAATTCCACCCCCATATTGTATTTGTGTATCTGACAATGGCTGTAAAATAAGAACAGATTTAACTCAAGCAGACAAACACAAATTATATTATAATGAAGAAATTTCAAATTCATTCCTTAATTTTGCTGCCAGAATGATCTCCCAGAGACAAGCACACACGATGATGCAGCAGAGACAAACAGCAGCTGCTTTTACAAATGATGTTGACATACAGGGTTATGGCTGTAATTGTAGCTCAGTCATTAGGCCCTGTGTGACTCCGCCTCACACAGAGACAGTCCCATAATGCACCAGTCACAGGTGGAGACGCCTAATGAGCACATACACTGTGGAGCACTGTGGAGACATGCATGATTTATGTCCATGGTCAGGGATTAGGATTAGGACTGGCATTATCACCTATTCTTATATGTATGCAGTGTGCTATCCATCACTGTAGGATTATTGTATTGTCTTATTTACACTGTGCTCGTGCAATTTTAATATTAGGAGCATACTTGTAAATCGCTAGGTTAAACATGACATCACAGCATTCTTTAGGCCAATAATGCATAATGTTAAAATGCAGTGTTTTGCTGCCTTTAAAGGGCCCATATTACGCTATTTTCTGATCTGTGTTATAATGTTTCCTCATCACAAACAGACCTGGAGTTGTGTTTTGTTTCATTCACATGTTTAACACACAGACCCTGCATATTTAGGCTGAGTTCTTCTCTCAAAAAGAAACCACTCTGTTCCACCTTGTGATGTCATGAGGTAATACAGGAAGTGCTCACTGTATCTTTAAACTCCATACAATTTTACTAGAATTATTTTGATAATTTTAGTCCTGGAATTGCCAATCTTTGCTGAACTACAGGTAAAAGGCAGCTGTTAAGTTGAAAACCACTACAACATGACATCACAAGGTGGAACAGAGCATTTTGAGCTTTGGGGATGCAGACAGACCAATAATAAAGGATTACTCAAGCATGTGAATGAAACAAAACACAACTCCAGGTATGTTTTCGAGGAGGTAACAACATTATAACATGGCTTAAAGCTCACATGGGTCAATTTAGTGTAATATAGAACTGTAAGTATTTCATGGCAAAGTACAGCTAGTTTTTTAATATTATTATTAGATTTTTTTTAATTTTTTTTTTTTTTTTTTGCATTTCATAAAATATGTACTTTAGAATGATGGTGTTTTAAGATAATAAATGCATGCCCTGTAATAACATTCAGATATTGTGCTAGCGGGCGAGGGACTTCTGTTGTTTTGTTGCTCTAGTTATGTGTATGTGGCATTTCAATCTAGCCCCTAAGCCACTCCCTCTTGGAAATTAAAACAGCATCAACGTCTGGATGCGAGTAGACAGATTTGCTGCCTGCCCCCCCTCTCCCCTATCCCCTGTGGTAAATACTTGAATGAGATCCCAGTGTAAGCTGTGTGCCCCCTTCCAACTGATGCGCACTCATATGCAAAATGGCAGCCATCTTCTCCATAGACACAAAAAGGACCAGACAAAGCAAATGTCACAGTGTGTACCCCAAAACTAAGACGTGGGATCCGAGAAGGGGGTGGGTTGTTTTTGATGTTAAAATTCATTCTCTGCTTTGGTCTGCTGAGGGCTTAAGTGTCCCATGTGTGCCTATACTTACTTATGTTTGTTTATGCAATTTAGAGCTTCACTTGGTTTGCTTTAACTATCTTAGCCCGGCATCCAAAGACAGGTCTCACAAGATTTGATGCTTAATTCTGGGGTTGTGAGGGGTGTTTTTTGGAGGGGTCTGCTGCTGTTACTGAGGGGGGGGTCCTAAGCCGTTTAATGACACCAAACACCAGAAGCTCCACAGATGGCTAATCTAACCATTGTCTTGGCCTACACCAGCTCCTATCTGCGCCGGCCTCCCATGCAGCTCGCTACTGTTTACCGCTTTTCTCAGCCATGCTAATCCCGTTTAGCCACAGTTTCTGAACTCTCAATGGCCCCTTGTTTCTATCTCTTTCCCCTGCGCATCTTTTGTTTTTATTCAGGAAGATAAAACCGAGAATCATCTCACAAAATCTGGTGACAAAAAAGCCAAAGGGGCCAATGAAAGTTGTTTTCCAGATTCCAGCATTTTTAAAAGTGGAACGCAGGTTTGATGTCATATTGTGATGCTCTTACATTTCAGAGTAAAGTAAGTTTCACTTCTCCAGAGGTTGACCCTGCTTTTTGTCACTATATCGATAAGAATATGGAATCTATCTGCTTAGATGGAAAGTAGAAAGTGTGGAAGGTAACGATGTAAAATGTACTGCACTTAAGTATGATTTCAGATGGTTCTGAACATCACGATATGATATGATATGATATGAGGTTTGATTTTTTTCTGTTCTTTACCTCAGTACATTTTACAGTGGATACTTTTACTTCACTACATTTGGTATCTGTACTTTCTACTCCACTACACTTTTGAACTGGATTGAAAAGTTAAAAAGTACTTTTCATGAGTTGAGGTGTTATTTTGACCTTGTTTGTGGTAACATCCCAACTAAAGTTTTTGAGTTCAAGCTTCAACTTTGAGCAACCAAATATAAATCCACAAAATTCATGAGAAAAATTAAGAAATGGATTTGTAACACTTTGATAAATTAACAATACTTCTGTGAAATACTTTTGCTTTTTACTCTTAAAGCACATCTTTATACAGGTACTTAAATACTTTTACTTGAGTCAATTTTTCAATGTGAAACTTTTACTTGAGTATGTTTTTTTTTTAACCCCTGTAGCTGTACTTTTCACTTAACAAAATTACTTCATCCACCACTCACAATCACAAATACACACGTTATTGTATTGCACGTTGTTTCTAAAGTACCAGAAACCAACCATCTCTTTTTTACAAAACATGTGTCTAAAAATACAAGTTGTACGGGTCTCTGGGGGAAACTGTAAGCATGGAGAGCGAGTTCATGCCCAGGCTAATAAGCGATTATGCTTCATAGTTCTTGCATTCACTAATATGGAGAGATGATGGATCTACTGTTGACATGTCCAGGCCTCCTGACGCTGCTCCCGGGGTCTTCCCTGTTCTCCTTTTGCGGAGCGTCATCTGTCATCCTAAAATCTGTCTGTGGCAATCTGGGCCCTTGTCCGCCTCGCTAATACTCCCAGAATTCCTCCCTCTGTCCTGTCTGTGGTGGGAAGTAAAGATGGCATTGTTGATGGAATATAAAAGGCCTCACATTAGAGATGGTAATGACTTTGAGAAAAACATAAACTAAAACTGTACACAGTAAATTATTGTGTATATATTTTTCTGACTGATCAGGTCGAATTCAAACTATCCAAGAAGCTAGTGGCTCAAGTGGTACACTGTGCTCCCGCTGATCAGCCGGTGGGTGGTTCAATCTCTCTATCCTGGTGGTTCAATCCCTCTATCCTGTCAAGCAGAAAACACTCTGATCCACCTTGTGATGTTATGTGGTAATTCAGAAAGTGCAGTAACCCTAACCTTAACTCCATACACCTTCACTAGAATCATTTGTATCATTTCAGCCTTGGAATTGCCATTAACTAAAGGTAAAATGTAGTTATTACCTTGAAAACTATCATTTCATGACATCACAAGGTGGAACAGAGCATATTGAGCTTTGGAGATGTAGACAGATTTATAATAAAGACTTAATCAAACATGTGTGAATCAAACAAAACACAAGTTCCGGTATGTTTTTGTGGAGGTAACAATATTATAACATGGCTAAAAGAGGCCAAGAAGCAGTTCTATGTACGAAAAAAAGGCATCAAAGCAATATAAACATGACCATTTTACATTTTATTTGCATGCTTAGATTTTTGGACCCCCTCCCACCTCTGCTTCACATAAAAAAACAACAACGCGCTTTTCTTTCCCCTCCGCCCTAGCACAGATGTCACAGAGTAAACCTCGGGAGGATAAGTGGATTGGGGCTGCACGTCTTTCCACTTTTGTTCCCATATTTTCAAAGACGTTTCCCTCGGCTTGTTTGGCCCAGCTTGCTAATATGACAGATTGGCGTTTATACCGATTTGAATAAGTGGATAAGAGGTGCGCTACGCAGAATGTCGAATGACTCCGTACCTCTTTCATCGCCCGCGCTCAAAAGGACATTGTGACTGTCCGACATCGCCGACTTCCAAAGAGCATTTGAAGGGAGCCGCGAGATTACAGGCAAAGAATGAATACACTTAGCACATTTTGTTTTGTGTTGCGATCTCTTTCTCTCTCCTCCTATTTGCTCACTTTTTGAAAAGGGCTAATTCGCAAATGGGGATTGGTGTCTATCTGTTGCAGTCAGTTATTGGCACGTCATGACTTCAAAGGTTACCGGAGAGCTTTGAAGTGAAGCCGGGGCAAAAGACGCCGGTTTTGTTTGGTTTTTTTCTTCCTCTTGTAATAATTGTTCAGCACACAGTGACTTAACGCCCTGCCGAATGAAGGGATCACATTCTATGGACGGAACAATCAGTGCGGCCCACAAAAGGCGAGGATACAGTGACACTAATTTGATACCAGGAGGATGTCCTTTCACTGAGGAGGGACGCTAAATATTTCTTTTATTTCTATTCTAGTATTATTTGAGACAGTAGTAATTATTATTATTTTATGATTGTATTTATGCTGGATAACAGGTGATGAATTTAAAACCCATCACTGTACACACTGTGAAAAAGTAGATTGTCCGTCGCTGTCTGTCAAAAGAAAACAACACTGTATAAAATATATTTATAAGGGACTACAACGATAGACTGCCTGCATATCTCACTTGCTTGTTGAAAACTGATACAGGTTTTTGGCACTTTTGCTCCCCAAAAATGGAATACACTTCAAGGACAAGCAAAATTGGATGCTTTGGTGCCACAAAAGCAATTTAATAATCTGTTAATGAACTTTTACACTCACACCTGCTCCTGTTTTTAATGTTTTAAAATGTACTTATTAGTTTTGTTTGTTTCTTTTGTTTGTATTTTTCTGTATTTGAACAAGACGCCCATGAAAAGTAGAGTCTGAGTGCTCTTATTGGGCTCTCGTGAGATAAATAACGATAAATGAAATGAAAATGTGATAACCCGCTTCTGAATTTTGTTGTCATTTTTAATACAAAAATACATTGACTTGAGTTGAAGTGGATAAATGCGTTGCCCAAGAACACAACAGCAGCATGACATGAGGGTGGGTTTTAACTGGCAACCGTCTGAGTCATAGAAAAATACTAAACCATCAGAAGAGTGTTTGCCCACCAACCTGACAGTCAGTAGTTTAATACTCGCTCTGACCTGTTGATACTGTTGTTGCACAAATTGGTATCGTCAGTTTACGCTAGGGCATCCACGACTACAGACGCGCTATACCAATTAATTCATTCATGATTATTATTATTGCCGTCCATGTTTATTTGTATTTGAGTAAAAAGTGAATGTAATCTTAGAACACTGCCTACTCTTCCTGCTGTGTATCACTACTCTTACTCCACTGCGTACCATGTTACCATCAATCGCTTCAGATACTTCTGCCAAATTCCAATGCTGGACTGTTCCAAAGTAATAAACCCCCGGGGGTAATATTTAAATTGATTTAAACCTGCACCTGTAATTGCTTCATTTATGTAGTGCGCTAATGCAGTGGCACGGGACACCTTCTGCTCTGATGGCCTATCATTTTCCCCTCAGAGCCTTATGAAAGCAGTTGGAGTAATTAGGAAAATGTAGCTCGCCCTGCCACTGTGTCCATGTAATATTTTATTTGTACTTAAACATTCAGCATGTCCTCAGGCAGCCTGGGCGCGAGCAACAGGCCTGGAGGAGAGTAGTCCACACACACATATACCTTAGTTATAAGACTCAGCCGCAGAACATGAAATAATAAAAGCTTCAGACGCAGAAAATGGTAAGGGCTAACCTTTCTGACCTTAAGATGAGGGTAAATATCATCCTAAACTGACTCATATCCCAGTGGGTGATCTTTAAAGGTGCACTATGTAACTTCACTGTTGTCTCTATGGAGATTTCACTATTTTGACCTGGAATGTTCAACGAAATTTAATCTTACATTATTTAATTCTGTGTGTTTTTGCCTTGAGAACTAAACTTCCTCTTGCTTCTTCATAGATCCGAACTGATTATGTATTAGAGACATCGCACAGGCCTTGTACAGCTTGTATGGCAAAAGTATTTACTTATTCAGTTGGAAAAGTACCTTTCCCAGACCACTTGGAATTGGAATTTATCTTCTGAGGATATTAAAAGCAGCACATTATCAACTGTTGCGTGTGACACCACCAAAGATCCATGGTCACGCAAGGATACACATTTTTTTGAGCACAGTTTGGACGACCAGCTGTAAATTTGCTCATATGTGTTTGCGTTCCCCAAGAGCTACTGCTGGGGCAATTAAATTCAGAGACTCTCCAACAACCAAAGTAGCAATTCTGATTTATGTCTGGAGAATGAAGTTTATCGTCTTTGTTCAAGATAAAAGCCAGAGCTCTTTATCCCATGGACGCTCTCAATTTGATTTTTGACATGAATTACAGTCGGAAATGCACAACAAGCTCGATGACGCAGTTCTTGTCCATATCTTTTCTTAAAACATGCATTTGTGATCGCTTCTTTAATTACACCAACTTAACCAATTACAGTTACAGTTGGTAGAATACTAATGTAAGAGTGCCAGGAAAAACGTAGGCTGTTTCAAAGTACAGTCCGTAATAGTCAGTAATCTATAGTTTCAGTATTAAAAGGCCAGTTTATAATGGCACAGTGTTTCAGTTTATATGTTTTCTATCGTAGCTGGTTTGTTTCTACCTTCATGCACGAGCTGGAGATGAAATTATAAGTCGTTCTCCGCCTTTTTTCAGCCCAGTAAGTCAGTAACAGCATGTAGCAGCGGTACTTGCACGCGCCTGAGTTGACCACCGAGGAAGAAAACGATGAATAACGAGAGTATTATAAAACGCAATTTGAGCAAAGTTATATGAGCAAAAAATGAAATGACTTGAAAATGTTGTATTCCATTGAGACGTTTAAAAAGTGATGAGTCCAGTCTGCTCTCAGCTATTGAATCTGGAGACCTGTAAAAGATAATGCCAGTCGATGGGCAGCAGGGATCCACAGTTTGATTTCCAAGTGAAGCGATATGGGGAGCTCCGGCACAAAGAAAAGTTCTGTTCCTCTCTGATGAGCCAGCACTAACTGCCAGGCCACTCACTGAATCATTCCCCCTGTAAACGTCCTTCAGCGGGGGCTTTATACTGCAACGCTCCCCCTCGCCCAGACTGCAGGCACTGTAAACGCCGGCCAGGGTCAGAGTAATTGAAATCATTAATCGTGTTTTATTCCACTTTGGGGCAGAGTGAGCTCCGATTGGAAAGAGGTGGGTAATGGGTTTGGATAATGTAGCACGCTTTGACAGATGGAAATGAGGCTGTATTGAGTAAGAGGTTTTAGAATGGTTTTAAATGTGTAAATAAGCAACTTATCATGACGCCGCTGTTGTAATTCACGGAAATGTTAAAAGTTCGGCTCAAGTGGAATTTGTGTTTGAAGTGTGTTTCTATTTAGTCACTACGGCAACACCGAGATCTGGGAACGCTTCCTTGTTTCGTTGTTCATTCGATAGTGTCACACCGGTGGAGCTATCTCTGCAGAGAGGATGGCGCTTCCAGAAAAATAGTGTGAGGAGCATTTGGGAGGAGCTTGGAGTGGAGTTCAAATTAATTATCAGTTTCCTTTTAAAGGTTATATATTACGCAAAACTGACTCTTGGTTAGTTTAAGCCATGTTATAATGCTGTTACCTCCTCCAAAACATACCTGGAGTTGTGTTTTGTTTCATTCACACATGTTTGAATAACCCTTTTTTATGAGTTTACATCTCCAAAGCTCAGAATGCTCTGTTCCACCTCGTGATGTCATGAAGTTTTCGTTTTCAAGTTAACAGCTACTTTTTGTATTTTGTTCAGTAGAGATTGGAACTACTACTACTTAAAATCATCCAAATGATTCTAGTGAAGGTGTAAGAAACTGGGTATTTCATTTTCCAGTTAGAGTGAAATACGACAAATGCAGCAGTTACACCCTATTACTTTGCTGGTGTCTCCTGCTGTGATAGGCCCACACAGGTCATGACACCGTTTGACGTCCAAACCCCACGCTGGCTGCTAGCAGGATGCTGCGTCTTGACTTCCCCAGCACTGATAACCTTTGCATGCTTCCCACCAGCAGAGATGTGCGGCGTGAGCCTTATAAACATGCGCTAAACAAGGGTTAACATTCCCTTTGCTTCCTTAACCTTGGGATGTCGTACTTATTAGCATTCCTTGCGTATTCCCCGTTGACTGCTGCTTCACATGAATTCCAAAGCACGGCCAGTATACTAATAATGTTAAAAAATGCAGAAACGTGAACCAGAATATGCTTGAAATTGGCATGAAATTTGTAGGGGTTGTTTCTTAGCGTTGACGTTTCGGGTCTTTTTTGCCAGCTCTGGGTGTGTTTTGACTTGTGCTGGAGGGAGAGGGAGAAGGACTGGAGTTGATCTAAAACAGGTTTCTAGCTTCAGGACAGGGCAGAGCTGCTGAAGACTGCCAACGCTGACTGGCACGGCTGAAGCACACTGTAAAATAGAGGTGCTCTGAATGTATTGTTCTGGGGCTACACGCAACACATTTGCTAATCTCTGCATGAAAGATCGGTTTAACCTTTTGTGACTAATCCTCTTGGGGGCACCTATTCAATGCAGTTTATAGTTTTGGCTAAATGTGACTGTTTCTCAATGTACTTGTTACTGAAGAAAAAGTTATACGGGCACACTGTGTTGTTTCTGCGCTGTATTAAGATTCACAGCCTATACTTGCTAAATGAAAGTAGTTGTAATAGACCTTGGTTTTTATGTCTGTTTGTCACCCAAAATTGCAATGAATATTTCAATTTTTCAATATAAAGTTTCAGTATGAGTTTTTTTTTTGTTTTTTTTACTTTTTGCAATGAGACTTGGTTGACAAATTACTTTTTATCTGTAATTAAAAGCAAACTCAACTCCATCACTCAATAGTGTGTGTCTGAAATCTGTTTTAATTTCCACATTCTTGGGATACACACTGTTTTAAGCCTAAATTAATTTGATGGATGAATACAAATGAGCTAAAGCATGTTTTTGAAAAGCAATTTCATCTTTTGCAAGGTTAAATTGTTCCATGCATAATACCGATGAACCCCATCAGATGGTAATGAATGTCCTACACAGTAATCCGCAGCCTTTTTTACCTGCACAATTATCCTGCTTTGGTCTTGTGGAAAGGTGTGTGAACCCATTTTGTGGCCTGATTGAAAGCTATTCATCATCTCTGGCAACCTTGGTTCCACACTTTGCATGTGTTTTGTTCCTCCACAGGAATGAGGAACGGTCCCACATTGAAACTAAACGTATACTGATAGGCACACAAGCACCCAGCCATGTAAGGTGTGAATACGAGTGGTATTTCCCAATCCCAAGTTAAATTACTGTGCGTTTGGAGTCAATTTCAATGTGCACCCAATTTGTTTTGTATTATTGTCGATGGTGGCAGTATTTTTGGTCGTCTTGACATCAAGCAAGGAGGTTTTCTACTTTGGACTGCCTGACTGTGTTTTCGACTTGAATAAATGTGAGAGTACTGAACAGTTTTTGACCATTACGCCCACATAACGCCAAACGTTGCACTCACTAATGAAGGAAACAGAATACAAAAGTTCGCTTATGAGGTCATCATACATTTTACAGGTTAAAATTAAACGTCCTTAAAGCCTTATATTACACAAAATGGACTCTCGTGAGCTTTAAGCCGTGTTATAATGCTGTAATCTCATCAAAAACATACCTGGAGTCGTGTTTTGTTCCATTTTGACATGTTTGAGTCACCTTTTATTATTAGTCTGGCTACATCTTCAAACCTCAAACTGCTCTGGTGCACCTTGTGATGTCATGTCCTTTAGTTCAGTAAAGATGGGCTGAAATGCTCCAAAAGATTCTAGTGAAAGTATGTGAAGTTTAAAAAACACAGTGGAGAATAGTGTAATATGGGCCCTTTAACATATGAATGAGCCTTGTTAGCATAGCATTTTGTTGAAAAAGCATAACAATACAAATGTCCATAACAGTTTTCACATTAAAACTGGAGTCTGGAGGATTTTCAGAGTTACTTGGACAGTTAGTTCTATGCGGGTTCAAGTAGCAACGATGCAGGCCTTGTCTCCACAGGTCTGGCCAAGGGGGACAGGAGGTTGGCATCAGTCGATCTGTGTGTTTGTGTGGGAGTGTGTTGGTGGAGGTCAGAAAGCTGATAGCCACAATAGTAAGGGCAAGACACAAGCACTACGTTTACACACGCAGATTACTCCAAGTGTGCTCTTTTAAAAATGTTTGTCTTATTTCTCCAGTGAACAGGTCAGAACGCTCCTATCCCCGTCCATATCCAGATTTAAAAGCCGCAAGAGAGCTGCAAATCCGGGTGCTAAGGGATGTTCAGGAGCATCTAGTAATTTAACAATAGCTTTAAAACTTTATGATTGCTTATGAAAATGACCATCATACATACACTGTGTATTTAAATGTACATAGATAACCTGCTAGCCTCTGCATTTCAAATAGGAAGTCATTATGGGCATGCTTCCAGGTCCATCAACTGGAAAACTCTCCTCTCTCTCTGTAACTGCTGCTCTCAGGCTCGTCATTTTGGTCTTAAACTGTTCGTATTTACCTGTTCTATATGATCCTGGTATTTTTGTTTTGCTATTGTGTCTGTAACGCAAGCTATGAACATTAATAACGCGGCAAATCAGGTGCCTTCATTCCCTGAGGTCACTCCCGCTAGTGTCATTTATAACTGCTAGTCACAATAAGCTTCATTTGACTGGAGCCAAATACTAAGGGTGACATCACACTCCCTTTGTCCACTTCTTTATACAGTCTACGAAACAACCAAACTGCTACTCAGAAAATGAAAAAAGTCGGAAGCTATTCCACGGTTTTGTTTCTTACCCCTCACAGTTGAATGCCTCTCCTTATGTCATTGCAGTGCGCAGCATATAAAATGAAGCAAGAAGTCAGTCCAAATTCTAATTTCAAATAATATTGCTCAAGGATACATTGGTTAATTACAAAATCTTTTATATATACTAATGACTAAGATTAATGTGAGATTTGGCGCAGAAGTAGAAGACCGCTTTATCTTAATCTGGCTTGTGTCAAAACATGATATTTTCTGGTCACTTTGACGAAACGTGACCGCTCTTTGACCCTCGGAGCAGGGGGCAGATGGTGATAAAGATTAAAACAAAGAGTCCAGACGAGGGAGGGGTAAGCGCCTGGCGGATCAAAACAATAACACAGAAATGATAGTCTATTTTAAAGTTCGCCTGCGCATGTAACTAAGACGTATTACCATAATCATTGCTTGTCTTTGGGATCGATTACAGCCCGCCTCCTTTGTCCTCTAGGCCCTTTAGAAATACAGCGATGTCTCCCCAAGGTGAATCATGGGAGTTATAGTGCGTGTGTGTGTGTGTTTGCGTTGGATGGCTATGACCGTATGCCTCTGTGTGAAAGTGTTGAAGCAGGGAATGTGCCCGGGCAAAGCCAATAAAGTCTGGCAGTAATCACTGGTCCAGAGAGACGATGCATGTCCAGCGGCACAAAGCAGCTCTGCCAGTAACCAGCCTCACATTAAGGTAAGTACATGGAACTGGGAATGAAAAAAGGGAACATGAAGACTGGTACTTCACACCACCGACATGGAAAAAGTAGTGGTGGAATATTACAAAGTACAAGTGGTAAAGTACTGTTCTTAAGTAGATTTCTTTAGGTATCCACACTTTACTTAAGTTTGGTAAATGGTTATATTTTTATTTAGCGCTTTTCCACCTTCAAGGTACACAAAGCGCTTTACTTCAAGAAACCAATTGCCCATTCAGAGACACATTCATATACCAGTGTGCAAGGACACTGGGGGTGAGGTGGGTTAAGTGTCTTGCCCAAGGACACAATGACAGTATTCATCTGTGGGAGCTGGAATCAATTCATCAGTACCTATAGTTAAAACAAGAAAAGTTCAGTCTGATTTCATGTCAGACAGCGAGGAAAAAAAGCGTATGTGTCTTTTTATATAGTGTATGTAAATTTCTGGTTTCAACTGTATATTTTGATGATCATAATCGTTCTACAGATTCTAACACACACATGACAAGTACAGAAAATAGCAAAAAGTTCCTTACAAGTACAAAGAAAAACTACTTATGACAAGTATTGACCCCCAAAAATAAATGTTCCATCTTTCATGTATGTATGTAAGTCGATATAGTAATTATCGTGACAGGCCTAAGCAGAGTTGGCATGTGGGAAATAGAACGATAAAAACATACTTCGGAACATTCATTTCATTTTCATTTTTGTTTGTCTTTATTTACACAGGGAGAGTCCGAACACTACAGAACATACAAACAAATCAAACAACACAAATATATAGGCCTGTTTAAAACAGTAAAAACAGGAGCATGTGTGATTATAAATGTTCATCACCAGATTATTAAAGTGCATTTGTGGCAGCAATCTATCCAGTTTTGCATGTCCTTGAAATGTATCTAAATAACCAAACATCGTCAACATTCTCCATGTGATCTCTGTTTTAATTCCATGCCGTTGTAATTACAATATCCAAAAACGAAAAAAGAGGGGAAAAAGGAAAACATGCTTATATTTTATTTTTGGCTAAAAAGTTTGAAGATTGTACTTTAATGCAATGCCAAAAAATATCACAATAGTCATGTAAAAGTAAAAAAGTACACTGTGGAGTTTGTAAATCAGAGTCTGCATGCAAGTTATTTTCATAAATGTTTAAAAAGGCACTTTTAAAATGTTAATTCATTGCCAAATTCATAACTTGTGCTATTATTTTCTAAATTAATTTTTTCTATATTTTAAGTATTTAGATTGTATTCTTGTATTGACTTACTTTTATTTATTACTTTTAAAATGTTTCATTTAGATAAAATACTTGTACTTTCCAAAAGATATATAAGAAATTACATATTAATATTTTACACATATTCAAATCTAATCAGATGTATTATTATTATTATTATTATTATTATTATTATTATTATTATTATTATTATTAATTTATTTTTTGGTCTATATTTTTCCCATCAAGCTCTTGTCTTGGGTCCGCCCCTGTCCGCCTGTGCGTGTCTCGTATCTGTGGGTGGCACTGTTATCACATCACGTGGGCCCAGTGGAGCGTGTGTAGCAGGAGGATGTTCTTGTATTGTCGTTGTCAAGCATGTCAGGTCAGGCATTCTGAAACCTGCTGCTAATCCGCTCCTGTATGGCACGGGTAGTTAGAGCTACTGTCAACACAGCCCAACCGCATATTTACATTTGGAAAGTGATAGCAAGTTTTAGCTGCTACATACCTGATCATTGAACTGTATGTTCTAATTGTAGTCCTAATTGGATTGGAAAAAAATTTGAAGAAAAAAAAAAAAGGTTGTAATGACTATAATGTAACCGTCTTAGGTCCACAGTAACATGTGCTTGTATACAGGCAAAATAAATACATGAATAAATCAGTGTCCTGTCTATTGTCGATTTCACATTTCAATACAAAAGTGTATCTTGATTTGAGAAGGCCTCAAGTTTTCTCTTGCATATAGAAAAGGAAATGGAATAATAGAATATGACTTGGCAATTAGTTTTCTTCATCAGTCAGGCAATTGTATTTATAATATTGAAGCTTGTGCTTGATGCTTTCAAAGTGTGCTCTAACACTGTGCTTTAGCTGTATATCCTGCATGTAATACAATGGCGTAATGATGAAAATGTCCAGTGCTAACTATGCCTGTGTCAAATGATTATAGCCCATTATGGTCCACATTAGCACCAGATTAGCAGTCTGCCAAATGAAGGCTGATGCAAATCTTTGTTAATGACCAATAAGAGAGTGCTGTGTGTTTAGGCTTGTCTCACGATAGAACAATTGAACAAAGCGCTCCATGTTACAGTACGAGGGTAACAGTTTGGATTAAATGCATGAATATCTCATTTGTTTGTCTAGTTTAATTGAAAGATGGCTTCACCCTTCTCCAGCTGTCCTACATTTTGCTTTCAAAACTATCTACTACGAAAAGAGGACATGGTTTACCCAAGATGCAACGCAGTGAACTTTGTGTGACCCTGTCTGCCATGATGGCGATGTCTGCCTTGGGCGGAGTTACGTAGCGGTGGTTTCATCCAATCAGAACGCTGCTGATGATGTCATCAGAGCATATACACGACCTTTTTGATTCATTCAGATTTTCGCTCCAGCTGTGTCCGATATTCTAGCGTTTCTGTGAGCGCATTTGTTCCATGACAATGCAGCCGATTTGTGCTGTTTACAGGTCATTGATGGTGCAGAGAACTGAAGCCAAGTTTGTAATGAGCTGACACTGAGTTCAACATAAAAACCCACTGGCCACCACAACCACGCAGCTGTGAATCTAACAAGAATGTGGCGCATTAAGTGCTGCCCCCTGTGGCCTCACCTTTGTGTGGCTGCCACCCCACATTAGCGAGCTGCACTTTGGTCTGGTTAGTGAGGTGAAGGGCTGAGGGAACATACTTAACATGTGTGCAAAATCTAGTGGTCCAAAGTTTTTCTCCTTGAAAGAAATTTAATGCGCAGTTCAGATGTTGCTGGTGGTGCAGATTGACAAACACACTTCAGAGTCTACCCCAGGACAACTGTGACTGCAGAAGTGGCTTAACACCAACAAGTGAAATACTATCATTGTTATTCATCACGTTATCTTTATCAGTTTCTCAATCTTCCTTGCGATTGTTTGAACAAATGCCACAAGTGCAATACGACAACAACTCCGCCTGCGTCATGCTAATTTTACACACATTTTTAACGTTCCTCAGCCATGACGCACATTTTTTATCCTGAGAATCAAGGACAGTGAGGTGGACAGGGTGTGATTGCCTCCAACGTCCAGGAAGCAATCACCGCGAGCCTGCCACCGCTCTGATTAAGACTGATAAATATCGATGAGCGCTTAATGAGATGTCACCCCAGAACAAGGCCCTTCCGTTTGGCCGCGCGGCAACGACAGCGATGGAGAGGAAAAATGACCTTGACCTGGCACCGTCCCCACCAACTACACAGGTACAGTGTGTGTGACATTCATTATCATAAACTGGAGAGAAAGACAGATGGATTACACATGCAGCGGAGAGAAGGATGGCAGATGCTAGCTGGACTGTAACTATTCACATACTGCTATGAAATATACTACATATGCACACCACACTGCTACATATCCCTGCTACTATAGCCTCTACTACTGCTTATTTCTGCTTTTATAACTGCTGCAGCCTATGATGGCGACATTTAAGTACAGCACTATCACACATTTTTAATAAGACCCCCCTTGCTTATGCTGACCAAAGTGCTGACCAAAGTGTTTCACATAAAAGTCAACATAAAACAAATGTACAGATAACACAATACATAGAAAAAGAACAATAAAGCACAAATATATTCTGTCTAGCTCGTATTAAATGCCAGGGAGAAGAGGTAGGGTTTCAATCCAGTCTTAAACCGCGTTAAAGACTGAGAGGGAGAGGGTGGCGGTTCCATAGTCTTGACTCGAGCCTAACTTTGGGCGCAGCCAACAGGGTGGGCTCTGGGTGGAGTATAGTGCTGCAGTAACTTGGACCTGTAGAGTACATTTAAACACAATCAATAACATTTTGTATTGCAGAGAAAGAATGTGCATTATTATATCAAAATGCAAAATATGACTTGCAGGATGTCTAGTCATTACCCTACAAAATGTCCATGACGACGTCTGCTCCACAGGGTCCCACAATCCGACCCCACCAGAGATTCCTGCACCAGCGTCTGTCCATTATCCCATATTTACAGTAAATTAGGGCTTTATCTCCATGACCCATCACGAGAACATCTTGTCTCTCTGCACTCAGTTCCTCATACCTGATGTCTACCACACTGTGACTTATACTAGACCCCATACTCACCCCGTCCCGCTCTGAACTCAACCTAACCCCGTGTATGCAGCGGCCCTTCCATTCCAAACACAGTCCTGGAGAATATTGTCCCCAGGCAGAGCAGAGAAGAGCATCAGACAGAAAGAGCCTGCAGCTGCGCCCAAACACCCAACAATAGGTAGCCTGTTCTGGGGCAGAGAAAAGCCCTCGTCCCCCTCTTTTCCATGGGACGGGGGGCCCATGTGAGCGGGTGGTCAAATATTTTCAGCCTTTTGAATGGGATAATCCTCTGTGATGTCCCATTGACTAGTATGCCGTGCTCTCATGTATGGAAAAGGGCACATTTGATGGAGCTCACCGGTTGTGTGTATGTTACAATTCGCTTTGCTTTTCAGGGAGATACTGAGTTGTCAAATGATGTGTGCTGAAGCAATTTAGTCGAAGAGTGTACTCTTTGTCGACACAAGCATAAAGACGAGAGCTGTAATAGGAAGGGCATCTGAGTGAAAAGACTAGTGATGTGACGTTTGCGAACGCGTCGGCTTTTTTAAACGGTTCCTTAATGTGCACGGCTGGAAGTGAATCTCATTTTTTCAAACAATCATATATTTTTTCTTACAAATTTTTGAGCATTTTTATCCTGATCAACGCTGAATCAGCACAAGAATCAGCACAGAAGCAGAGCAGGCGACACGAGGGAGAGCTTTGTGCACAGAAAACACATTTGACATCTTAACAAGTTAGTTTTTTTAAATTATTATTATTGTAGCGCCGATGTTTTCTTTATATAATGCATAATTTGAAAGACTAAATGCACTCCCACTCTCAGTTTGAAGCAGTTTAAACACATCTGAGCCTTGGTCATTGCTCTCTGTGATTAGTTTGTAGTTTACTAGCAAGGACCACGCCACAACAGTATACACAATGAAGATATTTATTGATGGATGATATGAGATGAAGCAGGAGGCTCAGGTGGTCGTCCCAGCAGGTACAGGACCCACCTCAGTAGATGTCTTAAGGTTGAAAGACAAATGAGAGAGGGGGTGGGAGGGTGGGGTTGAGATATCTGAGACAAACTGTGTTGAAAGGACAGGCCGGTACAAATGGGCTTCTGGGTAATTAGAGGTGTGGTCATGGTGAGCTGTGATTCGCTGAAGAGGAGGAGAGCGAGGTTGAGGCTTGGCCCTGCTCCTGAATCTCAGTCAATCACATTAACGCCATATAATGTGAGTTCTCGCTTTGATTTCTGTCATATAAATAAACAGTAAAAGAGCCAGTGTTTTGAACGGCTCTTTGGAATGATTCCGCTCCCAGAAAAGAGCCGAAATTCCTATCGCTAGCAAAGACACTATACTTCTAAGGATGTTATTGACCGACGATGTTTTCATTGTTTGATTTTTTAACTGTTTTTGTTGGTTAAATTAACAATTTTCTGAAGTCCTGTGAAGCGGCTGCTGTTGTGAGTTTTAGCTACACAAAATGAAATTGAATTTTATTGCTCTGCCACACTCAAGGACGCTCTGATTGGCTGTTGGTTGGAGAGTTTAATTATTTTGTAATACGGACACAGCTGATGAAAACCCCTTTATTGTGAAAATGAAAACAATGGGGTTAGGAGTTTATATAAGCTCAAAGTTTTAGATTGGCTTGAATTTACAAACTAGGGGTAAATTTTGCTCTTAAACAAGTTCAAAAGGTTGAGTTTTAACCAAATCTAAGCCAGAACTAAAGACGGCAGATGAAAATTAGCTTCTGATAGTAGCATTGCTGTCCTCTGGAACTTTAGATCGTCTTGTTTAATAAATAAATGCAATGACAAAATGAAACCAGGTCTTACGAATCATAAAGAGTGAGTTTTGATTCGAGAACCACTATCTTCTTCTGCTCTGCTTCCAAGATGGCCGACACAAACTCAAAAATTCTTCTTCAGAATGCCAATTTTTCTTTCTTTGCTCGCCGAAAGTCATTAACTACAGACAAGATCCAGAGATGCGCACACAGACCCGCACTCTTCTCTGCTGGAAATTTTTGCCAATTAGCAAGTTGTGAGGCACGCCTGGTAATTAGGCTTTCCAGTCCGCTGCTGCTGCTGCTGTGTACAAGCTTAAGTCCAGACGGGTCCGAAAGCTAAACGCCTCGCTTTTTGTCCGGCAATTATGTCAGGTCCTGTGTCACCGTGCCGACGTGACCAATTAGTTGTGCCGCACCAATGTGAAAGACGAGGATTATGGTTGAGGGATGAAGGGAAAGCAGAGGGGAGCGCAGGGCACAGTCAAAGGACTTCTCGTCCACTGCGAAAAACAGAAGAGGAAGAGGGAGTGAGTTGGGATCTACAGCTTGAAATAACAGAAGAAATGTTTGTGTTTTTGAGCTGTGTGATTCGGATTTTCGACATTTAGCTGGTTGTTTTGATATTTAAGCTAATGACGGATCGACTGAGGGAGTTTTAATCTTTATTGATGGCACTGTAATTCTCCCATGCTTTTGTAAATCCAAATGAAAGCCTTCTTTGACAATCAGAGCAATATGGAGATGTTTGACATTGGAATCAGAGTGGTAAACAAAAAGGGTGAACTCTGGCAGAGTGGTTAGTCTCTCCATAGCCTAGCACCAAAGTACATCTCCAACATGTTAGTGCCATATGAACCATCTCACATCTCAGGGACCAACCTCCTGCTGGTCCCAGAGTCAGGACTAAACCAGGACTAAACATGGACTAAACATGGACTAAACCAGGACTAAACATGGACTAAACCAGGAATCGGTATTTCAGTTTTATGCAGCTAAAACCTGGAACAATCTTCCTGAAGAAGTGAAACAGGCCTCTACTTTGACAATGTTTAAATCCAGGCTCAAAATAGTTCTGTTTAGCTGTGCATACGACTGAAAGGTTTTTATTCTACACTCCTCTCATTTAATGTTCATTTTATGATGATTATTTGTGGATTGTTCTTGTTTTGATTTGTTGTACTGGGATTTTAATGTCTTTCTTATGCTCTAAAGCACTTGTATGAATTGTGCTATACAAACAAACGTGCCTTGCCTTCCCCAGTTGTAAAATTTTTATTTTACTCAAGACATCGAAGGCATTAAACAGGCTTCATTTTGCTTATGAGGTTGGGAAAAAACTGGAACAAGAAAGTCATACAAGAAGCAACATTTTTTACAGAGTCAAGAAACATTTTTTTGGAGTGGTAATCTATGTTCCTATGTTCCAATTTTCTTTTTTCTTTTCAAATTTATTCATTTATTTTAGGAGAAATTAGAATTTTTGCATCATAAAAAAAAAAAAAACTGATAATAAACATCCCCAGTTGACTGAGTTTACGATAGCATCTTGGACTTAATCCACCTGACTGTTGCACCCTGGCAGCTCTAATAACCCAACAGAATTTACCCACACAGGGGCGCATTAAAAATAGATGAACTCGGGGTAACTCCTCCCAAGAATCAATATCCACTCATCAGCCGCCCGTAGCTATAAAGATGAGCAATAACATTACAAAAAATAGAATTACATGCAGCGCCACTTTAGATGTCCCCAGGCGTTTCTGAGACAGCTCTGAACCTGTCTGAAGCTAAAACGTCAAATCAGAAAAGTTGGATTAAAAAATGACATATTTTTACATAAGAAAGCTAAAATGGTATAAAAGTGTGGAGGTATTTCATGTCTAGAAAGAGATAAATGCTGTAAATAACTGAAAGGGAACAGTAAAAAGGTCAAGTACGCAACAAAAACGTCCAATGTGAAATATGGGAGGATTAGTCCAGAATATCAAAAAATGGAGATGTTCTGATACAGTTGCTACTTTTTAACATCTTGTTGTGTAAATTATATTATTTCTCTTGGTTACAACACAAAATTTAATTCATTCAGCGAACATGAAGCCCAACTGCGTAACTTTTTAGTCATACACATGCACAAAGACATCTGTCCTTATGGAGTAGACGTGCATCTCCACAAACCCGACTGAGGATTATACCTGCATGTCTCTATGGAAATGTTGTTCCTTCGGCTATAATTGCAGGGTTTGAGATGACGCCACAACGTTCTGTGGGACAATATTGTTAAGTAGCAGATTTGTGTTGTAATATAGCAACTTCTCCAACATTTGTGCATTTAATTTAGGATATTTCATGGCAAAGTACAATGTAATCAATAGGAAAAACTGGCTCATCACTTTCCAAAAACTACCAATACTCCCCAGTGTACGGCATAAAACATGTCTATCCTCATGCAAAATGTTCCAAAGTGCCACCTTCAAAAAGTTACAATGTCGCTTTAACTAAATAAGTGAGTTAATTAGATTTTTATTACATACACGCATTTCTTTGGAAGCTCTAACCTCGTCATGTTTCTGTCACTACCTGCAGATTGTTCCCGCTCTACTTTTACTCCAAACACACACATATGGTCTTATTGTTATCCCCATCCCTAACCATCTTCATCTCTCCCACCGCCAGCTGCCCTGTGTCTTCATCGTGACTGTTTCTATACTCTATAATATTACTCGCACACTGTCCACATCTTTTCCAAACTCTCTCTAAGGCTCTGAACTATTGACCACCAGTATACTTTAGATTCTACACCATTTTCAGCCTCTCTCAGTGTTCCGCACGGATCCATCTCATTCATATATTCCGTCTGGCTTTGGCTAACCTTCATTTTTACCTTTTCCACCTGTGTCCACCTGATGTTTTGCTCCCAAATGCAGTATCACTTTAACACTGGATTATAAGGTTTAAAAGAACAATATATTACCCAGGCATTTCATATTGTTTAACTGCGACAAATTAAACGTGCAGTATGTAATTTTTCTTGTTGTCCGTGACCTGCTTGTCTCCATGATATTACCGCTTTGCCAGAAATGTTCCACAGTATGGGATTAAACGTATCTATCTCACGTCTATTCAAATACAGACACTTTTATTGTTCGAAAAACACACATACATTTTCGTTGTGAGCGGAGTCGCCTTTTCACAGATCTGACCGGATGGAGCCACGTGCTTGTCTCCGTGGGGATTGATACTGTCACTTGTCACTTTAGTGTGGGACATTCAGCAAAGGAATAACATCGCCATGGACACGCAGGTTGCAGACCGCTCACCAGGGAGATAACACAATCCACATTTAAATTGGACTCAGCCTTTTATAGTACAGTAACTTAGGCCAAGGCATAGAAATAGTGTCTTGTTGCCATGGTAACGCTACTTGCTGGATAAATCCCATGTTGTACAGCTCGTGAATGCACGAAGAAAACAGTCAAGGTCAAGATCAAGTTTCTTTGATAATTTAATAGCAAAAAGGGCAATTTATAAAATATTTTTGTCATTAACTCACTGCGCGATGCAATGCGAAGACGAACAGACAGCTGCTTTCTTTTGTCTCTACTTTATAATATACTCTATGTGACACATGTTATGAAGTCCATCCAAAACACTGGGCTTGTTAGCAGAAGTCTGCCGGCTACTGTAAAGGCAATAATGGAAAAGAAGCCAAAGGGTTAAGTGCAGTCATAGAAACGGCATGTTGGAGGAGTCTAAACATGGGAAGATAAGATGAAGGAATGTTCCAACAAGTTTGTATTGGCACTGGAAGACGTGTTTGGCGAGACCAGTGACTGTGATTCACAAACTTTTGACACCACCTCAGGAAATGTTTGGATCTTCAAGTGTAATCTGTATGACTAACTCATACCATGGTCTGGGGGGGAGGTATGAAATAGCCTATCAATAAAAAAGGAGGACTAGACCAAGGATAAATCAGGTCTAAACCAGGTCTAAAACAGGTCTAAACCAGGTCTAAACCAGGTCTAAACCAGGTCTAAACCAGGTCTAAACCAGGTCTAAACCAGGTCTAAACCAGGTCTAAACCAGGTCTAAACCAGGTCTAAATCAGGTCTTAACCAGGTCTAATCTACATCTAAAACAGGTCTAAACCGGGTCTAAACCAGGTCTAAATCAGGTCTTATCTACGTCTAAAACAGGTCTAAACCGGGTCTAAACCGGGTCTAATCTACGTCTAAAACAGGTCTAAACCGGGTCTAAACCACTAAACCAGGTGTAAACTAGGTCTAAACCAGGTCTAAACCACAAAGATACAATTTTAGACTTTCACCATTCAAAAGGAAAACACAAAAACTAGGCTGAAGCCAGGACTAAACCAATTTAAAGCCTCACTGCGTAACTTTTAGGTGGCGACACTTCACCTCCATGACTTAATGAAAATAGAAAGTTTTATACCATTTTTCAGAACCTTTTCGGAACATTTTATCCAAAGCAATACAGTTTCCATGGCGACAACCAGGAGGAGCAGATGTAGGCCCTTTTCCATGCCATAACTGTGTCGGGTTTGTGAAGATACAATCACAGTAAAGATGTGTGTTTTTCAAAGTTTTTAGTGCAGCAAAGACATGAATTACGATATTATTTGTGTTCATTTTTTAGCTACATGTGTACAAATCTGAACTACTATTGGCCTTTTCTATATTAAACTGTGAATACAACCAGTAGAAAGCAGCTTATGACATCCTGGGCCCATAGTTTGAAAACCCCTGACTGCTCTTTATAGCAACAAATTGGTTTCCCCCCTCGGTGTTACCAAGTTAAATTTTAAACACTCCCATGGACGGGTTGGAGGCTCTTCCTCAAAGATGAATTGTTTGCTGTTGATGTGTTGGCAGCCTAATCATTTAAAGATGTGTGCTGGTGCCAGAGGAGCTCATCCCTCACGCCCGGCTGGGTTTGGCTCAAAACAACAGCAGACCATGTGCACTTCATCAATAGTTCACCGGCTCCAAAGTGCTGCCGTTTTTCATACACACCTTTACCATATGATCCTGGTTAGCCCCTCAGTGGGACCATCTTTGTTTCATCAGCTCCATGATGTATGGTCTGCAGCAGCGGGTGGCTTATGGGCTCTACAGGAAGTCAAGAGGAAAAGTTCTCCTGGTAATCTCGGAAGACGTTTTTGTGTTGGTGTAGTATTTATAGTTTTAAATGTATATTGTCGTTTCTACTTGTGTTTCATTCGACCTAAGTAATGGATGGATGTAAATGTGTTCTTAATATACAAGAAAAGTAAAAAAAAATCACTTCTGGTCACTTATTCTGACTTTCACACACACATTCATACACCAATGTACGCAGACATTGGGGGTGAGTGGGTTAAGTGTCTTGCCCAAGGACACAACCATAACATTAATCCATGGGAGCTGGAATCGCACCGCCAACCTGTGAGTCAGTGGATCCGACCGCTCAACCAATGATGTTTACGTCGAGAGCGGGATTTGAACCGCCAACCTTCAGATCAATGCTTAAATTTTATTATGAAAGGGGGTAAACTCAAACTTTTGCTTTTTTTTCTTTGTAACAATGTAACAATTTGCACAAATAAAAAATAAAAGTAAATGTAAAAAACTGTGATAATGTATTCACTCAATCCAAAATCTGCCAGTTTACACCAACAACAAACATAAAAAAGTATGGGGTTAATTTGCTCAGTTCTTTATATCGATTTCAACAGGCTAATCAAGAAGTTCCAAACCTAGATACATGACGTTCGTGCTAGCAACGGCATCTGTACGGCATGCATAATTCATGTGCATGTGACTGACTAAATAAAAATCAAAAAGGTTGCGCAACTGGCATCAGATTAGAAACATACTTTGTGCTGATAGATCTAACCCACACAATATGAAAACTGCCCTGAAAATTCCATAGTAGACACTGCACTTAACAAAATGCTAAAATAGTCTGGACTCGGATGCATCTGCGATCATTTAGGAACCTAGGGGGTACACGCATTCGTCCGGGAATAGTAGTTGACTTTGCACTGTACTGATCACACAGTCTGAGCGGAGACGCGGTGATTGCGCACCAGACAGGAAATTAAGAGAGATAATGATAGGTCAGGCTGTCACACTGTACGTTTCTATGGCGATGGGTCCTGACAATGCCTGATCCTTTCCCGTTGGTAATCGAGCTGACAAGCGGAGACCAAAAGGTTTCTCCTGGATTCTCTGATGAGCTGGAAAAAGCGTGGGTCCTGTGACGGAGCTCTGCCTCTGGGCCTACTCCTGATGATTGGCAGGTAAGTTGACAAGTCTGACACAGCACTATGTCAGGGTTTTACAAGTGTTTAACAGCTATGGTATGTAAGACAAGCTGGCTGCGTGAGGAATTATGGGAAATATTACACATGAGAGACATTGATGAATCGCTGACATGTGTTAAGGTGTCTGGAAGATCATTAGTGAAGGCCCAGTGCTTTGGGGTATGCTCCTCTGAAATTCAGCAAGTTTTATACAGCTTTTAGGTACCAGTCAAAGCACACCTACAGACAGACTACAGCACACTAATGTCCATGAATGTAATACTCTGTCTACTCATAAACTCAGATTTTTGTGAATTCCACCCCAACCCAAACATTTCACAACACCTGTTTTGTCAAAACACAGAATTTCATTTGTTATTTATCATATTTTTGTTACAAAACATTTACAGGCTGTTTAGAACAACAACAAAAATACAATATCCAATTTATATGTCATTTCTTTAGTTTAATGAGAATCCTCTTGAAATTCCTCTCTCTTCTGATTGTTCCACAGTCCCAAATGGCCAAAGGTCCACCTGGTTTTGGTGCAGGGGGAGAATGGGTGGGGGAGGTACAAATAAATACATAGGGCAGGAAATTAAAACAAGAATTTTGATTACTCTAAATCCAGGTAATATTAAGTAGAAAGTAAGGTGTCCGTCATGGTTTCTCTCCGTATGATGCATACATATAATTATATGTGTGGAAGTCCAAAGTTCTTTTTTTAATTCAATAAAAAAGTTTAACAGTTGTCCACAGAATATAGCATAACTTTTGCTCCATGTCACGGTTCAGTTCATGCGGTAACTCTCCACGTTGGCAAATAGCGGAAGCTGTATTGTACAGTATATTTGTGTGCATCTAACACACTCCCAAACCCACACACTCTCTCCTCTGTCATTCACTCACACATGTGCACACTGGGTACAAAACACACAAAAGGCCAAGTGGTCGGTCACTGTGGTACAGTCTCTTGTAGCACATCAAGTGTCCATCAGGGGTCGACTTGGTTTATTTTGAAGTCATTTATCTCCCAATTTTGAAAAAGTGAAAAGAAAAATGTGGACAAATGAGAGGGTGTAATGGAACACGGAAGAGATAATGGAGACATGATCCCAGTGAAGACCTGAGGGAGTCAGGCCGCGGTGCACAGGTCACGTGGTCATGAAGCAGCCAAAAACAGTCTCCAGAGATGTGGCTACCTTCTTTGCCCTCTGACCTGTATCCTCGCCCGGACCCAATCATAATCCTCCTCCCCAGCAAGTGCCCTTTTGGATAACACACCTTCAATATGAAGATGGAAAATAACACATATGTGCATTTAGAAAGAGAAAGCAACAACATGTACCCGGGTTATTTTGTCCTTGTCTGGGTCAAAATACTTCTTCTGTTTCCTTTGACTGGATGTTTATGTTATTTTCATAAACTGGGGAGTGTCATTTCTGCCATGTTCACAGCAGATGGGTTTGAATCAGAAGGTTAAGGCAAACCACATGAGAACGCACATGCAAATCCATTAGACTCTGGAGGTGATGGTGAGGCATGGGGAAGGTTTTTGTTTCAAAAGCAAAACACACAAGTTCTTGTGGGATGAAAAAATCATGGTGAATAAAACTGAGCAAAAGCTGAAGCGTTGGTAGGAGAAAAGACTAGTCTGAGGCACTGCACGCCTTTCTTTGTGTCTAATTGGAAGAGATGGTGAGGCAGCTGGGGTTTCCCATGGCTCTCTCTGGCCCTGTTCAGTCCCGTTCAGCCCCTGGAGTCTGTCTGTTCTTAGACTGGATCAGTCTGTGTGTCCCACGGCTCACACTTGTACAGGGAGCGTCTGGTTCATCTGTAGTCTCATGTCCTGAATGCTACCAAGAATCTTCTTCTGGTGTCCAGCTAGCGTCACTCCTATCCGCAATAAGTCCCTGTGAGACAGAGAGAACAGGTGGCTTAGTGATAATGCACAGAAGTCAACAATTTCACTTTCACCTGAGAGCAAATATACACGATAACAGCCTAAACAGGGACAAACACTGGCCATAAATGTGCTTCTCGTGGGTAAGTCAACAGTACAGAGACTCTCATGTTAGTGGATGCTCGGGAACACAGAATATGTTCGTTGCTTGGCAGATGCGAAAGAGCTATAATGTCACTGGTAATGATTAACAGAGCAATTTGCCACTGACTCCACTCAGAGAGATGCCCTTTTACGGCTCATATTACACTATTTTCTGATCTATGTTATAATGTTTCCTCATCACAAATATACCTGGAGTTGTGTTTTGTTTCATTCATATGATTAACACACAAATGCTGCAATTTCAGGCTGAGTTCTTCTCTCAAACAGAAAACACTTTGTTCCACCTTGTGATGTCATGTGGTAATATAGAGAGTGCTCCAAATAGACTCACTAGAATAATTTGGATCATTTCAGCCCTAGCATTGCCAGTTTCTACTAAACAAAAGCTAAAAGAAAGCAGTTAACTTGAAAACTACTGCTTCATGACATCACAAGGTGGAACAGAGCATTTTGAGCTTTGGACATGTAGACAAAGATTTACTCAAATGTGTGAATGAAACAAAACCCACCTCCATGTATGTTTTTGATGAGGTGGCAGCATAATAACACGGCTTAAAGCTCAAAAGAGTACATTCTGCGTAATATAAGACCATTAATTTGTTACTGTCAAAAGATTAATTTTAAGTACATTTCTAATCATATCGTGTCAATGTCGACCTCACAAAAGTGTCTTGAAATGTGGCCTATTACATACAACCTTGACATACAGTTAATATTACTACACCGGTAAAATGCCATGGGAGAGGGCACCTACACTGGGAGTCATTAGTCAGACAACACAATCTAATCACCAAGGCTTTGTTTGGTTTAACACCGCGCTTTTCCGCTCACTTGTTTGATTTCCCCCGTTGATAGTGAAGCAAAAAAGCGTCTGGCGTCTGGGCCCTGCGATTAACTGATTGTTGGTTCTCTGCCACAGTCTGCGTCCTTCCCATTCATCCACGCACACACTGTATAATCTAATATTACACGTGATTACCATGGACTTCCTCAATGACTGCCTATCTTTCAATGTGGGCACTTAAACACGGACAAACATAAGCCAGTGCCAGTTCGAGCATTCATATTCCATCTGCATATTCACCCTCTCAAAAAGCCAACAATAATAATAAATACTTTTTTAAGCGTCCCCCATCAGTGCGGCGATGGAGGATGAAATGATAATAAATGGGGACTATTAGAGGAATTACTGGCCATTAAGGGCAGCAGAGAGCCACAGTACAGCACACCTGTCAGACTGCTCAAATTGAAACAAATTACCCCCGCCTCCGCCGCCTATTATGCAGCTAATGAGGAAGATTTATTTATCATTATCGTCCTAATTCATTCATTTGATCATCACCGGCCCGCAATTTCGTCCAAAGATTCCATTACATCATTTCCTGTTTGTAAACACGCATGGAGGCCCAAGGTCGACCAGTGACCACAGTTTAAGGAACCTGCTCAATGATTAGTGTTGATTAGGACTTGTTAGCTGGTGCAGCAGGTGATATTAGCCTCATCCTTATTGCATAAACCTTTTCCATTGCAGAGGAAATGTGATTTGCATGCTCCTTGGCATTCCCTCTCTTGTTATTCTTGGCTGCCAGAGTAACATTATTGGAGTTCTTTACAACCTCCTCCGGATAAACATTTGCTGGGGCAATGCTCTGTGTAATTACTATGTAAAAGCTTTTAATTAAACTAAAATATTGTGCCGCAGAATCTTAAAAAAAAAACATTTCTTGTGATCCGTGTCAACAGAGCATCCCGATCTCAATTCTAATTGCAGAGGTTTTATACCAGATGCCCTTCCAGACACAAGCCTACCCCTTAGTTCCTCAGACCTATAGCAACTTGTGGCCCTTATGGCTGGATTCCCTGTGTATTAAAATGTCATCATCCGTTTTAATTTAGCATACACATTTCTAATTCCCACAAGGTCAATCTATATAAGTCTAATTTGAGTCCATCACTCCAGGCCTGATTATATGCACCCCCTCTCAGACTCACTCTGCTGTCATCTGGGCCACCAGGTCGAACGACGCAAATCCGGCGTTGACGAAGTTGTCACGGTAGCGGCTCATCTTGATGGCGTCCAGCCAGTCCCCCACAGTGGTGAAAGTGGTATAGTCAGGCACACAGCGGTCAAGCAAGGGCTGAGAGACCCTACAATTAATAAGGGAGGGGAGGGGGAGAGAGAGAAAGAGAGAGGGTTAGGGTCTTGTGTCTCTGCCAGGCCAACCTCGCACCCAAACGCCCCAGCTGAGTGCCACCTCTCCCCCTCTCCTCTCCCCCTCCTCCTCTGGTCTCCCTGTGTAAGGAGCTGTGTGCAGGGGGCAGGGCAGGGTGGGTAGGGGTCACTGTGGGGACTGGCTGGAGGCTTGGCTTGGAGTTATTCATTCATTTCATACAGATGGACAGCTTTAGATTTCACATGCACCAATAAAACACCAACAAAATGTATAGAAATGGCTTCCGTTCATAGCATTCTGATGGGACAAAATGATTTATACTCCACATTTTCATCTAAATGGAACGACATTTGGCCACCGCTTCTTCAAAATGTGAAAATGTGTGTGCTATGTAAACACAGATGTCTGCGTGTGGCTGCCTTATGTGTGGGAAAAATGTTGACTCAGCGACCAGACCAGAGAATGATAGCAACAAATGGGCGGCCTGCTTGGATGTCGACACACTTCATGATTTATGCGATGGGATAGTGAATTTAAATTTAACTAAGATTGTAAACCGCTATCACTATTTTAAAGTGTTGGCTTTTCGCACACCTGTTGACAAGCGTAAAAGACCATTCCATAAAATCTACTTTGATCAAGGCTGCAGATAGCGAGGCCACCGTGCGAGTTTTAATAAGTCTGGGTTGCACGCTATGGAGCAAAGCAGAGTGGGTGAAGCGCGTATATAGGCATGAGGGTGACCCGGAGGTGTCTACTGAACCAGGGAGTAGAAAGAGCAGCACTGTCTCTCTGCTGTGCTCTGCTGATCCTGTCATCCTTTTTTGATGGCATTAGATTCATTAACAATTTAAAGAGAAAGACCAGGGGAAAAAAGAAAAATCCAAAAAAAGAGCCCGTGCTTTAATAAGAGTGATACAGAGGCTCCATTGAGTGGTGTAGATGGAGTGATTTTTAATAAGGGCTGTGCTGGGGAGACCCTGGCCCCCGGGCTGTTGTTAACGCACAACTCTGGCTTGTCTTAATGGAGCATTGTTAGGCATCTTTCTATAAAGCGCACTTCAAAAGAGTCCAGACAGTTGCTGGCCACATGTGAGCCTGGAGCGGCAGAACAGGGAGGGGAGCACACATGTACAGGGATTCAAGGTCAAGAGCTTTAGAGGATCTTGTGTGAGAATAGTGTAGGAGCATGAACATTGCCGTGTACGTAACTCATTTATGACATTCAGTTTGCAGTGATTTCCTCTCATTAAAAAAAAATCCTCTAAATACTGTACATCTGCCTTTAATTATTTCATGTCCTGATCTTTAACTGAAGGTGTATAATGTATTTTTTCTTGTGCCTGATCAGCCGCCTCTTTGTCTCCATAGAGATGTCATTGCTTTGCCTGGAATGTTTCACAATACGGAGTTAAATGTACATATCTCCTTGGAAACAAGCAAGTGACGTAACCAGGCTATGTTAAAGATCAGCTCTTTATGAAGTCGACTAAAAATGCATGTTTTTCCAAGGTATTTTTGAACTATAAAACCACTGTGCAATTCAATAAAAGCAAGACAAGTTTTCCTTCAATACTATGTAACATTCCAGGCAAAGCAACAACATCCCCAAGGTGAAAAGTTACATTGTGAACCTTTATAATACAAAAAGTCTAGCTCTGCGGTAAATGCTACTAGCCACAAGACCTAGACGTTTCAAATAAATTAGGAATACATATGAAGATCGATGCCAAAAGTAAATGTTTAGCTTCTATCTAAAATGTGTATCTTTCAAAGCGCTCTAATAATCTGTATATTCTATGCGTGTGCACTTCCAACAGCAGTCGGGGCCTTTCAGCGGGAGGCCATCTCTCTGCTGGCCCGTTTAAAATCTTGTTAGAGGCTAATTAAAAGGCGCTACCATCTCTTTTTTGCATCGCCTTAATCGAACTAATTAACTGCAAGCCTAATCTTCCAAGAACGTCACTCCGGCAGCCAACCGAGACCCCCGCTTTCCTCTTGAGCCTGTGCCAGGATTGTCTGGAGCCCTCCCCTAAGACACCAAGACCCGGGCGGCATGATGGGTAGGTAGGTCAACTGCCTCTAATTCAGTCTACAACCCCTCCACTTCATCCCAGTTCGTAACAACTTGCAATTTGAAGAGTATAATGGAAGATTTCATATAAACTTTTGGAGTTGTATAATTACATATATAATGCTGCGGACAATTACCTTACAAAATCAATATTAGCTTTAACTTAAAAAGCTCTCTGTCCAAATCTGTCACCTTGGTTTACCACAGTTTTGATAAATACTGACCAACGTAGGCAAAAAAAAATCCCATATTGTTCCGGAGATGCTTTAACTGTCTCGCCGCTACAATTTATAACGCATTCATTGTAATTGGATATAATAGTACTTAATGTTGTTTTCTATCTAGCATCTCAACAGGATAAACACGCCTGGAGTTTTAAATGCCTCAGTCTAATTAAAGTGAGAGTGCACCATTTGTCACGCTATATATTTCCTGGTCTATATTTAGCTGTATAAGATCGTAGCAAACTTACCCGGTGGATTGTGTGCTGTTGGTGACCACTTTGAGGCTGGCCGCGTTGCGAATGAGTTTGTCCAGTGTGGCCACGATCTGGGTGAACTTGGGTCGTAAGTTCCTCTCTTTGACCCAGCAGTCCAACATGAGCTGGTGCAGTGCTGTGGGACAGTCCATAGGAGGAGGCAGTCGATAGTCCTGCTCCACTGCGTTTATCACCTGGGAGGGAGGATAGGAATCACAATCAATTTGCTTGGCTGGAAATAGTAGGGACAAGGACGGGACTGTACTGAAAATAAAATACGGAACGAGTTATATAAGAAAGAAGTGAGTAAACGTGTTTTCTACTGCAAATTTTAGGGTGGCGTGAATTCAGAATGCAGTTTTATTAGTTTAGATTTAATTACTTAGACAGGATTCAGGGCATATTCTGCAATGCAATATGTATTTTTTTCTTCAAGCAAAAAGGCAACAGGCCAGGGTAAGACTTGTTTTTGTCTTTTCAAATGCAATTTCCTTACACGACTAGAAGACACGGCAGTTAGAAATATTTTGAAGTAAAAAAAAAAATGTGGCCATGCAATGAAATTCACTGTTCTAAATGCAGTAGCCGTTATTAAGTGCACTATGTACTTTTTTTTTTTCTGGTGTTGAGTACATCACTTGCTTGTGTTGTCGGGAATGTTCCACAGTATGGCATTAAACTCATTTATCATCTTGGCGACGAGCAGGTGATGCTACCAGACCAAGTTACAGGCCACCCCAAAGAATGCTGGTTATTCAAGTTATTTTTCGGCAGCAAAAGCAATCCCATGGAAACACGCAACAGGCAGACTCCTCGCCGGAAAAAAAAGTTACATAGCGCACTTTTAATTTTACAGCTAAACACAACAAAAACTTACATCCTGATTGCTCATGTCCCAATATGGCCGCTCGCCGTACGACATGACTTCCCACATGACGATACCGTAGCTCCACACGTCACTGGCGGAGGTGAACTTCCTATAAGCGATGGCCTCGGGAGCGGTCCAGCGGATGGGGATCTTGCCTCCCTGTGGATATGCGAATGAGTAGGTGAGCATGAAATACTGGAGGGATGGAGCACGGACACGGATCACATACACACATGAGAGGGAAGAGAGAGGGTAAGTCAAGGAAACACAAGGGTCCACTCACAAGGTTAGTACAAAACATGGTATGAGCATATGGACAAATATATGGACTATACAGCTTAGCGTTACACAGTATGTACACGGCATGGTATTCTTATAGGAATACCATGACTACAAGATAGTTTCTTCTAAACATTTATAGGAGTTAGTCGAGCAGGGGACAGAGGTAGCTATTTCAAACTACAAAACTGCTTGGAGATGAAGTGCGTTCATAAAATCTAAAGCTGAAAACTTTTTGAGAGGTAAGGTCGTAACCATGGCAGTAGCAATAGCAGGAATAGTAATAGCAAGTACTTTTGTGTGTACATGAGTAGCATTTCTTCAGTACTTTTACTTGAGTATTAGGTACATGTTTATTAGTCTTCATAAAGCTAAAATTAAGACTTAAATCATAAATCATAAATATGAATCGGGCTTAGTAACATTTTAATTAAGAGGTCAGTGTTAGGAGTTAGGGCATTAATTAAGTAGTTACTAAGTCGGAATCATTTTTAATTAACATAACTGGTTCATTATGAATTCTAGTCTCTTCTTTCCTGCCTCTGATAAAACACATGTTATGATTCTTGTTAATTCCCGGGTGTGACTCACCAGAGAGCTTGTGTAAGTTGGGTCCGTGGGGTCGTCCTCCAGGAAGCGCGACAGGCCGAAGTCGGACACCTTACACACCAGGTTACTGTTGACCAGGATGTTGCGCGCTGCCAGGTCTCTGTGCACGTAGTTCATATCTGACAGGTACTTCATGCCCGCCGCAATGCCACGCAGCATGCCCACCAGCTGGATCACAGTGAACTGACCGTCGTTCAACTGTAAAGGGAGGAAACAACACACTCAGATTTGGCAACGTGCACTACTTTTTATTGCAGTGTTAGTAATCCGTTCTGGGGAAGTCACAGATTTCAGAGAAAAGAATTACTCATCTAATACCACATTAGAAAGTGAAAAACAAAGGATTACATTATTTAACCCCTGATGTAGATGTTTCATTGTCCTGTTTAAAGCACATAAAGTGTAGAACAAATATAATTTAAAACTTATCCATGGTTTCTTATAGTGAAGTTAATCGTAATTGTAATCGAATATTTTGCGGTTGTTTTTTTAGCGACTTATCTACTAAACATTACAGATTTAACCTTGAAAAGGAGGTAAAGCGCTGGGAGAGACATTCACCCAATCGCCTTAGTCACAAGAAAGCACAAACGTACCCTCAAGAATGAGTCGAGCGCTCCATTCTCCATAAACTCCGTGACGATCATGACCGGCCTGCTCTTGGTGACCACTCCCTCCAGTCGGATTATATTGGGGTGGTCAAACTGTCCCATGATGGAGGCTTCAGACAGGAAGTCCCTCCTCTGCCGGTCCGTGTAGCCAACTTTCAGAGTCTTGATGGCTACGATGATTTCCCTACGTCCCGGCAGCTTGAGACGACCACGACACACCTCTCCGAACTCCCCTGTGATACAGCCCATGTGGGACAGGCAGAGGAACGATGGACAGACAGACAGAGACAAAGAGAGGGAGAAGGAGAGAGGCCATGAGGGAAAAAAGTGGAGGAGAGTGGGGGAAGAGAGGGGACAGTTAACTGGTTAGAACCAAGGAGCAAGGGACGGGCTAGCAAAAGGTGGGGTGGCTTTCAAAGGGGGTAGAGGAAGGACTGCAAATAAGCCTAGGCCACTGTCAACAGGATGATGGGTGCTAGCATGGGGACAAACATAATGTGCGCTGGGTGCTGTTAGGCTATGATTAAGTAATAAAAAACGACTGGCATGAAGCGTAATGATGGCAGGTGGGAGCATGGCAAAAGCATGAAAAAAAAAAAACTAATACAATAATATAAAAACAAAGGAGGAAGGGGGGGAAAGGGGGATGGATGGTCTAAGCTTCAGATTGGCTGAAGTAGCGAGCGCATGAGGAAGAAAGAGGTGGAGAGAGCAGCTTGGGGGCAGGGGAGGACATTTTGCGTTGAGAGTCTACAACCAAGCGTGTGCCAAAACGTGAAAAGATAAGGAAATGGTGACAATATGGATATGGAAGTTGTGATGGAGTGATAATGGGTGGAGTGATTGAGGGAGGGGCAGAGCAGAGAGAGGAGGGACAAGGGGGAAGGAAAGGGGTTGAGGACTTGTCACTTTTTAAGGCGATTGCTGGGAAGCGACGGGCTTTTCAAGCAGTAGTAGCCTCAGCGGTAGAAGAGGTAGTAGGTTGTCGCAGTAGAAGTAGTAGCAGTAGCAGAAGTATTGGTAGTAGCAGAAGTAGCAGGGTTCTCCCATCTCTGCCTTCAAAATGGCCTCAGATACAATTCTAACAACTCAACCCTGCAGCTTATGAGCAGAAATATGATTCAATAATTATATACTATATGTAAAACTGTATACAAAAGATAAATCACTGACTACATCATCAAAGTTACTTTAAAAAGGGACACACCCACATTGTGCACAAAATAAAAGTGTTCCCATGTTTTCCGTTCACTTTTGTGGGTGAGAACAGAGTCAGCCAATCCTGGAAGAGCGTGCATCTGATGGGTTCAAACTGATTATGTTTATTTAAAGGCTTTTGCATTGCTGTGGGGTGTTTATGAATACACCCATATCTTTGGAGAACATCCATGTACATCATCAAGTAAGTAAGTAAGCAGATTTACTCACTGCGGTGGCTATAAGTGCCCTGAAAATACAACCTTTTGGGGATTAAAAACACATTTTATTTCTGAAATGTTTCTAGATAATTATGTTTCAGTTTGATCTAAAGTAAATCATCACTATACATTGACTGTAATTGCAGATCATTATTGGTTACGGTTATGCACTGGCTTCTCATTCCAGGATTGGACTCTACTTTAGGGTGTAAAAACAAGTGTTCAACACATAAGGAAAAGTACTATATACTATGCAAAACGCATAGTATCAAAGGGATGCTACAACTGGGAATCAGGCTAACTCAAACTACACATCTAGCACACTAACCACATGACAGTGTCTATTTGGGGAGTCTTAGCAGGTGACAGGTGAAGGTATAGAGGAAGGGGCGAGATGAGCTAGCGATGAATTGAATCAAAGTACCGCTTGGTGTGAAGTCCTCTAACGGAATGGCCTGGAGGTGACTAGCAGCCTTCCCCCTGTAGCTCAGGAGCTTGGGTGGGTTACCTGCGCCGATGACCTCCTCGATCTTCACGCAGGAAACATCGATCTCCTTGGCGAACTCGCGCACTGCTTCATTGGGGTCCTCGTAGGTGAAGGGGTCGATGTAGACTTTCATGCCCGGCGTTACTATGGGGGATTCAGTAGCGAGAATTGGGGAAAGTGAATCGATGCGGCCAGACAAAACTTGATGATCTAACACCAGATATACATCCCAGTTAACATTCTGCAGCGGCATTTGCATACAGTTAATAACATCGAGCACAATGTCAGAGGTGGAAGGTAACAAACTTGTCATACTTGTTGTTTGAAGTGTCGTCATCATTGTGGTAGTAACAACAATATAGTAGTAGAGCACTAGTACCAGCAGCAACTGTAGTAGCATCATTAGTACAAAGCCAAGTGGGTTATTTTGATGATAAATGCCATTATCTTCCATCTCTTTACATTGCCGTGTTTATTAATTAGTAAAATGCATTTGAATAAAGACCATGCTTGTATAGAGTTGCTGTACACAAACAGCACTTTTCAGCTCAGAGACTTACTGTATTGCTGCAGTTTTTCTGTGTACTCTGACTCGGAGCCATTCCTTTGCTTCCTGTTGAGACGTTTGGAAACACAAAATGAGTGATTTTGACTCCGCACAGTACGGTACAAAAAATACAAGTGAAGTCTAATTTTTGCAGTGTTCGAACAGCACAATGAAACACAATGGGACTTTTGCATGGAAGGATAATAGGCTGCGTCACTGTCTGGTTGTATAAAGATTTCTATGATGAATTTGAGTAAAATAAGTAATTATGTCTCTAAGTAAAAGCTGTTTAGAGACATAACTCTCTAAACAGCTAAATAAGCAGTTTTCGGGGTTTCAATACAGTGTTGATTCCATTGAATACAATAACGTATCTAATTTGTCATTCTTACATATGAACTGGGCAAGGGTGCAGCAGCAGTGATATGGGGGCGGGTTGTAGAAATTACATGTTAATGCGCTGCTTTGTTGTCTAACCACTATCCAGGGCAATAATACCCGACGGTGCATTAGCATCTCATTTCAAATTCTAATTTAGTTTCCGTAAAAATATGCCGATTCTGTGTTTTGTATTATTACTATTCCGTCTATGGCAGTCCAGATGAGGATAGCGGCTATGCTAACACCCTCTGAGAGACACAAGAAATGTAAGGGAAGAGAAGGAAATTATTATTCAGTGTTGCATGACCGCAGTCCACGCTTGTCAGCCACACTGTCTGGACGGGTGTTTGGAGAGGACCCAGTGGGTACTATTGTATACGCATAAGGTAGACACACACACACACACGCACAAAAGAGGGCTATAGGAAAGAAGTTATTAGCTGATGCGATGTCAATTTTTGGAGTTGCATTTTCTGTCAATAGAGCAGTGGACAGGGCAGCATCTGGGCTCATTGTGGTTGGGGAACAGTTGATTGTGAGCGCAGGCAGATGAGGGCGAACCTATCAGGCGCAAACATCTGCTCCTCCATGCTGTGTCCGCTCAGCAATGACTAAGTATTTTGGCCAAAGATGACAGCTATTCACAGATTCTTAGAGCTAATCTGCTATTCAGAGGATTCACAAAGGACAACGCAACCCGCTAAAAGGTTTTTTGTAACGTGATTGGGGTACAGTTGACAGTGATGCTAAAATATTAAACATTTTTTCGTTTCGTCCTAACAGGCTTATTCAATTGGTTTGGCACTGTGCGTGGATGTGCACATGTTTTTTTTTTACCTGAGGCAGACGATGGCAATGACTACTACAGCAATGATAAAGACAAAGGTAGCAGTGATTGATCCAACAATGAGAGGCCACAGCTCTTGCCAAGTCTTAGGTGGATCAGCTGAAAAAAGAAGAAAATGTATTAAATATGGAATAAAAATTGAATACAAATTTCAAAATAGAATACAGCTAAAAGACATATTTAATGGGAAAAATATTAATACTTGAAGACCTTATATTATGCAAAATTGACTCTTGTGAGTTTTTAGTCATGTTATAATGTTGTTACCTCCTCAAAAACATACCTGAAGTTGCATTTTGTTTCATTCGCACATGTTTGAGTAATATTGTATTATTAGTCTGTCTACATCTCCAAAGATCAAAATGTTCTGTTCCAAGTGATAGTTTTCAAGTTAACAGCTATCTTTTTACCTTTTGTTCAGTAAAGATTGGCAAGTCCAGGGCTGAAATCATCCAAATGATTCTAGTGAAGGTGTATGAAGTTTAAAAACACAGTGGAGCACTTCCTGTATTACCACATGACATCACAAGGTGCAAGAACTCTAGGCCTCTAAAGCCTAAAAGCCTAAAAGTGCAGGATTATTGTGTTAAACGTGTGAATGAAACAAAACCCAACTCTGGATATGTTTTTGATGAGGAAACAACATTATAACATAGATCAGAAAATGGCATAATATCGGCTCTTTAAATACATCTGAAGAATATTTACAGTGTGTCTTGTGTATTTGTAATTTGCGGAGCTCTCTTACCACATGAATAATGATATTTAGGGATTAATAAACTCCAAGTAGGTTGAGTAAAAGTTAAAGAAGTTTTCCATCTCTTCCCAAAATTCCTATGTTTTTTTAATCACAATATTTCTTGCATAATTGAAATCATTACTGAGGCTCCATATCTGAGGTCTCATCAATTTTAAAATGAATTGATAGATATCTGCTCTTAAATAATGCAGTTCATAAGATGTCATTGCATAGTAATGACTACAGATAATGAGCTGTCTGAATATTTTCTTAACCTTTTGGGGGGCAGAGCAGTTTATGATTAAAGGCAATGCTTTGGGTCAAAAGCGCTTCTTTGCAGATCCCAAATATCCATGTATAAATAATGCATACTTTGGAGGTTTGTGCTGAAGTCTGCTGGACTGCTGTACCGGCCGTAGCCCGCCACAGTGCGAGCTCGGACTTGGACTACATAGGGAGTGCCCGCTTTGAGGCCTTCGATGCGAGCGTTGCTTCTTTGAGCGGTCATGGTGTGGGCAATGGCCTCTCCTTGATCCTAGAAAAAAGTAGAAAGTAAAAGTAAAATATTAGATCGTGCCAACAGATCTCGAGTTCACAAGTTTTACAGCACAATAGATCAGATTATTGTAATGTCCTCAAATGTATCTGTCTTGCACTCATTCAGTTTGAGGGGTTTTTACTTCTTAAAAACCTTTCGAAAAGAATTATTTACTGTGAGTGTGCTCGCCTATCCACAGATCTGACCAGTAACTTAGCCTGGTGTCATCAGTTGCTTGTCTCCATTGAGACAGATATGTTAAATGTGATGCTGTGGAACATTTCAGACAAAGAAAACATATTTTCATGAGAAACAGAAGAAAAATTTAGTAGAAAAATTCCTTAGTGCATCTTTAAAATTTAAATTATTTTCTGATCTATGTTATAATGTTATTTCCTCATCAAAAACAGACCTGGAGTTGTTTTGTTCATTCACACATGTCACACAAAAATCCTGCATATTTAGGTTCATCTCTCAAACAGAAAACACTCTGTTCCACTTTGTGATGTCATGTGGTAATACAGGAAGTGGTTCACTGTGTTTTTAAACTCCACACACCTTCACTAGAATCATCTGGATCATTTCAGCCATCTTTACTGAATAAAACGTAAAAGGTAGCTGTTAACTTAAAAACTACCACTTCATGACATCACAAGGTGGAACAGAGCATTTTGATGTTTGGAGATGTAAACAGACAAATAGTAACTCAATCATGTGAATGAAACAAAACGCAACTCAACTCGAGGTACATTATAACATGATTTAAAGCTCACAAGAGACAATTTAATGTAATATAGGGCTTTAAATTGAAATAAACTACGTCAAGGTAAATTTATTATCAATTATGCTTGTCACAGAAAATCTATTTTACATTAGACTGTGCTGTTCTATTCCACATTACCTAAAATAAAGCTTTTATTTCATAAGACATGGACTGAGCCGCAGTGAGGATAAGAAGTAGAAACAAAGGTAGCATTATCAATAGACAATGCATAATGAAAACATAAAACAGCTGAGGCAGATAGGGTAGCGGAAAAGCTAATTAGGGGAATGCGATCACACAGGAGCACAAGAAGAAAAATGCTTGGAATTTTGGTTTTATCAGCTAAGGCATTGTTTCCCCGCAGTCGGAACAGCATAAATAAAACAACGGCCGGGCTAAATGAACTAGATCAAATTAACCAACACTGCAGCTTACCTTTTCATGGTACTTAATCTCATAGTCGAGAATTATTCCGTTGGGCTTCTCCGGGGGCAACCAGGACAAACTCATGGTGCTCGCCGTGGCCGCCATCAGGTGAACTGTGGGTACTGCGGAAGGCGCTGCACGGGACAAAACACAACATTGGGTTAGATGTATTTCCCATGCCGTGTCTATTCATATTCTATAGCCATTGTCTATATGCATACAAGCCCAAATCCAGTTTTTGAAAAAGACTTTGAAAGGAAGTATGTCCGGTAGTTAGTATGCACCACCACTCCCCACTAATGCGCAGACTGTCCCCTCCCGGAGTCCTTGGGGAGGCTAGAGGGACGTGTAATTCTCCGGCGACATCAGAAAGAACGGCAAAAGTGATAAACAATCTTCGGTACATTGAGTTTTATACTATACCAGCTGCAGGCGACGCCACACACATAGACAAGTAGAGAGGTTCAATTTTGTACTGTTGTTATGGCATAAGAAGTACTATAGGAATTAGTACAACCACTATGGAGGAAAAGTAGGAGCTGTATGCATTTGTGGGAATACCGTGTTTATTTAACTTATAATACAGGAGCCTGTAATCTGTGGGCAAACAATTCAACATGATCCACCTTTTCATTACATAGACTTGTGCCAGTTTTGTCGAGCAGAGATTTTAAGATTTGCGCACTAGTCTAGCTGCTCTACGGGTAAACTCGACGCAGCACTGGCGGAAAGAAGATATTTTTAAAATTTTAACAACTTAATAAGGTTCCTAAAGATAATATATTTTATTTAAACAGTGTTACATTTTAGAAGAACATTACTTTTGAGACCTGACCTTAAAAGTAACAGCCGTAGTATAGATAGATAGCGTAGTATAAAGCCGTAAAGAAAGTGGTAGCGGCAGAAGTGGTAGGACAGTGAGTAGTAGTATTAGATATAAACGTAAAAATTTAAATTGTACTGGTTTGAAGTCGCATTTGTTCACAGCATGGGGTCCATTTTTTAACTATAACTGTCCAGTGGTACGATATTAACTGTCTCATTCCTTTCAAAGTCAGCTCTTTCCTCAAGGCTTCCATCTCCTCCAGCCCCCTCTTTCCCCACTCCCCCTCTCCTCTCCTACTCTCACTAGTTTTGTTAAAGGCTTTTTAATCCCCACTTTTTCAGTTCTTTTGATCCTCCCTTTGCGTTTCCTTTCTCTGCCTCCTCGCTGCTTAAGTTTGTGGCTAGGCGTCCCTCTATGTCTCTGCCTTCACTTCTCTGTGCCCCTCATTCTCCTCCACTAGACAATGCTTCCTGGGTAAATCCCCTGGTTACCCGAGCCACGGGATTAGGGGGGTCCTCCGTTGGGACAAGAACTTGTGTTAACTGTGGTAGGTGGGCCTTGAAGCTTATCACCCCCGTTGTATTTATTTTGCTTCTTAAAAGGTGAGTTTGCATGTCGGAGATGGTCTGTGGACTACAATCACAGGGATAATCTGATCACAGCTGATGCTCTCTTGGCCCCTTCCTCCCACTGCTAGTTTTGCACTGACCTCTGAAAGTAATTCTTCAGTTTTTCACAGCAAGTGCCACCTCAGAAAAATATTGCTTTTTCAGTTTTAATTGGCTAAAATGAGCGTAAAGCCTAACTATCATGGCTAATACAAAGGATAAAGTTATATAGTAATACAGTTTAGAACAGGACTATGCAAAATACAACCATGACTAAAAGAGTTACCCACCAAATCAAGGTCTAAGGCAAGACGTAAAGCCCCACAGTGTAACTTTTTAGCCAAAAATAGTCTAAAGTCAAAGTTTATTTTTGGATATTTTTAATTGCACTGAAAAACATGTGTCCTTATTGTCAGCAGACTGCTTGTCTCCATGGAAATTTTGTTCCTGGCTATAATAAACCACAGTATGGCCTAAAACTTGTATCTCCATGGAGAATGTTCCAAAGTCTGGTTTTAACTTTGTATTCCTATGAAATCATGCAAGTGATGAAAGTTACAAGCCTGTGCCCAGTCTCAATCAGGAATTTTAAAACAGATCAAAACTATTACTAAAATTAGAGCTAAAGAGGGGTCCCCATTATACTTTTACAGCCCTTAGATTATTTTAGATTATTTTAACTCAACTAAAAAGTGTCTATACATAGCGATCCATACTCTAATGCTTGAGAATAAGTGCCATATACCACTCTTGTTGTCAGCCCACAGCCAAACCTGATCTGAAACACAAAAGCCTGTAGCCCCTCACTCTGTCCAGTGTCGGTCTATAGTTCCAACAGAAGGCGTTTGAAAAAGGCAGAGGACAGAGAGGGTAAAGGTGAGGCGGACCGGCCCAAGAGGAGACAACAGAAAAGATGGGGGTTGGTGCACAAGATAATCCCGGGTGTGTGTGGGGCAGGCCCAAGAGCAAATTTAACTTAGTGACTAAACACATCCATCACAGTGTTAGAAACCTGGGACAGCACCTCAAAAGAACAAAGCGTTTATTTTAAAGTAGGGTAAACATCACTGCATACTTTATGGGCCTAAATGGCATCATACGAGGCCTGCAGCTTACGTTTCACAAAGACGATCGTTTTCATTTATTACAAATATTTGCATTGTGCTACTGTACTTTCCGCTCATAAAAATGATAACTGTGACTGATAAGTGCTTCGTGGTTTTAGTTTCAGAATAATGCCTCTTTTATTTTCATTTATACTTGAAGGCTTGTGATTAACATGCATCCCCATATAATAATAAAAAAAACGTCTTTCTCTAATGTTACAAAGCTAGTTTAAGTTGTTGATTAATGTCTTTTTACTTCTACTGCTAGCATCAAATCCACACTATTCTAATGAGAACACCGTGTGGTTAATATAATTTGTAAACCTCCGTACTTCCATTTTAAACGTCTGAAATACTCGAAACACTGAAAACGACTTTTAGTGATATATTTTTGTTGGGCAAGCACAACACAACACTTGAATTGCATTTTATCTTGAATAGGCTCGTTACCACAGTAGCTGGTGGGTTGCTGTAAGTGGGCAGCTCCAGGAGGCTTCCAATATGCAAAGCTTGGGTAACTATTGCTATTTGCAGTATTGTGTTAATACAGAGGCGAAGTGTAGGCGAGCGAAAAAAGGCCCCCTTCTGAGCTCATTCAGAAGATTTTTCCTGATCCATGTTCAATGAAAAATATACCACACTCCCACACACTCTAAACAACAATCACTGCATCTAAGAATTACATAGAGTGCCCTCGATCTTGTATCTTGTTTTGTAGCAGATTCTTACCGGCCTGATTTGTGGTGATGTTAACTGCGGAGAACTGCGGGGTGTAGGGACTCTTGTTGGACACTCCGTTCACGGCCTGGATCTCAAAGCTGTACTGGGTGTGGGCTTGGAGGTTTCGGACGGTTACGCGGCGTTGGGTGAGTCCCAGATGGCGAGGAGCGATGTCCACGTTGTCATCACAGCGGGTGCACATGCCCCTCTCTGGAAGGCATTTCTTACAGATGATGTTGTAGAAAATGTCTTCGCGTCCGCCCATATCACGAGGCTCGCTCCATTCCAACACCAGGGAGGTTTCGTTGACGCTGGAGATGACACTGCGGGGCTGGGATGGAACAGCTGGAATGGAAGTAAGATTGAATGTAATTGCCTGGTGCTGTAGGTGAAAATAAATATGGGATAATAACAGTACGAGTTTGCATTTGATTATCTGCGAATTCAGTGAACAGCTATCAACATAATACAAGAAATCTCTCACTAATACATCTTTTATGCCTTCACTTTTCAGCGTGCCAGATGAGTTCAATGTTGAATAGCATTGTGTGCGCAAAGTGACAAAATACCAGCAGAGCTCTGGTAAGTCTTATCCAATTAAAACTGCCTTATCTCTTGCAGCACAGTGGGATAACCTGACTCTTCCAGATACTGAAAAAACCTCTACTCACAGATTCAATATTTCTGCAATTGTGAAAAGTAAAAGTAGCATGGCCCAAAATTGTTCTGCAGAAAAGATGGTTGAATTAACAGGAGATAGGCTTTCTGGCGGTTGGGGAGAAGGGGTATAGGTTGATAAGGTTGTAAGGATAAGGCTGGGAAAGCTGGCAGATTTGTTTGCTATCTCTGCAGCGTGGTGGGAACAAACCCCTGTAGGCTGATAAAAAGCTATAGCCGCTACAACTCAAAGAGGGAAGTCTGGGCGGATACAGTTTACAGTAGGAGTTAATTTTTACAGCAGCCAGTGTTGACACAGGCTGAGTAGTTAGAGGACATCATTATGGAAGCAGAAGCGAACAGAATATAGTGTCATGATGCTTTAATATTACCATGTGGTTGTGATATACATGAAGAGCATATAACATGAGTCAGGGAACATCCAGATTTGTTGCTGGGTTTCCAATGACACCACAACATTCTATAGAACAATAGTATTTCATATGGATGAGGTGCAGCTAGAATTAATACAGCTAAACTGCAGATATCTGTTGTAATGTAGTGAGCTCCACGGTCTAGTCACTAACAGAAATTGATGTGATTGTTTTCAGTATCAATACTAGTTCAAATAAATATCTACTTTCCCTACTAGTTTTAGTATTGATTAGCTCACTTAAACACTTGAATGGTTACTTACTGGTGCAGGCAGACTCAGGTGAGTCTGTGTCAGAGCGGTAGAAGCCGTTCCGACAGGAGCAAATGCTGGCTGCCCCTGATGTGGCGCGACTGTTGGCAGGGCACGGAAGACAGAAGCCATCTCCTTGTTTGGACTTGAAGGTTCCAGGGCTGCAGGCTAGAGAAAGACAACAAAGATATCATTTATATAAGCCAACTCCACAGTAGCATTCAGACTCAAACGAAATCACTAAACAATAAAAATAATCATATCCTCGCACTGTAAGATTGAAACAGTGCCTTGGCAGAGGTGAACATTCACGTCACTTTTGTGTATTCATACACCAATACCTTCTGGAAAACATAATCATTCTTAACCATAATGTAGAGCCTATGGGTCATTTTTATACTGAAAACTTATGCCTACAACTAGTAACTATGTGCACATGCAAATGATGTGTTTTTCCATCTCCACATGCTCCCTGTTCTCTCACGGCTCCTCACTAATGGCCTGAGCGCTGTGTGCACAAGTAAAGAGCTTTAAAGCAGCCTGTCGCTGTTTGCATAAACCAATGCTCATGTGAAACCAGTGTCAGCCCACATCATCAGCACAGCCTATGGAGGCGCGACTGTGGCTGGAGCTTTCATCGGGGTCCAGTAATGATAAATGTGCACATACACATACAGCCTGCCAATCATGTACTGCACAAGTATTCATGGAAAAGAGAACAAATACATATATTTGTATGTACATAAAAGACGCAATTGATGTCCAATTCATGACCCGTGAATGTAGGTCCTAAACAAGGTATAAACTAGGGCTGCAGTCGATTGAAGTCATTCTTGACTAAAAGGGGGCGTGGCATGATACTGACAAAATCTCTCAAAGATTTTAGGATCATAAACTAATGTGTACAGCAATGTAGTATAGTAAATAGTATCTTTGTGAGAGAAAAGACACTCCCAAAACTACAACTCACTCACTCCATGCTTTCTCCTTTCTACTGTTATCCATATAAATCCATATAATCCTAACAAAAATATTTATAGACTAAGAAAGTGTAAGGCCGACTGAGACTCAATTGGCCGATTAATTGACTAATCGGCCAAACGACTACAGTCCTCTAGTGTAAACAGTGATTTTAATCTTAACACAGATAGATCCTGAGTGTGCATAGGTCTGTTACATTCTTTTCCCTGATACTGTTGGTGATGCATTGTTTTTATAGCTTTTATGATAAGTTGCAGATTGCGAGCAAACCGTGACACTTCATAAAAAACACGGCGGTAAAAGAACAAAGTGTCCAGGGAAAACTTTCACAGGCTACTCGTGATTTGTTGACCTACTGGCACATTTCGCCATGTTTGTCCTCCTGAGTGATATATACTCTCTGGTTAAAACAGGTTGGAGGTCAAACCCACAACAGACGGCTTCTTGCTTCTGCTGCTTTCTCATTTTTTTAAGTTCAATATTAGCACTAGCGCCGAGGTTGACAGCGACGTGTACATTAGCGCTGAGACTGTTTGCTCTGGTTCCATTAATCAGAACCATCCACACCACTGGCTAACAGGAAGGACGCTTTATAAACAGATAAGAAATCCTCTGGTTTTCAACAGGTGGGAGAATCGCCCCTCTCTGCCACTGAGATGTACGGGTTCATTTGAGTTCATGTCACCACAGTAAACTATAAACTCATTTTTTACATGCAGCCTTAATGGAAGACACTGAAGAAACTGAGACTAAACAGAAGCAGTTTATTTCAGTGGAGTGCCAATCAACAGTGGGGGAAGAAGTACTCAATTTTGGTACGTAAGTAAAAGTACAGATGCAGGAGCAAAAAATTAAAACATGAAAAAAGCTACATGAGTAAAAATATTTAAGTACCCATTAAAAAATGCACTAAAGAATAAAAAGTAAAAGTATTTCTTGAATATTTTGAGGTCTTGTAAAGTAGTAGTGAAATTTGTGGTTATGAAACAATTGAATCAATCATTTTTTTTCTAGCTGGTTTTATTTGTACTTTTTTTTTTTTTTTGTACATCTAGTAGTGGAGCAGAAAGTAAGAAGTACACTTTAAAACTGACTAATAAGTAATGTATAGATACCTAAAACTTATATTTAAGTACAGTAAATTTACTACTTTTACTTTGCTACGCTCCACCACAGCCAATCAATCACTTCTATTTAGAAAAGGATATTAAATATTCTAGCAAAATTTGCAAGTTTTTGATAATGACAATTAGATCTGGCAGTACTTTCAACATAATTATATCATCACCTACATGAAAAACCTGCAAAAAGTGTAAAAAATATTAAAACACAGAAAACTGTATTATAACCTTTCAAAGTAGAGTTAATATTTCCGCACGTTTGGGGTTAGTTTTACAGAGTTTTCAAACCACCCAACACATACACAGGCACATCTGATCACATTTCCACCAAACTGCTAAACTAAATTATTATTATTATATTTTTGCCTACCCCTAATTATAATCTGATATATCCAAAAAACATATATTTTTTCTAGCAGACTATGCAAAAATATGTTTCCATTGAAGTATTTCTGTGTGTTATTTGCAGGTCTAACATTATGGCTCATTACATTATTGCTTCTTACAGGGTCGGGTCATTTTACTGCTTTCATTCTTTTCCCCAAAGAGAAACCACCAAAAATGGAGAGGGCAAAAAGGAAAACAAGAGCCTACAGTTGTGGGAGGAAGAGGTGGAAAAGGTGGGGGAACCGAAAATGCTAATCCAGCCCCCCTTCGTACCCACTCCCCTGTGTCTTATCCTCTCAAGCAGAACATAGAGCTTAAGGAACTGATTAGAATGTATGCTCAAATTGGAAAAGTATGGAGCATGGAGAAAAGTAAAGAATATTGGGGCGAAAAATGTGCCGCAGCGACGGGTAAGAAGTAGGGGGAAAAAAACAGACTGAACAATTAATATTAATGCAGGAATCCTTACTGTAACTGTGGTGGCGTGTTAATGAGAGCAACAGCCTTGAGACATAAGGGAGCGGATGGGAGAGGAATGGTGAAGATGGGAGAGAACGTGAAACAAGGACAAACAGGAGTAAAATAAAGATAACTGTGTTACTTGTACTAAGCGCAGGTCAACTGAATGTATCCCACTTTGCCCAATGATTAGTTTTAGTTGATTCAGCTGTTATTAAGTAAGTATGTGACACTATTTACCATATCGTATCGACAAAAGTCTCACAATATCGTGGGATGTCACAATATATCGAATAAGCTTCTTTGTGTAAATGGAGAACTACGTACTTAGACCTGATGATGAACTTTCGCTCCATTTCAGTGCAGAGTATGAAGAAATAACTGTTGTAAAGAACTTTTTCTATCTTAATTCTTTGGAGTGTCACAGTAATATAGCACCAGTCTCATCAAGATTTTTTTTATAAAGAAAAAGTAGCATTTCTTCAATTCTGTTAGCAATAAATATCATTCCGTTGAATTAATCTCGTGATGATATCGTACTGTGAGATTTGCATTATGTTACATCCTTATAGCTCCATTAACCATTGTCAATTGTCTGCTACTAGAAGAACTCTGAGGATTTATCTTATGTGGTTGCAGTGGAGGCCTGATTAGAGTGGGTTTTATCAGGCGGCGGTCACCAGGGCTTTCACCTTGAGCTGTCACAACAAAACCAATGACTTTTCAACCGTGTGTGCTGTGGACCTGTGCTCTTTTCACCAAAACACACAACCTGCTCTCAGCGTGCGTCCACCTGCTGTTTGACCTGTAAGCCCTACTTAAACCAATCTGTGTTCAGAATAATGACAAAAAATGACTAATGGCTAATTGTAGCAACTAGTGATTAATGATTTAATTTCATTCATTTGTTTAGGTAGTTATTTCAAGCTAATTAGCGACTAGAATGCGATTAGTCAACAAGTGAAGCAATTATTTCTATGCAGCTTTAAAGCAGACCTATTATGCAAAATCGACTTTTCAGAGCTTCTAACCATGTTATAGTTGTTTCCCTTTCTCATTTACCCTCTCGAAGTTGTATTTGGAGTGATTCGTGCATGTTTGAGTGATCTTTAATCGGTTAATTTTAAGACGCCGTATTGCTGATCGACCCGTTTTCACTGCCGCCGCCCACCGCTCTGTACTTACTTTAGTTTTATTTTCTTAATCGGTGATACACGTAGGATTCGGCATTGTCATGTAGTCATTTTGGTACCCTTTTTTTTTTTAATTTGCTATTCGTTATTCATAAGAGGGGCCGACAGTTACACCTGGACGCCTCATTGTGATGACGTTTACCCCAAATGTGCAAATTATAGCATAAAAATCCACGGGTGTCATAGATTATAAAAACATAAAAATAAAAATCTAATCAAAATCACAATTAATCTGTGTTGTTAGGGTTAGGGAACTAAGCATATTTTGACCACAATATATATTTGAACTGCAATGCTACTGGTAAATATTGATATCTCTGACATTAATTTGTTTTTCAAATTTCATACATCCCACAGTGCAATCCATTCGGGCGATCAATATTTCCACCCATCTCTCTCCCTCCGTCTCCTGTCTTGGTTCCATCTGCACCCCGAGCCTAATTTTACGCCCCCCTGACCCCGCACTCTGCCCCCACCCCCTCGCTGTCACCGCTCTCCGTTTAAGCCCAGACCTCGCTGTTTAAATTCACCTTGCCTTCAACCTCCGTGAACCCATCATGTTTTCCCCATCCAACCTGAAACCATCACGCTCCCTCCCAGCAGCGGTTCTCATAAACACAAACCAGCTCGTATTTTCATTTCCATTTATTTACCTGCACCAGCTGCCACGCGCAAAGTAGGGTCAGAGGAGCGAGAAGAGCTAGCCAGGGTCGCCCATTATCTTAGCGTGTGTTCTACGGATTAGTGTGTCAATGAAACAAGGCGACTAAACGGTTTGTGATGATGAAGGAACCCGAGTTTACCACTATTACCCATCGATGGAGGATTTGAAACAATAGATCGCTTTTACAATTTGCATGCATCCTATTACAGGGCAGATCAAGTGTCCTTCAGTATGACTTACTACTCATTGTAATTCTCCACGCAGTCAAGTCCACGCAAAATGCAAATGCCACTTCCTTAGCTGTAACTTGATACATTATTGATGGGGCAAAAAGCCTTAAAACACATTCACGGCATATTGTTTTTATTCCATGTAGGGCTGTAGTCCTTCAGTCGTTCAGTCAATTAATCGGTTGACCAATTTTTGTTACATTTTATTTAATTAGTTGACTCATTATTTTGTTAGGATTATAAGGATTCATATTGATGGAGCGTTGATTCTATTTTTGGAAATGAAGCTGCCTTTTTACTAGACAATTTAACCTATTCCTACAGAAAATATATATATATAGAGGGTTTAGCATATGACGTATTTTTGCAATGTCAAAATGTCACTGATATTTGGTGTGTAAAACTCACCTTGACACTGTGTTTCCTTCATGGCTGGTTCAAATCCAGCTGAGCAAGTGCATGCTCCGACTGGAACCATCCATTCTCCGTCTCCGTTGCAGTAGAGCTTGAGTGGCACCGACACCTCCAAGGCATTAGGAACACAAGTACCAGGAGCAATCACCAGAGAAGTGGCCTCGGCTCCTGTCGCTGTCTCCGGAAAAACAGCAAAGTTGGCAATAGTGGTGGAGCACTTTTTGTAAAACACCCTAACAGAGATCAGGGACATGCAAGCCCCAAGATCCTGGAAGGCCAAGTAGAAGCCAGCTTTAGATAACGGTCCAAAACTTCGGACTTTAGTGTTCACGCGACCAGATTCAAGCATTTTAAAGCTCTCATCTGGAGCTATCGTGTCCACTTTGACATAAGGGTTTTCCATCCAAAAGGGGCTGGTGGCAGTGGCAGAATCTGAGTCGGATTCATAATAAAAGAGGTTGAAGGTCTCTTTGCAGGAGCCAGGGATGTTGGGAATGCTGTTACAGTCACGCACAGTGAACTTCATCTCCACATACACACGCAGCACATCCTTCCGTGGGATGAAGTCACTCCGCAGCCAGTTATTCTGGTTGAGCTCACGTACATTACACACTTGGTATGTCCGGATGGGGTTCATGGCATCGTCGTAGCCGCTGACCTCTTCCCACTGCGAAGAAAATAACCACAATCAGTAACCTATTCTGACATGCACAAGAAAACATTTCCAAAGCAATATATGTCTGTAACCAAAAGGCTTGTGTTTATCTGTGATACATCTCATGCTCAAATTGTATGAGCATTACATAATAGAAGAATGTTAAGTAACATGACAGAGGTTGTGACCCGGGGCAACAACAGCCAAGGAATGTCTTTCTTCTTTCTCTTTTTAAGTAATATCAAAACTCATTCCCCCTCTTATGCCGGGACACGCCTTTCATCTTGGGTTATTATGGTGAAAAATTAGAATTGATGCCAGGGAATTCATCACCATTACAGTAAGCGTCACCATCTTATCATAACATGTTTACCCCATATCTGTGTGAAATTAGCAGCTACATTCCTTCACAACCAATTACACATGATCTACAGAGCACTGATCACAACGTGCTTTAATGATGGGACGAAAGGCTCCAGTTAACCTTCATGTTTTCTGTCTTTACATGACTTTGCTTCTCTAAAACGCTGCTACAGACTCTGGGGATGCCTCACTAAGACAAAATGCGATATATTTCCCAGGCAATGATTACTAACAGGGGTAAACGAGCGTCTGCAAAGTAGAATGTAAAAGGTTCGGCAAACTGTAATGCATTTTTCAGTCTTGAATAGCAAATGTGATTAAATCATTTAGTGAGACACAGAGAACGTTTTTGTTTTAATGTGACGCACTGATGCATAATACCTGAGATATTGTTTTTAAGGTCCGCCAAATATTCCATTTTGGACATTTATTTTTGGTTTTGCATCCAGATGTCCATCCTAACCTTAAAGCGACTGAGTTTGGATATCCATAGTAACCATAGTAGATATTTTAGTAATCTAAGAGAAATGGGGAAATATAATATAATATAACTTGTAAACAACAATGATAGTGATAATTCAATACACTGTCCAGTTCTATCCACTGGGACTACGCGTCGTGACTGTAACTTCCTTCTACATCTAACCTCATAAAAATACTATATTTTAAAAGTTTAACCAATCAAACTGAATAAAATGTCTGCAGTTGTTCTATAGGGGATAAAACTTTGCCTTACAAGACGTTTAGTCGCAGAGAAAAACACTGATCGTTGTTTTGCTGTGAGCTGTGGGCATCTTAATTAGGCCAGCGATATGGATGTGGCAGAGACAAGGCCATTCATCCAAGACCCTGGAGGACACAAGGGAGAGAGAGAGAGGAAGGGATGGCCCGACAAGAGCCTGAGAGAAGGAGGAAGAAGCAACCATAGGGAATCAATAATCTCCAGCCGGGTCAATGAGATGGCTAAAAGCATAAAGTGTCAATTGCTATTTAGTTTGGACTCATAAATCACCCGCTGCATAAGAGCAATACAGCTATGAATATATGCAGAACGTACCGCTACTGTTGTGTACGGGATGACTCCGAGACCTAGCAAGGCGTGCACGAGCGACCATCTACTTGTGAATCCTCAATGAATTAAGCAGGTCATGTGAAAAAGGTCAAGTTTCAAGGCATTGATTTTAGCAGCCAAGATCATTACATGTGATTTGCAGTTTACTCGATATCGCCTGCGTACTTTGAGCGGTAGCATCCAAGCATCCGTAGTTGATACATGGATGAGGTGTGATTCCCTGTGTACTGTACGTTGAAGTAATGCACAATCCAGATGTGGAGCATTAAGTATGGAAATAAAATGACTGTAACAAATTGACATGTCATGATGTGTTTGGTCGTTTGGATACGCCGAAGCAGAGACGCAGAGACGCAGATGGCTTTAATACTACCTGAAAATTGCTGTTTGTGTATTTTAGCTTGTGTTTCACAGTTGTCAGCTGGTTTAAATTTAGAATTAATACTTCTAATAGCTTTTTAAATTTCAGTCTTTAAAGGCACTCACTGTTACTGTCTTGAAAACGTGAAAAACAGAGCTCAGAGTTCATTTTAAACGGTTTGCGGCGGTCCAAAGTTATTCTTCACTTTCCTGAGACATTCCTAACGTGCTAATTATTCACCGCAACGACTTTATACGCACTTTTTACAACTGCAGAGTTTTGCCATCATGATAACGACTAGCATGCCAACAGTGCACAAGAATTACTTCCTGGTTTACGGGCAGACCTTTAAGAAACCTCATTGGACTCCAGAAAAGTTATTTATGTATTTATTTATCTTTCTTTGTACAGGGAAAACCCAATGAAAGCGCTTAAGACTCTCTTTTTCATGGACTCCCTGTTCAATACAGAAAAAATACAAACAGAAACCAAATAAGTACATAAGTCCTTTTAAAACATTAAAAGCAGGTGGCGATGTGAGTATAAACATTTGTTACTGGATTATTAAGTTGCATTTGTGGCACCAAAGTATCCAATTTTGCTTGTCCTTGAAATATATTCTATTTTTGTGAAGAAAACAGCCAAAAGGTCTCTTTTTTTCCCATCTCAGTTCTGATCCTTACGCTTATACAGTTATGGATGTAGATACTGGTTGCATTTGACTCTCTAGTGAGGTCTCCAAGTAATTTATATTGATTTGGCAAATATTTTAGAGTGATATGTTTATTCATTTAAACTCAGGACTGGCGGAGAGTTCATAGGACCCATTGATAAGTTTTGTGCATCTGCATAAATACACTGAAAATCTAGTCTACAAAAAGAAGCTTAAGCACTGACTGTTGCACATTCAACCGCAATGAATAAACAAGACCAACTGCCTGTCTTTGCGAATGGGAAATGTGGAGTGTGCGCCGTGCTCCACTGTATGCACAAGTCTTCAAAAGGAGCATCTGTTGCTACTTTGGCTGACAGACGCAAGGAGGGGTTTGTCTTCATGGGGCTGGTGGGATCATAGTTGAATGGCAGCTTAAACTAGCCCGAAGATGGACAGATAGGAGGAGGGACGGGTTAGGAGGCTATGAAAGGATGATGCGAAGGAGGGCTGCACCTCTGATTGTTCGCTCCTCTGGTGTCTGGTGTGGCTGGCTTCATTAGCGCTTAGTTACTCTGAATTTAAGCAAAGGCCGAATAAGAAGGTTGGGTGACTCGGAACAGCTGGGGTGGGATCTGGAGTGAGGGCAATGAGGTAAAAACAATGGAGGAAAAATGGAGCGCCATCTTTCAAAAAAACAAGGTCCAAGTCAGAAGGCGCAGACAAAAGCGAAGAGGAGGAGCGCCTGCTACATTTGAAGTATGGTCTAGGAGGGTGGAGGCACTTTAATGCCACTCTATGGAACCCTTTGTAGGAACCACATGGGAACGCAATGCGGACCTGTCACTGGTACTTTGTGTGTGGTAGATTTGGATGCCTGCCTACGCGAAAGGTCAACATAGAGATATATTTTAGTGTCCAAATGGTTCGTTCATGAGGATTTTTGTGTCTTAAGTGAGCAAGACGAAAGGTAACATCTGTGTTGGGGTGGGTCGGTGAAATCAAATTGGCAGGGATCTTTTTCAGACTTAAAAAGCGCATCTTGATGAATAGTAATAGGCAATCAGGTTATTCAAAATGATATGTTGATGCGTTTTACGTTTAGATTTGAAATATGGACAAAACTTACCCCTGTTTCTGGATGCGCCGTCCATGCTAATTCCGTCGTAGCCCATTTTGTGTCCATAAGCGTTTCTGTTGGAAGAAAACGAAACAACTGTCAGGAACAAAGCAGCAGACAGGATCAATACAACTTTTGATAATTTTACAACCTCAGACACCATAAAAGACTCATAAACAACATTCTTGCTTTGATGTGCGTTTATGACAGTAGATTTCATCATGTCCTTTTGTTATAGACAGCCTAGATACCAGAGGGTTTATTGTGAGCGTTTATTGGAATCGCAATTAGACCTGTTTTTTTTTTTAGGAAACCAAGGCAAGTCATACTGTGGAAAGGTTCCCACTAGCACTTGTGTACGCACTCGAAATGGCACATACACACGCACATGTGGTGGTGTGCTACAGGTTGTAAAACTCAACAAGATATACAACCCAACAAAAGGCTTGAATGGAAACGGGGTAATAAAGTTAGTTGGTACAAAAGGGAAGCTCTCGGCTCTTGCAAAGGTTGACAGCGGCTTAACTTTGACACCACACATAGCCGTTACGTTTAACCTCCTTCACACATACAAAAAACACCAAGAAAAGGGTCATTTTTGTCACTATCTGTCCTCTTTGCGAAAAATTACTTCTCTGAAAAGAAGTCAAGGAACACTATAAATGTAGAGTCTTTAGCTACCTGCCGCTCAAGGCACAGCAAGTAGCCACCGTTATGATCTCGACTGCTGTTCTGTAGTACAAGACAGCAAAAGATGCCGAAAAAGCGGGACTATAGGCTCAGACAGACAGAAAACAGGAGTGTACTGTTTTTATCCCTTATTTGGTTTAATGAGATTAGCATGGTACATTAGCGTTCAGTACAATTCTTTCTTTTCTGTTCAGCTGAATGCCTTCGTGCAAATTTGACAAAAAAAAATGTAGCAGAACTGGATTGAATAGTATAGCTAATATGCCTGTTTCATAAATAACGCAAAACTTTCCAACATTAATTGTAGGACAACCGGAAGATTTCAGCAGAGTTGGGAATTCTCATTTACCTTTGCAGTGACATGACAAAAATCTGAAAAAAAATGTTTCAAGATTGTACTGTTTCTTTGTTGTGAAAAAAAACACGACTACACACGACGAGATTTCAAATGCTGCTGTGGCTTGTACGCCTCGGGGAAAAATGGTCTGGAAACTTCACACAGCCAGTTCACACAATAACACAATGAGAAGTGTCTTTTGGGAGTGGCTCTCGAGGCTTAAGTGAATAGCATGTTGCAGTAGCAAGGGTCAAATTCTGCTCCCAGCCTTTTCCGCCAACAATTCTACTGCTATCCCCAGAAAAATTGTCTTAGCAGCAATCTCTATTCTGTATTTGAGACTTTGGTTTATGTAATAGGTTAGTCAGGAACATTATGCCCAAAAGTAAAGATGTCTCATTCCAGCTGACAACCAACAGTTTATATTAGATTACTGTAAACACTGTCATTCTATTCAATTACTGTTATTTCCCAGGTAGCATTGTGGTTTAAGAAAGGAATAAAAACTTCAGCTTGTTTTACGGTAAAAAATACTGTTGAACTTGAGTTGCTGTTTACATCAAACGCTCACATCAGAGTAAAACGTGTTATAAGTGAATCTACACAGTAAAATGTACAGCAAGCTGCTTTAACAAGGGTCAATCTCAACGTCAGGCCATCTCCGCTACTTATTCAACTCCCATTCAGACAGAAATAGTTAGCAATCACCCTTTTGCTTTGGAGCTATATTTTACACGCCGGCAAACACAACTACCGTTTTCATCTCTGAAATTGTGTCAGTGCATGTTAGCGATGGGACCTCCCCTGATTTGTGCTGCAAGTGTGATTTGGGACCTGTTACTGCCAGACATAGGCATAAGCATAAGCCAGAGGGGTGAAAATGATACACCTCCACCGGCGTGCTGTTTATTATTATGACTAGACTCTATGTACTGCCGGCTTGTCATTACGTCTGACCTTGCACAGTAACAACAATGACTGCCTGAAAGCACACACAGAATCAGCCAGCACCTGTGTCGAGGTTGGACCAGAGAAGTGCATGGGGCAGCAGTACCGTGGACGCCCCTCTCCCTTCTGGATGCATCGTCATTGGGGAGAGAAAGTGTGAACATGCACTGGTGCTTAAGCCGTGTATTGTCGTCCAAAGTGGAGCGTAGATCCCGAGTCAATGAGGCAGAGCAAAGCAGAGGCTGACCTGAACCTAACCCGGACCGCTCCCCTTTGTCGCCCTGTGTGTTGGTGTGCATACTGGTGTGTGCTAGACGCTGGTTAAGCTTGTTTATTTGTGCGTGCGGTGAACACCATAGCGCAAAAGAAAACATGTGCAAAACAAGCTACCTTCTACTACTGCTGGTAATATTTGCGACATTACGCTGTCTTTTTCCACTGCAGGTGCTACTACTTAAAGCTGTTTCTACTATGTACTGCAGTTTTTCTCACTTGACAACTACTGCCAACCTACAAGACCAAGTATCAAGGCAAAGTAACCAAGCACTTTGTCCTCAAGGCATTCAGGAAGTAAAAAAGATTCCAAATGCAATAATATTACGAGTATCAAGACACTAGAAAGTCCTTTTGACCTAGCAATGTCATTCACCTGCAGGTGTGTGTGCCAAGGCAACAGGCCCAATTATATAAATGCTCATAGATCACTGAGGGACAAAGAGAAAAGAAAACATTGTTATTGTAAAAAGGTTAATGGATTACTAATCACATACAACAAAGAGCAGGAACCTGATGAACAAGTTAAGAGATAGTCGGGCCTAGTTTGAATTTGAAAGTCTTTCTTCAGTATTTCACTAAATGGGGTAAATTGAGCACATGAACATGCAAATTGGTGTGTGGAATAAAAGCACAGGGTGGAAGTGAAGCGTAAGGATGTACGAGGCAGAACTGGATGAGGATTCAGAAATGCACCAAGCTGTTTAATCCAGCTCCCCTTGCACGCTTCCACAATCTTCCATTTCCCTTCATTTGATCCCAGTGTTCTATCCTCTCTCACTACCATCCTCCTCCAAGGAAGTCACACAGGTCTGACCTCTTTCCAACCGCCACCCCCCTATTTTTTTTTTTTTCATCCTTTGCCAATTTCTCCATATCTGAGCCTCCCCGCTGCGTCATGATGGATGTCACTCGCAGCGAACGACACAAATGTTTTTCAGCCTCCCCGCCGCTCGCAAACACTATTCAATTAGCAATTCGCTGTTTGAATAACCTGCGAATCGCTTCAGTAAAGTGTTATTTATAAGAGAGGTCACATACACTTGGGATTAGCATAACAAATACGAGGAGGGGGAAAGTGGCGCTGACATTTGTTTAGCTATGCGTGTGGAAAAATAATAAAGAAATACGGGAAGATGTGTTCAGCAAGTAAATACATGCCTCCGTGCACACACACACAATGCACACACACGCACGTACATACACTCAGACCAAGCCCTATATCTAATCCAGTAATGATAGGGCAGGCCTAATAACAGGGGACTGGAGCATTTGGCCCCACTGCCGCATCCAACACACATGAGTACACAGCAGAGTTGCAAGCCTCTTAAACTATTTCTTTGTTCAAACAGACGACTTAAAAAGCAAAATAAAAAGCCGACTAGTCAGTGAGGCGAATGTTTTTACTTCAAGGTTGTTGGTCGCTATATGGGTCAAAGGAGACAAACGGTTGAGGGATTTTACTTGGATTTTGTTTCCAGACGTTTTAAGCATCTTTGTTAGCGAGGTCTCTTTCTGATGACAAGTAGAGATACCCGAACCACCCCCAGGCAGAACATCAGATGTGTCTCGACAAAGTCCCCAAAAAACACAGGCAGGAGCAAAAGAGCAACTTTCAAAGAAAATCTTGTTGTCACTGTGATGGATACCTATCCGCTTATTGACCCGCTATGAGGGTAAGTCTCTGATGCTAGTGCTAACTGCTGCACATGAATCACACTGACAGGAGAATTTTGCTTTCAGCCTCGAAATAAATAATGACAAATACCTTCCAAAGACCCATAATGACGACTTTCCACAACCCTATAGGCGCTGTACTGGTTTATCTGCAATCGTTCTGCTTGAGGTTCACCTATATAGTTAAACGAGCAAGCGCATGGCAACCTGGCATGGGGCGGCCACTCCATTAAACTCTATACATCTGGGTTGCCAAACACTTGAGCTTCTGTTTAGCCACCGAAACAGTGAAATGTGTCAACAGAGAGCTGAGGACCTGGCGCTCAACTTATTAGCGCTATTAGCCTGATTGCATTGTGGACTATCTTTGTTAGCCCCTGCTTTAGTCATTGAAGGGACAAAAAAGAGGAAGAGGGACAGGGGAGGAGAGATGCCATTCAAATTCAAATGCCCTGTGCAGCCTTTTTGCCTTTGTAGGGGTCCGGAGTGGCATGATTAGGAGAGGTCCCCCCCTTTTCTATGCTCTAGCAAGACACACAGCCAGAGTAATTGGGTGCTGGGACATGAACGGGCCAAGAAGGTGATTCCTCTGTGGAATTCCTAAGCTTCAATTGACAATCCCCTCCAAAATTCTCCACCCCCAATGGCACATACACACTTGTGCACTGGCTGTAGCACTCGCTGTCACTCAAAACACAATGCCTGTCAAACAATAAGTGCGTCTAACAGGGTTACGACGGCTGCGGCTAGCAAATGAGCTCCTTTTTCTACCTTTTGGACCTTCTCTTGTCTTGCCGTTGCCCTAACCGACTGATTGCTTGTCCATATTGTAGTTTGCGTTGGTGTAATGAAGGAAGTCGTCGCCCAGTGCATTTGTCACCAACAGCTCCCTTGGCCTCAATTATTTTCTACTCATCAAGAGATAGCTCAGGGCCAAATACTATTTCTGTGGCGTGCGTTTTTTCACATTGTCTATATTTTCTTGCGCTACTGTAGGGCTTTTGAGACTGTTGGAGCAGCTGATCCTCAACAATGATTTACAATGGTTAGTAAGCTGATATTAATTAATGTTAATGTTAATGAGCTACTACTTAATTGCATTTAGCAGGATATTTTTTGGAATAAATCACGCTTCTGTGAACACGAGGGCAGCCCGGTATATCGAAATCTAATCGAAATCACAATTTGCATGGACACACCTAATAGTAAAGGCTGCAGCTGTATTTGGATCATAGTAATATCTCGTTGTACCTGTAGATTGGACCTCTACAAACGTGTTCTGAAATTCACAGGTTTCTTGTAATAGTTAGTCAGTTCGGACTTGCATTTTCACTCATAATATAAATGCTCCGGGAATTGTTTACAATCTGTATTTTTATTTTGTTGTTAGCTAATCTCAACCTCTACTTATATAAGCCTTGATATAAGGCAGTGTCCACCACTAATCTGACCAAAGATGAAGAAGAGGCTTGGATGAGCATCGAAACTTTTTGTCCAGTTGACAGATTTTGTATTTTCTTTTACAATGGATCATACCTGGATGACTGAGGGATTACACAGACTTCTACTTACATAGTTTCGACTCTTCTACCCTCCACCACTGATTACCCAAAAGCACTACTCATGAAACTTTGAAAACACACCTAAATACAACATATCTGTGTGGCCATTTTGCTTTTAAAATACTTACAAGCTCTTAAAAGTCTAACTCAGTTCCTGTCCTGTTGAAGGAATAGCCCCCTTTGTCCTGACCCCTCCCTCTGTAGCGCTGCTCCTCCCAGTCCTCCTCTCTCACTAACTCCACTAATTATAAAGCGCAGGGGCTCTGACACAGGTAGGCCTGGAGGGCAGCTGTCTTGTAGAACCAGGTGTGCTTCTCTGTGTGTGTTGTTTAGATGTGCATTTTTGTGCGTCAGCATCTTGTGCTCTTAAATGGTGACTACGGGGTTTCCGTGCTATAGCGTGAGTCATTGCCGCATAAGACCAAACGTAGGTGGTTGAAAGCGAGCTCCTGCTTTGTTTAACTTTGTTTATGGCATTATCGTCCTGTTTTTGACCTCTGTGGTACGTTCATTCATCTTTTGCCAAATCTATTTTATGTCCAGTCCTTTGTGTGTATGTCAATATGCGCATTTAGCTCTGTCTATTCATCAGATTTCTGGTTTACTCCTCGCCTGGTCCGGGCCTCAGCATTCACTTTACATTGTCCCCCGAGTTCATTGAGCATCTGCTATTGACCACAAAGATCAACACATAGTCGTCACATACACATGCACTACTGGGGTCCGCCATTACTCGTTTAACTGGTTAATTGCTCTGTGACTGTGGAGAGGGTTTGATTTTCTTTCTGAATGCACCGGGTTTTAATGTGCCCAAAGACCATGAGCAAATCTCTTTAATAAGATAAAGCTGCAACTACTTTTGTTATATAACTGTTGTGCAGTTAAAGGTACTGTGCCGGATTTTTACTGTCTTCAAACAGGATGCAGCTGTCCAAAGCGATTCTTCACTTTCCTAATGCTTTTTCTTTAGTTGCATGCTAACAAACACTGGCATGCAACTAAAGAAAAAAAAAACAGGTACAGCCATTTAATAATAGTACAGGTCTTCATTCTACAGCTGATCATGCAATTATTTTTCTCTGTGACAAAGAAAAGGGATAATGTTCAAAGACGCAACCTATTCAATTTATTTTTTCCTTACAAACAAATCCATACTTATATCTCATTAACAGTCATTGGAAACTGTTGCGAAACCCAAATGTAGGCGTATGACATCTCTAAATCATATAGTACTGAGTTTTCTAAAGATCTTGTAGTTGTTTTCTGCAGTCTAGGGTGTAATCATAACAGATAAAAGGAGATTGCCTTAACAACAGGTTCAACCCAAAGCTCTCTGACAACTTGACTCCAGTGGATTACTTGAGTTACAACTTTGAACCCACAACCTTTCCATGTTCCCGTACAGTGAGAGCTGCACTTAACACAACATTCTGAGGTGGAATGTAAAAAGCTCTTTTTTCAGGCGCATTCCTTATTCTCTCGTGTCATTACAGTGTGTTGTCCTTTTTACTTACACTGGTTACATCCATCCTCTGCTCTTCAATAAATGCACAATAACACTCCGCAAACCCCAGCCTTACTTGACTACATGATGGTAAGTTTACTCCTATAGTTGTACTTAAAGTATATATCAGTGGCGTCCAAACTATGGCGTGTGGGCCAAATGCGGTCCTTAGATAAAATTTTGTTGGCCCTCAAGCCTCCAGCTGAATTGGCCCAAATGATAATAGGCAGTATGTTTTACAGGATTTAAGTAATACTATCTCTATAACCTCAATAACGTCTTATTGTACTGTGTTTCAGTTCTCGTTAAAGGTACAATGGCTCTGTCAGAACTGTAAACTGCATCATTCTGAAAAACTCGAGGTAGTGACCAACAGTCCGTGGCCCTTCACTTCAAATATGTTTCAATCTGCCTGTTATAGTTCATCAAATATAAATCAATACTAGGACTGAAACTGGATACTATTTAACTATCACTGCTAAAAAAAAATGTAACCCTTTGTCAACAGTTATAGAATAATCTTGAGCTTTATTAGAACTGCTGTAAAACCACATGATAACATAAGGAAAGCAGTATTTTTTATGTTGAAAATTACAGTCAGTAAAGCATTTTTCATTATCATTGTGGTATCAAAATTGGTATTGGGTTTCCAGCCTATTTCTTAAAATCAAAATCAAGTTTGATTTAGTTTAAAATTAAGCATCATGACGGCACCAGTCCAAGCACCAACTTCAGTCATTTAAGATGCTCAGAGATTTCTGCATAAATTATTGTGGACCATCTACTTCCACTTCAATTGTTTAAACATTTGAGCTAGCCTCACATCCATCACTACAGAGTTATAATCATTTTTGAATAGATTTACAATTTCCTCATTGAAGATAACAAATGTTCTTGATTATGGTCAGCTCTGTAGGCGTTTTAAAAACCACCAAGATTGGGCTCTGGACCAGATTCCTGCAGCCTGTTTATTTCTCACAATGGAAAGTATTGCCTCAACGTTTTGCTATAAATGAAGCGTGCATGACATTCTAAGCTATCCAGGAAAACCCCATGCATCTTTGTATTCTTCAAGTCATTATTCATTCTGATGTATTTCTAAATCTGAAAAAAATAAAAAGTGTTGTGTGAATACATCAAAATACCCGTCCGTGTGTATATGCGTGAGATGCTGAGATGCCAACATCAGATTTCTCCATAAATGACTCAGCCAACTGCGACTGAAAAATGCAAACACGCTATAGAGATTCAGGTTCACCGTTGTGCCACGCTCCTGCTTATGGAAATGTGAATCGCCCTGTCGGAGGTTTGCTATGTCTATTGCTGTGGTTATTTGTATTAGTAGAAGCGCGAATGGGAAGTGAGCCGTGGTAATCGGACTGTCTATTTGGGGGTGTGTTTGTGCATAGGCTGCGCTGTGTATTACAACAGCTGTTCATTTGATTCTGCCTCACTCCATGCTTCCGTGGAGGCAGCAATACCTTGGCGCCTGTCAGGTTTGTAAATGCAAAATAGTGCAACTGCCGTCTAAGCAAAATAAAAGTCATTTCTGATAGGACAGTGTATGCATGTAGAAAGGAAACAACAATTTCACAAAGTAATTAAAGATTCACTGCGCATCTTTTTCGACGAAGGGTCTGACGCTTGCCTGTCTCCGTGGAAAATGTTGGCGCTTTACCTGGAATTTTCTGCAGTATGGCATTACACGTATTGTAATGATCTGAGTTGACGCCTTTTGTTGTTCTCGTAACTGTTGTGTTGTTGTTAATGTAACGGCTTTTGTGTGTGACACTTGGTTGCTATGCCGACAGGTTGATGTGAAGGTTGTATTATCAGTTACTGGTTGTTTTGGAGACTGGGTCTAGTAAATTGAGACTGCTGCTGTTGTTTTGTTGTTGTTTTGGCGTGGGTTATGGCCAACAGTAGCCCTTGTGTTCAGAAAATAACCAGAAAAAAATAGCTACATGACATTAATGCCATATGGTGTAACATTTCAGGTAAAGCAAAACCCCTACCAGGAACGCTACACAGTTAGTTACAACTTTAAGGCGCCTATTTCTTATTATTCTGGTGTAGTTAACCAAACGGAAGCGATAAAAGATGAGCTTTTAAGAAAATAGACCCAATAAATCAAATTTATATCTACAAAAAAGTACTTAAAGAGAAAAGTAAAGTTATTGTGGAAATCTGAAGATCCTAGTTCAGTGCAAAATAATCTCTTTGAATGACAACTTTTGCTAAAACTATAATTATTTGTGTTTTCGGTGAGTAACATCATTGTGCATCTCTGATTTATAGTTCAAAGTTATACACACTCTAAAACTTTTGGACAATAGCGTCTTTAAGTGTATTTGCAGAGATGAAACCCGGGTTAGCAAAGCAGATTTAGTTTAGCAGGGAAACAGATTGATTCCCAGCGTTGGGTGTGGTGGGCTGTGATGTAACCAGTGCATTTAGAAAAACAGTCTCCATAGATTTCAAGCAAAAAGACGAAAGGAGAGAGGGGACAGAACGCATTCAATGGAGAGACAAAGCAGGACAGCAGACAAATAGGGATAAAAAGCCAAGGTAACAATAGGGAGGTTGAGGATGGAGAGCTGGAGCACAGTGCCTGGCCTTCTGTGTAGTATACTGATATGCCAGAAAGGGCGTCTCGGGTAAAACATGCCAAAACCGAAGTGATGATGGTATAAGATACTTTGATGGGGCCTGACTGGAGCCTGAAGATGAAAATGTGATAGCAACTGGTAGACATGTCATAATCTGCGACCCAGATACCAGTGGTGGAACATAACAAATTAAATGTAGTAAAGTACTGCACTTAAGTATATGTTTTAGATATTTGTACTTGATTTTAAAGTGGATACTTTTAACTTTTACTTCACTACATTTGAGAGAAGGTATCTGTACTTTCTACTTCACTACATTTTGGAAGTATTTTTATTATAGTTTGAGACCTGATGCAAAAGCTGGGGGTTTAGTTTAATGAATTTGTAGTTTGAGCAAATAAAAATATACAAAGAAAAACAGTTAGGGAAAAAAAATCAATTCAGTTGTTTCTGTTGAACAAAATTAAGGACAAATATTTACCAAAATCACTACATTTGAAGCTTCATAAGATCTACGCAAAATACTTTACTCTTCAAGTACATTTTTAAACGGGTACTTTCATATTTAGATTTTTTCATGTGATACTTTTACTTGAGTATATCTTTCCTTCGGCATATGTACTTTTACTTAAGTAACCAAATCGAGCACTTCCACCACTGCCAGATACTAAATGATACTAAAACTACTGAAAGTATATACTGTACTGAACAGGTACTGACTGACACACAATATGGGACACATTTTTGAATCGTTTTTTTAAATAGCAGTTGCGAAATAGACCAAAACTAACACTAAATGGTAAGAAAAGGCATTATTTTTTGTTGAATATCACTTTCTATAGTAAAAAACAAGAGAGGTTTTTTTTTATTATCACTCCAAATCAAGTATTGAAATGTTAGTAAAGTCACAAGTTGCAACAAGATCAAAGTGACGTGTCCTTCGTCAGCCGTGATGCGTACATTTTAAGAAGGAACTTGTCTAAAACGTCAGTGTTGAGGGACTTGGGGGGGAAATTGGTGATTACGTGTGTTCTCGGGAGGCGAGTATAAACACTGGGACACTTTGCTCAATGGGACCCTGTATATTGTGCTGCCTGCTGCCACTTGTGCATAGCTCTTACCTCACGTCTCTAATAGCAGGTTTCAAGCCATTGTGTGCGCCGGCAATGGCTGACTCAACACACAACAGCACAGTCACATGGGAAACCTACTGTATACTTACATAATGCACACCCATCAAGATAAGTATTATTTAAACACAAAAACATAAGCAAAAAGGGGGTTGGGTAATGACACAGAGGTTCACACATACACAAATAAAATGGTGTTTGTTCACAAGGGGAGCGGCCTATAAAAGAGAAAGACCGAGCACTGAATGAAAACCCTGGCTTTTTGAATGGGTAAGCTGCATTAGAAAAGGGCTTAGTAGCCAGCTTTCTGTTTGAATAGGCTCGCTCTCCGCAAACACACAGTCAATCTAGCAGTATTCTCCCATGCACCACTATCTCTATAATACAGTCTCCCAATTAAAATAACATGTGGTTCAATGGGCTTTGGTTCAAAAGGAATAGATATGGAAACTGAGCACTTTGCGATTTTTGTTTTTGTTCATAGAGGAAAAAGTTCAAGCTCTGATGCTGTGTATGGAGGCCGTCAATAAGGAATTTTAAAATAAATTATACATGGACGCTACAATGACGAAATCATTTCAATTAGGGGTAAAGTGTCATGTTTTTATATAGCGCTTTTCCGCATTCAAGGCACTCAAAGCGGTTCACATCAACGAACCACTCACCCATTCACTCACACATTCGCACACACATTTACACACCGGTGTACGCAGACACTGGGGGTGAGGTGGGTTAAGTGTCTTGCTTGAGGACACAACAACAGCATTCATCTGTGGGAGCTGGATCTGACCTCTCAACTAATGACGTTTATGTCGAAAGTGGGATTCGAACTGTCAACTGAGCTGTTTACATTTTGAAGTGTGATATAGTGCTGGATAAAGTATCTCAAACAGTAATATTGGAACTACACAACAATATAAGTAGGAAGATGCCAAACTCCTTTTATGAAACATGTAAGTTATTATCTGCGGGTTGTAGAAGTTACTTATTGGACCCTATAGAACTTAAATGTTACTGCATTACAAAAAAAAATATTGTTCCATCACATTGTATCATATATTGAAGCATAACGAGTCAGTGTAGTAGTTCCTCCCACTGGTAGTGCATGAGTAACTGTAGTCTGGAGCAGTGGTGGAAGAAGTACTCAATTTGGTTACTGAAGTAAAAGTACCAGAGGGGAAAAAAAAAAAAAAACTCAAGTAAAAGTATCACAGAAAAAACAACTTAAGTAGAAGTATTAAAGTACCTGTTTAAAAATATACTTAAAGAGGAAAAAGTAAAAGTATTTTGTGGAGATTTTGAGATGTAATGAAGCTTAAAATATAGTGAAAATTGAACTACATTTGTCCATCGTTTTATTCTAGCTGTTTTTATTTGCATATTTCTTGTTATATTTTTATTTGCTCAAATTACGAACAAGCTAAAAATAAACCCTCAGCCTTTCCAGCAGGTTTCAAACAATAATGAAAAATACTTTAATTTTTCAGTTCGGTTCAAGTATGTAGCAGCACAGATAGCAGTACAGATAGAAAGTTCCTGCTCTCAGGTGTAGTGAAGTAAAAGTAAAAAGTATTCAGTATTCTAGAGCACTGGGTTAGCTGTGGTACACCCTATACAGTGACCAGATTCATGAAGTAGTTCCCTAGTTGTGTCCCGATTTTATTTCTTAAAATAACCTTACATTTTCATATGAATTCTTAGTTAACAATGAAGGATGTTCACTCTCACTCAAAACTCTTGCCCACATGTTTAAATACGCTTTAATCATGACTTTTCCCACATAGTTACCTGACATCAGTGATTTATAAAGACATTGCAGGCTAATTATGAAGTCAATTATCTCCAGCGGTCATGTTAATTTTCCAGGTATGCCCTCATTTACCTGAGAGGAGGATTAGGGGAAGTGTCTCCGAAGGAAGACAGAACGCCATATGGGGAATTGAGCATGGTGAGTAATTATGTCTTAGCCCCTTCACTAACCTCTGTTTAAAAGAATAAGAGGGACCAGGTGACTTCAAATCGTCCCCTACGGGCTTAGCGAGGAATGCGGAGAGCCTGTTACACTTTACCTGCTAGCACGGTCATTATTAGCCATTGTGGTCAAAGGCATGAAAAGAACAAAGGGGGAAGCTATAGGGAAACATCTCGGAGTCAGGAATGTAACCAGGTCAGACACGCCCCATTCGTTAACCGCCACGCAAATCACACAGGGATCGCATACACCAAATATGCTCGTCTTTGTAAGGTGACACGGAAAGCAGCGAGGAGTGGCGCATTTCGGAAAACAATTAAAATCGGAATATGAGAGTCTCCAGATGACAAGAATAAATAGATAGTGAGATAATGCCGGCATACCAGCTGTCATTATATCAAACGAACAGTGAGATGGCCGGATTAGCTGCTTTTGTCGTTCTTCCTTTTATTCATAGGAATTACGTGGTGACACAATGACATATAAATTGTATAGTGGCCGCTCCCGTTCCTGTCAAATGTATCCCCTCTCGAGATGCTAATGCTTTTTTGTTTTTTTGTTTTTTTCGTTAGACAGAAATTAGCATGGCGTTTGTGTGGTACTCTGCTCCAAACACCACTCTATATGTTGGTCTAATTCTAAAGAGATGGTACGGTTTGGATAAGATTTTCACAAATTAGTAACGTAATTAAGAGCAGGTCGATATTGTAATTCCCAATGTCATTTTTGTCAGTAAGATGACTTGTGTTTTTAATATTTCTGATTGGCTGAGGATGGAACCAATGAAGATTTTTAAAGAAAACGTAGGCTTCTCTTCAGTATTCAGTAGATATTCTTGGGAGACATCTTCAGGTGTCCAGTTAGTTTGTGAAAAAAGTGTATTTACCAAATCATTATTATCCCAAATTTGTCCTGCTCTCGCATTCCCCTTCACTGAAATCTCCCTGGACCTGCATTCCTAATCGGCACCAAGTTAATTAATCTCACACTTGGCTGCGGTAATAACTTGACTTGTTAGACCTCCTCTGTGTAAATGGACTTCGCTCTTTAGCGGCTGAAAGAAACAGTAATGAAGCAGCAGCAGGCACCACCACAGAACAGAGCGGAGCCATCCATAAAACGTGACACTGTCAGTGCCAGGAGGGCCATGTACCTTCTACAACATCAGACCTGATTTTAACATCGCAGAAACTACAGGAGGAGTAGTAGTAGTAGTAGTAGTAGTAGTAGTGATGGTGGTGGCAGTAGTAGTGGTAGAAGTAGTTTTAGTCATAGTAGTAGTGGTAATAATAGTGGCAGTGGTAGTAGTAGTGGTGGTAGTAATGGTAGTAGTAGTAGTAGTAGTGGTGGTGGTACTGGTAGTAGTAGTAATGGCAGTAGTAGTGATGGTAGTAGAGCTGACAGTAATAATTGTAGTAGTATTAGTAGTGGTGGTAGTAGTAGTAGTAGTAGTGGTAATATTAGTAGTTGTGATAGTAGTAGTTGTGGTAGCAGTAGTGGTTGGAGTAGTGGTAGAAGTAGTAGTAGTCGTAGTAGTAGTAGTAGTAGTAATAGTGGTAGCAGTTGTAGTAGTAGTAGTGGTGGTAGTGCTGGTACTGGTAGTAGTGGTAGTAGTAGTAATGGTTGTAGAGGTGATAGTAGTAATTTTAGTCATATTAGTAGTGGCGGTAGTAGTAGTGGTGGTACTGGTAGTAATAGTCGTAGTAGTGATGGCAGAGGTGGGAGAGGTGATAGTAGTAGATGTGATAGTAATAGTGGGTGTACTCGTAGTAGTACCTGTGGTCATATCATGTCATGTCAAAGCTCAAACAGTCCTTTGTTATATTTTTTATATTGTTATTCAGTTCACTGCCCAAACAGAGTAGACGCACATCAATATTGGGGATGACACTGTAAATCTATTACCTCTCCTCAGCTTTGAATTATCTGGTCAGTCCTAGAGGCCAGGGATCGGGCTTGTCCCTTGTCCTATGAAATATTAATGTGCTTAACCTATGGAGAACCGCCGCGATCGCTAGTCGTCGCACACTGTCCAGGTTTTTGGCAATTAAGAGAAATTGACGGATGGACAGAGAGACACCCAAAGCTGCTAAGGTCCATATGGCAGGGGGGTTTCACGGGCCCACTTCAATTACATAAAGACCTCTGTGCATTGGCATAACACACTCAGGGCCCCAGACAGCAACAGCAGAGACAGAAGGAATAAATCATGTAGCGGTTAGCGGCGCTGGCCAACACACAAATGCACCATTACTGCCGCACACACTGGCACTACACAACAGTATACACATGTGGACTTTTATCTTTATATCTAACCCACAGAGAGGCTTAGGCTGAGTTTATTCCCCTAAGTAGAATGTCTCACTAACCCTAATCAGTATGTTTACATGCAGAACATACTTGGACTATACGCTCAAGGCTTGGCTTATACTTCGTCAAAAACACAATTTAGATAAAAGAAAATGGAGAATCTGTACAACTATTTTTTGTAATATGCAGAAAAAAATCAATTGTTGAATAAATTATACCCCATTTTTCCATTTTCCATTTTCTTTCTCTTATCCAGGGGCAGGGCGTGGGTCAGCAGTGAGCATATACGTACAATTTAAATACCTTATTATAAAATCTAAATGACTTGCTTTGGATCAACATACAACTGTAAAGGGAAAGATGACAAACTGTGTATTCCAATAAGGTAAACCTTTCTTTTTTTTTTTTTTACGTTTTTCCTAGTTATTATGAACCAAATCCAACAAAAAACGCGTAATACTCAACAAGCTAGCTAGCCGTAGACAAAACTATAATTTGTCTAGTCTGCAAGGCTCATTGACACCAACATGGTTACTATTCACTAACCCAAATGGAGTGAAACATAACTCGATTGTTGATATTTAGTCATCTGTTACTGTATTATGCTCATACCAGTCTTGCGGGACACGTAGGAGAACTATGGGCCAACTCTAGCTAATGTTTTATTCACTCTTTTCATTGATGTGTAACTAATGCTGGCGGTTAGAAGGAGCCGGGTATCACCAATGACCCCCTCCCTCACCACAGCGACACACACACACACACACACACACACACACACACACCCACACACACACCACACACATACACGAGCTCTGGCCACAGCACCGCAGGGCACCTATTGATTTATGTCCTGACAAGGTGTGCAAGTCTGGTTCATCTGCACGTTCATTTGCTCCTTATGAGTTCGAGAGTTAGATCTATGCCGTTTTGTTCTTGTGTTGAGACAAAGGACGGCAAATGGAGACGTGGACAGGCAACAGGAGTAGAGGAGAGGTGACACATTAGCACTAGCAAGCTCCTGTGGTGTTTACATGTGTTTGTAGGTGGGCTTCCGGATTTCACACTTTGGGGTCAGACTATGGGAACTTCAACGACTGGTTCTCGAAATGTAAGGTTTAAGGATTTGTTTAAGGCTAGAAAATGACTCGTATGATATATTGTTGATCATTAACTTGGCCTGTCACGATAAAAAAAACCTGAAGAACGACATATAGACAATAAACGATTATATTGAAACCGATTTTCGCCACTTACACAATAACCCAAGAGATGAAAAGTATAAAATAGTAAAATAGTTACAGAGGTGGATGATTTTCAAGTTGTTAAGTAAAAACTGATGATTGAAAGTAAATCGAAAGTGCATGGATTTGTTTGCCCAGAGCTTTTTAGGGGTCAATGGGTAAAAAGGTCAGACACTAGAACATCAATAGCGCGTCGTTGCTGATTTAGCTTACAATGTAACTTAAATTGAAGCACGCTAAAAATAGGTTGAATAGTTTTGAGGAATCTGTTGGCTATTTTAGTTTGTAGAATTATGAAAAAAATAAAAATAAAAAAACAATGTTTAACTTTTTATAACTGACTGAAACTTTCACCAACCACCTGGCTTACTCTGTTCTCTCCAACATAGCTCGCAGCCAACATAGTTAAAAAATAACAATCCCAGTGTTTATGCCTAAACTCAACCATTAGCAAAGGATCTGTTCAGGCCAGTGGCAAGGAAGTCTGGAAAGAAAACAACATCTTTTCAACTGGAACAAAAATACCAGCGCTTCCCATATATACTCAGTGTTGAAATATATCCCGTAAAAATCGCCCTTGACCTGCGGGAGGCACGCAGGTGGTCCAGGCGAGCAGGTGGGGTCAGTAATGCAGCAGACAGGGTTAATTCTGACCTGGTTAGTCATCAGCCCTGACCCTGAAACAGCCCAAGTGGGTAGAATACAAATGAATCCCCAGGGCTTCGGCACAGTAAATCTGGCTCTGTGTTTACGGCATTCAAACCACACAGCACAAGGCCACAGGGATGGGCTGAGTGACCCTGAGCGGTGACTTTAACAGTAAATGGGCAAACTGGTAGGCATATAGTTTAAAAAAAAATGCAAGCGCTGTAGGGTAATCTGATTCCAATTTGTTCCGTAATAAAAACTGGGCGAAATGACAAAAAGTTTGAGTTTGGAATGATCACGACTTGATTCAACTTTATATCGTCTAATTAAAAGCAAATAAAGCTTTTCAATATTCATTTCCTGTACAAATCGTTGCTGTTTGACACTATAATAATCCAATTTCTTCCTCCAAAGTTTGAACTCTGCTCCAAACCTCATGCTTTTACTGACAGAGGGTTGGCTGCAGACCTCTCGATTAAAAAGATTAGGAATGAACCTCGATCTTGATTCATATTCAATTTATCACCCAGTCCTAACTGTAGTAAAAAATAAAATAAAATAGGCTTCTCTGGGTGAGTGTTGCCAAGCAGATAAATCCAAGCAGAAAAAAACTCTGTCAGGGGCTCATTTATTACTAATAAGTGTTGAGACCCAAAACATCCACACTGCTCTATTTTAGTCATAATGAACAGGTGAGGAATTACTTAGACAGACCCAGATGGAAATTGATTTTTTTTAAGTGTTGTCTCATTATCCCAAGCGGGCCACTTTATCCCGCACTACAGAAAGCCAACACCATATGATGCGGCTTGTATAACGCCAAGGTCAAGTGGGCGTTACACGGTCCGAGTGTGCGCCGAGAGAATAGAAAAACCGGTGGACGCAGTTGAATTTCTATGGATTATCCCAACGCAAGACCATTCGTGAGGGACTAATTAGAGAGGTCCAAGTGGGCTCCGGTATCAGTTCAAGCCAAGATTCATAAATAAGTAAGTGCGAGGGGCAGCTTGGGCGCTTAATTAACAAAGCGTGAAAAAAGGGCGTGAATCTCTAGAGACCGGATCCCAATCTGATTCCAAGGGATGGGCTCTCCGCAGCAATCCTGTCCATCTCTGCGGCATTGATTGATGGCAGGCCAAATTGATTCCCCAATCATCACCCGTCCTTTTAGTTTGGGCATCCCTGGAGATTTACAGAGGCCAAATGTGGCACAGGAGGCCTTGCTCTAGCTTCCCCTTCCTGACATTAGCGCCATAAACATTGAGCCCACACAGCCCCCTCCATGTTGCGACTGTATGCGCTCCCATCTGGCCCGAGGTTACCTGACACCACTGTGGGTTCTGCGCTCGCACTTTTGTCTATCTGCCAATTGTTTTCACACTCTGAGGTGGTGCGTCTCAGATATTTTAAACCTCGACACCTCAAGTTTCTCTCACTTAGGATCCCGCTGTTATCCAAGGCAAGAGATTGGGTTGCAGCCTCCTAGTTGACTTTGATCTCTTAAAACAAAACAAAAAATTGTGTTTTTGAGAAAGAACACTGGGGCTGTAGTCGAGAAAATTGTGGGGCGACTAAAGACATGGCCAGTGCATCAGTGACTCAACTAAAAGGGTACGTGACGTGGCACGCTCTCAAAAGTGTTCCAAATCTTGTGTAAAAACTACTATGCATATGTAAAGTATATGTAAACAGCATCTTCATAAGTACTAAGGCAATACGCGACAGAAGGGCAAACATTTATCACGGGTACTTCTTTCTTTGTACTAGTGGTGAACGTTTTTTTCTACTTTTCTGAAGATTTAAGCAGTAGATGGTTGAATTAGTAACTTGACTATGACTAATTAAGTGTTTAGTTTGTACTGCAGCTCATGTTCACTAAAAAAACTGTAGAATTTAAAGAATAGCATAGTACAGAATAGATTTTTGGGGGGGAAATCTAAATTTTTTCCCCAATATATCGTACTTTGTTATCAAAAAATTGTTATCATTACAGGTCTAGTGTCCAGTCTCGCAAAACTTCTGCAAACTCACTCAAAGTATTCTCCTTTCAGCTATGGCCCATGTGAGTCTCCATCAACCGATTATTTGACAACTAAAGGACGTTTAATATATATAAGTTGGAACAATATTGTTTTGTGTGTACATTTTCTTTGTACTCAGTCAGTTTTTGGTAATTTTTTGTCTATATGATAAGATTTAAGCCATAAAAGGTTGAATAAATAACTTCTATGACTCACTACAGATGCAAACGAAGTACTAAAGTGTTTCATTCTGCTGTTTATTTTTTGCAGTACATAATTTTTTTTAACAATATGGTAGATTTAGAATAGTTTTTGTGGTTTAAATCTGCGTTCAGGTTGTGTCCGTGGCATAAATGAGGTTGAATATTATCGTTTAACCGAACTTTAAAAATATATGATCGTGACAGACCTAGAACACCACAGTCGATTGGAATTTTCCCCCTTTTTTTTTAACCGAAATCCACATTGGCTGGTGTTTAACACGGAAAGACATCTTAATCAGAGGAAATGATGCTCTGCTTTCCTGGCATGCTCATGTGAGAAACATTACACTCCGGAGAGTCATTGTGACAGTCAAGGCCTTATCAAGCACTAGGCAACAACAAAGGCCCTCAGTGGTAAATAGCATCTGTCTCCTGGCTTTTTTTATTGTGGTTGTTGAGGTTTTCCTATCAAAGGGGCTCACGATAACAAGGACGGGATAAGAATACTTCAATTTGTGTAATCGAGCAAAACTGGGGTTACAGAAGAAGGAGCTTGAGCGCAGAATGCAAAACAAAATGGACTATATGATGAAAGAGGATAAGCCCGCAGTTAGAAGATGTGACTGGAAAGATTATAGGTGAAACAGACAAGGCCAAGGAGACTCCTGGGGTGGGGAAGAAGACAGAGTAAATAGCATATAAATGGTTTCTTTCTTTGCCAACCTATTATTTTAAATCATGGTTTTGTACAACAACGAAGGCGCATGGCATAAAAGTTCAACTGCATGGCATAAAAGTTCAACTGCCTGGCAACCTAAAAAACCTACAGATATTGTTATGAATCCAGGCACCCACTAAAAAGAATTGCTAGGGTTTTTTTTTCTTAACTTGACTTGACAAGTTCAATCATCCATCAACCTTGCAACTGTATTTGCTCAATCTCAAAAATTGCCAACCAAAATACGCTGAACTCGTATTTCTTTCACAGAAACCCCAAATATCATCCAACTTTTCAACATTGAATAACTGATACCTTCTTTGACTTTGACACAGTAGGGATCGGCAGAGTGCATAGCGAGATTTGGACACATGAAGTACACAGCTCACCTAGAGCCAAAATGCAAAGGGTGAAGCTGCAAAGTCGGTGAATACATCATGAAAAGATGTGCATTCCCTAGTTCTCACTTGGCTAAAATCCACCAGTCAGATTTATCTCAGCCTTAAACTACCCATACGAACCCGATTCCCCCTATAAAGGTAACATCAAGGTCAGGTTCCATGCGCACAACTCCGACAGATGACATCCTTCCTTCTTGATCTATTTTTTAATCCCTTCTTTTACTCTTTCACTTTAGTCCGCACATACACGCGGCTGCTCGCAATATTTCTTTCAGACCAAACTAGATAAGAAACGTCTTTGAACTGGGTGTTTCAAGACCCTTCGCTCTTCCCTCTAAGCCCCCCGCTGCTCTGCCGGGACACGGGCTGATCGATTGGCCCTGACAGCAGCCAACTGAATGGAACCAGCTTGATTGATTCATTAGCAGAGCGGCGTTAGAACTTAAAGAGTGTCTATTTTGTATGGGAAAGAGGTAATATGCGTGTGTGTGCGACAGCAGTCTGCGTGTGTGTGTGGGAGAAGAGTTCAGAGGTCAAACTGGAATTTCCATAGGGCGTTACAGGGGAACCGAGGGGGCTGTTTATAGGCTGACTTGGCGCAGAGGGAGGGGGTCAGCAGCCTATATTGTCCAACACTTTTCATCTCACTGGCTGCAATTAGTCTTTTGTAGTTTTTTTGTCGAGCCCCTGTTAAATCACGGCTCACAATCGCTATCTCGCTAGCGCAGATGTAAGATAAGAGCTTTTAGCATGCTTCATAGAGTGAAGTCATTTAAGGATTTGGCTATCAGCGAAATCGGAGGCAATATATAAATCTTTGCTATAGATAAGGATGGCAATTTGGGTCGGGGAAATATGTCAGACCATGCAATAATTAGAGCGTTATCTTGTGCACAAACTATAATGGAAGTATTTTGTCAGGCTCAAATTGGAAAATGGTACGACAGAACTGCAGTTATCGGCCAGTGTTTCCAACGGTAATGAGCGATTTAAAGGTCCTACATTACGCAAAATTGACACTTGTGAGCTTTAGGTCATGTTTTAATGTTGTTGCCTCATCAAAAACACACCCGGAGTTGTGTTTTGTCTACATCTGTCTACATCTCTAAAGTTTAAAATGCTCTGTTCCACCGTGTGATGTCATGAAGTGGTGGTTTTCAAGTTAACAGCTACATTTTACCGTTTTTTCAGAGCTGAACGAAATTCTAGAGAAGGTATTTGGCATTTAACAACACAGTGGAGCACTTTCTGTATCCCTTTAAAACAAAAACTTTCTATTGTTTAAGGGGCTATAGCGTTGGATAGCTAAAAAAAACTTGCAAACGATCTGACTTGCATCTTTCAAATAAGACTACATGGTGACAATTTTTTACTTTTGTGGTTAATTCTACAGTTCTATACTTACCTTAACCCTAACACTTGACAATATTGACCCTACTCGCTGGGAATTCTAGTCACTCAAACAACTTCGAACATTCTACATAGCACCTCCCATTCACAAATATTTTCAAAGCATGCTCGTAACCTCTTGTGAAAACAGCCACACATGCGCTTCTTCACGCCTCTCCAAAGTTTCCAGCAGCACAGGTGTCTCATGGGCCGTAAATACCAGTCTGCACCTTCACATTTGGTCTTCTCACTGGCTGGCTTCCTTCCTGATAGTGTATTATTATCCTCTAAATATTGCACTCAATTAGACATTAAAGTCACGACAATGTCATTTTAGCTCAGACTTTTAAACAAGAGCTCCCACACAGCTGGTGGTATGTCCCGGAGGCTGTCGCATCCAACCGTGGGGAATGTGTAAATATCAGGACAAAAGGTCATGTGTGATTGGAACTGCTGCCACTGAAAATGCTATGATGGATTCACTGTGCGAACTGGTTCAAAGTAAGAACGTTACAAAGAAAGGTATTTTTACATTTTTGAAAATAAATAGGTTTAGGTTTGGTGCCAATTTCGTCAAGTCAAGGGGGAAAAGGCCTAAACATTCATCTTTCTTTGTGGTGGTACTTCAGGTTCAGTGGAAATCCCATTTCAACTGAAAATTTGGGAAAAGTTTTTAAAATATGAAATACATTTGGTTGATTTGTGTAAAATGTTTGTGCTTTTACTGGTTGTCAAGATCGGCAACCCCATGCAAAAAAATGCAACCCAAATGACGATGGCGGCGCCCACGGCAACTTCCAGATTATGGTGAATATACAGAACAAGGTCCAGGAGTGGGTCCAAGTGGGTTTTACTCGATGTTGTTTGTATCAGGGATATTTTTCCAATTTTGTAATGAGAAAATTAGTTAAGTAAAGTAAGCCATAATCTAAAAATAGAGAGAAATCCTTCTTTGGACACTGTGAACCATTTGCATGCTATCAGAAACCAAAAATGCAGTCCATCAATTTGGTCTAAAACTCTGGACAGAACCTCCTTTCCACTTCCCCCTTTTGGCCCCCTGTATTTTCTCTTTTAACAAGCCCGACCAAGGCTAAACCCAGGTGATACCACTGTTCTCTCCCCTCCAGGCACGATGTTTTACACCAGCATCCAATCACAAGGCAGTTGTAACTGGCTATTTCCAGACAAGACAAATATCAAAGAGCTCTGTTAGCCCCATCAGCTCAAGGCGTGTTACTAGAATCTGTAACTTATAAAGACGACGGTGGTGGTACCTAATTGATCTCGTCCCTTACAAATACCACAGGTCAAAAAACGTTTCTGCTCATGAGATGTGTATGACCACTGTAGACCTGTTACATTTATCAGTCTTTCAGTATTCATGTTAAAAAATATGTGCATTTAAACCATGCCTGGGACTGTTTTGGTTTGTTTTAGGTGTTTACGCATTTCAATGAGCCAGTGAGAACCAAATTGTTGGACTTTTTACATACACACATCCTCAAAAGGGTTATTTTCATTTGCTGCGGGAATAGTATAATCCCTGGAGTTTTATTGTGTTAGAAAACTATTGTTAAGAAAGGGAAATGGTCCGCCTTGGAAAAACTTGTATTTAGAAAATCCATATAAAGTCTAATAGCCGTTAATAGCTGTAGTTATGAGATTTTGGTACTTTCTTTTTAGACTTAAATGAATGAATATGGCTCAGTTAACCTGTCACAAAATGATCATCATAAGTCGTAGTGTTTGGCTAGTTCCGCAAAGGCTTAACTTAACCCATATATGTCAAACACAGTGAAATAAATGCATGTATGAATTGTACTTTTAATGAGAAAAAGATCTACCAAAGATATCCCCTATACCCTCGCTGTACTGTGGTCCAATCCCCCTTGTCTCTCTCTGTCTTGCTCTTTCTGGCTGGCCGGGTTCACACAGCAGCAGCATGTGTGCAGCAGGGGGCAGGCCTAGACACATTGGATCGCTCCCTCCTTCCCTCTCTCCCTCCCCCTCTTCTTCTCCTTCTCCCCTGTTCCTCCACTCCACTGTGAGTCCCAGAGTTGCCATCTCACAAGACCCCCGTGTCAGACGCTAAGCTGACCTGCGAACATGCACCGGCCCTATGCGCAAAGGGAAACGGGGCGCACACACACACACACACGAACGCGGTAGCTAAGGGACTTACTCTGATTGTAATGTGCATGAGTGTGTTTGCAAAAGTAAATAAAACATATGAGAAGGGATTTAGAGCGATCGCTGTGGTTACAATGATTTATTCTATATATCTTAGGTTGCTACTGTAATTCGAAAGCTCTCTCCAGTCAGTGTTTGGGCTTTGGGCCAGCGAAAAGTGAGCTATTTTTGCGCATGATACAAGTTATGCATTCTCAGATTCAGTCAATGTGGTTTCAGATTTGTGGAAACGAATTATGTTAGTTGAATATAAATCTCTGGTATTGAAGTAAAGAGTAAGTAAATATCGAAAATAATATAATTCTAAGTTCGTTTAGTGAAATATTTGTCACTTTCAGTTCAAATTCAGGACAAACTTCGAGGACGGCGATCAAGATTACAGTTTTGTTTTGTTTTTTAAATGCGTACTGAAATTTCATCATGTCACAATTTGAATTCATAAAGAATATTGCCGATATTTCAAGAACAACGTACTTTAATTGTATTCTTCAGCCTGGATGTCTAAAAACACTGTCTAAACCGTATTATATATTAACCATTCACAAATCTAACTAACGCTTCCTACTGCGCACACTGGTCTGGTGGAACATGGCTGCTGCTTGCCCTCATGTGAAATTCCAGCTCGGTGAATATTTCTGTGCCACCATTTGGGCCATAAACTAAGGGTAGGTGCCGGAGAGGCGTCCTGGAGCCATGTCTGTTAAGTCAGTCAACTGCTCCCCGCTCTCTCATGGGTCTACCCTTATATTTCAGAGTTAATGCCACAATGCTGCTTTCCCCACATTTCATCTCACCAGGCACTCAACATGTCGTCATGCGCTGCCCGTGTCCTCAGCCTATAAGAAGTTACAGTGCATCTGTTCAAAATGGCTGTCTATGGGGTGGACTGTGGCCTACATTTTAGGTCAACCATCTGCCGCCACTGCATACTACTAATAAAGAAAAAAAAATTAAAAATAGATTTGATCGTACATGTTAAAAGATACGGTAACGCTTTTTGATGCTTTTGTGCTTATATTATTATTTTTTATTAAATTATTTATCAACATTAATAATTTTTTTGTAAGTGAAGCAAATACGATCTTGACATGACAGAGACATACGGTCTGTGTTTATTCTAAATGAAATATAAGTAAAAAAGTACCTCAGTTTTTGTTATAATATTTTGGCTCATAAAGTACACGTGAACAACTGGGCTGAAAAATAATTATTGCACCTAATATATTTACACTGACATTTCTATCCATATTTAGTCACAAAAATAATAACAATAATAGTGTGCTTCCTTATTTAAGAGGCTGTAATACCAAATCACTTTGTTCATATTTTAATTAATAAAAACAAAAATACAAATGATTTTAAAACAAAAACTAATTAGTCTGAATCGTGTTTTGTTCCGTCTGTGCCATGACTTTGCTTTTCTATTGCAAATCGAGCGTCTCTTTAGCGCAGTTCCCCCCTCTCAATGCTGAGTGTAATTGCCACCATAGGATCACTAATGGCGTCTTTTGTCACCGCAATTGTGACCTTAAGTACATTTGCCCAGTGATTTGCCTGCGAATTTATGCAGAGGAGCTCCCGGAGTTAACTTTACGCACGGTTATGTGAGGGCGGCATTGTGAGCGACTGAGTGGGGCTCGGGCCACACAAGCTGCTGCTGCTGCGCTCATAAATAACGCCTGGCACATGAAGGCCTGCTGCCCCGACCAAACGGACACATGGCCCGGCGACGAGTAACAGGAATTCAGCGAGACTTAACCTGCTGCAGCAGTCAACGGGCTGAAGGGCTGTTATTTTACTCACTCGATGTTGGTTAATAGATTTGGGAATTAGACTGTTTGATGTTAAGATGATTTAACTTTGTGTGTGATTTTACAGGACTGTTGTACCGAACCAAACAAAACACACGATCAAAAGTACATACTGGGCTGGTGTATTAAATATCAGCCAAAATAATCATGTTGCCAACTGTAAAACGCAAAACGCACAGGAAAAGTCCTATGGAGGTGTGATCTCACCCACATAAAACATGGCAGCTATTCCACAGTGTCTCCACATTTAGACAGGAGAAAGGGCACAGCACTCACGGGGGAATCCTTTGCTTATGGACAGAAAGCTGCTCGTTAGAGGACAGACTGAAGAACGCGTAAACTTGATCGAGACTTAAGTGTTACGTTCCTCGATGATTAATTATGCAAATGCTCTTGTGTTAAATAGTGTCGATATAATGGCCTCTATGTTTATCACAATAAATAATGAGTAGTTTTCATCTTTGCGTCAGAAAAAACGGTGGCCCTGTTACGCGCCACTGTCATCGGCTCAACGTGAGACCAGCTGTAAGGTGAACGGTTCTATATGCGCAAATGTATTCACCCTGTGTGTTTCTACTTTAGATTAGTCTTAGTAAAACTGGGCATAACTGAAAAGTGTAGATTTCATAATTTACACGAAAAACGTAAAGAGTAAGATACAAACAATGTAATAACTTGTTTATACCTAAAAAAAAAAACAAAAAAACAAAACTGATATACACACGACACAAGACCTGCTAGGCATCCATGCACAAAGTCAGTTAAAAGGGTGCGTAATGGTGGTTTTATAAATAAAATATAAGGTAAAGGCATACACCGTCACGTGGTATAGCCCTATACAAGTTTCTAAAACACAATGTGTGAGTACAAAAAATAAAGATATCCAACTGTAGATGAAACTAAACAAAAACTTTGTCGGCAACTCTTGGGCCATTATAGCCCGGGTGGAGGGATATGCGCGCAGGCCATGGAGCTTACACAAGACTACGTTCTTTTGAAAACTCATGCAAACACACAAAAGTACCAAACATTCAATAAACGAACCAAAACTTCATACAACTTTTGTCAGACTGGTGAAAACTTGGATACATTTTGCGGGAGACAAAGAACACAGGACAGAGCGCACACGTCACACACAACACTCACACAGGGCATTTCACTGGGCCTGTCCCTGCACATCACATTTACCCACAGGGGCCCTTCGTTTGAACCAGGTTTTAGTGGCTGTTTCCAGGCTGGGCTGCGCTGACCTTTGGGGGTGAGAGAAATCGATTTTCTAGAAACCAAAACTTAGTGGAAAAAGTTGAGAATTGAACACCCAGCTGGCCAGTAAAATATGTATTCTCTAATTTGACACAACTTGTTCAATAACTGTGTAGTTTGTTTTGAGTGGTTCAGGGGTCATCTAAAAAGGATGTGGCTCCAGTTTTAATAGTTCGCCTTGTTATCTAAAGATAAGAACAAAACAAGCCGTTTGATTAGATAAGGGCAAGATTATTTTCCCTTCACCGTGAGTGTATGTTTGGACACCTCAGGCCAGACGGGAAGCGACAGTGCGGTTTGACTGAAAAACACTTTAAACCAAAATGTTGATTCAGGACCTCACGAAGCCACGACGACTCCCTGTCTCCCCAAGGAAAGGCGCAAAACTACAAACTTGCCGTCTCATGTCAAGTCAACACACAGAGAGCTGCTGCATCGAGCCTGGTTCAGAACAACACAATAACAGTAATAAATGACAACAAGCCCGCCTGTCTTTAATAACATCCCCAAAGCCCAACTAAAAACGTCTACCTGACCCACAGTCTGTGCGTATATCACATTATCCCACTTGAAAGTTTCCAAGCCTCAAAATTACGAGAGACAGAGATTTCAAACGGCAAAATGCACAACTCGCTCCGGGAAAAAGCACGATCAAACTATTCTGGGCCAACGGCACATTGTCCCAGTTTTCATTTGGCATCATCACAGATTCGATTCTAGACTCGACATTTGAGATTCATTCACTCAGTCCTACAGAATAAGACGTATTCTGATTCTAAAGTGTAGGCCTACTGTAGGACCGCAGTAGCTTTATGTGTCTCCTCCAAAATCAGACGCCTTCAGACGCACTGGAGGCTCAGGCAGTTGTGCGTTAAAGTAGATTTTGTGCAAACCCGTGACAAATATCTACGTCACTTTTCTATATCACTGTTTTAAACGTTATTATTAATTTATACATTGTAAAAAACGATTCGTTGCTGCTTTTAAATACTGAACTAATGTTTATGTGACTTGCTCAACTGTCAGTACATGACCAAAGTGACCACTAAAATGCACGAGGCCGAGCTGCTGTGGGGGCTCAGGGGTCGGGACTCCCCGATGAGTCCGGCACAGAGTTCCACTAATTTCTTCCTAAGTGTCAGAAAAAAGGCAATCCACAAGTACCATTGAAATGTATGAGTCCTGTTAACGCGCACACTCAAGGCTGCACTTCGCGTGGGGAGACTGACAGGAGCGTATCGCTGAAAAACGCTCCTAAAACCTGTGTCCCGTATAGAAACTAAAAAACACAGTAATGCTGTATAGAGGCCTAATTGAACTGTTTTGTCCGACAGTGCGAATTTTGGCACGCGCATTACCTTCCACGGAGCACTCGCCTCTGTGCAGGATCCTGCGCGTTTAAATTGCACAGAAATACTGTAAAATACTATCTTACCTTCTACAGCGGACACGGTGGGCAGCAGGAAGCTGCATAAAAGCAGAAAGTAATCCATTGTCATAAAGCGAGCAGCTCGGACATGTAAATAGAGCCAGCACATAAGAGAGTAGGGAATAGAATCCTCAGGCTGATCCGTCTCCCCAAACAGCGCACAAGTGCTGCCCGAGTCCCGCTGGTGTGTCCCACCGCTGTGTCAGTCCCCCAGCTCCAGCCCCATTCACCTCGCTCTGAGTGTCCCAGGTGAAAATAAAACCCGACAGCGTGAAAAGAAGCTGCCTCTCTGCCTTTTCACTGTGCTCCAAAGTGTCACTTTAAAAGCACACTCTGTGTGGGGCTTATGGATGGCCCCCAGTCCCGTTCACGCAGCCGTAGTCCAGGTCGTGGTAACCATCCAGGAGAATATTCCCACTCGTGTGTCCGTAAGAGTGATCCTTCAGAGTTTATGGTCAGAGCGCACGCAGAGACGGTCGCGTTTGGACAAGGCAGACCATGTTGTAGTCCGCAGAGCAAGTTATTCCAGTAAAGCAGCACTTGAGCCAAGGTTCAGACAGTATGTATCTTCAGTTGTGGATAGATGTAATTCCCTGAGCGAATGAGTCCTTAGTGTATGTGTTCTGGTGCTGCTGGAGAGCCGTCCGCTTCGCTCGGCGCGGTGCGTTGGAATGAAGCACACGGCGGCGCAACGAGAAGCGAGGAAAGGAGAGAGAGAGAGCGCGCACGGCCAGGGAGGAGGGGTTATCTCGGAGCAGCTGCTATGCAAAACATGTCCACCTTGACTGTCATTTACACACACGCTCATGATTAAAATAAAACACATTCATTTGTCACAAAACATGAATAAAACCATTTACATTTGACGGTCTAATTTGTAATCACCTCTAGAAATGAACTATTTTCTCAGAGCTACAAGAGGCACAACGACTCAAAGCAAGATATATGTGAAATCATTTTTTATTTCATACTACCAGCTGCAAAACCTATACCTGTATATGATCTATTCACCGTGAACTTTATTCTTAATTTCACTCCTCTCACTCCTCACTCCTCGGCTGTCTACAGTCTGGGCTCTGAGTGCAGGCGCAGTGATGGACACACAGCGCCTCCTTGCGGATCAATTCTAATCCAAAGCGTATGAGTCGCCTATAGTTTATTTATTTTTCAATTTTTTAGACTTCTTTTTCAAGTTATGTGTCATTTTGTGCGTCATCTTCCCTGCGTTTGTTGCTGCACTGTCGGTTTTACGCACGCACATGTCCAGTACAAAGACAGATTAAAAGTGAATTCAGTCAAGTGGGTTTTATTTTGTTACAGAAAAGTCACCTCTTGCACGTGGACCTACTTTTCCTGGTATGAAGCGCAAATTCAAATGTGTAGACGTCGTGGTTATTTTCTCTTCCTTAAATTATTACGCACGATTACGCATCTGTCTTGACACTTGCCCTTTGAATTTGAAGACGTCTCAATATCATCGTTATTTTTGGTTGGCAATAATAATAATAATAATAATAATAATAATAATAATAATAATAATAATAATAATAATAATAATAATCTGGCAGGCCTATTAGAAGTCGTCTAGACACTCAGTAGTTTCATCTGTCTGTTCTTGGGGAGTATTACATATTCCAGAGCGTATGGGTGACTGCTCGTGTCGTTAATATGAGTCAAGTCGAGGCCTGTGCGCGCGGACGTGGCACTGTCAGGCTACAACCAGACTATTACCTTTACGCACGAGGTGTAACAAATAATATACGGACGTGTTAAGAGTATGAGCCTCAGTCCAAAAGGAGTCTTGTGTTAAAAGCTGAAATAGAGGTAATTTCCTGTCAGCAGACTAATGCTAATGTCACCACATGAGCCACGCGCACGCACCTTTTTCACACGTGAGTGATGCCCCTCCTGTGATAAAGAAATAGAACTTTATAGCCTCCATTTGGCTCAGCTGAAACAAAACAACTGCTATTTTTAAAAGCTGTTTTTTTTTTTTCATTAATATAAAGCCATTTGTTAATAGGCATATGTCAATATATTTTACAATTATTAACAATAAGTGAACATTTATTTATTTATGTATTTATTCATTCAATCATTCATTCACTAAATAAAATAGAACTATGACTATTTTAAATAAAACTATAAATCTTAATTTTATTTTTAATTTTCTTGGTCCACCGGTCTCATCCAATAGAACTCAAAATCCAACCATAAACACAGCTGCAACTGCTCTGGGCTTGCACAATTATGATCACTTATACTGAGGGATACTTTCAAGTGTGATGTTACAAAATATATATATATTTTTTAAATCCAGTACTGGTTATTTATAAAACTTTTACTCCTGTGTCTCCCTTGTCAAAAGCAGCAGTGTGCAGAGCAAACGTGAAACATTATTAACTGGACGAAGCTGTGTTTTACAGCACAGGTTGAGTTTCTACAAAACCCATAGTACAGGTTTATTTTTCTTTCCTGTTGTTTTATAGTGCGAGTCGTTCGGGTCCTGTTTGACTGGGGAACGTTTCCTGTCTATGAATGGCACCAGTAAAACCGTACAGCGTGTGGTACTGTTGTAAGTTAGGATTAGAAGGAACTTTGAGAATTCAGAGCTCTGGGCGAGGTGTCTATTATTCTGTGTTACTCAAATCTAAATGTGACGGCACTGCCAGTCAAACCAGTTCATGTAAGTGGTCTGCATGTTTCCTCCCACAGCACTTTTCTGTTTTAGATCGACTTTTATTTGGTTCCCAATGCAACCTAAAATAAACACATCTATACACATTCCAAACAGAGAATGAGCAGTGTTCATGAGAACGTCCCAGCGGCACATGGCGCACATTAAAAACTTAATAAGTAAAGTGGCAGACATTTTACTGCCCTGTGGAAATTTCTCAAGCTTATACCGTTTCAGCTCAGGCCAGACCTTTGTTAACCTCATTTGTCCTTTGTCCTACTCATCCCAGGCCAAGTGTGTGTCTCTGTGAGAAGAAAAATGAATGAAATTAAACAATTTACACATCATATATAATGTATTATTGTAGTATAGACTGTCGCATTGTAAATGAAACCAAATAATGTCTGAGTTTGATTTGTTTATTTATTTCTAAATCTAGACAAACACAAATGCATTTAATTGTTTTGCGCCATCTTAAGTGCTTTGGTGTGTGGCATGAAACAAGAATCTAAACTTTTGGTCTCCTTTGGCCATATTTACATTTCTATTAACAACCAGGCATAGTTCCATCATGAAATAAATGCATTTGTCTTTGTTTATTTATTTATTTATAAATCTAGACAAAGACAAATGCATTTAATTGTTTTGCGCCATCTTAAGTGCTTTGGTGTGTGCCATGAAACATGAATCTAAACTTTTTGTCTCCTGTGGCCATATTTATATATTAAGAACCAGACATAGTTCCATCATGAAATAAATGCATTGGGTCGATGAAGTGCTCAGTTTTGTTACTTAAGTAAAAGTACCGATAGAGAGGTAAAAAGTTACTCAAGTAGATTTTTTTATGTGACAATTAATATCTTAGTAACTTAATTTTAATTTAAGTACCTGTTTAAAAATGTACTTTAAGAGTAAAAAGTAAAAGTATTTCACACAAGTTTAATTTGTTAAAGTGTTAAATGTAGTGATAAAAATAATATATTGCTCAACAGAAATACAAATAAATTTCTCAATTTTCCTTGAATGAGTTTTGTGAATTTATTTTTTATCAAAACCTTAAGTCAGGATGTTACCACAGACATGAACATAAAATTAACCCCAGAATTTATATGAAAACTACTTTTTACTTTTCAGTCCGGTTTAAAAATGTAGTGGAGTAGAAAGTACAGATACCTGCTCTCAAATGTAGTGAAATAAAAGTATCCACTGCAAAAAGTACTTAAGTAAAGTAAAAATACCTAATAATTCCACTTTTGTATAGTACTTTACTTTTTGTACTTCATTAACTTCCACCACTGGCGATTACATACTTATAAAAATGTGTAAGAATTCATTTGTCTATTGGAAGTGAACAAAAAGCACTGGGAATTTTGCACAACGAACAATAGTAGAATAAAATAAGTAAAGTAATTATGACCTACCAGTCCAAACCCACACACACACACACACACACACACACACACACACACGTCCGAAACATTAGAGACACATCCTACACAACATACACAGCGCAGACCAGGAGACCACACTCTCTCTGCTCTTTACGCTCTCGGCATCAGAACCGGCGTGGCCTGCTTCCTCTCCCACTACGAGGTCTGAGAGGTCGGCCATGTTGGAACTGTAGGCCCGTGTTACAGTCCTGTAGAGCACTGCTGTGACCGGGGCTGGGCAGGGACGTGGGGAGGGAGGATGTGCTATAGGGGGTGGTTCTGGACAGTCTCACCCACTTCAGATGGATTCCAGGCCCAGGGAGGTGTGCGAGTGTGTGGGAGAGAGCTCTGTTCTCAGGGGGGCTGTGGTGGTGGTGGTGGTGGTGGTGGTGGAGGATGCAGGGGGGGGGGGGCTAATCCTTCAGACATTCACCATACACTACTTTTACATGCACAGTGCACTTCAAGTATAGTGCGCACTCAGGAAACGGGTTAGACCACTCGTGTCTGTTCGCTTGTTCACGTGTCTACGGTGGCAGGCATTCAAGCTATTAGTGATTCACCTATAGCTCTGCACATTTGTAAGATTAAACAGTTACCCAACGACTGCTTAAATCATACGGCGAGGCTTTGTGATGTGATGTACGCATTTGAGTCACAAGTTGGGACGTTCAGGTCACAATATAAATATAATAAAGTAAGAACGAAAGAAAGATGTAGTTGTTTAAGAGGCAAAATTCAATTATTATACATCTGTTTATGTCACATTAATTTTACTTAATATTTCAGAACGATTGATTACATAAAGCTACTCATGAACAACAGGAGTGAATAAAACTGGATGAAGGATTTCCCTGTTGTTTGTTAATAATATTGTGCACTTTTTTTTTTTTCTCATAATAACTGTAACACTACAATTTTATATCATGACATCCTTAGTCACAAGTAGCAATGCTCACTTGACCAGTTATCCTCACATACACTAGACGAAGCAAATGCTTCTTGGGGTCCCACCGGAGGAGCTGGGGGAAGTGTCTGGGGTGAGGGAAGTTTCAAAGTCCCTGCTTAGACTGCTGACCCCGCGACCCGGCCCCGGATAAGGGGAAGGAAACGGATGGATGGATGTCCTATAGGAGAAGAAATATGGAAGGAACAACAAACAGAGAACATATGAATATACATTTAGTGCTGTTTTTTATTATGTTTTTTTAATATTACTTTGACACTTAGAGTACTTAAAATTGTTCATTACTCTTAGTGGTGTGCCCCATTCCCCAATCTCCACCTGAAGAAAAACTAGACCAACACAGAATCACTGAAATTCAACAAATCACGGCGATAATGCAATGTTCTTTTTGTGCGTATAAAACCGTACATTTCAACTCAAACTGTCTACAGCAACACCTAAAGAGCAGCCAGCAGCCCCTCCCGTCACACAAACCCAACTTTCCATGTCTTCTCTGGCGTTCGGTTCCCTTCCTGTAACACTACCCCTCTTCACCCCCCACCCCCCACCCCATCGCACTCATCCTCCGTCACCGCCTCCAGACGCCTCCCCGCCTCTGTCACCCACAGCTACTGTCGACTTTGATGGTCCACTACCTCACAGTTAAAAACCTGAATGTCAACTCCGCACGTGGGTTCATGAGTCAGCCCCGTAACACGCTGTGAGTGAGCTGATAGCGGAGCAGACGGCCAGTCATCGATAGTAACGCTCATCTAGAAAAACAGACATGTGACAAAGGGGTTACGTATGGACGCAAATGAAAGGTAATGGCCCGTCAATGTGACAGGATGTGAGGTGGAGCTGAGACGGTGCATCGGAATATGTGTTTGTATAGGGTGGGACGGGTGGCTGCCTCGGGTGTATTGATGGATATATGGCAGTAGGATCTGAGATAACCTTACCACTGTCTATGAGAATGTAGCATACAAATAAATACACGGCAAGGAGCAGTTTAACGCACCGTCGATCTCAGTCCCAGTCATTCAATTTTAAAGAGGGGGTATTATGCAAATTGTACTATTTCTACTATGTTATAATGTTATTTCCTGATCAAAAACATACAACATACGCAAGCAGGATGCAAAACAATACACTACAACTTCACAAACCTGATGCTATGTGGAGTAATGAGGTATTATGCAGAATCTTCTACTATTTCTACTATGTTATAATGTTATTTCCTCATCAAAAACATACAACATGCAAAAACAGGATACAAAACCATACACTACAACTTCACAAACCTGATGCAATGTAGAGTAGTGGGGTATTATGCGGAATCTACTATTTATACTATGCTATAATGTTATTCCCTTATCCAGAACATACAACGTGCAAAAGCAGGATACAAAACCATACACTACAACTTCACAAACCTGGTACAATGTGATAGCGCTCTGAAGGGGAAGCGGGTACACCAAATATCAAAAACAAAACTGAAATGTATTAAAGATTTGAATATATCAGCGATTATAGAATTTTCAAACTGATAAAAGGTTCTCCAATGGTTCCCAACAACAAATAATCTACATTTAAGTTAAAGCTGCACCAAGGAACTTTGTGGTTGCGGGTCTGCGGCCTGCTTGCACGGAGAGTATGGCGTGGAGACAAGCATGTGACCAAGCTGCCGAGTGAGGTCAGATCTGTGAGGAGGCGAGGTTGTTCACGGTAAGAAAGCTTGTGTTTTAAGGTAATTAACACGTAAAAGAAGACAAATTTAATGCTTACTGTGGAACTTTTACGGTAGGGTTTCCATGAAGACCAGATGTTACAGTGCCCTCACCGGTGCAGTCCGTAATTTCAGATCTGTTTGGTAAATTGTAATCCAGATGTCCTTGAATTCTTGGTCACTGAATCGTTAACAAATTAGCATTTTCAAAAGGGAAAAACTGTACTGTTTATTTACAGGTTAAAGGTTGGTAGCTGCTGCTCTACAACTAAACCACTTTGTATTCTATTACTCCATCTTAGTTTTCTTTCTGTAAACTGGAATGTCAAGCCTCACACCCCAGCAGACACGCAGCAATTAAGCTTTTAACAACTACACAATACAAAGAATGCAATGTGCCTGCTTTATTGTTGTCTCATCTGGTCAAAGGTCTCACTGTGAAACCTATAACCACATGCCATTTAGCTATTTTCCTCCCAAGGCTGAAAAACAAATGCTTCGAAGGAAATACATGAGGCAAATTCCCAGGTCCGCGGTTCACTTCGGGGTGAGGAAAACGGGGCGCGCACAAGACGCATTTGACATGGGCTCGTATCAAAGGTCTGGAATGAAAAATGACCGAAGCTGGCCCAATAACAGAATGATTGATTGGCTCCGAACCCCACACTGTCTGAGATAACATGGTTCAAAGTGTCCAAACCTAATGTCAACACCGCGTCTTCCCTCCCGGGCTTCGGCTCTTCCTCCTTACCCAGAAATCCTGTCGTGAACTTTGACCCGCCAATGTGTACAGCTGCGGGATTTCCAGCGTTCCATTAAGAGAGTGCCCCCGAAGGTTCAGAACGGTGGCAAATAGTGGCCGATACTTTGTGATGTAGGTTAGCGGTGGTCAAGATGGAGGAGTGTAAGGCAAAATGGAGTTGTAGCTCGCTTCTCTGTGTTAAGAGGAGGTCAATAGCTAGCTGCAGTTTTTGTGAGCATCGAAAAGGTAAAATCAAATGCTGTTCTTAAAGTTTCTATATTACATAAAATAGACTCTTGTGAGCTTTAAGATACGTAATAATGTTGTTACATCATCAAAAACACACTTAGAGTTGCTTTTGTTTCATTCACACATGCGTAATCCTGGTTTATTAGTCTGTCTACATCTCCAAAGCTCAAAATGCTCTGTTCTACCTTGTGATGTCATGATGCGGTAGTTTTCAAGTTAACAGCTCCTTTTACCTTTTGTTCAGTATGGATTAAATTCCAGGGCAAAAATCATTCAAATAATTCCAGTGACGCTGTAGGAGTTCAAATGTGAAGGAGTGTTTTCTGTTTAGGACAGGAGTCTCAAACTCGCAGCCCGGGGGCCAATTGTGGCTCGGGAGACGATATTTTGTGGCCCGCAGGACGATATGAAAGTTTAATGTTAGTGTGGCATAACCGTGTTGCGTGTAAAAGGTTACGCCAAATCGGTAAACTCCAAACACACGTGTCACTCGCTCTGTGTACTCCCATCACAAAAGATTCAACAAATAACAATGCATATCCAAAAAAGCCACAAGAATTGGCATATTTCCTCATGTATGTTGAAAACAGCAATGACAGAGAAAATTTTGACAAAGGTTTTTTTGTGGAATACCTGACCCACCCAGACTCTGCCTCCTGCGGCCCCCAGATAATTTGAGTTTGAGACCCAAAGTTTAGGAGACGAACTCAGCCAAAATAGTGTAATATGGGTGGTTTAAAACAAAATTATGTGTCAGATGTCTAAAAAAGTTGCAAACAATCTGACTTGCATCTTTCAAATAAAACTATATGATGACAATTCTTTACTTTTGTGGTTAATTCTACAGTTCTATACTTACCTTAACCCTAACACTTGACAATATTCACCCTACTTGCTGGGAATTCTAGTCACTCAAACAACTTTGTCTCTTTAAGCTCTAAAGAGACAAATAAATTGGATGATATTTGTACATGTTCCACCATCGAGCTATTTATTTACGCTATGGTATATTTCTATAATAAAGAAATAGTAGACTTAACTCACATTTTAGTAGCATACAGTTGTGACGACTGAATGAGCAGAGGTAGTAAAAAGTAGCTAAATGTAGGAATAAACAGATTTTTCTTGGACCTGGGACTCGATATTATTATGTTCAGATAGTTGTGATTGACAGATGAATTAGCCAATCAGAGAAACACATCAAACAAACATGGCAGAGAATGCAGAGAACCATCTAGATCCCAAGCAAGGACCAAATGTCCTAGTAGTGAAATCTCAAGTAATCTTAACATACATAAATACTACAGATTTTATTTTTAAATTTATTTTTATTTATTTATTTTTTTTTATAATGATCGTGAGATATTTTACTAAATAGGTCAGTAGCGTTCATAGTGGGGAAAAAGATACAAAATAGACTTGTCTTTAAGCTAGCTTGCCAAGCAGAGGTCAATAGCTACGCCACTAACGCTTTATGAGCATCAAATTGCTACAAATCATCCCCGTCTAGTCACTGTCGGCAGAGTTAAAAGGCCTTTTTTTCCCCTCTTACTGTCCGGAGCTGCTTTAGCACTTCCTGACGCAGTTAGTCATGACAAAAGGCTCACCGCAGAAGCACATGGTTCCAGTTTGGCCAGTGGAGCTACCATTCCAATATGGCTTTGATTCCTGCTTCTCACTGGGGCAGGATCACACCACTCTTGTACGACACACCACGGCCCCTAGTGCGGTGTAACAAGATGCAGAGAGGTTTAACCACTATTGAATCATCTCTATGTTAACTAGTGAAAGGCAGTAAATTTAGGAACAGTTGAGTCGCTTTGTAATCCGAGTTCAACAGGAACATTCCGTCATATCGTTTGGAAGTGTAAAGAGATATCTTGATTATAGCCGGGATTTTTAGACAAGCTATTATTTATGAAAAAAATCAAACGTCAACCATATGTGCAGGCTAAATAAATAATATAAAAAATGATAAAACAAACAAACAAACAAAAAAAAAAAAGAAAAGAAAAAATAGAATATAAATAATGTAATATAATACAAAACCGCCTAAAACAGATAACATTTATTTAAAAAAAAAAAAAAAACTTACTACGCAAAATGTACTCGTGTGAGGTTTAAGCCATGTTATAATGCTGTTACCTCTTCAAAAACATACCTGGAGCAGTGTTTTGTTTCCTTTATTATTAGTCTGTCTACATCTCCAAAGCTCAAAATGTTTTTTTCCACCTTGTGATGTAATGAAGCCATAGTTTTCAAGCTAACAGCTATTTTTTTACCTTTTGTTCAGTAGAGTTTGGCAATTCCAAGGCTGAAATCATCCAAATGATTCTAGTGAAGGTGTATGGAGTTTAAAAACACAGTGGAGCACTTCCTGTATTACCACATGACATCACAATTTCAATTCAATTCATTTATTTTTGTAACGCCCAAAATCACAACAACAGTTGTCTCGAAGGGCGTTCATGTTTTGGTTGATGGGGGAAACCGGAGTACCCGGAGGAAACCCATCCAGACACGGGGAGAAACATGAAAAACTCCACACAGAAAGGCCTGGTGACCCGGGGATCGAACCAACCTTCTTGCTGTGAGACATGAGTGATGGCACTCAGTCACCGTGCCGCCAAGACACAAAAAACAAAACAACAGGAAGAATCAGACACAACAGGAAAAATCAGACACAACAGGAAAAATCAGACACAACAGGAAAAATCAGACACAACAGGAAAAATCAGACAACATAAGAAATATCACAAGCTGGAAGAAAGTATTTTCTATTTGAGAGAAGAACTCAGCCTAAATATGCAGCGTTTGTGTGTTAAGCATGTGTGAATGAAACAAAACACAACTCCAGGTACAGTGTGTTTGTGATGAGGAAACAACATTACATCATAGATCAGTAAATAGCATAATCCAGACCCTTTAAGCATAGTCTCAGTATAGTATCAGTATTGGTGCCATGTAGCACGCAGATGCTCTAACACTTTCTTTCTTGTTATTTTACAGAAACTTCCTGTAAAAGTGTTACAACACTACAGTTGTGTGAACTGTAGTGTTTCTATGAATAGTCCCAGTATCCTATAGGCCAAGTCTTCTGCTTACCTCATCTTTGTGGGTAAGAGGTGGTCTGTGTTTGTGCATGCCACCTCCCTATTACCTTATGCGTAATGCAGCCAGCTCTGTAATTTTCCCGACACGCTAGGGTGAATGCGTTCGTCCTTAAGCATGTTCCCTTTAACCAGACGATACAGCTTAAGTACTAGTTAGAAGGAGGACCGGAATGCCCCCGATGCTAAGAACAGGCATCATTCATCTTTCTACAGGTGTATAACTGTCAGAAAACGCACTCAGCCGTGAAATAAGGCTTTAATTCTTCACGCAACATTTGATACTGAGATATTAACATCCTGTAAACAACGCCTTAAATTATAGCAGAAAACGTCAGTGTGCCTGAGGCGAAGAGAAAGTAATCATTATTTAACAATTGATTGGGTTAGTGACTTTTAAAGTAAGTGTTTTACAGATATTATAGAAAAAAGACCTGGCGCCAACAAGTGCGTGTTTAAGTATATGGTATGTATGAACACGCACCTCGATTCATCACATGCCAGATATTATAAAGATCTTTTAGAAAAAGATCCTAAGGGAGTTTGTTTATAGCAGCAATTTTTGTTGTATTGTATTACAAGTGTGAAAGTGAGCTGCTTCTAAGTACACTGAGTAAAAAGCATCAGTATCAGTAGCAGTAGAGGTGATATGTACTAGTTGTGTACTTGGAATAGTCAAATACATCTACATCAGGGGTCACCAACCCTGTGCCCGCGGGCGCCATGTCGCCCCCAAGCCCCACATGAGTCGCCCGCAGACCGGTTCTAAAAATAGCACAACTCACTAATGAGCTGCATCTAAAATTTAATTTTATTCTGTTGCTATTTTTTTTTTTTTTTATCACCCTTGCGTTTATATAGATTTAAAAATTACCATATCTTAAACATATGTTCATTATACGTGAAGTTTAGATAAGTTAAGGTGAACTTTGACCTACTCACTTCAAAGGTCAGTAGTCATCTCATCTGCAGAGCGACTGTGGTGACGGCAAAGCGACACAATGTGGAGGGACATTTCACTACGTCTCACAAAACTCCACACTAACTACCCACAGGGACGCACACTATGGGCAGGACAAGCCCAGAGCTAAACGCAGCTTTGGGTAAACAACAGGCTTTTTTCACCACAAAGTCAAAGTCACACAACGCAACCGAGATTTATTTAAAAATATGTAAGCTTATTTTTCTTTAACATTACATAATTGATAACTTTATGAAACACGGTGCAATGTGTATTATTTATGTTTTGTTAAAAAGGTTTGTCAATGGATAGTGAAAATGGGACACTTTTCCTATGAGGTGTAGTGATGTGTCATCTGGAAATGTAACAATTACTAAGATTAGTAAAGTTAAAGTGCTGAATACTGATATCTGTTTCCCTCCTTGCTCATTGTTGATAATTGTTTTGAGAAATCATTAATGTGACAATCATTCACAAATTTATTCACAAATCATTAATGTGTGTCTGTGTCTTGCAACGTGATCAGTGTGTTCACATAGATGATTATCATTTATCATTATTAATAATGTAAAACTAAAGGCAAACTGAGAAAATGTGTTATTTCAGAAGAGCGTCTCAAACTGGTCACCCTTCGTATGACTCAGTGCCCATAAAGTGGCTCTCAGGTTAAAAAAGGTTGGTGACCCCTGATCTAAAGTAATGTATTAACAAGTACACTTTTAAATCTTCAATAGCTCATATGATTCTTGAGTTATACTCACCAAGTTTTACCAGTAGGTAAACTGAACCTTCTGAGATTTTTGTCAATATATACGGTTATAATTGTTCATTTACACTTGAACTTATCACTACTTAAACTAGGGGAAGAAAAAAATGACCTAATTTTTAAAAATAATGTTTTTTAAGTGTCCACCATTTTCGTTTTCACACTGAATAGCCCGATCCAACACACTTTGCATAACATCTGAAAGCATTTCTGGGCTTATGGCTCTTATTTGATCTTCAATATCAAGTTTTAAGTTGTTTATTGTTTGAGGTTTATTCAAAAACACCTTCGCCCCACAGGAAGAAATCAGGACTAGTCAGGTCTGTGGAGATCACATACTGCCCCCTGTCTTTGAAAAACACTTATTATTCCTTTAATGGCATTTACGCTCGGGCCATTTCTGGTATTAAAATGTCGACTGTGACACCACTGGGTTTGTGAATTTGACCCATGTGACTCAAAGTACCACTGTACAATGAGGGTTCATTCCTCTGTGCTATATTTACTCATATTTATGTCGGAAGGGTCGTTCTAAATGCTCTGAAAAAATAAAATAAAAATATTTAGAAACAAAAGAGTTATGATTTTTTTTCAACTGTCAGTGACTTTTGGGCCACGCTGTACTTTTAAAAAAAAAACTTTAAATAAGGTCTATTTTGCTTGTGTCTGCTATATACTTATAATCTATGACACCAGTGAATCATTGGGTTGTAATTTTCACATTTTAAATCATAATGTTCATCTAAAATGACTAAAAACAAGTTAGAAAACGGTGGTGCGCAATGTTAGCTGGTATCACCGTAAACATCACAAAAAATGCAGATTTTGTGGGGTTTTTTGCACCAAAATGACTATGTGATGCAGTTGAATCCTACATGTGTAATTGCCTATAACAATAAAACTGAACAAAATAAGTACAGACCAGTGGACGTATGCCTTTGAAAACGGAGATTGATTGGAAATATGGCGTCTTGGAAATAAGCGATTTGATTAAAGATTGCTCAAACGTGCACAAATCACGCCAACGACAACTTCGAGAGGGTAAACATGAAGGGAAAACAACTCAACTACAACATGGTTAGAAGCTCTGAAAAGTCGAGTTTAAACACAGTACTTTACTTTTTTAAAATACATAAATACCTAAATAAATAAACATTTTAGATCTAACAGTCCTAGATGACAGCTGAAAAAATATTGACAGTGTATTTCTCAAAACATTTCCAGTTTCCACCATATTAGTAACCAAACGTTTACATTGACATCATTCAATAATTGGAAACCTGTCAATCCATAAAAGTCTATCTCTCGATGAAACGCATTATCCTGAAAGCTTCGCAATACAATATTCTGCTTTTGCCTGGAGCCGGCTGCATGTTTGTGCTCTTACCCACGATTACATCAGGTTTTATTAGAGCTACAAGTCAAATCACCGCTACCATGGCTCCCATCCTATCCTCCCATGTGGCTCACAAACAGCCCGCTGCCATAGATACAGGTGTATACGCTTCTGCTATTTTTGGTCTATACTGAAAACTGCAAAACTGTAATGTCCATTTGGTCCTATAGTGAAGGATCTTAAGTTTAACTACGAGAATTTTAAACCATCCCCCCCAACAATAAAAGCTCTTGTATTTTAAACTATGCTTGACTGTCAAACATGTTATTGTGTTTTATGACTTCATGTACCGTGTAAATGCCACACAAAAATCAAAGTTTTAGGTCTAAATGGGTCCTACAGCTGGCGGGGGTGTTCGGTCATTCTGAAGCATGCAAGTCTGTCCTTTTCATTCTGTGATCAGCAGCAGAACGAGAAGAAAGCCGCGTCTCTGCTAAAAGAATGTCATTTGGTAATATGTAATTTAAGAAGGTAGAGCCATGCACAGACAGGCCTGTACAGTGCACGGTGGGCACGCTTCTGGATGTGTGCTTCAGGAGGAAACATGGTTTGACACACGGTAACATACAGAAAGTCCACGGGCAAGATCCAATGATTCTAAGTTTTGCAGAGAATATTCGTAAGGTCACTATAGGTCAGTTAGAGCAGTGCAAGGTAATAAAGTGAAAGTAGTAAAGTACTGCAGTTAAGTATAAATTGTAGGTGTCTGTACTTAAGTATATTTTAAAGTGGATACGTTTTTTTATTTTTTATTTTATTCCACTACATTTTTTAACTGAACTGAAAAGTAAAAGACCTGCTGAAAAGGATGAGGGGGTCATAGTTTGAGTGAACAAAAATACACAACGAAAAACTGCTAAAACACATATTGATTCAATTGAATTCACTATATTTGAAGCCTTATAAGGCCTCAAAATCTGCACGAAATACTTTTACTTTTTACTATTTAAGTACATTTTTAAACAAGTACTTTTACTTAAGAAGATTTTTTCCTAAACTGTGAGTCTGTACAGAAAAATAGCTCGTGCAGTTTGTGGGTGTGTTGTGTGTGATTTACCTTTGGGAAGTGCATGTATTATTTCTGCCACAAAACTGATATGTAAATGAGAACATTCGGCGAGTGCAAAAGTTTGCCTGCCTCTGCTCCTATGGACTGTTGAATTGTTGAAATGTTGTGTTGTGCAAATGAATGTTTGCCCTACTTCAGAACATTCTTGCATAGCTTTTGGATTAAGGAGCTTCTGACAGGGACTTTCAACTGTAGGTTAACCAGTGTTATCGTTTTCATTCAGGACTTAAAAAAGGGTGGGATGACAGATCATGGAAATGCACACACGTAAACGTGCACCTGTGGCATCAGAGTGGTACAGAGACAGGGACTACAGCCAGTCCCTTCTATGTTCAGTTTAACCCCAAAAGGGTCCAGAATCAAACAGAGTGTAAAAAACTCTGTCCTAATGTGGAACAGTCCAACCACAGCTGATCATTTGTATCACGTCTCTCAAATGCGGAAGATTCAGCACTAAATCTTCTTTTAACTGAGATTAATTCCATTCCATTGTTAATTCTCTCTTTTTTTTTTTTTTTTTTTTTCCTTTTTACTCCTTACTTGTTGTTATCGGAACAGAGAATGCGTCTCTCTGATTGGTTAATCTGTCTGTCAATCACACCCTCTGGAATCAGGGAGACAGGACATAGTTTTAGACCCACTCATTTCTGTAAACATTTGTACATGTGGCTCTAGCCGGCCAGGTATCCGTTTGCATATTCATTCACTCATAGAAGCAAAATTGTGCTGCGTCTTCTTTAGTGTCTCTGTGAGAAATTGCTTCAGGTTTTTCAGGTCTTCACTTTTAGCGTGGTTAGCTGTTTAGCACATGAGCAAATGCTTGATACATGAGGCCCTTGTGGTTTGTTGTGTAGTTGTACAACGCCTTTATGCTCATTGCACTAGCCTATTAATGTTTGTTCTTGTGCAAAGACCAGCCACACTTTAATCTGTCTGCCCCAGGACAGTTGTGGCGACAGAGGCAGCTTAATGTCACAAGTGTCACCAAATTCTATTTACTTCTTGAATTACTATGTGACTGATAGTGTATGTTTAAACAGCATTGTCATTCTTTTTTTTTTTCTTCTTTTTAAAACTTTCTACATTTTACATACATATGGAAGACAAGTTTGCTACATAAATCCATATATCTTACGTCATATACTCGATGTCTTCTATATGTATCTAAAATGGAGAAAGCTGTAAAAAAGGAAAAGAAAAAAAAACATTGAATGAAAGGATGTGTTCAAACTTTGGACTGGGAGTGTAGTGTAAAAAAAATGGTAAATGGCCCCAAAAGAAATGCATTTGATTGTGTTTGGCACTGTTTGGGATTACACAACATTTTTTGGAGATACACAGTTCCTTGGGGTTTTGTTTTGGCTAAAAAGATCCATATAGTACTGAGAAAAACCATACCAATCTTAGAACTCAGAACTAAAAAGTGACACGACACAAGTTTTATTATCGCTCTATGTCACTGTCTGATTTCTGTGGAAGGTTGCCATTTACCACGTCAATAGACACCTCATGATTACACTCTTTCCCTTTACCTGTTTACGAGTGATGACACATTGTGCTGATCCCATCCGTCACAGCCCCAGTGCCAGCTCACACACAACACATCACACGTCATGTCCGCCCGCCTCCCAGACCAACACGAGCCAAGAAGACATCACGGAGCCTCATGATTTCTTATGAGCAGGTGCTGGAGGGAAGAAATGACAGCAAATGTAGCAGAGCAAAATTTACTGTGGCTAAAATGACAGATAATGAATCACTAAATAATGGAACAAGAATGTGTGTACAATACATCAAGTCTCAAACATTATAGGACACATATACTGCAAACTATATGAAGAATGTTAGGGATGCACCAATACTACTTTTTCCAAAATGAGCGCGGGCATTAGTACTTCACTGTGAGTACTTACCGATACCGAAACCAGACAATATTATTACACTGCTTCCAGTATAGTGGTAAATCTAATTCTTTTGATAGGATTGTTATAGTATAGCCTACTTTTTCATCCTAGAATACTTATTTTAGAGGCTTTTTTAAATTTCTACCAAAATTACTGTAGTTAGGAATAATTCCAATATAATCTACTTAGAGAAGCACCTGGCTTTAATATTTACACTTCATCTTTAACTGCTAACGAGCCACTTTTACCATTAATTGTGTCCATTTTCACCAATATGGACATGCTATACGTCTTTTAAAACCTCTGAATCCATTTGTCAATTACAATAAGTTACAATACATGAACAAGTGAATAATCTCCAGCAGCATTTAGCAACGTTCGCATGCTACTAACACAAACACAAATACTGCAATGATATCTTCTGTGAACTATAAAAACCTTTTTAGAGCCCTAAATATTTGTGTAATTTATTTGACAGTCACATATGATTAAAGCAATTCGTCTAAATTGTTGTGAAATAAATAGTCATATTTGGTGGCGAATGCAAAATAATATTTAAAAAAATCTATGGCGTCAATTTTTCAGAATCAGAATCCTTTTATTGCCATCGTTTGTGAACTGTGTTCACAAATGATGGCACTTTATAAATACTTTTTATATCATTTTTTTACATACAAAGTGCAGTGTATAACATTTTTGGTCTATCATCTCCATGTTGCTTTGCTTAGAAAATCTAGTTTGTATTTGTTGAATTACATGTGCTACTAATGCCCAAAAAAGCCTTGAAAAGCTTGCTGAGGCAGGCTTGACTCTCCACAGATTTGACCAGTAATCCTAGCATTAACACTACCCCTAATCCTAACCCTGACCTGGTATCAGAATCTGCAGGACAAACGAGTGGCAGACCCCCCACCAGAAAAGTTACATAGTTCACCTTTAAATAAGTTTTGAATTGTGTATGAATATAATAAAAATAGTTAAAAACAACCAGCTAAACAGGACAGTGGGAGGCCACATATTACAGTGGTGAGGGGGTATTGCTCTTTTGAAGGTTGATAAAAAACAAACAAACAAACAAAACAAAAACATTTCTATTCACCAACCAAATCTAGCCGGGCAGTTGTGAGCATTGGAGCATAATTTCATCGCAGCAGTCATCACAAGGTGTTCAGTGACTGAGGCCAGCGTTCCCCACATCCTCTCCCCCCTTGCATAAAACACAGACCCTGCGTCCCACTCCCACAATTGTGTCACCCGTGGCGATGTGAGTGATCTCTAGGTGGACGCCCGCGAGCTGCTGGACGGGGCATCTGGTCTTTTTCTCTCTCAGTCATTGAAATGTAAACACCCCGGTCGCCTGGATTTGCCAAATGAGCACCTGGTATTTCAAAGTGGCCTCCAAGCTGGGACTTTTTCATGTTGTGGAGTAAAAGGCCAGCCTGGTCTTCATTACACATGCACAAGCACTGCACGCATATCCAGAGCAAGAGCTGCAGACAGACTGTAGGTGGGAAGTGCAGTGAAAATTTGTAAAATACTGTGAAATGTTTTTTTTTTTTTAGTTATTCATTCATTTGGTTAGATTTTATGTCCTGTTTTGTGTCTTATTTTTGTTGATAGCTTTGCTTCTCTATAACAGACATGGGCAAACTACGGCCCGGGGGCCACACACGGCCCTTTGGGCTTATTAATCTGGCCCGCCGAACGTGATGAAATTATATTAAAATAGGTAAGAATAAACCTTTTTCAAAGTTTTTCCTGGTGTGTTTATTTAACTGAAATTTAATTATTAATTTAATTAATACACTTGGAAAACAATTTGTACAATGAGCCTTGTATATTCATGCTTTGCTACATGTTACAGACCAAATCTCTAATGTAATATATACATGTATATATCCTGGCATTGTATTGCCTGGGATCCGGAATACACTCTTTTTCAATACTTTAGTCTGGAAAAAAAAAAAAAAAGTCTGATAAATATGTATAAAAATACAGAGATACATAATTCTGCATTATGATTGTAACCATTTCTTTCTATGTAAATTTATTATTTTTACTGGCACATTTGACCTAATCACGTAAAAAGACAACTCTAAATGTGGACATATTGCAAAGAGGTGAATATGCATATTATACTTGACCAAACTATATTTGACCTTGCTGGGTTTAACAAATTACTAATTTAACCAACTGAAAAAAAAAACTTCCCATGCATAATTATAGCCCCTAGTTAAAGGCTACTAACTGAACCAAGTACTCTGTCATCTTCTCACCTGGCTGTGTGTTTAGTCTATACACTGTGTAATGGTATACGCGTGGATTACTGCAGAGCTCAGAGGTGGTGCTGTCCAGAGGCATGGTGAGTGTCAAAGACTGCCTGTCCTTGTCCCTATGGAACGCTGTAACCTGTCATCAGGCCGGTGGCTCATATGGAGCTAAAGCAGAGGCCGTGCACTCATATTGTCCATCTGAGGGTCCACTGTGATAAGAGAAAGTGGCCTGTCTGCTGCTTTGTGTTAAAGTGGGAATTTAAAAAGGACATTTGTCATCTAGAGTTAGATTAGGTTTCAAAGGAAGAATTTAAGCTAGTATGAAGCGAAACAAGGGGGCGGAATACTAACTCAAGAGAATAGACAAAATAGTCTCACTCTGATAGTTGATTCAAATTACAATAAGGAGAACATAAACAACACTTCATGCTGTGGAACTAAGAAAATGGGTCTTCTGGGTATTTATCACAGTGTGGGGACTGCCTGTGTACACACTCACATCAGTTCAGATATGGGCTAAAATAGGCTAAGATTATAGGGTTTAGTATTAGTATTAGTCTCCAAGAAATAAACAAATGCAAAGTAGTGGTTCTTGTGAGCTGAATTCTGATATTACACAAAGAATAAACCCTTGAGAAAAATGAGGCAGATGTCATAGTTCTTTGGGCAAATCCCTGCTTTAAGTTTATTCTCTTCACACCCCAATGAGTTTTTTGAGGCTCAGATGAGATAGTCTCACAGTATAAATATGTGAACAGTATTTGTCAGAAGTTTGTTGATTCAGCAAGAAAGACAAAGTGAAGAAACAGAGTGCGCTGCGTTACGTCAGCTTTTATGAGATCCAACATCACACTGCTTTTTGCCAGAACCCTGCAGACTTCAACTAAGATCACATAAGCAAGACAAGACTGAACAATTGCAACTGCACCACCAAAAACACACGATACCTAAACACTGTCACAGTTTACATACTTTAGTTAGCTTCATAAAGTCTAGGAGTGAACGTGAATGGTGCACACAGATACAAAAATATCCGTATTTGACCTGAGGGTGTTTGACTCATCCCTGCAGCCACTTCCCCAAACAGTAGAGTCTGGTTGTGTTGGTTGAATCACACCTGCGTGATAAGAGACTGTCGTGTTAGTGCATGCCTTCACACTGACAGAGACTACACCGCCGCTGTCTGTCATCGAGCCATACTGACACATTCTAGCTCTCATTCACACACAATTGGAGTGTCTGCGCAAGCCTTTTTATACGCTTCCTGAGCTCATTCTATTGCAGTTAATCATCAGCAGCACTGTTTTATTTTCGGAGTTGTGGGAAATGTTCCAAGTGTTGTTTCTTTTTACTTTTTTGTGGGACAGCGGCACATCAAAGTTTGCTTTTATGTCATGTGTGCATTCTTCAAACTGAGGAAGTGTTGATATTCGGGGATTCTTATACTTCACTTGCTTTACCGAAACAATTCACTGGGGATTGCGGTACCTTTTTAACGTTCTTTTACAGTAACCGTGTATTTTTCCTTTGAAGCAAACCTGTGCTTTCTGTGCTGACTTCCACTGGGGAACACATTCCACTGACAAGACTGGGAAACATCCTGACAAAACAGAGTACAAATGTGAAGCGCGGCTACAAAAACGCTGATAACGTCATTCTTGTTATTTTCTGCTTCCCGCTTCCCCTGGTCTCCCTCAGTGCTATCTGTCATTGTTTGTCATCTTGTCTTGGGCTTTTCGGCTGCTCCGTGTGGATACTTACGAGGTTCCCATGGGTGCTGATGGGAAACGGATACAAGACCTTGAAAGCTCTTCAATGAACTCTTCTTTCCCTCTTAATAAGAAAAGCAAACAGGGCTTCTGCAGGGCCCTCCTCTGCGCTAGAGGCAAAGGTATTGTAGATTAAAAAGAAGCAGGAAAATTGGGTTCACACTTGATGAAACAAACAGATTTGCATGTGTCTATCGGGGTGAGACGCTGCGGCCAGCTCCAGGCTAAGACCTGGCCCTCCTCTGAACAGTAGGAGCCAAACTCATTAATGGGATGTTTGGAAAGAAATTAGACTTTCAGGTTTGAGGTGAGGAGGCGCACAGGGATGTGACCCTGGCCTGATAAAAGCCAAGGGTTAGAACAATAGATATGAGCAGGTGAGAGCGAGGTCAGGATGAGGGTCCCAGAAAAAAACTATCTCACTTTTACGAGAGATGTGCTCGTGCGTCACTGATCACACTGTAAATGTACACGAAGAGCAAGCTCAAACATTCTTTGGTTATCAGCAGTATTAGTCCGTGACAAAACTATTTGCTAATAATTTCTTTATATAATTAAAATATATGTGTAAGACAATTGGCCTGGGAGTATAGATTTGTTTTTGTTGGCATTTATCTAGACATTTGCTCTGTAATGAAACTGCTATTTGAAAAGGCTATTTTAATATTTTGTTGGTTTTTGTGGTCCATCACTTTGGATTTGGTGGATGCGAATGCCAGACACATCACCAGTGACACTGAAAAACTCTTCTGTGAAACACAAACGCACATTCGTACAGGCAAGATGTTTTAAATGTCTGGCCCCATAAAACATTATTCACATATGCGTCTATAAATTATACAGTCCTATACAATAAACTTGCTGTTAAACCTTTTGAGCAACATTGTGTTTTGTTACATTATGATTTTTTTCAATGTGGAGCTTTAGTGGCAAATCATCAAGGTATACTGAATGTTTGCCCTTTGACCTCACCCCACAACCATATGACATAACTGTGTGTTTAGGTCTCCTTGTAGAAATCCCAGTGCTCCATTGTCATGCATTGCCTCACTCTCTGCTGGTCTCCTTCAGAGGTGAGCACGGACACAGGTCGGGCTCGGCTGACCACAGATACACCTCTCTCTATTCTTGAGCGTGATGGAAGGACTCCTGGGAGAGACGCGGGCAGACAGCTTGACGCTTTTCTTCTCCTCCTTCGTGTCCCTTCAGTTTCTTCACCACACAGAGGTCCCCCATCCTGGCAGGAATTTCACACCCTATTGGCAATGTGGCTTGTGTCAGCTGCTGCTCCTGGCCCTATTAACGGGAACTCATCCTTCCTTCCGCACCTCCGTCACCGCCATACTACTACTCCTCAGAGGTCTTCAGTCCTCTAAGTTGTTGAAAGAAACGTGCTATCTGGATTGGACGAGCGGGTCATATGGGAACCAAAAATGTTGAGCTTTGATAGAGTCAATGTGTGGCTAATGTCATAAAAGTCCGTTTGAATAGGCTGTTTATAAGGTACTTGTGAAATGCCTCTTGCTGTGTGCTTCCTGGCTAACTCCCTGCATTGTTTACACAGAGGGCTTTTCACAGCAAAGAGTCTGTTTTCTCACAAAGGTGTTGGAGATAGATTTTATTTCCTTCTCTTGACTACATGACTGAGTGTGTTATCTTTACAATACAGATACAGTTCAAACACCAATAAAATACTGTAACATTATAGTGAAAGTAGCCTTAAACCAAGTCAACAGAAAGTACAAAACAGTTAGCTAAAAGTCTCAGTAAGATTTCATTATTTATATACAGTATTCATCGATTACTTCAAAATTGCATGGCACCAACATAAAACACATCTCTGCAGTGGACAATACGTGGTTTGAATTGTGTTTTCCCGTTTATCTGACCCACTCTCAAACTAAACAAATAACTTATCCACATATAAACGGACTCTTGAAATATTGGTGAATGGGGATGAGTTGAAAAACCTTTCCGCAAACAAAAAACAGACTTAAAATTAAAATCTATTTTCGTAATTAGATTGGTAATAAGACTCCAAAATAAACATAGGATAGCTAATACATTTTATGATTTGTGTCAGGATGTAAATGAGAGGGCTGGAACACGCCATTCACTATGAAAATGTGGCTCGGGTGATTAAATGAAAGACCAAATGTTTCTCTTTTTCATCTGATCTAATAAAACTATGCTATAATTGCTGCAAGGATTAGCAGGATAAGTTAATCATTTTCTACCATTCAAGTATATTTGCCTCAAAGAGACAGGTCATTTCCCGTGTCAGGCATACTTTCTCTAATGGATCTGTTTTGAAAAAGACTAAGATATGAAGTAAAGGTTGTCTGGGCTAAAATCTTCTTTCAACTGTTCAGTGCAAGGACCAAAACATCAAATCACCACTCAGCTTGATGGGCATTTCGGCTCTTTTGTGGGATCCGAATCTTTTGGATTGGTTCATGTCAAAGAGTTGTTCAAAAGACTGGCTCTTTTTATATTTAATTTTATGACAGAAGCCAATGTGAGCCAACTCATTTGATCTACAAACTAATCACAGAGTGAGATGACCGAGGCTCAGATGTGTTTAAAATGGTTTTAACTGAGAGTGAGACTGGGTTTAACCTTTCAAATTATGACTTCTAAATAAATCTCTCACGTTTCGACTGCTTTGCTTCTGTGCTGATTCTTGTATTGGTTCAGAGTTAATCAGTATAAAAATGCATACAAATTAGAAAGAAAATAAGACCACACCCAACCGTTTGCGTTAAGAAACCATTCAAAGAGGTGACTTGTTCGCAAATGTCACATCACTACACTCAACCATTTTTTGCGTCCTTGTACTCATATAGTACTTACATTACTTCCTTACTCCTCTGAACATAAGAGCCATTTCAGGTGACGTCGCTCATCTCCCAAACATTGAGCAAAGCTTCTGATGTACTGATGTATTCTCATAACCTCAATATCCTCAATCGTATGTAACTTTCCTGGTGGAAGATCTGCCAGCCGCTCGTGTCCATGGAGATGTTATCACTTTGCCTCGAATATTCCACAGTAGCGCATTAAACACATCTATATTTCCACAGGAGACAAGCGGTAGGTCAATGAGGTCAGATCTGTGGAGAGGTGACGCCACAATCAGTGAAAATGTTGTTTCTTTGTTTTTTTATTGGCAATCGAAATGCCTATAATTGAGTAAATGCCGGTTTAATGCTGTACTGTCAAACATTTTAGGCAAAGTAATTACATTTACACGGGAACAAGCTGGTGCAGACTCTCTACTAAAAAAAGTACGTGCCAAAACAGCTCTGCTACCCCGATTCTTTCTCCTTTGACTCATTCAGCGCCAGGATTTCTAACCTTCTGTAGTCAACATTGTCATTTCATTGTATATCTATGTAAAATGCTGCTTTTGACACATAAACGCTTGCACACAAAACTTTAAAAAACCAATGCAGAAACTGTAAATCAGGATAGCCCAGTAAGTATTACTTGTATTTTCATTGCATGGGAAGAAGTCAAATTTTAAACACTCATATTGTATGCTATTTGAAGCTTGACTAAGACCATATCGCCATGGAAACTGAATATATTTGGGCTTGTTTTTTTTCTTTTTACATAGTATTAAATAGCGAATGTATTTCTGAAGCTCTCCCTATACGGCACCCAACTGAAAGAGACGGGCTACGGCACTGGTGGTTTGTGGCTTTACCATAAAAGTGATTAAAAATTGGATTGGTAACGGTAAAATGGCGACTAAAATAGAATTGGCGGTGGGGGTGAAGAGTTAATTAGCTTAATACGATTTGGAAGACAGGGAGTGGTTTGGGCCAGTGGGGTTGGTTGCGGTGGTGCTGTTGTGCTTCCTGTCTCCAGAACATGCCAAGGGTACAATAGGGCAACTAATCTGGCAAATTGAAAGGTCCACAGGAGGAGGGAGGCAGCGTGGAGAAGTGGTACCGTGGAGCTCCCATCCCCAAAATGAAAAAAACAAATTAAATCCTCATAGCGTTCAAACTGCTCCCCCTCCACCTTGCACTCCCTTGATTAAATCCCAGCCCGGGACAGAAGGATAGATTTGGTTTTACGACGTAGACGCTATGGTGAAGGAAACAGAAGCGGTCTGTAAAGTGCATTATTTGTTCACTCATGCTAATTAAAGGCACTGTACCTGATTTTTCACTGTCTTAAAACGTGGAAAACATCTAGAACTAAACGGTTTGCAGTGGTCCAAAGTTATTCCTCATTTATCATATGCATTCCGACTATTCTACTGATTCACTGCGATGAGTTTATAAGTGCTTTTCACCACTTTCAGAGACCAGAGTTGAGTTTTGCAGCCACGGTCATGGTAAAAGAAAATTTCAAATGTGTCAACAGGACAAAAAGTTGTAGCTCGTCCAAGGCACTTCTTCAGTTCTGGTCAGATTTCTGATGGACACTGTCTTATATCTGTCTGAAGGGGGAGGAGCTAACTACACTGAAACTAAAACTAACACACCCACTTGTTTACAGTTTCTGTTTGTTGGCTAGGGTTTCACGCCAACAGCTTTTTGTCCACTGATTTGAATTTTTCCTTTACTATGGATCATACCCGGACGACTGAGGGATTACACAGATATCACAGTAATGGTTGTTCCTGGTTGTTGGACAATAAAACACTTTATAATGAAATGGAGACAGTACACAGCTGACTTATTTGGATCTCAAGAACAACAAGTTTAAATGAACAGGTTTTTTTTGGCCAAACCTGGTGACTTTGAAAAACAGATCTCGTTTCACTTTTGCCCACGGCCATTATCAAATTACTTACATTTATCTACTTGTTGTACAAATTAGACATACAGAATGAAGTCCTGTCGCCTCAGAGGCAGTCACATGATGGAGACGAACGACAAATCAGATTCACAGTGGGCTCCCTGATGGATGGACTTTCATTATAGTAAATGATCTATTAGACAAGGAGCAGCAGTGGTGCAAAATGAGTTTGTTGAATTCTTTGCAAATAAAACTAATTCTTCTGATTGGATGTGAACAGAGATCGCCACCAAAGACAGACAGTTTAAGCTACAGGCGACTATACAGAATAAATAAAACCTTGACGACTGCATTCAAGTCAAAATTTTTCAACTTTCACTTCAGCTTTATGCTACAATCCCTTCTGAGCTAACTCCACCACAGCAGCAAAAACACATGCCCCCTCAGCTGCTCCGTTTTCAATTAAATTCTATTCATTTTTCACAATGGTCAGCGTTATATTAGACACATACATACACACACGTAACATATACACACTCACACTTCATACAAGCTACAAATACAACTGTACACATACATTTTCTTTTTCCAAATATGTCAAGTTCCCAGTCTGCCTTGTGTTTTGTGCTGTTTTGTTTTCCCCCTCTCTTCCCTATCATTTGCTGCTCTTTTCTAAGTTGGAAATTTTTGCATCCATCCATCAGATCCCGCTCCCTGGACCCGCTCAGCTCCTTTGTCTCTGACCCAGCTCTCCACAACCGGTACGAACCTCACACCCTCCGACCCAGCTCACCTCATCTCTGACCCCGCTGCCCACAATCAAGGACTACTGCAAACAACCCCGCTCTCAACTGTCTCATCAATCTACCTTCATTTGCACATTTCTAAGCTGTAAATAAACACTGTTCCCCGAGTTCTGACTCTTTGGTCCCTCTTTCAGTCTCTAAAACACATATGTATGCCAGGACATATGTATGACAGTTCTTCATTACCACCATTACTATTAGAGACATTCTACATCTCTTGTTTTTGATAACTATGAATAAAAGCTTATATTTATATTGCTGGCGGCATCACTTTTTAGAGGGGAAAAGATACAGAATTCAACACATGCAACTTAAAGCCATATCAATCTTTCTGTCTCCACTCTAGTCCATGATGCTACAATCTCTTTCCCTAGAAAAATGCAAATGAATAATACAGAGAGGGATTAAATTACACTTTCCATTTTAAAAGCACTGATGTCAATTTGGAAAGTGACTTATTGGCAAGAAATTAAAAGGGATGGTCCCATTCCATTATGAAGATGCATGCCACGGGACGAACGGGGAGGGATTCAGCAAAACTGCCTGTAATTTAATGTTGTATATATAGAGTTTTGTTCCATTCTTCAATTTCACAATAATTTAAGTAAGACATTATAGACTAGTTATCACAATGTAACATCTGTCTATATGCGCTTTGGACCAGGAATGCTCTTCTTCCATGTTCTTCCAACGGGTTTATCGGTATCTCAGCAAATCAAATAAAACTCTGTGTTTCAATACAAAACATAGACAGTTTATGCACATTTTAATGCATCCATTATAGAAACCAGAGACAAAAAGACTGGGTGCCAATCACGTGAAGAGTTTGAAGCTGGCAGACGGGGATGATCAAAAAAATGTCCAATTGAAATTCTCTACTTTGGATATAAATGTCAGAGAGGATTTTCATAGATATGCAAATGCTTCGTTCACAGAGCTGTATACTGGGGAACCGAAATTAACATATTTTTGTGAGTAGTCCAAGTCAACCTGCACAGATCAGTTGTTCATTTATCCATGTTCAGTTTTGTATAGTTCATAGTTGCCTGATTCAGAGCTGCTTTTCCATTAAGATCATTTTAGAAAATTCAAGTTGGCAATTACTGGTATGTTTAACTTGTCTGACAGATCCAGAATGATGTGATGTGTGATGTGTGTTTCTGGATCCCGGGCAAATGTTTAACTAGATTTAACTAGATGACAAACTTAATGGATGCACAAGGCAAATTACAAGGCTAGATATTGCTGGGTATTTCAAAGAGTATGTACGAATTGTTAAATCTATGTGCAATATCCAAAAGTATACCACCTTGAATGCAGTTGGCCATTTGTTTACCACACAGGACGTCCTGGTGGCCAACTGGCTGTGGGTTTCCTGCCTCATGTGTCACCTCTTAGGGCTTTTATACTACTCTCCTGTCAGAACAAAGAGCCCCTAAACCACCAAACATTTGTCCTTATTGTGAGCAGCAAAAACCTGGTCTGGTCTGGTTTAGCTAACGTCACCAGGTACGGATGTTAAAAGGTGAACTATGCAACTTTTCTTGCCTGACCAGCCAATCCCTTCTACATTCTGTAAATCCACTGTCCTAACTTGAAACAATCCAGCCACAGCCAATTTATAGTTTATATTACGTGTTTTTCAAATGGAGAAGACGTCTCCTTTTGTAACTTTCGTAATATTCAGATCAATATATAACTTTTTTTTACCTGAGTTTGGTGCTTTGACTGTTCATTCCGCATGAACGCTGTTTCTTACTCCTGTTGTTTTTTCCCTGTTTTTTACGTGTAAGCAGCCATGTTTGTTTTTGACATGAACGGACTATGCGTCTCTCTCTGATTGGTTAATCCGCCTGTCAATCATATCCTCTGAAATTGGGGAGACTGTAAAGTTTTGTCAAAGCGTGTGGTTCTGGCTGGACAGGTAACAACTTTTTTGTTTGGGATTCTGCTACCTGTTTAACTTCATGTTATTGCTTTGTCTGAAAGGTTCCACACTATGGCATTAACCGATTTTGCATTGCATATTTAGATTGCTCAGAAATTCCTTGAACGAGATGGCTAGATTACGTTTTCCCCTTTCTCCTTTTGCTACTTGTGCAAATGCAAATCATCTCGCTCATAGTGTACAGAGTTTTCCCAACTTGGAATTGGATTTTCCAGCATACATATTTTCCGCCATTCTTTCTATTTATACACACTTGGAACAGGCACAAAGAAGACGCCTGGCTCCATGTGTCTGCATTCACTCCATTCTGACCGTAAACACTGTAGTTGTTTAAACAATAACCAAATATGGGTTCTCAAGTAATACCATCCATTATTTGGTTTATGCTGGGAGTGAATTTCATAGTTGACGGAAATTTAGGTCATATCACATGATACAGGGGGAGGGAGGAACAGCATGGTTATTACCTTCCATTGAAGTTCACTTAGCATTTCAAAGGGAAGGTCTGACCACATTGTCACACTTTGGTTAACAGTTTAATCCCCCGTACCAAGGAAGCACAGGGTTCTCTTTGTGGCCCGGCTCCTGAGCGTCCAATGGTGGAACAGTAGCGGTGATGAAATTGGCAAGACACAACGCAATAGAGAGCAGGAAATGAGGGACACTTAATCTGTCAGAAGTCACGCTGAGAATTAGCTGTGAGTAGGTAAGAGGTTTGGATGGAAGGGCAGCTGGGTGGGTTCGTGAGGAAGGGAGGACAAAAGCCAGGTGAAATATGACATGTACATGCAAATGAGGGTTGAATAGAAGTGTTGACAACCTGGCTACGAGCAAACTGAGCCCATCCAACTAATGACAAATTTAACAGACATAAAAGATGTTAGTTTCAACCTTGTCACTCAAACTCACAATTTTAATGAATACAAAACAGTTGTTGTCCTTGAGTGTATTTTGAATAAACTAAATGCAAATTAGCAACTAGTAGGACAAAAACTGGAAATTAACCATTAATAAATTTGGCACATCTTAAATGATAAACCAGAATCAATAATTATAATAAAGACTATATTTTTGGTTATTTTAAATGCATTTATTTATTAGATTTAATTACAATTTGATGACCTGCGCTTACGTGAGACAGGAAGGAAGTCATAGGAGTCAGGAGGCATAACATTGTTGAGACTAATTGTTGTTGACAGAGTGGCACTTTAAACGGATGGGACCAAACTCAATGGGTCTTTTTCTAGAAGTGGACTTGACCAGCTGACCTCTAACCTCTCACCTCCACTGGTCACGTGACAGACCGGGCTGTGACCCCTGGCGACCTCGTTGGTTAACAGGCTGACAGCTGTATGGGGAGGTCAGACGAGCTCTTGCCAATAACACTTTACACAGCGCTAACTCGGGAGCAGCCCACTGAAGCAAGGAACGAGGAATCACCACGGGAACGACAAGTCAAGACGGGACAGGATTAAGATTCACCACTGAATAAGGCATCCATATTCTTAATAGTCCTACAAATAATTTTTACATGTGTGTGCGTTAAAGGTGCATTATGTCACTTCTCTGGGGAAGTCCAGCACCTGTTTGTCTCCATGAAAACGCTATTGCTTTGGAATGTTCCACAGTATAATATCAAACCTTTCTATCATAATCAAGGTCATTAGCTAAAGTATTAAGGGAGGAATTTGATTAATTGATGTTTTTAATAATCAAGATTTTGAAAGTTTGCAAAATCGTGAAATCAACTGACTTTTTTACTTGGAAAGTCAGGATACAGTCAGGTTTTTGTGCAATTAAACAAATGATAAACTTAAAAAATATTATTCTAATTTCAACTATTAAAATTAGATTATAACTCTACACAAATGTATGTGAAGGCAGTTTACAATTTGTTAAATAATACAATGTGATAAGAATGAAAATCCCCTGTTTAAAGACCAGCATAATATGAACACATTAAAGTGTTTGAATTGAGATAACTGGATGTTTGGTATCTGTAGGTTCAGTTCATTTGATATGAACTGTTCAGTGGGTGGTCTTTCAGTGTATTCTGGCTTGTCAAGAGAATCTTCACTCATAAAAATACCCTCAGCGACTTCAAACATATTTTAACTGCACCATTTTGACTGGCATATCAAAAAACTGCTAACACAAACATGTTTTTATATTTGTAATTTAGTCTTCTTCGTTCATAACCTTAGCTGATGTATATATCATTTTACTGTCTTTGCGGAATAAAATAAAACTTCAAGTCACGGACCAAACCTCAAGTGTTTGTCCTTCTCACCTTCAGTATACCGCAGTTACAACACATGCACTTTATAAGTAATGTGGCTCTGTGCAATCTTCTGTACAAATTGTTAGATATGACCGCAGTTACTCAATATGGAGAGAGGGATTTCTCAGGGCACTTATAGAAAATCCGAAGTTATTCCACATAATCCGCAATAGACCTGATGTTCAAATGTGCTTAGTCCTTGCCCAAAGGGAAGGCTCTTCTTTCTCTTAAAATTGTTCTGTGCCAAAAATTCTGTCAACATTTTTCACTTTTTTGGAGATAACAACCAAGTTTCACCTATATCAAATTTTTCATAAAGGATAGGCGGCTTAGTTTAACAGTTTGTTTTGGCAATGTTTTAGCACGAGTGAGACTGCAATGGCCCAGAAAATACACAGTGGAGCCGATTATTTTTCAAAGAATAAATATGGTGTGATATTGGGGTCAGCGCATTGGCTGTCTGCTGCAGTCCTGTGTTCTGAAAAATGCACTGTTTTCTTTTCCCTCTGTGCATTTTGTGAGCTGTGCAATTAGCCCTGTCGTCTCCGTCGTTCTGCCACTGCGGCCCGGCCAACACAAATGTACAGCATATAGGACTGGGTAGAAAGGGGCTGCATGTTAGCTTCAGAAATTTTACTACATGTGTTTCAAACAACACTAAGTAAAAATGCAAACTGAAAGTATGACACAGGAAAGGAATCAACCCAAAATATTTAAACAAGACATATTGTGTTTGTGTCTGTTATATAGTTATAATCTACAGCACCAGTGGATCATTATGTCATAATTTGTACATTTTAAATATTCATCTAAAACAACTTAATAGCAGAATGCGACACTGCTGAATCCCACATGTATCATCGATTAAGAAAATAAAATTGAAGAAGCAAATACAGAGCAGTGGGCTTATGCTGGTGGAAATGAAAATGGGGCAATATGTAGTTTTGAAAATAAGTGATTAAAGATTGCTCAAACATGCACGAATCAGTCCAAAAAACAACTTTGAGAGGCTAAATGAAAAGGAAACAACTATGACATGGTTAAAAACTCTGAAAAGTCAATTTTGCATAATCGGTCTGCTTTAATTTGAATTGTAACTTTTCTAGGGAAGGGCATTACCTGCATATCTTATATCTATCGATCTTACTGCTTCACCTGAAATGTTCCACAGTTGTGCATTAAAATAAAACATAATTTTAAAAACTTTTAGAAAATACAACAACAATCTCCTTTCATAAATCTGAGAAAAGTTAGCAAATATTATATTGACCTGGCTCCACTGACTTTTGCTCCTGCTGGACAACTGTCAGATTTTACACTGCAGAAGTTTGAGTTCAAAAGATACCGCAAAAAGTATGTGGGCAGCCTTTAGGCTTGATTCTGTGTGCACTGTCCGTGGCACTGGGTGTAGGGATGGGTGAATGGACGGGTGGCTGGGGGGAGAGCTACAAATCTCATGCTTGTTTATTCTGCTTTGGATGCAAATGACAATCTGAGGTCACCAACACGCTCCAGACACGGTCCCACCACCCTGACTGTGTCTTTGGAGATTCCCGCTCTGAGGTTCATCTCTTCTCCCTAAAGGCCCTGCGTTTGATCCGGCCCCTCCTCGCTCGCTCGCCCCACTTCTGTTATATGTCCGTATCTTCTTCTCCCCTCTTGGCTCGGCATCGTTACAAATTCTGATTTTGAAAAAGTTCAAACAGGCGTTCCCGGGAGGAGGACGGCTGATTTCAGAACAGAGCACAGATATGGAGAGGGGCACCCCGCTGAGACTTCCCCCGGCTCCGTTCAAAAAGTCGGGAAGAAGAGAGTGGAAAATGGGAGGGACTATGGGGAGGCTAGGGAATATCGCAGAGGTTGATCAGCTCCTGTCTACATCTCTGCTTCAGGGTGAACTTGTCTGCAATCAGTGTCTCATAATGTCGGTCGGCATAAACAGATGATGTTCAGGAGAGAATGGAGTGATCCGGTTTCAACTCTGAGGAATACTGCTGAGCTCGTCATTACGCCAAGTGTTAGCAGGATGGATTTACAGTATAATTAGGCTGCAATAAAATATTTAGGCGGAAAAAAAAGTTGTAGTATCTGCAGGAAAATGGAAAAGTAGACAGATTTGAGCAAGTCTCATAAAGGCCAAATTATACAAGTGATTTAATTGGGTCAGAGCCTCTCCAAAATGGCATCTCCAGTCTGCAGTCTCCAGTTATATCAGAACTCAAACATGCAGAATAGGATAATCCTCACGCTGGATACACATGACATAATACGGACCTGCACAACCCACTTTCCACTGCTCCCGACAAGTTGCCCTGGGACACTGGCTGAACGAGCAAAACTCACATGAGTTAAGGCTGCTGTTGCTAACAAATAAGGTATCGCAATAAAAATGTGATGAGGGGGAAAAAAAATGGACCATGATGCATTTCACTTTGAGTTATAAATATTGGATATCAAGCAGATGGTCTCAGTGTTGTGTTGGATCAGTTGTTTTTACATATTTTGATTAAATAAAAGTCTGAAAAAGAAGTGTTTCAGTCGGCCTGACCTGTAACCTGCCTACATGACCTTTAACCTGCCTATCACAAAATAAGCTTCTCAGTCTGGTTGGGGGCAGTCATTCCAGTCTCTATTAATCATCAAGACACCTGCGAAATCAATTGTTGGATTACAGCATGCTTATGGCTATCAGGTTAGTACGTGCAGTAAAGCATAATATAGAGTCCAGAGTTGATTTTGAGGAGATATTTAGACTGACTTGTACAGGCTTTATATAAACCAAAAAAATATTGTACTGTCTATTGTATTAGAATGCAGCACTGAAAGAATGTAAATAACTTGAATGCACCATTACTGGAGGAAAAGTAACATTTAGTCTCTTGAAGATCTATGGTGTATGGAAAATAATCAAATTTTTATATAGCACTTTCCCATCTTCAAGGCACTCATAGCGCTTTACATCAAATAACCAATCACCCACTCACACGGGCGAGGGGGGTTAAGTGTCTTGCCCAAGGACACAATGACAGCATTTATCTGTGAGAGCTGGAATGGCACTGCCAATCTGTGGGTCCAGTGGATCTGACCAATCTCCCAATGATGTTTATGTCAAGAGAACTGCCAAACTTCAGAACAGTGGACAAACACTCCACAAACGTACACATATGTAAAACGTATGCATAAACTTCAACAAATGTAACAAATACTGCAGAATATAGCTGTAAAATGATGCATAAAGAGAAACAAAATATACAAACAGCCAATGCCATATTATGAAGGATTACCACGGATGACCACTAGGGGTAGCACTTACAATAAAACGAATACAAGGACAGAACATGTTTTTTTGTTTTTTTTAATTAAAACATTCTAGTAATTGGGGCTAAGGATTTAATAGCACATTTGAAGATTTAATACACAGAGAGGAGAGTTCAAAATTCAATTAAATGTATTCCTTCATTTTTGGGTTTTATGTATATAGCCTGGAAATCACAACATCAATTGCCTCACAGGGCTAAACAAAATTGTCAATTTAACCCAGAAACAGTTAGAAAATCAAACAATGAAACAGTCATTGGTCAATAACAGACAAGCAGATTAATAACAGATACGCAGATTAAATGCAGAACATCTGAGGACCTCACAGAAATCTTAACTAAACCCAAGGCTCCCAACAGACACGAGTTTGTTCAAGCGCTCCTTTTCATCAGATCTTCAGTTTAATCCAATGCCAAGGAGCTCTCACAGTCTCAAACTAGAGTCTCACAAGACCCCAGCCCTTCAGAAACCACAGAGAGAGAGAGAGAGAACAAGCCCCCTCTCTGGAGTATTCTGACCCTAACCCCTGACCCTAACCCCTGACCCTAACCCCCGACCCTTACCCCCAACCCTAACACCAAAGCTCTAGCAATTGGGGTAGGGTTTACAGAAGGTGTTGCACAGCTTTCTCATGATGGGCGTGCATAGTTCTGGTATCTGCAATATTTGTAAATGTAACTGCAAAACTCTGTCCCTGCTGATATCATCATAAAGCAATGCCATGGCCACCCAATCCGCACTTTGGTCCTTACACAGGTCTCACTGTGCACAGCTTTGGCAACTTTCCTCATGCTGTACATGTCTGGAGAGACCCGGAGGCTCAGCTGACTCAGTCTGTCCATCAGCTGATCTCTAAAGTAAGAGGCAATTTCAACTTTATCCACTTCATCGTGCCCTTTGTAGATACGTCGGACTACCTCATAGACCAAGCCAGAGCAGTCCTTCCTCTCCCAGCTGTGGATAGACCATTTCTTATACTTGTGCCGTTCCCCTGAGCAAGGAGTCTGCACCCCGGACTGGGGAGCCTGCCTCACTGAGGGGGTAGCCTGCTGTCTCAGAGCCCCCACAATCCCTGGACTCAGTAAGGTCGTGTGAGGAAAGGTGACAGGTACTTGTTCAGTTCTCTCATGGTGAGGAGTTGATGGGTTGTCGGCCTGCTTGATACTTAAGACAGGAGTAGCACTGTCTTTCCTCTCATCCTGGTACATGTGCACAGGACAGCTTGAGTCCTGGTACATGTGTGCAGGAGCACTTGCGCATCACATGCGTGTCCTCAAGACTGCTTGTATTTGGGTCGGGTTTGGTCAAGTTGAAAACTGCACTGTGGATTTTCTTCACAACCCTCGGAATCGGGTCTTTCCATTTGGGCAGTCTCCGCTGGAGTTGCAGCCATTTGTTCATATTGGCCATGTACTGGTCCACCTCATCATACACGTCTCTCCTGAAGTGTCTGCAGCCCTCGTGCAGGGACAGGCTCTCGGAGACAACATCAGTCAGGTGCTGGCTGAGCTCTGTGCACCGCCCGCTGCAGATGTCCTGAGACAGTCTCTCATAGACACACTGCTCTCCATCCTCTGGGACTTCAGCTCTTCCAGAAGCGGAGAGGCCACTTCTTCAACCTCCACTGGGGAAACCTCTTTGCGTGAGGCAGTCCAGGAGCACAGTTCGAACACTAAGTTGCGGAAACGGACTTTGGCAAAACACAGTGCAAAGACTTTCTGGCACATGCCTTTCAGACCGGGCCCCCTCCCTCCTTCAGGAGATGCAGGGATGTTCTCAGCTCTGCTGTCTGGAATAGAGCCTGGGTCCAGGCCCATCTCGTCTAAAACCACTGAGGCCATACATGCGGCGGCATCACAGCTGTGTGCATTCAGCCACCCCAAGACCTCCTCTGGCTGATCGCTGATGGACAGATGTTCTTTGACCACATCCATCTCACTAAGCTCTGAGGCCTCAACCAGGCTGCAAGTGGAGTCAGTGTGAGTGGACCTGTCCATTGGGAACTCTGGGCTGGTCCCTGAGAGGCAGCAAGGGCAGAGTTCGGCTCTCTGGTTCTCCAGCTGTCCCCTTCAGGTCCCCTTCACATCGATGAGGCAACTTGTTACTCACTGCAAGGAGCATCTGGCGAGTATAGTGGACCATGGCCTTCAGACGGTTGTTTGGGATCATGTAGTTTTCTGCACTTTCACTGGTTAGAGAGGAGTTTACTCTGCTGCTAACCTCATCACAGATCAAAGGGAGGAGCTGAACCATAGCACCCTGAGTGGAGCCCTGTGCAGCTGGGTCAGAGGAGGCCATCACAGCCGTGAAACTCTGAGTCAAACCCTGGAGCAGAACTCTGGACATGGCCTGCTTCGACACACACAAAGGCTTTTCCTGCTGCGGGGCCCTCAGAAAAGAGTTCTTGAGATCCTGCAAAATACAATCAGCCACACTGAATATGAGATCTCGAAACATACCTAGTGTATTGTTCCTGGATGCCTTCATATTTTGCCCTCTGCCAGAAATATGAGACTGAGGGCAATAGCCTCTCTGAGGATACATCCACAACAACCTCATCCAGCGGTGACTCAGCCTGTAAATCGCTATCTGTTGTTTTATCCATCTTCATAAACCTGTTAATTATATATATATATATATATATATATATATATATATATATATATATATATATATATATATATATATATATATATATATATATATATATATATATATATATATATATATATATCATGCTAATGGATTAAAATATAAAAGCAGCACAGTGTGTGATTGCTAGTGATGGGCCATTTGCATGTTTCAGTGGCCATAGAAAGTTAAACCCAAACATCTAAACATTTTCCATGGAGATGAAACCATTTTTGGAATTTTTTGGAATATTCAAGGCCAATCTAGAATGTCTCCATGGAGACAAGCAGGTGGCCTGCCCTCCACCAGGCAAAGGCATCTGCTAGTATGTGCTTAGGGCTATCCTGTGACTAGTTTATTTGCATCAACTAGTCTCTTTCACAGGACTTTATGTGAAGATAGTAAACTAATTTACAAATAAAGCCCTGACTGAGCATTTTTTAAAATAGTGTTGTTGATTGGGGAAACATTGTTGATTGTTTTGGCATCTCAAAACAGATGCCAAAACACACACATTATACACTATGAGGCCAGTAAGCAATAAAATGATCAGAATGAGTCTGGTGAAGGGTGTGAACTACAAACACACTTTGGTATTACCACCAAAATGACATCATGAAGTGCAGCAGAATTAAGTCTCCTCTGTAAAGCTAAGTATAATTATGCTGAACACACTTCCAATTTTCACTTTTAAGTGTATAAATGTAAAAATACTGACACAAACATCAAAGAAGTAAAGAACTGAAAATCTCTGCTGTATCTTGTTGTGTCCCTCTGCTAGTTTGTAAAATGTTTGTTTTCAACTTGTTATTTAGGGAGATTCAGCACCCCTAACTATTCTGCTCCAAACTGACTGAGCTAAAATACATTTTTCTTAACGGTGGGTTAACAGTGGCACAGTGGGTTCAGGGGTTGAAACCTTGCCTGAGCTGCAGTAGTGTCCTTGAGCAAGACATTTAACTGTACAGCTAACTGAATAAATGAGCTAAAACTTGCATGTAAGCATAAATACAATGAATTCATAAAGTTATGTACAAAGCTGGTTAATACTTTTAATAAGATCGTGCACTGTGGGTGTCATAGAAATAAGACACTTGTGCCTTGCATTTACAAAAACTGCTAGTATACCACCACATTGTTCTGTCCCATGAAACAGACAAACTGTAAGTGTGTGGCATTTGGAGTCCCTGTGTTAATGAAGGTTTTATTTGCGGGGCCTGCCATTGTTAGCGTTTTTGCAGATGATTACAAGACAGGAGGAGTTACAGAAGTGAGTAACAGAGAGAGCCAAAGGAAGGGATCTGGTTCCCTTGAGAGTCTGACCAAACATTAATCTTGTGCTACTGACAGCTCGGCGAAAGTTTCTCAAGCAAGCCTATTTCCTTCAGCTATTAGAATGCCTCACTCAAGAGCAGACCGCATGTGTATTCAGAAGATGGTCAGATAAAGGTGAATGGGACATAAGAACGTAATATTTCATGTTGCAATATCGTTGTCATCCAAAACATACCTGGAGTTGGTTTTGGTTTGTTATATTCTCTGGCACTGTCTTTCTGGATCGCTAACGGCTACGGTGAACCTCCCGCTACTCCAGCCACAACAGGCAAAATCTGGTTTATGACATAGTGAAAGTTTTATTTTGTTTGTGCACTCATCTGACAGTTCAAATATACACCAAATAACATAACTTTAAGATCAAAATAAACAGTTTTACCTAATTAGAAGAAGGACAATACACAGTAATCAGTAAACACAATTAAAAGTCTCTTCTGTCAAACAGTCAAAGTCAAACTTAAGTCTAATGAAGACTTAAGAAGACACTTTACCATGTTGTTTAATAAAGCATCAAGTGAAGACAAAAGGCAATCAGGGAGCTTTGTTTTTACCTGCATTTGATACACTCTATTTAATTAGCTGGTGAGACGTCTGACCCTATTCTGTAAAAGGCTTCTTCCTCCTTTTCTCCTCAGCCTAAACAAACTCATTAATTCACAAACACCTGCTGATGAATATCCACAAAGCTCTGAGCAAACGGGACAATGATGCGGGTTTATCTCAGGGTTCCAGTGCCTCAGAGATGTCCCGTTGACTTATTGCTGGGTTTCAGATGACATCAACAACATCAACCAGTAATATTTAATACAGACAGGGGTGTTTTGTTGTAACACAGTGAGTTCTTTAAGGGTGTAGGTCTGTAGTCCATTACTCAGTTGCTGGAGTCTTTAGTCGACCAAGAATTCATTTGGTCAACTACAATCCTAGAGTTCTTGGGTTTATAATAAAAATAATCAGGTTCAACATTCATTTGTACATTTATCTTTTGGATATTTCCCACCAAAGTAGTCTACAATGTTATTAATAGTGAAAACTGCATACTGCCCCCCATCTTGGAGTATGACATCAACACATTCCAGAAACAGAGGCTATTTCTGTGACAGCAGTATTCAAAAACAGGTTTACAGCTAATCCTATTTACTTGGATACATCACATGGTAACAGGGGGCATATAAAAAAAAGCTCATATATTACACAAAATTGACTCTTATGAGCTTTAAGCCATGTTATAATGCTGTTACCTCCTCAAAAATATACATGGAGTTGGAGTGTTTTGTTTCATTCACACATGTTTGAGTAATCCTTTATTATCAGCCTGTCTACATCTTCAAAGCTCAAAACGCTCTGTTCCACCTTGTGACACGTGCAGTGGTAGTTTTCAAATTAACAGCTACTTTTTACCTTTAGTTCAGTGGAGATTACCAGTTCCACAGCTGAAATTATATGAATGATTCCAGTTAAGACGTGTAGGAGTTTAAAAACACAGTCAAGCACTTCCTGTATTATCACATGACATCATAAGGTGAACAGTGTGTTTTCAGTTTAAAAGAACTCAGCCTAAACCTGCAGGGCTTGTGTGTTAAACATGTGTGAATGAAACAAAACACAACTCTGGGTATGTTTGTGATGAGGAAACATTATGACAGATCAGAAAATAGCGCAATATTGGCTCCCTTAACTATTGTTGAGTTTCAGATGACATAGGAACATTCTATACACCAATAAAAACGTGTTAATTTTTGTTGTAATATAGCAATTTAGGGTGTAGTTACTAAAAGAAATTATCAGGGTCGGTATTTGTGAATTTAACTCTTGGATATTTTATGGCAAAGTACAATGGAATCAAAAGGAAAATCTGTCTCTTCGCCCCATGTGACAGTATGACATCATCACATCCAAGAATGGGAAAAACACCCATATGTGTGCACACTTTCATATAAGCCTTCTAATCACAGCGGTGTTTATCACACTGTTTACCTTAAACCGGCTGTTCAGAAACCAATCATGATTATTGGCACAGTAACCTCACTGCATTACCAGTGTAGCTGCATTCACTTGACAAAGATGAGGGAGAAAAAGAACGCCTTCACTGTTCAGGCCCCGTGGTCCCTGTCTGACACTGCTCTACACTTACTCAATAAGGCTTTGTGTCCATTCATTGTAAAGCTTTCAGTCCAGAACGAAAGTACAAGAACAAGTCTATAAAAGGCGACTGCCTCTGTATCCTTGTTCATTTTGGATGAATTGGCTCTCAGCTGGAATGTGTAAGACATGTAGTTTTAATGCCAATTATCTGTGAATGAAAAACATAAACACAACATAAAACAACTACCGATAAAAAGTCTATTAAAATGTACAACAAAAGCTAAATTGCATTTTCTGAACACTGCCAAAAGTAAAATGGTATAAAGCAATAACAAGCAAACAAATATAATGTTTATCCTGAACTACAGCCAAGTGAAGTAGTGTTCAGGGCTCAGTGGAGCAGACTGTGTATAGGTCCTCTTTCATTTACCCTAGACTTGAAAAGCTGCTTTATAGAGGCTAACTTCAAAAGTCCAGCTGGCCTTTTCTTTTCACCCTGAAAACGCCACTAATGAGTCAATTAGTAGCAATGAAGTTGGTGCATTGTTACTGGATAAAGTCAGATATTGAACAAATATTTTTGACACATTCCAAGTCTAGGATATAAATTGGTTTAACAATTGGTCTCTTAAATTTTCCAGCTATCACTCAACAACCAGGGCAGGGTTTCAACTTAATGATCATTTCAACATTTTCAGCAACAATGTGAAGGCAGAGTCGGTATCTGTCCTGACCCTGGTATCACTACTCATCAATCTTCAAGAGGTCATGAGGCCAAGACTAATATCACCAGGTGTGACTGATAAGACAATAGAAAAAAAGAGATTGCACTTTTAAACTTCTAAGACAACACACAAATAAAAATACAGGTCTGGTTTTAAAATATCCAAAAATTGACCATTTTTATCTCAGCCAGGCACTGCCCATACTAAGACGTACTGGCTTTAATCGAGGTCAAGGCCGTTGCCGGGGTAACAATCTCTTCCCGTTAACTTCCAGTGAGATCCATTGCACTGTATATTAGTTTGGACGTCTCCTCTGAAGCCCATTGTCTTTGGACTTTTCAGGCCTGTCAGTTCCATCCTATTCGGTCCCCACAGCTGAGAGCTATTTGCTGCTTCTCTCCAGGACTCTGAGCTGTGCTGCTTATGTTTACATGCACAACGGAAATCTGATCGTTATCGGATTTGTGGAGTTATCAGATTATTGAAATGGTATGCAGAATCTGATGTGAGTAATCTGATTTCTTTCTGATCTTTCACACCTGTCCATGTTTTAATAAGAGAAATACAGCAAAAAGCCAAAATATTACAGGAAAGACAAACATTAATCATAAAAAGAAAGTAATTGATTGAAAGTAATATTTTAAAAGTAATTGTAAATTGGGACAACTACAGTTACTTTCCAATAACATTGTTATTTGGATTGTCAGATTTATTAAATTCATGTAAACACACAACAAATATAGTGTCGGGAAATGGGTTATTTGATGGTGTGAAACACAGGAACGCACACATAGTCCAGTGTGTGCTAATTCATATAGTCATAAACAGTGAGTCAAATCCATTGTCCAAAAATTCAGATTTCAAAATGTTTTCAAAGAAGTAACTGCATTATTTTACTAAAAACTAGAGATGGGACGAGATCAAACTGCCACGAGACTGTGTGCACATGGGAAAATGATCTCGCGTCTTTACATTTGGCACGGGCATGAAAGGGTTATGGGTCGCTCAGGCTCTGGAAAGTTGTGCTGCTGCAGCTAAAAGACTCTTACACACAGAGACTTGTGGCATATTCTGGCAGAGAAAGCAAGGCAAGTTTATTTGTATAGCACAATTCATAAACAAGGTAATTCAAAGTGCTTTACAGAATAAGAAAGACATTAAAATCACAATACAACAAATCAAAACATAAATATCATCATACAATTAACATTAAAGGAGAAAAGTGCAGAATAAAAACATTTCAGTCATGTGCAAAGCTAAACAGAATCATTATGAGCCTGGAGAACACTTAAAACTCTGTCTCAGGTTTTATTTCGTAATGACAGGACCAATATTGACACAAATAATAATCACCTCCGAAAAGCATGGAATTAACATGTGGCATTTTCCACAATGTCACACACAATGTTTGAAAAAGATCCACAAAGATATATTAAGGCCTTCTTCAACCGTGACTTTGTTTAAAGTAAGAAAGAAGCAGAGAGAAGCGTCTCTCTGCATCGTGAGCATACAGAGCAGCAGTGGGGGAGAGGGGGGAGGAGCCTCAAAGAGAACAGAGGAGCACATCCAGGTTTAGTTATCACTTAAATGGTCAAAATCAAATGTAATACACATATTGTTGCTCTATATAAAGGCTGTTTACTGCATTTACGCGATTAAAATCATTTCATTTTAAAATCATTTAATTTTGTTATTTTTATAACTCTATCAACACATAAAACCATTCACAACACATTATATAAAGAAAAATAAACCAATTAAAATCATGACAAACACTGTATATTAATCAGATTATTTTAGTATATAGTAAATTATTTCAAAATCTCATCTCATCGTCATCTTGTGTCTCGTCTCATCTTGTGAAAATTTTGTCTCATCCCACCTCTACTGACAACATCTTCCTGCTTGATTTTATTAATGAAAAGCACTTCAAAAGTTGTATAAATATTGCCTCTAGTACTGCACTGGTAGCCCGTGAACTATTTGGCAGGAATTACAGAAATAGTCCAGGGGTGGGGCTTACAGTCCCATGTCAATCAACGCTAACTGCTGCGCGCTGTATTTTATAATCAGCAGAAGTAATTACAGTCAATATTAACGCTCAGTGACATTGACAAGTTTTCAGGTTTTTTGGTCCATTAAATACAGTTCTCTAATACCTTTATATATTAATTTATATTAATTACAAATTTTTCTTGTGTCTAAAAATTCCAAGTCAGTTTTCCCAAGGCCCCGCTTAGCAAACATGTTCCTAAACCAAACCCTGATGATAACCCTACCCTTAACCTGATTGACAAAAATCTATATATTGACAAAAATCAGCATTTGCGAGCCTAACTACTAACACAAAGTGGCTATCGTTTGGGTTGACTGTGTTTGGGGAGAAAATTGTGCCATCCAGATGCATGAATAGAAAGTAAAAGAAAAGTTGCATCTGTTTTTGGTACAATTTCAGGTCTAAATTTGCTTTGTCTTGTCACAGAGTCAGTTTTTTTAGACTTGGCTGCTCAGGTGAATAGAAAACACTGTTAAAAGTGGGTTGCTATGGTTGCAGTAGAATGTTAAGACGAAATGCCGAGCTTTTCGAGAGTCCTTTGAATAGAATAAACTATAAATGATTTTTGTTTACTTACCCCATGGTTGTATTCTTCTTCCTTTTGTCGTAATTGTTATGTCGCCAACAGTTGAAACATACAAACTGCATGCAAACCACTTGTTAAATTACCTTCATCACACTGTTTAGTCTTACATTTGGCATATGATTCAATGATGAAGTACTGAAAAAGCAAGAAAGATGGATTCTGTCACTTTTGGACTGAAATGTATACAGGACCTCTGACCTTTAGCAGCAGCATACTGGAATATTTAGGTGAATGTAAACTTCCCCTTTGTTTATGTACCAGATGTTTACACTCGATGTGTGAGTAAAGTGGAGGCGCAGGATACAAGCGGGGTTCAGGGGGTCACACAAAATGAAGCGAGTGAAATGTTGTCGACGGCCATTGTCACAGGAGACATGAGGAGGGGGGGGTTAGGTGGGTGAGGGGTGGGGGTCTGACTGCTCTGAGTAATGGCTTCTGTCTGACAGGGCCCTGGGAAATGGACTTGAATCGATCGATACGTTATAATGTTAACAACGATTCCTCCTCCCTTTGTGCTGCCCAAGACAAATCTATTGAAGATCCAAGCCATCCCGTCGTCACCATGCACCTCCTGGCATACAAAGAGGAAGAACGAGATGGGCAGAAAATGATCGGACGGGAAGGAAAAACGAAATGAATACCCATAAAGAAGAAGCAATTTTTTTTTTTCTGTTCGCAGAATTTTGATTGTGTCAAAAAATGTTCACTCACCGTTCTCACACACTCACAAGACATTTCATAAACATTATTTCTGAGGACTTTGCTTTTGCTTTGCTCGATTTGCAGCTGGATGGAATGTGCTTCTTAGAGAGGGGAGACTTATGCCGACACACTGATTACACATTAAAATAGCTGTAGTGACAGTATGTGATTTTCAAAAGATTTAAAAAAATGATATTGGTATAGTGTTCAAGGTATAGTAAAAGTCAGTGTAATTAAGGGAATCAAAAAATCATATTATGCATTGTCTACCAACACCAGGCATCGTCCATACAACATCCAAAGGTATAATTCTCCATTTATGGTAGTCCTGACAAAGCCTAGCTCAAAATCCCTGGTGGTATTGAAGGAGGGGTCAAATGCAGAGGTCAGATTTCCCTACTGGGCTATAAAGTATGTGCCATAGACTGTTTAAAGAAATGGACTAAGGGAGTGTGACATCACCCATAGCGTTTGGCTCCAGTCAAATGAAGCTCATCGAGGCAAATTTACAGCCGAGGTCCATATTTGGAGTTCCAATCGTGAGTATCATAGCAACCAAAGAGCCAATTCGGAGCGAGTCTGTTGAAGCTAACCCCTTCTTCCCGTCTGCTCCTCTGGTTTAGCAAGGAGCGGGTGCTTAGCAATGCTGTCAGTCAAACCTATTGCTAACAATAGACAGAGCAGCCTTGGATTAAACTGGGTACCTGATATGTCTGTTATTAATGTTTATATCTTGATTGACGGACATAATAGCAAAAAACAATGCCAAGATCACGTAGAGCAGGTTAATACGAACATTTTAAGACCAAAATGATGAGCAATTTGAATTGATAGAGCCAAAAGCGTGCCCACTCCTCACATTTAGAACGCTGTGACTAGCAAGTTAGCTATGTCCATTTATATATACAGTCTATAGTATCTAAATATCTTTCTATCCCTATATTTATTTAATCCCTGGAGAAAATGAAGCATTAATATTATATGAATAATTTTTTCCCAGAGGTAGCATTTACTCTGATGAAGACGTTGTAAAGACACACTAGTCACTGCAACACATATGGTTATTTCATTAGCAGCTAGCCACGCATACACCGGCACTACATTCCACATAACAAATCTGAATGGGGGAGCATGATTAGTTGCAGCTCTGCCTCCTGCTTTCACCACCGCCCACACATGTAAACATTCATACAAATTCTCAGAAGCGGCATTCACTAGTGCGTACTCAAAGTTGGGCTTCGTTCATCCGCGACAACATCACATTCGAAAAACCTACTGCCGCATAACCCAACCAGGAGTGACAAGACCGGTACAAGCAAGCTCACAAACACCCAAACATGTCAGCGCTGCCCAGATACAAATAGGCCTGGACTGCCCAACCCCCAACCATGCAATCAGGGGCCCATGCATCCACCCCCTGCAAGCCCAGCAACTGTACATTCTGGCATTTTACGATCCTGACCTCATATGTAAGTGTCAGTGGGTTGCATGGAAGGGATCAGCTTAAGTGAAAGGGCCCCCGGTTCGTTCCTTCCTGCCCTCGACCCCCCAGGCTGCTCTCTGAGATCGGGTTTGCGCCCCCTCCCAGATGTGACTGAGGTCAAGGGGGTGTCATCCCTGAGCTCCTGTACTGCGTGTGTGTGTGTGTAAGTGCACGCTCCAGTGTCAGGAATGTCACAGCCCTTGGCACCTGATGGCCCCGAGCTGTCAGAGAGATGGATAGACTAGTGATGCCGATCTAAGGTAAGGGTGGATCCGATTCCTCCAGAGTGACGCCCCTGCTTCCCTTTAACAAGTGAGCTATTTGGTCTGGGACATGTAAACCAATGTAAGACACTTGTCCCCTCACAGTGTGCACTTTCACTACTGCTCAGCTGATCTCAAGGCTATACTCAGGGGCTTAGCGAAGATCTATTTCCACATAGTGACAGTGGTGTGTCATTAAGATGAGAAAGTTTATCTTTCATGTATCTATGTATGTAATGTGTATGTATGTGTGTAATGTGTATGTATGTGTGTAATGTGTATGTATGTGTGCAATGTGTATGTACGCATCTATGTATATATGTTTGTATGTGGATGGGTATTTATCACATGGGGAGTGAAATCTGTATAAACACATTCATGGGGTCTTGCCTCCCTCATGGGGAAAACAACAGGTGCCCATGAGGTAAATCCTTAATCATCAGATCAATAGCATGGTTTAAAGTTCAGATATTGAGTTAAAATAGGTTAGGGTCTATAATAAGGTTAGGCAAGAAGGACTCTGGTTAACATCAGAAATGAATGCAAGTCAATGCAATGTGCCCCAAAAGCATGAAAATCCAACATAAATGTGTGTGCATGTGTTATACCATCATGGCAAAATAACCCACCCAGTCAAACAAAGTTGGGATGCACCGATACCAATACCGGTATCGGTCTGATACAGGTGCCAGTACTCATACTCTGAGCTGCGGCTATGAGCTGCGGCTCCGAGCTGCGGCTCCGAGCTGCGGCTCCGAGCAGTGGCTCTGAGTTGTGGCTCTGAGCAGCATGGCCATAAAGACGCACATTAACTGTTGTGCACTTTAAGCTCAGCTTTAACCATATGTCACATGAAGTATACAAATATTTAGGACTCTTAAAGGTTTTTATAGTTCACAAAGAACATCAGCGTGTTTACGATAGTAGCACGCTAACGTTGCTAAGTGCCGCTGGAGATTATTTGCTTGTGCATGCATTGTAACTTATTGTAATTGACAAACAAACAGACAATTTATCGACTGAATAAAGCTCTGAATAGCTCTGAACTGTGGTAAAAGTAAAATACTCACTGTTAATGCTAAAAGTGACTTCTTAGCAGTTAGTGTCAGCAGAAGTGGTAAATATTCATCTAACTAAGTTACATTGGAATTATACTCAACTACAGTGAATAATTATTCTGAGAACAAGTAGGCTATACTATAAAAATCCTATGAAATAAATTAGATTTACCACTGTAATCGAACCCTGGTAAAAATAATGTCTGGTACTGGTATCAATACTCGGTATTGAGTACTCGGAGTAAAGCAACTTGTTTTTTTGTTTTTGTTTTTTTAAGTGAGTGATCAGCACATCCTTAAAACAAAGTCTAATTTTGATTTCCATCACAGTGGGTTTATTATGGTCATGTTATGCTTAACCATTTCAATTGCAAATATATAATTGAAATAAAATACATATATAAATAACTATCACACTTTGCCCCATCCATTCAATGATGTGCAATTTCTTAAATGTTTAAATAATGCTTTTCCAGTCGTTATGTGTTACTATTAACCTGTTAGTGTCATTCTATCTGCCATGTCTCGCCCCATGTCTAGACACCACATCACAGTAAAAGATGGATGGTGATTACGATAGAATAAAGTTGTACAGTCAGTCTGTTTATAACTCAATTCTCACTTGGCTGTGGCTCTCCCCTGGATTACCCCGTTCACTTTTTAATGGGGGCCAAATGTGTGGGGCATATTACATTTCGGGTTCGGAGTGGCTTGCTTATCAGATTTTCCCCCTGCACCGGCGTTGTCAAACACTGTGCCGCCGGTTCCAACATTAAGCAGGACATAAGTCAATACTCAGACCAGAGTGGTAACACTTAGAAACCTTTCAGCCCCCCTCGGCCACTTAAATATTTAATACACGGCTGTTATGACTTTCAAAATGGCTGCCGCGGAGCTGTCATTACTTTGCACGCGCCGAGTCCTTTCTAATTCTGGATCGAGTTTGCACGTCAGCAAGTGTTAATTTATGTTCAAGGCACAAAGTCGCTGTTAAAAGTTCAATCGATAAAGTATCACCAGAAGGTTAGGGGATTGACCCAGCTGAGCAATCAATCAACCTTATCCATAACTAGCTAAAAGCCTCGAGTACCTCACACCCTGCTGCTTTTGCATCAGCTATTTGTTTTAGCTCAGCATTTTCCATGTTATGTAGTTTTTAATGAACACGTCTTGATTATAGCTCTGTTTATTTGACTCCATTTCCCTTCACTGAACATTTTTCCATTAAGGTCAGAGGTGATGATGGAAATGGGAAAACGGAGATTTGGGTGTGGGCTGAATTGTTTTAGTTGGGACTCTCAAAGTGCCTTTTGTTGATAACGTGATAACTGTAATCATAATGGTGGAATTGGCACAAAGTTATAATTTAAGAGAGATAAGGCGTATATAACTCATCTTGATTTTTAATGAGTGTGTATATTGCAACTTAAGATCCCTTGTAATTAGCTGTTCAAAGTTGTTCATTCTTTACAGCTGAAAAAACGCCTAATTGAGATGCTAGAAGGATAACACGTACATTTATATACGCCTTCTCTTGAGTACACTAACAGAGCACGACACCGGCACACCTCTGACAGCAGTATAGTAGCTGTCTGGGTGAAAATATAGAGCCTCACCTCACTGCTCCCATAGTGAACATAATGAGGGAATAGTGAATGTACAGAACCATGTCTGCATTTGTAAAGCATCCCACAGCACACACCACACCAGCTCCACGTTCACGCAGCCCGGTCCATGTTTGCAAATGTTACAGAAAGCATACATTCCAACAGAAATACTCAAGGGACTGTTGAATAAGAAATATTTCAGTTTGCTCCAAAGTGAATACTACGAACCGCCGCACATGCATTTTAATGAATTAGAACGTAGAGAAAAGGGGATATTAAGGTTAAGTAAGTATGCAAAGGTTTAATACATATGGAATGGTAATAGTTTCAATCTCACTCTCACTGCTAATACTGGAAATTGTTGTGGAATTTCTAATAGTCAAAAGCCTTAAAGATATAGAAATCAACAGAGAAGTTGTCTTGAATCAAAGGTCTGGTTTATTGAATCAACTGTGCACAATTGTCAAAGAGCTGTGTCCCTAGCAGTGTCATCTCGCCCTCAGCTGACAAATGTAAACAATACAGAGTATTTATACCACCAGAATAATCTTGCCAGTTTAGTCTAATCAAAGTGGCTAGAGGCCGCTAGACGCACAGAAAAGACATAACAACATAACATACATAACAGATGGTATTACGAAGGTTAGGTCAAAATGATCCATAATAATACAAATAAAGATTTATGCTAAAGAAAGCCATAACAAAATCGACCGAGATGAGGTTTTTTCGTGGCCGGTGCCGATACCGATAGTTTAGAATCCAGATCGACCAATGGCCATAAGCTCTGCCGATGTTTTTGGGCTGATACATGGGTCTGATTTTGATTACGTTCACCAACTTATGCCATTTAAATTGACTACAAACTCACCCACAGTCCCTTTTCTTTCCACACATCTGTAAAAGAGCTGTGTAGTTACATTTTCTGAAGTTATCGAGTGTTCAAATAAAACTTTGGGTGTACTCTTTAGGCAGGAGGTCGGGCAAAACTAAATATTGGCTTGTGCTTGAGAAAAAGTGCAAATATCTGCCTGATATATGTCTATCTCTAGTTAATACTACTGTTTTCATCAGGCAAGACATTTCACCCACCTTGCCTATATTTAAGTGCACAGTAGCCATGTTTCGATTAGTCTACCGCCTCGTGAATGAGCGGTATAAAGCGACGTTGAGTGGGGGGAGTTAGTTCTACCATAAGCCAGCTCTTTTCTTAACAGTGAAGTTAATTGAATAGCATGGTTTATTTAAGTTAGAGTACCGCGAATAAATACAAGTACACAAACTATTATTGAGGTGAAACCTTCCATTGCAGTAAACAATAGCACAGCCTCACAGAAATTCAGTTACGTGCATATCAAAATTAAATTAACAAATGCTCTCGTTTCTCAGACGAGCAGCAGGAGTAATAAGCAAACATCACATACCCTGTCTACAAATGAGGTGCTGGTGCAAATGCTTTAAACCCATTCCCCAATCTCCCAAACACTAACTCAATAAACACGCTCATGTTTATACAGAATGAATTTTCATCAACAGCAGAAAATTACATTTTAATCCATGAAACTCATTGCATTGAAGAAACGGTTTGACTGCTTTGAGATAGGCTGTGAGTTAATTCTGCGCACCAGGCACTGAAACAAAAGTCACAGATGATGAAAGCGGTTTGTTGTTGCCGTTCCCTTTTCTCTGTCATGCTGATGGAAATTAGCGCAGATACCAGAATCTCAATGATGGCTCCGGGCTGCTCCAATCCTCTGCAGACCACATTCAGTCCGTGCCCATTCGCTCTCCTAAATCTCTCATTGTTTACGAGTTGATGGATTGAGTTACAATCGGGTACAAATAGGCAATATGTATGCTTAGAACGGAAGATGATTAACATTGCGTAATCACAGTTTTACATGAAGTATTCTCAGAAACTAGTTTTTATGTTAGAGCGGTTCTGGAGAAGAGTTTTTGTGCCGTTAAGGATCAGTGCTAGCAGACACATACAGACACAGTAATATGAGCAAAAACATAGCCTCTTTGGCAATGGCCTTGTACATTTAAAACACTTATTGCATTTTTTCTTTTTAAACTTTTGATTGCTGCAGTGTTTTGGTGGTCCAATTTCCTCTTAATGCGTGTGGCTACTAGACCTTGATGGTGCCGACAAAAGCACTGGAGCTTGTTGGCTTTTATAGTGGAAACAGTTGCCCACTCTAACCCAGTCAGACACAGTACTGCCCCCTCCCTCCCTCACTACTTTCTCCTGTACCCCCGCTGGTGCCTACTGAACCAAAAACACCCAGGAATCAAAAGTTTTCAGGCCTTTAATTAGCCTTGTTGGTAGAAGAATCTCCACAATATGAAATATCTCTGCCATTTCCTCACTTCTACTAAACAGAGATGAGACTGGCAAAAAATCACTTGGCCAAGTTTACAGACCCAGTGCAAATTGCTATTGTTTCTTTAATGATACACATTTTGAACATATATTTTTATTGAAGCTCTGAGTGTACTGCCCGCTCAAGCAAGGACAAAACATCTGAAAGTGAAACCCGTGTAGGGAGGCGTTGACAGTCACCGCTGAGAGATTGCACTATTAAAGTGAAAATGATATGGCTTTGAACCCCAAAACAAAATAGAAAAATAGAAGCCATCAGCCTGCAAGATACAGATATGGCAGTAAAGGCATAGCATTTAGGAAAAGTAATCATTCCAATGTGAGTTTGAAGGAGAACTGCAAGTAACTCAGATAAATGTACTTAGCTTTTCAAGTTGATGGTGAGAAAACAACTCCCATGTATTGCTAATATACAGGGTGTCCATGAAGTGTCTTTACAATTTAAAAACATAATTACAAAGGCAACTGATAAGATATATTAATTACATTTTTTCTGTTGTACTCAGTAGTTGTACAAGTTTTTAATCACATTGTATTTTTGTATTTCAAGCATCCTGTTGATTAAAGAGGCATCCTTTTGAATGAACCCCTGAGAAATGGCTATTCCTCAAGAGAAGGCACATTGTGTATCATGGGTTCTATGGGGCTATGTTAAAGATATCGTGTATTGAACTTAGATTCGGGACATTACTGAAATAAAGCAGAAGATAACAGATGTGATTGCAAAGACTGATGAGAGTCTGCTACAGCGAACACGGCAAGAAATCCAGCCTCGCCTTGATGTGCTTTGTGCGACTAATGGTGTCGATACAGAGGTGAATTAAATGAGGTAAAAACTTTGGAAACCACTGAGTACAATAGAACAAGTTTAATTAAGATATCTTATCAATTTCTCTTTGTAATCCAGCTTTTAAATTCTCAAACGACTTAATGGACACCCTGTATCTATTGTGGATACCAGCTTGTAATATAATGTCCTGCATGTGTTACCTTAAAGCACGTGTCCAACTCAAGGCCCGTGGGCCAAATGTAACCCGCCACGTCATTTTATGTGGGCTGCGGGAAAGAAAATTAAAAGGTATGACTGTCTTACAATATCAGTTTATCCAGAGATACACAATTACACAGCCATTTTTTCATATCTATGTAAATCCATATGCAATATTTGTAACTTGAATAAGTAATAAATACGGAAACGGTTAATTAACAAGATTAAAAAGTATTTACATTTATTTTACATTACGTTACATTTAACAACCATTTTATTGATGTGGCCCACCCCTGCCCAAAAGGGTCATTATCTGATCTTCAACCATGAGTGAAGAACATGTTTCAGAATGAACAGTTAGCTCCTCCCATAATTATTCCATTTAGCTGATGTCAAACCCTGACAGAGAAACAACTGCCATCTCTGACAGCTGTTTCCACATGGTTCTCATACAGTGTCTCTGATTGGATAAACCCATTTTTACCTGGCAGATGTTTCCGTATATACTTTTTTTTAAATATGTAGGAAATATTATTCTGTCATTTTTTTCCCACTAATTACTGCTTTTAACATATACACACGTGGACCAGAACTGGAAAAACTAAAATTCAGGTACATGCCCTTTAAAGACTTTGGTATCTCTGGTGAAGTTTAGATAAAAGGTTCGTCATCTTGTAAACAGGTATTATTTTGGCCTTGTTATTTAGGACAGTCTGGTTAGCGAGGTCATCACCAAGTGCCTAGACAGTGATGTAACAGAGAAAGTTGCAGAGTGGTCCAAAAAGTTGCTAAGCTCTGCGCCGAACATGAGCCGGAGAAAATCCCTAAGAGCTGTTTATGAGAGGAGGTTTATGACTCACTTCCATAAACACTTAACTTCTGCTCAAAGGGAGAATATTGGAGAGTGACACACCCTCGAAAGGTCAAGTGTCATTCTGTAGGTCGCAGGTATGTTAAAAAAGAAAGGGCATCATTGACTTCATCTACGACAAAAACCCTAACTCCCTCTGGTTTTTAGCAGGCTACGCAATCCGGCCACTCCATATTTAAATTTTTCATTTCATTTATCTTTATTTATACAGAGTCCAATGAAAGCACTCAGTCTCTCTTTTTCATGGGCGCCCTGTTCAAATACTGAAAAATACAAACAAAACGAATAAGTACATAAGTCCATTTAAAACATTAAAAACAGGTGCAGGTGTGAGTAGAAATGTTTATCACCAGATTATTAAATTCCATTAGTGGCACCAAAGTATCCAATTTTGCTTTTCCTTGAAATGTACTCCATTTTTGAGACGCAAAATAACCAACTAATTTCAGTTCTGGAGCGGCAAGTTTTTAGATGTAGACAATCATGAGATCTTGTATTGAATGTTCCAGTGTCAATGTTCACCAAATAAATGAAGTATTCCTGCAGTCTATGAAGTAGTCTCTTATAAATATATTTTATACAGTGTTGTTTTCTTCTGACAGACAGCGACAGACAACCTGCTTTTTCAGAGAGTGTAAAGTGTGTACAGTGATGAGTTTTAAATTCATCACCTGTTATGAAACGAAGGACTGAGTGAAAGAGTGTCTGAGTCTGATGTTATTTTATATCCCCATAATCTACTTCAGAAAGAACAGTTTATTTATTGTAATTCATTTGTTTCTGTAATAATGTGATAATTTTGACGTTAAACCGCTACATAATTCTGAGACATGTATTTTACAGGATAAGTTTTAGTCAAAAGCCCAGATATTTGTAGGTGGCGACTCTTTCAATCGACTCTTCACAGCGTATAAAGATTTGTAACTTGCATTTTACTTTGATGTAATGTGGACGGGGAGTGTGACATACAGTACTGGCTACACGAGGTTCGGTTTGATCGTAAGAAAACTGACCACGAGTGTCGCCAAAACATGCACAATAGGTAAAATCCTCCAGCTAAAGGCAGCCAAGCCTAACTAAACATCTAGACATGGGTCAACAAATTTCCCTACCTCGACCTTACCCATTATCATTCCAGTTGTAGGATTTCACATATAGAACTGCCAATGTCAACAGCAAATTAGTTACATACAGTACAGACTACAAAGCCGTACTACTAACCGCACTGATTTATTTTGTTTCGAGTTAACTGAACCACAAAGACTAAAGTAGCAGTAAGGAATTTGCTCGGATTCATTTGCGGCACATGCGTAGTTACCATAGTTTTCATGAATAATTTACACTCACTGATCTTGTTTTTTAGCATATTATATTGTTTACAGACACTCCAAATATGAAATATGTCTAATACATTTGAGAATATTATCAAAACAAAGTGGAAACTGTATATAGAAAGCTTAATATCTCTCCCCAGCACATATCTTTGACAGGCTTTCATTCCTGCCATTTGCAAGGTGATAAATGCCACCAGGCGGGGCGTCTCGTACATTATCTCTTCTCTAAATACTGCGGCGGTGACAGTTGTTGTCTCGCTTTCTCTGTCAATAAAACCTCTTTATAGAACATCATTAACTTTGATTGGGGTTATATTTATTATTACCCAATCCTCATAAGGGGTGTTGTTTATTTTTATCTGCTCTGCAATGTCTTAAAGTGATCGCACATTCATCAACCATTTGGAACAGACACAAGGCCCCGCACTTTGGAATTGTACGTTTTTAGTCCTAGCCATCTCACAACAAAAGTGGAATGCTGTAAGAAAAAGAAATTGGTTTGCAAACTTTTTTATACAAAATATTTGTTTGTTCTTTTTTTTCCACCTTCAAGGCACTCAAAGAACTGTATATCAACTGAGCGAATATTTGTATGTTTTTTTCAGATTTTTATAAAGCGCTTTTCCACCTTCTAGGTGCTCAAACCACTTTACATCAAGGAACCACTCACCCATTCACACACACATTCATGCATCATGTTTGGGGCGACAGTGGCTCAGTAGTTAGAGTGTTGGTCCCCCAACCCGAAGGTAGGAGGATCAAGTCCCTCTCGGACCAGGTTCTGCCGTTGTGTCTTTAGGCAAGACACTTCACCCCCCACATTGCCTAGTGTGAAAGTGGTGTGTGCGCGAATGATAGGTGGTGGTCGGAGGGTAAAAAAAAAAAAGATATTTTTAGGTCAAGAGTGGGACCCGAACCGCCAACCTTCAGATCAGTGGACAAACACTCTACCAACTGAGCATTTAATGAATCTCTATGGTAATGTTCCTAATTTTCATTTTGCTGAATTTTTCCCATGCAAAAGACACACTACTTTGTTTTAACTTGTGAATCACTATGGCAACATTTAAAAGACATGATATTTTGCTTTAAATTGTGAATCGCTATGGCAACATTCCTAATTTTCATTTTAAGGACTTTTTCCCATGCAAATAACCCAGAATTTTCTTTTAAATTGTGAATCGCTATAGCAACGTTCTAAAGACATGATATTTTGCTTTAAATTGTGAATCGTTATGGCAATGTTCCTAATTTTCATTTAAAGTTTTGAGGACTTTTTGCATTCAAACACACAATATTTTGTTTTAAATTGTGAATCGCTATGGCAACATTCAAAAGAGATGCCATTTTGTTTTAAATTGTGAACCGCTATGGCAACATTCCTAATTTTCATTTTGAGGACTTTTTCCCATGCAAATAACCCAGAATTTTCTTTTAAATTGTGAATTGCTATGACGACGTTCAAAAGACATGATATTTTGCTTGAAATTATGAATCGCTATGGCAACATTCCTAATTTTCATTGTGAAGACTTTTTCCCATTAAAAAGACATAACATTTTGATTTAAATTGTGAATTGCTATGGCAAGGTTCATAATTTTCATACAAGTAACCCTTCAGCGTCACTCACACATACAGCAGAGTATAAAACACACATCAGAACGGTTGAAAAGTGTCTTGCTCAAGGACACTAAAGCAGTGCACTGGAGGGAGCCGGAATGAAACTGTACATTTTGATCAGGTTAAACACCGCTGTCCCACAATGTGTCAATAAAACCCAGAGACACTGACATTTTCTATGGAATGGGACAAAATCTACACCTAGTTTATATTCAAAATGATAAAAACAGATACCACAGTGGGAATATTACATTATACTGCATCCTGTGTCCCTGATTCATGTGTGATTAAATTGACCTTTTTCCTACCTTCAAAACAGAAGAAGCTCTTTTTAAGAAAATATCTGAGTTTCATAGTTTCATCCTTTGATTAAGTTAGATTTATGCTATTTGGGCAAAATTACTTTCCAACTGTATTTACATTTCAAGCAACGTCCAAACTTTGGAGTTGTAAACAGTCTAATTACTTTCAGCATTTCCTTTTGTTTTACCACCGCTGTCCGTTCCTTTTTAGCCTAATTAATGAGCGGCATTTCAAACCCTTGGACGACTCTTTTACGAGGAAAGAAATAAAAGAAGAAAAAGGACGTAAAAGTGAGCACGGGGGAGTATGGAGCACAACTGTCCTCTCCTAACAAAGGCTTTATTGGATCACTTTATGGGCAAACTGGCAGCACATGTCGGCCATGCTAACCCACAAGTATTCTTCAGTTGATTGTTAGCACGGTCCGCAGAAGAAAAAGAAGAGCAGCGTAAACACACAGACATCGGCAGCTGGTGCTTTGGGCAAACTGGAATTAGAAACAGAGACGCTCCGTGGCACGCCTCATGTGGCTCCTGATCAATGCCATGGAAAAATCCAATCAGAAACAGGATTTGGCCCAAAGTCGAGCTAGGTCATAGAATAAATTGTCGATTTTTACTGTTATTTCTGTAGCCGACTCCAGCGATTGAACTTTAGGAGGATAAATTGTAACTTTAGTACACATATAGGGAGTGTGATTTTCAGATCTGTCGCTGTGAAAAAGGACTCTTGTAGAAAGGGTAGTTGGAACATCAGAACGGTCTTTGGGAGACTCGTTACTTCTTGTAATGACTGGAAACAATTGGCTGCAGTTTCTCTGGTGGCAGTTGCAGCGCCGGCTTTAATGGGCAGGATATGAGGGATTATCCAAGGGTGTGTTTTCAATAAAATCAGAAAAGGAGAGGAAGAAACTGTTGGATTTGTTTTACATTCTTCTTCCCACAATCCCCTTACAGCAGAATCATGGTCATGGCAGTTATGGCAAATCAGCTTAGTGAAAATATTGACAAAAATGTTTTTAATATGATTTTTTCTTTCTTTTTTTCTTTTTTTTTGTCATGGTCTTTAAGAAGAGGTAAGATGATTTTGCGTGGTTAAAGAAGCTCCATGTGCATTTGAAATTAGTTGGGATTGTTCAAATATATGTTGTCATTTTACATAATTTTTTATTGAGTTTCAAACAGAAATTTTCTCTCCTTACGTATCTTCTTATAATATCTAAATATACCAACTGTCCATATTCCTTTGGCAATCATTGTATTTTGGTGGTTGCACCGACAGAAATACAAAAAGTCCTGGTTTTTGATTAGTAATAAATTAGAGTGTGCATCAAAGTGGACCACACAGGCCTGTCTCATGTGGTTCCTTTTGGGCCTAGAGCGCTGTGAAGGCCCATGTAAACAGATAGGACTAGATAATCATTTAATTGAGCTGAACTGACACAGACCATGACAACATGTGTCCTCTGGTGCTGGAGGAGAACCAAATGTTCCATCTATTGTGCGTCCTGCGTTGGACGGCATCTGCTGGAGAGAGTATCTCATAAGTATCTCATAAGTCATACAGATACAAGAAATGAGATTCTTGAGATGATAAATGATCTGAAATTGTCTGGTGAATTATTAACATTTAACATTTATCTGTCATTAAAGCAAATTTCAGATATGTCGTCTTCTATTTTAAGAGATACATTAAACAAAAGATAAAGCTACCATTTGTAATTATGGGCTGACCAGTCCCTGTTGTATTCTCACTTAACACCACTAGATGCTAGCTCGTGGTCATAGTGTGTCAGTGTGTCAGCTTGAGCCAGAAGAAGAACAGACAGCACAGGTGAGTCTGAACAAACGCTAGGTGAGGGAGGTAACAAAAGAAAAACACATAAACTCACAGATGGTCGCTTTAAAGGAGACATATTTTGCACACACATAAAAATTATAACTTTTGCTGCGATAATTGTGTTTTCACCTACGCCCTATCCCCACCCACTCCTCTGTTGTAACTTGAAAGAGGTGGGGCCAACATCACAATCAGTTTTGCAGCTGTGAACAGGAATTCTTAGTTCAATCTCGATAGATTTAGATCAGTACTGCAGTATACAATGAAATAATGATGTGCGCTACCAGACAAAACAACCCCATCATTTTAATACTGCGCACAGCCTTGTTGTGCTGCAAACAACCGAATAAACAAACTATTACTACCAAATCCTACATCTTCTTTTAAGGAGAAAAAAGGTCTTCCCTGCTTAATCCATAGCACACATGTTGAATGAAAAAAAATAGATTGAAATCAGGAATTTTCAACAAAAAGTCTCTCCATTTTCAAAGCGTAAAATCTATGCACGTGTTCATTTCTTATGCATTTTGATCTTTTTGGGGGGTTTGTGTGATAACCTTGACACCTCTTTGTCACACTGTGCCACAGTTGCATCATTCGGCACAATCCTAACATCATTGTTTAGTGCTACAAAGCCGGAGTGAATGAAACATATTGAACTGGCTGCTGGAATGTGTTATTTTACAGCGAGTCCGTATCAGATACCACTTCAACCATATATGCCGGGACAAAAATCCAAAACATCAGCGAATATAAGTGATGTATAAACTGTGAAATGGCCAATGTAAATGGTGTTTTGGCATAATTATGTGATGAAGAAAAGAGGAAGGAGAAATAGATACATGAGAAGGATGAGGAAGGGAATACCACAGTGGGAGAGGTATAAAAAAGACGGGGACTTTGTGTAAATTGAGAGGCAGAATACTTTCCCTCCGTGAGCTGACAAAGTTTGACGCTCAACTAACTGGGCTGTTTTGACAGGTGTCAGATGGTCCGTATTACGATTTCACCACTGGGCCCTCGGGAGCCTGCATCATGGGCCACAACAGGACCGTCCAATCTGCAAAACAATAAAGTGCCATGGCGGAAAAGTAAAAAAAAGAAAAAAGAAAAGGGACACTGGACTTCCTCGCTGTGGAAATCGCTGGCTAGGCACCAAGTCGGCATGTGTCACAGTGTGGGTGAAACTGTCTGAGAACAAAAGCCACTAAAGATAAAAATGCAGATGGGATTATGAATGAAGAGCATAGGGTATTCTTAAGCTGCTTTGTTCTGTCTGTCTGTCTCACAGTAGACAAATATTAAAGAAGACATGTTGTGCTTTTTCAGATATTTATGAAACTATAACACACGTAGATCATTATTTCACATTCTGTTTTACCGCAGCGAGTTACAGATTTTCTTGAATGTGCTTTTTTTTTTTTTTTGACGTACATGTTTTCTATTCCTAAAAATTCTAAAAAATGTATAATGTTTACATATAACTGGACTGCACTGGCTCCGCATTTCATATTGGGTGTAATTCAAAATGTTATTGTGTTTAAATGTGTGCACTCTATGGGTCCCACCTTATTTGAGGGACCCTGTACTCCACCCAGAGCCCTGAGGTCAGCTGTGCCCAAAGCCAGGCTCAAGACAGAGGTGACAAAGCCTTTTCTGTGGCAGCACTCAGACTATGGAACAGCGCCCTCTGCCTGTCAGATCCTTTAGACTGAAATCCCGCCTCTTCTCCCTGGCATTTAATACTAGCTAGACAGGATATCTTGGTGTTTATTGTTCTTTTATTATGCATTGTGTTAGCTGTACATTTGTTTTGTTTTTTATGTGAAGCACTTTGGGCAGCTGAAGGTGTTTTAAATGTGCTATATAAATAAACTTGTATTGTAATTTATGGTATGATACAATGTTCTAACAGTGATTTGATTTTGCTTAGCACTGCAGCCTGGATGAAGAGCCATATTTCACAACCTCTCTAACCTCTAAATATGTTGAAAACTGTCATATCTTCCCACTGCGCACGGCTATAATTTGTAATAGATGTGTAAATGTGTCTGATTAAAAGTTATACTGGAGCAAAGCTGTGGGTTTGAATCCCACTGACGCATGTTTTACTGTCACCGCAACAAAGACGACCGTCCGCATTGGCTCAGCGCCCCGGGACTGCGGCTATGAGTCGATCTGATGGTCCTCACTCACCATGGGACAATGTCTGAGGAGACCAAAGGAATAGTATGGTTTGGAAACGTCAACATGAAAGTTTAGGCTTGAAAAATGGTGTCTGCGTTCTACAAGGACCACAGGCAACCGACAAGGCATCCACAAGAAATGATACATATCCGGGATCCATACACAAACATATTTTCACATTGGTAGTAGACTGCGAGGTGGCGGTACACTGATTCTGATTCCCATTATGGAATGAATCAAGAACCAGTTTTAATCTAATTCCCAGGATGCCCTATTTCCTTTTGATAGTGACACTAGTTCTTCTACCGATCATCTCAAAATTTAAAGGTTTTATATTACACGAAATTGACTCTTGTGAGCTATAAGTCATTGTTAGAATGTTGTTACCTCCACAAAAACATACCGGGAGTTGTGTTTTGGTTCATTCACACATGTTTGAGTAAGTATTTATGATTAGCCTACATCTCCAAAGCTCAAAATGCTCTGTTCCACCTTATGATGTCATGTAGTGGTAGTTTTCAAGTTAACAGCTCCCCCTTTTACCTCTTGTTCAGTACAGACTGGCAATTTCAAGGCCGTAATCATCCAAATGATTCTAGTGAAGGTGTACGGAGTTTAAAAACGCAGTGGGGTACTTCCTGTATTACCACATGACATCACAAGGTGGAGCAGATTGTTTTATGTTTGAGAGAAAAACTCGGTCTAAATATGCAGATCTGCGTGTTAAACATGTGTGAAAGAAACAAAACACAACTCCAGGTCTGTTTGTGATGAGGAAACAACATTAAAACATCGGAAAATAGCGTAATATGGGCCCCCCTTCTTGGCTCAACTGATGCACAATAAAACCTCACAGGGACCTCACCTACTTGAAATGCCTAATACATAAAATATTTAGACTCCAGTGAGTATTACATCATGAAGCTGAAACAACTTGCAGAATTGGAAAAATGCAGGGTATTGCTTCAAGGGTTAGAGGAAAGCTGTTAACACATCTTGTATAAAGTCATAGCTTTTTATGAAGTCTGCCTAGTAACACATGTGTACCTTTCTTATCCAAGAATAGTCCAACAACAGTAAAATATGCAATTTACAGAGTCAAACAAAGGTGTCTGTGTTAAATCCTATAAAAGCCCAATCAGACGGTAAAGCAGGAAAATTGTGAGGCACTTTGTGGAATGGGCCAGCGTCCTTGACTATCCTGGTGATCCCATTGCCTGTACTTTTTAGTGGTCATCCCTAACAAGATCAAAGTGTCCTCAGTATCTGGCAATCTGCAGAATGAGACAGTATCTGGTCACCTGTGTCACATGTACTCACCTTTCCTTCAAACAAATATTTTTTTAGAAAGTGAAGTACGTTCCCATGTCACACTTGGCAGACTCTCTTGGATTTTTTTGTTCTCTTCTACTTTTTACTTTGAGCATTTTACAAATAAAATGAGAGTCACTGGTATAAATCTTGCTGTGATCTATGTGAAAAAACATATTAGGAGATAAATGACTTACAATCGAGAAGTATTGAAAGCATTTTATAATACCATTGAGAGGGCTACTGCCTTTGGAACCATTTTTGTTCCACTTGGAAATCTTTCCTACATTATTTCTACATTAAGAGGAGGTTTTCTAAAATACCATTTCTCTCTTGAAACATCCTTCACAGCATGTGAGGGACTAAAGGAGGTGAGAATTTATGATAGCAGCAGACACTAGATTTCTCAAAGCACCTCCATGTTCCAAGTAAAATAATTTGAGTTTGGCGAGTTTTCAGCTTTAGTTTTGCACGTTTTTAAAATGTCTTTACTTATTTATAAAAGGATAAAGAGTTTGTAAATATAGTCTCACTGACAGTATCTATGCAATGAGACATAACATTGTGAATATGTTGTGCATTCAAGTGCAAGTTGAATGAATCTGGTCATATATAAAGTCTGGGTTGTTGTGTCAGTGTCTCACTTCTATAGCGGGCTGGGCTGCTGGAGTAACAGGAGGTCTTGGCTGTGACTGCTTTGTAGACAAACTTGACAGAGAAACGTCCTGTTCTGTATATAGAAGCACTATTCTTCTGTAGTAAAAGGCATAGCAGCCTCTCTGTATCACATCAGATAGACCGGCCTTCTCTCCACATGCACAGATGTTCGTTCATCATTAGACCGCTTTTAGAAACTGTATGAATAAAAACTTTGCACAACTCGCACACCATCTTTCAAAAATGTGAAAAACTTAAAATTAACTTTGTGTTGTGCAGAAAAGATTTAGTGTTATCTTATCTTAAAACCATAGACTGTATATATGAATAGACATAGCTAATGTGCTGGTTGCCGCATTCCAAGTAGAAAATGTTCATGGGCGCGCTTCTGGCTCCGGCTCCAATTCACTTTACATTGAAAAATTGTCACCCCTCTCGCTGTAACTGTTGCAGTGAAATATGAAGCAGAATATTTTGCTATTGTGTCTGTAAATCAAGATATGAAGATTAAAAACAGACAAATCAGGCGCCTTCTTTCCTCGAGGTTGCTCCCACTAGTGTTACCAACAGGTTTGATTGACAGTGCTGCTGTTTACCTGCTCCCTGCTAAACTAGTGGTGCAGTAAGGGGTGTTACCTTTAACAGCCTCGCTCCACATTGGCTCTTTGGTTGCTATGATACTCGCATTCGGAGCTCCAAATATGGAACTCGGCTCCAAACTCGCCCTCTAACTGCTCCCCTCGATGAGCTCCATTTGACTGGAGCTATGGGTGACGTCACACTCACTTAGTCCACTTCTTTATACAGTCTGTGCTTAAAACATAGACTTAAGATGGCCACTTTTGAAAGCCTTGTTGTTCAGTTTTGCAAGTGAAATGATGAGCAGGACTTTTTTCTATTAGAATACAGGTACTTACCACAGCAAAGAAAGGGGGAAAAAAGCCAATTTTATCTTTCTCTCTGATTTGAAGACCAAAAATGCACTTTTAATGTACCCTGTGATAATAAAATGAATCAGTTCCTTCACCTGTCAGTGCTCTTTATGTGTTGCCAGATCTGTGTTGTATATCATGCTTTCTATGTGCACAATAGATGTTTTATGCCCACTACATGTTTTACAATGTTGTCTTTTACAAATTAGACCTGTGGCGGAGGTGATTTGTTGCAGATGCCCACACCGGCAGCTGGGTAAATTAAAGAGGTTCCCTGGCACTGCTCCAGCTCTTTTACGGGGCTCTGATGCCATTCCGAGCGGTGCAATTTACAGTGTTTTAATGACGCCGTGTATTTTTACCGAATCCTCGTATCCCCACGCAGAGCACTAATGAGAGGGACGCAGACTAAAGTAAGAGCCACTTGGAGGAGGTGGTAAAAGTTTGTGGCTGTGTTACACATGCAGTAAAAACCAAGGCGAAGGAAAACAATGATCAGACGTGTGTGCTATGTAGGGATTATACCAACATCAAGCAGACAGCGCTGTGTCAAGTCTGTGAAATGACCTATACGGTGAAGTTTATGGATCCATTTAAACATTTGAGAACCCAGAGCCAGGTGGATCGAGTGTTAAAGAGAGATTTGTAAATGAGCCCGATAAAAGGAAAGTAGTAAAAAGAAAGTGCGTTTTATTAGCGGTTTGCAGCTATATCGTCACATGCATTTTTTTTTTACCATGAACTTTAAATTAAGTAGTTTCTGTATCTGTATCTAATTTCTATATCTATTGATATTTTGAAACACAGACTTTTTCATTACGTTCTTTCTCAAACCACATTAAAACTGGAACTGAGCGGGAATGAGAGGGAATCTTTGCTATTACAACACAGGTACTTTCCACAGCAAAGAAAAAAATTGCCAATTTTACCTTTCTCTATGATTTGAAGGCCAAACATGTACTTTTAATATATTTCTATAGGTGCCCGCTGATAATAAAATGAGTCATTACCTTCACCTGTCAGTGGTCTTAGCGTGTTGCCAGATCTGTGCAGTATATCGTGTTTTCTACAGTGTGTGTACTACATTCACTGGTATTTTGAAATCCAGACTTTTTCTTTACATTCCTTCTCAAACCACATCAGAATTGGGACTAATCTTGGGGCTAAACCTGAACTAGGGTTGTCAAAAAAGATAGCCCAGTAATAATCGATACTAAAACTAGTAGGCAAGGGAAGTTTATTTGTCTCACAATTCATGCATAAAGTAATTCAAGCGCTTTAAAGAATAAGAAAGACATTGAAATCACAATACAAACAAATAAAAACATAAATAATTATCATAAAATTTGCTTTAAAGGAGAAGAGTACATAATAAAAACCTTTCAGTCTTATGCACAGCTAAACAGAACTGTTTAGAGCCTGGATTTAAACATTGTCAAAGTAGAGGCCTGTGAGATGGTTCATATGGCACTAACATATCAGAGATGTACTTTGGTGCTAGGCCATGGAGAGACTTGTTCACACAGGACTTATGTGCTTGTACTTTCTGGTTCAAGTCAGGACCCAAATAGCACCGTTCTGGTAGTATGGTATGTGTGTTACTATGTGCTCATATGAAAAAATATCAAAATTGGAAACAAAACAAAAAAAACTTAAGAAATCTAGATGAATGGACTTTTTCCATTTCAGGAATTTTGTTGTAGCAAGTCCCTGTACAATCACACCAAAACTGCAAAAATCTATCCACACAAACTAAAAGTACAAAAAAGACAAAATTGGATCTTTCCAGTATGTTTCCTTAGTAGCAAAATTAAGTTTTACAATCGATCATAAGTTCACAATTTTAACAAGACCAGGAATAAAAATCTGAAATAAACTGGGCTAAATGACAACACAGTGTGAGCACAGCCTTAATCTTACACAACAAATAATCATCTTAGTTGTCACATAGTATCACATATTTTCCTGGTCTTCCATCTCCTCGTTGGTGGTCTGCTGGTGTCCACTGCTCACAGAGAGCTGTCAGAGACTCAGAACAGCAGGGGGCTTTGGGACCATGTGCTGTAAACCCCACAGCACACATAAGTGATAATGAGGCCCGGCTCTCTGTTTACCCAGACTTCATGGGCGGCTGTCAGCATGTGGTTGGAGAAGGCAGTACCATCCGCTCGCTTGTGTACAAACATTCAACATATAAAACCCGTGTACACACAGACGTCTACAGACGCTATTCCCGTTCAGCAAATTCTCCCAAAGAACAACACGAACGCGCCACACATGAAGTGGAGAGCCACAATAACAGCACACAGCCTTTGGCACTAAAAGCTTTGTTTCAATTTCCCGAAAGTGTAATAGAGCATGGAGAGAATTAAAGCACCAGATGGACGGAAGTTTCCTTTGGTGGCCCTCGTATTAGATGAACGCCACGCAGTGACCCCAAACACATCCATAAATAAAGTCAGCACAGCGACATTCTAACACTGTGGACCTCTTCATTTTAATAATTGAGTGTTCGACATTAAACAGCTGTGCCAGACTACTTAACAGATTACCTGTCGTAGTCGTAAGCTTTGTCCTAATGTGTTCAGTCTGAGGTGGTGGGCGTACCTGATATTCACGTTGTCAAGGTGACACAGAATAAAAGTTGTTTATTTTCCCTTGAAGGTTACTGCAAAAGGACCACATTATTTCAAATACAACTGTAACTAGAGACGTGCTTAATAAAAAACAAAAATCCCCCAAAACACAAAATTATTATTATTACTATAATTTGTTATAGATGAAGTATTGTATTGGCATGTGGTTGGGTCAGTTTATTTTTAATATTTATTTCTGACTATTAGCCAAAAAAAGAAAACCCTGAACAAGGGAGTAAAGTATGTTAAAGTATCGTGAGGTGACAGTAGCTCAGCTGGTAGTGTTTGTCCCCTGATCCGAAGGTTGGTGGTTCAAATCCCGTTCTCGACATAAACATCATTGGTAGAGCGGTCAGCTGTTGTGTCCTTGGGCAAGACCTTAACCTACCTCACGACTAGTGTCTGTGTGCACTGGTGTATGAATGTGTGTGAATGGGTGAGCGGTTAATTCATGTAAAGTTCCTTGAAAAGTTGAGTTCCTTGAAGGGGGAAAAGTGATATATAAACTATATGGCCATTTACTAGGGTCTGGTAAATGATCCAATGTTAGGCCTTGATCAGCCATAGTTTAGGCCTGGATAGTCCTTATGTGGTACTTTATGTTAAAACTTTAAGAACCATCTGTCTGATCTCATCTATGCTTTTTGAGGCAGCTGAAATGTATACAAAATAAACACATGATCATTTCAAAATTTTACTTCCTCAAGCTTTGTCCTAAACTCTGACTGGCACAGCTGTACCTGCATCCTTCTCTGAACGCTTTCAAGGTGAGTGCAAAAATTAAACTTTTTCTTGAAGGACACTTGCTGCAAAACACCCATCCATCCTCATTAGCCTGGTCTTCCTGATCTGAGAAGAGCACTTTTCTCCAACAAAAGCAGCTGTGAACATTTTCCTGGCCCCAGAGGAGGGTTTGACCTCCTGCACCCCCGTACCATTACCAGGGCTGGCGCGGCGCTTTCTTCTGACTAATGTACGCTAATATCGGGCACCTGACCCATACCAGAACCACTGAGGGAGCACGCACCTCAACTAATGTAACCAAATCTCAGTGGTTGACCCTGTCTCCTTCCATAAAGTAGGCCACATTCTTCCTAAAACACTATGAAACATGCGTTCCCACATCTTTGAGATCTGCAAATGTGTTGATTTACATTGCTTTAAGTGCTGGGAGATTTTGTCCTGCCAAAGTATAACATATTACGAGTAGATAAGATAATCTATGTTGAAGCGTAAATAAACTTTAATCTATATTGTTTCATAATAAAAGTAGGAGAAAATGGAGATAACATGGTATAGGATTTCCATGTGGAGACACTTGTGCAAACATGTATCGGTAACAGTATCTGCTAAATCATACAGGGTCACGATGGGGTCACGCAGATCCCAAAACAGATTTACAGTATGGAGGGAAGCTCATTATTCAAAAAGACAATAAAATAAAGATGTTCTAATGTAAACAAAAATACAAAGAACAAAGAAGACTTCTCCCAAGTGAATAGTAAAGATGCACGGTAAATCGTATAAATTACCACGGGGTGAGTGACTCTGTAAGCCTCATGCTGTTGTTGTGTACTTGGATAAAACTTCTTAGACTTGCAATGTATGATGTAAGTGTGACTGCGACTGGAGAAAAACAGCCCGATACAAACTATTAAACAAACTTCAGAGCGTCATGTTCAGGAGGAAGTGTTCTGTACTCTGGCATCTTTAGTTCTTTTAGTGAGAAAATACTATAAATGTCAAACTTTACAGTAGTTTGGGAACACATCATATCTTAAAGTATAATAGTATAGGTTCCTTTTCAGTCCAGAAGTGGGCAGAGTAGCCAAAAATGAAAGACAGAAGTTAAAAACAGACAGAAGTTAAAAAAAATAAAAATACCGTACATTTCGGACTATAGAGAGCACATCAATATAAGCTGCACCAGCTAAATTTGAAAAGAAAATCAATTTTGTACATATATAAGCCGCTCATGAATATAAGCCGCAGGTTTTCATATTGTAACATGAGATATTTACACAGAAAGATGGTGCACAGACACGCTTTTTTTAAAACTGTGCCTGAAAATTGGCACCAACACGACATCAACACGGGATGAACACACCTGCAGATTTAGAAAATAAAGCTGCACCAACACGGAAAATCAGCTTTTATTTCCTTTGAAAACTTTTGTCGTCTTTTTACATTGACCAAGTTGGATTCATTGATGCCGAGCTTACATGCAGTGGCTCTATTTCAGGGGTCGGCAACCCGCGGCTCCGGAGCCGCATGCACCTCTTTCAGCCTTATACTCTGCGTGGCTTGGGAAAATACATTTTAAGTATTTAATTGAAGTGTATTTTATTTGTGTTAGCTCTTTTTTGTTGTAGTTTAAATTGGAAGATTATTATGATCTTAAAATTAAATTATATTTTCTTATTTTTCATTGCTCAAAATAAGCGTCACACTCGTGGAACAATGTTCAAAACAATCACCGCTCACGTCTCACGTCTCACAGACACAGACACAGACACAGCTCACTGTCCTGCGTAAAGAGCCCTGATTTTCAGACGCTGTGCGCGCAGGGGTCAGGAGCAACTTTCGCCCGTCCCTAATGACACACTAATAAGCTCGTCCGTAGATGTATCATGAAAATCCTGCTGGAAATCGCCACAGAAATCTATTTGATGTAGTAGCAAGTATATTATCTGCTCTTGTCTCCGCGATGATGTTTCACGTATAACACATCAGACATGTCGCCCAAAAGTAGAGCCACAAGCGAGTGAAAATGAGCCAAAACAAAAGTCTTTGGAGAGCTTTTAACAAAGGGGAAAAGGACAACTGAGGAGCCAGAAGAGGAGACTACGACCTCCAAGAAAAAGAAAGATACATTTAACAGACAATACCTACTTAAAATCTGGGTTTGTCGCTGCAGGTGAGTCTCACGTGCAGAGTCCGCTCTGTGTAATATGCGGGAAAAGCAAATGAGGCAATGAAACCTTCAAAACTGCTTTGGCACATGGAGAATAAGCACCTGGGATTAAATGATACGCCTTTAGAGTTTTTTTTTTTAAAGAAACTGCGGAGCAGAGTAGACATAATCACATAATCAGCGCAGAGCTCACACTGATGCAGCGGTTTGGTGAGTTGTATTTTTTTATGCACTAAAGTTGTTTTTGCCATATTTATCTGCGACATGTAGAAGGCTTGTCTGTGAAAATAAAACCTACATTATTCCGTTACATTATTATTATTATACACAGTGTTATCTTCATTTTAGATGTTAAAAAGTATTTGCGGCTCCCAGTGTTTTATTTTACGTGGAAAGTGGGTCCAAATGGCTCTTTGCGTGTTAAAGGTCGACCCCTGCTCTGTTTCCTTCTTTATCTTAAAAACTGCATCATATCCATTTCATGATGCGCAAAATGATCGTTCAAAATCAAAAACTCACTTTTACGTTTACAGCTAGAGAGCGCCCCCCGGTGGCCGTTATCCAGTAAAATTCTATAAATAAGCCGCACTGCTGTATAGGCCGCAGGGTTCAAAGCGTGGGGAAAAAGTCGTGGCTTATAGTCCGAAATTTACGGTAAACTAAATCATATCTGTAGGAGCGCTGTAAGAAACACAAATATTCAAATCATTCCATATTGTCAATGTAAAGCTTTTGTTATCTGTAAACTTACTCTGGGAAGAGTAACCCAAACCTTTACTCAAGTACAGTTTCATGAAAAAGTTACTCAAATAAATCTATCTGAGTAAATGTATCTGAGTACTACCTGCCTTTAAATCACAGGGGCGAATATGTTGATGTAATTTTAGCATGACTCTTACCACATCCCACATACATGCTCTGTCTGCTCGTGCTATTACAGTCCATTAATTGCTGGACTCTTCCACTGTGCGTGTTAAACCGTCGTCCACAGCTCTGTTAGGATTGGCCACGGTTCAAACAAGCTTATGAAGACTTTACATGATATATCACCTCACTGACTCCATGTCTTTACCTCCCCACAGTAAAAAGCACAGATTTTCCTGAGAAAACTGCAGCCTCATTATTTCTGCTGGTAGTGGCGACTTGCCTGGTAGGAGATGGCGCGAAGTTACTCTTAACCATTAGCCACACATGAATGGACGCGAGCATGATTCCAACAGATAAGATAAGAAAATCTGTAACTTTTTTTTTTTATTGCAATAGATTTCAGAACTTTTTACTCTTTAGAACTAGTTAAGTTCTATGTGTGAACTCAATTATGCATCATCCTGTCCAACCAAATCAGTTCTATTCAGGGAGGAAAAAATTGTGAAAAAAAAGAAAACATTTGTGGCCACAATTTCAGTCAGAATTTATATTTGGATTTTATTGGCCCCTAAAAGCGCAACACTGTAGTCATTATGAAATCACTCCATACTCAGTGGTGGTAAGGCTACGATTGTAGACTGATGGAAGTGAGGCTGCCAGTCTGCACCATCAGCCCCTCCAAACACCACCACTGAAAAGTCTGGCTTAAGGACACAACAAAAGAACTTGGCCCCAGCTATAAACTGTATAAAAAAGTGGATTAAGTGAGTGTGATGTCAGCCATAGCGTTCGGCTCCAGTCAAATGAAGCTCATCGCGACTCGCAGTTATAGGGCGAATTTGGGAGTTGAGATCCATATTGAGAATTCCAACCATGAGGATCATAGCAACCAAAGAGTCAATCTGGACCGAGTATGTTAAAGGCATAGACTGCAAAAAGAAGTGGACTAAGTGAGTGCATGACGATGGCTCCAGTCAATTGAAGCCCAATCTAGAGCGAGGTTGTTGAAGGTAACTTACACCTCTTCCTGCCCGTACCGCTGGTTTAGCAGGGAGTGGGCGCTTAGCAATTCTGTCAATCAAACCGGTTGCTAACGCTAGGGGGAGAGACCACGGGGAAAGAAGGCACCTGATTTGTCTGTTATTAATGTTCACCAACACAATAGCGAATTAAAAACATCAGGATCACGTAGAGCGGGTTAATACAAACATTTTAAGACCACAATGACGAGGCTCACTGCAGCAGTTACAGAGAGAGGAGCAATGTAAAGTGAATTGAAGCCAGAGTCGATGGAGCTGAAAGCGTGCCCATGCGCACTTCCTATGTGAAGCGCGGCGGCTAGCAGGTTAGCTATGTCCATTTATGTATCTACTCTATGGTCAAAGTGGACAGGCTTCTCACACAATTACACAGAAGTTGAGTTCAGTGTAGCCAGTGTATTCCCCCGTGTTCTTTACCATTATGAAAGAACTAAACTGTTAAGAATACACTGCATCAGCTTGTTCTCCCTTTTCACTCTCACATATTTAAGCGTGTGCGTTGTTCAGTTTTCATCGCGGTAAACGGTCTGTGGCTTTTGGTTCACACCTGGAATTTACGGTTTGGTTTCGGCAGCACCGAGCCTCCACTGCACATGCTTGGGGTGATAAATCAAACGCAGTGATAACAAACTCAACCCTCCTCAGCCCAAATCCCTTTTTAATCACTTCCAACAAGGGCAATACACACAGGAAAGGCCATCTCTTTGGGGTTAGGGGTGTCTCCAGTTTTCCACCGCATTAGCAAAGCCCTGGAGCAAGAATATAGGGGTAAAAGATAAAAGGGCGGAGAAGCCAATTGGAGCAGTTGTGGTGGTTGTTTGTCTATTAAGTGACCGCAATGACGCACACATTTAGATACAGAAAGTGTGTTTTTTTTAAGATGTGCCCTGATAAAGTGGAACATTACGTGACCTATTTTCCATTCTTCACTCAACTACCTCGCTCAATATGTCCACAAAATATCTGTCTTATCAAACTGGTTTATTTTTGAGTTTCCGAGACGGCTGCTCTGTCTGACCTGAACTTGATGTGTTTTATGATTTTTACCACCTTTTCGCTGTCGTCTTGTGTCCTCCACTGGCTGGTAATACAACAATGTCTATATTTATTACTCCTTCCACAACCTCATTTCAAGGTAGGACAAAAAAATCAAAGAAAAACAGAACACACACAGTTTGGCAGATAGTACCCGCACACACGTATAGGTTAGAAAATGGTTGCTTTGAATTGACGGCAGCAGGATCTTCCAAAACAGCCAATAAACTGAAAAAAAACAAGCAAAAAAAAAAAAAACAGGAGTATTCTGAAAGGACTTTTGTTATTGGCGAGACTGCAGAAAGATGTCTGGGTGCAGTATAAAAAAAAGCATTTAAAAAGTTATTTTAAGTGAAAATGTTCGACACTAGGGGCATTTGGAAAATCTGCAGAAACTAAAACACAACCGAATGTATGGGGGAAAAAAAATCTGAAATTCTTGTTCCCCTTGTTAGATCGACCCCTCAGTCTCTTTGTTTGTTTCACTCAAGTTTTAGGAAAGACAGAGGGTTGTATTGTACTGCTTTACATGGACATTCAGTGGATAAATTGGTGTAAAATGGCAAAAGCAATGTTAATCCATGTTGTCCATGCTTTTGTGTGAAAATGGAAACTCACCTATAGTAACATAGTACTTTTACATGTGTCTGTGTGGTTTCATACCTAAGCAGGGGAATAACTGTGGCGCTGACACGTCCGCCTGTATGGAGTGCTAACCACCACTCTGCTTTACGATGGATACTTAAACTGTATTTACATTGGGTATAGTACTTAACAACACATATTGTTGCTATAGTTAGTTTGTTTTGAATGGACTCAAAGTGTTATGTGTTTTGGGAATACTTCAACGTTGCCGTGAAGTTTGTGATGCCAACAGAGGGCGCCATTCCTGCAACTGACAGCACATGTAAAAGTGAAGAAGTTTGTATTAGCTTCTGTCAAAACGAATAACCTGTATAGTGGCAACTTTAGTATTCAAATAATATGACCAAGTCTGGTGAAGATGTATGGACTTTCAAAGCACAGAGGAGCTTCAACAAATACAAAATGCATTATTCCAGTAGATGAGGATGAGGAAAGTTGACTGAATAAACAAAGAAAAGACATAGGCGGTCAGAGAATCAAAGAGAGTGGAAGAACAGTATATTTAATAGTCCTTTATTGTTGGAAAATGTATCTTGTCTTTTCCCTTCCACTGCTGTATCAGATTTCGTTCAAGATGTGCAAATGTGTTTTGCACATGTACATTGGAGTGGAACCAGAGTTAATTGTCTTAAATGCAGCCAGGAGACATTTTTAGCAATTTACTATCATGTGCCAGTCCCTTTTAAAACTGAATCTGAACAGGCTTGGGTAAAGATTAGGTCCACACGTCTTTCTAAACAATAAAAATAACCTAAATACATTGACTTTGCCCATGGTCCTAACACCAGTCTATTAATTTTCCTGCTGTTTTGATATAGTTAATTAACAAATTTAACATATTTTGCATTGTATACTCTTCAACACAAACAATATGGTTTTCAAATCCCATTATTACTTTCAAGTTACTCCTAACAAAAGCATAACCTTATCGGAGGATGTTAAAAGACATTTATTAATTTGACATTTTACAATTATAAATGGTAAAAGCCTTCTTACTGTGCCAATACCAAATACACTATAGTGACCACCCTAGCTGCTGGTTTATTTGTATTTCCATAACGTTTGAGTTGACAAAACTGTGTCTGTACTCTCTTCTCCATCACTCCCATATCAGCCGTCAGCGTTGGGTCCAGTCCTCTGTCCCATGGAGCGCACCCATAGCCCTCTCCAGCGCAGCCAGATTAAATTACAGATCCGCTCCAGTCCAGACCCCACGCCTCTCCACGTTTGGTTCCCAGGCGCAGTGACACTTTCCAGATCTGTCTTTTCTCACAACACGTCCACAACATGCCTCCAAAACTCATCCCAGTTTTTTTGTGCGAGCCAGAGAGACGCGTAGCAAACATCTGAGGCGTCTGCGATCTGCCAGCTCATCTTATTTGTTTGCTGGAAAAGAGCCCGACTGTAAATCACAAACAGTTCACAGATGACATGAAAAACCCAGCTGAGTCAGAAGATCATCCCCGAGCCGTCTGCAGTCATTTGGATTCTTACTCACATTAAAATGCATGTGAAAGTTTGCCACCCAAGATTTCCCCTAAGAAAGACAATTTGTACCAACAGAGCAAAGATTAGTATTAAAGCACTGTTCCTGTTTTTTTACTGTTTTAAAAATGTGAAAAACAGAATCAGTTCATTTCAGATGATTTGCTGTGGTCTAATTTAACTCTCCCTTACCTTATGCATGCATTCTGACTATCCTAATCACTCACTGCGATGAGTTTATAAGTGGTGTTCACAACCCTCAGAGACCAGTGTGGAGTTTTGCCTTAACGGTAAAGCTAACAACAAATGGCATCCAAACAAGCACAATCGGACTTTTGTGACGATCGGACAATAAAACGCTTCATAATTCGATACAGTCAGCACGCAGCGAACTTATTTTGACCTCGAGAACTGCTTATTGCTGGGTTTCCGATGACATCACAACATTCAATAGACCAATAATATTTAATACAGATGGGGGCAGTTAAAATGAATACTGTTGAAATTCTGTTTTTTTGTCATAATATAGCCATTTCTTGTGTCTAGTCACTGATATAAATGATCCGGTTCAGCATTTGTGCATTTACCGTTAGATTATTGGCAAACAACAAAGTAAATAACAGGAAAAACTGGCCCTTGTCCCCCATCTGAGAGTATGACATCAAGACATTCTACAATCTACCAATACTACAAATATATATTGAAACAAGACACCCTGTATTCAAATATAAAAAAAACATAAATAAATCGTTCACAGGCGCCTTAAAGTTGATATTTTAACTTTTGAGAAATTTTATAAAATCCTGCTTGTTGACAGAAGTAACCAATGAATCAATGTCACGGTGGTTTGTTTTGCTTTTGCACCAGAGTAGACAATGCGAGAGAAGAACTGCTTACCCAATGTCAAAACACTGTTATATACGGTTTTAAGTAGCAGCTAGTGGCCAACATCCCGCCAGTGTCCTCCCACTGCCTTTGTACTTTGTGTTTAGCTGTTATAAAACCATCATTGAAAAACTTAGAATAATAAACTTTTTGTAATATTAGTGATGTTACCTTGTGCCCACACGCTCCCTCAAAAGCAACTTTTCGTTGAAAGGTCTTATATTACACACAAAACTCACTCTATTGTAAGTTTTGTGCCATGTTATAATGTTGTTACCACCACAAAACACGCCTGGAGTTTTGTTTGTTTGTTTGTTTCATTCACACATGTTTGAGTAATCCTGGTTTATTAGTCTATCTACAAAGCTCAAAAAGCTCTGTTCCACCTTGTGATGTCATGAGGTGGTAGTTTTCAAGTTAACACATACCTTTTAGCTTTAGTTCAGTAGAGATTGGCAATTCCAGGGCTGAAATTATTCAAATGATTCTAGTGAAGGTGTATAGAGTGGAAAACACATTGGAGCACTTCCTGTATTACCGCATGACATCACAGGGTAGAACAGAGTTTTCAGTTTGAGAGAAGAACTCAGCCTAAATATGCAGGGTTTGTGTGTTAGACATGTGTGAATGGAACAAAACACAACAATGTTTTTGATGAAGAAACTGCGTTACAACATAGATCAGAGAATAGCATAATATGGGCGCTTTAAATTTCCATAAAGTAGATTCTCCCTTTTCAACTTTTTCCTATTCAACTTTTCTAAAAAAAAATATCTTGGAGTTTTCAAATTAATCTTGTCAAACAGACTTCTCCTGGCTTCATCCTCCTTCTTACACATCTGCACAGACAGTACACACACACACACACGCGCCTTCGTCTGATATATGACCAATTACCACTGCACGCCGCCATCTCCATAACAAACTGTTGGGATACAAAGTTCGTCTCACAACATCTTACCTCATTCAAAGTGAAATTGATGAATGTGTGTGTGCGTTTGCCCTAAACAGCCTACAGATCTTTTGCTCATACATATTCATACAGGCACTAATGAAATATATACAGTGTGTGGAATGCATACACAATTGGCCCACTGGGAACCTGCTTGTCATCCGAACAAGCTCCAGGGTAACGATCACAAAATATACACTTTTGTCTTTACTGCTTGATAGAACGCATACCGGATATCAGTAATTATTCAAATTAAAAATCATTTACATTTTGATAATACTTGTAACATAAGAAAATCAATGCATGTTTTAAACCGTGCAACTGATCTATTAAGGTTATAACGCATTTTTGTTTTGTTTTTTTTTTCATTTTTGGCGTAATTGCTCAGTCATCCAGTGTGTTTTTAACAAAGAGTTGAATGTGATACTGTTGTCCTGCTAAGGCCTTTAAGGACTGAGCACACTATAGACCAGAGAGCAGTACAGCTTGCCTGGACTTTTATTACTCTTTTAGCCATAAAAATCATGTTAAAGGAAGTATCCGAATGTACTGCATTTTTTCACACAACTACCTCTATTTTACATATCCATCTGTATATTTTTTTAACGCATCTAATAAGTGACTGGAAAAATCCCCGCGGCATCTGTGCTCTCATTTGTCATCTTCGAGGGACAACGGAGGCAGATTACCGTAATGACAGTAAAATATTTAAAGAGCCCTGTGCCTCTGCTTTAAGACGCCATTTGAATTTACATGATCACACAATTGGTTGTTACGGTAATAGAAAGTCCGCAACCGCGCTTTATCGGCGACGACAGCATCCGCCGCCATAGAGCTAAGTCCTTTTCCAACAGATTCAAGGATTCTACCTCCACGTCAACGGTAGATAGAGAGATTTGGTCACAAAATACAATACAAAATTACTGACCAACAAGAGTAAAAAGAGAAAACGTCAAATATAATTTACGAAGAAAATTGCAGTAAGTTACAATATTACTTTTACCTTCATAGTAACTGTTGTTATAGAGCTTCACTTTCACTAAGAAGAAGAATGCATTTTGGGGGGTTATTCTTGCAATTTTATCAAGGTCTTTTGGCTTAAGACCAACATTCCTGAAGTGAGTTTTGGACATTTTTGGCCGTGATTACAGCTCAGGTACACACGATGAAACCACTGCTGTCGGCACAAGCGAAACCCAATCTTAAAGCAATGGCCCTGTGTCTACCCTGTGGTAACACCTATTAAAATAACTCCAGCCTCTGGACGCACTGGACCCAAGGACACCAACTGAATGTGAGAGTGTTAACTTACACAAACATAGATACTGAAGAGGGGGACTTTTGGAGAGGACAAAAACATGTTATGAATTAAAACTTTCTTTCTTTATTTTTCTCCTAACTTAACATAAGGCTTTGCTGTTCCTTTGAAATCTTTTATAAACAAATCTTGGTGACACATTGCACTTTTTAACTTAAGGAAAAAGGCCTTGTGTTGTTTTGCTCAAACAAAAGAAAAAAGCATTCTCACGTAATCATTTTACTATGGAAAAACAGCAGTGAGAAATAAGTCCTCCCTTGAGAAGTTTGTAGATGTCCAAATACAATCAAACTTACTCTGCACTTACCTATTAATTAGTGTGGCCACTTATTAAGCTGGGAATGATTCAATTTATCCTGTATCAGCCCCCGATAAGTAACACAAACCCAGATGGTAAACAGGTAAATAATAAGTGGCTCTTTTAATTACAAAAAAAGTAAAGGAACACAAGCAAAGATCAGTGTTACAGCTGATAAAACATTTGCAAGCATACAATAAAACTAAATGAGAACAAAAGGAGTCTCAACTTGTACGAAGCTAAGGTAAATTACAAATGACGAGCTGATTAGGTAATTACAAAAAGGTAGGCCGTTCTCTCGATCTCGAGTGTCTCAGTTACAACCTACACACACAGGTTTAACTTCAACAAGGAAACACGTCAAGCAAAGGCTGTTCACTGTGATTCTGCTGCCCCGACAGGAAGGTACGTGGGACTGGCAGGTGGAGATCGCAGATTGGTGGCGTGGGAGAGAGCGACGCGCCAACCACCAGACGGGGAACTAGAGTCAACCCAGGGGGAGCGTGGAAATGGTCCACCAATCAGGAGACGGGATCAACACCAGCATCTGTGCATACACGAAACTAAGACACACGGTTAAGTAGATGCCAGAGGAGCGCAGGGTGAGGCGGGCCCAGGCCAAGATTCGTAACAGTGGGTAGTCAAGCCATTTGTAATTTTGAATGTGTGGGCCCTGGAATAGAAGCGTGAAAAGAACAGGGACATAACATTTATAGGATGGAGTAAGACAAGTATACAATATTTGAGAAGTCTCCAAAGTACACCATCCACCCCACTTCTGTCGCTTTCAAAATCTTTGCTCAAAAAGACTTATGGCCCAAGATATTTACTGGAGCTGTCAATAATCCACTTCAAACTGGCTCCAGACTCCAGTTACTCCTACAACTGCTAAACATCATATTTTCATTTATTTGATACCAACCAAATTCCCACTCACATCTGTGTTGGATTGTCTACCGTGTGAAAGTTTCCATTGGAGTTCAGGCTATACTTTAGGTCACATGATATTAGCATTGGCAGAGTAATACGCCACAGTTATCGGTTTGGCTCCTCAAAATAATGATCGAAACACCAAACCAAATAAATATAACTTTCTAGAGACAAGGGACAGTGTGCCAAAACTGTCAAAGTGAATTAAGATGCAAACACAGACTGATTAATCCTTAAAAAACTTGACTACATCCACTATATTTATAATGAATGTGGTTCCAACCACTCAATGTCTCATTGGCGTATTTGGACTATATGTTCAGTTAGCGACATGAACAGTGGTCTTGGCTCAATACAACTCCACTTTGTAGACTCATTACTCACCAGTAGAGTGGATGTCCCTGAGGGTCCACCTTATTGCTTACCGTTTCCCGCCAACAATGTCCTGACCAAAATGGCGTCTTGAAATGCTCCAGCTGCATTGCTGACAGAAACCCTCCTCTATAGGTTCTCTATAGTGCGCCGTTATGTGGGCAGAGAACACATGGCAGAACGACTTTAGTTCAGGTTAGCAAATTGGAGCAAACTGCCTGCATAAGTGCTTTGGGTCCCTGAGTAGTTAAATTTGGCTGTCAGATGAATAAAAGAATTTATACTATTTTCAAGTGCTCTGGAATTACTTAAGTACTTGGTGACTTCAGTTAAGAGAACTAGTCATAAGTGACTAGAACAAGAACAGCAACCTCTGTAAATGCCATTAGTCTAATCCAATAAGTAAATGCTTAAAGTGACAGTATGTAACTTTCTAGAGGTTGCACGTCACCCGCATGAGTTCATGACAGAACAGAAAGTGAAAATACACTTTGGAGCATGGAGACAGATACATTTTATGCCATACTGCACAAGAGCCAAAAGAATACTATTTCCATGGAAACAAGCAGGGGGCCCTCCTCCAGGCCAAAAAGGAGTAAGGCTTGTGGAGATGCAAGCCAGCTCAGAGTAAGGACAGTACAGTGGCTGAGTGGCTAGCACTCACGTTTCATATCAAGAAGGTTATGGGTTTGATTTCCAGTTCGCCCAAGCCTTTCTGTGCAGAGTTTGCATGTTTCTCCCAGTGTCTGGATGAGTTTCCTACAGGCAATACAGTTTCCCCCAACCAAAACATGCACAATACAATCCTCCAGCAAAAGTAATCTTAACCAAGCCTCGCAACAGGAGCATGAAAATGGGTCACCGCTCACTGCCCCTCATGAGATGCCCCCAGCAGCATAGAAGATGGGTCAAATGCAGTCAGAATTAGCAACAGTCCACTGTTGATCGTAGCCGTAACACAAATGTTATATTTTCAGTGAGGAAAGGTTCTCACAAAATCCTCCAGATAAGACAGGAATCATTTGCATGAAACCCATGAATAAGACATTCTCCAGCAGCAGTATGTTTTGCACTCATTCGAGTATGCGTCCCACTGAGCTCCACACAAAACAGTACAGCCATAATCAACAGTATCAAACTCCTCACAGTAGGAGCTCTTTTACCCCGGCCGTTCACTTCCTCATAGTTTCCCCCATTATGTCAAACATGGCTGTCTCAGATCACTACTTGTTGCTACAAAGGCCTATCCAAGCACATGCTCCATATGGGATTTAGCCTCACGCCTGTTAGCCTGTGGACAGAGGAGCTAGCCGAGCCGTATAGAGCCTTGAGGGCGAATGTAGCCTGATGCCATGTTAGGGTTAGCGGGAGGTCAGAGGCAGGTCGCGAGGACGGCTGTTTCTCATTCCCTCCGCCTACCCTTACACGCTTAATTACAAATGTTGTTGATGGGATCACTTTACTGCACATACCTCTGCAGTGGTGAGGTTTCAATGAGCAAGGTCTAGACACAATGTGATTTTGATAAGTTGAGGAGTTTGTGGTTTAGTACTAATCGACTTGAATGTATACAGAAATGTGTATATATGACAAAAAGTAAAGCTTATATGATGTCCTGGAACCTAAAACCAAAAATCAACAAATGTTTCATGTAAGGAAATGTGACTTTAATCTGCCAAAGAAATTCATACCACCTAATAGTAATAGTAGTATGTAATGTTCCAGACGGACATAGGGATAAAGATACCATTATTAAACTTACATTCTGCTCAACGACATCTAATCATTTAGTCTTCTGCAAACCACTTTACTATGAGCCTCTCCAGCGCATCAGTTTACATTATAATACATGATCATTAAGTGATAGTATGAGCTGTATTGAATTCAACTTAGAAAACAGACTTTTACCCCCAAAATCTTATTCTGATGTCTCTAGACCAGCACAGCATGAAACTAAATGTGGTGGTTGTTTCATGCAGATATGTATGTGCCTTATTCCCTACCCAGTTTTTAATTAATTAATGAGCTACTGGACTTATATAGCACCTTCCAAGTTACTCAAAGTGCTTTACACTTACTCCATACTTGGGGGTGGTAAACTATTATAGTAGCCACAGCTGCCTTGGGGCGGACTGACGGAAGCGAGGCTGACACACACAGCACATTCATACTTGCGATGTGGGTGAAGTGTCTTGCCTAAGGACACAATGACCGTTCTTGCCTCTAGCGCCCCACTGTGGCACCTGATAATCCAGCAGTCTGGGCAGTTCGAGATGATTTAACGTATCGCTGGAAGACAACTTAAAACCGTTTGACCTTTAGACTTTCCCGTTTTTATTTTTCAGGTATGGTCTTTATACATAGTTTTTTGTTCTATTGCACACACATATACTCTTTTAGGTTTGGGGACTCATGGCTGTTTTTCAGTTGTTTATGTGCACTTAAAGACATCTCCAGCTCACACAGACTGCCACTGACCTCTGACCCCACACACCTGGGTATTAGTGGTACAGTCTCCATCACATTCTTTCAGTGATTTTCAACTGGAGAATACCGTACCTGTCGGATATCCGGTCTTTTTTTTTTTTTTTTGTTGGTTTTATTTATTTTTTTAACTTATGTGGCAATAGATACTTCCTAAAATAAACTTTAAGCTAATTACCACTACACATTTAGACACAACTTGGTCCATACGGCAAAAAAAACCCAAAACAAAATGCAAAGAAAGCAAAGTATGTGCCAAATATTCAGATTTGTAAATGTACAAGTAAAATATAAAAAGTGCATAGTTTTTAAAGTAGTGTACTTATAATTACCAAGATAAAGATAGTTAGTCTACTTTTGTGTCTATATTGAGTCGTTCCCATCTGAGGAATAGATTGAACTAAATGAGTTAATGATATTCTCTATGGCTCCTGCTGCTAATTAATACACTGAAAATAACTCTATCAGACCACATTGGCAGTGCTTGGCTCCAGTGACATTTACCTACACCTTTCGTCTCATTCCTTCCTCGTTTGTTTGCTGGCGACTCTCTTCACCGCTAACGATTTTGCTGAGTCTGCGGATCAAATAAACATTAACAACATTTGCATTGCAGATGTTTTTCGACTGCGACCAAACTCTGACACAGCCCCTTGTGGTAGCTACTATTCTTTAATTATTAGTGGGACCTTGGCTCTGTAAAGTGGGCAGCCTTCGTGATCTCATGACACAAAAACAGTGGGCGAATCGTGAGCGGGGCGGGGAACGCGGCGCCGCAGACAGCCCACGGGGGGCATTCACAAACACAACGGCTCTAATTAATAAACAGCAACACTTCAAAGGTATGGGTTTGTCACAGGGACGACCACACTAAAGAGAAGCAGGAGAGAGGGAGAGAGAAAGAGGGAGAGAAAGAGAGGGAGACAGAGAGAGGAAGACTGAGAGAGACAGAGAAAGAGGGAGACAGAGAAAGACAGAGAGAGGGAGACTCAGTGAGAAAGAGACTGAGACTGAGAGAGAAAAAGAGAGAGCGGGACAGAGGGAGGGAGGGAGAGACTGAGAGAGAGACTGGGAGAGAAAGAGAGGCAGTGAGAGAGAAAGAGAGAGGGAGACAGAGAGAGAGACAGAGACTGAGAGAGAAAGAGAGAGGGAAATGGAGAGATAGAGACAGAGAGAGAAAGAGAGGGAGACAGAGAGAGAGAAAGAGAGAGGGAGACTGAGAGAGAAAGAAAGAGAGGCAGAGAGAGAAAGAGAGAGGGAGACACAGAGAGAGGGAGACTGAGAGAGACAGACAGAGAGAGAAAGAGAGAGGGAGACAGAGAGAGACAGAAAGATAGATAGAGGAGGACAGAGACACAAAGAGGCAGATTGAGAGAGCAAGACGGAGAGAAAAGGAAAGAGATGGAGAGAGAGAGAAAGACAGAGGGAGAGAGAAAGACAGAGAGGGAATAGAGAGACAGAGCGAGAGAGACAAAGAGAGATAGACAGAGAGAACCTGATGCAGAATGTATAGAGTTAGACTATAGGGGAATGAACAGAAGGACATTTGCATTATGGCATTACTAAACAACTGCAGATAATACAAAAAAAATAATAAAAAATATGACAGAACCGTACTTGGTCTCAACTTAATAATGAAAGTTTGGTGAGATCATTGTACAGGCTACATTAAAGCGTAGCAATAATATATTGTATTTATAAGCACCTTTCAAAACACTTTTGGCTCCCTTGTGTTGATATATGTAAAGAAAGCTTGTGTTTTCGTCATGTTTGTGCCATTTACACCAATCATGTCAAGAAACTATATTGTAATTCTATACAGTGTTGATATTAATTGGGTTAAATGGTTCCTTGTTCATATTTGATACAGAAACAAAAGACGAGATATTTTTTTTCCTTTTTACACTTTAAAGAAAGGGACCAAGCATATTATCCATTTGTGATCCTTTGCCTCGTCTAACCTGCAGGGGAACACATTTCAGCTTGAGTCACAGCCACTGAGCTTAGTCATAACACACACACCTTTGAACAAGTGCTTTAGCCGTCTGCAGCCTCCAGGTCAAACGCTGTCCAATGTCTCTGTGGTTTGAACTTAAACCAAGCTAAAGTTTGCCCAGGGCCAGTTTGAAGAAGTAAGTCACTGTGTCATTGAAGGCTGACCTGTTATTTAACACGGACAACAGCACCAGAACTTCAGTTGGTGTATAACCTCATTTGTCCAGGAATGACTCAAGGTATAAAACCTTTCAAAGATCCCAGATTGAAAAATGAAAATGACTTTCGGATGGCAGCTGAAACATCTCTATTTCAAAGCAGTATCCAGACTGCCTCTGAAACCTTTTCTACTGAAGAAGTTTCAACAGTCTAGTTCCTTGGACTTAACTTTCAAGGTGTAGGATTTGGTTATGTCATAATATCTGGAGATCATACGACCCACAATAATCTCTTTTAACTGACAATAATTAATAATAACAATAATTAATTTTAAAAAGTGTTTTCCTGTTATTTATTTATGACGAAAAGACACATATCCACACATTTTGTTTCATGTGGAAAGGCCCAGTAAATACAGAGATAGGATCGAGAAACCAGGTCAAAACATCAGCTAATGTTGCCATATTATTCTGATCTTAGTTCCATAGGTTATCTAGAACACAACAAAGCAATTAATGGTGTCTCAAGCTTGCATTTGTCTTTTGATTCCTTCAGACTTAAATGATCCATTTTCTGGACATTTTGGTAAAGAGCCCAAATTACAGTATTTTCTGATCTATGTTTCCTCATCACAAACAGAACTGGAGTTGTGTTTTGTTTCATTCACGCATGTTTAACACACAAACCCTGCATATTTAGGCTGAGTTCTTCTCAGAAAACACTCTTGTTCCACCTTGCGATGTCATGTGGTGATACAGGAAGTGCCTTACTGTGTTTTTAAACTCCATACACCTTCACTACAAGCATTTGGATTATTACAGCCCTGGAATTGCCAATCTTTACTGAAAAAAATTAAAAGGTAGCTGTTAACTCAAAAAAGAACCATTGCATGAGATCACAAGTTAGAACAGAGCATTTTGAGCTTTGGAGATGTAGACAGACTATTAATAAAGGGTTACTCAAACAATCAAACACATGAATGAAACAAAACAACTCCAGGTATGTTTTTGAGGAGTTAACAACATTATAACATGGCTTAAAGCTCAAATGTTGTGTAATATAGAACATTTAAACTGTATTTTTTCACTTGCCACCATTCCTATTCTCAAGCTCAGTAGTGTTTGAGCTGGAATTCGTGCCTTTCCATCGGGGAATTGAACTCATGACCTTTTCCACAGAAGGCGAGGGCCCTAACTACCACTAATTGGGTGCCAAAAGAAGAGGTGTGCATGTCCACGATGAGCAAATAGGCCTTTCCAATTGCATCACTGCTGAAGAAACTAAGCTGTGTAATTCCTGCCCTCATTACACTACAGGACAGCATTATTTTAATACAAATAATGGCCTATTCGCTGTGTGCTCGCATTGCAACATATTGGATGCAATGAGTTTCAGCCTTAGGCACAAAGCAGCACAAATGGCATGGGAGCACGCTAATAGCATCGGCATTAAAAACACTCGGCATCTGGCCTTGTGCGTGGACACATGTGTGAGCACTGCCCCGGGCCTTTGAGCAAGCACTGGAAATGTTAGAGGTGCTGATAGAGCCAATGCACGAGATAATTGAGCAGAATCATCCTCCCCTATAGCCCGGCATGAGAGTGTTTACCATACGGGATCATACACCGGCAACCTGCTGTCTGGAGATGGTTAAATATACTTTGCCATTATTAGCGTCTGGTTATTCCCATATGGAGGTGTGCAGTTTTCTTTGTGTATCTGCTTTAACTGTTGAACAAGAAGGCCCTAACGCAAGCATCCAATAAGTTACAGTTAATTGGAAATTGGTTGGGGGTCAGGGGAGCGGCGATAGAGGCAGCGCTGGAATGAACTGTATGCTATATATCCAGTTAATTGCTTTGTTTTGGACTATTTGCATTGCGCTAAGAGGGATTTAATAGTTCAGTGCCGGCTCTGCGCAATGTAGTCTCCGCTAAGAGTATGTTTATGCAGAGGCAATGGGAAGTAAAAAAGGAATCACTGCTCAGTTAAATGGTTAAAGGTCCTATATTATGCGAAAGTGACTCTTGTGAGCTTTTAGCCGTGTTGTTACCTCATCAAAAACAGGCCAGGGGTTGTGTTTTGTTTCATTCACATGTGTTTGAGTAACCCTTTATTATGAGTCTGTCTATATCTCCAAAGCTCAAAATGCTCTGTCCCACCTTGTGATGTCATGAAATGGTAGTTTTTAACCCTTTAAGGACTGAGCACACTATAGACCAGTATAGTTTGCCTCGACTTTTATTCTTTTTTAAGCCATAAACATCATGTTAAAGGAAGTATCAGAATATAATGCGTTTTTTCACACAACTACCTCTATTTTACATATCCATCTGTATACCGTGTACCTTGAGTTCAGGTGAGATTGCAATTCCGGGTCTGAAATAATCCAGATGATTATAGTGAAGGTGTATGGAGTTTAAAAACAAGGTGGAGCACTTGCTGTATTACCACATGACAGTGTTTTCAGTTCAGTTTTCTGAAATGAACTCAGCCTAAATATGCAGAGTTTGTGTGTTAAACATGTGAATGAAACAAAACAGAACTCAGTGTATGGTTTTGATGAGGAAACATCATATTATAACATAGATCAGAAAATAATGTAATATTTACTATGCATTAAAGAGCCCATATTAATATGTATAATTTCAAGTTAATTTTAATGAAAACAGATAGAATGGTGAGTAAAATGTGTTGCGTTTAAGTGAATGCACCATAAATATTAACCAGTGGTCAGTGGTGGAAGAAGTACTCAGTTTTGTTACTTAAGTAAAAGCACAGATACTGAAAAAAAAAACAAAAAAAAAAAAAAACAACAGTTCAAACAGTAAAAGTATCACATGAAAAAGTAAAGTAAAGGAAGTAAAAGTATTAAAGTACCTGTCTTAAAATGTGCTTAAAGAGTAAAAAGGTATTTCATACAGATTTTTAGGTCTAATGAAGCTTCAAATGTTTTGATTTTGACAAAGATTTGTACTGAATTTTGTTCAACAGAAACAACTGAATTCAATTTTGATTTTGATTTGTATATTTTTGTTTGCTTAAATCATGAACATGTTAAAAATAAACCCCTAGGCCCAAACAATAAAAAAAACTAAAATACTTCAAAAATGTAGTAGAGTAGAAAGTACAGATAAGTACAGTACTGCTTTTACTTTGTTGAGTTCCACCACTGCCACTGGTAATAACTGCGTGTATAAATCCATGTATAAAAGCATTATGTGTCTGTCCCTTTAAGGTACGTTCTCCGACTGGATCTACTTAAATAGCCTTAATCGCCTGGGACAAAATTAGCTACAAGAGAAATTACCTCAAATTTGCACAAAAAACCCTCAAAAACAGTTTACCAATCTAAAATGTTGTAATCAAACTGAATAAATAGGTACAACCTAAAATCTAAACATAACAAACAGCAAACACAAAAGCCCATAGTGCGGTGACTGACCAAACGTCTGAGCAGATGTGTCCATTTTGAGACGGCTCCTTCAGGATGGCAGCACATTATGGCTTTATTGTTACAGATGTAGTGCTACTGATTTACACGGGAGCTCCGGGGCCGGCCTCAGCTCTTAGGAGCATTCAAGCCAGCGCCACAGCGGGGGCACTAGGATTGAGTAGAAGCACAAGGCATTATGGGTAATATATAGTAGAGGTAACAGCCAAAACGACCTCATTCAGACATTATTCATTGGGCTTTAAGAGGGCACTGCATTCCAGTTCAAGATACGAAAGCTTATATCCACTGTACTTCTTTCTCTGGGCAGTTTTGTTGTAGCTCAAGCTGTGCAAATTATTGGCAGGAGACAAGAAGACACGACTATAATCAAAAGCAACACATGGGCTTGGCTGAGGAGCAAAGGAAAATACAGGGACTCTAGGAAGAAGCGTCACTTACCTCACAAGCTGTTTTTGCAAATGTAAAGTTATGCAAAAGAAGTAAAAAAAAAAAAAAAAGCTATTTTGAACTTGAAGTGTCCTTAATTAAACCAGTGCTTAACTATAGCCATATTTCTACCAACCCAAACATTGACAAGTAGTAGGCACACATTACCATACTACATACAGGCCTGTCATGATTACACATTATGGAAAACAAGAGTCAATTTTGTGTAATATGGGACCATTAAGTAGTTAGTTTGTGTCTATAATGAGTCATAGCAGTTCATAACTCAACTTTCTACAGCTCAGAGATCATCATGGTACAGAAAATTAACCATGTATTTCCCATTAGTACGAAGAAAAAGTACCCACGATAAATACTGACCGCAAAAAAGTATTGTTCCATCTGTCATGTATTGAACGTTGGTATAGTACTTACTGTGACAGGCCTAAAACATATACATCTTACTACTTAAAGGCACCACTGGTTGATTTTAACTTTGGCATAGAAAGTGTGGTATTTTGCTTTTCCTGCCAAATCTGGATGCATGGATTGGGTTGGGTCTAATGTAAAGCTGCAGAACTAATTATACTTGTAAATCATCGGAAATCTCTGAGTGTAACTTGTGGTCTTAAATTGAAGCCTCCAATTTAAAACAAGGCTTTGGTTTTCACAATGTATTCATTTTAGAAAATCGTGTTTGTATTGCGTCATTTCTGTTTCACATTTTATGCACGTTTTGACATATGATACACAATGCTCCTTTGAAACCCCTTTGTTTAGATTTCTCATCTGTGGTTTTTATTTGACAAATGTCTCCGAGCGCTGACGTCCTTTTTTCTGTTGGCTGGTGACACAGATGCAATGAGGAACAATGAGGACATGTTGACTGCTGATCTGTAACAGACTTCGAAAAAATACTCGGCACCATTACTGAACACGGCACATTATTGGATTATTTATTCAGAAAATCGAAAAAAGAAGTCAGATGTTAGTTGTAGTGTATGTCCCAAGACTGGATAAATGTCATATCTGGTCATATCTGGACTGAAACATACTCAAAATCAATACGCAAATGACTTCAAACTATGGGGTATTTAAAACTTGTGAAACCCACAGTACACAAATTATAAAAAGAAAACCAACCCTAACACAATTTTATGAAATGAATGTTAAAAAAAAATGTATACAGTGCACTCTAATAACGCTAGGAGCTGCATTCAACTGCGCTAGGTAAGAAACAACCACAAAAAATATTAGACATGTGTTACGGTCCCTTTGTGGAGGACTAGCTTATCATAGTTTTGATCTGCTATGTTGCGTGCCAAAAAGCTAATTACTTTTGAGTAATGCATTTCCTAATTTGTGCCTAAAAATGAATCACTAGATGCCTGTGAATGTCTCTTAGCAACCCTTTCGCACCCATGCAAGCTTTTTTGATCTGCATGTAGACAAGAGTGGTCTGATTGGTTCTCTGGAGAAATCAGAAAAAGATAAAAGACTAATGTGAATTGTGAATGTAGATTTTTCCATCAATGGGAAAAATAAGTTATGGTAATGTACATAATTTTCCTAAATAAATTTGTATCTGATTTGCGAGCACCAACCAACTGCAATCAGACCTGGGTGGTGCTACTCAGTGTTGACTTTAGGGTATAATGCCGGATCGTCTTCATGCTCATCTCCTCAGTTTCTGTCCTACTCTTTATTACCTCCATCTTGCCATAGCAGCCCGGGGCTCCTTCTAATCGTCTTGTGCTCTCCTGATTGGACTTTTCATTAGTCAACTCCCCAAGGCTCCCTGTGACCTCCTCTGGGTCACTGCCGACTGATTATAGCCCCTCTTTTAGCCTTTCCTCTCCCTCCTTCTACATCAAGTTCTTAAAAGAAAGACGGCAGGACAGTGACGGAATACGGGGATGCATCACCAAAATTATTTTTAGAAGTTTAAGAGGGCACCATCAAAGGCACTTGACCTTTTATCTTGGGTCAGTGATTGTCATTAGTTTGAAATATTACTAAAGCCGTAGGAAAGAATATGTACCAGTGTTACCACAACTGGTTACTATGACTACGGCTTCAACTGCTGCTACTTCTTTAATAAGATCTAACAGGTTAAAGAGGAAATATTACGAAAAGTCAGTTTTTATGAGCTTTTAACCATAATGATGTTCCATGATCATTAGCTTAATTAAAGTTGTATTTCGATTGATTTATGCGTGTCATCTCAAGAACTTCTGTCTTCATCTACCCCTACGCATCGCTCTGTACGTATTTGCAATTTTAATAAAATAAAAAAAAAGTCATACAGATATGTTAAAAGTCACAAAGCCGTTTTTTTGATAATAAAAAAAATGTACAGCCAACGCACCTGTATAATTAGGCAGTTTTAGATCAATATTGTGATTTAGATTGAACAAAATATTAAATTATGTGTTAAAAAAGAGGTATAAATTCTTCTGTAAAGCTCCAATGTGCAACTTTATTGGATTTTTTTCACCAGTACATGGCAGATGATAAACCTGTGTCCTCTTCCCCTCACCTGGCTCTCGTTCAGACTCACCTGTAGACATTGATGGCACCTAGTGGCGATACATGAGAATACAACAGGGGTGGGTCAGCCAGTCTAATTAGTTTTAAGAAAGGTGGATTTCCAATCAAATATAGAGCTCACGAATCTGTACTATAATCGCTAAAACTACAATGCAACTTTTTTCACCAGTCCACTGACAAGTAGGCCTGTCTGCTGTTTATTTAATGCAGCTCATGGCTTTTTAACAATATTGTAGATTTAGAATAGTTTTTGTGGTATAGATCTGCTCTTTGTTGTTGTTGTTGTTGCTGTGTCAATGGCATAAATTCGTTCCTATATTATCGTTTATCGTCTAGATTTCCTTCAGCAATACACCAAACTTTAAAATTCATTACTGTGCCAGGTCTATAGACAAGTTAAAAGTTTTGAACAGTAAATGGTTCAAACTGTCCACTGTATGTAGTCATGGAACAATAAGTCGTTTCCAAAAATACCACTGGCTAAAAGCTGGACCCTTCCATGCTGGTTGTTTCTTGCATGGTTAGCGCTGCCTCCGCATATTTGCAGCTTGACGCAGAACTCCTATTGGGTCTACAGCACAACCTACCGCGAGACATGTCCTTGGAAGTCAACAAACCACCTATAACTCAGCTGCTGACTGGATTTTAACGACGCAGCCCGATCCCACAAGCTGCTATGGCTCTGCTTACACTGTATCAGCCATGTGCGGGTTTGAAACATCAGATATGTTTTTACCATACGCCTAACTACGACCTTGTCCAAATGAAGCCACGGTATCGCTCGGCTGCGTACTTTCCGACCCAAGTTTCATCTCCGTAACCCCGTGGCACGCTCCGCAAGCTGGAACAGATTACTCCCTGTGTGCTTGTTCTGACTATGATTGCTGCTACATCCAGATAGGCTTTCAAGTGGCCTCTAGTGAGCGCAGCGTCCGCCCCTTGGGAACCCGTCCGGCCCTCGCTACACATGGGGACCATTATACCCCAGTCAGCACAGACAGGACAGGCCCGAGCGCGGTGTGTCCTCCTCCTATCTACGAGCCCTCCAAACCACCATTTTCCAAGCAGCTGTCATTACAGTTAATCACGGTGATAGGACGCCGCATGCACTCGGCCGGCTCTGGAGTGGTCGTTGGGCTTTATCATCTCCGCGGGCATTACCAGTGGAGAGGGCTCTCACTGGTGGCACAAGAACACATCCATTTGCAATACTTCCTGTGCGCAGCTATCTTAACAATACAGGGGTTGGCAAATGATACGATAGGACATCAGCTGTTTAAAGGTGCAGTATGGAAGTTTTTTGGTGGTCGCGGTGTTGGTGTGTGGTCCAATCATGTGCCAGTTTGACAGTGCATTTTTTCCAATTAAAACATAGAGTCTTAGTGTGAGTGGGATCAACTCTCCACAGATCTGACCTATAACTTGGACTGATGGGCCTTACTCGCTCGTCTCCATGGAGATATTTATATGTCATACGGTGGAAAATTCTAACAGATAAATGATAAACCCTCCATCACAAAAGATGCAGTACACCTTTAAGGAAAAAATGCACTTAAAATTGTACAACTATTTTATTCAGTTAGTTAATTAGCACTAGAAGTAGTCACTGGAGAAAAAATAATAATAATAATAATAACTTAATAGCTTAGAGATCAGGATTTGTTAGAAAAAGGTTTAGTAGAAAGAATGTTTTGCATGTTACTAGGTTACTGTCTTGGTAAACAAAGTCTTAATCACCCACTTAAGAACCAAGGGACACATTCTTTGTAGTTTAGCACGAATTTCTTCAAAAGCACTTAGAAACTGGCAAGGCTTTAGGAAAACATTCCTATGCAGTTTTTTCCCGTTTTCTTAATTTGAGGCAGTGTTGTTTATTATCAGTTTTGGAAATCATTGGACAATTAGGCTCTTTAGTTTCACCTCACAGAAGTTTTTTATTCAAATTAGGATGAAGTAATGACGCCTTTACGTTTGAGTTAAAGTAGTACAAACATGAGTGTATGCGTGTGGGACATATTATAAAATGAAGTATGCAAATAAGAAATGGTAAGATTTTTAGCGACACTTTAAAATAAGCTAATTTTAAATATGTAAATGAAATGTTCCATCTCAGCGTGAGCTTTACTTAGCTCAAAGGCATGTTCTAAATAAACAGACACAGAAGATATTGTTTGAGTCTTTATCTGTACCAGCAAAAAATGATGATTTGAAAATAGATATAATTTAGCCGAATTTCATTAAAAGTTCACTGTGTAACTTTACTGAAATCGGGTCCTTCGCCTGTTTTTCTACAAGGAAATGTTACTGCTTTGCTTGGAATGTTCCATAATGTGCCTTTAAACATCCAGCATTTATTCAGTGACTGGTGTTTTGGTTGGAGAATACCTTCAAAAACTGATTCTTACCGTGATGGGGCTCATCTATGCACAGATCTGACGTGTAACTTGGCTTTGTGGCGCCACCTGGATTGTCTCAGTGCATTTAAGTTTAATGCCATACCGAGGAATATTCCAGGCAATGAAATAACATCTCTATGGGGATCATATGTGCACAGATTTCACTTGTAACGTGGCTTTGTGGTGTCACCGGGATTGTCTCCGTGGAGATAAGTTTGATGGCGTACTGTGGAGCATTCCAGGCAACGCAATAACATCTCTATGGGCAATTACATAAGTAAGTAAAGAAAGAAAAAAACATCCTGCTGTTTACATGGTTGTGGGTTGCGATGTTGCTGTATCCTTAAGCGCTCTTATAGTTACAGCGGGGCACATGACCTCACTCGTCACCATTTAGTTGACAGAGACAGTACAGTAACCTGGTTAGAGCTCGGCTTAGAGTGGGTCCTTCCTCCACAGATAACAATCAGTGTAGCGGTTAGCTTCACTGTAACATCAATATGAACAAAAGTATAGCTCCGCAGCGAGGCCCTACACTGGGAAACATCAAGCACGGCCAGTTTCATAGGTCCGTTCTCTGTCATAAAACCTTGTTATGTCTGAGGGAATTTGGTGGGCGATGACTCAAGCCACTCCTGGAAATGCCAGAGTGAAATTCTTTCTCAGTATATTTCTCATGGATGGAGTCTTGCCATTTTTCTCCTATTCAGTATTTTAACTTTATGTGTCCCTGGTATGCCCTGAAAGTAGTTTAAACACACCAGGCTTGAATGGGAAACAGCTGTAGTGGTGGTCTATAGAGGGCAATGCGATTGAACCATTTTCAGTGTTTGGAATTTGTGCCGGATAAAAATTAAGGAGATAAATACTCTTCAAGTCATGTAGATATATTCTTTCTGACTATCATAAACTGAAAAATCTAAAGCTCTCGACTTTTTTTTTCCTTCCTGAGTACCACCCGATCTAAACCTGGTCTTACAAGAGGACTAAACCAAGTCGAAACTGGACAAACTCCTGATAATATAACACGATTAATAAAACGTACAACAAATTCAACTTAGCCAGACATGAGGAGGACACCTAGAAGAAGACCGCACACCACAAATTGAAAAACGCGTCTATAAACAAACATGAGATATTTCAGCGTGGTAGAGGTTGTGTGTTCGCTGATGCAATCTTGTAGAAAATTGGGATGTGCGTGGTGAACGGAGCCACTCCCAGTTTGGCCTACAGCAGAGGGGGAGCAGCAGAACCTCATCAGCAGCTCATAGATCATGGTGACAAGAGGTCCAGGGCAGCAGCTGAGTGTTTTACGGGCTCAAAACAAATAATGTGGACTCGGATTTTGCCCGTTAAACCTCACACAGTTTTGAAGTATGAGTTAGAAATCACTTACAAGTTTTAGAAGAAAATAGTGTAGATTAAAAGTTGTTCTATTTTAGCATTTTTGTTTTTTGCTTTTTATTGGGGCAAGGCAAGTTTATTCTTATAGCACAATTCGTACACAAAGTGATTCAAAGTGCTTTACAGAATAAGAAAGACATTCAACTCGCACTACTCATCATAAAATTAAAATTAAAAGAGAACAGTGCAAAATAAAAACTTTTATAATAACATTCTGCTAAACAGAACAGTTTTGAACCTGGATTTAAGGAGGACTGTCTTGCATCTTCAGGAAGACTGTTCCAGGTTTTAACTTCATAAAACTGAAATGCTGATTCTCCATGTTCAGTCCTGACTCTGAGCACCAGCAGGAGGCCGGTCCCTGAAGTCCTCAGAGTGTGAGATGGTTCATATGGCACGAACATGTCCGAGATGTACTTTGGTGCTAGGACTTATGCGCTTAATCTGTGACACCCATAGATCAACATGTTGTACGCTTTATAAACGAGTCCACTGATTGCTAGGTTGGGAAATTGCCGTGCCTAATGAGGTATTATAAGCCGATTCCCACCTACCCCTTTACATTTTATCTGCTGAAGCTGCTTGTCTGCTTGTTTCCATGTAGATGCAGTTAGTACTATGCCTGGAATGTGTCACAGTTTGGCATTAAAAGTATCAATCTCCATGTAGACTATTTGATCTATGAGAGAAAGGGGGAAATGTGCAGAATGAATTTTTCTTTCCTCACCATTGCGTTGCAGCTTCAGTTTATAGTCCATGAGGCTGGGGATGTGACATACAGCACAGCAGCCATAGCTATCAGCGAGATCATAAAATCAGCTACTTTGACACAGGTTTAATTCCAATAGAAATAACTCACTGGGGACTTGCTTGCATGGCATTCTTCTTTTTTTCTTTTTTTTTACAAAGAAAATATATCAATCATAGTGACAAGTATTAAGTGGAAATATGCTTTGGTGCAGGGTAACACAGTCAGGATGGAACAAGCTCTCGAAATGAATGAATTTGTTAAAAGATGAAAACGTATTACAAAATTACTGCCAGACTTCTTAGGCTTCGACTTAAGGGCTGCATGCAATGAGAGAAAATAAAGAGATTTGTAAAAGCTGTGAGCATGGTGGATTCACGTTCCAACATACTGGATATATTTTGGCACAAAAAGAGGAAAAGACATGCCACACAAATGTATACAATCTGCACCAATTTCCTGAGAAGGTCTGGGTGTTTCAAATCCAAGGCTTCTTCAATCTGAGAAACACCACAGATCCTCACATGTGCACGATGTCAGCTGTTGGGTTAAGATCAAAAACAGATAAAGTCTAGCTCTGACTGCTGCGCCCTGTGGTTATGTCCTTGGGCAAGACACTAGAAGAACGTAATTCAGCCCTGGTTGCAATATGTATGGGGTGTGTGAGTGAGGGTTTGGTGGTTGTTGGAAGGTCTGATGGGGCAGAATAGCCGCCACTCATCAGTCAATTTATCTCAGGGCAGTTGTAGCTATGGATCCTAGCATCATGGAGAATGGGGAGTGAATAGAGACCCTGCAGTTTCCCAGCATGCACCTCTAAACTGGCAGTGATAGTGGTGGAGAATTCCCATAGAAACTAACGTGGTAATGAACAAACTTTATGGGAGTTCCAGAGATTGCGGATTACTGTTGCGCACTGGGACGTACACATGATCAAGTATAGACGAAAACATGAGCCTTTAGAATTTACAAAGCTCTAGACTGACGATAGAAGGGGATTTCCGCAGCTAAACGGGCTTTGTTTTTGTTGTTGTTGTTTTATTTGAATGATTCACCCATAGTCTCACAATGACTCAAAAACAGTAAGTTTATACACTGTCAATTAACATTATATTTTATTAATTAGGCTGAAAGGAAACGAAACAAAAATGTTTTTTGCTAACCACTTTTAATTCGCTTGTTTGTTAATTGGCTGCTTAGAAATGTCACTTGTAGAAAATAAAATCATAAACTAAAGTTAAATCAGTGCTTTTGTGTGTTCATTACATTGACATGAGTCAGAGCACATTGTGTTTCACCGTTTCATCAATTTCACATCATTTAAACTATCAGTATCAGTAACGTTATAGGTTCAGGGATTTATAATAAAGTCTATTTTTCACAAACGTCTCCAGGGACACTTTTTGATGATATAAGAAGGTAAAACGTAAACCAGATGTCCAGGTATTGCAGAGTTAAAGTGAAATTTACGCAATCTAAACTCGTTAAAATCACACCCGTGCCAGGTGAGGGTCACTGATGTTTAATCGGGTTAGTTACAAGATAAATTATTGTCTACGATTTCATTTAAAGGAAAAAAAAAAATCTCCAATAGCGACTTTGTGCCATTCATTACTACTAAATCAACCTTGTCAATATGGTGCTCCTGTCAGATTTAGTCACATGGTGCAGGAGCTCAGTAGATGGAATTTGACATATGGAGAAGGATTACATCCAGTAATAAGACTAATGCATTATTATCAATAACAAAGATTTATACATTTTTGACAAACACATTTTCTGTCAATTTTACTCTCTTTCAAAGAAAAATCTGAGGCACGTCTGGTCTGGCCATTTTATTGCATGGCGCATGTTTCGACTCCAAGAGTACTCTTTAGAGCAGTTTACCATTAATTCTTTAGCTGAAAAAGAAAGCGATGGTTAAATTAAGGTTGGCACATTCAGGGAAACAGGGTTAATATTGGCATAGAGACTGTAATAGAAATTCTGACTGAGCGTATCATAGCAACTAAAGAGCCAATCCAGAGAGAGATTGTTGAAGGTAACGCCCCTTCCCGCCCTCAGTGCTGGTTTAGCAGGGAGCAGGCGCTTAGCAACTATATAATTAGATTTGTTGCTAATGCTAGCGGGAGCAACCCTGGACAAAGAAGGCGCTTGATTTGTCTGTTATTAATGTTCATATCTTGATTTACGAACGAATGCAATAAAAATACCAGGATCATGTGGAGTGGGTTAATGCAAACATTTTAAGACCAAACGAGCCAGATAGCAGCAGTTACGGAGAGAGGGGCGAAAGTTTTTCAATAGAAAGTGAATTGTAGCTGGAGTCAGCGAAGTTGAAAGCACGCTCATGCTCAATTCCTCCTTGGAACACAGCAGCTAACAGATTAACTATGTCCATTTATCCATACAGTCTATGATTCAGAATTTGATTTGTAAAAATCATGTATGATAATTATTTTAACGTGTGCAAATATCCCAACTGTCTCCAAATGCACACTACTGCATCATTCACATGCTCCACTTGTCGCTGTTGTGTACTTGTTTGATTGAGGGTTTGTTTCACTCACACAGATTGGGGAAAAAGAAAAACACTTTCTTTCAGCTGAGAATAATTGGACCCTAGAGCCATTATGTGGTTTGTCCATATGAAGAGCCAGCACTGACCAGCACAACACTAACAGCCTCCATTATTGATGATTTACCTTCAGGAAGAAACAGGGTTTTTTTGGCTACGTTCTGTGCAATTACTATATAATACTGCCAACATATGGATTCATTCTATTACGGCTACCTATACCCCTATCAATAATTTATTTATATATTGTGTAGCATTAATTGTAGCCAACATTACTGTATAATAGAGTTACTTAATTTTTAAAAGCACTGTAGGCTAAAAATGCCAATGCTTTTGTTCCATTAATCCTTCACATCAGTGTGGCTGATGACTCTGTCGATACAGGCTGGGAGTAAGATGCAGCTTCTCTCTATGCATCGCTGCGCAAGTGATTTACACTATTGATCCAACGTCCTGATTAGAATTTTTAATTAATGACACAGGCTAATTGCTGGGAGACAGGATTCTCCCGATACTAAATGTGCTGGGTGGTTTGTGCAGATTCGAGTCTGTAAGTTCATCTCCAAGCTCTTTATGGCTTGCTACAGATAACATGCTGTTTGGTATTGGAAAGATTAACTTCATGCTTATTCTGTTTAAAGTCTAAAATTGAAAGGGTGGAAGATGAGGACAAAAATTGATACTACAATGTTTAGAAAGCCTACAGTCATCATTTTGATTATTTAACTCTTAATTAAATGTCTCTTTACTCTGCCAACAAGATGCAGTATTGCCCTGTCAAACAACATGTTAGCAATGACTTTATTCCTTTTTTTGGGTGTTTGTCAGAAGACAAAGTGGCAAAATCAGTACAGAAATACAACTATCCGTTTCCTCAGCAATAAATACATGTAAAAAAGACCCTCCGCTTGCTCATGGGGAAGTGAAATTGCACCAGTGTAACACAGACACCTCCAGCTTGGTCCTTGTTGACATTCGCTGATAGCTGACCTAAGCCATCAAAGCTTTTAATACTCGATTTTAATACACGTTGGAAGCACAGTCAGACTTAAATGGAGAACACTACCACAACGTGTTGACTGTTCACGTTTCCAGGTCCAGTGCTGATGTTAAACGTAGAAATCGAGAAAGTCTTCTGCGTCTCTTTATAACTCTCTACTTGAATTATTTCTCAAACAAGGTGCAAATAGACCTGAGCATTTGCCATAATGGAGGTGAGATTGCGTCAAAGAAGAGGAGCGGATACTTCACAGCTGATTCCTGACTATAATCCCTGCTTTTCCCAGCGCAGGCAAAGGGCCATCAGGGGTATTTCCCGAGCCTAAAGGCCTTCCATTAACTATTCATCTGCTCCGGAGTGTAGTGTGGGATTCTGCCGAGTCACAGCTGCCATCACACCAAACGCATTTCTCCCCTCGCACTCCGCTCCCTCCATTTCCTTTGGCAAACAATCCAAAGCTGGGAGTCGGGTTAATTAATTTCAAATAATGTCCAATGTTTATGCATAATTTACGTGGTAAGCCCAGAGCTACTGGTGTTGGACAAATACACAAACTCCAGTCTGAATTACGGCCACTTCAGTTGAAAAGAGAGAACACGGGCCCTTGGCTAAAATTCAAAGTCATTATGCTTTTGGGTTGACACTTATCCAAAGCAAATAAACAGTCGTAAAACTAAGACCTAATGGATTTGAAGAGATCTCGCTTTCAACTGATTTTGTAGACCATAAATTTACAGTAACACAATACAGCATAGTGGAACTGTAAAGTTGTAAATGATCAAATTAACCTCAAAATCCTTCATTTCAATCATATCACACTTTGAAAAGAAAGATACCACATGCTTTTTTTTCACATTTTATTTATTTTTTGGAATATTGACCTAAAGTGACACACGTCCATTGACACAGATGTTTTCCACCTGCCCCTTAACGCCACCATCGAAGGCTACAGTTCTCCACAGCGAGTAGTGGATTTTTTTGTTTATTCTTTTTATTTTTTGGCAAACTAAAAAAGAAGTACAAAGCAGCATGTTGTATGTCGCATTTAATGACGCATTTGGCATTTAGGAAGTAACAAAAATGAACAGAAGACAGGATGTTAAAACAAACACCATCCAAGTTCTGTCCATATTATATACAAAACTACAAAGCGTGTAAAGTTCACAAACAATATAAAGCCTGCTCTGCACAAGGGAAATATAATCAAGTGAGCAAGCATGTCCTCCTTTTTTCCAGTTCAAATACAGGTGTCCACTTATGAAGATGAAACTGCAGCACGAAATGACTTTGAGCATATCACCCATCATTTGGACAAAAACAAACATCTCATGACATATTGATTTGAGTGACAGCCAGTAGACCATCTTAAGTTGGACCGAAACAGCACTAAAAGAGGGAAGAGAAAAACAGTCTCCGCGGCCTGGTTAATTGCACCGGATTGGAACCAGATGCCCAGCTGCAGTGACGTTATCTGTGCAGGACTTGGAAGGCTCTGGTTTGGGCTGAGTAAAAAACTGCAACAGATAGTGCGGATGACACGGGAGGGAGGACTTATGGCCACAGGGAAAGAGGTGACGCTCTGTAACTTTAATTATAAGGTGGTTCTTCTTATACAGATGTGTTTGTCTTTACTCAGACTCTTGTGCATTACTGGTACTTAAATGCCAACTTTGGGTTTCTAATTTAAATGGTAAATTACAAATGTATTTAATGTTATGTGTCTGTTTTGGCAAGTTACTAGAACATACTAATTTTGTAAAAGATTCTTATTTTACATTACAGATTTACATTTAATTTTTTTTTTACTTCTGCAAGTGGTGTCTACATTTAATCATATATCAGTTAGGTTTATGTCAATCCAGTTAAGCCCCACCAAGTAACTTTTTAGCCAAAAATACTAAACTAAAGCTTTTTTTTTCATGTTGAATCTAGAGAAACAGAAAATGTGCATCCTTACTGTGAGTGGGCTTGCATCTCCACAAACCTGACTCTTATTTGGCCTGGAGAAGAGCGTCCTCCTGCTGTTCTCCTTGAAAATACTGTTGTTGTTTGTTTTTTTTTTGGCTATAATGTTCCACAGTATGGCCTACAATCTATAGCCCCGGGGAATGCTCAGAAGATTTTAACGTTCTATTTCTATTGTGTTTCTATTGTGGTGTGCCAGCTCTAGAAAGTTGCATAGTGTTGGTTTCAAAACATATAAATTAGGTGTTAACAGTATCAGGATTGTACTTTGATTATGCTGAAGTAGCAGCCAAATATTCTGAAAAAAGACCAATTATGGCGCATCTAGAAAAGCAGGTGTCAGCAGTGAGTAACTTGAGGCACAACATTTTCAGACCTGTGTAACAGAATATCCTCCGTTCACAGTTGTCTGTCAGTTCGGGTCTGTCTTAAACATACACGGTGTGACATCTCAGGCCCGCAAATGCGACCTGACTCCTGGGTTACCTTTGAGAGCGACCTTTATTCATTAAGAGGTTTCTGGTTCAGTCTCTGGTTCCCTCTCCGGGCTCATATGTGTGTGTGTGATTTGTGATTAGTGGGTGGATCTCAGAGCACTGAGGCCCCGGGGCCAGTGCACTTATAATTACACTCCATCCCAGGGGAATGGCCCCAGAGTGACAGCCATCCAGCTCCCATTTTTACCAGGTCAGGCTGAGCGCAGAGTACACGCCGCCAATGGCCCTTTTCCTTTTAAAGCACTATTCCCCTGGACCTGGGGCACTGGGAGCAGATCCACATTAGCACCTGTTCCACAACCCACTTTACTCCTGGAGCCCATGGCAACAAGTGCTTTCATCGGATTTTAAAGTTTCGCCATGTAACTCCACTGGTAGGACGTCCACCACCTGCTTGTGTCCATGAGGATGTTGCGGCATTAAAAGTATTTATCTACATGAAGACAAGCAGGTGACACTACAAGGCCAAGCAACAGGCCAGATCTGTGGGGAAATGAAAATCAATATAAGGTCTTAATACCAGTAAAAAGGTTGATGTTTAAAAAAAGAGAAAAAAAAAAAAAAAAAAAAAAAAACATGGGTGCGGATGGCTCATTTGGTGATGCTGATGGCTCATTGGGTAATTTGGTCCTGCATGGCTGGAGTTCTGTTTTGTCGTGATGCAGACTTGCCCTGCCCTGGTTTAGCTTCATTAGATAGATTTAGATCCCACTATTAATCCCACTATAAGATACTGATTACTGGCAGAAACCTTGCCTCGGGGCCTAAACATGGCCACTCATTGGAGTCAATGGACCGGGCTCAATGGCGCATGTCGCTAGTTTAGCCTTCAGCGGCTAGGTACATCCGGCCCTGCCCTGCCCATCGACCATGAGAAGATGAGCTAGCCCCCATGAGACTTGAACCTGCGCCTCGTTCATGACAGTTGGGCTCGTTCACATCATTTACATGCTCATTTATGTCGTACCATGTGACTGCTCTAACCAATCAGAGGTTGAGTTTATCTAGAGCGGACATAGAGTGTAGCTGAAGTGAACAATTAAAAAGTGTTTTTAAGACGACAGATGGATTTTGAGCTTAGATAAAGTTTATGATCTTAAAGTAAGTAAAAATTGCCACAAAATTCAACCTTTGTGAAAGCTGTAGGTGCCCTGTCAGCCAAACATGAGCAGTTTGTAATTACATTGTGCTTTATGAGAAAAATCCATTCCAGACAGGAGGGATTTTTTCGTTGTAGTACCAATGAGTGGCCACTAATCCAACTTGAGACAGGCCTAAGCTAGCAATACCCCACCCAGTTATTTTAATAGATCCATGGCAGAAACAAAGCAGCGGCTTGTGACCCCTCTACAGGTGAATTCTTGCTCATCATTGAAAATAGGACATTGTCAAAGTCAAAAATAAGACTTTGGGGTAGAATTAAATAATAAAAACTATGATACAGATGAAATGCACTGCAGTCAAATGCGGATTTGACCATTTAAGCAACTGAACCTCTAAATCTATGAAAATCCTAAGTATTTCAAGTATAAATATAAGAATAGCATGGGGCACTTTCTTGACAATTTATAGCTTCAGCGTTCAACGTTGTGGTGATGATTCCCAAAGTGTAAAGACAAGTGAGCGGCGTGGAAAGCTGAACGATCCAGAGAACAATAAATTGAAGTGTAGCGGAAATGTTTAGCAGATGTGAAAGATTCCTTTTTAGCACTTGAGGTTTCAGTAATCCTTTCAAAAACATACTGTAAGAGTGCAGAGGATATTCAAACAATAACTACAGCAGCGCAGACGGCTTTGTGTACAATGGGATCATGATAGGGCAACATGAAATAATCCTTCAGTGCCAGACTACAGACTACTGGAATAGTGCAACGAAAGCTTCTCTGATGTATTGCTATGCTGGCAATGCTTTGATTTCCATAAATGTGACATAACTGTGTCTCCTGATATGGTAAACATGTTCAAATCAAATAAAGCTTTTACTGATAACAATCATAATGCTGATTTATTCTTAACTGCAAAAAGATTGTACATGATGTTACATTTATTTACGTTATAATCTGGTGTTTTGGTTCTCAAGATCATAATCTTCAGAATGAGCCTCATGAATCTCTCATTTCAGTTGCCAGTTGAAATCCATCTGAATTCTCACTACCTAAAACCCAGCACCTGCAGCCATCATTAATCAGTGTCTCTGCTGTAATAGTTTATGCTCTCAATGTACTGAGAATGGGGAAACTTGCATGTGCCCTCTATCTGCAGGTTAAGACACTGGAAACCCAGGTTAGGCTGTGATTGTAGTGCCTTGTCTGCGTAATCCCTCAGTCGTCCAGGTATGATCTATAGTGAAAGAAACTTTAAATTCTGTCAACTGTACAAAAGATTTTTGAGTGAAGAAGTTTTGCTGCTCATCCAAGCCTCTTCTTCATTTCTGGTCAGATTGCTGATGGACATTGTCTTATATTTATCTGAAGGAAGACGCCAGCTACACTGAAACTAATACACCTGTTATTCACAGAAACTATTTGGAGGTCAAAAGTGTGAACTGTGCCTGAGTCATATTTTGCATTCATGCCCCTAATGGGAGCTCTCACACCTATTAGCATACTTACTTGTAGGTTTAGGTCTAAGAATGGAGTTAAAAATAGGAGAAAAATGATGGGGCCTTAGACATGTAAACTAGTTTAACTGTTGTAGTACCTTTCTAAAACTAAGAGCACAGGCTACATTTATAGTTCCTAAGTAAATAAATCACCAAAAATCACCAACATCAAAACACCTATAATTGAATAAATGCAAGTTAGATGCTATGATGCCATGACAGACAAAGCATCTCCATGGAGACAAACAGACCACCAGAAAAGCTACATCAAGTGCCCTCATTAAGCATTAAGAAAACAGAATTTTGAAATTAGAGATCAGAGAATCCAAAATTCAGTTTTGGTAATTTTACCCATCTTCGAGTCAACCTTGTGGCTTAATGACCACGCTTTAGCCATAACTAGACACAAAAGGCAAGGCTGAATACAGCCACGAAATCACACTCTCAACAGACTGACTTGATGACACTTAAAAGTCCTTCAAATGAAATTCTGGTCACTTGTACTTGTCCTCAAAAGGAAACTTTACTGATCAAAAGTAGATAGACCAATGCAATTTGGAAGAAATGTTAAGATGAAGGTGCCCTTAACTTGTGTGTGATACTTTGTCATTTGCCTCAATTAAAATCTTTTCTTATTTTCAACAAATTTCAGCTCCTTTAAGAAAACCATGCAATTTACTTCAAGGTCTTCAATCCTGGATTATTAGCAGCAATCGCCAGGCTGCAAATACAATTATATGCGGCTTCTCCTGGTGCTTTTTGTCTACTGAATGCCGACAACACAGACTTAGCAGAAATAGGGTGTCAAGGCTAGGCAATTACTTTAAAAAAAAATATATATATTTTTTGAGCTATTTGCAGAAAATGCCTCTCCTGGGTGGGTGTTAGAACTCCATTTTGAAATCTATAGAACATTGGTACCATTTTGGGTGTAGAGCTCAATAAGCTTTTGAGTTTGAGAATCTTATTAGACATTGATCCATTTACAATACAAACAAGTTGCCAGACCTCACTCATGTGCGCTCTGCCGTACACTATTTAAACAAAGTATAAATAACAGTATTCCAAGCTCTGACATGCATTATGTATTGTGTAGTTCAACTGTCACCTCTGATGCCTTGTTAGTGTGGAGGTAAACACAGCAGAAGGTAGCAGAGATCCATAGCCATCACTTCACTGAGATGGAAGACACTTTAAATATTCAAACGCAGATGCTTGCATTTTGGGCTTGAAGTGCATATTGACTTACAAATCTCGCTGCCTGTCCCTTGGCAGATGTTTAGAACTCTTGATGTTCGGTAGTGCCACTGCCGACTAAAGCACAAGAAGAATCACTGCCAAGAAGGTAAGTGCTGTAAACACTTCTTTTGTAGATTTACGGTGAACGCTCACAGACTGCACCACTGCTGCTGTCACACAACTACCAGGATTAGTTTGCCTGACCAGGCAGTCCCTTCTACATTCTGTTTGACTCCAGAAGGGTCTGGAATCGGACCACAGAGGGTGAAAATCCCCCGTCCTAACTTGGGATAGTCAAACCACAGCTGCTAATTTGAGGCACGTGTCTCTCAAATGCAGAAAACACATAGTCTCCAAAATCCTTTTTTATTCAGAACAAAATAGAACTTTTTACTTGAGATGAATAAGACTTTGGCGTTTCGATTGTTGATTCTGCAAAAACCTGTCCTTTATGTCCTTTACATGTGAGCTGCCATGTTTGTTTTTGATGTGAATGGACCAAGTGTCTCTCTGATTGGTTAATCCACATCCTCTGAAATTGGGGAGACGGGATATGGGTCCTGATCTACTTGTCTTTGTCAAAGCATGTGGTTCTGGCTGGAAAGGTAAAGGTAAAGTAAGAGTAATAGTCAAATTTAAAAGATATGGTCTTAGTAATAGCTTTGGGTTTTCATTGCGGGACATGTCCGGGGATATGACAGTATGTGCTATCCAAAGTTGTAAAGTAACTACATAAAATTTTACTTCAACAATGTGTTATATTTGTTAGCATGCTGTAACTTCTAAAGTATACTTTTACTCAAATATTTGTATTATAGTCAAGTATTTTTAGTAAAAAGTTAAACTATTACACTAGACAGTATCAAATAAAATGCCTATGAAACAGTTCAATGTTTATCTGCACCGAGCATCACTGTACCATCCTTTATCATAATATTCCCAATGGCCACTCGTAACATCTGCTGCATTTCTTTACCACCGTGTCCCACTAGACTTTGTTTTACTGAAAGAGGAGATTCGCAGCTTAGAACATGTTTCAAACATTTGGTTCAGGCAGTGAGCCGTTAATCTCAGTTCCCATACAATTATTATTTTTTTAAGCTAAAACATTTTACTGTGAGCACCTGGGAGACGCTACATCTATAGCCCATCTGTGTCTTTTTTCCACTCGCATACAGTGTGTTTTTCCAGGGCCAGCTCTGGACTTTTTTCAACAGTTTCAAAGCTGGCAGTGGGGAGAGCAAAAACACACAGTAGTAGGTCAAAGGTCAAACAGGGCTGATGAATGAGCAAATAAATAAGTTGTGCATTGGAGCCTCTCGTGCTGCATTCCTTCACTTTCACTTATTAAACATCATAGTCACGGCAGGGTCTGGTACCAAGACATGACCACGATGCTCCGGTGTAGAACTGCTCTATGAAAACAGCCCCTGCTCTTTTATCCAAGCTGTGATGAATGTGGAAGCATTTAGCAAACTGTCTCTGCTCAGATAGGAGACGATCATCCTACCTTCTCCTTGTCGCTTTATCTTCTTTTTTCATTTATTTTTTCTTTCTTCAAGGCAGGAAGCAGACAGCGCACCCCTTCTTCCAACATTTTTCCTCTTCTTTAATGTAGCAGTGAAGCCTGATGGGCCTGAATAACACAAACAAAATATATGGTTCAAATAACAGTTCAACATTCTACATACTCTTTTGTTTAAAATTGGGTCAGAGGGCAGGTCACAATCAAAATAACTATTTTTTGACCTGGTTTACAGAAATTACTTTCCCTATCCATGTGAAACAAAACCAAGCATGAAGTTTGGATGTTTGAACCGTTTTTGTCACTATAGTATTAAAAAGTGTTGGCACAAGATTGACATTGAGTTTGTGAACCCAATAAAGATAAAGAGCACGGTGTCAGAATTAAAAAAAATACACCGGTATCGACAGAAGCACATGCCATGTCTGTGCCCAAGGTATTAAGTTTCACTCATAAATAGTGAAAAGTAGTCATTTACTTTCTGAAACTTGGATTCTAGTGAAGAAGAAGCACCAGAGGAGAGAAAGAGGAGAAAAGGTGAGGAGCTGCAGCTGGATCAGAGACAGGGAGGGGGAGTGGGGCAGACGGCGCCACACACACAGAGGCAGAGGGAAGGAGACATTGGACTTTTTGTCAAATTGTGCAGATTTAAGTAAAACTTGATAAGCGTGAGGACACATGAGGAGATGAGCTCTGGCCATGAACTTTCATCTGAACAAGAGAGCGATCACTCTGTTCAGCACCACGAGCTCTTACTGCCTCAGGATCGGCTCTAGACCTGTTGAATATAATGTGTTTGCCTTGCCTACTATCATTGAAATTGACCAAAGTTTAGATCGTGATCAAACAATCTTTTGATTTTTGGCACAGCCCTAATTTTTTGTTTGGTTATTTCTTTCAAAATCAGTGCCCTCCATCTGAAACTACCAGCTCAAAGTGTGGCATATGTAATCTATTGAGTTCAGTTTTAGCCATAATCTTTAGCCAAAACCTGCAAAAAGTTGGATGAGCTTGAACTGTAATACATTCTGTGCCTATAAAGCATAGAGCTTAATAATGGCCTTGCTCTATTTCCATATGGCGTAGAATCACGATAACATATTGGTGTTAAATGCAGCATTTGTGCCAGGAGCTGGCAGGTCTCACCAATTAGCAGGTTGCAGTCCCCATAATATTAAATATGCCTGGACAGACTAATCTTTCCATTTTATGCCAAAGACCAACCAGCCGAGAATTTCAAAGTGTCCAACTAATTTTTGTCACAACATTCAGGAAAAGATATTAGAAGGGTATGCCAGTGCCAGCTTGTTGCAAAACTGCCATCTATAATTTAGGTTGCGCTGGAAAAGCCTAAATGAGAAATCCCCATCTGCCTGGTGAGGGTCCAGTTTGTGATAACCTGGCACCTGATGGCTTAGTTCAATCTGCCAAAGCAGCTTCACTGTTGATGTATCTAAGACGGTGCCTAAAGAGAACTGGGCGTATCGAGCTGCCAAGAGATTATCAGTTCATCTGAGACAGGCTCCTGCAGAGGTGAGAAAGTATGTGGCACCAGTCCACTGAATATAAAACCCAAGAAGCCATGACTAAAAAGACACACTTTCAGCACATACTCACGAGTATAGTCCTGGAAAATGTTTTAGTTGGATTCAGTAGAGACATGACAGCACCTTTATACCCCAGTGCTGCTAATCAAGTCAACTTTGAATGTGTGGACTATATACGAAGCACGACAAGGTAATTATGAAGACCAGTAAAAATGAAGGCCAGGGTTCTTAACTGCATGTTTTCTTCATCAATTACAATAGTTAAAGCTGCACTGAGCAACATTTCAGAAAGAAGACATACCACTTGCCAATCTCACGATGTTACTGCTTTGTCTAGAATGTTCCACAGTCATTTATCTCAATGAAGATGAGAAGATGGCACCAACAGCCCAAGATACAAGCCAAGTGAGAAAATCTGTTTTAAAGGGTCAATATTATTCTTTTTTCTGATTTATGTTATACTGTTGTTTCCTCATCAAAAACATACCTTGTGTTTTGTTTCATTCACATGTTTAACACACAAACCCTTCATATTGAGGCTGAGTTTTTCTCTCAAACTGAAAACACTCTGTTCCACCTTGTGATGTCATGTGGTGATACAGGAAGTGCTCCACTGTGTTTTTAAACTTCATACACCTTCACTAGAATCATTTGGATGATTTCAGCCCTGGAATTGCCATTGTCTACTGAACTCAAGGTAAAAGGTAGTTGTTAACTTGAAAACTACCATTTGATGACATCACAAAGTGGAACAGAGCATTTTGAGCTTTGGAGATGTAGATAGACTAATATTAAAGGGTAACTCAAACATGTGTAAATGAAACAAAACACACCTCCAGGTATGTTTTTGAGGAGGTAACAGCATTATAGCATGACTTGAAGCTCACAAGAATCAATTTTGTGCAATATAAAAGCTATTTTTGAGAAATAAAAACATATGAAAAAAACAACAGAATGTCAGATAGGTAAGTTTAATGCCATACTGTAGAATATTCAAGATAAAGCAATAATATCTCCATAGTGACAAGCAGGTGGCAGACCTTCCGAAAAGTTGTGCAGAAGTTAGTTACACAGAACTAAAAGCTAATAATTGAGCCATATTTTGAGATCGTGTTACCTTGAATTTTCAAGACTTTTTTTGATAGTATTAAAGGGGGTTGTCTACACGCACAGCAACAAGAACATCGAGAAGAAACGAGCAGTCTGTGGAGATCTGAAGGAATCCACAAATGAGAGATCTAGTAAGTGCTTGTGTTTAATTTAAAAGGGTAGCGGCACAGAGTTAAATACTGCCTCAATAACGTAGTTCCAGAAATAAACTTCACTCCTGTGTTCCTCAATCCAAGAATATAACGCTAAATACACTCTTAAACTCTTGCGGTTTTTGGACAGTGGTGAAATAGTAATAAAGCCGCTCGGTGAGGCCAACTCCCCCTGAAAATCTTTGCGCTTTTCTTGCCAGTTTGATGGAGCCGGTGGGATAAGACTTTTTCCTTTCTCTCCTCACGTCTATTTTTCTTCTCTCAATCTCAAAGGAAAATCACCTGGGATGTAATTAATTAATTAGAATCAGTGCAGCGATCAGGGCGGCAGGAGCGGGAGCAGGAGGGGGGGGGGGTCTTAGGGGGGCTCATGTTCCTGCTGGTGCGCTGTGGTCGATGGTTCCGGCTGATTGGGATTAATAACAAGGGGCCAATTTGAACTGGAATCAGTGAACTTAATAGACATGGGCTACGGCCAAGGGGAGGAACAACGGTGTATGGAGTATGAGGACCCCCCAGCTCACAAAACAAAAGGATCTTTATGTGACTGTGTAATAGTAACGCAATCATCTGTACAATGTGGTTTTGTTGCCTTTATTATTTCAATCTTTAATCCTAATTTTACCATCAAACAAATTTTTCTAGTAGGCCTGTCATGATAATTACTATATCTACTTATTCTTCAATATATGATAGATGTGACAATGTATTTTGGGGGTTAGTATTTTTCGTGTGTACTTTTTATTTGCACTACAGGGACATTTAAAAAAAAAAAAAATTTAACAACATCTATGACTCATTACAGATGCAAACTAAGTACTGAAGAGTTTGGTCCCAAATGGTCACACTGGAGGGCGTGAAGTGTCTTGCTCAAGGACACAACAATAGCATTCATCTATGACAGCTATAATCACGCCGCCAATGGTCAATGGATGTCGAGAGCGGGATTCGAAATGCTAAACTTCAGATCAGTGGACAAACGCTCTTCCAACTGAGCTACTATCATCCCAGTTTAGTTCAGTTAATTAATCAACTTTTTTTTTTTTTCAATATTGTACATTTAAGATATTTTTTTGTGTTTTTGTGTCCGTGGCATGAGCAATTACTTAATTATATGGTTTATCATCTACATTTACTTCAGCAATATATCAAATTATTTCAAATTATGTTATTTGACAGGCCCATTGTAAGCATCATTTAGTATTTTTAATAATGGCCTTGAACATTTGCTTTATTTATTTATGCAACAGCAAAATAGAGTAACTTCAGTAACCTCCTTTCTGGTGCTTTGAGCAATGGTTGTTTTAAAATCTATTGCATAATGCATTGTCTTTAAAGTAGAAATCAATTCAAAATATTTTTCTTGCGATTAAACACTGTACATGGCGTTTATAGCAATAACATTTTCTCCTGTTCATAATCTTTTTTCTGCCATTTTAGTGCAAGCTAAAGTTGCAGCTTTGTGGTTTAACTGTCAAACCATTAGCGGGTGCTGCCAAATACAGTTAAAATGTGTTTCAAGAGACATGTGACGTCACCTCTGAAACACACACCTGCAGGGGCGGAGTATGCGAGTTAAGCTGTCCTCCTCCCCCATTACTCCCCCCTTTGGTCCTCCAGGCACTACCCAGGTTAGAGGAGACCTATTACGCAGAATTAACTTTTCAGAGCTTTTAACCATATTATAGTTGTTTCTCCTTCTAATTTACCCTCTCGAGGTTGTATTTGGAGTGATTCGTGCATGTGTGAGCAATTTTTAATCCATATTACCGATTAACCCTCGTTTTCACCACCGCCCACTGGTGTGTACTTACTTTATTCTTCAATTTTATTTTCTAAATTGATGATACACGTAGGATTTAAATAAAAGAAAAAAATCTGCTACTCTCTAATGTGATGTGCAGCTATCCACAGGAGGCGCAGACAGCTCCACAGCTCTTTGTTGTGATGTAGTTTACGCCGACATCAGATTTCGAACCCAGTGGAATTGTTTCTTTTATTAAGTCGTTTTAGATTAATATTGCGATTTAAAATGTGCAAATTACAACAGAATGATCCACTGTGTCATAGATTATAAATATAAAGCAGACACAAACACAATAGGTCTAATATAATACTCCTCCAGTGAGCTACGCCAGACCATCAAACTAGCTCCACAACTGGGACAATTAAGTCTAACCCATGTACAGTAGCAGAATTTGAAGAGGTTTTGGTCCAAAAAATATGGGGGCACACTATAAACATATGCCCGGGCTTAAATGCACTGGATAAATTAGTCTGAAAATCCAGAAATTGCTTCTCTGGGCTGTGCAATCAGAGTGCGGCCAGCGGCTTGATGGTACACTGATGTATAAGCCCTCGCTCAGACCCTGCAGACAGAGCCAAAAAACCCGGCGGCTCTATAGATATCTAAAAATATATGACATGTATCGGTACAATTACACAATACATTCATGTTTCAATCCCATAACACATATAACATACATGGCTGCCCTTCCTGTTATTCCATTACAAACAGGCGCCTCTATGGCTCTCTCTCTCAGTGCACTTGCCACTTCTGGGTCAGATTCCCAGCCAGATTGGTCCATGTCATGTTTTTTTTTGTCTCTTTTGTACAAATAAACCTCAAACTCTACCAATTTGCCAGGTTAAAATGCAAATATATCATCTTATAAAACTAATTCCAACAGTGATTTAATTTAATTTATACACCAAAAAAAAAAAAGTCGCCACCTGGATTTAACTAAGCAAATAGGTTGTGGTTGCTGCAGTTGGTCAGGTTTGGGTTCAGCAACAGTCTGTGCTCAAAGAATGAGGTCAGCTGACACCTGAATATACTGAATGATCAGGTTATTCCATCAATGGATTTTGTTCTTCCCTGATGCAACGGCCATATTCAAAGGTGACAATGCCAGGATTCATCGGGCTCAAATTATGAAAGAGTGATTCAGGAGCATGAAACATCTTTTTCACACATGGATTGTCCACCACAGAGTCCAGACCTTAACCCCATTGAGAATCTTTGGGATGTGCTGGAGAAGGCTTTGTGCAGCGTCAGACTCGGCCATCATCAAAGCAACATCTTGGTGAAAAATGAATGCCACACTGTATGGAAATAAATCTTGTCACATTGCAGAAGCGAAATCGAAACAATGCCACAGCGAATGTGACGTCATCAAAGATAAAGGTGGAACAACAAAATATTAGAGTCTGTGACCTTTTTTTTGGTGGTGACTTTTTTTTGGCCAGGCAGTGTATATTTTTCTGTATAAAAATGGCATTGTTCATATTTGCTTGTTATTAAAGGGGATCAGTGGTGGAAGATGATAAAGTACAAGTGGTAAACTACTGTACTTAAGTAGATTTTTTAGGTATCTGTATTTTACTTAAGTACATTTTAGAGTGGATATTTTTTACTTTTATTTTACTACACTTGAGAGCATCTACATTTTTTGAAGGGGACTGAAAAGTAAAAGTAAAAAGTATTTTTCATATGATGTAAGTGTTTTTTTGTTTTTTTTACCATGTTTGTGGTAACATCCTGACCAAAATTTTCAAGTTCAAGATTCAGCTTTGAGCAAACAAAAAATATTCAAAATTCATGAGACAAATTACAAAATTGTATGGCAACTGCTGATAAAAAATATATATCTTGCAGTGATATTGTTTTTTTTTTTCTTTTTTTTTTTTTAATCAATATCACTACATTTAAAACTTTTGTGAAATACTTTTACTTTTTAAGTGCCTTTTTAAACAGGTACTTAAAAACTTTTACTTAAGTAGAATATTTTTATGTGATTTTTTTGTGGCATTTACTACTATTACTTGAGTAACGTTTTACCTCTGTAGCTGTACTTTTACTTAACAAAATGGAGTACTTCATCCCCCACTGAAGGGAACATAAATCAGCATTTACGTTTTGTTACTGAATGGTATTTTCAGTTTTGTATTTTAATTTGTGCATGTTTGAGTAATCCTGCATTGCCCTGTGTCTGGGGCTTGAGTGATCTATGTATGTTATGGCTTAAAACTAAATCCTAGAAAAAAAAAAAAGTCTTAAAAAAATACATCTTAAACGATGAAATAACAGATTGTTTTTCTCCTATCACAGTTCACATGTGAGTAAATCGCACCAAAACATTCATTATACCCAGGAAGGAAAAGAGACATTTATTCCATGCTAGAAAATCAAAACAATCCAATGTAAATAACGAGTGAAAGAAAAACAAAAGTGTCCAGTCTATATATAATCCGCATGGAAAGGAAAACAGTAAAGGAAACTGACTTGTAAGTTCCTTCCACCTGGCAACCCGCACAGTGAAGGCTGGACCCAACACTGACCAGAGACCCAGGCTTTATGTACAGCTGAGGTAATTTACCATGACTGACACGACTAACTCACTCCAATGATGACGCCATATCCTGCTTCAGAAGAGCACTGTTCAGATTACATTTCCATTAATTAGACTAATACAGGGCTTAGGCTGTGAGACGAGTCCCAACCAGAGACTTGGCTTGTTTTCTGTGCAATTAAGACTGTGCTACATAAATGATAGTTGTAAGTCTAATTAGTCATCGGCATGACCTCAGTGTTGTGAAGGTGATTTCATCTTGTGTTCTTTGGACCGGTGAGGTATCCAGACTTTTGTTATGGATTTTCTATAGACCAGGCGCGTTTATTGTTGCAAAATGTGAATGTCAACAAATGCATTTAAACTCCGGCAAGTCTATGTAGCGCATGGATAAATGGAATAAGGTGCATCAGCAAGACTATCCACTGTGCAGCGTTATAGAGCTTCATAATGTACAAAAAAATAAATAAATCTGTGTAGCCAAGATCTTACAGTATTTTACCTTATTGTGCTGTGTTTTTGTGTATTTTGTCTGATGTATACACTTTCCTTTATAGCACTTTGGTCACTCATTTTAAATGTGATTTTTAAGTACATTTGAACTTGAGTGCAACTATTATGCAGAATAGCTTGGTACTGTTGCTACTGACCTTATTCCACCCCACCCACTTTTCCTCCAAATGCTCCAAACCGCGATTTCATTGTGGTGGCACTTCCAGTTAAGCAGAAATCCCATTTATGTCAAAGGAGAATTCAGGAAAAGCTTCACCTCAAAAATATGACATAAAGTAGGTTAATTTGTGTAAACTGTTCACTGTTCATGTCACCAAGAGGTCAACACTGCCTCGATGTTTGTGAGGCTTTAAAACTGCTTTGTAACCCCTATAGAACTTATTTGCTGCCCCATGCAAAATAAAACAACCTGAATGACTATGAAACTTCCAGAATAAGGTGAATAGACAATGGGCAGGATTAACCAGATGTGTGAATGAAACAAAACACAACTTCAGGTATGTTTTTGAGAAGGTAACAACATTATAACATGTCTTAAAGATTTATTGTAATTGAAATTAAATGGAGAATAAAAGTGCATTATAGTAGTTTTAGGAGTATCACACCAATTGTATTTTTTCCTATTGAAACAGAGTTGGAAAGTGCAATATTGTGACAGCACTAGTATTGATATTCACTAACACTTCATGACATCACAAGATGGAATAGAGCATTTTGATCTTACAGATACAGACAGTCTAAAAAATGCAGGATTACTTAAACGAGTGAATGAAACAAAACACAACTCCAGGTACGTTTTTGATGAGATAACAACATTATAACGTCGCTTAAAGTTCATAAGAGTCAATTTTGCGCAATGTAGAACCTTTAAAATGTCAATTATTTACTACTGATTTGTAACTATCAGTAGACTAGTCTAGACAGTAGATAATAATAATAATACTAAAACTAGTATCAAAACTAAAGATTGATTTGACCAAGTATCAACAACTTTTTCAGAAGTAATGTAATTGAAATTAAATGAGTATAAAAGTGCTTTATAGTAGCTTTAGAGTATCATACCAACACTATTTTTTCCTATTGTACCGTGACAAAACTAGTACTGACAGGGCATCAGACATAAACCTTGTCATGAAAATTACTGCGTAGGTGACAGATTTGCCAACCCCATGACACAAAAGCTAGCTTATTGTTTAGTAATACACAATTAAACTCTCGCTGCTGTAAAGATAGAGCGATCTAGGAATAACATTATAAACCATTCTGGCAGAAGAGAAATCAAAAGAGCGCTTGAGCAACGGAAGTAACAAAGATGAATTGTACGCCGTTTGAACTGAGATGGCTCGCCCTGATGGCGGAAGCGGGAGGAGAGTGAGTGTGTGTGTGCGTGTGTGTGTCTATGTATGTGTGTGTGTGGAGAGGGAGGTTTCGTGATGCGCCGTAGGTGGCACTTCCTCCCTGAGCTGACAGTACTGCTCATTTTAATGTACTGTGCGTGAGATTGCTTTAAGGCTGTAAAGGAGATCAAAGCTGGAGGAGGATGTGGACCTGGGCTGCTGTGCATTGTTACCGGTTTATTATGCACACAGGCCAGGAGCAGACCATAAACACACCATACAAACTCGCCCTCATTCGATGACTCAGTATGAACTGCTCAGAAACACTGATGTTTTTGTCGTTATGTCACCGCACTTGTTTTAAATGAGAGTTGAAACATACTGAGAGGATGTCAGAATAAATTCTTTCATCCCGTTGTCACCTGAATTCAAACTGGTTCTAAAGCTCGTCCTTAAACTGGAGCGTCAGTCATTCAAATGTGTCTTTATCGCGACGTGGCACCTGCACAAATTGGTTCATTGTTAAACTTAAGTTGCTTAGAAGCACATGGTTAGCGGAATTAGTACGCAGTTTAAAGGCAGACAAAATGACAAGTTTCAGTCATTGTGTTGCTGTCTAACTCTGTTGAGTGGGACGCTTAAAGGGCATTGTGTTTTTGTTCATTCACACATTTAACCTGGATGTTTAGGCTGAGTTCTTCTCTCAAATAGAAAACACTCTGTTCCACCTTGTGATGTCATGTGGTAATGCAGGAAGTGCTCCACTGTATTTTTAAACTCCATACACCTTCATTAGAATCATATGGATGATTTCAGCTTTGGAATTGTCCACCGTGACTGAACAAAATGTAAAACATAACCGTTAAGTTGAAAACTATCACTTCATGACATCACAAGGTAGAACAGAGCATTTTGAGCTTTGGAGACGCAAACAGTGTAAAAATGAAGTATTACTCAAACGTGTGAATGAAAGAACACAACGTCAGGTATGTTTTTGAGGAGGTAACAGCATTATAACATGGATTAAAGCTCACAGGAGTGAATTTTGTATAAAATGGCAGTTATTTACTATTGCATTGAATGTCACTGGCTTATTAGAGCGAGCTTCTCCTAAAGCCTAAAGGAGTTTCAAATCCCTCTCTTTGCAGGCCATACTGTTGTGTTCTATTGTATGAGTGTGTGTTTGGGCTAGGCGTAGGGTTTGGAAGCTGATTTTCTATAAAATAGTAGATTAATAATTTGCCCCCTAGCCAAGACTACAGTCTTTTCCAATACTCCACAACAATGTGCATATGTCTTAAATCACATCCTGAATAATAGGATCATTGAGGAAATGTCTTTAAGGATAAGCAGCTGTGATTGGATTGTCCTAAAACTGGATAGAAGTTTAATGCACTCTGTGGTCTGGTCCCAGGTCCTTCTGCATATGAACATAAGGTCAGGTTAATAGCAGTACAATGTAGTAGTAATTGTTGTAATATGGACAATCATATTTAAACCCCAGGGGTGAGCAGGAGGAGACACTTCAAATCATCAGTCCAACTCAACACTAAGCCATCGTGTGCAAAGGCTCCAAAGAACATCAACAGAGGCCAAGTCTATTCTGTCTTCCAGTCTGCTAAATACTGAAGACTAATAGAGCCAAGACTTCACAAAACAAAAATGACATCACAAATTCACAGGGGGGGGGGGCAAATTGGGTTCAGTAGTTCATTATTTTGATGCAAAAGAAGTCATGTGTACATTCTTTCCACAACAACATCTTACATAAGCTGCACTCTCTCCGCTGACATGCTGTGTTTGTGACTAGCCCAATGTTACGGTGGTTTGCTCCCAAGACATTGTTTACTCTCAGACAGGGGAACACACATGTGCAGGAGAGTGCAGTCACATCCTCACAGTGAAAGCTCAAAAGGCCCTCTTATTTCTAGAAGCACCAGTACTTCACAGACATAAAAGTGAGGAGGACCAAATTAACCTTAGACCCACAAACCACAGGCCTATTACAGACTATCCACCCTCCTCATATCTTCTCACCAAATTCTTATATTTTATTCACTTGTTTTTTAAGTGTTGTTGTCCCTGGATGCCCTTGTCTCTTTGCTTAGGCCCCACGCTGTCTTGGCTCTCCACAAATAAATGCAGTGGCTGGGCACAGTTAGACAGGAGGAGCCCAGTCACAGACTCTCCATGATGTTAATGAGCCTGTAAATGAGTGTCTTAAGCTGACAGAGCTTTGGCCATCCGGACACTGTGGGGAAGAAGGTGGGAGAAAACGAGGTTCAGCCACTGTTATGTTTACCTTAGCACATGTGCTTAATTGGATGCTTAAAAAGTCTGGCACACTGCAGTATCAAACTGCACTGGATCAGTACAAACACAGATAGTAGCTCACATTGATGAAAAGTTTTTGTACAAAGTTGGAATCTTTTTCAGCATCTCCATATTTGGCATTGCCAAAGTCTAATTCTAAATCCCTAAAGCAAAAGACTCCAAAGATATTCTTATACAGAGGTGTTTTTGTGTAAAAAAAAACCTCTTGGTTGATTTACTCACTTTAGTGCAGTAGTAAATGATGAGCCTGGGGTGCAAATATTGAAAGGATCAGTAGCCAAAGCAGACAAGACTGTGTTCCAGTGCTTCTCAAACATTGAGAAGAGTGTTTCTTAATAATCAGTGTGCAGTGGGGCCACGTGGGAGCAAGCTATTGAGCTGAAAGCTTTTTAAACGAAGCAGTTAAGAAAATGCCATAAAGAAGCCATTAACTGATTTGTTCTTCATAATATGTTTTACATCATCTGGAACATCAGACCTATAACACCGCTGCAAACCAGTGTGTTACTGTTATGTATTTGTAAAATGCCATTTAAGATGTCATCTGCGATTAAGGTATTCTTTAGCGCACATGTGCAGTGGGAAGTATTTTGACAAGTGGTTACATCAAGAATGAAGAGACTTTGACAGAAAACATAAGCCACATGCCTGTGGGTACGAGCACACACAAAGAAACCATTCTTGTTCCAAACATGTAAAAGTAATACTACAATTATGAACTGCAGTAGTGTGCAAACATGGGAAACAAAGCTATGAACAAAGAACTACCATCACTGTGCCAAAGTCTAACACTACTATTATTTGCGGAGGAAAAAAGCGTTTGTAGACATCTGCCAAGTCACTGCGTCGCAATGGTCAGGCCCAGCCCAGGACTTCTGGGTGGCTGTAGCTCAAACGCTCAATGCCTGCCAACACTGCTGAATGTTTCTGTGTCTTTGGGCAGGACACTTCAGCCATACATATGTGATTGTGTTTTGGTAGTGGGAGAAGCGTGTAAAGACAGGTTTATCGCCCCTGAAAATCATGCTTTATTACAATGATTACAAATCTACTAAATAGTGAGTGACGTTAGTATGTTTGTTTTGTATCGTAAAATGGTACAAAATCTCCTCTTGGATCTAAAATAAAACCTGCTGTTTCTGAATCAACACAAAAAAAAAACTTTGGTCATGTTTTTGCACATTACCATTGCCACCATTTGTACTTTAGCAACCAGGTGACACCATAGACTGTATATATAAATGGACATAGCTAACCTCCTAGCCGCCACATTCCAAATAGGAAGTGATCATGGGCTTGTGTCGCGCTCCATCGACTCTGGCTCCAATTCACTTTACATTGAAAACTTGTCACCCCTCTCTGTGAAACTGCTGCAGTGAGCCTCGTCGTTTTGGTCATGTTCGTATTAACCTACTCTACATGATCCTGATATTCTTATTTTGTTATTTTGTCCGTAAATCAAAATATGAACATTAATAACAGAAAAAATCAGGTGCCTTCTTTCCTCGAGGTCGCTCCCGCTAGCGTTAGAGACAGGTTTGACTGACAGCGTTGCTAAGCGCCCACTTCCTGCTAAATTCTCATTGAAATATTTGACTGTCCACCGACTGCTACTGTAAAGTACCCACTAAAAGAGTCCTCTATTGTAAATATTTTCAGTTAGCCTTGGTTAAATGCTATGGTTTATTCATTTGAAATTGTATGTGTGACAAGGTTAGGTAAAAGGGAATTGAATAGGGCTGAAGTCAGTGGAATGTGTGGAAAACATCTCTTTGTTCGTATGAATTTCTCATTGAGTCTGGAAGAATCACGTCAGTTTCAAAGATTCAAGGCTACGCTATTCACCCATTTACATCTTTCAGTGCATTTTGAATAAACAAGACCAGAAAAAATCAAAAGTTTGGATACCTCACGGCTTCACAAAAGGAGGCCTATTGACATGACATGAAATTTTAAGGCAAAATCATTTTAAAAGTTCGCTACGAGCTCAACCAGGTCTGTTTTTTTATTTTTTCGAAGCCAGTGTTTGCCATTAAGAAGTTACGAGCCAGTGGAGTTTAAGTGGGGAGGAGTAGGCTAACACTCAAGTAGTGTTGGCTATGAAAAAAGCCAGATGCCCCGCCTGGCCTTGCATGCATGTGTGTGTACAATAAGGTTTGTGTATAAAACAGGAATGTGAGAATGTAAGTCACCTGCTGTCCGATGCGTACTTTAGAACATATTCATAGAGATATAACTACACTATAAAAGACCGGAGGAATGGATTCATATAAACAACAAGGCCTCAGCTGTCAACATGCTGCTTGACCACGGACACAGCTGCGAACACCAAACACAGTAAAGCTTCAGGGACATATAGGCCTCATGTTAAACCCTTAAAGGAAAGACACTATTTAGCAGTTCAAATCCAAACATTATATTGGTGGTGAATTGCCTTTGAATGGGATAAACTGGCTCAATTGTAGAACTTTACCTAAAGAAAGAAAGAAGAACGGTCTATTTTATTGTATTACGCCGTGTTCTTTCTAAAAAGTAAATAGACAGCCATTTTGTATTGGAAGATTTCAACGTAAAATTTCCAGAGAATAGCCATAAAAATGACATCGCAAATGGCTCTGCTGCAAAACTATCAAAAGTTTTCTTTGTAGATGCTGCAGAAAACATGTTTGCATAAGTTGTAATTTAGAGCTTTTCATAATTTTTATGTTTGTTTTCTTTTTTTTATATTTGCACTTTCCTTTCCTCCACAGTACATTGTTGCACGCTGAGTGGAAATAGAAAGCAGTACACACTATAAGTTACACAGTTCACGTCTTTGGGGTTAAAAATTGGGGCCAGTTCTGTGAAAGTCCCTCCGTATCACTCTGGGTGGCAGAGTTAGCAGCTCTGGTGCAGCAGTGGGGTTGACGAGGGTTAAACCTAGCGTCTTTGAACATAGATTATCCTACAGACTTTCATGTGGACTGTGTGTGTGGGGAGGCTGCCTTCCCTCACGTCCGCCCTACTGAAGGTTAGGGACAGCTGAAACCCAAAACCTGTCTCCCTTTCCAATGGTGTACTTAGACATGCGTACTTTTACTCTGTGATACCACCAATCCTGTCTTCTCCCTCATACTTCTATTAATAGCGCTGCTTTATTTCTATTTAAAAATCACGAATGGAACAAAGCACAAAGGCACATCTGGCCATAGAAGGAGCGAGGTTCTCCGCTGAGATGTTTTGCTTCCAGCTGAATGGGGCTCACGTCTGCAAGGTGTGTCAGGTCAAACTTGTGATTTACATTGCAACTATTCTGGGGTCACAAAGTTCACGCGGGTTACATTCACTCATTGTTGGAAGTACGTCTAGTCGAGCAGGTGTTGTTTCAGACAGAGGGAACAGAGCGCACCACGACAGCCCTTGAATTATATACAGCAGGAGGCAGCGCTCAGAGAAATGTGAGACTGGACTTGACTGGAGCTGTCCAGAACCGTGGCAGTTGACTTTGACCGCAAACCATACCCATGAACTTTGCAGAAGATTGCATTAGCTCATTATAAGTAAAAAGGACATCATGGGAAAATGTTTCAGGGGTTTACAATATATCTGCAAAATACTGATGATGCAATATTGACTAATTGATATGGTACGTAAATAAATGTATAGCAAAATACAAAGTTCTCCATCTAAAAAATACTTTTATTGGAAACTGAAATGTAAAAATGACAGTATTACTCATTAGTTTCCTTAGTTCCTACTTTAAACTGGTTTTGATCTTGGTTTAGTCTTTCTTGGGTTTTTATTTTGACTAGTAAACTATAGCATGCATATATATGTTTGAACACAACTTTTTGAATCTTTTACTCATATTATGGCCAAAGTCAATGTGAACATAAAACATGAGCCAGACATCCACTAAGGCATTACATACTACTAAACAAATGGTAAAATGGTCAGATTGTTATATAGCAGTTTTCCACCTTCAAAGCACTTTACATCTAGGAACCACTTACCTATTCACACACATTTTCATACACCACTGTATGCAGACACAGGTGGGGGCACAACGACAGTATTCATCTCTGGGAGCTGGAATCGCACCGCCAACTTGTAGGTGGATCTGACCACTCTACCCGTGATGTTTATGTCGAGATCGGATCCTTCATATCAGTGGGCAAACACTCACCAACTGACTGTCATCCCAACATGTCCCTTTATTCTGAACCAATTTTTTATATCTAATTATATGCACTGCTCGTGTCTGATGTTTCTGCGAGAGGGGGTCAGGTAGATGTGATTTAAAACATGAAAGCCATACAAAATAAACAAAAGCTTCTCTGTGTCAATGCAAAATTCAGCAACAAGAAATCGTGAAAGCCTTGTTCAAAAGTCTGGATGTCTGACAGGGCTAATGAGTACAATGTATTTGTACTATGTATTTGATGACTGCATAGTGCACATAGACTGTATACATAAATGGACATAGCTAACCTGCTTGCCATTAGAAAACTGTCACCCCTCTCTCCGTAAATGCTGCTCTCAGGGTTGTCATTTTGGTCTTAAAATGTTCATATTAACCCACTCTATGTGACAATGGTATATTTATTTGTATATTATTTCGCTATTGTGTCTGTAAATCAAGATATGAACATTGATAAGAGCCAAATCATCTGCCTCCTTTCCCCAGAATTAGCAACAGTGAGAAAGGGTATTACCTTCAACAGCCTTGCTCCAGATTGGCTCATTGGTTGCTATGATACTCGCGGTTGAAATTCCAAATATGGAACACGACTCCAAATTCGCCCCTGTAACTGCTCTAGCCTCGACGAGCTTCATTTTACTGGAGCTAAACACTATGGGTGACATCACACTCACTTAGTCCACTTCTTTATACAGTCTACGATAGTGCATCTTCACAGCAGTTCAGTCAAAACAGATCAGATCATCGGGCGTTCTGACGTTCACAGATTAACCAAAACAATATTAAAAACTAAATCTAACCATAAAAGTTTCCATACTAGTGTTAGAATACTGTCAGAAACATTTTAGGGATCACTACCTTAAGAAGTCAGCATTAGGGGTGAGGTATTATATTGCATGTTCACCCTGTGCAAATGTTATTTCAGGTTGGTTCACTAGTGCCAAAATTAGATTCAGTATTTAGTGCAATGCCTCTTGTAAACAATTTGTTGACTAAATATACCAAAATATAAACTGTAACATATATATAGAATTACGGAAATACTTTTATCTGATATCTGACGCTCAGTGTAACCAGTTTCTTCAAAAGCACATTCCAACTGTCTCTGGGCTGTAAAATTCTTCATCCCTGAATCGTCTCCACTGTTGCTCTAGCTGGACTTGTCATCACACTGTACGGACTCTGATTGATATTCCCGTGGAGAAGCTGCCAGCTCGTTTGGCATCTGCACCGGCTTCTTCCTGCAGTGTATAGAATCCTCATGCCACTGTCAGCCATCCACAGAGCTCACCCTGATTGTCCTTAAAAATGTACTGCACATTCTCCACAGGGTTGGACATGCTGCTGCTGCCTAAATTATCATGTTCCATTTTTCCTAGACATTTTTCCCATGGCTTCCTTGAATTCCTGAAACTTCCACCATTTAGACACATCACAGCTGGGACAGTAGACAGTGGAGTAAAGTTTGTTTAATTAATGATATCTTAATTTACAGTTTGTCTAATCTGGGTTAGATAAATAACTTTGTTAATGGTCCAATTATGTATTTTTAGGTTTTTAAAAATAAGTTTGTATACTTTAATGAAAAGATGAGTTTGTTGAAAGTGATATGTACAAATTGGTATCGGAAAAATAAAATCCTATATTAATGGTGACATTTGGTGTTGCGGAGCACTTCCTGGTACAGCTCATGTTTTATTGAAACCAGAGGAGCTGCTTAGTGCGGTCAGTCACAGGTGCAGGGGAGCGACAGCATACTGCTGGGCCGTGACAACTGTCAGAGAGAAGTGAAGGCTCAGACAGCATGGAGGATGGCCTGTTGAGTCAAGCAGGAAATGTCTTTTTTCTTCTTTCTTTCCAGATGAAGGAGCGGACTGGGTGCAGAGCATTGGGAGCACTAGAGGCACAGCCTGGTCTCAAGCGGTCACACTGACTGCCCATCCCTCACAGTCCCACAGGAGCATCCTGACAGCAGCACCCTGGAGCAGACAGCAACAGGTGCCACCCGCTCTCAGCAACAAGTTCAGAAAACTGACCAGGTGTTGTGGAATGGCTGTTTGACAAGCTTGTGTTTGAATACCAGATGTGATTAGTGTAGCACGAAAATAACAGCAGTTATAAGAACGTACACTACACGATAAAGAAAAAAAAAAGACTTAAACATTTCCACAAAGCGGAGGACTTTGATGTTATATGGCTGCCTTGTTAGCATTCCTCCATGTGAGAGGACTGGTGTCCTCTGATCTGCCTGATCCACTACTAACCCCACACATAAAGATGAAACAACCACTCTTACTGCCACCACATGGTTTCAGCAAACGCCTATCTGAAAATCGTCTCTGTATGTGATAGCCCATAAAACCTCTGCTCTAAGCACATTCAGGTTTAAGATGGTCACTGTTATGGGGACGTCTTTAAAAGTCTGTACCATTTGATGAACATAAAGTTTTATTTATGGATCACAAAAGACCAGACTGGAGATAACAAACTTCATCTTAAGCCTTCATTGATGTCATTAAAAACATTTTCAAACAACATCAAATGATCATAAAAAATCCCCAACCATAGAAACTTACTACCTCCTCCTTAAAAATACAAGCTAAAATGCTCAATGTATAGATTGAAATGATCTATTTTCTTATACATTACAGACTTCTACAACACATTCCAGCTTATTTTAAAGTTGCCCTTAGAGAACTCCAATAATATTTACAGCAAATGCCCCTCTCATACCAGACACTCTGACTTTGAAACTGGACTTTGCCTTTAAACCACCATCAGCTCCTTAATTGAGCTACCAGTCGTGTTTCCCTTGGGCATGTGCTGGCCGGTGTGAGGAGGCGGAGGTGGTGTTAGACTTGGCCTATTGTTGATCTGACTCTGTGTGCATGTGTGTGTGTGTTTGTGTGTGTAAATGCGTGAGTGTGAATGCACAGACTGGCCCACACACGCTGCTGGCTTTGGAACTGCTTGTGTGGGGATCAAACGCCCGGCCGTACACACACATAGTTGATTAGTAAAGGGCAACTCACAATAGCAGCTGGAATGGATGGACAGATGGACTTTTGCTATTCTAATGCGCTCGGTAATGCAGGGAGCTGTGGTGTTATGAGCTTTCCTGGTTTAGCATCATATTTTGTGGTGGCTAGATTCTGAAAAAGGATATAAATAGGCAACATTGTGCAATTTGGAATGAATTAAAAATAAATATTGGAGCAAAGCGACATGGCATTTCATGTGTATGGCCTGCATTATTCAAAACAATAAATTATTGCTGCAAAGAAGTGGTTCTCAATCAACCTATAAATGTTAAATAAATATACTTATCATTGCATTTTTAATTAATGATGGTACATATTCATTCACAGTTGATAAGGTGAGTGAAGTGTCGTGCCTAAGGACCTGTGGTGGAAAGTAACGAGTACAAGTAGTAAAGTACTGTACTTAAGTAGAGTTTTTAGGTATCTGTAATTAAGTTAAGTATATTTTACAGGGGATACTCTTTACTTTTACTTCTCTAGATTTGAGAGCAGGTATCCGTACTTTCTATTCCACTACATTTTTGAACAGGACCGAAAGGTAAAAAGTACTTTTCATAAGAAGACTGAACAATAAAAATGGTATTGTTCTTGTTGATCAAACTATGTATCATTTTTAAATCAATATCACTACATTTACACTTTAACAAATGAACAACACTTGACTGAAATACTTTTACTATTTACTCTTTAAGTACACTTTTAAACAGGTATTTGAATACATTTAGTTAAGTACATTTTTTCATGTGATATTTTTACTTTAGTAACTTTTTACCTGTATCTGTAATTTTACTTAAGTAACAAAAATGAGTACTTCATCCAGCACTGCTAAAGACACAACAATACTATGCACTACAACCAATACACTTTAACAAATGAAAAGCCTTGCCCGACAACACTACTGCAGTATTGGGAACAGATTGAAGAGCTTCTTGTTTTCAATATTTTTGCCATAAGATCTTTTTTGATCAAAAGCTGCATTTACATTTAAATTGAACTATTCTATATGTCTCTATAGCTCCATAAAGTATATACTTATTGTTTTAATATTATCCAATTCTCCTCATGGCAACTGGGCTGTTTATTTTTATTGCAAGTCCTTGGTTTTGCTAATGCCTCATTTGAAAACCAATTAGCTACTCCCTTAGATTCAATTACCAAAGTGAAAGGGTAGGACTATCTCGCCTTAGCAATAATCACTAAATAATTGTATTTGCCCAGCTCGCCACTGGCTCTTTCAACCAACATCTATGGCCTTGACTGGACTTCAAGCTGATCTTATCACACCCAGATAAATGAAATAACTGTTGAATTGCTATCTTAAATAGGAACAGACAAAATACTTGCTTTGAAAGTATGCTCTTTATTTTGACTGGGTAATGAGCAGGAGTCCGGGTGTGTGGGCGGCGGAGTGTTTAAATGCGAGTACATGCGTGTGACAGAGAAAGGCTCTTACATTTCAGCCGCCCGAATCTGGAAAGCATCAACGCTCACTGCTGCTTTTGACGATGTGTGTCTACAACGTCAGGACTGCCCCTAAACGGCCCGGGACGGTAAAGAAATACGCTCGTAATGAGGTTAAAACTGAGGAGAAATTATATGCTCAGACATTACAACTGTGTTTTTCCTGATTGCTCCACCAGTCTCATTAGACTGCACTGTTTTAAATACTTGAGGTTTTTGAACATTAAAGAAATGTGTAATGATGCAAAAATATACATAATCAAAAATGTATTAGGAGATTGGCTAAAGAAATAGAGGCCAACAGTGACTAAGTGAAAACCAGTGATGTGCTGTCAGAGGGCCGTCTCCGCTGGCCCTGACATGTCAACAAAATATGTAAAACTAGTGATTTTATTTTGTATTTTTTTAGATTTAAAATTCTGTCAAACATAACATAGATGTGATGACCCTCTTTCCTCGAGCCCTGACGTTAAGTCTGACCAATCAGATTGTCCTTTTGCAGTTGATTGACATTTGGTACCAAATCGTTTGTTTGCCTGAAAGTGAGACACTTTTGATGGAGTTTGAAAGAAAAACATAGAAAATGCTTTTATTCGGACTTTCTTTTTGGACAAATAATGGGATTATTTTTAAAGAGGAGCAGTTTATGTTTGTTACCCAAGTTAGTTGTAATAAAACGTTCAGCAGAGTATCTAAAACAACAGGCTACTAGTGAAGGATTTACTGACACTCGGACCACACAAAGCACAAAACGAACGAGCTGTTGGACTCATGGATTAATACTTCCATGGTTGGATTAGTTACACATCAGATGGCGGCATGTAGCCAACATGTGTGAAAGTACTCATCTGTTGAAGACGCGGTGGCGAGTGAGGTCCTGGTGTATCATACACTCTATGTACAGTAACTTGGATTATAGCCTAATGAGAAAACAAGTTAAAACGTGTCAATTATAGTTGTTGACGGAGATGTGCGAGCTCGTTCTGACTCGGCGTGTGCCCTCTTGTGGTCATATGAATCAGATGATATACTGTGATGGGTGTTTTATGCGTTTAAGCAATACGGTACTCAATGTAGTCAACAAAAGAACAACATATTGAGTGTGTGTTTGACATGCATTATGGTGATTATTCATGTTTTGATTTGCTTATATTCTGATTTTAATGTCTTTGTTATTCAGTAAAGCACTTTGAATTACTTTGTGTACAAATTGTGCCTTGCCTAAACTGTGTTGGCTCCGCCCTGCCTCATCCAGCGCACCTCCACAGCTGAGTACACGGGCTGAGAGGCTGTGCATGTGGTCGCTTTGACATCTATAGGCCTTCACAGATATATCTGTAAATATGGGCTGCTGGTCCATGTCCCGAGGCCACGGTCTGCAACTGGTGACAACTCATTCCCAGGGAGACAATAGACTGCCCTTACAAACTTGTGGACAAAAAGTAAATCATGAAGGTGCACAAGTTACTTTTTTGTCTGGATGGAGAAGTTATTGCTTAAAGTTCAAATATGTGGCGAGGTGACCCAGCTCTCAGTAAAAATACATGTTTTTCAAGGTATATTTCAGCAATTAAAGATCTAAAACTGAACAAAAATGCAAAAGTTTAATGCCATATATTCCAGGTAAGTAACAGTAAAAGCATCTCTATGGAAACAAGTAGCATGTATTGATATTTTACTCAATTGAAGAAAAGACCGTACACTTATTGCTATGTTTTCTTAAAGGATTCTGTTTCCCTAACCTCATTTATTGGCCTTATCCATAATTGAATACATTTGAAAGCACTACTCTTTGACCTGCTGTAATCCAACACGCTGACCATACATGCACACTGGACAAACGAACACAGTTTTATTTGTAATGAGCGCGGACCACCAGCTAAGCTCTTAAAAGCATCCCACCTCCCTTACGCTGTCGCTAACTGCTACCACGTTGGCTGCTGATTATGAGTTCAATGGCTTCCCTTTAGCCTCCTATATGTTCACACAAGGTAAGTCTAGCAGTGGCCCCTGTGGTTTAGTGACCTGCAAACAGTGCTCACTTCCTACATCGGCTGGGGCAGTGTTGAACCCGCATAAATCACCTTTCTTACCGCACTTCAGTTACACTTTTCTTGTCACCAGTCAGACCCCAGACGATTTCAGGGCTAATGGCTTCCGACATAAACACGCAGTTACCGTATTGATATGTGGTTTGGGGAGTTAAATTATGCACGAGCTACACTTGAACCAGAGAACTTGAGAACAGGAGGTGGGCGTCGGAAAGGGAAATACCCAAAGTATTACTGAATGCATACTACATTAACCTACATTGCCTTAATCACCTTGTTTCATGTGATCTGTGAAAATTGGGCCAGCGTTTTTAAGTGAAATTAGTGCTGTTTTATTTCATTACTATGCAGATTTCTTGTCAGATTTGCATAACTGAAAAGCAAAGAGCACGCCGACAACATCTGTTAAGCATTGTGCGCTTTAAGTATATTCGGAAAGTTTAACCTATATGGAAATTGATGTCAAAATTTTAAGATCTTGATTACATTTTGGATTCAAAATAAAAGCAGAATTGCAAATAGTGAGTGAATAGCAGCTTTACTGTGTGGACGTGTGATCCCAGTGGAAGTTAATGAGGCTTTTAAATACAAAATAAAGTCGGGAACATACATGAAGTGTAAAAGGATCTATTCTTTACATTGGGAAAGGAGAAGTAATTCTTTGCAGGCCTAACAATACAAATTTTACATGTCACATCAGTGGGTACGATGATTAAGTCGTGTAAACAGTTTGAAGTGCTTCGGGGATTTCACGATACTTTGGTGTGTTTGTCTCCGAGATGTGTTGAAATGTACAATGTAACTATCCCAATGGGGGGAAATCAGGAGTGCTGACAGATGCAAAAGAAGCATCCATCTTTATTAGGTCCCCAGTTTATGTTCAAGGACTTCCATCGTCCTTGGAAAGCAAACTGAAACTGACATTAACAGCTGTGAGGGAAAAATAGTTAAATATTAATTATTTATCTATAAAGTTTTAAAAATTTGGAATGGCTTTGAGAAAGGGCGGTATAGCTGAAAGTTTAAAAGTAACTCTTTTGGTAGAAGGTCCGCATCCTGCTTGTCTTCATAGATCTCTTAAATCTGTTAATTTGTCAAGAGAATGTTCCACACTCTGGTATTAAACTTGTCTTTGTCTATCTCCATGGAGACAAATGAGTGATTCCACCAGGCCAACAGGTTAGATTTCTGGAGAGGCGACCCCACACTAAGAAATCTATTAAATGCAAGATAGACAGGTTTACTTCACATTCCAGACAAAGCAATTACATCGTCATGGAGATAAGGAAGTGAAGGATCCCTCCCGAAAAGGTACACTGTCGAACTTTAAAGATTCCCACTTCAACTGGACTTTAAGTGTAGCTCGAGCAAATGGTCAGTTAGGTCTTAGGTTAAAACAAAGTGCTTTGGTTTTTGGTTAAGTTAATCACAAAGTCTAAATGATGAACTATAAAACATCCAAAATAATAAATTGGTTGATTTTTCAGGCAGACCATAAGGAGTGCATCCACTTAAAGAGGAGGCAAAGATCCTTTAAGTCTCCGTCATTAAATCAGTGTTGGTTTATTTGTGTAAGACGATGGTGCTCAGGAGGAGAACAGGGGTGGTCCCGGTCAGAACTATAACAGGAATTTACCCCGTGATGGACAGGTTTGGGGGGAAAGAAAAGAGAAAAGGCCTCAAGTAAATAAAGACAAATGTACAGACAGTGTAGGATTCCATATGCGCCGGTGTGTGGACAGATCAGCCAATGACATGTTTAAGGAAGACTATTTGGATGATGTTATAGTGTGAATAGATTTAGCGGCGCAGGAGTGAAGGCTTGTTGGGGGCACATGGGGCAACCTCCCTTGGGCTTTCTCCAGGGAACGTTTAGAAGCAGCTGTGTTTTGGGGCTCCACTAAATAGAGACGTTGTCCTATGTAAGTGATTCTCAACCCCCTCTTTTTAGCAATACGTCCAGTTTTAGCTTTCCCTTCCAAGGGTCAAGGGTGGTGTCGTTAAAGTGGGTGTCCCAAACTAGAGCCGTCATCTACCCGCAAAAACATACCGACCTCCCCTTTCCTGTCCAGCGTTAACCCAGACAGGATCTCATCTCACACAACTGCTAAAGCTGCCTCTAAAGTGTCAAAGCAGGACTTACTTTAATGCCCCTGGGTCCACTGCAGACTATTCAGCTATGCTTACCACTCAATTATGTTCCTGTCCCCATCTCCTCCCCACCAAGGCCCTGTTCAAGAGCTCTTTGTGGTGAGACTAACTGGGGTCTTGTTTCTCACTGCACTCTACAAACCTCAAATATTTTAACATTTTGAGATAACACTTCGTGGGATTGTTTTAGGCAAAAGATGGAGCCAAGATAGGGATTGTACTAAATTATTGTATTCACTGTTTGAGCAGCTCACACTATATTTGAACCTTGATGCATGGCTTTGTTGTCATTTTATCTCTTTTGTTTTTTTTGGGTTTTTTTTTTTTTTTGAGGTACTAAACCTGTGAACTTTGCTTTGGTCAAACGTAGTTGTTTTAAAATGTGCTATATAAATAAAAGATTAATTGATACCAAACACAACCAAGATAATATGTTACCTGTTTAAAAAAAATCATGGAATTTAGAAGAACAGTAACGTCTCGTGGGTCAAGGAGATCTGTTGATTTTTGAAAAACCCAAACACTTTGAACCAGTTTCATGTCTAGTTAAAAGGTGAACTTTGCCTCTGGAAGGTCATTTGGCATAACACGTATGCAAAAACCAAAGTAAAAAAGGTGAAAACAAGAAAGTTTTAAACAATTTTGTATATTTTTTGAAAAGCAAGACCAGTCGTCTATTGAACAGAAAAGGGGAAAAAAGCAAGGCAAGAAAGAAAAATCATACACAAAGTCATTCAAAGTGATTTACAGAATAGGAAATACATTAAAATCACAATACAAACAAATGAAAACATAAATAATCATCATAAAATTAACATTAAAACAGAAGAGCGCAGAATAAAAACCTTTCAGTCATATGCTCAGCTAAACAGAACCATTTGACTAACTTTAACTATCCAGACCCTATAAACTTCCCAATCAGAAATTAAAACTAAACCAAATTAGCGTGCAGTGACATAACACTAGAGGACGACTCCATTTATTCGTAACCCCTTTGATTCTACTCCAGACCGGTGAGCTTGAGAAAGGTCAAGGGGCAGAGCAGGAAAAGTACCAATGGCTATCAGATGGATTAGCACTAAGTAATCCAGACTCTGCTGCACAAACTCTACACTTAAGAGGTCATTTTCACCAGGTTAGCTAACGTACACCCTGCACTTCAAGTTGGCATTAGCCCGAACCTCACCACATAACATTCAGAGCGGCCTGGGCTACATTATCATATATATTAGTGCTGAATAAACTCTAAGACAAATTGGAAATCCTTGCGCAGAGGTGCCAAGTTCTTATTACTCCAGAGCGTGTGTGAAAATAGAGCTGGCCGGCCCAGTGCTCTTGAAGTGATATTAACTGTAATTCGTCATCAGCAGTGTATCTTCCAGGAAAAAGGACATGATAAGAGGGAGACTGCTTATCGGAAACCAAACACTGCTCACATCTGTAACTGCCAAAAACACAACAAAAGCTACAATGGATGATACTATGGATGTTACTTTGGAATTGGCCCCTTTAGTGAACTTAAAGACACTAAATGATTAACTGTGAGTGGCAATTATATAAAACGTGACGTAGAAAAGGTGTTTTTTTATGAACCAAGAGGGCCTTCTCTGTCATAATGCATACAGCTTTCTAATGAAAACCATGTGCAAACAGAGGCTACAGAGGCTATTTATAACCGCAAGTGCCCACCATCAGTGTGGTTTAGGTGAAAACAGTAAGACATCCAGGGAGAGCTTGCTTTGTTTTGTACCAAGAAAAACTAATATTTTCCATACAGAATATAATTTGATTGGCAAGTGCCGTCTTTTGCAATAAAGGACTTTTTACTGCAGTCGGAGTCCCTCGTGTTTTTGTTTTGCTGCTAAAACAAAAGAACGTGTTGAATTTTAAACATATATTTTGGAAAAGGAAGGTTTGTTTGTTAGTGCGCTGGGCAAATTTTGTGATTTAAAAATTTGAAGCATTTTGGCGTTATAAACTGTGGTTCTTGTAATTGCCTTTATTAGGTACAACTTGACTATTTTCTCTGGCAAATGGCTGTTCCCAATAATTACTCCAAATTATGCAACAATTTACCACTTCCCAAAACTACAGAATTCACATAATTCTACTTTCCATTTCTCTTCTCCAGGGCTCATACAGAAAATAATGTATTTTCAAAGCATTAGGTTTTCTCTGTATATCACCGTTTGGGACTAAACCAATTTTGAACATCATCATCATCGTCCTTTGTTTCACATGCATCACTGAAAAATAATCATGTTTGACCCTGGCTCGAGGTGCAGCAAAGGGACCACACTGATATCCATCTGTATAGTATAAAAAAAACCCACAGATAACACATTCTGGACTTACCAGGCAAATAATGTGCACCTTAACCTGAAGTGTGCTTTGAAAAGTAATTAAAAGTGTAGTGTCCCTTATCTTTTAGCTTTACTTCAAACCAGTTTAAATTTCCATTGGTCCACTCGTGTTACCTATGCTAACCTCATTTTGCCTTTCTCAAAATATGTTTCCTTTGACACCCTTCTGTAATGAAGCACACTCACAGAAGAGAGTGTTTTCAACTATCTCTTATCATGAGCTTATTGTTCTTTATACAGTGATTTTCCAAGGCGCCTGTCCTCTCTGCACCTTCTCTCACATTTGGAGCTCATTATTAACTCTAATGCAGAACACGCAAGAAAAGGCTGGAGGCTGGGGTGTAGTCTGCGTTTGATAAAAGTCTCCAAACGCCAACTCGCTTTCGCAACATAATTAGGTAAATAAGACCCCCTGTGCAACTCTTTGTGGTTCAAAAAATATATATACAAAAACAATTTAAAAACTATAAATATGATAATTATAACTAAATATAGTCTGATCCAAACACACAGACAAAATACTTCACACAAAGAAGCATGACCCTCCATAATATATAGACCTCCACTTCAGTGAGCACCTGTAGTCTATAATGTAACAGTAGTATAGTCTGGGTTTACTAATTACCACCAGTAATTAGTCCTATAGTTAGCGTCACAGTATACACATAGATCTGGGTCACTGTGATAACCCTAAAATACAGTGGGTGGGTCATATTGAGATGCATCATTACAACAGAATACTTAAGTATAAGTATTTTGTTTGGGGGCATTTTTCAGAAAGACTAACTGTTTGGGCCATGAATAGAATTGTTTGCAGAGAGTTTTCCGATACCACAAAATACTGCAAGATGTTCTACTGTCATCACCTTATGACATAGCCAAAACCAAACAAGCGTGTTTCCCCCATGTGATGGTAATTAACACTGGTCCTCATGCTAATCTCACTGCTAATAAGAATGATTGCTGCCCACTATTACCAAACAAACACAAGTGGTGCCAGGAAAAACTGGCTCCAATCCATAGCTCTGCAGCCTCTTTCTCTGCTCACTGTCAGAGCCCCCAGCTGGGTGTTACACGAGGAGCTTCTCTTTCTTCTCTCCATTTCTGCACATGTAGCAAAGAAAGTTAGTTTCAAAACGTAAACATTTTACTTTGCTTTGAGACATTCTTCTTCTTTGCTCAAAGGGGTGCTTAAGTTTTAAGATTGACAGAGAACCTTTGGGTGCTCCTGAGCAGGATGTGGTTAGCTCTTAGCTTGCTCAGGTAAACCATTTATTCCCATTAGTGCTGATGGTGAATACTGCTACTATTCTTTTAGCTGTCAGGACTGCCAGGTGTGGGTCTGTAGTATGATGTTGCAGTAACTTTGACAACAGAGTAAAAGGCATCGCCCTAGTCTGAAAACAGCCACTAATTGGCCAAGCTCACAACATGTTGCAGGCTGGATTTCTCACATCTCAAAGAAGAGGAGAAGATTACATTTTCTCACGGAAGACATGGCTCATCTGACTTTGACAGTATGGTTTGTTTTGATATCATTAAATATAGATACAATACCTCAGTCATTTTTACAGCATCAGGCAGAGGAAGGAGTCAGGGGGCTCTCAGGACTGGAGCGATGAGCAAACTATAACTTTGTACAGAAAGCTTTGTTACTGAGGTTTGTTGGGTATAACTTTACAACTTCCCAAATAAACTACAGAAAATAAGCCTATCAAGAGCATTTCACACAGTTGTTCAGGTGCTAATGCTAGCATGTTTCAAAACTGATTATGAATACGTAAAAGGACCCATATTAGACCATTTTCTGATTGCCAATCTCCACTAAACAAAAGGTAAAAAGATAGCTGTTGAAAAATACTGCTTCATGAGATCACAAGGTGGAACAGAGCATTTTGAGCTTTGGAGATGTAGAGCATCTCCAAAGCTGTGTAATATTGGACCTTTAAGTGAGTGAAGAGGAAGCACAGCACATGCATTCAAACTAAGAGCAAAGAGCTATGTCAAACAGTTAACTTGTGGTGGTTTTATTGCTTGTTTATTTCACAGGGAGGCAACAACTTGACATAACACCAGACAATTAAGCTTCCCTTTCAGATTTTAATTAATTTCCATCACTTCGTCTGCCCCCGTGTTGAGTCACCACTGCTGTACTAAATCTTGTGTTCGCGTTCTTGTTCAGCATGTGCCTCACACATTTTGACTGCTAATCCAGCTCGGCCCTCCTTGCACACTATAACTTTCCTACTAGCAATTAGCTCATCTCCACTCGGGGAGAACACAACTGGCACCACTACAAAGGCCTGGGGTGATGTATGGAGGCCTTTCGGTCTGAAAAAGAAGCAACTAATCACCCAAAGATGTGATACAAACTCACCACATTAAAAGTGCTCTTTGGTGGTGACGATAAAGGCTGATAGAGAATAAAGTGTGATAAATGGTCTGATACGGTCTATGTGGCAGTGGAATGCAGTGAAACTATTTTGGTTTGACATCATCGTGAATATTGCGCAAAGGCTGTTTTTAAGGTGCAATGTGTAGTTCTGTCATGATAGCATTTTGAAGTATGATATATTGAAGAACATACCGACAAAAAACAATCATTTTCAATGCCATTATGCCACTCACACAATCACCCTAAAGCAGGATTTCCCAAAACTATTGTATATTTGCAGTATTTTTAATGAACATGAGTTGCAATACATCAATGGAACACACTTAATGACTCATACAAGTTATTTATTCAACCCTTTACTGCTCAAACCTTCAGAAAAGTACCAAAAATAAGAAAAAGTTCCCCATGTACACAAAGAAAAAGTACCCATAAGAAATATTAACTGCCAAAAATAATTGTTCCATCCATCATGTATTGAACCATAAGTTGATGTTGTGAGTAATGTGACAAGCCTAGCAATATGTAATTTTTCTGATGGAAGGATCCTGTGTGTCTCCATGAATACATTTTATTTTGCTTGCCTATTTCACTTTACAGCATTTTGCCTTGCAGGTGACGCCACCAGACCATGCTACGGGGCAGATCTGTGGAAAGGCAAGTCAGTTCATGACAAGAATGCAATTATTTTTATTTTTTAATTAATTAAATAAATAAATAAATAATAAAAAGAGACTTCTTCAGTTATAGTCAGATTACTGGACACTACCTTAGCATAGTCATTCAAGCCCCTAATGAGTGATTTCACACCTATAAGCATCCTGGTTGCCTTATACATGCATTACATTTGATATTTCATAGCAATAAAATCACATTTTCTTAAAAATAATCACAGTTGAATTCAAATTCATCTAAAGTGAACATTTACAGTATATTTAATTTCACTTAATGCTAATACCTTCAAGGCAAAGTAAAAAATGAAAATCTATATGAAGACAGCAGCAGTGACATAGTGCACTTCTGATGAGCATTTGTTGTAAGAAATTAATTTGTTATACATTGCTGCTAATATAATGAGGACACTGCTGAGAAAATGTTTACTTTTTTGTCTTTAAGAATAATTTAACTAAAAGTTCATGTCAAACAGTGTGGGTTGAGTCACTCGCTAGTATGGCTGTTTACTTTCTCATCACTTGGATTGGCCTTGTCTAGATTACACAGAGGACAGAGCAGGGGTGAATGGGATTGATTACACGGGAATATCAAATATTGGCTGCCCTAATCTGATGCTCTGTCTGAGGCCATGCATCTTCATCTATCATCCATACGGAGGTTCGGGAGCAGAGCAGAAGCCAGACAGAATAAACCCCTCAACACACGTGTCTTCAAGATGGAGCACCCCAGCATTCATCAACCTGTCTGCGTGTGATCACTGCCCTGATCAACGTAACTCTGTAAAAATCTGTAGGAAATGGTTTGTGAAACAGTCTTGACTCAAATCATTGCTGTACATTTTCTGGTACTTACAAATATACAGTGTTCATAAAGTATCTTTACAATTAAAACATTTAATTACAAAGGCATTTGACAAGATATCTTAATCAGACTTGTTCTGTTGTACTCAATGGCTATAACAGTTTCTAATCACATTGCATTTTTGTATTTCAGGTATCCTGTTGATTAGAGAGGCATCCTTTTGAATGAACACCCTAAGAAATGGCTATTCCTCAAGAGAAGCCACAGTGTTTATTTATTTATTTATTTATTTATTTGAAGGACAGTGTGCAGATACATTAAAAAGATGGCTGCACCAGATTTAGCAAAATGCTAATTTACATCTGTAGTTCTTGAGTGTGTATCCTGGGTTCTATGGGGCTATGTTAAAGATATCATGTTTCAAACAAAGATATGAGACATTACTGAACTAAAGTAAAAGATAAACGAAGTGACTGCAACCATTGATGAGGCTCTGCTACAGTGAACATGGTGCGAAATCCAGAACCGTCTTGATGTGCTTTGTGCAACTAATGGTGCCCATACAGAGGTGTATTAAATGAGGTAAAAACTTTGTTGTTGTTCTATTGTACTCAGTGATTTCCAATCAAATGCCTTTGTAATACATTTTTTAAACTGAATTATGAACACCCTGTATATAGGGCTTGAAAATGATGTCCATATATAAAATACCACCTACCTAAAACATACAATAAAAAGTTTTAAAACTGCCAGCATATATTATTTGTTTTTGTTTATTGTATTTGTTTCTTTACTTTGAATGGACAGATATGTACACTGAATGATACATTTTATAGTTTGCAGAATAGTCACCAATTCACTCAAAACTTGCTTGTACATGTGTTTTCTTCTTAGGAAAGATGTCCCACAAACATATGCTTTATATCCACAAGCATGTGATTCACTGGCTTACATTTGTCCCTTTATCTGGTTGGCTAATTACTACAATCAAGTCAATTATGGACATTGGGATAAAGTTTCAAATGGAAATACATTTGGTGCAGACATTTGGCAGGGAACTTTGGGTTTGGCAAATGCTCAGAAAATGAAAAACAAAAACATGCTGGCAGAGTATCATGTGTTTGATCACAACAACAAACAAGGATTTGAACATCCACATCGGGGCGCTTTATTTTACATCATCACCATCTGTGTAATAGTGATGGTCAAATACATGTTATGTCTTCACCAAATGCCAGTACCCTCTGAGCCATATAGTCACATTTCTATACAGAAAATGTTCCACCTTCAAGGCAGTCAAAGCGCTTTACGTCAAAGAACCACTCATCCATTCACACACACATTCACACACCACTGTACACAGACACCAGGGATGAGATGGGTTAAGTGTCTTGCCCAAGGACACAACGATAGCATTCAACCGCCTTGGGTCAAGCAGATGCTGTTTCAGTGAGATAAAATAAAAACACTTCTCTTTAAATCGCCACAACAATGAAAGCATTCATCTGTAGAAGATGGAATCGCACTGACAACCTGTGGGTCACTGGATCTGAGCTCTACCAGTGATGTTTATGTCGAGAGCTAGATTCGACCCACCAGGCTTTGGATCAGTGGCCAAACACTTTTCCAACTGAGCTACTCTCACCCTCATCTATTGACTTAGACCATTAAGAATATACTGTCCACTACAGATTCGACAAAACAGATGATCTAAGATCGTCTTGGCATGATTTGACCCTTGTTGGTGACATTGTTATATTCTTCTTATGGAGTCAATCACTAGTACAGCTCTTTGCTTTGTCATCTCAAGAATAATTTGCAGTTCCACTTTGAGTACCAATTTTGCATTCCATACTCTTGCTGGTGAGTTGGTGATGAAATAATATTTCATATTTTCAGGAGCACCCTGTTCAGAAATACAAAGAAAAAGCAAACAAAACAAATTACTACACAAGTTAATTGAAAACATTAAAACTTGCTGCAGGTGTGATTATAAATGTTTATCCCCAGATTATTGATTACAGTTGTGGCATCAAAGCATCCAATTTGCTTGTTCCTGAAATGTATTCCTTTTTGGGAAGTAAAATAGTCAAAAAACCCTTTTCCCATCCCAGTTCTGGTGCGACAAAGCCTTAGAATTATTCCGTCATGCGATCTCACTTTAAATGTTCCCGTATCAATGTTCAACAAGCAAAAGAGATATTTCTGCAGTCTATCAAGAAGTCCCTTATATTCATCCATCCATCCATCCATCCATCCATCCATGGATGGATGGATGGATAGATGGATGGATGGATGGATGGACAGTATTGTTCTCTTCTCACAGACAGCAATGGCCAACCTACTTTTTCATAAGGTGTACAGTGATGGGTTTTAAATTCATCACCAGTTATGAAATGAAGGACTGAGTGAAAAAGTATCTAAAGGTTTCAAAGTAGAGGCTGAAACCTGCATATATATTATATTTCTATAATCCAGTAAAAAAAAGAAAAGTTGCTTTTGCACTTGATGTACTTGATAAACACTTAATATGCACCTGACTTGTCAGTGATAATGATATTGCGGCTTGGAACAAAAATGCAACTGTCAGTTACTAGGAGAGGTAATAGAAATGTAAACCAGATGTTTGTAGTGATTTAAACATGGCTCCTTCTACAATATTTTAAGTTAAGAGCTCTCTGTGCTACACTGGCCCGGGAGAGCAGGACTTCTAGCCTCTGTTATCTCCAACTGGAGTGAGACATCATCTGCTTTCGAGACACTGGTCCATCAAACTGCAAGGCAATTACAGCTAGAGCACAGGGGTCAGGGAGTGTGCTGGATGGGCTTATCAGATGGACACGGTTCCAGGAACAGCTGAGGCAACTATAGACACACACTCATTCTCACGACCAGTCGGGAGAGTCCGATGCAAAGAGGGGGGTCAAAGGTCAGCAATTGGAGTTTTATTCCACATATCTCTTAAATAGAGAATCTGTTAATTTTTTCAAACTCCGCCCGAAAAGTCAGAAGGGCGCAGACAAGTAGGAATAACTTTAGAACAAAGTGGAGTGCTCTGAAACTGTCGGCTCTGTGTCCATTAACATTCACCAGCAGTGGGCTTTTTAATGGCACTTGTTTTAATGCTCTATGTAAATGTCTTTTAGCAGTTTCATTTTAATTTTTACCTCATACAAAAAGGTGATGTTTTTGCTGTGGTTTGTTTATATATTTGTTAGTCTGTTTGCAAAATCATCAGGGGAAGACGTAATTAATTTCTGTTGTGAAACTAAAAACACAAAATGCAATGCAATTAGAATAATGATTTCTTATTTTCAATGTGCAAGCCAGTGCAGCCATTGTTCATGTCTCAAGCTGCGGAAAAAAACTCAGAGGACTAGATCAGAAAAGGCATCCAGTGCAAAACCAGTGCTATATCAGTGAATGTCTGCATAACTCTTTGAAAGTTGTTTGATGGAGCCCCATGTCTTTCTCGTTTTAAACATCCACTATGTAACTGGTGGAGGGCCTGTCACCTGCTTGCCTCCATGCTGATGTAAAAGCTTGATTCGGAAAGTCCCACAGTATGCCATTAAACGTATCAACCTCCCTTAAGACAAGCGGATGACTCACTCGGCCAAGTTACAGGTCAGATCTGTGGAGATACAGGCCCACTCAAAGTAAGAATCTATGTAATTGAATAAAGGCAAGAATGAAAGTTTAATGGAAAATTAAAGGCAAAGCAATGACATATCCATGGAGACAAGGAGGTGGCAGACCCTTAGCAAGAAAGTTACACTGTCAACCTTTGAATGTATAATGAAAGTAGAGCTATAAAGGTGAGCTATGTTTTTTCTCAGCTTTACAGCCTTTTTTCTCATGTTAAATAGGCTGAGCTGTTTCAATATACCTTTCACAGAAAATTTACTGAAAACTGTATTTTCAATAACTTGCACACATGCACAAGGACATACACACCAGTATCGTATAAAGTGCCAAATCGAGTAAGGTTCCAAATCAGGAAAGACAATTAGCCTACAGCTGTTGTTTAAAGATGTTTTTTAATGCATGGCTTGTAGCAAATGAACCAAAAGCATTGTGGACAATCTCAATTTGTACATTTTCTTTGCTTGGCCTTTGAGGAAAAATGGTTCAGGAGTTTAACAAGAGTAGCCAAGAGAGCGCTCTGTCTAATAAACCAGCAGCTGGCCACCTCCTGATGGCGGTCACAGACACAATTCAAATGGCCCTGGTTTCATTGGGGCAGTATACAGCAGCACACTGGACATGAATGCAGCCAGTGAAACATGACAGGCAACCACAGCACCTGAGCTCCAAGATGATCAGTTTTTTTGTTTGTTTTTTCTCTCATAACATCTCCTCCATCCACTTAAGGCTCCTATTTTACTAGAATCTGTATGACTTTCTGTATGGTATATGATTTGAAACACATACTCCTCATAAATGTGCAGCATCAAACCAAACTATTTCTGTCCCTTTGAAGATATGATCCTTTCCATCTGTAGCTAAGTCTCTAGAAAAAGTCTGTCTTTATCCCATCACTTTGTCTGCACTTGATAATGCCATACGAATGCAAACTTTAAACATGCTTTGTTCATTGCTTGGGAGTATGTAATGTGCAACGTAATCTCCATCTACCAAAAGTACCCATTTATCCTAAATGGTCAGAAACGCTGCAGCCTGCATTCATTATGCTAATGTGGATAAATGCTAGAGGCTAATGTTTGGTGCATATTTGGAGTCAGGCTAAACATCTACTACTTCCATTCCCCTGCCAGATTAATTGGTGTAATTGCATTCTGTTAGTTGCTTAAGGTAGAAGACAGACTGCCTGACAGCGCTGGCGTGGCAGCCAAAAGCATTTGGCGCGCCACATAGCAACTGCTGTGACAAGATGACAAGACAAGCACTCTGGGTAATTTAACATGGTTCAGAAGGACCATGCATCCATTCAAATCAGTGAGCGCTGTACCAAGTTCAGCAAGGCTGTGAGGAACTCTGCTTCATGACTTTGTTGAGACAATATGTCAGTTATAGAAGAGCGGTCCCCATTAAGGGCTCAGCACTTCCTTTATAACTGATCCACTGCTGCAGTGCCATTCTATCAGCAAATAGCAGGCTTTACAGGACCCCATTGACATATATAGGACACGGCACAGATTCAGAACTCTGGAATCGAATGATGACCTCACCACCGGAGACTGGGATTGGCTACCACAACTGACCCCTGCCTATTCATAAAACCTAGCAGGAAAAAACCTAATAACAATTTCAGTCATTCATAGCTTTTACAAGAAGCACGATGGAAAGATATCCAGCTGACCAAGGGCAATGGCATAGAAATCAATGATTGTGCATTTGAGTGGAATATAGGGTCAATCTAAAAATGACTTTTTAATGTTCTATGAAAAAAAGAGTACACTTAAAATAAAACAGTATTTAATCAAAGGATCGACAGCTAAACTACAGTTTTACACTGTTTTAAAATTGTGAGTCAGTAAAAAGTTTTGGTTTTGCAAATGTGTGGCCAGAATTTTCAAGTATTTCCAGCATGATGGTAATGTTGGTAGCGCTAAAAATGCTGCTCCGTCCAAACAAGCATCTCCTTCCACTGGGGCAGATCCTGAGCCCTGGTATGCGACCTTGTGGTTGACACGGAACCACAAACGCAGTGATCCATTTCCATCCCTCCACTATTTTCCATCGAGCTCCATTTGTTTTTCATTTGGAGAAACACGACTGCTCACCCCTCTCCTCCTGTAAAAACATGGCGTCCCAGAAGGCTTGCCGGGGAAGTATCAATCACTACAGTGGGCCCTATTGTGAGTACCTCGGCACGCTGTGTTGGAGCCGTTCCCTCCGAAAACAAAACACTGGACAGAGCTTGGGCACGGAACGTAACAAGCGATAAAGAAAGTCAAACTCAAAATCTGATTCAGGGCAGTGCAAACAGATCAGTGCCACTACAGTACACTGACCTAACAAGGACATGAGGGAGAAAGATAATGAAACATGGGCGTAAAGAGGCATCCGTCTGTAAGGCTTATAGTTATGTTTTCAACTGATTCCATTTTTCACATGAGAAACAGGATGAAAATACAAATTTGAAAGTTTTTGGGTTTTTTTGCATCATGTGTTGAAATTCCAAAGTGATTGCAGAGGTTAAAGGTGCACTTTGAAACTTTTCAGGTGTTGAGCATGCTGTGGAAATGTTACGTGTGTTACCTGAAAAGTTCCACCGTATGGCTTATCTCAATGGAGACAAGCAGGTGAAGTTACAGGCCAGATCTGTGGACAAGCAAGCCCACTCACAACATGTTTTTCAAGGGCTTTTATCAGTGAAAACACCTGTTATTGAATGCAAGTTGAATACATGCAAATAGCGCCACTGAGGAACATTCTAGGCAAAGCAATAACATCTCCATGAAGATACGCAGAGGCTCAGGGGCGTTGGACTGGGGGGGTAAAGGGTACTGTTTACCCAGGGCCCAAAAGCAGAAAGGGGCCCTTCACAAAGTCTGTCATGAGCAGTTTACATTAGACAACAGGGGTCCATCATGTTGAGTTGTACCCAGGGCCCAGAATTTGTTACTACACCTCAGAAAAATTACACTGCCCCTTTAAGATTTTGCCAGCTCACTGTTAGTAGCTCAGAAAGAAATAATAAGACGACAGGGGAGTTTAAAAAGTACATTTAGTGGAAAACAATCACAATCCGACATACGTCTGTAGTTCACAAATGATGCATTATTAGGATTGTGAAAATTACAGCAATCATATCCTCAATTTTTTAAAAACTATCCCAGCGATGCTTGATGGAGTGTCAACACAAAGTTCTCATTAATATCTAGGTAAAATTATACTCTGTTAAAGTGCTCAGAGTAGCCGTTTGATGACAGATGCTAGACAATTTCCCTGATTGTAGCCACTCTGCTAACGCCATCAACCTGCAGCCACTCCACTGATGACAGCCCATAGACTCTCCTGATTTTACAACCGGCTATAGTCATGAAAAATAGAGCAAATTAAAGCAAACTGCAGACAAGTATGTTACCAGTACAACCTTAGCAGGATATGTACCAGCCGTTAAACTTCCCAGTGCATTACTTTGGACGGTCTGAGTGGTTAAAGCTGTAGATTTATTATTAAGCCTAAACATGGAGGTCCTCCTTGGGTCAAGCAGATTCAGTTTCAGTGAGAGAAAATAAAAACACTTCTCTTTAAATCTACCCGTTTAAAAATGTTATTATTGTGTCACCGGTCCAAGCATGACATGCAACCCTCCGATCAAAGCGAGCAGAGAAGATGGCAGTCACTTATCTTTGTTTTTTATCTTCTCTTAGTTTTATAGTCGCCCAGCGATTGGAAAAAAGTCTTAATCTGATTTACAGGTACGCATGTGTGATATTTTACAGCCACAAGAGGTCAGTAGCCAGGGTCACATGTGCTTTAGCGGGTTGTGTCAGATGTAGATTTGGTCTAAAATCAATGTGAAATCAATATTTAATTCACTTTTGTAAGTACAACAACATACATCATGTAACGCAGAGAGAACGGAGGGGCCGCGTGTGTACGTGCTTGTTTCCATAAAAATGGATTAACCTGAAAATGTCCACAATATATTAAACTTATGTAACAGGCGAGCTGGATGTAAGGCAAGAGAGGCAGAATATAATCTTTGGAGGAGGACAAACGTGTCCCTCTGTTTCTTAAACTGCAACAAAGAGGCCAAAAAGTGGGAAACAACCAAATATATAGTGCAACAGCCCAGACTGTCGATTACACTTATGCATCTCCATTGAGACAAGCAGGTGATGTCAGAAGGCCAAATTACCAGTCAGATCTGTGGAGAGTTGTCCCTGCTAACAGTAAAAAAAAAAAAAAAAAAATTTAGTAAACACAAATGGATACACTTAATGCCATACTGTGGGACATTCCAGACAACGCAGTAACATCTCCATGGAGACAAGCAGATGATGGGCCTCAACACCAGAACTGTTACTGACTGTACCTTGAGATTCATTAAACCTCTTCCTCTTTCAATCAATATCCAGTGTACAGTTCAGATAACGATAATGCGATTACTAAATTAGTTGACAATTATTTTGACAGCATTGGATTTAGCAGCTGGGCAGGCCCTAGTCGGCCGCCTTTGGAAACCATAGCTATTTTCTTGAACTAAACAGGTTTGCTTTGGACTTGTATGATATATTTATAATTGAAGGTTCATCCATTTAGCGTCTTTAACTACTAGCTGAAGTGACATATAGGGCAACTAAACTTTCCTTGTGGAATTCCCTGTGGTTTTTCTGAGCTCAAAAACAACATCCCAACTGCCAGCTAGAAAGCTATTATACCGTTTTAATTCGATCTCACCATTTATCTGCAGCCGTTGTGCAGCTGACACTAAGTTTGGGATTTCTCAGAACACAGCGTGCTTTTTGGAGCAAACTCTTAATAATAATATGTATACACCCAGGCTCTGCTATCCAACTAAAGTCATTTAATGTTAATACTGTGAGCTTGTTTAGTGGTATTTAAAACATCTGGGGAAAGACTTTAATTAGCTTTTAAAGTACAAACAGCCTCAGGACATGTATTGAATTTATTCAATTAAAAGCAGAGGAAAGTTAAAGGGAAAGTGTAATCACTTTAACTAATGATGCTTTAATAAACACTTACATCAGACTTACAATACAACCGGAAATGGTAAATAGCACTTTTTTTTACTTCCTACACACTTGCTTCACATCAAGGACCTGACCCATAGATCAGTATATGTGGACATTGGAGGTGAGGTGGGTTAAGTGTTTTGCCCAAGGACACAATAATAATAATAATAATAATAATAATAATAATAATAATAATACATTTTATTTGTCTTGCTTTTTACATTTCAAAGAAATCTCAGAGGCAGCATTAAATGGCAGCATTCATCTGTGTCAGCTGGAATGGCACCGCCAACCAGTGGGTCAGTGGATCTGACCGCTCAACCAGTGATGTTTATGTCGAGAGTAGGATTTGAACTGCCAACCTTCAGATAAGTGAACAAATACTTTACCAACTGAGCTACCATCTGCCAGTAAGTAGGTAATTGGTCCTTCATGGTTTAAACGTTAGCAAGTTTGGTGAAATTAGTTTGGGCCTAAACAAAATTTGCTTTAGAATGTAGTAGGATTCTGTTCAGCACCTTAATAAGACGTTTCTCTCTCAGTATCATACAGTTCTAATCATTACATTTATACTGTATTCTATGGTTTATAAATCAAGTAAACAATAACATCTACACGGAGACAAGCAGGTGATGCTCTCTCCATCAGAAAAGTTACACAGTGCACCTTCAAACGTCCTACATTACGCAAAACTGACACTTGTGAGGTTTAAGACATGTTAGAATCAAAAAAACATGTTTGAGAAGCCCTTTATGAAAAGTCTGTCTACTTCTCCAAAGCTCAAAATGCTCTGTTCCTCCTTGTGATGTCACGAAGTGGTAGTTTTCAAGTTAACAACTCCTTTTACCTGTTGTTCAGAAGAGATTGGCAATTTCAGGGCAGAAATTGTCAAAAGTACTCAGCCTAAATATATAGGATTTGTGTGTTAAACGTGTTAAGGAAACAAAACACAACTCCAGGTATGATTTTGATGAGGAAACACTATATATCAGGAATTAGTGTAATATGGGCCCTTTATGTACTGAAACACATATTCTAATAAATACATTTATACTGTATTTTTGTGGTGCATAGATCAACTTCCAAAGCAACAGAATCAAAAACAACCTATATGGTGGAGGTAATCATCTTGTGTCTATAACCAGCAGCCCACATTTTTCAGATTCTAACCCTTTTCCCTCTCTCTCTCTCACTTCATTTGTCATGGATTCTTTTCTTCACCTCACTATCAGTTACTTCCTGTTCGTGTCTGACCGTTAATAAAGACGGAGAGGAGATGATAAACTGAAATAGTGAGAATTTCCTGTTGATGTCTAAAATATTTCCTCTTTATGACAAGTGTATCCATTAACATAGCTTGCTGACTGTCATAACAAACACAAATGACCCACTTGAATATATTGCGAGGTACTGCGAGGATAAAAACTGAACAAAATCGGTTTTGTTTTACCTATATGTTGAGTCAAGTTCACGTCTGTCTGTTCAATGGTGTAACGGCTGACTGGGGTTTCTTTAAGTGGGATACAGTGTTATTGTCCTGCAGAGATCCCTTCCATTTATGCAGCTGTGGGTTTACAAGAACAGTGCAAGCTACATTAACTCTAACAGCATTATATTGTACAGAGGAATTCACTTAATATCCCCAAGTCCTCCTGTATATGTCAAATCAGGACTGAAAAAGCTAAAAGACATATGCCACACTTTCACTGTCCCTTCCAATAGGTTCACGTAGCTAAACAATAGTGCTTTTGATACAAGTTAAAGTATATCTATTATTTGAGCTTTCTACCATGTTATAACGTTTCCTCATCTAAAACAAGCCTGAAGAGGTTTTAGATGTCAGTCATGCATGTTTCAGTAATTTAGCGTTCTCCCCCGGGCCTTGTTCAAACTCTCCTTACGGTTAGCGGTAGGATTGTGTCCAACGCTCAGCCCACAAGCCTACATCACCCACGCTCCCACACGATAATTCTCATTAAATATACAAAAACATGATACCAAAGCTATATTGACAAACCGGCTGTGATGTGCAGTAGTTTCAATAACGGGATGCGTACTGATTGTGTTGTGATAGCGCTCTGAAGGGAGGGGAGACTTGTCTGGTAGTGCCTCCTGTTTGTCTCCTTCGAAATATATAAGTTAATTCCCACACTGTAGAACGTTCCCACAAAGCAATACAACAGGTATCATTCCCTCCACCAGAAAAGTTATATGTATTTTTTATTTAAATCGTGCAACACTGAACCACTGCGTTGGTTGAGGTCAGAGTGCTTCAGAGTTCTAAAAGTCAGTACATGAAGGATTGTGGTATTAGTCAGTCTTCTGTCTAAGCCAAACTGGATCGTGTTGGAAGTTGTTACATTTATTTAGGTGCTCCGGAAACATCTCCCTCCTACATTCTGCATGTTCAGTGTCTGTGCGCCAATACAAACGTGCCATCACATAATGAATCATGAAGTATGAGAGTTTCCAAGCCCGGCTGTAGCTGGGTCATTAGTTTCACGCTGTCACCACCTCCCTGTCTGTCTGTCTGTCCGTGTTTATCTACGTGGCTGTTGTTCGGCTTCTCAATGACACAGAGCAGAGTGACGCCTAGCTGCAGTAGCGGTTGTGATACGGCAGAGCTAATGGATTTGTCCCAGGCATTGGAGACACAACGCAGCCCCATGCAGTCTCGGAGGAGATGAAACACACAAGAGTTTAAACGCTAAGCTCCTTCATCTTCATTTGGCCTCAAAAGACACACCGAAAAAACACCAAGCGCAGGGAACAATGTCTCACATCTCACCTCATCTACACCACGGGTCCCATCCATCATCAGTGGCAGGCGTAATCCTGCCGCTCTCAGTCTGCTCCGGTTGTAAATGAGGAAGGGCCTTAGTCAGGAATACTGGGTTTTTCTACGGTTTGTATGGAATATCAAATGGCATGTCTCTTTTTATTAATGTGTTCTTTTTATTAATCTTTTAATGAAGACAAATTTAGGGAAATGTAGAATATACTGTAAATAAAACCTAATCTAATAATCTTAAAACCTCAGAACATTTTCATTTCACTAAAACAACATATGTGATGTTGAAACTGGGATGTTTTTTTCAAGAAAATGTGTCCTTTCCAGTGTTGGCAAGGTTGCATGTGAAAACAGTTTCAACAAACCAACAAAAAACTTGGAAAAGGTGCACTAGGTAACCTTTCTGTGGGAGAGTACACCACATGCTTTTCTCCATGGTGATGATGCTGCTTTACCTAGAGTGTTTCACAGTACGGGATTAAGACATAGACTGTATATATAAATGGACATAGTTAACCTGCTAGGCGCCGTATTCCAAAAAGGAAGTGATGATGGGCGCGCTTACGGCTCCATCAACTCAATTTAACTCAACTTAACTCAAACTAAAATATTCGTATTAACCCGCTCACCCCTATAACCGATAGCCTCGACGAGCTTCATTTGACTGGAGTCGAACGCTAGGGTGACATCACACTTCCTTAGTCCACTTCTTTATACAGTCTATGGATTAAACCTATCTATTTTGCAATTATTCAATATTTTGTAGTCTAATGGTTCAGTATGAAGAGTAATAAGGGGTTTGAAACTTGCGGACCAGACACTGATGTGACCTACAACTGCAAAAGCCTTCAGAAAGATAAGCATGGAACTGGCTCTGATAATCCATATGTAGTTTTGGTACCAAACTGTTTTTTGAATGCACAAATCTGAACTCTATAACGAGGTGACAAGACAAGAGACAGAAACGCAGAGAAAGTCTGAAGTCACTTAACAATAGGCTATAAAACGAGAACAAAGAAACCATCAAAGCATGCATTTTGAGAGTTCATCAGTATTAATCATTAAAACTAACAGTATTTACACATTCCTCAACTCTCACTGAACTGACTTTTATAGTTACTTTATTTTCATAATTTATTTGTTTGTGTTCAGATTTTTAAAAGTTAGAAACCAGATGCCCTGATAAAAATGTTATTTTTTATAATTCCGACAACAAAACTGTAAACCTCCGAATGAAAGTCCTTTTCTCCTCATAACTTTGTCCTTGACGAAAATATGACAACTCATTACTCAGAAATTTTAAATACACTATAAAAATTCCCAGCTAAGAATCAATAAGGCAAAACATGGCATGGACAAAACATGCACTAATGCTGACTTTGTACAAGAGCAGTTACAAGATGGCGTCTGATAATGCTCCAATAGAAATCCCTTAAATGTAATTGTATCCCCTCTGTATTGAAGGAATATTGATCACTCCATGACCTCCCATTTCCAAATGAAACTGGGGCAAGACCGTTAACACAAGAATGCAGTGGATTAGCCAGCGTTCATTCCTTATTGAATAATGACTTGCGATGGTATAATGTGTTTGTCAGAAAGATGTTATTGATTTACTGTTAGGGTCTCAAATCCATCCATAATTCATATTTAAGCTCTTCCATGGCTGTGAAAATCCCTTTAAAACCTGAGCAGGGGAGGGGGTGAGTCATGGCGGCCCTAGTCAAAGACGAAGCAACAGGAAATGAAAAGGAGAGTCAGGTAGCCAATCATTTGACATTCCTGTATACTAAAGGTGTATGAAAAAGTCACAAGGTCAAAGGTGAAAGGGCGTTGGCATGGCAACTGCATCTGTGCGCAATGAGCAGCGTGCAAAGCTAACTCATGTTGACCCTCGGCTTGCACAAGGCGTTACCCATAACACATCTGGAGCTGGTTGGCCTTGTATTGGCCAGGTAACACAGCAGGACAGAGTGTGCTCATTGTTTGTTTGTCATGTATTAACCCCAGTCCAACCTCACCTCGCACTGTTCATTATAAATGTGATTGACAAGGCAAAAGGACACTTCCCTGCACGAAAATGTCGGTAACGCTTTATTTTCAGAGATCAGATAGCAGCTCAAAAGGGCATTGCTATTAATCAAATGTGGCCTAACAGGAATTAATGTTCCCTTATTAAAGTCAAAACAAAGGAAGGATTTGTACCCTCAGCCTACAAAAGGTGAGCACACTGTCTCTTTTTAAGTGCTGTTTATATCATATTGTTTTACCACAGACAGGAACAAAACAAATGGGTCCCATGCAGCTGGTAGACTAGCCTTTAGTGTCAGTTTAAGATTGATAGGGAAACGTTGGAATACCCGAAGAAAACTCAGATATACAAGGGAAAGTTGCATACTCCACAATTTTCTGCTGTATTACACACACATCGGTGCATTAAAATAAGCAGTTATCGAGGATATGTTGTGAAGTTAAATATTTGCACTTGACGCTCATAATTAAGTCTATTAGGCAAGGCACGTTTTTTCTTCTGTCTTTTTTTTTTTATATAGCACGATTCGTAGACAAACTAATTCAGCAAGTGCTTTACAGAATAAGAAAGACATTAAAATCACTATACAAACAAATCATAATGATCATAAAATTAACATTAAAAGATAAGGGCGCAGAATAAAAACCTTTCAGTCATATGCGCAGCTAAACAGAACCGTTTGAGCCTGGATTTAAGCATGGTCAGAGAAGGCCTGTCTCACATTAGTGCGCTAATAAAAGCATTGATTAACCTGCTAAAGTTTTAATAATATTTCACAACTGGAAAATACCAAGGTGACTTCAATGTGCCAATAAAACTATGGATAAAATCGTGTTGATTCTCTTACAACTCAACTTAGCTTTGGAAAAAAAAAAAAAAAATCAGCAGATGTATTACCCAGACAATGGTTGAGCTCAAAGTGCTTGAAGTTGGAAACAAAAATATTTCACTTAGCCATAATAGGTCCTCATCTGCTGTGAAGGCTCTAGTGATGTGCAGAGATAAGAAACGGAGTCCCATTACCAAAAGTCTCAGAAAATCTCCAAATCAAGAGTAAACAGATCGATGTCTGTGTGGCTCTGAATCCGTCTGATAACGCCTGACGGGAGATCAAACATGATGGACTGCACAAGTCTCATTTTTCACATCACACACCCACCCAGCCAGCCAGTGCCCTTTGACCCCTCGTGACCTCTGCATGTTATCTTTATATGTGCTGAATGCATGTTTATTTGTATTTAATTGTCTACATGTGTTTAAACCAGCTCTAGCAACAAATCAACAACATATGTCGTCACATGATTTGCATTTGTGAGAAATATATTTTTTTGGAATATGTTTGGTGGAAATCTGGACCATTAGCAGCACTTGAAAATCTGTATTAAAGGGCCTGTATTACACTATTTGATTTATGTTATAATGTTGTTTCCTCACCACAAACATACCTGGAGTTGTGTTTTGTTTCATTTACACACGTTTAACACACAAACCCTGCATATTTAGGCTTGTTCCACCTTGTGATGTCATGCGGTAATACAGGAAGTTTCTAAACTCTATACACTTTCACTATGAGTCAACCCTGAAAATCCAAATCTCTCTCTGAACTAAAGGTAAAATGTAGCTGTTAGCTTGAAAACTACCACGTCATGACATCATAAGGTGGAACAGAGCATTTTGAGCTTTGGAGAAGTAGACATACTAATAATAAAGAGTTACTCAAACATGTGTGAATGAAACAAAACACAGCTCCAGATATGTTTTTGAGGTGGTAACAATGTCTTAATTAGAGCTCAACCGATATGTTTTTTTTGGGGTTTTTTTCCATGGCCGATACTGACAGTTTAGAATCCATAAGAACTGATGGTCAATAAGCCGATAATTTTGGGCCAATATGTGGGTCTGATTTTGATTATCTTCCCCAACTTAAGTATTTAAAACTGACCACAAACTCGCGACCACAGCCCCTTTTCTTACCACAAACCTATAAGAGAGCAGTGTAGTGACATTTTCTGAAGTTATCGCTTTGCAAGGGAGGTGTTCAAATAAGGTCTCTAATCTGTAATCTTAATATGGCTAAAAGCTCAAGAGTCAATTTTGCATAATATAGGCCCTTTAAACTTAGTATCCGCACACAGAACTGATGAGTTTTTCCATGTTATCTTGCTGTTTCAATCATTTCCCCACAGGCTTCTAATTGTTGTCTCTTCTGCTTCTCATTTTACATTTTAAAATAACAAATCCATACGAGGCCTGGCAGAAGACCCGAGATAAGTTTTAATAATATATAATTGCAGTAAACAAACTGTAATAAACATATGGGCCCATGAAACTAAAAACCGGATGCATTCGCTACATATTCTTGGGTTCCAACCAACAGCAAATCCCAGTTTCACCACTTTTCTCTGCGTCCAGTCCAGATACTCATCTTTTGGACTGTGAAAAGTCAGGCAGCCAATTTAGTGAGTGTTACATGTCTGGTTGTGATCTGCGGTATTACCATAATATATTTTATTTATCAAACAGCCTGAGACGTATGTTCTCTCCAGCCACCTGTTAGTGCTGCACTCGGCATGCCACCGCACGGCCCCACACGTAATTGAGCAACGCTGTGCATCTTCAAAGTGCACACTAGCAGATGTCTTCCATCTCAGGAGAGTCTATCTGAGAGGAATGGATAAATAAGACATAGGCCCAGAGATGCAGATCGAGCTGGAGGTACAGAGATGATGAGGAGAGGGGATGTGATCAGCCGCCTCTGCCGCGCTGGGCCAAGGGAGGGCACCGGGAAACAAGATGGCTGCCGGGCAAATTCTGTACGTGTGAGTGAAAGTCAGAGCAATCAAAATTCAACTGGTGTGAGGAGACAGTTATAGGTCAACTCTCAAACTTGACTGCAGAGATTTAATTAAAAAGTCATTTTAACAGCTTCTTCTGTTTGCACCTGTCAGATAAATAAGGACAAGATAGTGGTGAAACCTTTTTTAAGAGCAGTTTTATTTTATTTTTGTAAATCTGTACTTTTGGTTCAATGTAAACCTTATAAATGTTCACGTTACTTGGTTTTCTATGCGTCTAACTTTGATATACAGCAAAGAAAAGTGTAAAAGTAGTGTAGTGTAAAAGTGTAGTATTGCAATTTTTATGATTTTGCATTCAATATTTATTAGAACAGTCACAAAACTATAATAATGGAAATAAACACCCCCATTTTAGAGATAAAAACTAAAACTAAAGATGACTTGAGCTTGGCAGAGTGCTTTTGCCATATTTTGTGATGAATAATAATAAGTCTTTGAAGTAACAGGTCTGACATCTGAAGATATAGTGTAATTGATTTACTGTGTTAATCTATCTACAGCTTTAAATTAAAAAGTATCACGTTTTGAAAGTCACATTGGCCAATCAAAACTGTGTAGATAAAGGTTAAGTAAGAAATAAATCAAAAAGTCATTTCTAACTCTGTTACTGCAAGAACAAGGACACTGATCATTTAGAAAATAGTCAGGATAACAGTGTTTTATCTATTCTTATACAAAACATTTTACTGGAAAGTGAATGAGATTGGTTCTTCACGGTTCACATATCCTTTTCTTTGTTACCTTGAGAATTGTCTTGTATGAGGTTGTCAAAAGTATCAGAAATCAGATACTAAAACTAGGATCAAAACTAGATACTTAAGGAAGTCACATTCACACCCAGTATATATAAATGGATATGTAGCTCAACTCCGTCAACTCTGGCTCCAATTCACTCATCAATTTGGTTTTATAATGTTAATCCACTCTACACAATCCTGGTGTTTTTATTTCACTATTATGTCCATAACTCAACATATGAACATAAATAACAGACAAATCAGAAAGGGCATTTCGTTCAACAGCCTTGCTCTGGATTGGCTCGTTGGTTGCTATGATACTCGCAGTTGGAATTCCAAATATAGAACTCAGCTGCAAATTTGCCCCTGTAACTGTTAGCCTCGACGAGCTTCATTTAACTATACGCTATGGGTGACACCCCTTTAGTCCACTTTTTTTTCTTGATTACAGAGATATAAGGCAATATAAAAGACAGTACTACGATTTAAAGTTGAAAATTACACTCTATTATGTAAAGAAAGAGTTTTCATTATCATCATCGTATCAGAATCGGTATGAGTATCGAGTCCAACCCTTAGTATCAAAATAGAGTTTGAAATTTTTGTATTTTGACAACACTAGTCTTGGAGTTGCATTAGGTGAATATATGACGGGATCTTGCTCAATCTAATTCTTATTTACTCTCGCTCAAATTAATTGTTTTATAAATAGTATTATTGCATATATCAGGATCATACAGACACTGCACATTTCGGTACATATATAAATTAAGGTTGTTAGGAGACAGCAGTAGAAATTTTACATAAAAATAAAAGTTTCGGTACCATCATGAACTTTCTGTTGGTGGCAAATTAGCACTGATTAGACGTCTCAAATCTTATGAACAACCGTGATGTAGTCAGCAGAATCCCACCACTTCTGCTTCCTCATTAACGTCCAGGGAGACAAACAACAATGGGTCCGGTGTGTTTCCGTGACAACCCACCGCGAGAGCCTAATCGATGCTGCGCTCTCTCTCACCGGATAGTGACACCATATTAATGAGCTTCCAACACCGATGAGAGCTAATTATCAGAGCTGTGGATGGAAACAAGTGCACGCAACAGACACTAGAGGCTGTTGTTCAGAAATATGCAAAGATCAGGACTGGTGATGGCTGCCAGGTCAATATTTACAAGCACTGACAGACAAGAGCCCTCCACACGAGCAGAGCCTTCAATTAGCTGTTGGTGTGGGCAAAAGATCAGAATAATCAAGTGGTATAAATACTCTGTTTACACAAAACACTATTTCCAGGGATGGCAGGCAAATGTCAATACCACTGGTGCTGTCAATTTACAGTACTGTGCAAAGGTTTAAAAGTAAATTTAATAGGAAATGAGCAAAAGTACTCTTCTTCTTTATATAACTGTTTTTTCTCAAAATGCTTAAAAAATTATAAGAATCCAATTATTATTTTCTTTATCAAAGCAAGTACGACATCTCCAGCTCTACCTTGGTCTGGACTCTGACAATCGGCTAAATATCCCATCTTGCAATCTCCTCAGTGATTTTCTACCACAAAACTACTACGTTTGGGTCGATGGGGGAGACCTGGTGCCTGGACACAGGGAGAAACATGCAAACTCCCACCTAGGCCTGTCACGATTACAATTATTGCTGCAAGATATATCGCTATAGAGAAATACTGCAATAAATGATCATACTGAAACTACTTTATGCCACTGATAAAAAGCCACGATGATAGCAGTAAAACTATTTTTAAATATACAGTATCATTAAAAGGCTTGAGGAGTAACAAGTGCATAGTGGAAAGAACCATTAATTAGCCCTAGAAGTTATTCATTCTACCCTCTACTGCTCAAATCCTATCATATTACATCCAAATGAGCAAGTCTTCTTACTTTTGCAAAGAAATTGTGCACATGATAAATATTGAGCCCCAAAATATGACTCCAGCTTTCATAACAACAATGCAGAACAATCTCAGTAAACCATTTTTAAATAGCCAGTATCCTCAAATGCCTCAAAAACAGAATGAACCAATAATTAACCATAGAAGTCACTTAGTTCAACTTGCTACAGCTCAAATCAACAAAAACATACAAAGTATCCACATTTTTGCAAAGAAATTGTACATATGATAAGTATTGAGCTCCAAAATATATTGTTCCAGCTTTCATATACTGAAAAGTCAATATGTTTTCCTCCTAAAATGCTAGTTTCGTGACAACATCTGTGAGCCTGACCCAGCGATGAAAAAAAAAAAAAAAGATCCTTTCTAAATTCATTAACTGTGGTAAATCATATTTTCCCCAGATCAGTAAGTTTCTCCGATACAGTGATGTCATTACTTTAGGTTAGAATTTCTTTTTGGAGGTGAGCTAAAGGTGCCTGAACTTTAGCGATGTTGCAATAAGCTAATGCAGCAGGAGAGTCAAACAGACGAGCACTTTTATGAGCAATTAAAAGAGGAGCTTGGCTTCATAACCCATAAGCCCTTATCTACTCCCTTTAGTTAGGAGAACGGAGTTTAGTGGCTTACAGATAAATCCGCAGAATCACACAATTGGGATGGTGGAAATTACTTTTGGTCTTCTCACAAAATTGATACATTTAACTTCTTTCTACAGTGTCTTAAAATGTAGATATAAAGAATATAAAGAATTTTGGGGAGCTGGAAATTACTACAAAAATGTTAGCTAATCAGAAAATGAAAGAAAGCATGGAAATTACTGCTCATTAGCACGCACTGCAGGCTTCACTGATACCAAAACAATAGACGAGCTAAGCCTAACCCCGGAGCTTGTGACAAAACAAAAGCACATGATAATCACTCACTGGACTGATAGCAGACCCAGCTGAGCCTTCTGCCTCTCGCTTTTCTTCAACTCGTAGAAAAACCACAATCATGTTTCGAGAGTGGAGGAGTGGACTGGAGGCTAACACACAGGCCTAATTTGTAGCCACATGAAAGACTGGCACCACATTTACCAGAGCTGTGCCAACACTTGTGGCTGATGGGGGGGGGGGATTCTGGACACAGATGCAATAGACTGGATGTGCCTGAAAACGAGCCATAGTATTAATAGAAAGGCTCCAGCTTTCTGCGTTGTTCTGCTAAAGCTTCTAAACATAACAGACCAAATAACCATACCGATACTGTAATGTGAAGACAAGACTCTATATGTTCACTAAAAGATATACAAAACAAAAAAGGAGTTTGTTCTTTATTTGGACAAAGAATTCTCATTTTGACGCCTGTACTATGTGACTTGGACAGTGCTGTACCTAAATACATGGACAGGAAATACAGACTCACAATACTTATTTTGTGTAACTCTAGTCTGGTACACTTACTCTGTTTTTTGGTGGTATTCAGAACACGGCTACTTTCCTAAAATCAAAGGAATACATTGTGGTATTTCATCACGCAAGTTGGGCTTTGAACTGTATTGCATTAGAGAGAAAAATAGAAAAAAAATGCGTGAGGGCATGTGCAACTGTTATGTCATGTTTTTATACTATAATCCTGAATCCAGAATACAGTACAGAGATAGGACCGTAGACTGTATGTATAAATGGATATAGCACATAGCATACTAGCCACTGTGCTCCAAATAGGAAGTGAGCCCGGGCGTGCTTCCGGCTTCATCGACTCTGGTTGCAATTCACATTATGCTGAAAGTAACTGCTGCTGTCAGGCGCGTTATTTTGGTCTTAAAATGTTCGTATTAACCCGTTTTTGTTTGGCTTTGATGTCCATAAATCAAAATATGAACATTAACCACCGACAACTCAGGCGCCTTCTTTCCTCAAGGTCGCTCCTGTCAATGTTAGCAACAGGTTTGATTGACAACGTTGCTTAGCACTCACCCCCCGCTAAACCAGCAGTGGGAAGTGGCGTTACCTTCAACAGCGTCGCTCCCCAATTGGCTCTTTGGTTGCTAGGATACTCTGGAAATTCCAAATCTGGAACTCTACTCCAAATTTGCCCCTATAACTGCTAGTCTCGATGAGCTTCACTTGACTGAAACCAAACGCTATGGGTGACGTCACGTTCCATTAGTCTACGTCTTTATACAGTCTATGGATAGGACCAAGTAACAGAATGTGTCATCCATCCATTTTCTTGTGCTTATCCGCCGCCGGGTCACAGGGGCAGCAGTCCAAGCGGGAATATTTTAATGCAGTTATTCAGTATTCTGTAACTAAATACATTTTCAAAGTGATCTTCCCATCATTAAACTTAGAATAGCATGCAATGGTAGACTAATCTAATTACTCCTGATATGCTTTATGATCGCAAAATACTGTTCAGTTTGGCTAGTTTTTCTAAATTTTTAATACATTTTACATTTTATATACAGACAGAACAAATCAAATATATGAAGTGAGATATATGGAAATACGTAGCAAAGGAAAAAGTTAAATATCTTTTTTTATATTTCATATTCAAATCCTCAAAGTAACATTTGCTTTGTCGGAAAAGTTATTTAATTTTTATTTTAGTACTTTTTTTGATGCATCTAAAATGTAGAAAGTATTAAAATAAAGTAAAATAAAAATAAGGAAAAAAAGAAAATTATGAGAGGGTGTGTCCAAACTTTTGACTGGCAGAGTATCTACACAATACGACTTTATGATTTGTATTTATTAGTATGCACCTGTGTGTCACCCCAAATTCTTTCATTTATCTTTATTTACACAGGGAGAGCCCAAATACAGTACAGAACAATACAAACAACTACATAGGTCCATTTAAAACATTAAAAACAGGAGCAGGTGTGAGTGTAAATTTTTACGGCCTTCTCAATCAGGCCCTAATCAGATTATTAAAGTGCATTTGTGGCACCAATATCCATTGTTGGGAAGCAAAATAACCAACCCATTTAATTTCTAGTGCGTCCAGTTTTTAGACCTAAACAATCATGAGATCTTGTATTAAAAGTTCCTGTTCAATAAACAAATGAGATATACCGGCAGTCTATGAAGTGGCCCCGTGTAAATATATTTTATATGGTGTTGCATGGTTACATCAGAAAACAGAGGAAATGGACGTGTCACTAAATAAACTCAGTGACAATGAAAGAGTCTCTAAGGTCATGTAACAAGGAGGACGCTTCATGAGAGAGTGACAGAGAGGAGGGGGCTGTGGCGGGGTGAGGGAGAGGAGGAGGAGGGAGGAGGCTAAATCTGAACCCCTAATGCCCTCTAGGTCCATGTCTGCTCATTACACCAGCTTTTCTGTGCAAACCGAGAGGAAGCTGTGTAGACTAAATTAATGTGATTTGCATGTAGTAAAAGTCCAGCATTTTTTATTAAATTAATATTAAAATTACCTGAAAGAACTAATAATGGTAAATGGTCACGTTTTTATAAAGCACTTTTCCACCTTCACGGCACTCAAACCACTTTCTATCAAGGAACATGAGGTGGATTAAGTGTTTTGCCCAAGGACACAAACACAGCATTAATCTGTGGGAGCTGGAATTGCACCGCCAACTTGTGGGTCAATGGATCTGACCGCTCAATCAATGATGTTTAAATCGAGAGCCACCAACCACCAACCTTCAGATCAGTGGACAAACGCGTAAACATAAATATACACAGATTAACATACAGTATACCAACGGGTTTTAAACGGACACTTACCTCTAGGGGGATCAACACCTTTAGTCTCTTGGGTACATTTTGAGGCAGAATGATCTTGCTGTCCTCTTTTCCCTAGAACGGACATGGACCATTTAGCTCTTGTTAAAATATTCAAGAACATTTTTAATTAAGAGTAAAATAATGATTCATGTGGTCTATTATATTGACACAATCCCTCAGTGTAGATAACGTGCCTTATGTCTTAGAGGTTTTGCTCAGACTCACTATAAACTGTGCTTTAAAACATTTGGGGAAAGCATTAAAATGAGAAAAACATCCATTTCACGGCTTTTGACTTCGTTTTGTAGGCCCCACATGTCAATGCCACCGCAGTCTGATCCTCCAAGCAGACAAGGTCACAGTAATATTTATGTAAGACTTTATTTTTGTATTTTGATTATAAAAGGGTACACACGGGAATAGCAATGATTTTAAAATGGGCGATAAAAAGAAGCAGACTGTTACATACAAAATATCTGCGCATATTTGATTTACATGTATTCAAATGTCGTCATTAAATCTTCTACTTCCTTTCACTAAGCTCTCAGTCCTTTCAATGAGGTTCATAAAACCACTTTTCATTCTAATAGGTAAATCTATCCGCGTACTTTCTGAATGAAACCAGACAATATAAATTCTGATTCCAAAGTGAATAAATCCCGCTTGGACTGGGCCAATTATGAGGCCTAGAGCCGTGGAGCCGTGAGCCAAAAACGATTCTCCCCTGCAGCTGGAGAATGCCTCTCCTGGGTACTTCAGTTAGTGCCCCCCACACATATGCGCATTAAACACTAAGCCAACTGTGCATGGATGGGAGAAGCAGTGAAATCTATGGGGTTTCTTAATGTCCCTAAAATATGGTTCAAAGACATTACACATGATCATTTGGAAAGAGCCGTACAGTTCTGTTATAAAATACAGCAGAAAAGACTGGCATTAACGATCTGGACTTCCTTATTGTTACCTCATCTGGAGTCAATAAATGCCATTAACATTTACTCGCATTACAATATACGTTTGAAATCCCGCTACAGAGGGCCATAAGCTAACTCTGTGCCGACTGCAAAGCCTGACTGAATAAAAAAAAAAAAACTGGGTGAAATTTCTTCAATGAGGGAAAAATAAAAGGGTTTCTTATCGTTATCTTAAAATCCATTGATGCCATATTGATAATCGTGGTGAAAGCTGTGATGACTCTACAGAGGAATGGAAAATGGAAAATACAAATTATTAAACGTTTTATTAAGTTTTGGAAGACTAACTCAGTTTAATTGAACTTTTGCGGTGGGGCTAAATCACCTGCTTGTCTGCATGTTATTGCTTTGCCTGGAATGTTTTACAGCATTGCAAACATTTTGTATTGCAAGCGAATGCCGGGAAAAACATGTATTCTTAATGTGAGCGGGCTTGCCTCTCCACAGATTTGACTTATACTTCACCTGTTTATCTCCACGAAGACAGATGAGTTGAATGCCATGCTGTCGACCACCTGAATGGTTCCATCGTGCATCTTTGAAGAACATATATTGTGCTTGACCTTGCTATATAGTTATAATCTACGACACCTGTGGATCAATATGTTATAATTTCATATTCAGCTAAAATAACTTGATAAAAGAAACAAAAACTGCGGTGCACAATGGGAGCAGACATCACAGTAAAAGTCATAACAAAGTGCCAAAAACTCCGATGGACAGCAGCAGATCATGCTCACAAGTAGCAAATTATTTTCTTCATTTGTGCTAAAATGACTACCTGGCACTATTCCGGTGGAGGTGAAAACTGAGATCGATCGTCAATATGTTGTCTTGAAAATAAGCAATTAAAGATGCACAAATCACTATAATTTCAAGAGGGTACATAAGAGAAAAAAACATGATTAAAAACTCTGAAAAGTCAATTTCACAGTCTGCTTTAATGTTGAATTGGCAGCATTGTGTGTTAAAACCAGGGATAATTAATTGGTTTAAAAAAACAAAAAAAAGCACATTTTTGGACACAAATGCAGCCACACCATGGATCACAAGATTTGGTGGTATAAATTTTGGGTTAGAATATACAACAGTCAGACCTCCCACTCCCCATAGTCACGTCTTGGTGCACACTAATGGCCTCCAATCAGCTAATTCATTTAAAGTATTTACATTGTGACATGCTTAAGTGATCCTGATGCCGCACGCACACCTTATGTGGCCAATGAACGGCTCGTCTGCACCCGTTTCTGTTTAGGCTACAGCTCCAGCGAAGAGGAAACAGGTTTGGTCTGACATGTCTACGTGCGTTTCTCCGAAGGTTAAAGGTCAGGGTCGGCACCTCGCTCGCATTTTCGTGAAACCACCTCCGCCGCTTAAATGCACACGATAGGGAAAACTGATAGGGCTGTGGGACATGAGTGAGTTAGCATTGAGAAGACTGGATCTGACCTCTAAATCAGAGGGTCATAAACACTTGCGATCTGTGAGCATCAGTAAGTATAAGGACGAACCCTGAGGTAATTGAACTTAAAAGATTTCTGTGCGTTTTGGAAATGGCTCGGTCAAGGCCACCCCGTGTTGAAATGAAGTCGCTTTCCTGAGTGCTCAACTGCCAAACTGAATCAAAAGCTCTCAGCTGAGTCTCCCATTTGTAACCATCAGCAACACACCACTCTAACCCGGCCCATGAGTGATCTTGACTTGAAGTATGGTATTTATTTTTGCAGCGCGGCCTGATTTCTGAAAGTGAAAAGGTACGAATAAAAAAGTCATGCTTGATGTATTTGCTGTGTGGTCTGAGGAGACGTTTCTGTAAAACACAAGCCTGGGATTTTCCATAAAACATGCAGTTGAGAAATGACTTTTATCCATTTGTATTAAGAAACACCATTACTCATGCATATTGTTACAGTACTATAGACAAATCTGGAGAGGCAAGATAAGAGCCACCGTGGTCACACTGCTAAAAGAATTTGATTAAGGAAAGTTACAGGAGAGCAGGAACTAACCAAAAATAACTGATGTGTTTCATGAAATTGAATATCGAGGAATAACAATTGTAAATGGGTTTGGAGGTACTCAAATGAAACACAGAAACGTTTATTATGTACTTTGAGACTTATGTAAAACTATAAATCAGAACGTTCAACTAATCTGGGGGTATAGTGCCAGAGTTGCTGCTCTCCTGCCTTGAGCTAGAATCTGTGTGTCTCAGAAAGGTGAAAAGTACACCACCATAAAGTTGCGAAAGAAAAAATAAAGCAAAAATATTAAAGGGCCTGTAGCGGATTTTTTTCCATGTTGAGAAAAATATGTTTGGCCTCAGAATGACTTGCTCTTGCGGTCAAAATCAGACTGCTATGTATCGTCTGTATCTAATTTTAAGTCTTTTATTATAGAGCAATCAGGATGTTTGCTGTTAGCATGCTAGTTGATGCCAAAACTAAGCTTTAGCCTTTGAAAGAAGGAATAATTAGGGTTCTCAGAGTGCATAAGGCAAGTTAAGAATACATTTGGACCACTGCAAACTGTCAAATGAACCAGTTCTGTTATTTCAAGTTTTTAAGAGAGTAAAAACTTTAAACTATGAGGTCAATGCATGCCATTTTCAAGAAGTAACATTTTGTAATAGTGCTGACTAATGCAAAATCTACTGAGTTTGTATAAAAAAATGAAGGTCAGCTGATATTCATTTCTTATTCTGCAGATCCATCATCTTGTTTTGGTAAGGTACTTATTCCAATGTCCACAGCCGTATGGAATATGAAATGAACTGAACAGCCTCCTCACATTTTCAAAATCAGGTGAACCAGTGTGCTCTCATGAATCATGTATATTATAGTGGTGTTTTACATTAAATACTGCAGAGGCTCTAGTGAAGCAACTGGAGCATGTGGTGGGGACTTCCTGGTGTGGAGGACAAGCAGAGCACCTTCATCTTCTGACTACATGATCAAGGGACGACATGAAACTGGCCACAAGGTAAAACCTGTATTATATTACCATAGAGTTTCTTGTGATGTGTTGATTTGATGTGTTTCTTTACCTTCTCGGAGCAGGGGTTGTTTTTCACACTCTGAACTGATCAGCAGTAACTTGGAGAGCACTGGGATGGTTGTTTTCGCCCAGAGCTTCCTGTTGACATGGACTTGCATAACCTTGGTGTTTTAGCAATGCACAGAGTTTGTTTTGAATGCGTGTTTTCTTTTTTTTACAATATCTAATATACAGATTAGGTATAGATTTGTTTTTTCTTCTTGTACGTATGTGATAAAAGAAATGAATGTAATGTAGAGCAGATGCTACATGTAGTGTGATGGTCATTAAAAAACTCAACTTGTGTTTTAATTATTCGACATCCAGAGCATAGAAGTTCAAGATACGCTGTGTAACTTTTCTAGAGGAGGGTCCAGTACTTGCTTGTCTCCATGGAAATGTTTGTGCTTTAAAAACCTCTTTATCTCCATGGAGACAAGCAGATGACTTTTATTATTTAGCTATAAGAAATTGAATAATTGACCCAACTGAATAAAGGCATGAAGGTAGATAAGTTTAAAAGCCATACTGTGGTGGAACATTCTAGGCAAAGCAATAACATCTCCAAGCAGACAAGCAGGGGGTGTTCCCTCCAGTCTAAATGTTACAGGATTTTTTTGTAAAAGGCGTATGATAACTCTCCAAACTGAGCTGAACTGACTTCTTCTTGTTCAGATAGTATTAGACACTGGAACTGAAACTAAAAACGCAATAAAATTGAAATGTCTCTAAATTATATGTGCCAAAATCTGAGCCGAAAACAAGCCCAAGCACACTCTAAGTAAGTCCATTCTATTCTCTTACCAACCTAAGTCTTTTTTTACCCCAATACACACACAGGGCCAAAGAACAAAGTGAGTGCCTTACTGCGTTCTCAGTCCTTATCCCATTACCTGTCCATCACGTCCACCCAACTCGATTACTCACTACACCTGTGACTTCAATTACCTACATTGAGAAGGCTATGTGTCAAAATATTGATTCCATTAATCTTGCACTCAAAATAATGACGCCAGACTGAAGAGTTATGGCCTTCTCAATCGGGCCCTAATAAGGAAGAACTAATCAAACGCTGGCAGTGATGAAGCGTGTGACATTTGGGACTTGTAAAGCGCAGAGCAGTCTACAAGTCCGCGGAAGGGGCCAAACAAAGGAGGGCGCTAAGTGTCGGCCTCAGCACTGTTATCCATCTCGTTGTATTGACTGACTTCAGCTACAATTGGCCTTTTATCTGGGACATGCCACTTGTCATTTCCTGCTTCAGGGATAATGGCTGTGACAAAGAGAGAAAGGACAAGCAAGACAGATCATCAGCATCAAAGTTGGGGCATATGGAACCATATTACCATTTTACAATACAGCATTCAAAGTTAGAAGGAATATGGGGAAAAATAGTTTGGACTTGATGGAAACTATACATCATATATTAGCTTTCAGTACTAAAAGAAATCCCCAAAACTCCTATGGCCCTGTTAAATGTGACATCACCATGCTCACACTTGTACCACATTGGAATTGGCAAGGCGAGTTTATTTGTATAGCACGATTCGTACGTGAAGTAATTCAAAGTGCTTTACAGAATATGAAAGAAACTAAAAATCACAATATAAACAAGTGACAACATAAATAATCATCAAAGAATTAACATTAAAAGGAAAGAGTGCAGAATAAAAAGCTTTCAGTCGTATGCACAGCTAAACAGAACTGTTTTGAGCCTGGGTTTAAACATTGCCAAAGTAGAGGCCTGTCTCACATCTTGGAGTGACTTGTACACAAGCAGAGCTACTTTGAAGTCTATTTTCTGACCCACAGGAAGCCAGTGCAGAGACCTGAGCACAGGACTTATGAGCTCGAACTTCCTGGCTCTAGTCAGGATCCGAGCAGCAGTGGATTGGGACTAAACTGGAACTAAACCTGGAATAAACTGTAATAAAACCAGGACCAAACCAAGTTCACATCCGGACTAAACTAGCGTGCTTGACCTTCCTAGCTCTAGTCAGGATCCAGACAGCAGTCGACTGGGACTAAACTGGAACTAAATCTGGATTAAACCACAATACAACCAGGACCAAACCAAGTCCACATCTGGACTAAACTGGGGTGATATCAGGACCAAACGGGAAAAGGATCAGGGAAAGGTTACATTGGGATGAGCTGAAATTACATTATAGTGTTTAGGTCTGGAACACTGAAGCAGAGTTATGATGGCGTCACCACTTTATATACTATTGTGCAAATAAAAAAAAAGAAAGAAAGAAAACGTGTGTATCAGCAGAAGTCTAAACTTTTTGGTGCTGCTACCACAATAATATAAGAAAATGGGGTCCAAAAAGGCCAAGGTCATATCAGGAAAAGAATATGAAAAAGTTAATATACAGATTCTTTGAGGAAGGCATTGATTTGAGGTGCATTTGTGATCCAGGGAAAAAAGCCAGACTGCAATTGGATTCTTCCATTTTATAAAAGACAGCCCCAGAACATGCGGCTGCTCAAATTGTCACTTTAGACTTTGGACTTTCACCCAAGCCAAATAGCCTTATAGAGCAGCTAGTGTCCATTACAATGACTACTTCTGCCGGTAAAGGCTGGACAAAAGGTGGTGTTCTCACGGTGAAGACATCTGAGTGCAGGGGACAAAAGTATTTTAAAACACACTGCAACATCTTAAAGCATTTACTGGCATTGAGAAAAAGGGAGAGAGCGAGAGGGTGGGGAGGTGGAGCGTGCGTGGTAAGGAGGGCCTGCTAAACGTTGCAATAGCTTTTTCATGCCAGAATAGTTTCAGGGCGCCAGCAGCTAAATTGGTTTACAATTCGATGCATTGGAGAAAAAACACTGATAAACACATAATCAAAAACATAAGGGCCAATTTGAAGCGCCTGCCGGGAGTCAACTTCACAACTGAAGATAAGATTGAGAATGAGGCCAAGAGGGCAGGGAGCAGACACATTATAATAGCATTTTAGCACAAATGGTGTGAAGTTAAGGCCAGACAGTACCATAATATAGTACTTCTCATAAAAGAGGTATAGGGCCTATAGGTCAAGAATACTCTATTGTGATTCTGTTGTTGTGGTGTTGGAGGAAGTGAGCCAAGACATGTCTGAGCTCTGGACTATTTCAGTGCAGGCCTGTGGGCAGGTGTTTTATATGGTCATGAGTGCTTTTCTGTACTCTATTGTAGCATATCCTCCGGTGTACACCCCAGAGAGGCTGAGCGGGGTTGGTGTGTTCTGCAGAAATTAGAAATAAGGGGATAACAAAAAAAAAATCTCACGTATTAATTCAAATACCAGAAAATCATGAAAGATTTAAACATTTCTTAAGCAAAAAGAAAAAAAATACATAAAAAAGATTGACTGAGGCTTAGTCACTACTTAATACCCCCCAACCCTAACCTCTTAATTAAAGGGACAGCATATATACATGTAGTTCTAAAATAGTTTTTTTAGACCACAACTTTTTAGCCCAGAACAACCCCTAAACAAACATGTGTCCTTACTTTGTGTGCACTTACATCTCCACAAACCTGATTCTTATTTGGCCAAGAGGAGGACGTCACAGAACTGACAAAACACATCTATCTCCTAAGAGAACGTTCCATTGTATGTTTTTAACTTTCCATGGAAAATACAGGTGATGTGCCACTTCTAGAAAATTACATACTATACCTTTAAGTAGTTTCTAAGCCTGAATCATTCACGTTCATGCTTTATTGAGGCTAATTAAGGTGTAGTTATCATGTGGATATCAGTTCTCTGAAAACAAGCAAGTGGAACAGAGAGTAGAGTCTTCGAAGATTGGAAAAATTTGAAGCTCAAACCGTGAATTATCAGCACAGTGAAGTTTCCATTAGAGGGAATGTGTGCACAACCGTTTGACCTCTGCTGAAAATAGCAAGTCGCTTTAAGAAATTATTTACTCCTTTTAAACATAACTGAAGACCTCAATTAAGTTAGCGGGGCACCTTTCTGTAGAGGCTAAATGGATTTACTTCTCCACAAATAGCCTTTCTGCAGCCAGCTCGACGACACGGTGCTGTAGCTTTGGAACCAGCTATGAATCTATTTGCTTTAGAGTCTAGATAAAGATGCTGTGGTCAATAAATAAACAGCACCAATATTGATGCTGTCATATAAAAGGTGCTGTACCAGAGTTTTACCGCCTTAAAAATGTGAAAAACAGAATTAGTTCCCTCCAGCAGCCAAATCTATTCCTCACTTTCCACATGCATTCCCAGCATCCTAATTATTCACCACAATGAGTTTATAAGAGTTTCACATGCTCCAGAGGACAGAGCGGGGTTTGGGGGTGCCTTGCCACAACAACCAATAGTATGCTAACAGCGCACTAGCATTACTTCCTGCTTTGTGATTGGTAAAATAGATGGATAATTAGATGCAAACAGTACACAGCTGTCTTATTTTGACCCCAAGAGCAGCTTTTCCAATATATCTGTATTGGGGCAAAACAAATTACATGAAATAAATTGGCTACAGTCCCGTTAACCACATTAGAAAACATTTACCCCTTCTTTTTGATCTGCTTATTTGTTTTGGAGTTGAATATTTCAGCAGCCAAACTTTGATGAGGGATATGGACAGTAACAAGTGAATACAAGATGGCAGCAGAAGTTATTTTTTTCTTTCAAATGATTTCTATTATTCTCTTTGCTGTGTTGCTTTTGATGAATAATTCTTGGTACTTATTTAAAGAAGTATACAACCACAAACCCACAGTATGGAGCTTATTGTAACAGCCTACACAAAAGCTCGCTGAAACAGAATATTTTAGAAGCTTGGGGAATCAGAACCACCAATGCACAAAGCAAATATTGCAGAGAAACAGAGACAGCTAGCGTTCATATACTGATATATATTTATTGCTTTTTGGCTGTGGTCTACCCCAACTTCTCCATCATCAAATTATAAAACCCAATTTCAATCTTCTTTTTTAAATTTTACCAATTTATTATAAAGTAAACATCTGGGGGATTCATCGTTACCACGGAGAAATCTTGCTTTAAAAGTGTGCCAACTTGTCTGGTTTGTGGATCCGCAATATTCTTGTTTCCATGGAGATGTTGGCGCTTTGCTTACGTTCCACTATATGGCATTTAATGTAACTATCTCCAAGGAGACAACAGTTGATTATCAAGTTAAAGGGTCATATCTGTGGAGAGGCAAGCACACTCACAGTAAGAAGGGATTTGTTTGTAGTTACCACATGGCTCAACACATTTAGACTGCATGAAAACTACATGTTCTCAACTTAAGCATAACCTAAAGCATCAATAACATTATCCATCCATTTTCTTCCAATTTATCCAGGGCTGAGTTGCGGAGGCAGCAGTCTGAGCCCCAAACTGCCCTTTCCGCACACAATTCCTCCAGCTCTTCCAGGGGGATCCTGAGACGGTCCCAGGCCAAAGATGCTAAAAAGAAAAGTAAAAATGTTTGTCAGGGTATTTTATTATAGCAATAAATAATAACTGCATAAATTCAAGATATATGCATTTAATCCAAAACTGTGGAACGTTCCAACCAAAAGCCATTACAAAAACATTGCACCATTAGGGTTTTCATATTTACAGTACAACACATTTACAAGTAAATTGGCCTAGCAATTTTTCCAGACCTAGCATATTTTCCAGACCTTCCCAAAACATCAGACCAAACTGCCTTAAACTTTATTCTTCTAGTCATTTTTTGATGCGGTCTGACATTATTGATTTAACCTCACAAGTAATGGTGCTAGCCTTCTCATTATATGGTTACATCTTGGAAACTCGACACTTCTTGTTTTATTTAAGGAAGTCTCTGTATACATTGGAGATCTTTGGACTAAAACCACTGAACAGACTGCAAAAACTCCCCTGGCACTCGGCAACAAAGAAAATCATTTCTAGCAGTGAATTAAAGCCATTTTTATGTCATAAGTTGTGATTTTCAAAAATGGACGTCAAAAATCACATTGAAATGACAAGCGTAACTCTAGCACTCTATTATCTAATGCCAAGAAACTGGTGAAATTCAGACCATCTTTTTGTGGTTTTATATTGCAACCATTCGCTATATCAATCTACTATTCTCCCTCTCTTCTTCCCTTCCACATCTGCAATTCTGATTCCACCTGTGTGCAGCTGAGTGTGTCCACTCCACTGGCTGACAGGCCCTCTGGACGTGCACAGGTAACCTCTGCGGAGTGGCGCATAGTGAAGGACGGATGACATACCGTGGTGCTGGGATCTGCTCATGTATAATTCGGATTACGCTCTTCTCCCTCCCGTAGCCGCCTGCCCACGCTCGGTCCCAGCCAGTAGCACCAAGGGGGATCGGAGGGGCTCTTTCTGTCCATCACCTTCGCTACGGTGGAACATTCAATTTATTTTATAGCACCACTCCACTTGATAGCACTGACCTCCCAGGATCCCACGGAGAGTAATGAGATGGCTACAGTGATGTCAGTCTGAGGGTTGAAGGGGGAAACACCAACCAGATCTTGTGCAGGAAAATAACTATCTGAGAGGGGAAGGGATTAATTTCAAGAAAAGCCGTGTTCCGATTTCAAAGAAAGCATCGGTGAACCCACTGTGCCCAATTGTAACAGTGTCCTTGGGTGATGGCCATGTGCGATGGGTTGGTCACGCCTGGGTTTCATCATTGAATCCAAACACAAGGGAAAGATGTGCGCGAGACAGCCGGGGTTTTCATGGGATGATCCAGAAATGACTCCAAATGTCAGAGTGGAAAAGCAGAGCTGACAGAACAGAGGTCACGTTTCAGCCTGAAGACTGACATGTAGTGGTGACTGAGAGGAAGTGCATGGATAGAGCTTTGTTTGGGGTTAGCAGTGATCACCATATGGCCCAACACCTTTAAACTGTAGGAAAACTACATGTTCTCAACTTATGTAAAACATCAATAACTTTGCAAACATGACAAAAGAATTTTTTTTTTTTTACTAAGACATTTTGTTTTCATAACAAGTGCATTTTTACACCCTGGTGAGCAATTTCTCAAGGGTGTATTCAGCAAGGAAGATATCTCTCTGTATTTTTATACAGATTGATATCAGATTGATATCAGATATCGGAATCCCAAGTCTGGTAAAACGCGATTGTGCAATGAGACTAGTTTTTTTTTTTTCCAGTGACACATGTGAAACAAATGAGCCTATCACCTATCATTCACAAATAAAATAAAATTTATCTCACCTCAGATTAACAGACTTTAGTGATTAGCTCATTGATTCTGCAGAAATCCGTGATGTTTTTCAGTCCCTTCTGATTATTTTCTTTATTTTTTCCAATACAGATGGACCATGTGTGTCCCTGATTGGCTAATCCACCTGTGACCAGACTCACATCTTTGTAGTATTGAAGAAGTGTTTATTCTGGATCCCAGGCAAGAAATAAGGAATGAATATTTCTGTTATTAATTTGTATAGCTGTGTTTAATCTGAGTATGCATCTAATGCCCAGAAGACTTCAACTTTACTGACAGTGAAAAGAAAGCTATTAGTTTCTGGCAACAAGTGGGACAGAAAGTAGTGTCTACAAAGATTGGAAAAATGTAGAGCTGTAAACCCTGAATTATCAGCACAGCAGAGTTTCCATTAAAGGGATGTGTGCACAACCACTTGACCCTGCTCAAAATAGCAAGTTGCTTCAAGAGCAAAACATTAAAAATGTTTTAGTTTTATTTACCATTCATAATGAATACCGTAGTTTGTTTTTTTGTTGTTTTTGTTGTTTTTTTGTATGGTAAATTCATAGACTGTATATAAATAAATGGATATAGCTAACCTGCAAGTTCCAAATAGGAAATGAGCATGGGCAAACTTCTGGCTCTATTGACTGTGGGTCCAATCCACTTTCTATTGAAAAATTGTCACATCTCCTCTCTCCGTAACTGCTGCTGTCAGACTCATTATTTTGGTCTTAAAATGTACATATTAACCACATGATGCTGGTATTTTATTTCACTATTGTGTCCATAAATCAAGATATGAACATTAATAACAGAGGTTGCTCCCGTTAGCATTAGAGGTGTTACCTTCAACACCCGTGGTCTGAATTCGTCCCTATAACAGTTAGCCTCAATGAGCTTCATTTAACTGGAGCCAAACGCAGTGGTTGACGTCACACTCCCTTAGTCCACTTCTTTATACGGTCTATGGGTAAATTCTGGCATGGGTCTTTAGGCATGCATCAACATTTATTTGGCAGATTGTTTTAGTTTCCGTACATCCTTCTGAGTGATTTTTGTTGTTATACTGGACATAAAATTCACTGAGTTTTTCCAATCCATTTGAAAAGACAGACATAATATTTGTACCTATAATGTAACATCCGAGCCATTTATTATGATGTTTAATCGTTTTTCGCATTTGGAGGTTACTGTGTGAAATAAGACCCGACAGGAGCAGACAATGGCTTGACTGTGATCCATTTGGTACTGATCATACGTCTCCACTAATCACTATCAAATATTGTCTTGTTCGTTTACAGTTTAAAGAAGTGGTTTTATGGCAGCAATGACAGGTGAAACTAAACTCTGCAGATCAGTGTTAAGTGCGAGTGCTGCAAAGGGAATGTTTCATGATGTCAGAATGGGGTCAAGGTGTTCTTTTGGCTGAGGAAAAAACACACGGCTTAGATAAAAGCTTAAATAAATCTCCAAGCCTTCAACTCTGAAAAATACTGCAAATATCAAGACTGCAGGGCGGAATTTTCAATGGCAAAATGTGTTCCATGTTTTCCAAACTTTGATTTTGATTTATGGAAGTTACCCTATGCCAAATTTTGTAAGAATTAGTAGCAAATTAGCTTAATAACAATATCGACTATAATGGGCCAAACAAAACAACATCAACAACAAAAAAAAATAAATAAATAAATTTTGACAGATTTTTTCTCTTGACTTCACCCAAAACATTGCAGGTAGACAGCTGGCTAACCAGCACCACGGTCTGACCAAGATTTCTGCTTGTTACAAGTTAGTTTTCCTTTGCAACGGTTAAAAAACATTCTTATTTTTTCCATTTTTCATATGGGTCTGTCTGCTGAAAATTCCAAACTTTGTGACTAAAGTGTCCTAAAACAACTTTGTTATAATTTGCATGATAAAAGTAATTTTCTCTTTTCACCTTCTTGCGGAAGTTGCTGTGGGCACCACCATCATCATTCGGGTTGTATTATTTTGCATGAGGCTAAAGTTCTAATTGGACTACAGAGCTGTTTTGACGTTTCACAGAGAATCGGTGCAGTGTTGACTTGTTGTTGCAGATAAACATTAAACATTTGACACAAATCAACCTACTTTATATTGTATTTTAGCGGCGAAACTTTTCCCAAATCATCCATTGAGAGGAACAGAATTTCCACTTATCCAGAAGAACCACCATAGAAATCGTGGTTTAGTCGTATTTACGGAAAAAGTAGGTGGGGCCAAATAAAGTCAATACCTATACAGAAGTTTGGCTTTTAACATCATTGAGGAACAAAGGAGTAACTTCGAAGCAGACTGGTCTAGTTGCCTTAATTTTTCTCATTTTTAATTTTTTTTAAGTTGTATAACTACATAAAACAATACCACTGCCTACAGAGAGAAGAGCAACAAAGTTTTCATTGGCTTTTTATTTCCCAAACTTTTGAGTTTAAAACTACATAAAACAACACCACCGCCTATGGGATTCTCTAGCATTCTTCTTCCTAAAGTTCCAGCACACAGCCAGATCCACTCGTTCTCACTGATTAAGTCAAACATTAATCAGAGCCGGAGGTGATTGTGTGTAAATACTCCTGATACTGTGGTGTGCCTTTGGTCTCATCGCAATTCTCTGTTTATGTGAAAGACCGGACCACCTGCTCATCACAAAGTCCGCCACCAGCACACGGACACACCACTGGGACCACTGCGGCAAGAGGGACAAGCTGTGGAATCAGTTACATAGAGGCGGAGAGAGAAAAAGTTTTATAAAAATGATGCCAAAAATATAATGTTCAGATGTAGCTACAGATATGAAGATCCTAGTTTCACATCTGTAACACTTCAGTGGTTAGTTTGTGTCTATAATGAGTTCATAATTCAACCTTTTACAGCTCAGATCTCATCGTGGTAAAGAAGTAACCAAATATAACTAGTACAAAGAAAAAGTACGCACAATAAACACTGACCTCCCAAAAATGATTGTTCCATGTTATGTATTTAATAATAAGTTGATAAAGCATTAATCGTGACAGGTCTAAATGAGGTACAAAATATTAGTTAATGTTTATACCCAATTACCCTTTTTTCCGCTATACTTTAGAGATTTTAGTTCAGATTAATGTTTAGTGTACTGTGACAAACTGTGTGTAATATATAACTGCAATATACCAACTACTGTAAATGTAAATGCAACTTTCTTAACCACACTTGAATAAATCCAAAAAAAACAAAAAAACAAACATATTTATATTAAACCAAATTTAACCAATCCAACAGTTGGTGGTTGGGACTTTTTCTCAGTCTTCAATTGTTATTAATCATAGTATTTTTGTCTGTTTCCAAAAATGGCACAGAATCCCAACTCATTCATTGAGTACACACCTATGGAGAAATTTCTTGTTGCATACTGACCATTCCATCAGAATCGTCTTTACAAAAACATAATTCATGGGTGGCACTAAAACTTACACAGAGCTGAAAGAAAAAGAAATTGAACGGAAATTGGGGAAAAACCAAAATGGCGATGGTGACAGAAAAAGTTAAGAGTTTTGATAGAGGAAGTGAGTTTAGATGGAGAGGAGGAGAAATTTGGCAGAACAAGTGGCTTCTTGAAGAGGATCGACATTGCGGGTGACAGGCAGAGAAAGTGCGGACAGCTGTGACTTCTCCAAGGCACGGGCAAACGCTGGCCTTTCATGAACAAGTACCCAGCCTTCTGCCCGTGTGAATTTCTAAAAAACCCAGCACTTGGACAGAATCCGCTCAGGTACTTTCTTTTAGGCTGGGTAGAAGAAAGTGACAGTGTGTTTTTCTCAATGACAGCTTTTGAATCTCAATGATTTTCCTTGGCTCTCACCGACGCAAGTTCTTGACAGCCCTGCGCCCCGAGTCTGTCAGGAGAGTCCTTCAGAGCTACTACTCAGGGATCTAGTGCCAAACTCTTGCAACTCTTCTTGGCCTCATCAAGATTAAAGGAGCTGGTGATTACAAACTTACTTATGAAGCTACTTAGTAATCATTGTACAAAGAGGTCTTTCTTGTACTGCTAGCTCATTTAGCTAGCTTTTTTCTGTAAACATTATCCCCTCTTTCACTCTATTTCTTTTGTGTCTTTTTATGAGCAAGCAGATATTGTAAGAGCACACTTTCTCCAGCGCTCTAGTCTTCTAGTCTGTGTTGAAGTCAGGGTGCCTTATGTAATTGTGTTAATAAAATAAAAAAAGCAGCTGTGTCATAGTTGCAGGTCAAATATGTGGCGAAGTAACCACACCCATTTCCAGAATTCATGTTTTATAGCAATAAAAACAAAAGTATATGAATGAATGCAAAATAGATTTGTTTAATTCCATACTTAGCTGCATAAAGAGCACTTCTTCAAGTTCTTACTAAGGTCTACACCTCGGAAAGGCTCCAACCACTTGTGAACCGGCATAAGCGGAAGGCAAAGTGCAACCAGGTGATAGTAGTTTATTTCCTCAAATCTAAAACAAATCACAGATGTTCTGTTTTCTCTGGCGCTTCTCTAAAAAGCGATCTCTTTGAACTCGTTAAATTTGCATATAAGCAGTATAAGCAGTAATTTCCACTCCAATTGCCCCAAATAAATGAATAAATAAAAGTCAGTCAGCGTGTTAGATAAAAGTGCCATATGGAAGCCTCTGGAAAATCTGTCGGAAAGAGTGGGACTTGTTATGAGGATCACTGATAAACACCAATCAGGATAAATTAAACTTGCATTGTCCTGGTAATTGTAATTGAACAATAGAGAGTATTTAGAGTGAGTTTAAGCAGCTCTGAGCATTTTAACATCTATGCCACGTGCTGATTTCTGCAAAAACTTGGATTTATGAGGATGTGCCGATATTTTCTCTCTTTCCCAGACTCCGCTGCCTACCTCTATTATTAGATTAGTTCATTTCTTTTCTCTAAAAACACATTATAGACACCATCTGGAAGCCATACCTGTAGCTGTGTCTACCCAGAGTTTTAAAAACAGGGGTGGTACAGCACCGGGGGCATCGTAGCGACCGGGAGGCAGGGTAAAAACCACCATTTGATGTGGAAAATGACTCTTGGCTCATTTGGAGTTCCACATTTCACATGGTTTGTCTCCTGAAATTGCTTTTACGATAAAGCGGAGAAAGTAAATTTTGGTGGAGTTATGTAAAGCGTGCTAATCTTCTGCCAACTTTTTAGTAACAGATATGCAATTTGGTGTCTTTACTTCATACAGTTTAAAAGGTACACTGTGTAACATTTCTGGTGATGGGTTTGTCGCTAGCTTGTCTCCTTGGAGATCATTTGCTTTGTCCGGAATGTCCCACAGTATGGCATTAAACATAGCCATCTTGCATTCATTTAATTACAGGTGTTTTTATTGACTTGATGGCGCTTATCTCCATAGTGATATCTACACTTAATGCCATACAGTGGACAATTCTACACTGAGAAATATCATCTCCATTAAGACAAACAGGTGGCGTAACTTCTGATAGAAAAGTTGCGCAGTGCACCTTGAACCGAAGTATGTCTGATAGACCATTTTTCTCCCAGAGCTGTTCAAGCTCAATTGAACAGATCAAAATGTGGTACTCAACAGCTACGCAAACTTATACAAGCATGGCACAACACTGAACATATTGTAGCATTCTGATGTAAGGAAACGTGCCGAATTTCTACTGGTTGTTTATTTTCTGAACACAAGAGCTACTGAAGGCCATAACTCACTCCAAACAAGGGCAAAACAACAGTCTCAACTCCTAAAGCCAGTCTCCAAAACAGCCCTGTAAGTGATGAATAGAACCTTCACGTCAACTTAGCAACCAAGTGTCACATATAAAAGCAGGTACATTAACAACACATAAACAGTTACAAGGACAACAAAAGGTCAACTCTGAACTAATCACAAAACATCAGATCAGTTCAAGATGAGTGCTGTAATCATGCAGCATTTCCCCCGCTTTTCTGTGGTGTATAACTGGGGAACAAATAACAACATGTATGCCTGTCATAATTATTATAGCGACTTATCATTCAATATAAGTTACACAATCATTTTTGGAGGTCAATATTTATCGTGGGTACATTTTCTTTTTGTTTTTTTTTGTTTTGTTTTCTATTCTACAATTAGATTTAAGATGCAGAAGGTTGAATTAATAACTTCTATGGCTCATTACAGCCATAGAAGTTCAAAAGTGTCTCTCTTCAAAAGTGTCTCCTTTTGCTATTTATTCATGCCAGTTCATGTTTTTAATGTCATGTCTAAAGTCTAAAGTCTAAAGTCTTTAACCATATTATACATTTAGAATAGTTTTTGGGGATAATAATTCTACTTTAGGGTTGTTGCGTCATTGTCAAGAGTTTGTTTCAATATGGTAAACGGTCACATTTTTATATAGCGCTTTTCCACCTTCAAGTATCGAAACTGCAGCCAACCTGTGGGTGAGTGGATCGGGATTATTACTATTTATCATCTATATTATTTTCAGCAATATAGAGTGGTTCAAAATTTTTATTATCGTGACAGGCCTAGCAACGTGGCTACAACTTCATATTTGTAAGTGAAATCCAGAATGTGACATAATACTGAAAATCCGGCCCCGAGTGAAAAAGAAAACAAATACAAAATCAATGAAATATGGAGTAGTGTGAAATAAAAATAAATAAATATTGAAGACCTATATATGATACTTATATTTTTCACACACATTCACTGCGATTCCACATTTAAACCTCGACTTTTATGACCTACATTCAGGATCAAGTAGGTGATTTGACTTTAACGCAGATTTAAATGCATACTTTACTTTTCCACAGCCAACCACAGCAGCTGCAGTGCAAAATGATCTGTAGCATTAACGGTATAGTGGATTTAAATGACAGTGGCTGAACCTTATGTACATTATAGCATAGCTTACCGTATGAGAGGACCACAGTGTAAAAATAGCCCGTAGCCGTAATACATAAAATAGTAGTACTTTTGAAAGAGAAAATAGAGTTGAGAAGCTGAGAGTTTCCTGTGGTCTGAGCGTTCAGGTTATACAGCGCTGGTTTGGAGCCCAGCCAGCCGAAGAACAGTGCAAGATAAATACCTGTCTTACACACACTTTCCCCACAGAGCTCCTAAAGCCACAGTGTAAACACATAATGAAGCCGGTCCCGCGAGTGAGGCCTAATTACAGATAAGCCTCTTGTGGCTCGTGCTTAATACCAGGTAGATTAGATGTTCGCAAAGAGAAGAAATAAACACAAGACTATTCATTTTCTAGTAGAGCAATAAAAGATGAATGAAGAGGGTTTACCCAAAATTTGTGAGGAGCAGAAGATATTTTTTTTAACCTGGCCAAAATGGTTACGGTAGCAAATATAAAGTCTTTGATTTACCATTTCCTGAAACATACCAGAACCTAAGTTGGGCAATTGACCAAAGTAATATCTTTTAAAGGAAATGCCAAATAGGCTTGAGGAAAACGGAGTGGGTTGATGTAACTAAGATCCAAAGGTCAGTCAGTACAAGCAATTAAAGTGAATAAACAGTTTGATTGCTAAAACACAGGCCTGTCACAAAAATACATTTTGAAGTGTGATATATTGCTGAAGTAAATATAGACGATGAATGATAATATTGAAGCCAAACTATAAAGCAGAATTATCCACAAAAAAGTATTCTAAATGTACACAATAGTAATATATATATATATATATATATATATATATATATATATATATATATATATATATATATATATATATATATATATATATATATATATATATATATATATATATAAACTGCAATAAATAAATAACAAAATGCAACACTCAAGTAGTTTGTCTATATTGAGTCATAGGAGCAAATACAATCCATATTTGAACAGGAATGGGGACCTTAGACATCATCTGTCTCCTACTTATAACTCCATCCTTAGACCTATATGTAATCAATGAAAATGACAGGACTAGCCCGTATGCTAATAGGTGTGAGAGCACCCATTAAGGGCCGGAATGATTATACTAAATATGACACTGGCAAAGTTCACACTTGGTGTAGGTCAGGGGTGACAAACTTTTTTTCACAGAGGGCCACATCAACAAAATGGCTGCTCTCAAAGGGCCAGATGTAACTGTAAGGTAAATGTAACTAAATGTAACCAAATGTAATGTAAAATGAATGCAACTACTTTTTAATTTAGTTAATTAACAGTTTCTAGTCATTCGTTTTTATTTTACTTTGTCGCAGACAACATAAAATGACATGGCAGGCCACATTTGGGCCTTGAGTTTGACACATGTGTTGTAGGTCATGAGACCTGACCTATAAACAGAAACTGTAAACAATAGGTGTGTTAGTTTCAGTGTAGTTAGCTCCTCCCTTCAGATAAATGTAACACAGTGTCCACCAGTAATCTGAAGAAGTGCATTAGATGAGCAGCGAAACTTCTTCACTCAAACACCTTTTTATCCAGTTGACAGATTTAAAATTTTCTTTTACGATCATCTTTCTACAGCTCAAATCTTATTGTGGTAGAGATAATTAACCAAATATTTCCCACTAGTACAAAGAAAAAGTGCCATGAAAAAAAAGAAAGATTGTTCCATCTGTCATGTATTGAATAAAACGTCAATATAGTATTTATCGTGACAGGTCCACTAAAACATACCATATTTTTTTTTATATTATTATTATCCTTGACTACTTCTTATAACAAAATAGACACCTTTCAGAAAACTGAATAAGAAATTACTTAGCATCAAATATACATAATAAAACTTGAAAGAATATTGTTACAGTATTCAGAACAAGGGGAACAAAAGCAACTAATTATGAAGTTAATAAGCATCGTTTCTCATTAAAAGCGCATACAATGGTCCTGTATTTAAATAAATTAAACGAATGGTCTGATTGGATGCTGTGTGCAAAGAAGTCAATATTTAAAACCATATTCAGTGAATTAATTTGGACAAAGAGCCAGACTTGTTTGATGCACTTGCTAGAGGGACCTGTTCCCAGTTTGTTTGTAGTGTGACAGCTAATCATTGGCTTTTCTTTGTAATTCCTCCTTGAATGGTAATTGTGTTATAAAAAAGAGGATACTGGGTTTCCTCCAATTGCATGGTTAGCATCAGCGGCGCGCGGTGAGGCCAAATGGACTGTGGGATTGATGGTCAGGAAATGAACACACATGCTCAAATCAAGCGGCCATTCACCGCTCTCCCACGATTAAAGAGATTCAGTTTCTCTTTTGGACGGGAGCCTAACAAGTCCAGGGGTCTGTCTGCCCGAGCGCACTGAGCCGCTGCAGAAAGCGTCTTAACTACAGGGATGCATATGCAAGACACGTACACGAGCATGAGAGCCAGTCACTGCCATACATGGAAATATGGCTCTGGTTTAGTGGTGAGGGTGCCCTTGAATGAGAATGGTCTAATGCTGGACAACCACGAACAGAGACTCAAACTACAACCGGCTAAAGTTACGTAATTAAGTTTAGTGAATGTAGGACGCACACTATGAATGCACAGAGGTGGGAAGGACCAACTACTTTTCATAGCCCACACGATGTAGAACATAATATAGCTGGTGAACTGTTCCTTCCATATACTCTATGCTGGGTAAATTCCCTTAAGTCACGCCAAAACTCCAGCTTCACTGTGATGTTTCCAAGACCTATTTCACACGTGTCTAAAGATATTTGAACAGACAGGGGTCAAATGCCGCCTTGGTCGATTTACTCATCATTCTCTCCTCTTCTTGTCAACTCAGTCACTGTTAAATACAAAAATAAAAGAGGGAAAAAAAGAACACAAATAAATCTAGTATTATTACAAGCATTTAAACAAGCAGTAGTTGTCCACTTAATACAGCTGCCTTCTCTTACACCAAGACGTTTTTTATTATAATGCAGAACAGTAGAGTTAACCTTTCAGTGAAAACACAAAACACCCAGTTATTTTAGAAGAAACTTTAAAAACATTAAATGACAGAGAATCGCTAGATACACATTATTATTTCCATAACAAAATGATCCATTGCATGTGCACGGCCGCAACAAATGTTTATGAAATCAGATATGTCCATAACGTTCACTCCAAGCCAATTGGACCAAAGTGTTTAGTTACACACCAGCAAGAACTGTTGTGTTTTGCTTGGATCGGCAGATACGTCTGTAATGGAATCAACTTCAGTCTGTCACGCATTATTAAAATCTAGGAAATTTAATGAATGAGAGAGTTTCAAAGGCACAGGAGACGAAGCAATACCCAAACAACTGACACTGGATCTGCTGTTTAGAAATCCGTCAATGCTTTGTCCCCGCTCCCCTCTGTCCTTCCTCTGCTCACATCTTCCCTGCTCTGGGCTTCCTCTGGTCATGCAGGGAGTGTGGATCTGACTCCAGGTCTGTTTACAGGCTGGATCTCAGGAAGTCAACATCAGATAAGAGGATTCCTAGCAGATACATTTCAAGCAAGGCGGTGCACTGAAGGATATGGCCTAAATACTATTAGCCGGGGAAGGATGTGAGGAAAGGGTTCAAGGGTAATAATGACTGTACAGTATGTGTGTGTATGGATGGGTATTTATCACCACACGGGGACCTGCTTACCTTACGAGGACAACAATCAGGTCCCTTTAGATCAACGGCATGGTTTAAGTTAAGAAATGGGCTAATAAATAATAATAAATAATACGAATTTAAGTTAAACATGCACTTTGTAACTTTTTTGTTAAAGAGTCCGCCACCTACCCCAAGGAAATGTTATTGCTTTGCCAGAAATGTTCAGCAGTAGGGGATAAAACGTATCGATCTGCATGGGAACATCAGAAGGCACGACCAGGCCAAGTTACAGGTTAAATCTGTAGAGAAGCAATGTTATTAAGGCATTTCGTAGCAATAAAAACACCCCGAATAAATATATGACAATACGTCCACCATGGAGACCAAGATGGCTGAACCCCCAACAGTTTGGCAAGTAGTAATTTCCCTTGTGGATCAATAAAGTTTGTATAAGTTTATGGTGAGGATTGGTCTCCAGAAAATAAATCCAAGTCACTGCAATGTCCCCACAAACCATGGTAACCTATCAGGAGTATGTGTGGTCTGTCAAATGCAGTTTCCAGGATGACAGCATCTTTGGACTTCGTCTCCAACACCTTCAAGCTAGATACAAGGTTCACGTTAATAAAGTTTAATCCTCCTGTCTTAATGTGTACAGTTCTTTCATTTCTTTCCAAATTACCTAATTGTCCCTATATGCTCATGACATGGTTTTTGGCTATATATTCCATCCGGCTATGGACAACTGCAGTCTTGTCTCTTCACCTCCAGCCTGGTAATGCATTGCTCAAACACAATAGAATGTAGTCCAAATTGGGACCAGGTGTTTTCTTACAGTATGGCTCTCATCCCGAAAGCAAAAAGACAGACAGGGAAACGTCTGGCAGATACAAAAGCATAACGTCCTGTCAGGCTAGGCTAGGACGTACATATGCTGAAATGTGATGTGCAAATAAGTCATATTTATAAGAGTCATCTCAGCCTCCCTGTCTGTGCTCTATCCATCTACTGCACCTTCAAAACGATTGCTAAGCCAGAGTGAGATCACTAGTACTGTCACTTATTTTAAAGAGTGTATTTTATAACCCTGAAGTCAATAGATACAGAGAGGAGGGAGGTGAACTACGACAGCGGCAGAGTTATTTAACGGTAGCGTGCGGGGAGAACGATAAAAATGTGAAATTATAAATGAGTCTTTTCAATTTATCTGTTACGTAGGCAGTGTGACCTGACACACGATGCAAAATTCCAATGCACTATTTTTCTTTCAAATGGAATCATCAATCCCTACATTTATCAAATACAACTTTTTTTTTTTTTCAGAACAAGAAACTTTCAACAATTATTAAGGTTAAAACAATACATCAATACCATATAAAGAAGTCGACTGAGTGAGTGTGATGTCACCCATAGCGTTTGGGTCCAAAGCTCATTGAGGCTAGCAGTTATAGAACTTAATCTGGAACCAAGTTCTATATTTGGGGCTTTGGGGCGAGTCTAGCAACCAAAAAGCCAATCCAGAGTGAAGCTGTTGAAGGTAATGCCTCTTCCTCATCGCACCTCTGGTTTAGCAGGGAGTAGGCACCTATCAACTCTGTCATGCAAACCCATTGCTAACACTAGCAGGAGCGACCTTGGGAAAAGAAGGCGCCTTATTTGTCTGTTATTAATGTTCATATCTTGATTTACAGACACAATAGTGAAATAAAAATACCAGGATGTAGAGCAGGTTAATACAAACATTTTAAGACCAAAATAACGAGGCTGACAGCAGCAGTTATGCAGAGAAGGGTGACACTTTCTCATTACAAAGTGAACTGGAGTCACAGTCGCTGGAGTCGGAGGCCGATGTTCACTTTCTATTTGGAACATGGTGGTTAGCAGGTTAGCTATGTCCACTTAAATATACAGTCTCTGGTCAATTCATAAATCAGACATGAATGTTCTAGACCTGGATACATTTCATAAGGGCCTTAACTTCTGTCATGTTCTGTATTGTTGATAGTTCTCCAATATCTCAAACTATGTCTGAAGCTTTAGACATTCACCCATATTGTTCTCAAGCCAGATGTAACCTTCAAGTTTAAAATGAACATCAATTTGAATTTAAGACCAAAATAAAATCTTATCTTTGACTTTTCCTGTTCAGAGGTCACTGCAGTGAATCATCTGCCTCCTTCGAGCCTTTTTTTTTGCATTCTGTTCTCTTCCACAAACCAACATCATGTCATCCTTTACTGTATCTATAAATCTCCACTTTGGTCTGTGTCAGGGCCTCCTGCTTGGCGGCCCCTTTGACCAATATTAGCTCCCTTATGTATTCAGTCTGTGGGCACTTGAACAGTCCAAAATATCTAACTTCTGTAGTTCGACGTAGTACTCAAGATTCCTACTACCTCAAAGATACTTTACTTATTTGTCTGTGAAGTTCAGTCGTTCAATAACTTGTGCCCTCAGCATTTACCATTTAAGTGTTTATAATTTATAGGCAGACAAATCCAGAATCAATTGCAAACCTGGAATAGACAGTCCTTGCAGAGCCAACCTGCTCTCATCCCAAAACATATTTTAGCGATGTATCAGGCTGCCTATAATTTGATTTTGCACGCCTCCCAAAATTCATACATGTGATATGTAGCCAAAGGGTTTGTAAGAACAAGCAATGAGTTGGATGGATGAATACAAATCTAAGCAGGTACACCAGAAAATCTAATTTCCTTGGCCCAAATCTTGTCAGTTCTGTTGGAATCGTGCCTCGTCCCACCCATAGTCTGTATATATAAATGGACATAGCTAACCTGCCAGCTGCTGCAATCCAAATAGGAAGTGATCATGGGTGCACTTCCGGCTCCATCGACCCTCTTCAATTCACTTTCTATTGTAAAACTGTTACACCTCTCTCTCCAACTTTTGCTAGCCTCGTCATTTTGGTCTTAAAATGTAATGTATTATATTTGTATTAACCTGCCCTACATGATCCTGGCATTTTTATTTCACTATTGTGTCTGTAAATTAAAATATGAAAATTAATAAGAGACAAGTCAGTTTTAGAGAAACTATTTGTTAGCAGATTAAATAAATTTATTGGAAAATACAAAATTTTAAGTAAGAACCAACATGGATTTCGTTCCAATCATTCAACCGCCACAGCATTAATGGACCTGGCTGAAGAAATCACTAATGCCATGGACAAGAAACAATATTTAGTTAGTATCTTTGTCGATCTTCAAAAAGCATTTGATACTCTAGATCATGAAATATTATTACAGAAGTTATACAAGTATGGTATACGAGGTGTACCACACAAATGGGTCACAAGTTACTTAACGAACCGTTATCAATTTGTGGAAATTAACAACATAAAATCAGAACATCGTCAAGTAACGTGTGGGGTACCTCAAGGTTCGGTCTTGGGGCCAGTACTTTTTCTCCTTTATGTGAATGATCTTATGTCTGTATCAAAATTACTAAATTGCATCTTGTTTGCTGATGATACCACATTATTTTACTCAGGAAAAAACATAAATGAGGTTATAAAAAATGTAGAAGATGAGTTTCAAAAAATATTAAAATGGTTCAATGCTAACAAGCTATCTATAAACATTAGCAAAACTAAATTTATGGTCTTTAGTTGTAAGAAGAAAGATTTAGAGGTAAGATTATTCACACAAGGATTAGAGATAGAAAGAACAAGTACATTTCGTTTTTTAGGAGTTATGATTGATGAACAGCTGACGTGGAAATCCCACATAGAGCAAGTAAGATCAAAAGTATCACAAACCATAGCCGTATTACACAAGGTGAAAGAGTCTCTCAACAAAGATGCATTGTTCTTATTGTATAACACATTGATCGTTCCATATTTGACATATTGCATTGAAGTGTGGGGAAGTGCTTGTAAAACCTACATTGAACCAGTTTTTCTGTTACAGAAGCGTGCTATTAGAATTATCAATGGAAGTGGATATAGAGAACATACAAATCCAATTTTTATTCAGTTAGAAACGTTGAAATTTAACGAATTGGTGGAATATGGCATCCTTAAAACCATGTACAAAGCTCATCAAAAAGTGTTACCAGAGAAGTTGCAAAATAGATTTCGAAAGAGAGAAAATAGATATCAATTAAGAGGAACTGATGTATTTTCTAAACCAGTGTTCAGAACAAAACCAAAGGAAAGATGTATTTCAATCAAGGGAGTCAGTCTTTGGAACAGCCTAGAAAGTAATATTAAAGAATCCAAATCCATTTATATGTTTAAGAAAAGTTTGAAATTATCATTATTAAGAAGATATATAACTGATATGTGACAGGATGATTTTGTGTTTTTTTTGTTTGTTTTTTGTTGTTGGTTTTTTTTTTCGTAAAGTAGCTGTACATTTATGTTTGACTTTGTATAATGTAGTGAATAAGAGTCAGAGTTGATGAGGGGCAGATATTATAAGCTTTTGCTTCCTTCTGTGCCCTTTCATTCACTTAACAAAAATTGTACAAAAGCCGTAATACTGTATGCAGTTATGCGGATTGTTTTGTTTTAATGAATGAAATAAAATATTAAATTGAAATTGAAAAAATTGAGGTGTCTTCTTTCGTTGAGGTCGTTCCCGCTAGTGTTAGCAACGAGTTTGATTGACAGGGTAACTAAAGCACATGCTCCCTGCTAAAACAGCAGCATGGGGGGAAGGGGCATTACCGTCAACATCTTAGCTGCAGATTGGCTTTTTGGTTGCTATGATAATCGTGGTTGGAATTCCAAATATGGAACTCGGCTCCAAATTCTGCTAACCCTGATGAGTTTCATTTGACTGGAGCCGAATGCTATGGGTGACGTCACACTCCCTTAGTCCACCTCTTTATACAGTCCCACTGCCTCGATAAAATACTATAATGAATGTATGGAGTTGTGAACGTGTGCAAAAGAACATCAACCAGAATGTGTTCTTCATCTGCGGTTTGGGTTTGACAACGTCACTAGTCTCTACACAAGACGATCCTCAGCATGCTCCAGCTCTTGTCATAATCTAATGTATTTTGCACATTTATCTTTCTGCCCTGCGTTTTGTCCCGGCCCCACATCCTGCCGTGAACTGAAGTATGCTGAAATGTTGCTCCCTCGTGCCCATCATTTTGAGCCGGAGTGCGTTGGAAGCTGTGATGAGACACAGAGTAATCCTTCTCCTGGGGATCAACCTCTCGTTCAGACTTCTCAGCACTCCGTTAGCCTCCACGTGGGGCACAATGCAGCAGCCATCTTTAGCACTCAGCAAATCTGCCTTTGAAAACATGCTGGTCTGTATTATACTCCTATAAAAGCCTCCACTGTTACTAAGAGCGCCCTGAAGTACTCTGGCTTAGCTGGAAATATGCTAGGAAAACATACAGCTTAACAAGTGCTACATGTGAAACGTTTTTGTGACCAACGACATGCTTTGCAATCAAAACAAGCGGTTATCTTGCAGGGTGAACCTTACTTCCTCTTAGTTTCTTTTTTTTTTTTGCACTCCATCCTGTGGAATTATAAAGGCTTCCAGCTAAATAAATACAAGCTAATGTGCACCTTTTCCTTCATCGCTGTGAAAAAATGGACTGCCACACTTGATTTGTGAGTTGTTCCATTGTGGGCAGTGAAGAGGAAAGACGAAGCAGGAGAAGTGAGGACTCCATCATGTGGTTGGTGTGCATGATTGAACCTTAAAAATTGTAAATACTACAAATGTGATCCTGGCATTTTTATTTACAAAATCATAGTAAAATAACAATAACAAATGTGATTCAAGAAAAATATCTGTAACTATTATCTAATCACATATTTGGATGACCTCCACATCGTTAGCAAAATGGAAAAATATCAATGCAAAAAGTAAAATTTTGTTATTTCAAAATAATATTTAATTTGATTAAATAGTAAATATGTTTTTGTTTAGTTTTGGCAATAAGGTTTCAAAACCCAGCAAAGCACTGTTAACTATATAGTACCTGTCCAAACCAAATATGCGTTTAGCCAACATTTCCTTTTTACAAATTTTACAATGCAAATGATGCTGAATGCACTCAAGTATTAGTAGCTGCATGACAAAAAATATATTTTAATAGCTGCAAGCATCCCTACGGACTTAAAAATAGCTGACAACAGAGACCCAGTGGAGCTAAACCAACCATGTGTCTATCTTGTGTGTACTTTTTCAAAGGCATCTGTGTGTTTTTCTTCTATGCAGTGGTTATACACTGAGGTTTGTGGGCCAGATCCGGAGCCCGATAAATGACTTGTGCAAATCTTAACTCCAGCCAAACCGGATGTAAGATGCACATTAGCCACTTCCTCAATAATAACTTTCATTTATAAACAGTATTGCTCAAGCTTTGGTTCCTCGACAGGATTAGTTTTATTTTGTACAGAAAGCTAAAGTTATAAAATTGAGATGTTACTTGGAATGGAGAGCACAATTTGGCTTGGCTATCATGCAGTGCAATAAAGTTCCATACCTTTTACATTGCACTTTGGTAAATATTGAAACATTGCATAAGTTCCTGGGGAATATGCGGTCCACTCTTATGAGAAACTCTGTTCAAGTTTCTTTTTGAGGTACCGTATATACAGACTAACCCCAAGCACCCGAGCTCTGGACTTCATCAAAAGAAAATTTCTCTCAAGTTTTAGAAAATCTCAAGTTTAAGAAGTTGGGGCACACTCAGTGGACACTTCATGAGGAATACTGGTTCTAAAATAATGCAAGTTCAAACCAAGCATCGGCATGAAAAGGTTCTTAGAATTTGCTGCTCAGAGTTTTTCAGAAATATCATTGCATTGCATTTTATTCATCTTATAATTGCCATATACTGTATACAGTATATAAGAATAAGAATGGTGTTACAGATAAATATAACCTTCCACCACTGCTAAAATCAAATAAAAACTTCAGAATTGCCATTTAACATAAAAAAGTACAATTTATACCTCCAAACTCTAGACCATATGTTTTTACTTAACCAGGGTTGGCTGTGGACCTCTTGATTGAAAAGACCCAATCATATTATTGACATTTAGAAATGACTGAATCTTGATCTCAATTCAAATTTGATTAATTGCCAAGTCAAAAATATTTGAAAGTACTATCAAATCGGGATGCTCGGCGTGAAACCTGCAGATTTAATTTCAACATAACTAAGAATCTCATGAGCAAGTGAATGTGATCCGTGCATTTTATAGCATGAAAAGCAATAGAAAGGCTGCATTGAATGTGCTGCTAACAGAGTGAATAACAACCACATAGAGAAAAAAAAATCGGAATAACTCTCGGATGAAGTCAGTTAGCAACAATTACAAAAAGATTGAAAGATGAGTTTGAAAACAGACGGTGCCATTGATTGGGCTGAAGCCGTTGGACAGTCTTCCAGCAATTAGATGAATCCCCAAGTCTCTTTAGGACACAGAATATAGTCCAAATAAAACAGGCCTGAACATCAATTGGATAGTCATATTACTACTTTGGAATTTACCTCCACCGCAATAGTTAAAGTGGAACACCAGTCTGACGAAAATATTTTTTAGAACTAGCTTTCACACCGACTGTTCACATCCTTTTCTGTAAAACTTACTGGAAATGTGTCTTTTTTTTTTTTTCATTAATGGCTAAATTTTATACCCTTCAACCCATTATTAATGCAGTGTGGCAAAAGTTAGTGCATTAAGCATTCCAGCATTTTAATTCAATTTTAAGTTTTTTTTTATTGGTAGTGCAGACCTTCATGCTGGAAGCCAATTCAAAATTGAAACATTTCAGTACAACCTTTTGGGGAAAAAAATAAGAAATGGCTACTATTTTTACATTATTTCAAACTATTATCCTCATAAAGTGGTGATAGTGTATTGCGCATTCCTACATTTTATTGCATTAATATTGCTGAACATTGACAAGGGAACATTTAATACAAGATCACATGATTGTATACGTCTAAGGACTGGCCACACCAGAACTAAGATGCGGAAGAAGGGCTTTTGTTTTGTTTTTTTGTTTTGTTTCCCAAAAATGGAATATATTTCAAGGACATGCAAAACTGGATCCTTTGGTGCTACAAATGCACTTTAATAATCTGGTGAGAATCATTTATATTCACATCTGCACCCGTTTTTAATATTTTAAATTGATCTATGTTATTTTTGTTTTATTTTTTGTATTTTTCTGTATTTGAACAGGGTGCCCATGATACGGAGAGTCTGAGTGCTTTCATTGGGCTCTCTCTGAATGAATAAAGATACATTTCCATTGCGAGCGTAGCTCTGCAACCACAAACTATCCCAAATCATGAGACAGATTCGATATGAAGCATTAAAATAATAAAGGCATCATATCACGCTCAAGTCCCTGTTTTCTCCAGCAATATCTGGCCAATTTCATCATCATCTGACTGAAAGCAGAAAAGGACGCCATGTTGTAATCACTTTAGCGTATACTGGTCGTTTGCATCATCGTCCCATGCAACCTCAGATCTTCTCTTACAGTTAAAGACGTCAGCTAATGGCTTGTCTGTTTGAAATATGTACAATATTTATATAGACTCCTGCTTATTCTCTGCATAAAACTCTGTCATATGAGTCAACCGTTTCTTTTATGCGCGTGCTAACACAAAAAACCGCACGTACACAGTTGGGTTGCCTTGTGTATTCTGATTTACAGTATGGCCGGTTTCTCTGACTCACTGAATGTTTGAAGAGCTGTATCGTAAATGAATCTCATGCTAAGCGCAAAACTCGGAAATCATTTAGATGAAAGCTGCTTAAATGTTATTGTTGATAATGAATAATAAAAATCAAAGCCCTGAAGTCTGTGTCGCTACCAAAGGAGGGGAAGTTTATAATGTGTCCAAATGGAATCAAATTTGTTACAGTGAATTTACTTTAGTTGTTATGACCTATGATTACATTTCAAGCAATTTGTCAGCTATTTGAGTAATTGTGACTGTGGCGCACATTGTATAAACCCATTTAAAAGCCATTAGGATTTCCCTCGCTTTTTCTGTTTTCTTTTAACAATGAGGAGCGTCTGGTAGTCCTGGGTTAACCACTGGATGCCACTTTGGTCATTTTAGGCGGATTCCTCAGTACAATGGTGGCTTTTGTGAAGGGACCTAATGCATGCTATGTGTGCAATACAGCTGCTACAAAGCAAAGTGAGAAATATCTTCAGGGTACTAAAGTCTGGGAGTGCTCGCATGTTTTTCTGTCTCATTTATTCCCTGGCTCTGTGGCCTGGCCATAGCAGCCCTGCATTATTCTGTCTGATAATACTCAACAGCCCTCAGGAACAGCCATTTTAGACATGGGAGTTACTGTTCTGGAGGTGTAGAGCAGAAGAGAGTGTGATTCACCCCAAAGATATTGCATTTAAATCACAGAATTTCACGAGTTCCTCCAGCTGCCAGGTTAAAGTGTCCTGATAAAATTGTCAATGTAATGTAATGTCATTCCTGTTTAAAAAGTGTGTGCCAGATTTCAATCACACCCTTTATGACGATAGTAAAATTAAATGCTATGTTAAGTGTGTGTCAAAAGATACGACTAACAACCCTCACATCTGAATACTGCTGCCAATTTTTCTCTTATTAGTAGCTCTCTTATAGTACTAAAGGTACTATATCACGCAAAATTGACTCTTTAGGACATAGTATAAAGCTTTGACCTCCACAAAAACATATCTGGAATTATGTTTTGTTTCTGTCACACATGTTTGAGAAATCCTTTATTAGTCTGTTTACATCTCCAAAGATCAAAATGCTCTGTTCCACCTTGTGATGTCATGAAGCGGAAGTACTTAAGTTAACAGCTCTTTTTACCTTTAGTTCAGTAGAGATTGGCAATTGGATGGTTGAAATCATACAGTGTTTAAACACTGTGGATGTATTACCGCATGACATCACAAGGTGGAACAGAGTGTTTTCTGTTTCAGAGAAGAACTCATCCCCAATATATAGAGAGTGTGTTTAAACATGTGAATGAAACAAAATGCAAATCCAGGTATGTTTGTGATGAAGAAACAATATTATAACAGGTCAGAGACTAGAGTAATATGAATCCTTTAATACTGTGGTTATTAACTGTAACTGTAAAATAGAACTGATCATCTGAGTATAGTTTCTTTCAACAAAGGGCATCCATTTGTGTTAAAATGTGCACTATGTAACTTTTGTTGTGGCAGGTCACCTGCTTGTATCCATGGAGATGTTATTGCTGTGCCTGGAATGTTCTACGGTATGGCATTTTACTTATCCATAATACATCAGTTATCCTAACAGGTGTTTTTATTGTTCAAAGTCGCCTCTCCACAGATCTGACCTGTAACTTGACCTCACAGCATCACATGCTTTTCTCCATTGAGATAGTTTAATGTCATACAGTTGAACAATTTAAGTAAGGCAATAACATCTCCAGGGAAACAGCAGGTGGAAAACCATATACCATAAAAGTTATATAGTGTACTTTTAAACTCAGTTCATAATTTTAAATTTTGGCTGTGTAATTATTCAAAAGGAGAATTGAAACTAAATAGAAGAGATACTATGTGTAACCGCACAAATCGTACATCCTTAGTTAGGTAGTTTTTTCCTGCTGAGAGCACCAGTCTTGCAGAACCCGTTAATTGGCCACTACAGTCCCAGGTCACTCCGCAGGCGTCCCCGCACTTGCACAGTGTAAAGAATCTGTGTATGGGAAACAAATGGTTGGTTGGAGCGGCGCCACACAGCCTGATGACCTGGAAGAAGTGCATGGAGATGAGATCAGCCTGGTCTGGACTTCCAAGTCAAACACAGGACAGCAGCTGAGAGAGCACTGATCCAGCCCGCCTCTCTAAACCTGCAGCAGTATGGACGAAGCACATGTGAAGGCCTACATATGCTCTCTGGCCACAGCGCTGCGACGCTCCGTTAGCTCCCTATAGAGAGAGTGCTGAAAGGGGCCGAGATTGAGAGTCTTGTTAAGTGATGAACAAGTGAGCGGCGATCGGGCAAGAATATTCATCACTCAACAGTTTCAAAGAGCAGAGACGACTTTCAACTGCACGATTTCACGCTACAGCCCACCGTAGCAAAAGTCATGAGAAAAGAACTTATACTGTATACTGGACACTGATGATGTAATGCAGAATAAATAAAAAAACAAAGTGATATGTATAAAAAATGCTTAAAACAGTTAGCTATGTAAAAAAAAATGTCTTGTGATTGTAAGGTTACGGTTAAGGTTACCCAGACCATAGACAACAACCCGCAAGTGTCTAGTTTGGGGGTTAAAGCAGCACTTATTGAGTAAATACAAAAATGATGTTATGTGTTATTGGTACAGACAAATCGAAATATCGAAATCGAAAGACTAGAGAATCAGTTGCTAATGTGCGAGATCCAAACTTATTTCATGGTAAAACATTGTACTAGATCCAAAGTACTAAGCATCTACCCTTACCTAAGTATCAAACTGAAAAAAAGCACATACATTTATACATAAAATCTCCTGGGTACGTTTAGAAATGTCTTGATCTACCAGAACCATATGGAAATTAAACAAAAGTGATACTTTGTGTGAGATAGCTCTTTAAAATGATCATTACTCCTTAGTATAACAAATAAAGTTGAAATCTTTGTATTGTGGAACTAGAAATGGGCAGCAAGACTGACTAAAGATGAAAGTCAATATTTGGTCTCACTTTCAGACCAGTGACTTAAGTGACCAGGCTGCTTAGTGTATTCCTGAGGCTTTTTATGAGATGATTTGATGTCCGTGCCTGAGAAGAAGAAGAAGAAGACAGGAGACATAAAGTGGAAAGTCTAAGGGAACCGTGATTACTGGCTATTGAATTGAAACCAGCCAAGGTGTAACAAGATCTGAGCCTGCGAAAGTATTAAGGTGGTTAAATCACATAAAAGGACCCCGCTCAGCCCTCCGCTCCTGTTTTCCCTCGCTCTCCCATCAACACCGTGCATTAAAAAGCAGATGAATCACGGACCGTAAAACGAAGCCCTAACCCTTTGAACCAGAAGCAGAAGCGGAAAAGGTATATACGTAAAAATGAAAAGCAGTTTGTCAAGGCTGTGTAAAAAGCCTGTATTAATAGACCTAAATAAAAAGCAGCGATACTGAGGACTCCCCATTGTGACTTCCTGCATCCTTAACCAATCACAGGCCAATTTCTTCATCCCTCCAAGATTGCATTATTAAATTAAAGGCTCAGATTTATGCCCCAGTGGCAGAGCAGCAGCTTTAGTCAGATTTGAAATCATTTATCCCATCAGAGGGTCGCTGAGTGTGCCTTCTGATTGATGGCGCCGGAGCACTTGCCTGGAGGATACACTTACACACACCGTTTGATTCAGTGCTTAACGGTCCTGCGGCCATGGCAACACCATGGCGTAAAGTAAACATTTTTCATCACATAAATGGCTCCCTATATTTCCGTTTTATGATCGGGTGTCACCTGACCTTATGGAGGAAGCAATGAACAAGTGCATAAAGAATTTATCAAGATTAAATTAGGCTGCGTAATGGTTGTCGTGCCAGACAGAACATTATCCACATAACAAATGAACTGGAGACTGGAACCGACGGCTCTGTCTATTGAGTGAAAAGTTTAAATTTTACCCAAAGAATGTAGCACTAAATTAAATGATACAGCGCCTTCAATGAGTTATTAACAAGAACAATGGCATATTAAAAATACAATCTATTGTGTTAATTAAACTAAGTCTTTGATTGCTGTTCATTGTAGTCTATTTTAAATCACTCAAATTAGTAGGCTTAACTAATTTAAAATTTTAAATACAACCGGTTTTGTGAGAGCATGCACAAAACAATTATTAGGTGAAAATGACAAAGTTATGCAAATTTAAAAGAATTATAAAAAGTACCAGATTGTGTTGTGACGCCAAGCCCAGACGGTTGCAAATCCATGCCAAACCCTAACACAGATCATCTTGTGGATTCAAAACATTTATGAATTATGAAATCTATATGAGGACAACAAATTCTTTTAAGACTAGAGTTGGGAAATTGAGACAGAATGTTTTGCAGTTCGTAAGCCAAGAGCCCATTTATTTTCACAAGTCAATAGCTCATTTGGAGCATAGGAAATTACTTTCATAGGGATCGTGACTCCAGTGTTGGTCTAGGCCTGCAACCTGACCAACTCCAACAGGAACTTAACACGTTGGCGGCAAAAATAAGCAGGATGCAGGCATTATTAGCTGATGTTTGTATTTTCTGAGTTCCTGTGGGGATGCGGGCGAAGCTGTGGAGAATCATCAAAGGCCCACATCAGTGCATGCATGAGGAAGCAGAGGTTTCAACGTAGCCTCTGGGTGCTCACTGCTCCATTTGAATCTTTTGAACAGTCGACCGCCAGTTATTTTCAAAAATAAAGGAACCCGAATCTACAACTAAAGGTGCAGATGCAATTAGGTGATTGAAATGGGAGCTGTCTGAATTTGGAACACATGATCTGGAGGAATGCTCAGCAAATGTTGTTGGAGTATCACGGGTGGGTTGAGGAGACGCTCTGTGCCATGTTGACGAGCTGTAAAGTGTGTCTCGAATTAAAGCGGGCCTCCACAGCAGGTTTAGAGAGCGTGACATCACCGCAGGAAAAGACTATGTTTGGATTATCGCCGCGGCATTAGAGGAGTCAATCAATCTTCATCGTCTATGGATATCCACTATCACAACACCACCCAATCAGGACATTAAAGGAAACTTCTCATTTGTTCCAATTTGGGGCGGAAAGGCATACATACACATAATTGAAGAAAATGGCCGCTGTTCTATTTTAAAATATGGAAAAATATTTTGAGGTTTTTGGCAGTTGTTTGATGTAATAGATCACGTTACACAATTTCAGTGTACTGGTATCCATAAAATTTGAAATTTGCCACAGTTATGAGGATTTGATTGTAAAGCAGACCGTTTGATTTTAGGCTAAAGGTAATATGTATGTACATTTTCAATGTTGTCAAATCAATTCAACCGGCTCCAGACATCAAAGATGTCATTTGTATTAAGTCTATAACTCTTGACTGCTCAGAAATGATAATCAAAACCACTAAAGGTAATATATTTCTAGAGGAAGGAAATGGTTGGTTCTCAATAATAGTGGCAGAGTGAGTGAGGAGTCCACCTGGTGAGCATCAGAGTAAGGAGAAGCAGCTGCAGTGACAGCGCAGAGCCAAGTGACACGTGATACACTAAAACCATTAAAGAAATGATCAGGCAGGGGCCAAAAAGAGATAGGTGTTTATTTTTGAGCAATCAGTGTGTCACGTTATCGGTTATACTTTAAATCAAAATCACAGATCTTCCGAATTATTAATACTTTTTTTTTTTTTTTTGAAAGTTGCAGGACTAAATTGTCAATCCGTGCCATTGGACCGTCCGATCACCACCAACCACTTACTCACACAGCACTTTCATACATAGGCAACCCTGAGCCTTATGCAACTAACAATGCACAAGTATTAAGTGATTCTATAGTAACTGCAAATCAAACCAATTGTAAAAGAGAAAATATCCATCTTGAATGATAAAAGTGTCTTACTTTCTGTGTGAGGATGTAGTGTGGGTTTTTGGAAAGAGATATCCTTTGCACAGCCCTGTCTGTGTCTTGATAAATTCCAGAAAATCTGTAAATATATCAAAGCTTTCAGCAAACATCTGGCACACACTTGCTCTCCGTGGTGACCATTTAACCACAGAGTAAAGAGCTGGAGAAGGACTTTTCCTCCTCAGATATTTCACTGCAGATATTTTACTGGTGCTTTAGTGCTGGCTGTAAAAGCGGTGGCTCCATGTCGGCCTATATGTTGAACAGTGGGTGCTGACACAATGACAATAGAAGGTAGGGACCCCCGCTGAGTCCTTGAAATTATTTATGTGCACAGAAGGCAGAGCAACAGGCAATAGTATGGGAACTGTCACATCAATCTTGTGAGTAAAACTAGTAGTCAGTCAAAAAGTACTCCAAGTGAGCCATGTTTTCTGAATGTGTCACTGAAAGATGCAACTTCACGGACACATTGTTATGTTTCCATGACAAATGCCATGTTTGATTTGAGATCCCAGGACTAAACTAAAACCGAGTTTGCAAAAGGAACACGGGTCGGATTTTATACAGTCCACATGGCAGTTCCCTCCTCCAGCTTTCATCCAACATTCCTCCCCTCTATCCCAGTAAACAATAGCCTTTCACATGTCAGTCTTACGTCTCAGGCATTTCTGCATAGTCGCATGATGCTCCGAGAGGACATTTTAATGCACTCCGTGTCTCTGAAGGTACTCTGCTGTGGAGCATATGTTTGGATATGAGGAATGTTTTGAAGGCAGATGTAGTTCCTGGCTGCATCTTTTCAACAAACTGCCTCCTGGTAATTGGCCATTACTCTAGAACTGAGAGACAGAGCTGAACAGAGGGCAACTGCACTTGTCTGGAAACAATCATGGAGTTAGCGAGCTGGCAGGAAGCCTTGTCACTGGGACTTGCCTCTGCAGCTGAAGGTGGCAGCTCTGAGGAGGGCGGATCCTGACAGAAGAAAATGTCTGACAGTGAAATCCATCAAAGGGCCTATATTACACTATTTTCTGATCTATGTTATAATGTTGCTTCCTCATCACAAACATATCTGGAGTTGTGTTTTGTTTCATTCACATGTTTAACAAACAAACTCTGCATATTTAGGCTGAGTTCTTCTCTCAAACAGAAAACATGCTGTTCCACCTTGTGATGCCAAGTGATAATACAGGAAGTGCTCCACAGTATTTTTAAACTCAATACACTTTTACTAGAATTATTTTGATAATTTGAGTCCTGGATTTGCCAGTCTCTACTGAACTGAAGGAAAAAATGTAGCTGTTAACTTGAAAACCGCTCCATGACATCACAAGGTGGAACAGAGCATTTTGAGCTTTGGAGATGTAGACAGACTAATAATACAAAAAAAAAAACACAACTCCAGGTATGTTTTTGAGGAGGTAAAACGATTCTAACATGGCTTAAAGCTCACAAGAGTCAATTTTGTGTAATATAGGACCTTTAAAAATACTTTATACCAGCCCCTAGATTCTATTTGACAAAGATGATACCGTATATTCTATGCATAGTGGTTATATTCTTAACATTTCTGATACGGTCTACTGCTCTATTATATTAAACAACCTTCTACAACTAACTCCATAATTACTTCTGAGCACGCGAGGTATGCCAAGTGACCTTCCTCATCTTGGACTAGACCTAAACATCACATGGAAAAAATAATAATAACAACTGACACGTCTACCTTCGGCGCAGACGGGCAACTGGATCCAGATGGAGGGAGCGTATCATTACCGTTTTATTGATAGATATGAAAACAATAAAGACATTCCGAGAAGCCTTCACTCACAGACCGGTGTTTTGAAAGAAAAACATATTACAGTTGATGCTGTTAGTCTCTCGTGTCCCATGTCCTTTTTTAAACAGCCCACAAATAGGGGCGTTTTTTTACAAATAGACTAATTTTTTTTGGACCTGGTTGTGTGTTGTAGTTGTGTGTTGTAGACCCTGCATACTCCGGTTGAGTTAGATCTACCATAGCACCAACTGAGGCCTAGTTTATAGTTTTGGTTGAGTTCAAATTCTGTCCTAAGTCTGGTTATGGTTTAGCATTACATATAGAGTACAATCTTTAAATAAAAATGTTCTTCATCTTGGGTAAGTGGTATAAAATACTAAGTTGTGTTAAAGAATATCTATTGTACTTGTGTCTGCTATATAGCGATAATCTATGACACCCGTGGATTATTATGATATAATCTGCACATTTTAAATTGCAATTCATAAAAGAAACAAGTCTGCTCGCATTAGAAAACTGTAGTGACCAGTGAGAGCTGACACTGCCGTAAACGCCGAGACCTCTGATGGATAGCTGCAGATCATGCTAGCGAGCTGTGGATTTTTTTTCATTTGTACCAAAATGACTACACAATGCTGCCGGAATCCTGCATATAACACCAATTAAACAAATAAAATTGGGGAATAAAGTAAATGCACAGTTCACTCCAAATACAAATTCAGGTGAGTAAATGGAGGGGGGAAACAACTACATGGTTAAAAGCTCTGAAAAGTTGATTTTGAATAGGTCTGCTTTAAGGTAACTAAACCCACATGAAATCAAATACTACAAATATATATGAATATCAGGTTTTTTGAAAATGTGAATCTTTGTTTGGTTACAATGCTGCAGTGTGTAATGTAAACATGGTTCAGTAATGACATAATCATTAAAGAATTAACACTGATGATACTGCAGCTGATTATATTAGAGCGTTACACTAATAGAATAGAGGGTAGAAAAGAGGGTTCTCCATCATTTCTTTCACACAATGTCCTTCCTTTCATCTGCTGAAAGAACCTACAGACTTCAGTATTCTGGGCTGAGCTGACAGTGCTCTGGCACTAAGCCCATGTCAGCATTCACACTGGGAATCCAGCAGAGCCGCCGTCATATCAGTGAATGGAAGATTTTTCCACTTGATTGAACCCAAATACTATCAATCATAGCTGTAAACTTGAAGTGGAACGACAAAACATTTGAATCCTATATTTGGACTGAAAACATTCTCTGAAGTAAAATCACGCGACGAGATTGAATGGGCTCATGAAAGCTTTTTGTTTGATATGTTTTTACATTACGTATCCACAAGGTTAACCACCACGACTCGTGTCGGCAATCAGAAGTGACAAAGAAAGCCAAGTGTGACTCACAGAGACCAAGACAATGTGTGTTTAAAACTTTCAGTGGCCACATCATGGAGTGTGTGGGCTTCAAATGCATTTCCATGCTTTATTCTTTTTCTTTTGGTCAAACAATGGCAAAATTCTAACACTGCAACTCAGTAAAAAACTAAAGGTTTTTACTGCAAACTGCTGATACTTTTCATGGTGCGAGACCTCTCATGTCAAGAGAATCTGTTTGTATAGTTAGTACCACAGAAACAGTCCTGGAATAGCCCTTACTGGGGAGGTTGAGGAGTGTGATCCCCTTGTAAATGGAAAACACCCTCTGGTCCCCCTTTTCAAACAGAGGGGCCACCACTCCATTCTACCAATCCAGAGCCACTGTCCTCGATCACCACGCGATGCTGCATGTGTCAGCCAAAACATTCCCAAAAGGTCGAGAATTCCAATCTGGTCCACCCCCGAAATCTTGCCACGAGGAGCTTTCCATCCCCTTCAGTGACCTCGGTTTATAACTTGGGCCGCCCCAAACTCCTCCAGCTCTGCCTCTACAGGGGAAGACCTAACGGGGGATTGAGGAGATTTCTTCCACAGTATGGCATTAAACATTTCTCTCTCTGTGGAAAAAAGTAGGTGGTAAAGTCAGGTCAAGTTGCAACTCAGATCTATGGAGAGGCACAGTAAGAATTGTTTAGCAATAAAAACATCTCTAGTTGAATAAGTGCAAGATGTTTAATGACGTACTGTGGAACATTCTAGGCAAAGCAATAACATTATAATAGTGCATCTTTAATATGCTTTGACTCTCTTGGCAGCTGACTCAATATAAATTGTTGCCATTTAGTACTAGGTTTTGTTTAACCCTGAACCATATCACCTTACACAGCTGGATGTATGTTTATGCATACAATCGCTGAGATAGGTTTTTAACTCCCAGTACAGAGTAAGAAACATTCCACTTGTGTTTGCAGAGCCTACGTTTAACTGGGGGCGATCTGACAGTTCACTTCATGTCCAAGAAAAATACTGACATTCTCCTGAGCTCATGTGAAGAGCAGTGTGTTTTCAGAGAACTGTGGCCAACTTTGCAGTGGGCCTATTAACTTTAACAGTAAAACACAGAGGGAGAGAGGACGACCTGTGAAATCGATGTGCAGGGTGGTAGGAAAGTGCCGAGCGATTCATGGAGCTCTCTACTTAAGACACAGCCGTGATTGACAATAAGGACAAACTGGAGGTGGTCAAGATTTATAGCTTCATGGGAGTGGGAGCTGGAGCCTACAGCTGGCCTGACATCTGGATCGCCATGGTACTGAGGAACACTCGGAAACTCTGTGTGCAGCGAGGCAACATGGAGAGAGGGGAAGCTGGACTGCTTTTTCCTATTCGAAAGCTAAAAGCTTTTATAAAATTTGTACTGTACCCATGTAAAATCTTTCCTTAACGAGGGGGTATTTTACTTCCATGGGGTATTAACTGCTAACACATAACATATTTAGATCACCATGCCACCTTTTGTTTTGAAAATGGTGTATTCGCCAAAAACAACATATAAGTTTCACTTTAGTTTTTGACGCTCTGACTCCCCCCTCCCTTTGCTCTCAAGTCATTTCCCCTTCAGAGTGCTATCACAACACAATCAACGTTCATCTTACTGAATGAAACTACTGCACACCACATAAGGTTTATGAAGTTGTTGTGTATAGTTTTGTATCATGCTTTTATATATTTATGGAGTATTGGATGACGTAGGCCTGTGGTTTGAGCATTGGACAGAATCTCACAGCTAACCATAAAGAGGGTTTAAATAGGGCCAGAGTGGCCGCTAAATTACTAAATTACATGCATGGATGGCATCTAAAACCTCTGAGAGGATGTTTTTGATGAGGGATCAACATTATAACATGGTAGAAAGCTAAAATCGATTTTACATAATACCCCCTATTTAAAAGTGCATTGGAAAACTTTTCTAGTGAGGTTTTGCCACCTGTTTGTCTCCAAGAACTGCTTTGCCTGAAATGTTCTACAGTATGGCATTAAATACATCCATCTTACATTTATTTCAAGCATTCTTAGTATGAGAGCAACTCCACAGATCTGACCTGTACCTGCCTGGTCATGCAACAGCTGCTTGTTTCATACACAAGCTTAATGCCATACTGCCAAACAAGGCAGTAGCTGTTTCATCTCCATGGAGATGAAAACATGCAAACATACATAAATGGCCACATCTTATAGTCGAATAGAGAATCTTGTTAATTTATTTGGTCTGGTATTGTGTAAATAATAATTAAAAGGTGTTTATATTGCTGCTAAATATAAGTGACTACACATTATCATGTTTACATCTGTTTTGTAAATTTGCTACAATGAGAAATAAATGTATATGTGTAGGTGCTGCTTACACACATTTTTGTGCACAGCAATCAGCAACTTTCCTCCAAGCTTCGCCACCAACTGCAAATGTTTCCAGGCAACAATTAGAGCAGGGCATTTGTCTTCATTTGTGCGTTAGCTGTTAACTGCGCCTTAGGGAGGGCTACTTGACCCCTGGGCAGTCACTGAAAATGCTGCCCATTTATTGTAACTCGAACAGAAAGACAGACTGATAAAGGTTAATAAGTCATATGATTCTTTACCAAAATGGAAGTGAGATTATTAGAAATAGTTTGCACTCTGAGGAATGGAGAAATTATAAGGATACATGTGATATAATGGACATCAAGGTTCTGTTCTTTGTAAAATGGGTCATAAATAATGCCATTGGTTCCATTGTTTTCCAGTCTACTGTAGTTGATTAATCACTTGAAATCAATAAATTAGATGATTAATTGTATTAATTCAAACACAAGTTCAAAAGGGAAGTGAGTATGGAGGGCTTACTAATAATTTCGTACATTTATAAAAAAGATGAAAGTAAATATTATCTGTTGTACTTTTTATTAGTGATCATGCAGTCACCTCTTTACCTTCACTGCTGGTCTATTTATTAGAAACAAAGAAAATTCCTAAAGAAATCCCTAAGAAAAAATATTGTCCCAACATATCATCATCATTAATCAGATCCCAATTAATGTGTCATGCATAAAGATTCCTTCCTGATTTGAAGGATTTGGCGTGGCAACCGCTCTTCATTGTAGTAATAGCAGAATTCAAATCCAAAAATTACATCTTTTGGAAAGGGGAAGGTCCTCACAAAATCTTTCAAATAAAGATGAGATCATTTACCTGAAATCCATGAATACCACAAATAGTGATATTGGCACCAAGACAGGTACATTTTGAGTTCCTAATTTCTCTAAGCATTTTCACCTTTAGGTTAAATGTGTTTTCTGACACAGGTATTTAGGTACAACCACACTCCCACTCACATCCTCTCATACTTCCATTATGCCATGAATTAGCAGTGACCCAGAAGTGACAGGCCTTCAGGCTAACCCTCCATCACCCCATGTCCTCCCGCTGTAGTCATGTGACCCTCTGCGCCTCTGCCCTATGCAATCTGTCACAAAGATGTCTCACTTATCAATGGGCGAGGCTTATTGTTTCAGGGTGCTTCCTCTTTCCTGTACCGGAGCGAACGTACAATAAAGCCCCAACCTGGAGTTTTGGACTTTCCATGTTTGTGTGCAAGTGGAATGTTATACGGTATGTACTAGTGTCAGACTCAATCACTTGTTTCCGTAAATTCATGTCTTTTTGAAATTCAGTTGCACCACAGTGAATTCTGATCATGTTTTACTTGAACATTTCGGTACTTTTTCATTATCTTGAAATCGGCTTGTCAAACTGCATTATTTCAGAATACAATTATAATCATGCTCTACCATTTAGAGATGTCAAGTTAAGCATATTAGCTAGCCATTCAGAGTCAGGATTATGATTAAAGTAATTGCGCTTGAAGGGAAAATGAATCGCTGACCATGTCCTAGGAGCCCAGCCAAATTCTGCAGGTCCGAAGCTGTGTGCTGGAGAAATATGAATCCACATTGTGTCAGGTTCGACTCCAGGCCCTGTCAGACTTACACAAACAATTGTTGTGGAGGAGGCAAGCCCACTGTGAAATGTCCAGCTCACTCCTTTAATGTGGATGTGGGAAGAGATATTTTTCCTTTAGCTGTTGGCACATAAGGCATGGACTTAGATGACCACTGGGCAAGCAAAGGGTGTTTGCTCAAGTGCAGCCAATTACTCAAAATAAATTGGGTCTTCCTCTCCATTCCCTCCTTTGCTGTTGAGCGTTCTCTCCCCCTCAGCCCCTCATGTCTCTGGTATGGATTGTCATTTGGAAACTGGGTCAGATCCACGTTGAGCTCCTCCTTCCAAATAAACAGGAGAGTAATGGTTGTTTACCTAGAGTACAAGAGCTATTAGGTACGAGGAAGTTAAACATCTCTGACAGGAAAAATGGCAGCAGACAAATCACTGTTGCTCTTTTGGAGGAATTGATTGGAGGAATGATGATGTTTCTCTAACTATTACCATCCGACCTATATACATTTGTGGTTGATTTTTAAATTACGTACCATCTAGGAGGTGTAAGAACTCATGGAAATCTTTTGTCTGCCTTTCTCTGTCTCATATTTTTACTAAACTGCAGATAAATTGCAGTAAATGACTAGGGCAATGTAACAGTCTAAACACTGCAATAATTTCACAAGACTTTGAAATTATACTGTATAGCACATGCAGCACCATTTGTGGGGAGTTTAAGGCCATTAACAGATCTGTAATCAGGTCAGAACATAATTGAGTGAAATTCACCATTCTGTGCTTTTCTGGCATTTAATGGGGTATCCACTGTGTGTGATAAACTTTACAATGAGTTTGTGGTAACTTGAGATAATGGGCAGCAATAAACAAACCAGGTAGGAAAATACTGCACCTGAGTAATGTAATTCATCAAGTGAGTGTGTAGAAAATGGCCAAAATTCCATAACAAGAGCTGTAGTGCTGCAATGGCAGCTGTAGCTGGATTCTTTACAGATGGAGCCAGAGGCACAGCCAGCTCTGCGTCTTAAGCTTTAGCAGATAATTCTGAGCTGTGAGAGAATGCACAAACGGAGCGGGCCATGTTGTTGTAATTGGCTCACAACAGAATAGGCTGTAGCTGCTGAGACGTGGGTTTGACTTCAAATGGGCATAGCCTTAGCTTTGATTCAATCTGTCATCATGGCTTAAAATCTCAGACAGAGGACAGTTGTATGGTGTCCTTCCATAAACCCTTGCACTGCACAGAAGGAATGTCTGTCTCAAACATTTCTTTATAATGATCGGCCGGATAAAACAGCAGAATACATCCGGGAGAATTAAGATGGGCCTGGCTCTGTGTGTGCCGTGTGTGCTTCCTGTTGGCACCTCTCCAATCGATCTGCACAGAGTATGGACCTCTTCAACTGTCCGGGTGCCAGGCAACAGTCAACACCTGGATCAGCAGGGCGTCTACTCTTACACAAAGCCCTGATCCCAGTGCAGTGGACTGGGAGAGCCCTCCCAGCTGCTCATTTTCCCATACAGACTCAGAGAGCACTGAGCTACTGAAATAAAGCCATAACCGTGTTTCACCACATCCAGCAATCCTCTCTTCAGCAAAGTCTACAGTTGCATTACATAAGCCTTGTATTGTTTTGCTTTATGTTTCATGTTGTGTAATTTACAATGACAGCACAGACTTGATTCATGCAGATTACATTTCTTTGCATATGTTGTTGACAGATGCTGAGGGCTCTGCTGTTCTTGGGTCAAAGGGAGCCCAAACCAGAGTGGCTAAGTTAATTGTGCCAGGAATAACACACTATATAAAGTATAAATGTGGTATTTGTATTCCTTATCATAAGCCTCTGTTTTGTTCTGTACTCGTAATACACGCAGCACAATACACTCTACCCAAAAAGAGCCACAGAACCAGTCAAGGTGTAGAGGTGTTTGTACTCCTGCCTTGAGGCTTTCTAGAGAGCCAAGCATAAATAATGGTAGCACTGTGCTATTTTTGGATGTTTTGGAGCAAGATCGGGTTAGTTCAAGCAGAGCCTCAAGTTATGATGGACAATCAGCAGGTTCCTACACAGTCATAAGATCTCCCTGGTGGCCTATTACCATTCTGCATCCATATGTACTACTATATAAGCAAAAAAAAAACAATGCTTTCTAACATCATCACTTGACACGATTCCATCAAACTGGATTTCTGTGGTGTCAAATTCTGGAAAAAAATTCAGTACAACAAATAGTTTATCACAACTACTTTTTATTGTACATAGAGCTTTGCAATTATCTGAATTTTAAGAGATTCAGTAATTTCTAATTGTGCTAATGCTAAGTTTATTATAGGTAATTTTAACTGAAAGATCTAGAGCCAATCCGAGGCCTGTCCTGATAATTATTATATCTACTTATCGTTTAATATATAAAAGTTTGAACAATATTTTTATGGGGTCAGTATTTATTGTATGTACATTTTGCACTACTGGGAGATTTTTGGTTATTTTTTGGCTATATGAAGCTGTAAAAGGCTGAATTAATAACTTCTACGACTCATTACAGATGCTAAATAAGTACTTAAGTGTTTTTGCTTTTTTGTTTGTTTTTTTACAATGTTGTAGATTTAGAATGTTTTTTGTGGTTTAAATCTGCTCTTAGGTTACTGTATCAGTGGCATGAATTAGTTTAAATATTATGGTATATTGTCTATATTTATTTTAGCAATATATCCAACTTCAAAATATGTTATCATGACAGGCCTAGCCAATCCTCTGTCAGTAAAAGTATGGAACTTGGATTTTGTTGACAGATGTAACCAAATTTTTTTTGTTTCATTTTTCTTGCATATTTTGTGTATTTTCTGTGCTAAAAGGCAATGAGTGTATAGTGTATATTGTTTATGTCCAAGAAAAGATTATTATTATTTTTTATTTTATTTTTATTTTTTTAAAACAATAAAATCAAATCAAATAAAAACATGTAATCACTTAATATTTGGGAATTTTTTTTCTCCTCATGTCGACTACTATTATTATTAACTGTTATAATAATGCCACTGAAATTCTGGTTACAATGTGAAACTCATCTTCATTTAGGTCTTTAAATACTTTGCTATGACAGATATTCTTACATAGGGAGATAGCAAATTATTCTACAAGAACGTATCAAGTAAATGGTTTAAATGTTTAATGAACATGGTCATTCTGGAGATGAGCCTCCCTGAGAGCCCTTGGAAGCTGTGATGTGGTTTCATTCCAAATGAGGCAGACAGACATCCTTAAGAGTTCTGAGGGCAGGAAGAGGCTGCTCAACTCCTGGTGCAGTGGAGAGGAGACTTCATTAAAAACTGTGGATCCCATACTCCAGATGAACTTAGATCCCATCAATTATTCACAAGGAACAACAGGGAACGTGATAGATAGTAAGTAGTCTGCTCATATATTAGCATATAGTTTTGTTTACATGTTTTTAGTTCCTACATCCTCTCATCTGGATAGTTTATGGCTACTTTGAACCAAAATAATCATTAAACAAATTGAAGTTGTTCTTTTTTTTTTTTTCTTTTACTGGACCTTGTAAAACTGAAATACAATTGTGCCAAAAATACAAGGAAGCGAAAGCATATGTAAGCCATCCAATGTAAGGCTGGGTAATTAGCGGAATCTGAAACAAGACCAAGATTCAGTCATGTCTAATCGTCAATTATATGCTGATATTAATAGAGAGGTCCACGGCCAATCCATTATCAGTAAAAGCATGTGGTTTGGTTTTGAGTTCATACTTTTTGGTTTGTTTTGAGAAAGAAATTTGATTAGAAGTCTGTATGTTTGATTAAATTTTAAAACAAAGTAAAACAAGCATCAATATTGATCAACATCAGGAGAGAAAAAAAAAGTATCCAGCCCGAATCCATCAAACCAGTACACCTAAACAACAAACTGAACAGCGTGGATAAGGCAAACTGAATTGGCTGCCACAATGTAAAACAATGTTGGACACATGAACTTGTTTTGGTGGCCTTTGCTGAAACATATGTTCATTAGAGGGTAGAAAGGGCTGCACTTGTGTACCAGCAGAGTCCCTAAAAATAGGCCCTTTGCCCCGAGCTGGAGGCCTTTGAGGGTCGGAGCACACAGCTGAGCAGAGCCGGTGTGTAAAGAGCCTGGGTTTTGTGGACAGATGTTTTGGAGAACAGGTGGCTGGGGCTGTCCCGTGGATTTGCATGGCTATGACAGACACAGCAGACCTCACAGACTTCAAAGGCCACGAGCAGGACTGCTAATGATCTGTGGAGAGAGCGAAGAGGAGTGGCCCACTGCTGCGCTCGCTTCAGAGGCAGCACGTACAAAAGAACTCTCAAAACCAAGTCCAGGGTCACTTTTTCTGCTACTATAAGTTTCCTACAATGGGGTCACGGCTACTCTATAAACCAGGACGTCCAAAGCAATATCACATAGTGGCTTAAATGTGCATTATGTGCAGGGTTCGGCAACTATTTGTCTCCATGAGGACGTTATTGCTTTGCCTAAAATGTTCCACAGTATGGTATTAAATATGTCTGTATGTCATACTGTGGAACATTCCAGCCAAAGCAATAACTTCATGGAGACAAAAAGGTAAGGACCCTCCACCAGAAAAGTTATATAGTGCACCTTTAATTTAATGCCATTTAAGGACAGTAGTTCAACCAAAGAAAAGCAACATTTGGTAACTAATTTCTCCCAATGTAGCGTATTGATTTTCAGACACAATAAAAATACAAATGAACCATGTAAATTATCTATCGATTCAACAACTCATTCCAAAGCTATAACAGAACTTGGTTAACTTATCATCTTAAAAGCCATCTTCTTGGAAGCTTGCAATTAAGCCAGACAAGCAAAACGCCTGCATCAGCCCCACCCCAATTTCTGCCATATTTTTTGCTTTGATCTCCTCTAACCCCATTCATTAAGCAAATACAACACACAGCCACTTAACGTCTGGGATGGAGCCCTTAACATCTAATGAATAATGCATTCGCCCGGGGATCCAAACATGAGATAAGCACCCTGCGAAAAAGGGCAAACACATGCTCGGCTCTAATGGCGAATAAATGTATGCGGACCAGAAAAGGGAAACAAATCTCACAAATGAAGCCATGGTCGAGCCGTAGATTAATAGGAGCGATTATGGATGCAGTAGCTTCCACCCATCAATCTGTTCTTGTGGGTTATAAGGTAAAATGCAATACTGGATAGCAATATTAACAATGCATTTTAAGCAGCATGCTGTCCTGAGTATGAGAAGAATGAAAAATGGGAGTTGGGGCCTGCTCATTGAAAGTAGTATGAAAGTGAACACAGCAGCTATAAAGCACAGCGTCTCTGTCACCTCATCGATCATTGGGTCTATGTTGGAGAATATTCATGAAATTCTTTTTAAAGTTTGCAACGCCTCTTCTACCCTTTAAAAGTTTTGAGATTGCATTTTACCTGTAACTAATCAAAACAAAAGTGGTTTCATTAATCTGGAATTATGCAAATGTGATTAATGTTTGTAATTTGCTTTGTATAATCACTGAAGTGGTTGGGGTATTGGAACGGGAATATCAGAACCAAATTCATGAGTAGATTAGGTATGATATTATACAGTATTTGATCATGTTTTCTGTCATGCAGGGAAGGACTCATTTTAAAACTAAACATTTTTTTTAAAACAAGAAAGGTTTGAACAGAAAACTCAAGATAGCAAGATACAAATATTTTGTCAAATAAAATACGCTATATATTTGATTACGTTTTCTGTTGCCATCATTAGATTGCTAAAAAGTCCAGATGTTTTTAGGCAATTTCAAATTTTCCTGACATAAAATGCTAAAATAAGATGGTGCGCAGCCTCTCCCCATACCTCTGAAGGGAAATAGTGCAGTTCTACATCAGACTTTGGGGCCTGGCTGAAGTGAAATGACCCAGAGTTAGCAGGAGGGCTTTGACTACATCTTGACTTTATTACCCGCAACTTTAAATCCCACTGAGCCGTCCTTCTTTTCTAAGTCATGTTCAAATAAACATTGAGAAAAAAAACATTTTTCCTCCTCCTGTCCACTGACGCTCTCTAGGCTCCCCTCCTCATCTTTCTCGTGGTGCGTTTGTTTTCTCTACCTTCATCTTTTTTAAACGTGCTGATAGGAGTTCCACCGTCATCTCCGCTGGTCTCCCGCCACACACACAGTTCTGGTTGGGTTTGGCAATGGGGTTAAGCCCGGAGTTGACTTTGAGCCCACTGGGATGTGCTTCTGCTGCTGTATATTCATGAGCACCTTCAGGGCACGATGAATGAGGACTTAAGAGAAGACTTTGTTTACATTATGCTCGAAAAAGCAAAGGGTCCCGCGCTCACCTCCTTGTACATGCGGTAGAACAACTTTCCAAAGAGCAGGAAATGGCTCTATCAAACAGACTTACGTACTGAGATCTATCGTAAACCTCAGCATGGACTTAATCTCAAGACGGACACATGCTGAGGCAAGAATCCCAATACAAAAGTTCCCCCTCTATGAGCTTATGGAAATCCCTGAAAATTGTACATGATCTGCTGCAGCCTCCCAGTCAAACTCCATATGATAGTACTAAACTCCAATACTGTTGGTCACTCTTTGGTCATATCATAGCTCATTCCTCCTCTGTGTTTTGTAATTGGAATACTATCTCTCTGTTCAGCAAAGAGGCCTCTCAGGTAATCTCCACCGTCTTGCTAAAATACAAATATGGCTACAGCTCCTCAGAGAAGCAGCCAACCCAGACAGACTTCCCCCGCCTTTAATAACTTCTTTTAATAAAGCAGAGTAAAAACAATTAGGAGTGTGTGGGGCTTTATTTAATAAGCTATCTTCTAGCCACTGGGGAAGGCAGTGGAACATGATAAAAATAGTTGACTTTGTGTTTAAATGGAAGTCGTGGAAGTTCATAGATTCCCATTCACTTCTAAAAAGCTCCTCTATTTTAACTGAAGCTATTTGAAAACCACAATCACCAAGAATACAGTATTTAAATAGTATGGTAAAGGCAACCTATGTAAATGTTATTGCCATAGATTAGCTATATCGATTTATATATACAAACTGCTAGTCACTGTGTTCCAAACAGGAAGTGAGCATAGGCGCGCCTCCGGCTCCATCGACTCTGACTCTAATTAGTTAATTTGCACAGAAAAATTGTCACCCCTCTCTCTGTAACTGCTACAGTGAGTCTTATCATTTTGGTCTTAAAAGTTGTTGTTTTTTGCTATTGTGTCTGTAAATTGAACATTACTATTTATTTATTTATTTATTTATTTCAGGGACAGTGCATATTAATCAACATTTCTGTAAATATGCCAGAATAACAGACAAATCATGTGCCTTCTTTTCCCGAGATTGCTCCCGCTAGTGTTAGCAACAGGTTTGATTGACAGTGTTGCTAAGAACCCGCTCCCTGCTAAAACAGCGTTGCGTGTGGGAAGGCAGGTTTACCTTCAACAACCTCGCTCTAGATTGGCTCTTTGGTTGCTATGATACTCGTGGTGGGAATTCCAAATATGGAACTCTGCTCCAGTTTAGCCTCTGTTTAGCTTCGATGAGCTTCATTTGACTGGAGCCGCCCTTTACGGGTGATGTCACACTCCCTTAATCCACTTCTTTATACAGTCTATGGTTATTAGTTTGCTTGGAATGTTCCACCGTATGGCATTAAACTCTAACATTACTTGTTACCATGGAATACACTAATTTAATGCCATATTGTGGAACCTTCTAGACAAAGCAATAACCCCATGATGACAAGCAGGTGAAAAGATGCATGGTGTGCCTTTATACCTTTAACTTTAAGATGATTCAAGGATAAAAATGGTTTCAAACGTCTTCATGTATATCTTTGTAGGCAAATGAATCTCATGTCAAAATCATTTATTCCACTGAACTTTCCCCATATGTCTTTGTGTGGCCCTGATGTCCCGACTGTGAGGGGGTGAATCCCTGCAGCGCCCCCACACCCCAGGAGGTATCTGCAGCAGACATCAAAAAGTCTCTTCGCTTTTCATGAAATCTCTGGGGTTTGGGCTGGAAGCCAAAGAGCAGCAAAGTAGTTAAACTAGTCTGAAATGTAAAATCTTTGAAACTTGTGCTCCATGTTTAGATTGGTGTGATAAAATGTCTGGAATAGTTACAAAAATGAACGTGATTAAACTCATGCTTTATTCTGCCTTCTTACAAGATATCCCTGAGTGCAATTTCTTTCAATAAGCCATCGAAAATGAAAACTAAAATACAAATATTGGTTCAAGTAAGTGTTTCCTTTTTTCCATCATCCATTTACATTTTGCAAGCTCATGCATTTCTCAAACTCAATTCCATCTTCACTTTACACAAGACTTGGAATGTTTTTCCAGGCACAGGGTGATTTGAATAACTATTGACACTAAAAATATCAGCTTTTTGCACTGAATGGGTTTAAAATGCATAAGGAAATGTGGAGAGCAGAACAGAGCCACTGTATTTTAATGCCTTTGTTTTTGAAGGCTGTCTTTGCGTTAAGGTTATCGAGGGACTTCAAAACAAACATATACAGAACATTTAATGTGTATACAGTAGCAGCTTTGAGAAAAGGAACTAAGATGAAAAAAACAAAAAAAAAAAAGATAACATATAAGAGAAACATATAAACCTAGACGTGGGAGATGTGTCAATAGCACTGAAATTAAAGTTTAGGCAGTATGCAGTATTAGAACAGAGAATATTGTCTATGAACACTGCAGCAGAGAAATCTTCCACCATTGTTATAATGGGGTTATGTTTATTTTAGAATCCATTCCATGTTGTGTGATATTTAAATCTTAACCCCAACATTTACAGGTGCATTTTAGTTAAATATATCTGCTAAAATATCTTATCATCATTATCAGAATAATACAAAAAATAAAAATCACAATATTACTTTGTCAGTATCACCCGCCCCAACATACACACCTGCAGTATTTAGTACACTTGAATACTTTTTAATATTGTGTTCTAGGCAATATTTGATCTCAACAGAATGGAATTGACTTGTATTTCTTTATCTCGCACAAATTGTCACATTTAATCCATGTTGTACTGACAAAGATATGCAAGTCATGGAACAAATTTCATAAGAAACATAATAAATAACGAGATATGCCATGCCTTCACAGCTTGCTTACAGTGTGTAATATCGGTATCGCTTTCAAATGATAAGAGCTTGACTAATCCATGAAGACAAACATATGTGGGTGAACCACGCAGGGAAATTCTAGACATATTTCAAAGCAGGCGAGGTGGAAAGAGCGAATAACTATGCAAAGTCATTCTGAGAGAGTTTGCAGCGCTCCGTCCCACACGGCATGCTTTCTGGATGCATTAGTTATAATATAGTGCAAAATTACTTTCTATACACCTTTTGAAAAGCCAAAGAAGTACCCAGCCAAAAAAATCCTGCCTCTTCAGATCATTTCAGGGCAGACATTTTCAAAGTTGAACATACAACGGGGTGAAATGGACCCTCTTTTGTTTCTGGTTTGAATCACAGAGCGGCGGAAATATGTCTCGATGGAAATAAACTGTTCTGAATAGGAAACATGTGACCTGTGAAAGTGGCAAGGTGCTTTGAGAGAATGGGAGCGCCCCTCTTCAGTACGGACCTGCATTTCGGGGAATCACCATAGTATCTGCGGGGTGTCTCCTTTTGTTTGGATTACAAATGGCCGTGTTCGGTGTCAAAGGTCAGAGCGATAATCACAAATGAAAACACGCTCCTCATCCTCAGCAGGCCTCCCGCTTGACCCGGTGTTCTCTGCAGGTAAATGTTAGCCATTCGTTTACGTGTGGGAGCGGCGGTCTTGTGTTTGAAGTGTCCGCTATCAAAGGCGGTGGGAGGAAGGGAACGGTACAGTGCATTCTTCAGCACACTTGCTCATGAAGAGACGTGCATTCAAGGGCTCCCTAATTAATAGCTCCTCTGCCTCCCGAGACAGTGAGGCTAGTCCACCATAATCCCTTGGCACTCAGTTCAGAGTAATCAGCACACAGCTAAGTCTGCCTTTGGAGCACTAATTAACATCATTGATTTTTTTTTTTTCCTTTAGACCGACATGCAAATAGTCCAAAAAAAGACTGGGTTTTTTACAAGGCCCTATACATAAAGTGCAGACATTTTTTTAAGTACACAATGGAATCTGGAAGACTGGAAGGATAATGAAGAAATGTTCTGGGTTTTACGACAAGTTAGCAAAACAGTGAAACTTGACAACTACATGTTAAAAAAATATATATATTCCCAACCTGTGACATTGACTTGATTTTGACTAAGAAAAATGCTTGATAAGAATTTCAATATCACCATAGTAATACAATTTTTGTTAATTGAATGCACTTTAGTTGATCGATTTTCAACTGCTAGTAATAGCTTTTTAGCCTGTGGTCTTGTACTAGTTTTGATAGTTTTTAGCTTATTTTTAAGTCTATTTTATTTTAAGTCTATTCTTTTTATTATTTTAAGCTGTTTATCTATTATCTTGTTTTATTGCATGTACCATTTTCCTTCTGTTCTTTAACTGTGCAGTGGAATACTAGAATTTCCCCACTGTGGGACTGCCGTAATGGCAGGTGCAGGTGCGGACCAAGGAGTGCAGACTCGGGGCAAGTTCACAGTGTTTATTTACAGTTTGTGCAGAAATAGTCAATAGTTCATTAATCACACACGGAGAGCAGGGAGCGGGAGGCAGACCAGACGGGCGTTGTGCAGAGCGGGAATGGGAAAGCCAGGAACGGAACGAGGACAGGACCGGGACGAGACCAGGGCAAGCCAAGCAGGAGTAGTCCAGAGCGGGCACAGAGACAGCCAGGGCCGGAGCACGACAGGACCAGGAAGGGACCGCGGAGGAACGAGCAGTAGTAATCCAGAGAGCGGGAGCCAGAGCAGGAGACAGGAAGCAAGCCGGAGACCAAGACAGGACAGGAGGCGAAGGCAAAGGGTGGACTGTACCAGAGCTGGAGCGCAAAGTCAGGAGCAGGAATGAGCGGGAGAGCAGGACACGCGGACGATCTGGCTCCAAGTGTCTTCTGCCGAGCCCTCATATACTCGGCAGCAGGTGGAGGTGATTGCGCTGATGCGCTCCAGGTGCGCGCGGGAGGAGTTAGGAACTCCGCCCAGCTCCGGAATCAGACAGGTAGGGGAGGGGGAGAGCACACAGGGATACAGAACATGCAGGCATCATGACAGGGACTAATAAAGGCATATCTTATCTTATCTTATATAGATGATCAGCCAAAAAACTATTAAAGAAATGGCCAACGTTGTTTAAAAAAATCTGGATTAATACTTATTAAAATGAGTATCTAGTTTTGATACTAGTTTTAGTATCAATTAGTATGGATTAATAATTTTTTGGAAAACCAGATAAAATATTTGATTACTTAAGGAAAAAGTAATGGGATGTTTACGTTGATGGACTAATTACGGCATCTGTCGAGGGATTACTAATGAACAGTTTAAGAAGTATGTCTAAAGTGTGAGCCCGCAGCTGGACTGAGCTTGTGAGGTAACTTCAATAAGAATTGCCAATGTCCACATGCCCAAAGCAGAGGTAAATTGCAGGTAATGGACTCTGAGCAGCCTGAGATGTTTATCAGACTAAATGAATGAGAATGCCACTGGAGAAGGGGCAGAGTGTGTGACAACATGCCACAATCAGTCACGATTAAAGGTCCTGTATTACACCTTAAGCCATATTATAATGCTGTAACCTTATCAAAAACATACCTGAAGTTGTGTTTTGTTTTCACATGTTTCAGTAATCCTGGATTATTAGTCTGTCTACATCTCCAAAGGTCAAAATGCTCTGCTCCACCTTGTGATATCATGACGCTGTAGTTTTCAAGTTAACAGCTACCTTTTATTTTTTGTTCAGTAAACATTGGAAATTCCAGGACTGAAATGATTAACATGATTCCAGTGAAAGTGTAGAGAGTTTAAAAACACAGTGGAGCACTTTCTGTATTATCACATGACATCACAAGGTGGAAGGAGAAGAACTAAATATGCAGGGTTTGTGTGTTAAACATGAATGAAACAAAACACAACTCCAGGTCTGTTTGTGATGAGGAAACATTATAACACAGATCAGATAATAGTGTAATATGGGCTCTTTAAGAATGATGCCTGACACCAATCTATGCATCAATATCCATGTCCAAAGTTTCATCATTATAGGGTCCAGTTGCTTTTATTATACCGGTAAATATTTGTCAAGGAGCCATTAGCCTCTTATCCTTCCCTTCGTGTGCCTTCACTGTTCAGTTCATTTGATTGACAGCACAGTAATTATTGCCAACCAAAATTTCAAAAAAACAGTGCTATTCTTCTGTTTCTTGGTGGTAATTAGCTACCGACCATGTCCAAAATATGGAATCAAAGCAACCGCAATCATCTCTTTCCTTCTTAACAAGAGCGGGTGAGGAAACCATCACAGTTCGACTTAACCAAAACCCTCCTCTGGCAAATCCATAGAGGAAAGGAAAAACAAGGAATTAGGGAGATTTTCTGTCCTCCAAATACACAAGCCAGACGCCAATTAATCGCTCCTCTCTTCTCTCCAACTCCCTCTCCTTCCCTGTCTCTTTCCCCCCATGTCTCTCTCACTCCCTCTGTCTATCGCTTTATCCTATCTCCTAACCGCACTTTCTGTTTCCCCTCTATCTCTCCCCCTCTTTAGCTCTTGCCCTTCCCCTCTTTCTTTCCCTCTCATCTACCAACTCATCTTCCCCTTTCTTTAAACTTTTGGGGTTTTCTTCAGCGGGCTTAGAATTTCTCGCTCTCATTACCTCTCTCCCTTCTCGGTCCATTCTTCGCTCTTCCTCTCTTTACATCTTTCTTTTCCTCCCCACTCTCTGTCTCTCTTTCTCCTTCCATTCCCCCCCCCTCTCTTTTCTCTTTTTTCGGCGATAGGCTCAGTATTTCTCTCTCCTACCACTCTCTCGGCATGATTGCATCCATATGCTCTCCAGGGAAGGATGGGGTCAACACCCTACTTACTCACGCCACAGAGAGGCACTGACACTTGTGAGAAAGCCTTGGCTCGGAGCGGTGCAGGGCGCGCGCACAAGCATTACGGATGTGATCGTCTCCATGCTGCGCGCTCCGGCTTAAGCAGAGACGATGGGGGCTTTTCATGCCAGCCCCTAATTCCACATTGTGAACGTTCAGAGTATGTTATTCCGCAATGATCCACCTCCTGCTTGTGATATACTTAGGTCTGGCCCCTGAGAAGATCTGGCATCAATTAAGTGGTGCTCAGAAGATCTTGGCTGATGGGGCCCCAATAGATCCCACTGCTTTCAATCCGCTCTTTTGTTCGTCCGAGGTTGAGGAGGTTGTAAATTTGAACCTGGAGACAGTGCACAAATTGCAGTCACACTTGCAGGAGAAAGGAATCAAGGCCAAAGGAGGAAAGAGGAATTAGCCTTGCCCTCCACCGGTGCTCCGAATCCTTTCCACTTCCCATCTTTGGAAAACATAGAACAGGCGCACACACACAATAACCTCCATGTATCCTGCACATGTCCTTAGAAATGGCTGGGAAGCAGATGAACACATACACAACAGATCATGTACTCCAACCAAGAGACATAACATCTCCAGTAAACACACAGTGGAGTCTAACAGAGGTGCTCTTGCTGACTTACTGTCACTGAACACTCTTGCAGCTGAAGGACATCGATAAAATGTGCCGTGAACCCATCCCCTGGACCTTGCCGTTGACCTTTGGAAATCTGATTTACTCGACCGCCACATCTCTTATCATATCTCGCCTGTCACTCATAAATTTCGGCAACCTGACAATTGAAGGTGCATCTACCACAGACCATCTGGGCAGTCTGTACTCAGGCAACAGTCTGTGTCATCAGTGTGGACCTTTACAAAACTATTATCGCTGTTATTTTAAGACAAAACAGAGCAATATTAATTTTGTACATTGATATTGTGCCGGTGCCTTCACAATGTAGACATTTTTGTTAGTGCTACCTCACATTACTCACTTAGAGAAAATTAGACTATAAGGTTTGTATGGGAGTACTGTCAATAAGTATAGTGTGTGTGTGTGTGTGTGTATATATATATATATATATATATATATATATATATATATATATACACACACACACACACACACATTTTTGCTGACTAGAGCACACTGTTGCATACCATTCAATTCAATGTATTTATATAGCACATTTCAAAACATCTTCAGCTGCCCAAAGCGCTTCACATAAGTCAACAAAAACCTCTATACAGATAATACGAAACATACTAGTAGAATAGAAAATAAAATATAAAACGTTTATGTGGGAAGCGCTCTAACCAACCCTGATAGTTTTTGTTGTAGTATTTTCTCAACAATCAGTTTTGTTTTCTCTAAAATAACAAAAGTATATTTTTTGAAATAAACTTGAAATGTAATTTTGAAAATAATCCTTTGTAAGTTAGCTGCAGTAAATGCTTTTTCTGTTCAGTTTACACACATTTCTAAACAATATTTTCACAAAGCGCTGAGCTAAAATGCCGCTAGCATTTTAGGGATCACAACTGTCTAGCAGTGGTACAGGGGTGCAGAACAACCCCCACTGTTCTGAAAAGGTAATGAATATGAGAAAGCAGCTTTTTGTTGTCGCTGCAACTTCACTTAATAAATGGAGAGTAAAAGCTATTACTGCAGTGGTGTGCGCGCTTTAGCAGAGAAACTCAGGTGCACATTTGTAGACAGGATCATTAAACTGTGGCCTATGAACAGCCATTTAACAAAGGAACATTCCCATCTGTGGAAATAGTGGTCCACTCTGAGGGTTCAGAGGTTACATTTTTCTCAAACCAGTAACAATCCAATGGCCTCCTACCTCAACTCTAAACCTGCGGTCACAGGATCACAGAGCTGCTTTCAGATTAGCACACCATCCGCTCAGGAAAATAAGGACATTCTGTCTTCTTAATCCTGAAAGACGTGGACCTCAGTTATGGTCTTGACCTTGGAAACCGCAGACTAAAGAAAGGACTTTGATTTGTCAACAATAACCACAACAAAGCAGTTTGGACCAATAAGGCTGAAGCTTCCTACATGTGGGTCACGGCACCAGAGATCAAAGATGTTCACTTCTACCTTGGCTTAAAACAGGAACAAAGACAACACTCAAATACAGTATTGATTAGGCATTTACCCTGTGGCTTATCTCTGATTAAATTCAAAAGGTGGTATATTTGCATTGCATAACTAGACACTTTTTCAATCTATGTTATGTTGTTTCCTAATCAAAAACATACCTGGAGTTTCATTCACACATGTTTAACACACAAACCCTGCATATTTAGCGTGAGTTTTTCTCTCAAACAGAAAACACTCTGTTCCACCTTGTGATGTCATGTGGTAATACAGGAAGTCCTATGTTTTTAACACACACTGTCCATCTCTTCTGAACTAAAGGTAAAATGTAGCTGTTAACATAAAAACTATAGCTTCATGAGATCACAAGGTGGAACAGAGCATTTTGAGTTTTAGAGATGTAGACAGACTAATAATAAAGTGTTACTTGAACATGTGTGTGAATGAAACAAAACACAACTCTAGGTATGTTTTTGAGGTGGCAACAACATCATAACATAGCTTTAAGGTCACAACAGTAAATTTTACATAAAATAATAACTTTAAATTTGCATCACATGAAACATAATGTAAGAGTGCAACTGCTACACATACAATACCGTCACTGCCATGTTGTGTAAACCAGTAACTACCATGCATAGATACATTAAAAATATGCTTTCTTGCATTGAAATACAGTTCAATAGCTTAAAGGTCCTGTATTACATAAGTCACTCTTGCTTAAAATGCTCTGTTCCACCTCATGATGTCATATAGTGGTAGTTTTCAAGCTACCTTTTACCTTTTGTTCAGAAGAGATAGGCAATTACAGGGCTAAAATCATCAAAATGATTCTAGTGAATGTGTATGGAGTTTTAAAACACTGTTCCACCTTGTGATGTCATGTGGTAATACAGAAACTGAGTGTTTTCTGTTTGAGAGAAGAACTCAGCCTAAATATGCGGGTTTGAGTGTCAACCATGTGTGAAGGAAACAAAAAAAATTCCAGGTATGTTTTTGACGAGGAAACAACATTATAACATAGATTAGAAACTGGAGAAGTGGCTTGGATGAGCAGCAAAATGTCTTACAACTTTTACAAATGTCCTACAACTTTTTGTCCAGTTGACAGATTTTACTTTTGGCTTTTACTATAGATCAGAAAATAGCATAATATGGGCCCTTTAATATAGCATCTCTCGCTGACCTTGCTCCTAACCCAAAGCTATTGTCAAACTTTTCCCAATAATGTCTTGAAGGAAAAATTATAATTGAGAGAAAGCTGTGGCTATTCAGCTGTGCGGAGTAGTTGGCACAGCACCATCTGCAGAACAAAAGTACAGTGAGGCTGAAAGACCTGGAGATAATTGGCATTTTATTGCTGATTTCTTGCATTCACTGTCAGCGTCTCGTCAGTGCTGTGCCTCAGTATAAATGTGCGCCGCCTTATCCTGACACTAGAAGGCACTAGGTTCATCAAGTTGAATGACAGGTGCAGAGGTGGGAACTAGAGCAACAGAGTAGAGAGGTAGAAGGAGTATGCAACTGTGACCCCATCGTACACACATGAAAATACTGTTAGTGAATACATATTGGCAGAGTAGTTAGCAAGTTTATGTCTGCCGACTATTCTGTGTCGGCATTAAACCTTGAAGGTGCACTATGGAAATTTTCTTCCATCTGCTTGTTTTCATAGAGATGTTGCGCTGTCTCAAATGTTCCACAGTAGGAAATTAAACTTCTCTATTGTGCATCTATTTATTCAATTACTGTGTTTTTATTGCTCAAAAATTCTGTGAAAAACATGCATTCTTACAGTGAACTCATCTCTATGCAAATCTGAATAGCAACTTGGGTCACCTGTTTGTATCCATAGAGATAGACAAGTTTAATGTGGAGTATTCCAGGTAAAGTAATACCATAATAACAAGCAGATGGCAGGCTCTCCACCAGAAAAGTTACACTGTTCACCTTTAACAACATAGGGCAGTAAATAGTATTGGTATGGAATCTGCAACCAACTTCTACTGCTATATTACACAAAAAGTGACTAGTGAGCTTAAAGCCATTTTAGAATGTTACCTCCACAAAAACATACCTGGAGTTGTGTTTTGTTTCATTCACACACATTTGAGTAATCCTTAATTATTAGTCTGTCTACATCTCGAAAGCTCAGAATGTTCCACCTTGTGATGTCATGAAGGCATTGTTTTCATCATCACAAGGTGGAACACAAGTGTTTGTTTGAGAACTGGCCCTAAATATGCAGGGTTTGTGTGTTAAACATGTGTCAATGAAATAAAACACAACTCCAGGAATGTTTTTGATGAGGAAACAATATTATTATAGCAGATCAGAAAATAGTGTAACATGGGCACTTTAAAGTATACCCTACTAACAGCCCATAGTCGATGACACAGGTTACACTCTCATGCAAACTCCAAGCGTCATCTGTATAAAAAGAGTGAGAGTTAGTCTTCGAGCTTCATGTTAGGATTTTCAGATGTAGAGAAAAAAATAACTCCAAGTCACTTCCCCACATGTAAAGCATTTGTTGGTGGATGCTGAAAGCTCGGGCCAAAGATCATTTTGTTTGTTGTTTCATCTGTGACTCAGGTTTCATTGGTGCCGACTTAAAAAGCATCCACGTCCACCGTGAGTCAATGAATAGAGAAGCCGAGATCAGCGGTCAACACCATTCCATTTAAAATACAGCTTTAATGTAATAAGGCAGCTGGCTGTATGCTCCCGCGCAGCCCCGTATAACACAGTCCAGAGCCATTATTGCTGCGTATGGAATACTAAAAAGCCAGGGGAAAATGTAAGAGGTCACCAAGGAGTGTACGGGAATAAAAAATGGATAAGGTCATATGTTTATGTGAAACCTGTAGCTGTGTTTAAATCACAGTGGTGAAATACTGCCATTCTAAAGCGCCATATGACATCAAAAAACAAGTGGACAGCGCTCAACAGCCAGCATGACTTTCCACAGGATCACACAGATACACATAACTGCACACAAGTTGGCTTTTCATGCTTTTCGGGGACATCACATTAACTTGCATTCATTTCCTAGAGACCGAGCTTAACCATAACCATATTAACTACTTGCCTTAGCTTAGCCTAAACCCTAACCTGAACCTATTTTACCCATATATGACCTTTAAATCATGTTGTTGATCTAATAATAAAGAATTTACATTATGGGGACCTAATCCTTGTCCTCATAAGTTAAGCAGGTCCTTGTGAAGTCCCCGCAATGTAATAAACACATGCCCACACACACCTTTCCAGCCCTGTGTAAGACTGATGGAAACCATAACATGATGTGGAGGGCCTCTCGGGGATAGAGGAACGCCACACACCAACACAGCTCCAGTTTCCCTGTAACCCAAGACACAGGAGCAGAGCGAGCGGCACACTACACTGAGTGAGCCCGACAGCAGAGCAGGAGAGAGGGCTGGCACAGTGACACAACACACCCAAGTGCAAACAGGGCTGTACTGCTGCCATATGGACATTTATACCTGTAATGTTAGAACTGCTGCAGTGTGCTGAGACAAAGTATTATACAGAAGGGTACAATGGTTGAATATGACATTTTGTATTACCATTTAGGTGAAAAATGATCACATCATTGTTTTAAATGTCACTTATCACAGAAATTAGAACAATCTTCATTCACTTTTCATTATTATTTGCAGTAGTAATGAAGAGAGATGCTGCTGCCCTGGCATTCAATTCAAATTGTGTGAACTAATTATATTTACGCAGGCTTAAAGCTACCATCTTTAAGTTTATTTGATTTTTTTCACCAGTAGATGGCACATGTGAAACCTGTCTCACCTGTGCTGTCTGGTCGTCTGTCAGACCAAAGCTGGCACACTATCAGATTGCAGTAACGTAGATAACATTTAGTGGTGAAGTGTGAAAATACAACAGGGCCAGGTCGGCCATTCTAATTACAGATGTTAGCTTTAAGACTGGCACAAAAAACGGCAGGTGTTTTTATATTGGAAAAAAAAACTATGAAAAATACAGTTGTTGCAAATTCCTAAATTTTTCAGTTTGTTTCAATACCAATTAATACAAACACTTGGGTTTATAAAGTTTGTAAAGCCTATTTTGTTACAGTTTACGACAAGTATTTTGTACCGGAGAAACAGAAGATGATTAACATCAATACTGGAGTTGAATGCCCTTCAAAATAAATGATACTTTTGATAAACACATAACTTTATAATGAGGAGAATACACAAAGTATTAATGCCAAGGTAAACAAAACTGGAATATCCAGTATTTGGTTGCTTTGTTTATGATGTTCCTTGGTGTGCAAATAATCAATGTATAAATATAAAGCTTTTGTCGCTATAATAAACTTTGTTTTGTTCCCAGTGAAAAAGTGTGTTTGTTAAGCGGGATCAGATGCGTAATTTGGTGCCAGCCTGAGTGGCAGACTTGCAATGTGGTGTGGCAGACACACAGTGGGATTTTAATAGGGAAAATGAGTATCTTTGAGCTGGGGTTTATTTAGGATACATACATCATCAGGGGAGCTATTTGGAGAGACAAGAGAAGTCAGGGCTGAAAATAAAGATTTGAGGCGCATCCTCATTAGGGGAGTTAAGACGGTCTGGAATGTGTGAGAAGAAGAGTCAGAAGGAGGCAGAAGTTAATAACACCAGATACAATCTCCGGTACCTCGTAATCAACATGCAAGCCAGGAGCAGGGAAGCATCCTTTGGATCTGCTTCATGTGAATAATGAATCCTTTTGAATATTTGCTCACATTATCGGAGTGTGTTTGTTAATGGCAGGACAAAAGCAGGAAGAATAAATACCAGAGGGAGCAACAAAGAGCAAACAAGCGCAGCGCTGGCTAATGGTGATGGACTAAGCTAGTAAAACCCAAACAACACAACAAACAGAGCCGGCTGACCGTGAACCAGCCCGGCTTTATCTCAGTAATGAAGTGACCCCTTTTAACATTCACAAAGACTGTATAAACGTGTGATAACAAGCCCAGTGTGCTCAGTATAGATCTCGATGTAAAAATGTACAGTTCAGCCAAAACATTTCAGAGCTTGGACAAGCATAATGATAATGTTTACATTTAATTATACTTATTTATGGAAGTGATATTAAGAAATGAATTGACTGAAGGAAGAATTATTAAGGATACTACATTTGAACAAGAAGGATTCAGATATTCATCTTATATGCCATTTAAAGGGTTTTTATGATTTGTAAATGCAGATATCCTATTTTGGTACATGTTTTGGGTCAAAGGTATTTTTATTTTACAGTATTCCAGTCTGGATAGAAATGCCACCAAAAGGTAAATAGCATCAAACAGAGTGCAGACATGGCACCTCTAACCCCTCCTCTGTTCACCTGGGACCCTGCTCCCTGGGGCCTCTCGTGGTTCCTGCCTTGGCTCCGCTCTGAAGCTCGTCTCAGAAGTGACACGTGTGGGACAGGCTCTGCGCCGCCGCCTGAGGAAGTGCAGAGCTACTCCGTCCACTCAGCCCAACAGGAAACCCACTGCAGTGCTGAGGCCTGTCTGAACCCACACTGTGTGAGCGCACACAGCCAAAAAGTACAACCCATGTGCACCTACAGACCACAGTTCAGGACCAAACAGCACAAAGACAATGAGTTTGATGTCAGTGATGTTTAAAAAAATACTGCTATGATTTGAATAGACTATTTATAGTGTATATTCTAATAAACTATGGAAATCTGCCCTCCACAGTGTTTTGGTGCCTGTGTGGCTCAGTTTGATAGTTTTGATCCGGTGACAGCACAACATTCACCCCAAAAGCACAAACCTGGTGTCAACACAGACAGCTGCACAATCCAACAGTTCTGCTCTACTCTGAGAGGCTATAACACAGGTTAATTAGTATGGTTTTGTTGTATTACTTCTATATGATTGCATCTACTTTTGAAAATAGACCTGTTCTGCAAAATTGAGCTTTTAACCATGTTATAGCCTTTTCCTCACCATTTACTCCACCAAAGTTGTATTTGGAGTGCGTCATGTATGTTAATCTCTTATTTGCAAGATGCCATTTTGCCATCAATCCCCATTTTCACAGCCACCGGCATATGCCTACCGCTCTGTACTTATTTCGTTCTCCAGTTTTATTTTCTTAGTCACTGACTCTCGCAGGATTTGGTAGCGCTGAGTGGTAATTTTGGAACAAATGTTTTAAAATCTACTGCTAGTGTGATCTCCAGCATTGGAGGAGCGAACTCTTTGTTGTGATGAAGTTTTAAAATGTTAAATTAAAAGATAATGATCCACGGGTGTCAGATTATAGATATATAGCAGGCACAAGCACAACAGGTCTTCTTTAAAAGTTGAGGTGGGTAAGACATATTTTTCAAATCTCTCATAAACAGGCCTATCAATTATATCATTTTTATCTCTCTAATTTAAACAAAACCATTTCGTACAAAATGAAGGAATTTGCAACGTTAAAAAATAAAATATCTTTGAGGTTCGCCAATTGTTGGTTTATTGTTGGTGTGGGTTGCTAGGAGCTACTTACTCTTTCATTTCAGGGGTCACAACAGTACTTCTGCTAATATGAGGAAAGAGAACATCCGTATAATTACAATAATCTTGTGTTTCCCTGAGATGAATTGCGTCATGCAGAAAAAGCTGCATGATGGGAAATTGCTCTGATAATGTGACCAGGCAGAAGGAAAGTATGCATATTTGAAACTAAACAACCTCAGTGGTGAAGCGCTCCACGCAAGCTAAGTGGCTTTGTGTGTGCCATTAATTTGAGCTAAGGACTATAATTGTTATCAGCTGTGAATGAGAGCGTATGCAGAGCCATGTGTGCATCATTTGACTTTCAGCACCAAGTATTTACACAACAGCAAAAGCCCCTCACAAACACATGCATACAGACTGAGATTATTGGACCATGCATTCCACAGAAATCCACAGAGCTCAGACACGGACCAATCCAAACCTATTCTACTCTTATGTCCTCACACAAACTACTATATGTGATTATACTTACCAACAAGCAGAAATGTATTATGAGTTTTGTGTTCGTGGGGTTCAGCTTCCTGTTATATGCAGTATTTTAAAAATACCTTTTCCCATTCAAAAGATATATTTTGTTAACTGCCACGGCAACAGCCCTAATAATTCATCATTCTGAAACTCATAGATAGTAAGTTAACTGTGGTGGCAGTTCAATGAAAAGCAATAACAATTAAACATGCTCAATATAACCAGCACTATATATAAAATATACTGAAGTGAAATGAGGCGCTTTCAAACTCTACATACAATGTCTCAACTGAATAATTTAAAAACAAGTGCCACATAAATACATAAATATAAATAAGATAAGATATGCCTTTATTAGTCCCACAGTGGTGAAATTCCAGAGTGGGGAAATTCCAAATACAATAAAATAGTGTTGATGCATTGTTGTATTTACGTTCTATAGTATAGAAGGATGGCTCCAGTTGTTATATAGCAGCTATGACAAAGTATAGAAACCAACTTAATGTGCTGGAACTTTTCTATGAGACTAAAGTTGTACAGTTTTTGAGCCACAGGCAAAGGCACCTTTGGCCCAGGTGGTGAAAACTGACCTGACAGCCAGTAGCAATTTCTGGAACTACCTTTTTTTACTGCTTAGAATCAATACAGCAGTGGCCAACAAAACCAAATGAGCATATTGTAAAGTATGACTATGAGTGCTGATGGAGACCCAGCTCTGGACATTAGAGCAGGTGAAGCAAATGGAAAAGTCTGTGCTGTTCTTGTGCTTTAAGCTCCATGAAGCTTCTTTAGCCTATGTTTGTGGTGTCACTGTGGGATGCCCCTCAACCGAGGATTTGACCAGCGCTTTACCAGAGAGTAATTACTCTCTCTATCAGAAGCAGCACGGAAAAGACATGCATCACTCATTTAGTGAGGGGAAAACGCAGAGGTTCACAATGGCACCCAGGAGCAGTGTGCAATTAATTGATAAACGCCAGGACGTGATGTCCCATCAGATAGTTAGGAAGTGCTGCAAAAGAGTGCAGTGGGGCGTGAATCAAAGACTGAAAATGCATTAGGAGAAAGTTAGCGAAATGCCATTAACCTACCAAAGCCCTCGACTGATAGTGGAGGGCAATAAAGTGAGTTTTAAATTGCACCGAGCCCTGGAGATTATGGCCGTGAGTCTGAGAGTCTGTAAGTCTTCCATGAAAAGCGGCAGGCCCGCTTTGATTACTTCTGACACGGGCTCATGAAGTTCTGTCAGCAGGACTTAGTATCTGAAAGCCATCATTAGGATGTGGTAAACGTGTTTTGACCAAGTGATTATTGTATATATACTTGGGTTGATTTATAAATTAGACTCATTTAGAATAATTTTTGAGAAAAGTGTATACTTTTCATTGCTTAGTTATTGTAAACAAAGTCAGCATGCCAATGAATGCTTGTTTTACACAAAAGTAGTAGTCCCTTTTCAAAAGGTACCATCAATAAAAGGAGAGCAGTGAAAACCATTCCTACACAGTGGGCAACAAACTTGCAGACTTGGCAAGAAGCAGGCTGTGCCTTTCTGCAGGACTTGGTCAAGCGTTTTCAAAAACATCTGTATAAAAGATTCTCATCCTCCTGCAACAAACACGCACACAGATCCTGTCTGATCCATGTTCAGATTCTCTCTGCTCTGCTTAAGCCGCACTGTCCGGGAAAGATCAGTGTTTGGTCCTGACAGGATTTTTGTCTACAACACATCTGGAAGCTCCAGTCATACAGTCTCTACACACGCACATACATTCTTTTATTCAACCATTTGTTAACTTTACCTATTCCACTGTTACCAGTTCATCTGTTATCAGTTTAAGTGCATTACCCAAAACTGACTACTCACACTCAGAAAATCCAATGTTTAATAAACATTTGTATCCTGAAAACATGCTTCTACAATTATGGAAAACACAAACCTTTTGGGACAGAAGAAGCACAAGGTGTAATACAAACAGGCCATGAAAAGGTTCAATGGGACCAGATCATTATCACTTTGATGGCAAAACTGTCTGTCAGCCAAACCTTGAAATGTCTCGTATTCATGCATTTCATGTTTGAAATAAACCAATGTTTCATTAGAAATTATTGTTGCAGAATCATAAGGAGTTAAGGACACTGACCAATGTAAAAGGAAATTTCAGACCTATGGCCCTTCATGCAGAAAATCAGCACTTTGATCCATCAACAAAATACCAGATAATTTCTGTTGGACCCAAGCAAATATATATTACAGTTACCTCTCAATTATAATCTCAAATACAAGTTCTAATGCATTGATTTGCAGCAGTTGCCTGTGAAAGAAATATATTCCCTAATCTGCCACTTTACTGATGGAGCCACAAAGCCCTCATGTTCACCATGGTACAAGACCTAGTTGAATGACTCCAACAGGCTGTGGTAGAGTCCAAATCTTTGGTCACTGAAAAACATTTGAAAATCCTCATAAGAAATTAGTCTTTAATCGTCTCACTTTTGCATTGGCACGAGATCTTTCTACGAATAGAGTTTGACATTGTTGTTCTAAACACATGTAGGAGCCATGTTTGCCTGCCAAATCTAAACTCTTGTATTTAAAGCTCTGACAATAACATTTTAGCTAAAATGTCTTCATTGTAATCAATCAGGACATAAGCAGAGGCAGTAGTCTCCAAACAGCATTTCAACACCAGTGTGTATTTACAGAGCAGGCCTTTAAGAGTTGCGTTTACAGTTTGTGATGATGTGCCAGGAGTAGGCTGGCTCCTTCATCCTTCAAAAATGTGGGATTAAAGAGAGATACAGAGGAGGCGTGCTCTGTTCAATGTAATCATTGCATACAGTTACACATTTTAAAAAAATTCACTCTTAATTTATTGTAACGCATAAGCTCACATGGCTTTATCCTCCTCTTCTTGACCACATGAAGCTAACACAGCTCATACGATTTATACAAAATAATGACTGTAGATGTTTTTAAATACCAGTATAAAGCAGCCCCAGAATAACATATTGGTTCACAGCGTTGTCCGAGTTGGCCCACATTGACCTCTTTTGTGCCAGAGACAGGCCACCCTTCATCCACAGACAGTTCATTACGTCCACTTCCTCTCTCCCATCAAAGCACTCTGTTATTGTGCAGTGTCACTTTGGCTGTCAGAGAGTGAAGACATTGTTCTGTTACTGCCCAGCCTGTATATTTGTGAGTGGTGTAGGTGTGTCTGTGTGTGTCCCGCGCTCGCATCATATATCTTCTTAACAGGCTCACAACTGGTTTGGGAGCATTTGTGTTGAAAAACGTCTGCGTGGGAATGTGAAAGGGGTGGCATAATGCTGCCTCATAGTGGACAGTTGACAGAATGCAGCCTGAAAAAGAAGAGCGCTTACCATGAATCAGTGTTTTTCAAGATGTCTGTCAAAATCATATTTTTTAATCATTTTGTCTATGGAGATACCTTGATCCTTTTGGTTGCTGCTCAGTAATTGGAAACTATTCACAGAAGTAAACTTTGTAGTCAAATTGATTTTAATTAGTCCTTGGAAAATTAAGGTGAGAGATTAATTTAAAATATAATATTGATTTTGAATATGAGTCAACAATAAAAACAATTTAAAATCAGAGTTTCTTAAAAAAAAAAAGAAAAAAAAGAAAAAAAGTTGAGTTTCATTTTATAGCACATTCATTTTTTATATACTTGAACAGAGGCAAAGTTTTTGACACAAGGGCCACAATGCGGTCTGTATATATTACATTAGAGATTTGGCCTTTAACATGTAGCAAAGCATGAATATGCAAGGCTCATTGTACAAACTGTTTTCCTATTTTAAAATAATTTGGTCACGTTCGGCGGGCCGGATTAATAAACCCAAAGGGCCGTGTATGGCTCCCGGGCCATAGTTTGCCCATGTCTGTACTTGAATCTCAACAAATTGATAAAGATAAAGATTGCATGTACAAAAACAACACTGGAAAAATAATCAACTGACTACACCAATAACTATGGACCTATGGTGGAGCAGGTGACAGTAGCTGGAGTAGTTAGAGTGTTTGTCCACTGATCTCAAGGTTGATGGTTCAAATTCTACTCTCGACATAATCGGTAGAGCAGTCAGATCCACTGGCCTACAGGTTGGCGGTGCGATTCCAGGCTGCTGTCAGACACTTAACCCACCACGCCCCCAGTGTCTGCGTACATTGGTGTATGAGTGTGCATGTGAATGGGTGAGTGGTTCCTTGATGTAAACCACTTGAGTGGAAATGCGCTATATAAAAATCTGACCATTTACTATGCATCTAACACAGCGCCATATGAATAACTTTAACTCTAGAATACATTACATTTGCCGCAGTTAACCTCTTCATGTTAATATGGAAGTACAGTCTCTGAGACGGGCTACTACCAGAGACAGGCTTTTGATCTGGTTTAGTTACCGCAGAGGAATTTTGATAACCCCCCAATAATCACAAAGAGCCACAGCCATTATCAGAGGAGGAGCGTGTCGAATTGTAAATGATAATAGCAGTTTTAATTTAAGCGCCCCTTTGAACTGCAGACGTGCTTTCCACCATGAAGCCAGTGCAGTAGGACCCATGGGTGCAGAGGGTTATGAGAGTGGACGCATCTGTGGACAAATCAAGGTGATGACACAGACGAATGCAGCGGGCGCTTGGGAGGGAAGGAATAAGGCAGTAAAAGAGATGACAGTGTCGATAAAGTGAAATCGGAGATCAAGCCAACAGATGGACCAGCAAAGAATGTGACCTGCCAAGTCGCTCATGGCACAGGGAGCCGGGATAGAGCGATGTGTACAGTCCAGAGATAAAAAGGGAGGGAGAGTGGAAATGACAGATGCACAGCAGAGAGGAGCCAGGGCGGGGGTAAAGGGAAGACAGTCAGATGAGATGGAGCAGGCAACACAAAAGGAAGCGGGCACTGGGGGGAGACGTGAAAGCCGTGAAATCAAAATATAAAAAGAATGCATCAAGAGAGAGAGACAATGGGAATTAAAAGAGGCGATGTGAAAAAGGGAAGTGCCAGATCAGGGTAAAAGGCCAAACCTCGGCTTCCTCTGATTCAGCTGTGGAACAATCGGTGCCTATCAGTCTGTCAGCACCCATGGGCGCAGAGGGAGTGAGAAGGCAGGGGTGACACGGCGCTACCAACGAGCTATTGTCTGGGCAGGAATCACCGCTGGGCACAAACTCCCTTTTAAGTTGGAACAGATTGAGTAACAGCTTTGCATTTGATACATAAACACAATTCAAAAACACATAATATAAAGATTTAAAAAATCTATAATAAAAAAGTCTGACACAAGTGAAGTTATATTACCCCATTTCAGGCCATCAAAACAAGCAGGTGACATCGCAAGGCAAAGTTCAAGGTTCAAAGTTCAAAGTTCAGTGGCAAGGCAACCCCAATCACAGCAAGTATGTCTATGTTTGCTAGCAATAAAGATATCTATAATTCTACACTGCGTTGGACCATTTTTTAGCTTCGATTACGGCACATTCGCTGTGGCATTGTTTCGATTTCGCTTCTGCAATGTCACAAGATTTATTTCCATCCAGTGTTGCAGTGATCTTAGTTTTTCACCAAGATCTTGCGGTCAGACTCTACCATCATCAATGATGGTAAAGTCTGAACGCTGCACAAAGCCGTCTCCAGCACATCCCAAAGATTCTCAATGGGGTTAAGGTCTGGACTCTGTGGTGGACAATCCATGTGTGAAAATGATGTCTCATGCTCCCTGAACCACTCATAAATTGAGCTCGATGAATCCTGGCATTGTCATCTTGGAATATGCCTGTGCCATCAGGGAAGAAAAAAATCCACTGATGGAATAACCTGGTCATTCAGTATAATCAGGTGTCAGCTGACCTCATTCTTTGAACATAGACTGTTGCTGAACCTAAACCTGACCAACTGGAGGAGGCTCGTATCTATTGTTTAGTTAAATCCTGGTTGTGACTTTTCTTTTGGCCAGGCTTATAAGGCATTCAACATTCAAGGCAAAACAAGAACATCTCTATATGAAGTCTGTAATCCCTCAGTTGTCCAGTCATCTTTTGCAAGACAAGCAGGAGGCACATGCTCCAGTATAATAATAAGTTATAGTGTATCATTGATAAGATTTCACTTGTAAAGGTGACCAGGCAAAAGTGTCTAAAAAGAGTAAAAAACTAAGATAACAATATGTTGTGATGAAGTGGTGAACTTCCATCTGAAATGAAAAAATTTCATTTGGAGATACAGAGTACATTAAAAAGTTCCTGCTTTAATCTAATAGAGATAATCGTTGTACAACTGGGGATTCTGCACGGGTTGGGCTCCCGCTTTAGGGATTTACATTATTGTGAAAACCTGGAGTGGAGAAAATAAATGAAGCCATATCTACATTTACAATGCACAGACAACAAAGTGCAACTGAGCCAAAACACATCTGCTGTAACCATGTATACGCTCGTATGACTTCACTACACACTACATTCAATGCTATAGAGAGACACAATCTGCACAGATAAATGTGTGGAGGCGTGTCCTCTAATCAGTTCCATTACCCTTCTCCAAAAACAGCTCTGTTTCAATTTACTCTTTATTGTTTTCTGACAGTGTGTTTCAAAGACAAGGACTTGGGGTAAACATTCGAAAAACGTGTTGTATTTAAATGAGCCTCAGGTCTGCAGTTGGCCTGATCCACTTTGAAGACTGCAATCATCTGGCAACCAGCACAACACTGCAAGAAACAAAGTTGTTCTGCTCTGCACACAAACGGGACGACATTCAAAAGTGGCCATGTGAAATAGTGCAGAGATCACGGTTACATTTACGGCATTCTCCACACACACGCTTCATAACAGTCCATTATGAGTCTGACTGTTAACCTTTAGATGGAAAGAAACAGCACAGCGCTAGACAAAACACCACAATCTAACTCCCACAAGGAATATGCATTACAAAAAGTCCAGTGAGCACAATCCCCTGGCTGTGCTTTTTTGTAAGTGAGTGAGACTTAAGCCAAATTTACAACATGCTATGACATTATATAGGTCAACTGCAATATATAGCAAGGGCTCGATGGAATAACCTGTAACTATAAACAGTAGTGTACATAATGAGAAAACAAGAGCTCTTTTTTCCAAAATATGCCTCAATTTTACAATTACAGATTCCATATTTAATGTACAAAGCCTTGACTCCAGTTTAAGTCTGTGGTTCACAAAATTGTGGGAAGAGAGGAAACATTAACTGAGGTCAAAAAGCTGTTTGGATGCCATGAAATTAAAATATATTTGCAAGTTTGTGGTAAATTAATTTAGAAATACAACAATAATGTGCTCTAGAATAAATGATGTGAACGGCAAAAATCACATCTATAATTCATTAAGTTATCTTTTCTTTCTCCACACAAAAACAGACGTTGGGTAAATCTTTGGCAAAACCCATTTATTTGCTTAAGAAACATACATGCTCACTTCATTGAACCAGGCATATTCAGATAATTGAAGTCAACTTAAAATGGAGGCTACAAAACCTCAACGCTTCCCAGGTTCTAGCTTCATCAGCATCTGAATGAATTTAAATCCCAAGTAATTTTGACAGGCTAATCATGTAGAACACCGGGCGAAGCTTATGGCAGAGAGTTCGTTTATTTGACTGCGGTCCACTCCATGTAAAAACACAGCTCTCAGTGACCTGTTAATACACTACAGTTATTAGTCTGGCGTGAGCCCATAGCCTGGTGTGTTCAAAACCAATGTGTTCTTGGTTAGAGGAGGAAGCCCAGAGAAACAAAGCAGTGAACTAGGAAGAGAGGGGCCTATGTAAATGCTTTCTTGACTCAACATGTTGAAGCACACTTTTCCTGGTGATTTTGACGTTCGGTATTAAAAACATTTAAAAATAAATATCTGCAAACGATAAAGCAGCACTTTGGGTTTGAGCAGTCCCATGTGAGAATCTGGATCGGAAAAAAATATTGCCATTGTGAGTGCACTGAATCCACAAACTAGGAATTAGGGCGGGGCGAAATGGCAAAAAAGGACTTGGTTTTCAATTTCATTTTTTTCCTTTCAAAAACAAAATAAAAAGTGGCTTTCAGTATTGAGTTCAATTCACATAAACATTTTTTTTTTTTTTTTTTTTTTTTTTTTTTTTTTAAATTGGGGCCATTTAACACAAAAAATAGTCCAATTTCTTCCTCCAAAGTCTGATCTCTGCTCCAAACTGCATGCTTTTACTGACTGGATTGGCTGTTGACCTCTCCACTGAAAGGATCCAAGCTGATAACTGACTTTTAGAAAGGACTGAATCTCAGTTTCCATTCAAATTCAATTACAGGTAATTACACTACTAGGAATCAGCTTCAGCCAGTGGCAGAAAATAATGAAGAAAAAGTAGTGAGGTACTGTACTTAAGTAGAATTATTAGATATCCGTACTTTACTCAAGTACATTTTACAGTGGATACTTTTTATTTTTACTTCATCGCATGTGAGAAAGTACAGATACTGGATCTGTACTTTCTAGTCCACTACAATTTTTGAAATGAACTGAAAAGCAAAAAGTACTTTACATATGGTTTGAGGGGTCATTATTACCATGTTCGCTGTAAGATCCTGAGTTTTCGAGTTCAAGCTTCAGCTTTGAGCAAATAAAAATACACAAAATTCATAAGAAAAATTAAGAAATTGATTCATATTGCTACTGTTGACAGAAATATGTATCGTCTTTTAATCAATATCACTACATTTAACACTTTAAACATGTGTGAAATACTTTTATTTTTTAATCTAAAGTACATTTTTAAACGGGTACTTAAATACTTTTACTTATTCCAGTAAAAGTATCACATGAAAAAACTGACATAACTTTTTGCCTCTATCTGTACTTTTTCTTGCGTAACAAAATTGACTTCATCCACAGCTGGCTTCGGCAATGTGGTACAACATAAAACAATAAATAAAATTTGAACTACGATCAAAGAGAGGCGTGCATAAAATAAAGTGTTAAAATAAAAATGGACTTTGACTGAATATGAATACAAAATATACAGAATATGCAGAACATCAAACTAGAACGGGCTCCCTGATGACTGAAAATGTTTACAGACGTGTAACTCAGTGGGGGTCCTTATACTCTGGGAGGTGACGTGTCTGGGAGGGGTCTGGCGAGGAAGTAACAAGTGAAGGCGGTTACATGGGCGTCTTTTTAAACTGTGTAAAAATATCCATGAAAACCACATTTTGAGGAGCCAAACAGAGCAGCTAAACAGCACGGCAAACGGTCACACAGCGCCAGACATTCTGCAAGACAACAGCCCCCATTTCCTCTCAGTTTTTCCCTGAATAACAGTCAAATGCAACTCCCTTTGATTCCATATCAACTTGTTCTCTGCCTTGTTTTACAACCAACTGCAAAATATGGAAAGCCGCGGCGGCTGGCTTGTGTATTTTCTTATGCTCTTTGAAGAACGTGTAAAAACATCCTGATCATTAAATCGTGTAATTTAGAAGCAAGAGCATTTGATCTTACACTATTCAAACAAGTGTTAAAGCGATTTAACATGTGGCATCATCAAACCAACAGCACCAACTCTGGTCAAAAACAATATTAGGACTGGATCAAAGGCCTTAATATAACAAACACTAAAGAGAATTTATTTAAATACATGGAGCAATAATGATGACACAAGGAATTATAAAGATGAGGAAAAGAAAGTATTTGCATAAATGGCTCCTGTAGATCAAATCACCACATTAGAGCTGTCACAGTTAACATTGTTAACATGTTAACATTTCAAACTCAATTTTGATAAGAAATGAACTAAAACCAATTTGATACCTCAATGAAACAATAAAAAAATTGTTACTTTCAACACAAAATAATTAATTGTAAAAAAAAATAATAGATTTAATATATGACCACATGACAAACTCAAGTCAAGTCCATTCTAAAACTATTCAGGAAAAGGTCCAAATGTGTCTTGTATGAAGTATGATATGTTCAAAGGAGTATACTGTTTCAATACTAGTTTTAACAATTATTATCTGGGTCTGGCTCCAGTACAGGACTTCATTTATATATTTTTATATTAGACAGCACAGCCCTTTCCTCAGAGAAGTTCTTTAAACTTATGTTACTGTTATGGTGTGCAGCAGCAGGACACACATGTGCTTCAGAAATACAATAGTTTTCACAGTCACAGACCACTGCACAGGACCTTATGAAAGTCATTCAGACACACTCGGCTTATCAAGCAGAATGATAGGATCGCTGCAGTGATGATGTGTTCCACACATATAGTGTCTGTAACCACCTGCAGCTTTAAATCAAACCATCTATTCGGCCAAACATGGAGACAGACGAGACTGAAAAAGCAGCCACGCCCCCAGTGACACTGGCTTCAGTCATTTCATATGCAGCAGAGAATCTGCTGTTAGTGTTACTTCCCAGGCAACACAGCATGTTCCAAACCACAAAAAGGATTGTGCTGTGATCAAACATGGCAGCATTTGTTATGAGCAACATTCCCACTGAGACACAGAGATATGAACTCCTGTACGACAGCATCACATTGTGGTATTGAGGATGAGCGTTTCTGTGTGTCTGTGTACTTCTCTTCTGATACAACTGTCCTACACCCCACATGTTACACCACATTTAAATAGTGCTTTGTAAATTGTTATCTTTAATTGTTTAATCCATATTTGATTAGACTTGTGTCTATACATTCTGTGAGCCAAAGGTGGACCAAAGCTTCTGCTATAGAGTTAGAGCTGGAGTCAAATACATAATGAAAGTGTCTGGTAGAGATCTGAATCCAGCAGAAAGACTAATGCTGTGGCTGGCAGCTGGCCAGGATTGTGAAGCATCACTTATGAGTAGAAGCATATCCCTGTGCTTCTAGTGTCTGTGTCTTTATGTTTATTTATTTACAGCTCTGCCTGCTGCGGAGCTTTAAACCTCAGAGATAGTAATCTGGAGGTGCTAATGGTTACTGATAGTAAACAGAATGGGCTTCTTTAGCACAAACACACACACAAATAGTTACACACACACATGTACAGAAGTATACGCAGTGTGACAGCTCTCACACTCTCCCTCAGGCAGAGCTGGTGTCAGTGGCCCTGTGCCCTCAGGGTAGCGGCCCATCGCTCTGCCTGCAGGCCTGAGTGGACCTCCAGCCCCCGGGGCAGCTGCTGCAGCCATCAGCTCCTCTGGACTGGATTATTGATGAGGCCTGTGCCCTGTGGAGCTCTTCTGCAGCCTCCACAGATAGTGCTCTAACTACTGCAGTGATGTATGCAGCTATAAGATGCACAGTGTGAAAGGACATATCTGAATACAGAGTGGTTTAGGCTACATCCCAATGGTAAGTATAAAGTACATTACAGGGCCTAGTGAAACAGCATGTGGTATAAACTCACATGTGGGCAATGGTTGGAAAACAGTCACACAGTGAACCTGAACACTTTACAGTTGAGTCAGTCACCTCAGACCTGTACAATCCACCACAGGAAACTTTTCAGTGGATTTGAGGAAACAGACATTTGTGCTTGAGCCTCAACGGTTCACTGGAGGTTTAACAAAAGAAAGTGTATCCCAGGAGTCACCACATTCTGTAACCTGGTCTGAGAAATGTAGAAATGTGCTGTACTGTGAGGAGAGAGGGCGAATAATGGTCCTGTCTGAGCCCAGCTCCCAGCTCAGAAAACTGCAACCGGGGGAGCCTTTAACTGGCAGGCATACCATAAACCCTACTTTTTACTGCCATAAATCAACAGGAGTAGGCCGAGCATTTCAAATAAATACCCAGCCCAGGAGAGGGGGTGTGTGCAGGGACTACAAGGGCTCGGACTTTGGCCAGTTAAGTGCTAGCAGACATCCGCGGCTACAGTGACATCATATTTCTTTTTAACAGACTCTGAGGTTTTGTTTTTTGTTTTTTTCTTTTAGACGAGATAGTATATGATGAATAAATATAGTTTTCATTTCCACTGCCAATTACAATTTTGGCGTAAAGAAATATAAATCTTACAGTTAAAATTATATAACAGCTTATCAATATAAATTATAATATTGAATAAGCAGACTGATAAAGACGAAAGCGCGCCACAGTTGATTTATGGTACAGATGAGCAAATGTAACAGGAATAAAGTCAGCACTATCAAGTTTCACCTAAGCCGTTGTCTGTATGTCTGAGGTAATGTATGGGACTGTACCCTTATTCTCCTCTTCAGAGCCTGTATTGTGCTCTTCGACTTCTATACGAATGTTTTGGAAATGAGTTACAGTTATCAGAGCGTAATCACTTGAGATGAAAGTGGAATAGTTGGCAAAGCAGGGGTTCAAATCCGTGCAAATAGAAGACACTTGAGTAAACACCAGTGTCTAATCTGATATAGAGTGGGGGAAAGAGGAGAAGGCTTGAAGAGAGGGAGCTGGAGTGAAACGAGAAAGCGTGACCAAAAATGTAATCTGGCCTACAATAAAGCCGCCTAGAATATGAGTTTACTTTGACTACTTTACAATAGTTGTGTGTACAGTTTGATTTGTCCAGAGTACTTCTTTCCTTTGGGCAGTTCTTTTGCATAGCCCTTGCACTCAGTTAAATGCTGCTTCTGGCTTGGTGCTGTTTGCGGCCAGGAGACTGGAGACTGGAGCTGTCAGGGTTTTTGCCATGAGACGCCAGGCTGCTGCTCCTGCCCACCCGCAAATTTCCCTCCGTCTCAACCTCCCCAGTTAGCGGGCCAATGCTACTCCCCACCATTTCGAACCCTGTTTTGACAAGTGCTTTGGACGCAATGTCATAGGGAACCCCCCGGTCTGCCAAAAATGCTAACTAACCATAACACTAATTAGTCAGCGGTAAAAAAAAATGGGTTGGAAATGGTAGCTTCCAATCGGAGAGTGTCAGCCATTGCGGGTAAGGCTTGGACCCCTTCCTGATTGACTGAGAGAGAGCAGGAGGTGAATGTGCGCCAGAGTGGAATTACCCAGACTGCACTGCGGGACAGAGGGGTGAGTGGGTTAAGTTACTCATAGTGTCAGCCCCGCCCGTTTATCACCAATATCATCTGTGTCACCGGGATTACTTTTCTTAGAGCGCTTTAACGGTTTCATCGCCCGTGTCACTCTGACTTTTTATAAGACAAATAAAGTCTTTTCTCTTGTTACTCCGAGGTTTCGCATTTCCTTTCGTGTGTTGACTCAGCAAGACCTTCTGGCCATATTTCAGGAACTGCCAAAGATGATGGATACTGTATTAGTGTGACTCAGTTGTAAGCAAATGGTTGATTAATGTCTATCGATTCATGCTGGATGGAATATTTTCAATTTTGCTAAAGGCTAAAGTCTTATTGAGAAATGTGTAAATAATGTGAGTGGGCGTTGATATAAAACAGAACAAATTTTCTTCAAATTTTATACTATGAAAATGCTTGATGTAAGTTTTATTTATTTATTTTTTGTTCATTTTTTATATATGTACATTAGCTCAAGCGAGTATCTAGTTTCACTTCTAGGAGAGATGGTTAGGAAAAAATGGTAATATTTTAACAGACAGCTGCATTAAACAGAAAATAGGGACTCAGGATATGAACATAGTAGTCACAGGGATCGCCTTATTGCCATCCTAAATAATTCTTGAGCAAGTGTCAAAATCTATGTCTTAAAGTTTTGAAAAAGTGATGTGGCCAACCAAGAGATGTTTTTATCCTCTCACACTCATCATTTTTTTTGCTTACATTGGCGTTCTGAGTGAGTAAGTGAACGGCTGGAGACAATGAAGTAAATGAACTCTGCAATATTTGTCTTAAAGGGTGCCAAGAGTCAACCCCAACCTAAAATACATTTGGCATAAAAATGTCTTGTAAAAGTACAAGCTGCGTTGACAAATTCCAAAAGTTTAAAAGCTGCAGAAATAAGAATATAGTCTTTTTGTGTAAAATTATGTGCGGTTATGCTTTACATTTTATCCAACAGAGCTGTGCTTTATTGGGAAAGTGGTGATCAAGCGGAGGATATGGTGTGTTTAATGTCTCAAACTGTTGGGGGCTTTTTTAAACCTGTGGTCTAGTTAATTGTTATGCAGTCATGCTGGTCTTTGTTGTTGGTGGCACACTGCCTTTTAGTAGAAAAATGGTACCGGTCTGACAAACTTACATTAGTATTACTTACTTAGTATTTATAAATTCATACAAATGTTGATTATAAAATATGTTTTATTTCTTATATTTTAAAAAAGACATGTTAGGCCTGCATATGCTATATAGCTATAAAAAATAAGACCTGTGGATAATTATTATTATTTGGAATTTTAAATTGGAATATTGCTCTACAAAAACGTAAAGGAAACAAGTCAGCTCACTTCTGCCTTTCAACCATAGACGTCATCACATCAAAGTGCCTATAACAATGTAAATAGCAGTGGGCATATATGGCGTTGGCAATTGCACGAGAATATAAGATATTCAAATGTGCATGAACAACTTCAAATACAACACTGAGTAAGTAAATGAGAAGAAAAAAAGGATTAAAAGCTTTTTAAAGTAAATTTTGAATATGTCTCTTAAAAGAAACGCTACCAATATTTTACAACAAAAAAATGTGGCCTTTTCACCCGGTCTTTAACACTTTGGTCACATGCCTGATTAAGCAGTGATCAAAAGCACTACCGTATCAGGACTTACCCTGGTCCGGGAGTCACAGGTCAGCTTTGTGCTCTTGTAGGTCGTCTTTGCAGCCATGCTCCTCAGGATATGCCTCCAGGCTCCACTTCCTCCTGACATGAGGACAACCAAGTGTGCTGTTTTCTCTGTAATTTCAACCACATGAGAATGGAAGTAAGGGGTTAAACACAAAGCTAAGGGGTCCTCGTCATGGAGCCTCATTATGACAAAAAGGTCATTAGGACAGCTAAGAGTCCCTCAAGTGTTCACAAAGAATATCAACATAGGGACTGCACAGTTACACATGTCAGTTATTTCACTATATACTTTATACTATACCATTTATACCATATAGTTTTTCTTGATTCTTGTTAATTCGTTAAAAAAAAAAAAAAAGTGTCATGCGTAAACTGTATTTGCAGTCGCAAAAGAAATTGTATTATAATTTAATTATGCCAACTGGACAAATGTTTTGGGAGTGAATTCGTTTTGCCACTCATCCAAGAGCCTTCTTCAGTTCTGACAGGGTTCTGGTAAGTCACTGCCTTATATCTGACTGAAAAGAGGAACTAACTACACTGAAACTAACCCACCTAGTTGTTATAGTCCATTGAACTAAATTTTGTGTTTGTAGTAGAGATCGATATTTTGGGCCAATATATCAGACCAATTTGGGCTATTTTTCACCAAATTATGTCATTTAAACTTAATATAAAACCAAGACCTTTTTTACCACAAACCTGTGAGAGTTCTACTCATGTTTTGTGCAACTACATCTTCATATTCAAGTGTTCATGTAAAGCTTTGTGTGGATTTTTTACACAGCAGATTGACCAAAACAAAATATCGGCCTATGCTGGAAATTTAAGGCCAATAGTGAATACAATAAAAAAAGCCAAATATTGGCATATCAGTCTCTCTCTAATTTGTTCTTAGTTCTTGGTGATAAAATGCTAGCACTAACAAGTTTATTTTTTATATTAGTCATCTAAAAATAATGGTGTTTTTTTGTTTGTTTTTTGGTATTTGCAAAGTGAAGCCACGTTAATTTAATCACTACATTTTTAATTTGTAAATGTAAAATGCTTGATGCAGTAGCCCAGTCCTCCATCCCAGTACAAGTATAATTTACTATTCTCAGGGGATGCCTTGAATAAACAAGTGTACACATAACTGACATACATAAACATGTGTTATTTTGGTTTGCCTCCGTTCCAGCAGATGCTTCAGTGGAGCTGCTGCAGAATTATGAGGCTGCTCCGTGTCTGTGACCTCTGTGACCACAACCCTCCGCTTGCCTGTCAGCACACACTAACGGGAGCCATACAGCGTCAACTCATCAAAATGTTTTTGATTGACCAAATTTCAAAAGAAACATCAATGAACACTTACTAAGTATTATTTTATTTTTTATATATGTATATATTTAGACCAAAGGAAAAAAAATCAAGTCAAACATATTGTTACAATAAGACAATACATTTTATATATACAATTAAAACATCATAATTATGTTGGCAATACAAAGCTTTTGTCACATCTTATTCATTGGGGAATTGTAGTCCTCGTATGCAAATGTGTTGTGAAAAATATAATAAAATGCTGTTATATAATAATATTAGTATTTTAATGTGTTAATTTAAGTGAGTAAACCACAGTGAAACCTCAACATTACACAGTGTGGGGGATAGTTTTATAAGACATAATGATCCTGTAGAGAAGCATATTCGCATTCTTAGTTAATCTACTGAGATGTACTCTTCCACTTGTTTAAATACAATTGCTCCTTGGGTCCTGACATCACTGAACTTTTTCCAAGTGTTATGAAGAGAAAAATGTTTGCAACATTATTAAAATATTGAGTTCCAGACTGTGACCGAGATTATCTGTTATTATTACGTGCTGCACTGTGGAGCCAAGCCTGAACAATGCTGGCTATGGCCGTTTCCAGATAAAGCCCCAGAGGAGGATCATAGTTTTCAGATTGTGAACTTAAGTCAAATTGTCCAAAAGTGGAGCTCACGAGATCCTTCCCTCATGATGGGTGTGAAGGGTCAAACAAAGCCACGTTCTACCCTCCCCATACTTCATGATTTAGCGTTAACACGTCTGTACCTCCCACACACTCACCTCTCTTTCCTCTTATCCTCTGCCATGGATTTTCAATGGCGCTGCGCTCTTTCCCTCTCTGTCTCCAGTGCCATTAACGCCGGCTGGCCGTATCTGTAAACATGTGCAAATATGTGTCCACGGTTACAAAGCGCGTCATCACATACGGATATTCAGAGCATTATCAGAACCACATGCACGTTCTCAAATGAACTGAAAACCAAATCAGAAAACTGTTATGAAAACAAGGGTATGCGTTATTTCTTTAAATATTTTTGGCCTATCCCGATGCCTATATTCAGATAATATTATGACCATGAAAATTGTGCAAAAGGTTCAAATAAGGCAAAAAAAAAATTACATTTAACCATAGTAGAACAAAAAAAAAATACTACCCAGTATGATTGTTGGGAAGATTACATCGTAAATTTCTTTTATTTCAGCTATTTCTGCAAACTTTTAAAAAATATATTTTAATCATAGACATAGTGGATGTTCAAATTTGGTGAAAATGAACCCAATCTTAATTCCTCAAACTATAATAGAATAGCATCAACCCAGAGCAACCTCAATTTCTGCTGTCAAAGAGTGAAGAAGATTTTGCAGAATTCCTGGAAACTCTGGGTTAAATTATGACAATTTTATCTCAAAACAGACTGACAGAAATATTAGGATTTTTGGGGGGAATGCGTTCTGCTGGCTCAACCACTCCTGTCATGTCCAGTTTTACTTTACATATGTTGAATTGTCTGCTCTTTTTCACTTTCTTCTTTAAATGAGAGCCAGGAGACAGAGAACGGAATGCAAAAAAGAACTTGAAAGTGCAAGTCTTCTTTAAAACTTTACACAAAAAAAATAAATCTTATTTTTCAACTTTCCCATAGATAATAGTAATTCCAGTTTCTCTGAACCAAATCCCTGTCTCGGGCTCGCTCCAAGTCTATAGAACGTATGGTATATGGTAGTCTGAGCGCACAAAAACACACATATTTTAACATATGGTGGGCTTTGCTTTGCCCACCCACAGATACCTCGTGTAACAACCATGGAAAGAAGAACCCATATGGGCATACTGTCTGTTAGTAGCACCTTTGTCTTATCTTTGTCATTTGGGTTTGTATTTGAGTCATCTGACAACAGAACAGCTGAACATTTATTTCATATTTTGTAGTACAACTATATAAACAGTTCTACCACAGACTGTAAGAAGATTTGAAGTCTCATCAACATCTCGCACCAATTTTATCAAACTGACTGAGGTTTACCCGTTTCATATGATAAATCTTTAGTCGATAAGAAAAAATGAACTTTTCTTTTTTCCATTTTTGCATACACTTGCACTGGCCTGTGACGAAAACCAGATGCAAAGCGATGGACTTAATTAAAATGTAGAATGGCTGGAGGTGAAGGAAAAATAAAACTTTGCTTATTTAGCGGTGAGAGTGAAACAGCTGTTCCAACAGGCCGTATAATAAGAGCGTGTGTAAAGGGACGCGGCGGATTACGACACAGCAACAAAGTCCGGAGCGTTTAGAACGATTCCTCCCACGAATATTTCACAGGAGGACGACAAATGGCAAACTTATCAAATATACCCTGTAAATTCCTTCACACTCACAACTGTTAAAGAATTAAGTTGTTTTTTGTTTTTTTTTTTGCCTGGCCCCTATTCTCATCTACGACTGCACAATAGAATCAAATCAAAATGGTCATGAGTTAGCACAAGTATCAAATCAAGAAGGCAACAATTATTTGGATAATATCTATAATTCAAATATATCTATAACATGTCTTTTATAGAAATATCTTGTTTATAGTGCCATCTTGGTTCTGTTTAGCTGTGCATATGACTGAATGTTTTTTTTATTTATTTTTTATTCTGCACTTTTAATGTCTTTCTTATTCTGTAAAGCACTAAGTTACGACGTGTATGAATTGTGCTATACAAGTAAACTTGCCTTGCCTTGTGCAGACGTTCTGAAATACATTTGATTCTCGTATTAGTTTCTCAGTTCATATTTCAGTCTTCTCTCAAATGTTAAGGCTTTGGTAGGCCTAAACGGTAATATTGAAACCAAACCAAAATTTATTCCAAACAAAGATTCTAAATGTGCAATATTGTTAAAAAATATGAACTGCAATAAATAAATAATAGAACACAACACTTACGTAGTTGTAATGTTTGTATCTATAATGAGGCATACAAGTTCATAATTCAATGTTCTACAGCTCAAATCTAATTGTAGTATAGAAAGTTAACCAAATATTTCCCACTAGTACAAAGAAAAAGTACCCATGATAAATACTGAGGCCCAAAAATTATTGTCTGATCTTTCATGTATTTGTCATGACAGGCCTATGCTCCAGGAGTGGTTTACAATGTGCCCTCTGGACAGAATCTTACTTCATATTGCAAATGTGATTGCAATCGCAATACATCACAAAATTGCAATTACTTTTTTCCCAGCATAATCTCTGTATCAAATAACTTCCAACTGGATAACTTCTGACAGTCTATTACACACATTGTATGCATCAAGCTCCTTCAGGCTTACTTTTTCTACACAAGATACCATGGGTACATGTGGGTCACGGGTCAGCGGCCTTGTTTCTTCGGGCTGTAAAGGCGGTTTGTGCATGATGTCATCCGTAGGCAGAGAAAAACACACAGAGGTCTATGGCATTCGTCTTCAGACAGTTCACTCCCTTTTGGTCTCTGATACCACTCCTGTAAGCTTTCCTGGAAAAACGGAAAAGTGAACACATGGTAAAAAATTGAGGGAAAATGCTGTAGATTTGCTTGTAATTAGGGATGTGCCATTGATCAAATTTTAATCAAGACTGAGGTTCAGACATTTCTAATCGTCACTGATGTGTTACGGTGTTTTCAATAGAGAGCTCTACAGCCAATCCTCTGTTAGTAAAGTAAAAGCATGTGGTTTGGAGCAGATTTCAGGCTTTGGAGTAAGAAATTTGACTTTTTTTATGTTAAATGGCATGAATTCTACATTGTTTGTGTTCGGGAAATTAAAACTGAAAGACATTTTGATTAATATTAAGACAAAATAAAATGTATTAAATTTTATGATTCATTTTTTTTGTCAAGTCGCCCAGCTCCTCTCATTCTTTTCACTTTGTTTATATTATCAGTGCAATATGTCTACTTTATTATAAATTTGTCATATTGTGGTGTTACTAGCTGAACCTAAACACTACACAAACTGGACACATGAAAGCCATTACTCTTGAATGCCTTTTACAAACCTATAATGGCAGGTTTAAGTCAGTGATGATTCATGGACCACATTTGCTTTTACTGTGTGCATAGTTCATATAGTAACCCTTCACTTCATAACACTTCATTTGTTTTTCTATGCTGAACTGCTTTGTAACATTTGGTGGGAAAAATGCATCTGTGCATCATATTTAACTTTTTTATATGTATTTTTTGGCAATGTGTTGTAAAAGCAGATTATATATTACTCACTTGTTGGAGTTTTTTAACACAAAAGAGCAGACAAGTTTTTAAAAACTTGCCAAAACAATCAGTGTGAACAGCCGAAAAAAGATGTGGCATTTTTACACTATGAATTATACAGTATACGAGACCTCCTCCCACACAAGCACTATGAGGCATTTGCTGATAATTTGTCAATAAGGGATAACCTTTAGGTCCATAATATTTGTACAGGGTTGCATGTGTTTTAGATTCCAGCGTGTGGATTTGTGCCCTGCGGTGAAGAACCCATGGATTTTTAGTACCACGTAAAAGTGCAGAGCCGTGCATGGCGTTTTGAGTCCACTTCTGCGGCTGTGGGGCTTGTGGAGGTGTTTAGAAGTCCAATGTGGACCTCGATTCTGACTGGAGCATTAAACTGTTATGTAGGTCTATATCGTCTGGGTCCGTCTATACATTTCTGCGTGGGCGGGACTGAATCATGGCATTATCGAGTCAGACAGTGAATCAGGCGAAAGTCAAGAAAAGTACATGTAGTTTTTCTCATTATTGATCAGCTCGCTATGTTACAACTTGTACTACAACTGTAAAGTCAAATATGCAAATTTAAAACAAACTGAACACACTGAGTGACATTATGTGTTTATAACGACACATCTGCAGCATAAATGCATCTTTATTAATGTCATATCCAACATTCAACCAAAGGTGCAATATGTAACTTTTCTGGTAGAGGGTCTGCTCCCTGGTTGTCTATGGAGATGTTAGGTGTTATAGTTTGCCTTGAATGTTCCACAGTATGGCTTTAAACTAGTCTGTTTCATATGTTCAATTACAGGTGTTTTTAATTGTTCGACATGCATTGAAAATTATGCATTCTGGAGTGATTAGGGTTGCTTCTCCACAGATCCTATCTGCAACTTGGCCTCGTAGCATCCCTGTATGTATTCATTGGGTTGGGTAAGGTAAATGCTATACTGCGGAACATTTCAAGGAAAGAAATAGTATCTCCAAAGAGACAACCAGCTGACAGACAGCCCACCAAAAATGTATAGTTCACCTTTAGTAGTAGTAGTTAATGTCAATACAATAACAATAAGCTGGATTGATCAACATGACATTTACAAATAGAGACTTTGAACATCCTTGAAACTTTATACTGCTTTAGTGACCATGCATGCCCCCAAGAACTGTAGGTCAAAAAGTTATTAGGAACCTTTTGCTGAAGCTTCTATCACTTTTATTACATGTCCTTATCTGTACGAGTTTAAGAGCCTGAGTACTGTGAGACCAGAGGTTATATTGTGTTAAGCTCATCCTCTGATCACATTTCAGCAGTCTGATATAAAGCTAATATTTTGTAGACTTGTTATCGCACATAAAAGACTGATAAAACTGAAACCGCCTCCCAGCGGTGTCATAACACACTGCTCTTGAATCATCCATCACTAAATTCTCTCCTCACTCATCTTTAACTTGGACATATCCCATGATGCATTTCAGGTATGGGGGATGGAACCCGAGCCCCTCTTCATCTTCCCACACAGGCGGAGAGTCTGCGCCCTTCACTGCGGCGTTCACCCGGTGACTCAGTCCTCGGCTCTGCGCTCTAAATCGGGTCTGTCCAATCGATTGTGCCCCCCTCTCCAACACGGCTGTGTGCGGCCCACCTGTTCACCGCACAGAGACCGTCAGTCTGCCTGCACATGTCAGCCATGTCTGCTCTATACCGTGACATTGGGCCAACTTTTACTGAGAGCCAGAGCTAGACAGTAACAAAATACTATGTTTACCACAGTAACTACTACAAATACACATTACTTTTAAGTACAATAATAATATATAAGAATATTGGAATGAAAACTTTTAACAAGCCAACTTTCTTTCTCTACATTGAGCAAACTAACCTTTAGGGATGACAGATTTAGTTAAGCGATAACTAAATCATATATTCAGGTCAATATAACAATAATATAACTGGAACTTGTAAGAACTAAAACATTTGAATTTCATTCATTTTAGAGGCAAAACAAGTCATTTAAATCCAAAAAGTAAATCTAAATGTAAAGCATTTTCATTGTCTCTGGCTGTATGTCATATCTACTTCAGTTGTTTTGAAATTGATTTCATAATAATGCCTTAGATTTATATATCGCTTTTTGGAAACACTCAAAGACTCTTTATATTGTATTATTTAGTCACTCGACACTCTGTGGTGATAAGATACTATTGTAGCCACAGCTGCCTTAGGGCAGACTTAAGGAATCAAGGAACCAAATCTGTGACATCAGCCCCATCTGACCACTACCAACCACTTATGCACATAAGACGTTCATACTAGGAAATGTGAGGGAAGTGTCTTGCCTAAGGACAGTTTCCACTAGAGCCACTGCTGCCCCACTGCTGTACCTGGTATTCCCAATGGTCTCTCATTCAAGTACTAACAAGGCTCAAACCTGCCTAGTTATCAAAACCTGTCTAGTTATCAGACCCAATCAAGGAGTGCACTGTTTGCTCATGGTGTCAGTCATTTAGAGTACTTGTGAAATTGTCATGCATCTGAAATTTAACACTGAGACATCAGCGCTTCAGTCAGAGGCTACGAATTTGCGGTATTACTGTGAGCAGATGCCACAGTAGTAGTAGTTAAAGCAGCAGAAAAAAAACATGCCTGTGGAACAAAAACACCTTCAAACACTTATAATAATCAAGAACACCATATTGAATTAAATCTTTAGATCATAAAGTAATATTGTTGTTTCCACTCTTGGTCCAGTAACAGCACCATTACTCACAGACACAGTGCAGATGTTACTTACAGTTGTCGTAGCACTTCTTGTTGATAGCTTTCATAAGACCGGTGTGAGCCTGATGGGAAGTTGTCCACAGCTGTAGACTGCATGAGGCTTTGGTCCAAACTGCACAAAGACGACATTCTGAGAGCTGCTGATAAGACAGAGGAACCAGTGAGCCGCTGCAGTTTACTAATTGACGTTTCTGTCTTTTCAGCTCCATTGCCATTGTAAGAAGCCTGCCTTTGTATTTAGAACCAAGTTTGCAGGCTGTGGATGTTGTGATTTTACACTTTAGAGGTGACTTTTTTGTGGAGAGAGCTTTCTTGGAATTTAAATGATGTCCCTGAATTCTAAAGCAAGAGAGATAAAGAAAACACTTTGTACATGTCAGCCTGTTGTGGCCGATAATGACGAATTAGCAAACCGGGCAACACAATAAATGTAAGTATCCCTAAATGCTTGGATAATTAAGTAATGGACTTGTTTTAGGTGTATGCATAGTTGGTTTAAAAGCTATCTTGTCTTCCAGATGAGTAATATCTTATTCAATAGTGCGTATATTGCCAGGGAGGACCGAGGCTAATATGGATTACTCGAGACTTTGTCGAGGATGCATGCAGTGAATTAGATCCAACAGGTTGGTTGGCAGTGTCAACATTCTGGCAAAAGCTGTGTGTCTAATTAATCCATGTAAAGACAGATTAATACATTTTTCTAATTATTGCTTGGTTTAGTGGGATAGTACCTTTATGAAGAAATCCAGAACACAAAAAGTTGCAAAATACAGGAAGGAGTGTTTTAACTGGAATACCTCGGCCTACGTCATCAGCTGTCATCAGCTCCATCAAAAATACAGACGCAATTTACACACAAGGAAGGCAAGTTTCTGACAGTTTAAACATTGATTTAACTAAATAAAGCTGTTGTAATCTATTTCTGTTTCTATTGCAATTATATTTATTATTTGTATTGTGTATTGTATTTTAGTTTAGACAGGTTTCGGCCCTTGTTAAGATTATTGGTTGCTAGATAACATATCTCTATGTATGTCATATCTGCTGCACGTGTCCAACCTTTTAAAGGTTGTCCAAATTATAAATTTCACCAAAATGACAAAATACAGAAAAGACTAGACATTTTCTTTTAGTAGAAATTTAAAATTTAACAAAGTGAACTAGTGAACGAATAGTCTAACGTGTCAAATGCACCCAGACAGCGGGGTCATGGGAAAACGCATTTACTTACTCCCAGTCACACAACTGAGCATCTGCAATATGAATAGTGCTTTTATCTGGAGAAATCAGGTTTACAACACAATGTACAGAATGAGTAAAACAGTGAGACTGTTATTGGCAGAACATTTTTCTTTCTTTCTTGCTGGAGAAGTCAAAAATCATGAGGAGAAGTGACCCTGACAAGGCCAAACCACTGGAACAGGCCCACAGTGACTCGGTAACACATGAGGGCTGTAGAGAAGGAACGCATGATCGAAAAGTCAACACCCAGAAGACACGCTCGAGGAAATGGGAAAAACGCAATCCTCTGATCCCGCTGCCGTTGTTATTAAGAAGCACCTTTGGGAGATTTTACATTGAAATATTGTGCCAAAAAATAACGACAAAATTCATCTTCAAATGTGTGATAATAAACATTGTGTTGGAACTAAAGATTTTTTGAAAGTAGATTTTGCATAACCATTTATAATTTATTTGCAGAAAACCTTTCCCTTGTACCAGTGTTAATTTTCACTAATAATGTTTTTTTTTATTTATTATTATTATTTTTGCCAACAAAGTTTTTTGTGCACTAAAATGGTTGTAAATATTGTCGACCTGTGGGATAAAGTGAATGAAGCAGTAAAATAAAGTGAATATAATTTGAATGAAACAAAAATAGAAGACTAAATGTATTGAGGTTTTTACAAATAAACATAGCTAGTTGTCAAAATCTTATCATTTCAGTGTATGTATTATTAAGTACAATATTAATGTAGCTTTTTATCATGGAAAAATCTGTGAAAATTAATATTAAGCAGTAGTAATTAGTTCCAACCCATTTAAAATCCAGCAATGTTGAAGGTCTGGAGGAAGTCTGGAAAGAAATACATTGTCATATTTTACAAAAATCTGAGGCTCTCTGCTGTAAAATGCCAGCAGGATTAATGGCACAGACGAGTGGGAAGGGGGTATTAAGCAAAAGCCATTGAATGTTTCCATGTTGCTTTCACAATGAAGTAAATTTTATCAAAACACAAAAGAGGGAAGGAAAGAAACTCTTGAAAAGCGCAGGGTCAGCACCGGTCCACTTCTCAACCAAACACCGGAGGGTCACAGCGAAACAGACTGCAGTGAACATGTAGAGTGCACAAGTACCTGCCCACGTACCACACTGGAGCAGAGGTCTGGGCATATGGTGCTCGGAGAGGGGCTCAGGCTACAGCTGGTAATGTGTCCTGTCTCATAACTGCAGAAGTGGAAAGAAAACAGGCCTATTTTAAATTACAGTTAATTTAAGTGTAAACACCAAAAATCTACCTCTGATTTCTGGAAATGCCAACTGACACAATATGAGTGAATAGCCATCTAATGTGATTTATTTTTCTACTGCGTTTAACTTTAACCTGGACTTATGAGTAACAAAAATATATCATGTCTAATTAAAAATAATGCCAAGAATTTAAATTTTACACTGCTCCCCTAAAAGTTTAGTTAAATCTACAGAAATCCCTGTTGTGTTTAAAAGAGCTGTCTGAAAAACGGAGCAATGTCTCCATCTAGTGGTGTACAGCGTGTAGTGCGTTTGTTGTGTGAAGATTCACTTTAGTTCAAGAAAAATAAAAAATAAAAAGAAACAGAAAAAGATAAAGGAGATATACTAATCCTTTGCATGTGCTATTCGTTAAAAAAAACAGTGTGATACCCTCATAACCAAGGCAAAAATCAGTCCACGTGACGGGATGGTTTGAACTCAGACTTTCTCGACTTTCAGACTGTTTTGTTCAACTTTTTGTTCAACGGTGTTTGACTTACCTTCAATCGTGTGTCCGTACTGTTGCTGTGATATATGGAACAAAAACAGGGTAGTTTGTAACAAGCTTTGAACTAGCAAACATTACAACAACAATAAGTCCTGCAGCCTGAGCACGTGCGCGCGGAGTGATACCAAGCCCTATGTGAGCGCGTGAGTATCAGACTGTGCGTCGTGTGAATAAAGTAAAAACGTCACTTTTTAAATCATTTTATTTGTTGTTTTCCATGTGTATTGTAGCAGTCAATATTAAGTTATAACATTTTAGTTGTACAAGGCATTAAAAGAGCTAAGACTAAAGTTGTGACACACATTTTGATATTGTTTTGGCATCACGGAACCATGTCTGTTCCACTTCTTTTTTCCCCATTTCCCACAGATCAGTGAGAATCTGAATCCCATGCTTTGCGGTGACCAGGAAGTAGTCTCTGTTTTCTGGGATTTGAAGAGCATTGTGCTGTCCATACACTAAACTCTGGCACAGTCGTCCCAGCACCAGCAGATAGATGCACTCTCTCTCCTCTTCACTGAGAGGCATGACGCTCTCCCATCCGGCCAACACCGCCCCGCCCACACTCAAAGGACAAACATTCTCCAGCATCATGTAAGCTATGGTCACTGCCACCTCATTCACATAACACTTTATGTACAGAAATGTGAAGTCTATGACGCCTGACACTCTATGATGCCCATTTCCAACAGGTGTAACTAGAATGTTTTGGTCACTGAAGTCTCCATGGGTGATTCCTGCAGAGATCAGACAGCTTTAGACCAGTTGGGATTAGTATTTACTTATGCAGATGATTAGTATGGTAGTGGGAACTAAACACAGCCAAAGTGAAAAATGCATTACCTGCTGGAAATGAATTGAGTTTGGGAAGCACTTGTGATTTTAATGTTTCAAACACTTCTCTGATGATGTCTTGCAAAGGATCTCCGTCCATCACTGACAGATAGCGCTCCACTAAATGTATATGGCCAATATCTCAAGACTTATCAATGACTGCATCCAATACATCACTGTTTGGGTGTTTAAACTGGGCATGCAAAACAGACAGAATCACCTATTAGCCAGTAGATAAAGAAAAATTGTAGGTCACGGTAGAGTTATAACAATGCTTACCTTTTGCAATGATACAGACATTGTGGCTCCCACTCGTCCTACATCATACAGATCTTCTTGTGTGACCAGATATTTTGTTATGGGCTTTCCCAGGAGATAGACCATCAGCCTCACGCAGTACGTCTGATGTCCATGACCACAATCTAATGAAAGGACAGTGATTCGTAAAACAGGATTTTCAGATGTTAAGACATTTTAGGCCTGTTTTTTGAGTGAGGGAAGATTGTAAGATCCTTCAGTGGGATGCAAGAGAAGAAAAGATGCTCAAAATGTATCAAAACTGAAAACGCCAAAACTATGAATGCCCTGGAAAACCCTTGCATTAGCTTTTTACTTTCACAATACTTCAACCTGTACCTGTTCCAAAACCCAAAGTCTTAAATAACCTGCTTAGTGATACACAGTAGAAGTTACCTAGTTCCTCAAAACTCAGGAGATGTCCAGAGGTGTTGTGGACTGCAGTCTGAACAGGAAGGCCACATCGCTCTAGGAATGACATCGCCTCAGTCTGCACATCCATAATGGTCCTTTTTTTACTGTCAAGTGAATTCACGATCTTCAGAACAAACTTTGAGCCGCTTGTAGTCTCGATACAGAAGTTTTCATCATAATAACTTGGTAAACTTGTGATCTCGTGTATTGTAAGCCCATAAAGGTGTTGTGTCAAATCAGCCGCCTGTTGTGGGGTGAATTCTGGTCGAGGGTTAACAGCTTTGTTCATCTCTGTAAATATATTTTTTTGTTAATATACATGAAAATATACTCGCTAGTTTAAAATTTTCTGCTAAGTGATTACATACCCAGAGCAGGTTACTTCAAGAACAGTTGAACTACAGAAATGAGCACCACTCCACAGACAAAAATGTAGTTGTACCTGATCCAAGGCATGTTCATGAATAATCCTTGTGAAACTCTGTATGTGTATATAACTTGAGTGTTGGGGGCTGTGTCACATGGACCAATCAATGGTTTTGTTCTGACTCTGAAGGACTAGCTTGCATAAGACCAGCAAATTCACAAAACATCATAACAATACAGGTCCAATTATTTAACCTCTTATAATTCCAGGTGATTTCCCTTAATATGCTGGACTAAATTCACTCAGAAATTGAAATCAATATCTGTAAAAATGAGATTTGCAGATAGGCCTGTCACGCCAATTATTCTATCGACTTGTCATTCATTATGAAAGCTGGAACAGTATATTTAGGGGGTCAATATTTATCGTGTGTGAACTTTTTTTGTTATGTGTTTCAAGGTACAAGGTAAGATTTGAGCTGTAGAGGGGATAATAAATAACTTCCATGGCTAATCACCTGGATTGGACTGGGCTTTGTGTCAGTGTCATAAAGACATTTCAATATTATCGTTTATCGCAATATTTTTCTGTAGTAGTATATCATGCTTAAAAATGTGTTATCGTGACAGGCCTATTTTCAGACATGGAATACATGTGATAAGTAAGGTTATTAAATAGTTCTGTTTTTGTTTACACTGTTATTGATACATTGTAGAGCGGGTGATTTCACGGTGAGAATTAGAGCTTTCCTTTTTTTTCACATACCCAGGAGCTCAACAGTTCCCTTCTGTCACATAATTCACAGAAGGGAATACATGAAGAAAAATGGGGAGTTATAGAATAATAACTATTGTATTTGACACAAGAAGAGTAAAATAAAAGTTTAGGGTTACCTCACAATCTCTACACTAGCTGCTTTACCACTCACTCTTCTGGTTTGTTAGTTTCATGTTGCCTGGCCAAAAGGTTTAACTAGAATGCTTTGGTGATTCCTGCAGTGATCAGACAGATTGTGATTATTTACTTTGATAATTATTATGGTAATTGCAAAGACTGTATAAAGAAGTGAACTTTGTGAGTGTGACGTCACCCATAGCGTTTGGCTCCAGTCAAATGAAACTCATCGAGGCTAGAGCAGTTACACGGGTGAATTTGGAGACTGGCTCCATATTTGGAATTCTGACTGGGAGTATCACGGCAACCAAAGAGCCAATCTGGAGCAAAGCTGTTGAAGATAACACCTCTTTCCGATTTCGAGGGGGGCGGGCACTAAGCAACGTTATTGATCAAACCTGTTGCGAAGGCTAGCAGGAGTGACCTCGGGGAAAGAAGGCACCTGATTTGTCACTTATTAATGTTCATATCTTGATTTACAGACAGAATAGAGAAATAAACATACCAGGATCATGTAGAGCAGGTTAATAGAAACATTTAAAAACCAAAATGATGAGCGTGACAACAACATTTACAGAGAGAGAGGCGACAGTTTTCTAATGTAAAGTGAATTGGAGCCAGAGTCGATCGAGCCAGATGCACAGCCCATGATCACTTCCTATTTGGAACATGACAGAAAAGGCGTAGACAATATAGACAATACGAGTCACAATAGGTCAAAATATTTACATTAAAATATATATAAGATTGTAAGTATTAAATCAAGGGGACCTCACAATGGGTCCTGTTGTTGCAGGTGAGCATCATGAAACCATGTTATCTCCACATGCTCTTTGTTCAGCTTCCAGAAGTCCCAGAGTATATGCTCCACCCTTTTGGACCACATTATTAGATACTCATTCTCTGGCTGCGTGAGAAGAGACTGTCGAACGTAACACACAGTCTGACAGAAGCGGGATAGAACCAGTACATACAGACTGTCTCTCTCAGAATTATTAAGGGGAAGTTCACTCTCCCATCCAGCCAGCACTGCTCCTCCTACTTCTATGGGGTTTGGATGTATTACCATCATGTGCATGATCGCAGTAGCCAGCTCATGAATGTAAAATCCACTATTCATGTCTCCAAAGTCGATGATGCCACAAATCTTGTAGATGCCATTGTTATCGGGTTGGACAAGCACATTGAAGTCATTGAAGTCTCCATGATTTATGCCTGTATGAAAATATATCATATATGTATAACTGTCATCATTAAAGGGCCCATATTACACTGTTTTCTGATTTATGTTGCTTCCTCATCAAAAACATACCCGGAGTTGTGTTTTGTTTCATTCACATGTTTAACACACAAATCCTGCTTATTTTTTCTCACAAACAGAAAACACTCTGTTCCACCTTGTGATGACATGTGGTTATACAGGAAGTGCTACATTGTGTTTTTAAACTCCATACACCTTCACTAGAATCATTTGGATGATTTCAGCCGTGGAATTGCCGATCGCTACTAAACAAAAGGTAAAAAGTAGCTGTTAACATGAAAACTACCGCTTCACGACATCACTAGGTGGAACCGAGCATTTTGACCTTTGCAGATGTAGACAGACTAATAATAAAAGGTTACTCCACATGTATGTATGTTTTTGAGGAGGTAACAACATTATAACATGGCTTGAAGCTCACAAGAGTCAGTTTGGCATAATATAGGACCTTTAACAAATAGAAGCTGTTGCAATAATATAAAAAGAACACAATTTATCATACTGACATTTTCTGAAGTAGGGGTATTTAGGGGCCACAAATGACTTGAACAGCCCAATCACAGACTTCACCACTTCTTGAAGGCGCTCTCCATCTAATACAAACAAGGACTTTTCTAATGCAGGAAGGTTTGACAATTTCCAATTAAAGTTATCTCTGTCAAGTACACTGATACTGGGGTGTTCCATCTGAAAAATAAAACAGTTAGTTGGTATTGGTTTAAGCAATGGGAACATGTATAAACAATCACTGAATACCTTTTGTAAAACTTTGTCGATTTTAGCAGCCATCTTACCAGTTTCATACAATAACTGTGGCGTAAGAGGAACCTTGGATATGATTTTTCCAGGTAAATAACTCAACAGTCGTACAAGGTATTTCTGCAGACCAAAACCACAATCTGTAATAATAATTTCAAGTTTAAACTATTATCTTTGCTTTAATAGGCTCAAATTGTTATGTATGCAGTACCGAGTTCGTGTATACTCATGAGTTGTCCTGTTACGGTAAATATCCCCTTTTGAGTTGGAATCCCATTCTCGTGCAGGAAGGACATGGCAAAGGTCTGGACTTCAATAACAGTGGGATTTTTGCTGTCTTCGGAGTTTGATATTTTGAGAACGTACTCATTTCCGTTTGTGGATGAGACGTAGAAGTTCTGATCATCATAACTGGGCAGGGGGTGGATCTGAGAGGTCGTGAGGTCATACAGCCTCATCAGTATGTCAGAGGCCTGGGCCGGACTGAAGTTGGGCTTTGAACAATTTTCCAACATTTTCTGGAATAACACAAACAAAATAAAATGTGTTAACAGAGGAGTGTGAAGAATTCCCTTTGTCCCTTTCCCTCCCTGGTAATTTCCAAACAAATTTTGAATGTAAATATACTCTGGATGATTTTTCTAATTTGTGCCATTACGTTGTTTATCCGATTTTAAGGTCGTTTGTAAGGCAGGATGTAACAATCTCTGTGAAGATGTGACAGTTTTTGAAGAGCTGATCTTGATGTATGAATAAAATGTGCAAAAACTAGTCACTAAAATTTGAACTCTGTGTCAAACAGTGGGTGAATGCGATCTGAACAAATACAGTACATACATTAGCTTCAAACTAAAATAAAAATAGGCCCCAAGATAACATTTTCAAGACCCAAAACAAAAGATTCCTACCTTGTTCAGCTGTCTCACAGTAATGAATAAGCAGGTTGTTTTGGTTTTGGGTCTTTATGGGAGTGGTTATGGGAAGGGGGAGTAATTTGTGTGTATCTTGTTTACAGAACGGAAATGAAATGCATTATAAGAATACTATTGCTTCAGAATAATATTACAAATGGAGGTTCCTACAACTTTTTGTCCAGTTAACTTTGGCTTTCAATATGGATCAGACCTGCACAACTGAGGGATTACAGAGACAATACAAATGGACAGAAATACAACTTTTTAATTCATCTGTTACATTGTCAACATATCGTCACATTTTTATACAGCATAACATATAGCCTTAGTCACTAACTCACCATGGAAAGAGCAACCAAACCAAAAGTTGGAAGTATTGTTAATTCAAAGTTAAGTAGAAGTAGACTGAATAGAAGTATGAAGCAGTGTAGAAACGTGTACAACTACTTCTCACCACCATGCACTTACGTCGTAAAAAAAAAACTTGAAATGCAGGTCACAGCAGAGGTTCAGTTTACTCTTACACTGGACAATATTTGCTCACTTTTGAATTAAGGAAACAAACAGACAAACTATTTTTTATGCAGTTTATTTATTGTAAAGTATTTTCAGATCATAAAATGTGTTTTGAATATATACATATTTTAATAAGAGGTGATAGTCTAAACAAACCGTCAAAAGAATGAAAAACCTTCAGACACATGATTTTGTCTCGGTGTAACAATGGTGCTGCTGTGAAAATAATGGGTTTGATTGACCTGAGTAGAATAGCAGTAAAATTAAAAATAATCCAAAAGATTAGAACATCAAGGATTTCTCTGATAAGTGAATGTAATCCTGAGCATTAGAGCTAATAGTTTAACATTCTGTTATGAAGGGCTCTCATTACAAAAAATACTGAGACCCTAAATTTCCATAACAGTAGCAATCAGTTAAAACCTGCACTACAACATATGAGCCAGCATTACTGTAGCACACACCACAGGGCCCACAAGACTGCCTCGAAGCCCCCCCTAGTGGTGTATGTGACTCACTGTCAGTGTGTCTGAAATACATAATAAAAAAATGTTGTTTATGACTTTGAGCTCACAATCGCCCTCAGCTCACACATGAACATACATACAGTATATTTACACCATCAAAACAATAATACCAGTTTAGTCTAGTCCAAGTGGCTCGAGGCCGCTAAACGCATTTTCCTGTAGGAATGCAAGGACCAACCAACAAGACATAACAGATGGTATTATGACGGTTAGGTCAAAAGGATCCATAATAATACAAATAAAGATTTATGGTAAAGAAAGCCATAACACCAGTCATGTGCTTTAAAAAAGTCAGTTAAACTTACAGAACAGGTGCAATACTCTCAGTTTGGTCTAGGGGAGAATCAATGGAAATTTGAAGGCCATGACAATAATCACAAATCATATAACTTATCACTACGCCTACTAGCAAATATTTGCCATTTGAACAATGAAAATGTATTCAGTAAATAGTTTAATTTATTAACAAATAAACTAGATGTGTGTTATGGCTTTCTTTAGCATAAATCTTTATTTGTATTATTATGGATAATTTTGACCTAACCTTCGTAATACCATCTGTTATGTATGTTATGTTGTTATGTCTTTTCTGTGCGTCTAGCGGCCTCCAACCACTTCGATTAGACTAAACTGGCAAGATTGTTCTGGTGGTATAAATACTCTGTATTGTTTACATTTGTCAGCTGAGGGCGAGACGACACTGCTAGGGACACAGCTCTTTGACAATTGTGCACAGTTGATTCAATAAACCAGACCTTTGATTCAAGACAACTTCTCTGTTGATTTTTATATCTTTAAGACTTTTTGACCATTAGAAATTCCACAACATGTGCAACTGTGCAAAATACTGTTGTGAAAATATGAAAAGAAATTCAACACTTAATTGCAACTTTGGTCTTCCTCCTCCTTGCCTGGCCCTCCTCCGCCCCCCTCCCTCCTCCTCGCCTGGCCGATTTTTCTTGTTTTGTCTGATTTTTCCTGTTGTTTGATTTTCCTGTTTGTTTTTGTGTGTAGGCAGCACGGTGGCTGAGTGGCAACACTCATGCCTCACAGCAAGAAGGTTTGGTTCGATCCCCGGGTCACCCAGGCCTTTCTGTGTGGAGTTTTGCATGTTTCTCCCTGTGTCTGGATGGGTTTCTTCTGGGTACTCCGGTTTCCCCCTTCAACCAAAACATGAACGCCCTTCGAGACAACTGTCGTTACAAAAATAAAATGAATTGAACTCCATGCAAGACAATTTGTTTTTATATATATATATATATATATATATATATATATATATATATATATATATATATATATATATATTTAAATATAAAACATTCACAATAGCATTATAATAACATATAAAAGTTACTATTGTTACAAAAGAACCATTTTTACTCCAACAATTTTTTTGAAGTGTAAATTAATGGCAAATATGAAACATTATTCAAGCTTTTAATCACGCTATGACTATAATTCCTTTATCAAAATACGAAGACTATGTGATGTTTAGTTAAAAAGCAAAACTATGCAACCAAATGAGTGCGCACAGCTGAAGCTCATGTAGACATGGTTAAGTTTTACTTTTGTTTTCTCTTTAGAGCCTATAAGCAGACTAAGCAGCTGCTTAGGGCCCCAAGGCCACCAGAGGGCCCCCAAGAGCTCATACATTTATATTGAAAATAATATATCAAGTTTTATTGGGCACAGGGCTTGTTTGTTTGTATCAGCCTGATTGTCCCTCTAAAGCATTTGTTTTATATCTATAGTAGCAAAATCTGCTGCTGCTTTCTGTTTTTGAGCCAGGCTGAGGTGAGGGCAGCTATGTGTTTATACCGGTGCAAGGACCCTTTATAATGTAAATTAAAGCCTCCCACCCTGCCTTATATGTTTGTGTTCTGTTCTTGTGGCTATAGTAGTTGTGACATTCTGGATGTTGGTCAGATAAATACAAATATAAATGGTCAAGGTGATAAGAGCAAAGTCATAATGTTATCAAATGTAAATCATTAATAACTGAGCCAGGAGGCATCTGCTGTCGGCTTAGGGCCCCCTGAACGCTAGGGTCGGCCCTGATGGTGATTAATAACAAAGGCAGCTCGAGCCTTTTGTTTTGATAACTTAACGATTTTATTATGTGATGTTTTTGATGTTTTATGTCAGCCTGGTCACACCGACTGTCCAGAAGCATCTTAGAGTTCAGATATTGTACTTATCAAGTGTATACTCATGTTTCCCTCTGGTATTTTGTCCTCAATTTCCCCCCCCCCCCCCCCCCCCCCCCTTCGTTTTCAGGATCCCCTGCCCACAACATTAAGTTATATATATTCACTCTTCAGACTCTATAACATTAAACCGTGAAGCTTAGAAACTTAACTCTGCGTTTTCTTGGACTATGACCTAATGTCCACTTGCTTTTTTGCCATGTTTGGACATTACTGTGAACACATGACACATTTTACATAAAGTAACGGAGCAGAATAAGAAAAGTGAATTTCTAAATGATACTTTGGCTTTATTGGCATTAGTTAAATAAATGCTGGACACACTTTCGCTTACTTTGGCAGCCCTGCCACCTGTCTGCATGTCGCCATAGCAACGGACTAAACCAATGTGTAACAAAAGGAGGTAGCATTAAATTACTATAGCAACAGTCCTGATTTTTCAACATTTTGAAACTCATGAGTAGAAAAAAAAAAAAATATATATATATATATATATATAATGAAGTAAAACTAATGAAGTAAAACTATTGTTATTGGTTTTAAGAATAATAATAATTCAATTCATCGATTGTTGAGGCACTTTTTACTAAAGAGTTGACAGCTCCGTCTCATTTTGAGCTACTATACTATACTGTGCTGCACTGTTGAACCAAACCTTCTCCACATGCTGTTTACCCAATTTCCAGATGTCCTGAAGAATATGGATACCTTTCCTCGACGTTACCATCAGGTAGTCCTCATTCTCCGGGTGCATACGAACCGAATATCGGGCTAAAACCAGGGACTGACAGAAGCGGGACAGAACCAGTACATAGAGACAGTCCCTTTCAGCCTCATTTAAGGGAAGTTCACTCTCCCATCCAGCCAGCACTGCTCCTCCCACCTCTATGGGGTTTGGATGCTCTATCATCATGTACATTATGGTAATAGCCAGCTCATGAATGTAAAATCCACTGTTCATGTCTCCAAAGTCGAGGATGCCACAAATTTTGTAGCAGCCACTGTTATTTGGTTGGACAAGCACATTGAGGTCATTGAAGTCTCCATGATTTATGCCTGCATGAAAATATATACATAGAACATACTGTAAACAGTTGAGATGGGGGTAATTTCATTGTAAATTTTTACATACTGAATAAATCTGATTTTATGTGCATAATACTGAATCTATAAAAAAAAAAAAAAAAAACTCAGACAGACAAAACTATAAAAAAAAATAAAATAAAAATTGTAAGACTGTTATGGTCTTCTCACTCTCTCCTACACAGTAATTTTTATGTTTTGTATCCGTGTTGTGTTGTTTTTAGTAAATGGTCAAATTTTTATATAGCGGTTTCCACCTTCTAGGCAGTCTTCTAGGCACTCTTTACGTCAAGGAACCACTCACCCATTCACACACACATTCATACACCAGTGTCACTCTACCAACTGAGATATTATCATTTTTACTTGGATAAGCAAATCAAATTTAAAAACAAATCTAAAATGAATCAAAGTGTGTCATGGGGCCTGCATTATCTGTCCTCCTGTGCTCTCTCCCCCTCCCCTACCTGTCTGCTTGGAGCTGGGCGGAGTTCCTGACTACTCCCGCACACACCTGGAGCACATCAGCGCAATTACCGCCACCTGCTGCCAAGTATTTGAGGGCTCGGCAGAAGACACTTGAAGGGAGACGTCTGTGTGTCAATGTGAATGTGCCAGTGCCAGCTTAGTCTCTGCATTTTTTGTTACCTGTCTGCCTGTTACTCATTGGAATTTTGCCACCTTCCAGATTCCTGCTCTCGCTTGCTTTCCATCTCCTGCCCTGTCTCTCGCTCTCCGGATTACTCCTGCTGGGTCTTCCCTGGCCCTGTCCCTGGTCCCGTCGTGCTCCAGCCCTGGCTGTCTCCGTGCCTGCTCAGGACATCCCTGCTTGGCTTGCCCTGGCCTCATCCTGATCCTGTCCTGGTTTTCCCATCCCTGCTCTGCACTACTCCCGTCTGGTCTGCCTCCCGCTCCCTGTGTGTGTTAAATGAACTATTAAAAACTGAATTTCACCATTTTGTAAATGAACACTGTAAATCTGCCCCGAGTCTGCACTCCTTGGTCCGCACCCGCACTAGCCGTTACGACAAAGTGATTTTAAATATGATGCAAATTAGTGTCTACTTACATTTGCGGAAATGTAGGTAATTGGGTACCACTGTCGTCTTGTAGAGATCGATGACTGACTTGACCACCTCTTGTAGTGGCTCTCCATCTAATACATACATATATTTTTCTAACGCAAGAAGGTTTGACAAACTCCAAATGAATCCATCTCTGTCCAATTCCCTGATATTAGGATGATCCATCTGTAAAAACAACAAAATATTGTTTTTGAATTGTGTATATAATATTACAGCTTTAGACATTAGTGTTAAATACCTTTTGCAGAACTTTGTCCATTTTAGCTGCCATCTTACCAGTCTCAAATAATAACTGTGGAGTGACGGGGGCTTTGGAGATCGTGTTTCCAGGTAAATAACTTAACAGTCGCACAAGATAGTTCTGACGGCCAAAGCCACAATCTGTCAATAGTAAAAAGCAGGTTTACAATGTTCTTGATATAACAACTAGGCCTACAAAATAAAATAAAATGTAATGTTTTTGGGGGGTTTTTAGCAAACCTCAGCATGTATTATCCTTGTTACTACTAGTTACTGATCAACCTTTAAACTTAAGTGAGTTTTACTGAGTTTGTGCAATGTGTTGTGTAAAGTGAAACTGACGCTGCCATTCTCTGCACAAATGGGACACTTACAATGACACAAGGGACATGTATGCACGCTAAAAGTTGGGTTATCACAATAAAATTTCTATACGAAGTAAAAGGTTTGATACTCGATAGCAATTTCAATATTTTTTTACAGAATAGAGTGTTATTTTCAACTTAATCATGCGGTCTCTAGATCAAGGACAATCTAAGCCAGCAATTTCAAACTTTGTCCCATGTAGTATCAATTGTTTTGTTTTTTTTACAATCCTCCTTGAAAGTTCACTTACACAAGCATATTGGCAATATATGACAATCTACTGTTAACTCATTGCAAAACATCACTGGTTATGAGATTATACAAGACACTCCCAAGTAGCAAAGTACAACATAACAAACCGTCCCACCTAATTCTTCAAGACTCATGAGCTGTCCGGTGACTGCTGGTGTGGCAGTTTGAGCTGGAATACCATTCTCGTGCAGGAAGGACATGGCAAAAGTCTGGACTTCAATAAGGGACTGGTTTTTGCTGTCTTCGGAGTTCATAATTTTCAGAACGTAGTCATTTCCATTTGTGGATCGGACGTAGAAGTTCTGGTCATCATAACTGGGCAGGGGGTGGATCTGAGAGGTGGTGAGGTCATACAGCCTCATCATTATGTCAGAGGCCTGGGCCGGACTGAAGTTGGGTTTTACATGTTTTTCAGCCATGTTTTCTGAAATACATAAAAATAAGTTTGATTACACATCAGACGAAATGTGAGATAAACAAAGATGACATGACACCATTTGTTAATAGTCCTACATCTAGGCTTTTATTTCCCTTGGAGATTTACTACGTTATGCCCACTTATCACCAGGTTTTTGTGTTTTCGTTAATGCTCTTGTGTTTGAGAGATATGTAAAAAAAGGCTATAAATTTGACCCCTTATTTATAAAATGTTTTGTGTAACAAATCAGAGCAAAAAGGTGAAATATACGGTTTAAAATGTACAGTGTGGTAGATAATAGTGGACAAGTTAGGCTGCCATAATTAGAGAATAATTAACTAATATATGTTTGTAGCACCACACGAACAGGAGGAGGCTACATTAGATGCTACAACTCTCTCTCTAAAACATTTAAATCAGGCTAGAAATTTAGGGGTAATAATGGACTCAGACTTAAACTTTAACAGCCACATCAAATCAATAACATCTGCAGCTTTTTACCATCTAAAAAACATTGCAAAAATCTAAGGTATATGCTCAAAACCAGACTTGGAGAGACTTATCTATGCATTTTTTTCCTGTAGGTTAGACTACTATAACAGCCAGCTCCCTGGCCTCTCCAAAAGAGCATTAAGACAGCTGCAGTACATCCAGAACACTGCTGCTCAGGTCCTGACTAGAACCAGGAAGTACGAGCACATAAGTCCTGTGCTCAGGTCTCTGCACCTGCTCCTGTGGCTCAGAGAATAGACTTTAAAGGGGGAGAGACTTGTGAACAAGTCTCTCCATGATCTAGCACCAAAGTATCTTCCACATGTTAGTGCCATATGAACCATCTCGCACTCTGATGATTTCAGGGACCGTGAGTTTTCTGCAGCTAAAACCTGGAACAGTCTTCCTGAAGATGTGAGACAGGCCTTTACTTTGACAATGTTTAAATCCAGGATCAAAACAGTTCTGTTTAGCTGTGCATATGACTGAAAGGTTTTTATTCTGCACTTTTCTCTTTTAATGTTCAATTATGATGATTATTCGTGTTTTGATTTGTTGTATTGTGATTTGAATGTCTTTCTATTCTATAAAGCACTTTACTTTGTGTAAGCATAATACTGTACAAATAAACTTCTCTTGCTGCCTACATGAGAGGATACAGTCCCATACAGGACGTGTCTCACTGTAGCTGTCTGCACACGTGTGAAAAACATCCAGACTCTCCGTGCTGTTGCAGACTGGTACACAGTTATTCGGCAAGTTGAAAAGATATTCACTGTGTCCATCAGTCATGTGTGCCATAGTTACATAGAGTGAACCTACCTCAAAGTGCGATTAAAGTGTGAGTCCCGTGCAGTCACAGATTGATCGATCAGTCCGCGCGGTGCGGGGCAGGGGCGTCTTGCAGGACAGGGGCTCACTGAGGCGATACTCTGCATCCGGGCTGTTCTTTCAAAATAAAACATTTTAGTTGTCCACACAATCAAAACTCGCACTCGCGCTGTTCTGTTAGGTGCCTCACGCCTGGTCCAGCCTACAGCCCATGGAAGAATGTTACAGGCCTATGGCTTAATGAAAACACACAATAATAAAGTTTGCATAAATTAGGGCATAAATGTTTAATTGAATAAATTCTTAAACAAGCTCAAATATTAAAATGAATACGTCTAAATACCTAAAAGACACTTGTGTTCCAAGGCAATAACAGTATTTGGTGTTTTTCTAACACAGTCAGTGGCTCTCAGTCATGAGTAAATGCAGCAGACACAGACTGTGTGATATGGACGAGCTTCAGTGGACCAGAAATGAGGTGACAGCAGCAAAGCCATCAGTTTGACAGGCAGCTTTTTCTTTGTTTCATTGAACAATAAGATCAACGCAATTTGAAACCTCCATCATTTTAAAAAGGTTCAACATAGTTAGACTTGTATGTGTTGTTCTGGTTTCTGGCAGAGTGTGCCTTCATCAGCTTTAAATATAAAGGACAGCTCAAACTCCTGGCTGGAATTTGAGCTGCTCTGGCTGCAGCTCAGACAGAAGTCCAGCTCACCACTCCTGCTCCAACAACTTCATTACCTGCTGTGTGCACAATATTTTACAAAGTTTCTGTAAACATTGCATCCTTGTAGATTATACATTATATACACTATGGCATTTAAAAATGCAAATTATTATTTGGAATCTTTTGTGCTGTGTCACTGTTTTGCATCATTCCTCCATAATTATTGGGTCTACCCATATCTACCAAACGGCAAAAAGTGAAACCTTCCCTTTGTATTTGGGAAAACATGAGATTTCAAACTAATGGGGATTAGAGCCATCATTAGCCATTGCATTTCGTAAGTGTGGACTCTGTCTGAGTCTTACGTAAATCTTTGTGAAATAGTAGTGGGATACGTTTGCTGCTTGTATTGCATTGCATTTCTCTCTCAAATCCACATAAAGCCTGGCCATGTTTCTTTTTATACCCATTGTTCCTTTGTCGTCGTATTCACACTGATGTATAACTGTTTCATTTTTGTGTCATCTAAGCACTGAACATGTTTTATGCATGTATGCATCACCTGGCTTTTCTATAGAAGTGTAAATCATTGAAGGATATCAGCTTTGTAAACAGGGACATTGGGTGGATTGTGCATGCCAGTTGAGTATGCACTATTTTAGATATTTATTTGGAATACACTTTTATGAATACCAATGATTGCAACCACTGTTCCCTCTAAACTGCGCGCGTGCGCAATTGCGCACTGCTGACACGGTCTCCGTGAAGACTCGCTGATGATTTTAAGTGCTGTTTAATCCCTTTACGTTCCGACGGCCCGCCCTCGGGCAAAGATCCGCGCGTAAAATTACGTACGCGTAATTGCGTAATTTTACGCACTGTTTTGCAGCATTTTTGCGTTTTAAACATGACAAAACGGACAAAACAAAGGAAGTACGCGACCGAGGACACTGTGGATGTTTGTACAAGTTAAACTAGAGGCATCTCGGACCCGGAGCGGTTCGTGGAACCGAGTGAAGATCTAATGGTGGACTGAGGAGTAGAGGGACCTTATGTTTTGATGGACTGGATGCTGTTCCTGATCGGTAAGCGTGGTTTATTCTGCTATTGACTTAATTGTGGGTCAAATGTGTATTATGTGTAATCATTAGCATTAGCTAATGCCAATCTGCTACCCCCGACCACCACCAATCATCACGCACACACCACTTGGGCGAAGTGTCTTGCGTAAGGACACAATGACAGATACAGATTCCTCTCAGTGTGTATTGGTCATTGATACTGTCACTAGTTTATGAGTTGTAAAAATCAAATGATTGTGTCATATACTGAAAAACAGTTAACGGACTGTCTCCCAGACACAGTAGGACAATCTCACTCAGTCACAGCAAAAGCTTCACACAATGGCTTATACTCATAATACAAGTCAGAGCTTTATCATACAAATGTTAAGTGTGTTTTCAACACTGGAGTTTACAGTTGTCTTGGTTTGGTTGGAAGCTCATGTTTTGCCATAGTTAAAATTAAATATTTATATTTATATATATTGACAGGGACAGTGTACATTAATAGCATTGCTGCAAATGCACCAGAATTAGTCAAAAGGCTATTTTTCATCTGGCAGACCTGTCTCCCTAAAAACAAGAGTAAAAATATTATACAGCAAAAATTACAATATACTATAAAAAAAACATTAAAAACAGATATAACAAACACTGTCAACAAAAGTGTTCAGAAACGACAAACAAAACACAGGCATCATTCAAGACAGTCCACAGCCATTCCACAACATCCAACTCAAGAGAAAACACAAGTGCTCGTCTGGTTAGTCAGGGGGAAGTCATTAGTATTGTTAATGCAGACATGTTTGATGTGTTATGAACCAGTTTTTAAAATGTTTTTTGAACAGAATATAGGTGCTTATTTCTCTGATGAATACTTCCAATAGCATTAACATACTACACAGGTCATGAGCAAGATTTTTGTCATTTTCATTGTATAAGTGGCTAAAGCACTTAACTAAAAGTCTTATAACAGAAATGTAAATGCGGTAATTTGATTCTTTTAATAAACCATTTAACTTGGATGGATGCGATGCAGCATGACCACAGTGCACACGTCTGATGTCGCTCACAGTGGTCCATGGGACCGCTCAGGGAGTTTGTGTGTTTGCTCAGACTCATGAAAAAGTAGAGGGAACATTGATTGCAACCCATCTAGATGAGTTTACAAAGAAGATTCTATCCATTACTATACTGTGCCAAGGACACCTCCAGCTTGGTCCTTGTTAATAACTCTATTTGGCCTACGTCACCCGAAGTTATAATACTCTCTACAGTGGTAATATTGTATATTCAAGTCTGGCCATGGTCCCATTGGGCAGCAAAATAATCTATACAGTAATATAGTAGTGCAAGTTCCTTATCAATAATGCAATACAGTCTTACACATTTATAACTAAAGTTGGTAAAAGCACACCCACTCATTTATTAACGGTTATGTTATATTACCTTTAGCTGTATAGTTGCCCTCACTCTTAAGGTTTGAGCTCTAGTGTGACACCTGGTGGGTTAAAGGGCACTTTTCTGGTGGTCCTCTATTTGCTTGTCTTCATGGAGATGCAATGCCATTTGCCTGGAATCTTTCACAGTATGACATCAAACTTATCTATCTCTATGGTGACAAGCAGGTGACGCTGCCAGGCCATGTTACGGGTCAGATCTGTGGAAAATGGACCCCGCTCATTGTAATGCTTTTCTCTCAAGGTATTTCTGAGCAATGAAAACACCTGTAATAATAATGTCAATAAGCTGTTGGAGCTGATTTGCAATGCAAACCTTGGAATATACTAATTCAAATTTTGGTATTAAAACAATATATGCATAAAAATGGATGAGAAACAAAAATTAGATAGAAGTAAAAACGGAGGTCAGAGTCTTATTAACATGCATTGGTTATAAGGATTAGGCAAACATCTGCTGGAGCAAAGCTCATCATTCATCATTAACACAAACTGCAATGTGAAACTACTGACACCTCACTGTATATTCACACACATCACCTGGCCCTGTGTAAAAACACAAGTTTGGAAACACGCTAGTGAAAAGGGTTGATAATGAGTTGTAGAAAACGCAAACTATGCTAACGCTATCCTTAATTAGGTGAGTTTCATGACATGTGTGGCATATTATTCATTTAAAGCTGTAAAATGGATTTCAGATTCACACGACAAGCTTCGTTAGTCCAAAATAAAACATTAATATTAGTCTTATTGGAAGTCTGTCTTGCAGTGTGTACTGACGCAAACCTTATAATTAAACCTGTAGTCAAATTTGTGTTTGTTTATATAACCTCTGGAGCCTCATTGAAGCTTCACTTTCCACAATACCTTTTGGTGGGACTGAGTAGCATATACTAACAAAATACAACTCAGTACCTTTCAAAGCTAAGTATGTAGTCTCCCTCTACCTAGACTGTACTAAATGTGCTGACAGACTACTATTACTAATACTTATAACTGCTGCTATGAAAAAAATTCCATCACTATCTGCTACTACCACTGCTACAATATATTGTATAGCACAATATACAGCACTGCCTACAGTATTAACTTTAGCAATAATCCACCTTTTAACGCTACAAGTGGTATGACCAGATGATTTTAGAAGTTCCAAGGTCCCGGCTAAAAAACTAGAGGGGACCGGGCTTTAGCTCAAGCTGGTCCCAAGCTCTGGAACAATCTTCCTCTGGGTATTAGAACAACCCAGTCTTTAAATATTTTTTAAGTCTTTGTTGAAAACTCATTTGTTTAGACTGGCTTTTAACACAAACTGAGCAGGACACTTGTGTTATATTGTTTTATCGTGTTTTTGCATTTTATTTGAGAAGACTGCACATTATATCACATTTGTGCCGCATTTTGGGCAGCTGTGGTTGTTTTTATAAATAAATTTGACTTGACTTGACCAGTGGTGCTGTTAAATTTTCATGACCAAAAGAACAAAAATGTTGTACAATGTTTAAAGCCACATCCACAATATTTTTATTTTTGAATTTTTTATTTTATTTATTGCATTAAAAAACAGAAAAACACTTACTGTGAGAAGATTTGTACGTATTTTTTAGTGTTAGCCCCCTGATGCCTCATTCAATCACCTTTAATTAAGTCTACACACTGCATCTTCACATGGGTACATTGGAAACAGTAGGACACAGTGGTAAGTCACATTTCAACCTTGTTATTTTCTCCTAATTTTGACAAGGATGACTGACTTCACTCACTGACTCACTTCACTCACATTTAAAGATAGTGTAATGACATAGGTTGGTCTCTAATGGGAAAACTACAGCTTTAGGAGACTGATGGTTAGCTTTTAAGTGCTCTCCATCACAAGCCCCTGTCCATCCAATGAGTCAGAGCCAACTCAGCATCGACTGGCCAAGGCGGGAGCAGCTGCCGTGGGAGGACTGGACTCCTGACATGTGTAGGAGCATGTACGTTTACTGTATAGGGTGAACCTTTTGAATATAAATACCCTGTTTACCACGGAATAGAAATAAACACTCTGAGCTTGGAATAAAACATTGTGTATTAAAGAACACTAAACACCATCTGCCATGTTCAGGGCTTCAATGTAAATATTTCTGCTTCTGTGCAAAAGATGGAAAGGCTGGTGTTTAACGGGCACAGTGAAGACTATTTCTTTTTCCATTACTGTTTCTTTTCAAAGACCTTGAGGAGATTGTGTGTTTTAAAACACAGCTTTACAATCTCACATCATTCATTTATAACGTCATTGCAAAATTATTTAAAGTTGTACTACCATAGACTGTATAAAGACGTGGACTAAGTGAGCTCCAGTCAAAAGAAGCTCATCAAGGCTAGCAGGAACAGGAGCAAATTTGGAGCCAAGAGCCTATGTGCATTTATATATACAGTCTGTGTGTACCATATAGGTACCTACTTGTTTTCATTGAGATGTTATTGATTTGTCTAGAGTGTTCCCCAGTACGGCATAATACGTTTTTACATCATCTTTACACTTCTTCAATTAGTATTTCTCTAGCTGGTGCACGTCTCCATAGATCTGACCTAATTTGGCCGACTCCTTGGAGACATACAAGTTTAATGCCCTACTCTGACACATTGCAGGTAAAAACAACCCCATTGAGACAAGCAGGTGGCGACCTCCCTCCACCAAAAAGTAGCGTGGTTACACCTTTAAAGAGAAATGAGACACAAAAACACAAATGAGAACAAAATCCAACCTCCAACCTTCTATGGCAGTCACTATAGGAGTATGTACATGTTTGACTGATTACACGGACCATCTTAAGAACATTAATTTATTCTCATACACGCTTTTTGTAGTTTAGACCTTAAGCAAAGTATAGACCCAGACCAATGATAACTCAATTCACTCAAAATCCCTCTCTCATTTTTACCCAGTTGGTTGGATTCACCAACGTCACTCCCACATGTAAACATTTAAACATTAAGTGAAGTGCTCTCATAGTAATAAACAAGCCCGTCGATAGGAATTTCAGGGCCCGGGGCAAGAAGTTTCACATGGGCCCCCCTCTAATATAAATTAATCTCCTGAAGGTTTAAGTCTAGACTCCTAAAACCCTGGGCCTCGGGACAAAAGACCGCCTTGTCCCCCTGCCTACTCCCCTGGTGACAAAGGGTATACATGCAGATTGCATTTTCTTTAATATCTCTTGAATCAGCTCTGACAGCCACAGAGGACCAATTATTTTGTCCAACTGAACAGGGTTAAGTCACTATAGTGCTGCTTCAAACCATAGCATATATTTCTGTATTAATATCTAACTGTATTCTATTACCAGCAACAGCTCCTTTTCTGTAAAACCCCAAGGCTACTGAGAACATGTTCCCTCACTTCTGTACATGCCTCTCTAAAAGCATTTAAAAACACTCAAGCAATCCTCTTGATTCACGCAGCTGCTTTGAGCCTCCACTGCAGCCACTAACATGCACTTGATCAGATCTTTGTCCTCACGTTGAAGACTCCGCCCCATCCACTGTGACACAAAAGAGAAAGTTAACATCAGACATGACTAGTGTGAACTTTGGGACCTATTTTGCACCCACGTCAGTGTGAAGACAACATACAGAGAGAGTCGCTCAAGAGAGGAGCGCTAATTGCTAATCGACAACAGCTGCAACTGGCTCTCAGCATCACGGCCAGCTCCTCCCCAGGGAAAACCTGCAAATGAAAGCATCGCCATGGGTTATGCACAAATTACTGGGAATAAATCCAATGGTGAATCATATGGAAAAGTACTCCTTTCCACCCGAACTGCCCTCGCACTGTCCGGTCCACTTTAAATTATTTAGCATGTGCAATTTTAGCTACCGACGCTCAGCAGAGGAACTCCTTCAGTAGACTAGACTAGAGCACCACTCACCTCTTACCCTGTCCGACACGCTTATACTGGGGGATGCAGGGCTGATAAGACTCAAAACATGGCTCACAAAAAGAGACCCCCAACCAAGTGATTGAGCTAAAGAACACACAGTATATGAACAATGATTATCCAATGTTGATGCCTATACACCTGTGTGTGTGTGTGTGTGTGTGTGGGGGGGGGGGGGTGTAGGGGTGTGGGGGGTGTGTGTGTGTGTATATATATATATATATACACACACACACACACACACACATACATACATGTATATACAACCCCAATTCCAATGAAGTTGGGATGCTGTGTAAAACTTAAAAAAAAATACAGAATACAATGATTTGCAAATACTTTTCAACCTATATTGAACTAAATAAACTACAAAGACATGATATTTAATGTTCAAACTGATAAACTTTATTTTTTTATGCAAATATTCACTCATTTTCAATTTGATGTGTGCAACACGTTCCAGTAAAGCTGGGACAGGGGCATGTTTACCACTGTGTTACATCACCTTTCCTTTTAACAACAATCAATAAGCGTTTGGGAACTGAGGACACTAATTGTTGAAGCTTTGCAGGAGGAATCCTTTCCCATTCTTGCCGAATGTACAACTTCAGTTGCGTAGCAGTCCAGGGTCTCTGTTGTCATATTTTGCGCTTCATAATGTGCCCCACATTTTCAGTGGGAGACAGGTCTGGACTGCAGGCAGAGCAGTCCAGTACCCGCACTCTTTTACTACGAAGCCACGCTGTTGTAACACATGCAGAATGTGGCTTGGCTTTGTCTTACTGAAATAAGCAGGGACGTCCCTGAAAAAGACGTTGCTTGGATGGCAGCATATCTTGCTCCAAAACCTGTATGTACCTTTCAGCATTAATGGTGCCTTCACAGATGTGCAAGTTACCCATGAGCACTAACACACCCCCAGACCATCACAGATGCTGGCTTTTGAAATTTGAGCAGATAACAGATGGTCCTTTTCCTCTTTGGCCCGCAGGACATGACGTCCATGATTTCCAAAAACAATTTGAAATGTGGATTCATCAAACCACTGCACACTTTTCCACTTTGCGTTAGTCCATCTCAGGTGTTTCTGGGTGTTGTTGATATATGGCTTTCGATTTGCATATTACAGTTTTAACTTGCACTTAGAGATGTAGCAACGAACTGTGTTAACTGACAGTGGTTCCCTGAAGTGTTCCTGAGCCCATGTGGTAATATCTTTTACACATCCATGTCTGTTTTTAATACAGTACTGCCTGAGAGATCGAAGGTCACAGGCATCCAGTGTTGGTTTTCGGCCTTGCTGCTTATGTGCAGAGATTTTTCCAGATTCTCTGAATCTTTTGATGGATATTATGGACCATAGATGACGAAATCCCTAAAGTGAACCTGTTCACCTGTGGAATGTTCCAAACAGGTGTATTTTAAGCATTCCTCAACTTTCCCATTCTTTTGTAGCCCCTGTCCCAGCTTTATTGGAATGTGTTGCAGACATCAAATTGAAAATAAGTGAATATTTGTATAAAAACAATAAAGTATTATAAGTAAGTTAAATATCATGTCTTTGTAGTTTATTCAGTTCAATATAGGCTGAAAAGGATTTGCAAATCATTGTGTTCTGTATTTTTTATTTATTTATTTTTTTTTAAGTTTTACACAGCGTCCCAACTTCATTGGAATTGGCGTTGTATATCTCTTATCCTTTGTCCAAGCTCGGGTCCTGAGAGCTTGAGGGTTCTGCGCAGTATCTTTGCTGTTCCTAGTACTGCGCTTTTCTGAACTGAGATGCCTGTTGATATTGGCCTATACGTTTGCCCATAACAGATTTATCTCTCTCTATTGTGCTGTCTATATATTTCATAGATTTTTGGAGATGCACATGAAATTCCATCATTGTAGTTGATAGGTTCACCTTTTTAACCTATATTACAGTTCAAAAGGGAAGAGAAGACAAGAGAGATTATTTTGTCTCAATATTGAGGAGAAAAAGCGGGGAGGCAAAACCTTCAGTTACAACATCACAGTTACACCTCGCACCCTATTTCTGAAGGCCCACCGTTTTTCTCCTCCTTTTATTAAAGTTAGGAAACCCTAGTTACAAACACATACATACTCTGAAGGGATGGGGGGACATCTTAGCAAGCAGTGTAAAAACATATGACGAAATTCATAGAGAAATATATTCTGTTTTTGCATTTCCAGAAGGTCACTCTTCCCCTTCGCACAAACATCCTCCCATGATGTTTCTGTTTTAGGGTTTCACAGTGACCTTCTTCCCGTGGGATCCTGCACTTTCAAAAGACATTTTCTGCAAGACTCAAGAACAAACATTAGTGCAGATTACATAGTTTACATAGTTGAATATAATGATTATAATAAAGAGTGAACATTACAGTACCTTTAAAATGAACAGTGAGATAACATAATATAACTTGAATATATATTTTGAATCCATCAGTATAAAAGGGTTTTGATTCAACTTGGGTTTTGCTCATACCGATGGCCATTTCTGCTACTATAGTAATGCACTCAATACAATATATGTGATTCTATAGTCTACTCCCCTCTGGCAGCTGCCAGCAGTGTGACCAGCACTTAACCACCTGTTGATAGCCAATCAGGCTTGAATATGATTCATTCCAATTTTTTTTTTTCTGACTATTGAAATTCTGAATATTTCTAATGCAATTTCCCATGTAGGTGTCAATTCATTAATATTCAGGAGACTGCATGCGTTCTCAAAGATAACCCAAAATAAGGATGGGATAGATGGGAAGATAAGGACAGATTATACAAAATTGCCTTTTATGGGCTTTTAACCATGTTATAACAGTGTTTCCTCATCATTAACTCAAAGTTATATTTTGATTGATTCACGCATTTGAGGCTTCAGTGCTCAGGAAAGTCTTGTTTTCACCTACCCCCCATCCCCACCCACTTTATAAAAATCAGAGGTCATACATGTAGGGTTCAAGAGGGTTCACTTTTTTTTTCTTATAATAAACATAAGTAAATTAAAATCTGTTTGGTACAGTGAAATATGATTAGTCACTGGACCTGTTTTTTATTATTATTATATAAAGATTCATTAGATAAATTGCCTGCTGGAGGCACCACTCGTCTAGTATAAAAAGTTTTGTTCTGGCGTCATGTCCTTCTGGGTGCCTTATGCTGGTAGTTTCATGCTGGATGAAATCAGGTTGGAATCATATTGTTACTCTTTATTATAGCTATTGTAATTATGCCCTTGAAGTCTTTGTTTATCCACCTATGTTGTTTCTTAGCCTTCATTTATTTATTTTTTTGTTTGTTTTGAACCTGTTGTTTTCCATTTTCTATCGCTCACCTCAGATATAAGCAGTTTTTTTTTAAGCTTGTTGGATATGTTTCTCCTCCCTCTGTCGTCCTCCTCAGTGATGATGGTGGTGTGCTTGCATAATGTTCTGTCTATGCAAAGTTTATGTGCAGTAGCGAGCTCTGATGGACACAAGGACAAATGGAGGAACTAACAAAGCCCCTTAAGAAGGAGGAAAGGAAAGGAGGGAACAACAGCTTTTTTGGAAGTAAACATCAAACATGGAATGGATGGAAAAGTCAAAACTATAGTCTATAGGAAACCAACACACACAGATCAATATCTCCTTTGGACTTCAAAACACTCAACTGAACACAGACTTTGTGTAGTGAGAACATTATTCCAGCACAAAATACAGTTCAAAAAATGCAATGTACTATATATAAACATATACATATATATAAACATATACATCGGGGAAACAGAGAAATTTCAATACGAAAAAAAAAGTACGAAAAAAGGACCTCAAGGGCAGAAAAAGAGAGGATGCACCAGGAAAATCTCAAATCAGAAATATCCGACCACTGCAAAGACAAAAATCATATTACAGATTGGGAAAATAATCAGAACAGAAGGACACAAATACAAAAGGTGGATACTCTAGGAAACAGAGAACATCAACTCCAAACAAAGAGGAAGGAGCTTCTGTGCTCCAACACGTCTGGGACATGCTTCTCCAGAGAACACCAGGGAAGTATAATAAAATCTGGAAGGTGAACCCAAGATGGTGTCATATTGTTTTCAATAGCCTGTGCTCATTGGCCCATGGGCACAAAAATGATGTTCTCTTCCATATTACTTCCTCAATATGGGCTAGTGCCTCCCACCGTGTTACATCAGAAGCAGACAGATAGCTGCTAGAGTGGAGCTAGTGCAGGCTCAAAGTGGGCTAGGCAAAATTTTACAAAGCTAACTTTTTGGAGCTTTGAGGATTTCAAATGTTTAAATGTCTATTTTGTGAAAATCATTTGAGAAAAATCCCAACAAAATTGACCCTTTGTGAAAGCAGTGGATGCCCTGTGAGCTGAACACGGGCTATGGAACTACTATGGAACAGCCACCGGCTTTTACCAGATAACTAAAAAAGCTATACAACTTAACTAAACTAAAGCATAAGCCACACAGGTTCCCTCATTAAGGGAGGCAAGAGAGTTCCAGTTTAAATAGTACCATTTATTTTAAATTGCATAAAGCTTGAGTTAGACTTCTGATTGTTATAATTTCCTCACTATAAAAGGACCAATATAATTCACTGGAAAAGTTTGGGTCTTCAGTTTCACCAGCCATTCAATTACACCCATTCAGCTTGACATTAGGGCAGGAAGGAACAAAAAGGTTAAGGCAAGACAGCAGAACACACTGCAGGGTGCCGCTCACTTAAACTTCTGTTAAATTATAAGTCTATAGCTGGTTAATTAAAGTATTTCATTGTCATGCTAACAATTCGAACATACTGCTTCAAGGCTTGCAGCCAAGCTCAGACAGCAACATCAGCTCAGCCAGGCCATGACACACATGGACCCATGACCACAGACAGGCGAGCAGGCCCTTGCCCACAGTAGAGTGCTATGAGGGCTGCAGAGCCAGGCCCTCAGCTATACCTCTAAACTAAATTTAAAATAAATAACTCACATAAGTTCACCTAAATGTGAGAAGTGTATTGCTTAAATCAACCATCATACCTAGCATCATGAAGTCAGAGAGAGATCAAAGACTGCTGGGAAACCTTATAGTTTTTACTCTATTGCCACTTGCTGGTTGCTCCACAAAGTCCACTCCACCCTACAACACGTGGAAGATGACAAATGCCCACTGAAACATGTCAAGGTAAAAACAAACCTTTTGTCCTAAAAAAGAACACACAGTTATTCAAAAGAAGACATAGTGAATTTCATTAATGTAAACCATCGTCCTAACTTGGGATGGTCCAACCACAGCTGCTAATTTGTCTCACATGTCCCTCAAATGGAAAAGACATCTCCTTAAGGAAATTCAATCAGAATCAGAACAAAATATATTCCTTATTTTGCCTTAAATAGTTTAGTGCTTCTCCTGTTGATTCTATAGAAATCCACACTGTTTCCTCTGAGTTTTTTCCTCTTTTTTATGTGTAAGCTACCTGTTAATCAGGCCCAACTGACATTGGGGAGACAGGATATGGTTTCCCACGTTCCCACATGTCTTTGTAAAGTTTTGTCAAGGTATGTGGCTTTAGCTGGCCTGGTAAGTGTGTGTTGGTCTGCTCCGGCAGTCCTGGGTTATGTGGCATTGGGCTTCCTTCTCTTCAGAGCATTGAAAAGAAGGAACCCCAGAGATTAAAGTGGTATGTGTGTCTGGTGCAAATGGAAACTTATAATTGAAGGAAAGTGTAATATGATTGATCATTCAGATGTGTGGTACCTGACCCTCAGCACGACTGCTGCTGCCTCCTTCTGGTTTGTCCTCATCTTTCATCCTGACTGTGTCTCAGACTGTGCCTTGTCTGCCCAATGAATGATGGGACATCAACTGAACTAAACTGTGAATGGATTGGTGTGATGGAGAAAGTGTAGCTCAGTTGGTAGATCTGAAGGTTAGCGGCTTGAATCCCGCTCTCAACATCAAACTTCATGCACCTCACCCCCAGTGTCTGTGTATGAATGTGTGTGAATGTGTGTGAATGTGTGTGAATGTGTGTGAATGTGTATGAATGTGTATGAATTTGTATGAATGTGTGTGAAAATAATAATACGGATAGTAAAAAAGTTATCAGATTCTAAATCAAACGATGTATATAAGCTAAATAGCTGTTTTCTCAAGCGTTACAGTAATGTATTAGTTAAACCTTTGACACATCTAGTCAATTTGTCCATAAAAAAATCTAAATTTCCCTTAGGTTGGAAAAAAGCAGTGATTGTGCCAATTTTTAAAGCGGGTAGCCCAGATTCTATGTCCAATTACCGGCCAATATCAATTTTACCTATACTGTCCAAAGTAATCGAAAAAATTGTAGCAGCACAACTCACTAATCAGCTCCTCAGCTTGCAGCAGTTTGGTTTCAGAGCAGGGTATTCAACCGTAATAGCAAACTGCTGTTTTATTGAAAATATTAAAAAGTCCCTCGATAGAGGTGAGGTCGTAGGAGCTGTGTTTCTCGATCTAAAAAAAGCCTTCGAAACTGTTAATCACAGTTTGTTTTTATCAAAAATGACATTACCGTAAATTTCGGACTACAGAGCGCACCTTGATATAAGCCGCACCAGCTAAATTTGAAGAGAAAATCAATTTTGTACATATATAAGCCGCACCTGAATAAAAGCCGCAGGTTTTCATATTGTAACATGAGACATTTACACAGAAAGACGGTGCACCGACACGCTTTTTTTTAAACTGTGCCTGAAAATTGGCACCAACACGACAACAACACGGGATGAACACATCTGCAGGTTTAGAAAATAAAGCTGCACCAACACGGAAAATCTGCTTTTATTTCCTCTGAAAACTTTTGTCGTCTTTTTACATTGACCAAGTTGGATTCATTGATGTCGAGCTTACGTGCAGTGGCTCTATTTCAGGGGTCGGCAACTCGCGGCTCCGGAGCCGTATGCGCATCTTTCAGCCTTATACTGCGGCTCTGCGTGGCTTGGGAACTGACACAGACACAGCTCACAGTCCTGCGTAAAGAGCCCTGATTTTCAGACGTTGTGCGCACAGGGGTCAGGAGCAACTTTGGCCCGTCCCTAATGACACACTAATAAGCTCGTCCGTAGATGTATCATGAAAATCCTGCTGGAAATCGCCACAGAAATCTATTTGATGTAGTAGCAAGTATATTATCTGCTCTTGTCTCCGCGGTGACGTATCACGTATAACACATCAGACACGACGCACAAAAGTAGAGCCACAAGCGAGTGAAAATGAGCCAAAACAAAAGTCTTTGGAGATCTTTTTAACAAAGGGGAAAAGGACAACTGAGGAGCCAGAAGAAGAGACTACGACCTCCAAGAAAAAGAAAGATAAATTTAACAGACAATGCCTACTTAAAATCTGGGTTTGTCGCTACAGGTGACTCACGCACAGAGTCCGCTCTGCGTAACATACGGGAAAAGCAAATAAGGCAATGAAACCTTCAAAACTGCTTTGGCACATGGAGAATAAGCACCTGGGATTAAACGATACGCTACGAGTTTTTTTGTTGTTGTTTTTTTAAAGAAACTGCGGAGTAGAGTAGACATAATCACATAATCAGCGCGATGCATGATGCAGCGGTTTGGTGAGTTGTATTTTTTTAATGCACTTAAGTTGTTTTTGCCATATTTATCTGCCACGTGTAGAAGGCTTGTCCGTGAAAGTAAAACCTACATTATTCCGTTACATTATTGTTATTATACAGTGTTATCTTCATTTTAGATGTCAAAAAGTATTTGCGGCTCCCAGTGTTTTATTTTATGTGGAAAGTGGGTCCAAATGGCTCTTTGCGTGTTAAAGGCCGACCCCTGCTCTGTTTCCTTTCTGTTTCTTTATCTTAAAAACTGCATCATATCCATTTCATGATGCGCAAAATGATCGTTCAAAATCAAAACTAGTGAATTCTTCAGAGCAGAATCTTTCCCCACGTCTGTCTCACTTTTACGTTTACAGCTAGAGAGCGCCCCCCAGGGTCCGTTATCCAGTAAAATTCCATATATAAGCCGCACTGCTGTAAAAGCCGCAGGGTTCAAAGCGTGGAAAAAAAGTAGCGGCTTATAATCCGAAATTTACGGTATTTAATATCGCCCCTGAGGCAATTTGTTGGTTTGCCTCTTACCTTCAGGATAGGAAACAGTGTGTTAAAGTGGCCGAAAATAAATCTTCATTTGTAAATATTCGCATGGGCATACCTCAGGGCTCCATATTGGGACCATTGCTGTTTAGTCTGTTTATAAATGATCTGCCCAGGTGTCCGCTGCCAACTTTATGCGGATGACGCAGTTTTTTATGCACCCGCCAAGACACCAGAGCAGGCCACGGATGTTTTGTCTGCATGCATGGCTGAGGTTAGTCAGTGGCTAACTCAAAATAAGCTGACTCTAAATTTTTCAAAAACTGTGTCTATGTGTTTTTCTATTAAAAAATTAAATGTAGACCAAAGATTTCAAATAAATTTGCAAAATGATAAAATACAAGTAGTTAACGATTTTAAATATCTTGGGTTGGTCCTAGACCCCCAACTAAAATTTGATAAGCATGTTAAGAGTATAGCCAAAACAATACAAAGAAATCTAAATTGCTTTAAATTGATAAGACAATATATTCTAAATCAGGCAGCCCTGCTGTACATGCATGGTATGATTTTTTCTCATATCTCCTACTGCATGACAGCATGGGCCCAGGCAGCTCCCTCAGCCACAAAGCGCATTGGTTCTTTGTACAACCAAGCAATCAAAATTATGGATCGAAAGCCAATCCGTTTTCATCATTGTCACATCCTTAAAAAATATAATCTATTAAGTTTCGAAAGTTTTACTAGTTTATGTTTTCTTAAATTATGTTTTAAGTGTATTCATAACTGGGCCCCAGAATCACTCAGTACATTTATACAAAGACTAAACAGCACCAGAGTGACAAGAGGCACCGTAAACAAGAACTGTAAAATCCCACAATGCAGAACCTCTTTTGGACAGTCTGCCTTTTCATACCAGAGCTGCAAACTGTGGAACTCACTGCCCATTGAAATAAAGAACATTTCTGAGTTAAAAATGTTCACCTCTAGGGTTAAGAACTGGCTGAAAATGAGTCAAAACTGTACCCACTTGTAAATAAGTAGTATGACAGTTGGTGAGTGAGAGAAAGTGTGAGTGTTAAATGTATATTTGGGCACTGATGTAACTATTTTAAGGGATAAGTGTTTTAATATACTTTGCATATTAGTAAATTGTAAAAAAAGCCCAACCAGGGATGGGAGTTGAAAATTAGCTCTTGCTATAAACTCTGTATGCATCACATCAGCTGCAATGTTCATTTTGTAACTGTGTCTGATTGCATTGTCCCTGTCAAATAAATATATATATAAATAAATAAAGTGTGTGAATGTGTGTGAATGTGTATGAATGTGTGTGAATGGGTGTGAATATGTGTGAATGGGTGAGTGGTTCCTTGGGGTGAAGCACTTTGAGAGTGTTGAAGGTGGAGAAGTGCTGTGTAAAAATGTAACCATTTACCATGTTATTGTGAAAATGAAACCGAACAACAAAGCAACTTTCAAGCCACAAACTAAAGTAAAATCTCCCACAAGGTGGCATAAAACGTATCTATTTCCACGGAGAATGTTCCAAAGTGCCACCTGCAGAAAGTTATAAACTGAAACTTTAAAATAAACAAGCCGTAAAGAAGCTATTCTAAATAAATGTTACTAAATTATTTCAACTTCTGTGTCAATGTACTCTGTGTATGGGGAAATTATACAAAGCTAAGGCTAACAACAACCACTCACTGTGTCCCCTTTAAGACTGTAGACTGTCCATGAGACGATCCACTATGCTGAAATAACTACCAAAATGAATGTGCTAGAGGCAAGAAACGGAGGAGAGCGTCAAAAATGTGATTACGACTGGGTCAGAACATCTCCAAATGGTACTGCACTTTGCTAGTACTCTCAGGGAGGACAGGTGATGCATGTGTTGCTGCTATTAACTGGTTTTGAGATGTGTCAGGCAATTTCATTTTTGTGTTTGCATGTCAGAAAAGTGGTCATGCATAGTTGATTACTTTATGGAGAAAAAAAGTTTTACCACCCAGTAGTTATTTCAAGTACCTGCATTCACAATCATGTTCACAACCATGATGTGAATCATGATGGTCATATGGGTTGTGATGTGGGTCCATTTGGTTTAAAACACCACCAGAGACAAGCTCCGTTCCATGTTGTGTCCAGTACTCCCCTGTGGCTCTGAAACACCAGTCTGTCAGAACACGGACATATGAAGCAGACTTAATCTCAGGAAATCTATATGTAGCTGCATGCTCTACGATGTCACAATGAATATGGCATCAAAGTTTTATCTGACAGTTACTACATGTTTCAAAGAAAGCTCTCATATTGTACCAGAAGATTGGGTTATGAATAATAGAAAAATAAGCACAAACGGTACAAATGCAGAGATCTGTGTCAATGCAGAGGAGTGATGACGACCAAGCTGTGCCAGTATTATTATTATTATTATCATTATTATAGAGTAATTGCACTGTGGGAGTATAGGATCACGCTGTAAATGCAGGTTTCTGTGGCTGGGTGGTACATGGAGAGGTAGAGAGAGGGGAGGACAGAGAGAAAAGCAGTTAGAGAGGTGGAGGAGGAAAAAGAGGAGGAGGAGGGGGAGAAAGAGGAGAGTGAATCTTGTAGAAGAGCGACAGACCAAAGCTAGAGTGGACTCAGAGCAGCTCACTGTTGACACTCCACTGACAGCGTCAAGCGAGTTTACGCGCAGGACTGATTACACGCATTAGGGTAAGTGCATCTACATTACTCTGTAGAGATCTGGTCATTTATTTCTAGAGTCATAATTTTACTCCTTGACTTCATGTTTAATTTTAATTGCACTGGCATTACTGAAACTACTACTGAAACATAAACTGCTTATCAACAACTCATTATTTGGAGAGGAGATAAACTTTTTCTCTAATTAAACTAAAACTAACTTTGAATGAAGCATTTCTGCCCTGCATGCCTTTCCAATACTTAAGATTTTCTGCATAGAATAGTACAGAGAGAACTTGTCTGGATAGCAGGTGATTTGTGATATTGACATATTAATTAAATATACCTTCGTTAGCACTGATTTGCCTTTTAATTTTCTTGTTCCCCTTTCTGAAGTAAACCCCTGGCACAAAAGGTACTTGGTAATTGCTGACTAGTGAACCCATTTTTGATATCATTAGATTAAAAATAAATTCATAACTATCATTAAAATATGAAAAGATTTAATTTCCCCATATAGTGAACATAATAGCACAAGATGATCCTGTGCTCTAAGACTACAATATGCATAATTACCTTTTGTCTTCGATTAGGCGTATGGTAGGTGCCAGACTTGGATTCTCATTTCATCCCTCACCTTCATCTGTCTGAGTGGTCTGCTTCAAGCCTAGTGTAACTAACTGGATTGTGTGAAAATGGAAAAGGTGTAATCAGAAGTAATCCATTTACTCATAAAGTGTGGCTTCTTGCTGTCTTGACATTATTATAAAAAATCAGGTGATGTACTCATTCAATTTCCTCGAAGAGACTTGTTGACCATGTTACATACACAATATGTGGTGGGCACACAGAGTGAAAATTTATATGTAAACTAGTGAACATTTGACCATGAAAACAAAACTAAAATTGGATTCCATAAAATTAATGTTTTCAATGGCACAATATATATGTTTGGAACCAAAAATATAATCACCACTCCTGTATTTTTAATTGTTCAGTTCGATAAAATATAGGTTTGTTATAGACAGAGATTCTCCAGATGACATTTAAACCTTTTCGAATGAACAATCACACTAACTAGTTTCATAAAATATAGTGACTGGTCCATGAAATGTAGCTGCCCTCCTCCAAATGGTTTAAAGCACTGCCAGCTCCAAAGCCAGGCTATGTGACATTTACCGAGTGCTACTATCATTGTTTCGATTCTCTCTTCTGTCCCTGAAAGACTGCCTATTGTAATTGTGTCAAATATCAAAGTTATGAAAGTGTTTTTGAACAATGAACCAGGGGCAGAGATGTTCAGTCAGTGTCTGAAATGAGAGAAAAATGTGTCTTTTATGTGGGCATGTAGGTTAAAGCCATAGGTGGGGGTCAAAAAGATGGAAAGTGTTTGAAAAAATGATTTGATCTATAACATATGATATATATGGCAATCTTGAGTATTAAGTAGTGCAGACATCTTAGACTTTTATTCTTTTCCTGGGATTTGTATTATTCATCACAGTTTTCTAGACAGAATGCACACATGCAGCCTGAGATGTGACTGGGTGTGCGTTAATAGACAAAATAATGTGAATATTTACATTTCAAAGCAAACAAACACTTTTATTATGTCCAAATTAGTGCATGCCATATAGATTGACTTGTCACATAACAGAAAATTGGTGGTTCAGCCCAGCGTCATTTGTTGTGTATTCAATGAAGGTATGTAAAGATGAATCATAGTAAATGTAGTAATGCTTTCACATCATAAACAGAAACTGCACTGTGATAATATACAGTCTAAGTGTATTTTGCATGCCATAGGTCCATGCCAACAGGTCGATTGCATGATAAAGATATAACATACTGAGAGTCAAGGCTATTACATGGAAATCAAAAGGAAAATCTTTATGGGGATCACTTTCATCATGCTGGTACTTCTCTACATCACCTTTACATTACATTACGTTACAGAATTGGAAGTCATGATTTCTTTGCGAAATAAACGTTCACTTTAAGACCATGACACTCAATGTATCTCAATCCTAGAGGAAATGCCAAATACTTGTATTTATGAGGCAGTGTACTGGGAATACAAGTGATCATATGCAATAGGACTGGTATGTGCAGTATAATCATGTATGGAGTTCTCTTTTCCAACTCCCATACCAAAGATAGTAACAACCTAATCTAATGGGTCTCAAGTTGTATAAGTTACATGTGAGTGACAAGCCAACACTTTTTTTTTTCTTTTTTATGTAGTTAAGTATATAAGTATAAAGTTTGTCAAGAGATGATTCTGTGTAGGGTTCATTACTTTATTTATGCAAGCAGACATGAGTGCCTCTTTGTGAGAGTAAGTCATGGGCAAAAACCTTGGACTTGATTCATGTAAATATATGGGAAAGTAATTGCTGCATGTAGGATCATCTTAGTTACACAACAAGGAAAAATCTCATTATCCACATGTAAGGCAGGAAGTTGGAAATTTACATTGAAATAATTGACCACTTTACAAGGCACAACTGTGTGTCCGATCAGAGGCTTATATTACATTGCATTGAAAGAAAATACCTTAATCCTCAAATATGATTACAATCAAATTAGTTTCCTTCAACAAATGATCAAAAGTCTTCAATGATTTCAAAGAAAATACGTCACGGCTGACTGATGTGTGTCCCTTTGAGCAACAGGTAGGGCTGAATTTTATTTACAGAGCAAATGTGCAGATCGCGTCTTGCTTTAGCCTAAAGGTCACGCAAAGGTCAGCAGTATGTGCAAGCTTTGTGTGTGCGAACTGACTTGTGCCTTGTCACAACACTATAGTAGTTTATAAAGCACGGCATGGATTGTAAAACATGACACGTCTGTCAATCAGTATATAATGATTCAACTGAAATATACAATTATTGAGGTGTTATTGCAAAAAAAAGTGTAATTCTGTCAGCTGGACATGATCATTCACACGCTTATATGACTTGGGTGACAGTTCACACCGATGTTAGTTCAATAGACTTAACTAATTACAGATTGTGGTATCCTCAGAACTGAAGATGTCTCTTGGATGAGTTGTGAAGCGCATTAACTCCAAATCTTCTCTCCAATTGCCAGAATTACATTTTCTATTGCAGTGGAACCTGGGCAATTGAGGGATTAAACAAACATATTCAGGTGTGAGGTGATTACGATCTAACCACACGTCATAAATCGGTGCATTGGCCAACTACTTTCTTCTTCAGTGCTGTTCATTACACTTACCATAGAACAACTGTACCACCCACGCATGTAATGGGTCAAGGTAACTAGAATAGAATATAGTGATGTATTGAGAACTTGGTCCCATTCCCAGCTCAAGCCTTTACCGTGGGATGCATTGCCCTCATTTCAGCGCACCAACGGGTCAATAAGACGTTTCTGCTCAGGAAAAGATTTAAGGAATAATTAAATAAAAAACAAATTTAACTTCTGCTTGCATTACTTTTTGTTTCAATCCCAATTTTACCCCTGTAAGCCCAGAACCACACTGACTTGCAAGTATTATCCAGGATGTAGCCCACTTCAGGCTAGAATAATACACACTAGCGGACGTATGTGGAGAAAATGAATGTAGTGCTGGCACAAAGCTCAGCAAAGGACTTCCACAGTAAAAATAATGTTTGTATACTTAAATCTACTGCCTGTGAAATTTATATTGATATTATATTGATTATTGTTGTGGCTATCATGAAGGAAAGTGAAACCAGTGACTTTGCAATTATCACAGATAATGTTTATCATATTTGTGCCAAGGCTAAAAGGGTTTCATCAGACGCTGAGAGAGGGAAGCAGATGGCTTTTCAAAAATGATTTGCTTTTGGTTCTGAGGACAATTAGAGTTTAGTCTTTGGCAGGAACAGCAGCCAAAGCTTTTGCAATTTATTGTTAAGGAAATTACTCAGAATGGAACCATTAACATATAATTGAGAATTGGCTTTTCGCAGTATGGTTCTCAAACCGTGGTACTTGCACCATAGGTGGCAATATTAATTATGCCTTTGCACTGTGATAGTCGTTGGGGCTAATCCTAGTTTAGACCTGATTAACACATAGTAGTCATTATTTAGTTGGGCCAATTTCTTACTTCAGTTCAGATCTATTTTCATCGGTATAGCAGTAGTGCGCAGAGACTTTAATGGGTAGGCAAGCAGACTTGGCATGGATATCAATATTTAATCGAAAACAATTTAATAGCACCACTTTTTATACCAACTACATAGCAAAATAGTATCTTTATTTTTACTGACATTAAATATACTGAGCCATTTGGAGTTAATTAGATCCTAGATCTAGAGGCCTAGACCTACACTTTATTAATATTTTGGACTGTATTTGACACCCTCTGTACAAACAGGCCTAGTAAGTGGGCTATTTGTTTCTTCATAGATTTGTCCTACTCTTACACCTCATGTATGCAGCTGAGGATTCAGTACTATTGTTATCTATGAAATTATTATTATGGTCACTGGTTAAACTGGTGCACTGGTCAGACAGGTGCACTTATCAGACAGGTGCACTTTTCAGACAGGTGCACTAGTCAGACAGGTGCACTTAGAATACAACCTTACTATAAACGTCCCCTTAAAGTCCTCATATGTGGACAACACGTTTTTGGCTTGTCTGGGCCACAGTGCAAATTATTAGATGAAGAATAACAGCATACAAGAACAGAAACAATGTAAATATATTATATATATTCATTTTTAACTGTTTAGAATGTTTAGAATATTTGATTTTAATTTTTTTTGTTTTTCTTCCTGCTCCTGTCAGCAGCTCTTCACATGAGACACATTGTTCCAAGAGGCACAATTGTTGTTTCTCATTTTGTTTTTACATTCAGGACAAATGTTGCTGTGTTCAGGGTTATAATAAATAGTTTCTACAAATCATTATTCAAATGTTTTATCAAAATGAGTAAAATGTCCACATATGAGGACATTTGATTTACATATTTTTTTCTCAGAAACTACATAATGTAAAAAGATAATTCTTTGTATTTAGACTCATCAGGTCCTAGCCAGCCCAAATAACAAAGAGAAATTAATAAAGCACGTCATGCAAGAGCTCGGGTCTCAGGAGGTTAAACACAGTCTTGTGTTAGAACAGCACTCACACTCACCTCTAATATGAAAATCAAAGCCACATCTTTCCTCATTATTTTTGATTAAATGACTTCTTGTATTACTACCTAATATCTAATCACTATAAATGTGAAGCTAAAAGCAAGTTATTTCAGTCACTTTTGTTGAAAATTGGCACTGCTGCTGTCGTCTCCTGCTGCACATGCGCACTCACAAGAAATCTCCACAGAAGACCATGGGGTTTATTCAGCGCTTTTCTAAAACACACTTCCGGTTGTAAAAGCACATGTAGAGAGTGTGCCACAACCTCTATAGCACAGGACAACAACACATGTCAATGAGATGTTCAGAACCGCGCTTGATGCAGTCCACTCAGTGGCCAATAGGGTGTACTAAAGGACTCTATGACCCCCACACTGCTTCAAACAGTCAGAAGTGAAGGGAAAATGGTATTATTTGGATATATTTCATAACTATTTAATTATACTTTTGACATGCCTTGATTGCCCTGACTGCACACCACGGCTAATTAATTAGTCTTGGGAAATAAAATACACCCAAGCCCCCATTTTAACTTAACTGAATGCTTAAATGTTAATGAATTATTACTGCAACTTCCAAAATACTATACATGTAATAGAGTTCTAAACAAACTGTAAACTCTAACCTGCTCAGCAATTAGCGTGACATAAATAAACATATTATTTTCTTCTTCTGTTTAATCTGTCTCTTTCTCTTTTACAGTCATTTCCATGGAGACAACCAAGATGTCCATGTACAACTGCACCTTACCTTTATTAGCTGGCAAAGGCCATTACCACTGCCCTGAGGGGGAAGCCTGTCACAATTTGACATTAAACAGTAGCCATATTGATTTGGAGGACATATGCTTGTCCGAAGAGGATTATCTGGAGAAATATCTTGGTCCCCAGCGATCCACTGTATTCCTGCCTGTATGCCTCATCTACTTGCTTATCTTCTTAATTGGCGTAGTGGGGAATGTACTCACGTGTACCGTCATTGTACGGAACAAAGTGATGTGGACACCGACAAATTACTACCTCTTTAGTTTGGCAGTTTCAGATCTGCTGGTGCTGTTGCTTGGCATGCCACTTGAATTATATGAACTATGGCAGAATTACCCTTTTCTCCTAGGAAAAGGTGGTTGCTATTTTAAAACGTTCCTCTTCGAGACAGTGTGCCTAGCTTCCATATTAAATGTCACAGCTCTTAGCGTGGAGAGGTACATCGCAGTAGTGCATCCGTTACGTGCCAAATATGTCGTAACACGTACTCACGCTAAAAGGGTGATCCTGACAGTCTGGGGGGTGTCCATTTTGTGCGCAATTCCAAACACAAGCCTTCACGGAGTCACTACTCTTCATAGACCAATGATCAACCCAGACGGCAATGGTTTCGTAGCTGTCGAGATACCGGACACTGCGATCTGCACGTTGGTGAAACCGCGTTGGATCTACAACTTGACCATCCAAATTACCACGCTGCTCTTCTTCTGCCTGCCCATGCTCACCATTAGCGCCCTCTACCTGTTGATAGGGTTACAGCTGAAAAGGGAGAAGCTGAGGCAAACACTGGAGTCGAAGTCCGGGTTTGGGCAAGACAGCTTTTGTAATGTCCGAACTCAGCAGCAGAAGGCACGCCGGCAGCAAGTCACCAAAATGTTGTGTGAGTATTCAATGTTTACTGTGATAATATTATAACCAGTTGCAAACACAAACACGGGCAAAGATCAATCCATCACACAGCATTGAAAGTAATCATGAGGGAAAAAGCCAAGTGGATAAAAAGATTAAAAAAGGTGAAAGATGGATTTTTATTCTTTTTAATATGCCAGAGTCAGCGGAGCCTGAGCTTACGTATTTCTCCTTCTGTGATTTGATCTGACGAATAGGTGCCATGCGGGGTCACCTAGGTATGGAAACAGGATGTATAAAAGGTCATTTAAAGGTGCTATACCAGATTTTTACTGACTTTAAACCTGCGCTAATTCATTTCAAACTAATGGCAGCTATGCAAACATATTCCTCACTTTCACTTTCACATTCCTAGCGTTGCACTTCAAGACCGCGTAATTTCGTTGTCATTCCTAACAACGTGTAGCATGCTATGTTTGTCGCCGATATCGCTTTATAATTGGATGCAGACAGAAAGAAGCAGTCTTGCAGCAGAAGAGCTTTTCCAATATCTGTGCATGAAGAAAAATCGGGTGTTGTCTGTATGCCCCCTGTCAGCAGAAATTAGTTCTATTCGTGCAAGGTAGTGTTTAACGTGATTATGTTAGCAGACAATTTTTAGAGACATTTGCTGATATTGAACTTTAAATTGCTCTTTTGAAACACTTAAGTTCTTAATTTATTCTCTCTATCTTGTTTTTCGGTTCCAGACAATTCCAGGCTTGTTCTGACTGATTGACTAGCACATAACAATTATTGTAAAAGTTGTATAGAAAATAAGACTCACCTTGTTGTTTGCTCATGGGTACATTCATCTTAATTACTTCCACTATGATGAATACAACTCCATCCAGGTATTCATTCTTCCCTGTTGACAGTGATTCCCAAGAGTCTCTTATCAAATATTCATTACCTGTTTCAGAAAAGATGCATCGGCTCCTACTGTGTGTTGTAATCAAGCCCCTGTTTGTTGTTTTGTAAAAAGACAAGTATTAAAAGATGAGCATAACATGAAGAAAAGCAATTTTGAAACAGAACGGAAGAAACAGCCCAAGCATCAATAGAGTATGCGTTTATGAAAGATGTTTTTTTTATTACACCTGATGGGATTGTGCTGTTTTCACTGTCTGTACTGTTTGACTCATTCATTCAGTGATTCATAGGTATATTGAATGTACTTTGTGCAGTAATATATCATTAAACAAAAACAAGCAGTGAAAAGGGTCTTCAAATTCTGCACTCAAACTAAAATGTGTTACTTCTTATTACTCATAGGCTATTACAATGACACAAAAAATAGCTGCTACTACAGTCTCCAATATAGTGCCTATAAATTCAAGTTTAATTATTTCTCAACAGTGTCTGTCCAGTACTGGTAAATGCCCTGATATTTTTCACGAATTTTCAAAGCATTTTTCAAAGCTGTCCCAGTCTCTCTGTGACCATGTGTCAGTTTGTCAGTGAAAGTGGCTTTTTAAGAGTAGCTCAGTTGGTAGAGCTTTTCTTCACTGATCCAAAGGTTGACGGCTTGAATTGGTTGAGTGGTAAGATCCACTGACCCACAGGTTGGTACTGCGATTCCAGCTCCCACAGATAAATGCTGTCGTTGTGCCCTTGGGCAAGACACTTAACCCACCAGTGTCTGCGTATAAAAATACCTATATGCCTTTACAAAAATCTGACCATTTACTATTAAACAGAGTAGTAAGTTACATTGAAATTGGAAGAGAAATGAAGCTATAGAAGCTAAAGAAGGCTGTATGTTTGCACAAAGTACATATTTACAGATCTCAAATAAGTCTTTTTTTTTTTTTTTTTTTATGTGACGCAATCTATATCAGCCCATCTCTAGCGAGAGACTGAGCTAACCCACTACTCAGAGAAAACATATAGCACACATTTTGGCAAACAGCATCAATTTTTTAATATATAGATCAATCTTTTCTCATGTGTTTCCAGTTTATTCATGAATAATTCAAGCTGGTACTTTTTGCATCTCTTGTCTCATTAGAAATATGAACGTCTTCGAGCCTCGCCTTGGGTCTCTCCATCATGTTTATCAAGGTTGCCTGCGTATGTGAAAGTCAAAAGTGGAGGTGAACTTTCATGTATTTGCAAATGGCTTTTGAGCTGCATAACCATGAGCTACCTAGGTATGTCAAAGCAAAACTGTGACATTGATTTACATGCTTAGAGAGACTGGACTACCAAAGCAGCCCAAGAAGGCATAATCAGACCTTCAAAGGCACTTTTATATTCATCCCTCTTTCTTGTGATTTTATTAGATTTCATTTACTGGACCAGTTATAATTCCACCTTCTGTGTCAGTAATAATAATCAGTGAGCAGCTGTTAAGATCATCGCATCATCAGATCAAGATTCAGTATCAGAGGGTGAAATGTGAACGCACTAGTGACACTGGGTGAAACAGAAATCGGAAATAAAAATGAAATGTAATGAAATGAAATGAAATGAAATGTGCTATATTTGTTAAAAGTTGTTTTGGAAATCATTGGCGTCTGCAGTGAATCATATTGACTTTGAATATGTTTTTACACAATGTTCCTTCCTGATGAAACTTTTCGATATTTGTCCAGACTTTAGAACATTTTTGACATAATAGGAGCAGAGTATGAGGCCTATCAATGAAAAATGTTCTTTTTAGCCCTGGTAAACTGTTTTGTTTTGCTACTCAGTCTGCAACTTTATTTGACCAACAATGGGGTAGTTCTAGTGTTGCAACTCAAAGCTCAAGAAAGCAGGAGAAAGCAGCAGAAATATGCAATCAAAAATCAAGATAAGTAACAAATCTAATTAGAATATTAGAAATATGTTGCACATATATAATTAAGAAAAAGATGGAATGATAATAAAATACAACACTGCAAGTAGCGTAAAAATATAAGGCTAAGACTATGTTTATACAGTGCAGCATATGGAAAGAACATAAACATACAATAAAACGAATAAGATTGAATGCAAATCTTGATTCTTTTTTTGTCAGGGACCATGTACAATTTCATTAATCTTATAAAAGAAAAGATGATTTGTACCAGATTTAGCTACTGCTACTTTCCATCTGCGGCTCCTATCTAAATTGCATCTGAGTGAAGTCCCTGGAGGATATACCAAATAGTTTTCTCTTCCAAGTTATTTAAAAACGAACTGCAGAATTTAAAGTGCATATGACAGGTATGACAGGACAATTATTACTTGGCAAAAATATTTCGGATCTTTCTGTGCGGAGTTTGCATGTGCCTCCCCATTTCCTCCAGGCGCTACTGTTTCCCTCATCAACCCAAAACATTCTCAGTAGGAAAAGTCCATGTCTAGCGCAAGATCTGGAGTTGGATCCCCGGGCGTGGCATTGTCACACCCACTGCTCCTGACAGCATTGCAGGATGGATCAAATGCAGACGATAAATCTCACTACTGGGATAATAAAGTGTACCTTAAGTTTATGGAAAAAAGTTCAATTCAATTCAATTCATTTATTTTTGTAACGCCCAAAATCACAACAACAGTTGTCTCGAAGGGCGTTCATGTTTTGGTTGATGGGGGAAACCGGAGTACCCGGAGGAAACCCATCCAGACACGGGGAGAAACATGAAAAACTCCACACAGAAAGGCCTGGTGACCCGGGGATCGAACCAACCTTCTTGCTGTGAGACATGAGTGATGGCACTCAGTCACCGTGCCGCCAAGACACAGAAAACAAAACAACAGGAAGAATCAGACACAACAAGAAAAATCAGACACAACAGGAAAAATCAGACACAGCAGGAAAAATCAGACAACATAAGAAATCGGCCAGGAGACCAGACGAGGAGGAGGAGAGCCGGGCGAGGAGGAGGAGAGCCAGGCAAGGAGGAGGTCCAACTGTCATCGGGGCATCTGAAAGAGATACACTCCACAGGGGGAGTGGGACAGGGGACAACATGTGAATAGCATTGCTGATGAGAAAATAGGGCAAAGTAGAGGATAGTGCTCAGGTTGCCATACTTCCCCCAGCTAGTTACTCCTACTGCAGCTTATCTTATCCCGGGTTTTAATAACCCTAACTCCCTCACTAAGTAACCTGGTCATACGCTATACCGAAGAGGAAGGTTTTAAGCCTGGTCTTAAATACAGAGACTGTGGGGGCCTGTTTAACATCAGCAGGGAGTTGATTCCATAGCACAGGAGCTTGGTAACTGAATGCTCTCCCTCCCACTGTACTTTTGGACACTCTAGGAACCACTAATAGTCCTGCATTCTGAGAGCGGAGTGCTCTGTTTGGCTGGTACGGGACAATAGCATCTTGCAGATAGGATGGGGCCATACCGTTTAGGGCTTTGTATGTCAGGAGGAGGACTTTGAATTTGATTCTAAGCTTCTAAGTTGAGAAGAAAAGTACAAAATACAGGAATACTCTAAAATCTAACTTTTTTCCTAAATGCAGTGATGATTTATGCATATTTATATGTATTAGTGTAATCTATAGACTGTATATATGAATGGACATAGCTCGCTTCTGGCTCCATCGACTCTGGCTCCAATTCACTTTCTATTGAAAACTGTCTCCCCTTTCTCTGTAACTGCTGTCAGACACGTCATGTTGGTCTTAACCCGCTCTACATGATCCTGGTATTTTTATTTAGCTATTTTGTCCTTAAATTAAGATATGAGCATTAGCAACCATTTTGATTGACAGCATTGCTAAGTGCCCACTCCCTCCTAAACCAGCGGTGTCAGTGGGAAGGGGCTTTACCTTCAACAGACTCGGGATTGGCTCTTTGGTTGCTATGATACTCACAGTCAGAATTCCAAATAAGGAACTTGGCTCCAAATTCACAGACGAGCTTCATTTGACTGAGCTGAACGATACGGGTGATGCCGTTTTTCCTTAGTCCACTTCTTTATACAGTCTTTGGTCTGATCAGATCTCTTGTGCAATTTATGTGTTTGCAGTTGTGTTGGTGGTGGTGTTTGGGATCTGCTGGGCCCCCTTTCACACCGACCGCCTCATGTGGAGCTTCATCAACAACTGGACAGACAGCCATTTAGAAATTTTCCAATACGTTCATGTCATCTCCGGGGTGTTCTTCTATCTGAGCTCTGCTGTCAACCCCATTCTCTACAACCTGATGTCAACTCGCTTCAGAGAAATGTTCAAGGAGGTCATGTGTCACCGGCCTCATCACATGACACCCAGGAAACACTCGCTCAGCGTTACCCGGGTTACCGTCCGAAGCACCCTGAGCGACGTCCCTCTCAGCAATGGGGCGGCTATAGTTGAAGTGGAGGATGGAGAGGTGAGGGGCAAAGATGAAACCAGTTTTTCTTTTTAGGACATAGGAAGTTGTCAATACGTGTGCATATAAGTACTATTGCTTAGCTACTGTTCTATGCGCTGTATAATTATAGCTTTTCGCAGTAAGAGTCACAAAATATTTCAACAACACATTTTAAATTTCTCAGTGCAAAAAATATTTCTCAGTGGAAACAGCAAACAATATATGAATGTTGACCACATGGTGAGGTAATACTTGTGTCTTGGTGGATCTGCCAGTAACTATGGGCATGAATGCAGCCTTTGCCTTTATGTTTTGGTGGGTGGAGCCAAGAGAATCAGGGGATGAAGAGTGGGATGTACTGTATTATTGATATGCCTAAATATGTTTCATTGTAACTTAAATTAATGAATGATTTTGCTGCTAACCGTGATGTTAGCCCATAAGCAAGTGCCATACATTTGACTGAAGCTGCATGGACTCCCAAAATGAAGGTCTGCTGAAGTTGTCAAAAGTGTGGAGTGAACTTAAGAAGCGAAAGAACTTTTACTGTGCTCAGCAAAGTCACATCCTCCACTTCTCCACCTCTGACATAATTTCATAAGACGTTTTCATTGAAAGAGTAGCATGATTGGTTCAATAATGCAATGTGACAGCCTACTGAGCTCACTGACTTTAATTATTCAGCATAAAAGGAAGTCAACTCCAGCTCCTAAGAGTGCCCCATGTGCAAGCCTAAAGTGCATATGAGAGTTTTTCTTGTTTTTCAAAATATGACTTTGTTCAGTGGGATTGTACCTGTGGTAAATATTTATCATAGTTTTATATTAGTCAAGTGGCATGTGAAGAATAGTTGAGAACAGCTATAAATATTAAAATGGAAGTAGCAATGAGTTTTGAAAAAGAATGACTCTATGTCATCAATGCACAAAATACAATTTAAAATCACTTTACATGTAAAGAACACATTTTGGACAGTTTAAACATTAATTTAAGAATGGTATAAGGAAAGAAAGATGTGGCTATATATTTTTAAGCGTTGAATCATAACTATGTAGGATTTTTAGCCAAATATTAAATATTGTTATGTCAGCTACGTTTTAGTGAAATGAGTAGTAGTTTAACCTGTCATATGCACTTTAAAATAGTGTCCAGAGAGAGATGGCTAAACGAGGGGTTTAGTGTTGGACACTGATGGGCTCATAATGAACTACTTTAGCAACATCAGTGGACTGTATTTGTGCTCGCATGGGATCAGCATGAGAGCACGCTACACACTGGACTTGAATGTGTACTGTAAATACTATAGTAATATGTGTAAAGCATATGTGGCCTATGCTGTAAGTGAAAATGTGAATTATTTTAATGTATATGTGTATAAATGTAATGTCTCCTTCATGTAGCTGTGTTTGGTTAAAATGTACTTGATTTAGAATTGTTAACCTTTTCTGAGTTAAGCTTGTCTAAATGGAACACAATAAAAACAAGAAACACCATTATGTGTTTATATTCTAAAAGAGAGTTGTCTGAAGAACTCATCATAAACTGTTTTAGGTCTCAATATGGAATAACAATTGACTGAAAGGCGTGAGTGTAATACAAGGATCAATGCAGCTTTTAAATTGCAGTTCATTAAATTGCTATTTTGTGGTTATAGTATTCTATTGATTTGGCCATTTTAAAGCAACAGTTAGAGTTAGTAAAATAATGTTTTAAAGTTTGTTACGAAATGCTTACAACACATCATTGTTAGATTCATAATACAAACCTAACAGAGGGCGAGAGTGGCTAAGAGCATTTGTCCACTGATCTGAAGGTTGGTGGTTCAAATCCCACTCTCTACATAAACATCACTGGTTGAGCGGTCAGATCCACTGGCACACAGGTTGGTGGTGCGATTCCAGCTGCTACAGATAAATGCTGATGACATGTCCTTGGGCAAGACACTTAACACACATCATCCCCCAGTGTCTGTGTACACTTGTGTGTGACTGTGTGAGTGGTTCATTGAGGTAAAGTGCTTTGAGTGTAAATGTGTAAAAATTTGATCATTTACCATAAACATTATTAATCATATGTGTCAGCATTCAGTTACCATGGAAACGATTAAAATAGCAAGTGTTGTATTTGGCATTTTTGGACAGCTCTGGACAGCTTAAACACCACTGAGAAATACACAGTAGAATTACACATTGTGGTGTTTTCAAGTATAAGATACACTTACCGGTACATTAAAGCAGCCAATGTTTTGCAGTGTCTGATCATAAACAGTGATGAGGAGAAGTGCTGGATATTTCAGTTAAACATGAATTCCTAAAAATCACAAGAGATCTTAAATGTAACATACAGAGACTTTTAAATGCAACATATAGAGACTTAAATGTTGCATATAGACTTTTAAATGTAACATATAGAAACATTTAAATGTAACATATAGAGACTTTTAAATGCAACATATAGAGCATCGTGTCTCGTGGGACGATTGAGATCAAATCAAATCAAATCAAACTTTATTTATATAGCACTTTTTCATACAAAAAAAAGTAACACAAAGTGCTTTACAAAGCATTAAAATCAGTCCCACCCACCAAACCCACCCAGCCACCCGACAGCCCAACAACCCAACCCCAACACATCAATAATCATAACCAAACAACCCCCCACCCCAACACACACTCCCACCCCCCTCGTCAACACATGTTAAAATACCTCAGTTTCATTTAAAATATGTTTAAGTGGAACAGGCTGGATAAAGATGAACCAGATGAGAGAGCGCCACCAGAGGAACCATCTGCACCAGGAACAGGGTCACCCACAGCCACAGGACACCAGCCCAGGGCCCAGAGAAGAGATGAGGTCGAGACCAAACCTCCAGGGCCCACGAGCCAGGGCCCAGCAGCCACAGCCAACCACAGCTCCCGGTGCAGAGGGCTCCTCAGAGGAAACACTGGCAAATCTAAAATGATTAAAAATAATAAAATAAGTCAAACCTAATAAATAAGTCAATAAATAATAAAATAAATAATCAATAAATAATAAAATAATCAATAAATAATAAAATAAGTCAAAACTAAACAAGTAAATAAAACATAAGTAAAACATAAACACACTAGCCAGCCTAAATAAGACTAAATAAATAGAGAAGTAAACTAAAATGATAAATACTAATCAAAAGCTATGCTAAAAAGATGGGTCTTGAGCCTGCTTTTAAAAACCTGAATGTTCTCTGCGGCCCTGAGGTCCTCCGGCAGGCTGTTCCATAGACGGGGGCCATAAAACTGGAAAGAGGCCTCTCCATGCGTGTGTGTCCTGACTTTGGGAATGACTAGGAGCCTGCTGCCGGAGGAGCGCAGGGGCCGCGAGGGTTCATAGGATAAAAGCAGTTCTGTAAGATAAGAAGGCCCAAGACCATTAAGACATTTAAAAACCAGTAAAAGAACTTTAAAATCGATCCTGAAACACACAGGGAGCCAATGCAGGGATTCTAATACCGGTGTAATGTGGTCCCGCCCCCTGGTCTTAGTCAGGACACGTGCTGCTGAATTTTGTAATAATTGTAGACCTGAAATCGCCTTTTTGGGAAGACCAGAGAGCAGGGCATTACAGTAATCTATACGACTGGTGATAAAAGCATGCATCAGCGTCTCTGTGTTGGCCCGAGAGAGAATGGGACGGACTCTGGCTATGTTTTTCAAATGGTAAAAACCAATTTTTGTGATGTTTTTAATGTGTGGAATAAAAGTCAGCTCAGAGTCAAAAATAACGCCCAGGTTTCTTACTTGTGATGATGGATTAAAAGACTGTGACTGTAATTTGGGTAAAAGTTTCTCTCTCTGGGCCTCAGGACCGATGATTAAAACCTCAGTTTTGTCCTGGTTAAGCTGGAGGAAGTTTTCTGCCATCCAGGATTTAATGTCTAAAATACAGTTAAAAAGAGCATCCACTGGGCTGGTGTCATCAGGAGACATGGAGATGTAAAGCTGTGTATCATCTGCATAGCTGTGGAAGCTGATTCCATGTCTCCTGATGACATCACCAAGAGGGAGCATGTACAGGTTAAAAAGTATAGGACCTAAAATGGAACCCTGGGGCACACCACATGTGATTTTATGAACCTGAGAGGAGTAGGTGTCTAAGCTTACCATAAATGTTCTGTCTGTGAGGTAGGAAGTAAACCATCTGTGTACAGTACCAGAGATGATCAGTCATCAAAGCAGTGGAACATGAAGTACATTTGTATCAGTAAAGTCAATTTTATTTGCAATATCATAAAAATGACAACAATGGAGTCATTATTCATTCAAAAAAAAAAGCTTTCTGTAGCCACAGCTGCCCTGGGTAGAAAGATTGAAGGCTGCCAGTTTGCCTTAGTAAAGTAAAAGTCTAAATAAATATATACAAATATTTAAAAAAAAATTTTTTTTTAACTAATATTGAAACCAGATGCTCATTTGAACAGGCACTGACACCACAAAAAGTAGTACCTAATAGGACCAAATATTTTGCATAGTTGAATATAATGATCTTGAGCTATATAAGTAAAATTCTATAGTCTTGTCATTTTAATTATCAAAGCTGGTTTCAAAATTGGTACTGAACAAGAGTTTGAAATTTTCTTATTGTGACAACACCATTAAATCATGCACCCTCCACATTCATCCACAGGCAAGATGGGTGAAGTGTCTTGCCCAAGGACGCAAGAGCAATATGCACTGAGATAGTGATTTTAATGTTCTGTAAAACACTTTAAATTACTTTGTGTACAAATTCTGGTAAAGACAAACAAACTGCTGGCCAGAGCAGTGTTTGAATTACAACTGGATGAAAGCTCAAAACACAAATGACTGCGAGAAAGTGTCGTGTATTGAGCAATTTTATTAACTTCAGAAACTGATGCAGTTTTGTTGTATTTTGTAGAGTAACAATATCTATCTAAACCACTTGCTCCATTGTCAGTAATAGTTGCATTGATGTTATGAATAAAAAAACCGAAATTTTGGTACAATTTCCAAAACCATGACAATTCTAGCACTTGAAACAGAAGTTAAATACTGAAAGTAAATGTAGACTTCTAATCCCAGAGGTCCTCATAACACATGCAGCGGCCTGTCCGAGGGGCTCTCAGTCATTAAATCCTGTTGTTGACCTTGTAACCCATGACACAGACATCCATCCATAATGTCAGCTTCCAGATCTAGCCCAGGAAGCCCCAGAACATGATATGAATAAAAGAGGCTCCTAATAACTATAAAGTGGCACTCTACTCTACACTACCTATTTAAATGCATGTGCACAATAGGTGATTTGTATGGAAATGATAAGTCAGAAATGTTACTGTAGAGTAAAGTTCAGACAGTAACTTTATCTTTGACTTCTAACTTTGTCACTATGTGTTAAAATGCAGATAAGCTAAAATGATGATAAAGTTCAAATAGGCTCATAACAGCTTTAATCTATTATGAATGATGTGACAATGCTCTTCTTTCGACAGCAAGTTGGAAGACAGCTGACAACAAGCATACATTTTTAGGGTTTGGGATTTATAATAATTCCTGGCTGCACAAATTAAAAGTCTGGTCCTGCTATCCATCGTCACAGCAAAGTTCTAATATGTGTTTCATTTAGTTTTTAATTTTAATCGTGGTAGAATTGTAAACAAAAAACAAAAAACACTTAAAGATGCTGTACCTGATTTTCACTATCTTAAAATGTGAGAAATACACTCCGAGCATCTTAATCATTCACCTCAATGAGTTTATAAGCTAACAACAACTAGCATGCTAACAAGTACTTCATGATTATTGGACAATACAGTGCTTTCTAATTAGATCCATACAGCACACAGCTGACTTATATGGACCTCAAGAGCTGCTTAAACAATGTATCTGTACTGGGGCTAGACACATTTAGCTCATACACATGGGAGGAAATGGGGTAAAGAACCTTTAAAAATAACACTAAATCAGATATGCATTGTTGAAGGACAAAGCTAATGGCTCCATGGTTACTTAAGATTGCATGTGTGTTTGCAGATGGTACATACGATAGAAAAGGATTTTACAATGAAGAGGTTTTGCACTTAATGAGGTGAACGTGTTTTTTTTTCCCTCACACATGTTTAATTCAATGAGTTTTTACCACATGCAAGGCTCAAGCATCCATCTTGAAGACAAGGAGCATTATCCTTTTGCCCTGGGCCAGATGCATGGTAAGGGTACTTCAGCAGATTGCAGCTGTTGCCTGTCAAAGCTCAGAGAGGGGCTTACCTTGTGAATGGGTGAAGAAAGGAGAAAAATATCATGAGCTGTACCTAGAGCCATGTAGCAGAAAAGGTCAGTTTAAACACTGGTCTGGGAAACATGTCACTCAAAAGACACTCTCTCTCTCCAGTCGCTGGTCCTGTGTACAATGCAGGAACGTGACGATCTCAATATTCCTGCTGCATACACTCGACATAGGCTAACAAACTGGAACACTATCGATTAACATTATGTCAGCATGCAGACAGGTCAATATTATCTGGCAAGTCCAAAATTATATCTCTCTCTATTATGTAGAGGCATATCTGATCACCACTCCTTTTGTCACACCTTGAGCCAGCCTTAAACACAAACAAACAAAATGACATTTCTCTCACCTCAGACTAACTGAGTTTAGTACTTCTCTCATTGATTCTGCAGAGTTCTGTGAAATTTAGTTTTTCCTCAAAAGCGGCCATATTTGTTTTGATAGGGATAGACCATGCCGGTCCCTGATTGGCTTATCCACCTGTCGTGCCCATCTGAATTGTGGGAGATTCAACGGTGACCAGTCTCATATCTTTGTATTGGAAGTGTGTATTCTGGATCTCAGGAAATAGTAACTATTTGACCTTATTTTAGATTTAGAATTAACCTCAACTCTTCTCTTTTTCTGGCTCTTCTACTTACAAGAAAAAGCATTAACAAAATTGGCATATTCTGGGCCAGACCAGATGGGCTTGTTTATGTCTGAGGCCATGCCATTTTGTTCTCATTTATTCGTGTAACAGCTTAAACGAGCTAGTAACAATGTCCACATAACCCCATAATGAAACAACTCTACACTCAGACTGACAGCAAAAAACAGCCTTATAACAAATGCAATATTATCTTATATATAATATATTATACCTCTAAAATATTTTGACTTCACAGTTGCAAAGCAGTCACATTCTGCTAAATTTTGTTAACAGAAAAGAAAATTCAACTTAAATTTCATTTTCATTTGAAGTATTGGCTAATATGATTCTTTTACGTGAGTTGGTATAAAGTTTCTGGCAGAAAATGCAGATACTATACTGTGTAGTTGATAGAAGTGCACACAGACAGTGATAATGACATAGACATCTCCCCCCACAAGGGACTGAAAATGGAAAATAAGGCTTCATGAATGCAGGAGCATTCATGACGCCTTGAAGATAATTTTTTTGTTAATATGCTTTGGTTCAATGAATCATCTATTGGCTCACCTCAACAACACAACAGTTCTGTCTTGAATATTACCCAGCTAATACCTGTCTGAAAAACACAAAACAGACATTATAGAAAACCATAAGTGTTTTTTTTTTTTTTTTAATTAGTCCACGCTTTTAATGGTGCACTATGTAACTTGGGAGGATCTGCATCTGCTCGTCTCCATGGAGATGTAAGTGCTTTGCCATCTCTTCCATAAAGGAAAGAGATAAAGGTATCTTAATTAAACATTTTGAGCACCAATATACACTACCAGTATACATGTACATATATATCTCTTTGTGTATTGTAGTGTACCTAGTGTACCCTACAGGTAGCTCGGTTGGTCAGTTGGTAGAGCAATTGTCCAATGACGTAAACATCATTGGTTAAGCGGTTGATTGGTCAGATTCACTGACCCACAGGTTGGCAATGCAATGCCAGCTCACACAGATGAATGTTGCCATTGTGTCCTTGAGCAAAATACTTAACCCACCTCAAACCCAGTGTCTGTGTATATATGAATGCATGTATGAATGGGTGAGTGGTTCCTTAATGTAGAGTGCTTTGAGTACCTTGACAGTGGAAAAGCGCTATATAAAAATGTGACCAATTAAGAAACAGTCATTACGTAATGCCTGAGAGCGACAAATGAAAAATAAGGTTTCCTCAGTAATGATGCCATATGTTTTCGATACATTATATATATAATATATATAAAATATATTAAAAAGATATATTCGTTACATTTGTTATGTTTCTCATCCAACCCATTTTAAAATGCATATACTTTGAGGCTGTACTGGATTAATTTAAATGTTGGATAAAATAATAATAAAAATGTGTATGGATCATAGACTGTATAAAGAAGTGGACTAAGGCAGTGTGATGTCAGCTCCAGTGAACTGAAGCTCATCGAGGCTAGCAGTTATAGGGGCCAATTTGGAGCTGAGTTTTATATTTGTAATTTCGACCGCGAGTATCATAGCAACCAAAGAGCCAATCCAGGTTGAAGCTGTTGAAGGCTATGTCCCTTCCTGTATAAAAATACCAGGATCGTGTAAAGACCAAAATGACAAGCCTGACAGCAGCAGTTACAGAGAGAGGGTGGACAGTTTTTCAATAGAATGTCCAACGTTGATGGAAATGTACCTGTGCTCACTTCATATTTGGACCGTGGCAGCTAGTAGGTTAGCTATGTCCATTTCTATATACAGTCTATGGTATGGACTGATAGTCTGCTACTGTCGTGAATAGCTGGAAGCATAGCAATAAGACTGGAGCATTTTGCACTGGTTTTCCCTTTAAAACAGTGGTGCTCTGGTGAAGATATTTTGGAAAGTCCATACCCATTTGTTGGCAGAAAGACTCAAAGCAGTCTGTGATTATGCTTCCAATAATCACCCAATAATCATGCCTAATTATAAGACCACCCTTTCATACAGCACCTTGGGAGTTTATTCTGGCTACAATAACAATAATTAAAATATATATTTACTTTAATGACTTTCTAAGCCGTCCTTTTGTATTTCTACGTTATAAATATGGGAATATGAGGGGGCAGAGAGGCTGACATTAAGCAGAAGAGGTGCTTACTCATCTGAAAAATCTGACTCACTATGTAAGACCTTTCCAACTCAATTCTGCAAATGTTTTTCAAAGTTTCAGAGCAAGTTTCAAATTCAAAATAGAAAAACTACTAATTTTACGCTGTGGCAAGTACATTTGGAAGCTTATTTAGACTGCATGCAAATATTCAACATTTTTCTTTTATAAGCACCGTGACTGTTTTGTCTTCCATTTATTACAGATTTATTTTTGGCTTAGTTAAATAAAGTTGGCTCTTTAAAAGCCTAGACAGCACATCTCAACAATGAGCATAATGAGGAACCTGCAAAGTTACGAAAGCACTAGTTTCCAACAGTATAAGGATCCAAATAGACAGCACTCGACAGCAGAAAAAGTCCCAATTGTTCTTCTGCCATTCTTTATTTTCTTTTTGGCTCCTGCTCAACCATCTGAAGTTGATCACAGCTTTGTATTTATATGCAAAAACTCTTTCATCATGGCCTTTGTGCTTTTTGGGCTGCATTCTGTGCAATAACATCCAAATTTATAAAGTGACAGCTTCACATAATTAGTGGAAATGTAATTGAGAGTTAAAGGTAGATGGGCAAATGATTCTTCAAATGGTCTTGTCTATCTGTGGCTATGTTTACATCATAGACTGTATATATAAATGGACATGGCTAACCTGCTAGCCACGGCATTCCAAATGGGAAGCGATCATGGGTGTGCTTCCGGCTCCTTCGACTCTGGCTCAAGTTCACTTTATATTGGAAAACTGTGGCCCTTTTCTCTATAACAGTTGCTGTCAGGCTCATCATTTTGGTCTTAAAATGTCTGTATGTGATCCTGATGTTTTTATTAGTGCTATTGTGCCTGTAACTCAAGATATGAACAGTAATAACAGACAAATCAGGCACCTCCTGCTGGTGTAAGCAACAGGTATGATAGATAGCATTACTAAGCACCTGCCCCCCCATCCAAACCAGCAGTGCAGGTGGAAAGGGGTGTTGTCTTCAACAGCTTCGACTCTCGGTCGGAATTCCAAATATGTAACTCGGCTCCAAATTCGCCCCTGTAACTGCTTGGCTCAATGAGCTTCATTTGACTGAAGCCAAACACTATGGGTGACGTCACACTCCCTTAGTCCTCTTCTTTATACAGTCTATGGATTACATGCACACCAAAAACCTGATCATGATCTGATTTCTGGGGTTGTGAGATTGTTAAAATGCCATGTGAACAGCTACATCTGATGTCTGTAATCTGACTTCTTTCTGATTGTTCTCACCTGAGCAGCAGGTGTTGACAAAAGAATATGCAAAAGGGGCAAAGAAATGTGGCAAAGGCAAAAATTATTAATGAAATATAATAAAATATGAAAAGCTTTTATTTATTTTTTTAATTCATTGTCTTCTAAATTCATAAATTCCTCTCAAATCCAGTTAGCCATGTCATCTGGTGTTTTTGATGATCAGATTCTCAGACACAAAACCTCAAATCTAATTATTGGGATATTTGATTTTTCTAGTTATCTCTTCTTTTCTGGCCATGTAAATCTAGCCACTGTACAAATTGGGTTTATAATTGTCCAGGTCAAAAAGTTAAGAGAATTGTAAATGGAAAATGGTAAATGGTCACATTTTTACATAAAGATTTTCCACCTTCAAAGCACTCGAAGAGGTTTACATCAAGGAACGGCTCACCCATTCACACACACATTCACCCACTAGTGTATGCAGACACTGGGGGTGAGGTGGGTTAAGTGTCTTGTCCAAGAACACAGCGACAGCATTCATCTGAGGGAACTAGAATCGCACAGCTAACATGTAGGACAATGGATCTGACTGCTCTACCAATCATGTTTATGTCGACAGCGGGATTCAAACCACCAACCTTTGGATCTGTGAACAAACGCTCCAAGCTACTGTGTTGTGTTGTGGCAAAAGATACAATTTCGGCCACAAGGGGTCAGTAAAGACAATTATATTATCACTGTGGGTTTGGGTATTTTGGTAAGAGAAAATTATCCTTCACCTTAAGATGTGTGAGTAAAATGTGAACACCATATTTTTTTGTTATTAGAACTTTTGTATTAAACTGGGGAATGCTATGTTTTTTATATGTGGTATAGTGTCTGGTGAAGCTACACTCAATAGTTGGATAGACAAAATGTGATTAAAAATGCAACACAGGACACTGCTGCAGTGCACAAGTTCTCAACAAACTGATTTATCTACAAGCAAACTTCATAAAAAATGTATAAAAGTCCCCCCCCCCCCCCCCCCCCACACACACACACACACACACACACACACTTTCAAGTAAGAAGATTAAATAAAATAGATGACTACTTTATAAAGAATTATATGTATATATTTTCATTACAAACACTGACTTAAAGGGAAAAAAAACTTCTGAGAATTCAAATATTCTCAATGGAATTTGAGTTTTTATTTGATGTGAACTATCTTGGGTTTGATCATTCTATTTTGTTCCCTCTGCTGAAATGAAATGTGTCAAAACAGCAGGGGCTTCAATAAGTGAACATGAGTGAGTGTGTGTAAACATACGCCACATTGCCTTCGGATTAGGGCCACGAGACTGAAAATCTTTGAAAGAGAGCAGTCAACCTTACTATAAATATGTGTATAAGCCAAGCATGAGTGATTTGTGTAATTCACTTAGATAAGCCTGATCAATTCGCCTCTCTTTAGGCTCCATGGACTTCATAAACACAGGTACATAGTCAGGGGGCTATTTTAGGGGCTGTACTTCAGGAATGAATGACAGATAAACAACAACATAATGAGACTTTTTCAATTTTATATAATTTTGTTTTGTCAAATGTAGAAGTACATTTATGCCACAATGTTTTTATTTTCTTTGCTGTAGACAGGAATTATGAAAAACCTTACTTTAATTAAATGTGCTTTGAAATGTGAAGTGGGGTAATAATACATGGCTTTTGTAACAATAGACGACTTGATACCCCTTAATGAGTTTAGTACACAGCTACGAATGTGTATATTTTAAAATAATGAAGAGCACTTTCAGTAAAAAAAAAAATACAAATAATTGGTACCTTTGATCAAGTCAGTCTTTCATTTTCAAAAGTAATCACATTCCTTCTTATTGATTTGGTCTGAACCATTCATGGCTTGTGAAAGGACATAATATGAAACACTTTTCAGTTTTCCATCTACCATTCTTATAATGGTTCACTGTCTCATTAGAGCCAACAGACTCGACCATGGACACAAACAAACTCCGTACTGTTGGAACAAGGACTGCTCTGTGGTCAAAGGCCCTATCTACAGACAACGAGTGTGATCAGGTTCGAACCAAACACATTATGGTCTCGACACACTGCTGCAGTGTACTTTCTGGAATTTCCCCACTGTGGGACTAATAAAGGCATATCTTATCTTACACAGTTCAACACTGTGATTTACACTGATGTCAGCACCTGTCAATCATTCAGGCCCCACTCTGATTTGTCCTAAATCTGACCAACAAAACAAATATCATCAATCAGTCTGATCCACAATATTTCCCAGCCAACTGTTGGCTATTATTTTATTATTTATTATTATTTTTGTTATAAAATTGTAACATTATTATTAAGTTATTGCATTTTTTCTGTCCACAGCAAAAAATAAGTACATTTGCATTTGAGAATGACTTGCTCAGGGATTATTACATTATATAAAACAAGTTTTATATTTTACCTACTGCAGTATATTTAGTGTTGTAGTGTGGAATTTTAACTTCAGGTCACAAACTAAAAAAATAGAAATTATACCTTTAATGAATAGCAAAATGCATAAATAAAAAAAGTACAAAAAATCCCAATTGTTTCAGTCTGTTATTTTAAGATATGTTGTTGATCTGTTTAATGTAGGTTATCGTTACCTACATCAAAAAGCAGTCCTGCATACGGTAGTTTATCTCACATCTTCTACACAGCCATCAATAGTAATAGCTTCCAAACACCACCACCACACAAAACAGATTTTCCTGGAAAAGAGAAGACTAAGTTACTCTGTATGAGGTGAAGGCTATGAGGTAAAGACTTTTGTGATTAAACTAAAACTCACAGTGATAAACACATCTTCGGCATAACTGTCCGTGTCAGCATCCCAAAAGCACCTTGTGGACATCCTATAAGACAATTATTATTTTATATGGTACACCAACACCAATGATTTAAACATAAGCACTCATTTGGTCCCCTGTTCCATCTATATTTGAAAGAGCAGTGATTTAAACATGAACTATGTAACTTCTCCTGTGAATGGTCTGGTATGCCTCCATCTCTTATGTCTTATTGCTTTTCCAGAAATGTTCCATTGTATGGCATTGCATTCATGTTACATTTATTCAGTTAGAGGTATTTTTATTTTTTATAAAATACCTCGAAAAACATGCATTCTTATTGTGAGTGTGGTTGCCTCTGCAGAGATCTACCATGTAACTTGGCCTGTTGGCATTATGTTGTTTTTGCCCTATGAAAATGGATGTGAATACTGTGAAACATTCCAGGTAAAGCAATAACATCTCCATAGAAACAAGCTGGTGGTGTGCACCCTGCAAGGTCTGCAACCAGCTTTTCTCCATGTCAATGTTATGTCTTTGCCTGCATGAAATGTTCCTCAGTATGGCATAAAACTCATCTATCTCTGTGGAGACTAGGAGGTGGTAGGCCTTACAAAAGAAAAGTGACATTGTGCACCTTTTAATATTTTCCAAGTGGCAGGTGCCAGTTCTGTATCAATATCTTTACATCAGTGTTTTGAGTCAAAATTAGACATAAACTTACTTCACTCCTTGTCCTCGTTGTTCACCAATCACAACCTGCACAGTAAGTTTGTATCTGTCAAAACCAGCCTCTGAAACGAGAATATGTGGACTTAAATTCTTAGGATGACTGTTGTAGCTGGCATTTTGATAAACCCACTTACTCTTGACTCTGTCCTTAATGCTGTCTGCCAGTGTTGTGGACAGCTGTCGCACCTCTTCATCATCATATCGCACTCCAGTGAGCCGCTCTCTGACAACTTCTCGTATGCACTCTTTAACCACAGCTGGCTTAAACCTAAAACCAAACATACACTCTGTTGTTCGTTCTTTAATAACAACAATGCAGCCATAACACAGTGCAGCCACATTGCAGTTTGTGTAACGCGTTGTTTTTGTTTTGCTATCTTTCGCTAGCATTAGTCCTTTGTAGCCACGTGACACCAAACTGCAGTATTATGTTATGATGTAAATAATTAAAACTCACTTTTCCTGATGATTTGGTCGAATAAGGTATGTATCTGAAGTTCCCATCATATCAAAACAAGAGACACCGCGGGATGCTAACCAAATGCTAACAGCCTTTGTGGAAGTTGTTGGTTACCATGACGACGAACCCATTTCCGCCCTCCTTCAAAATAAAAGCACAAGTTGAGGTTTGGGCTATGGCCGTTTAAATGTTACGGGCGTGTAACTAATTTTTTTGGTGTATCATTTTATACTTTATTATATTTTGGTGGTAAATGGGGTAAGGTGAACAATAAAACAACTAAAAATAGGAGGGGTGTTTAGGGTGAAGCCGTTTGGTTTTACTGTGTCATGGTTTACACTGACACTGCTTCATCAGGCTCATCTTTAGGATTCTATCAAAAAGTCAATGTAGCCCTTTTTGTTTCTATGCTACATGTGTAGGCGTACAACTACAGACTTGATCTTTTTTTTTTTTTTTGACATTTTAGGATTGTAGGACAGGTCAGCTACTTTCGATTCATCACTTCATAACATAGAAACGAAACTCCCTCGCTCTGTCCCTCTCTCTCTCTCTCTCTCTCTCTCTCTCTCTCTCTCTCTCTCTCTCTCTCTCTCTCTCTCTCTCTCTCTCTCTGTCTGTCTTTCTTTCTTTCTCTCTCTTGCTTTCTCTCTCGTTCTTTTTTTTCTCTCTCTCTTTCTCTCTCGCTTGCTCTCTCTCTTTCTTTCTCTCTCACTCTATTTCTTTCTCTCTCTCTCTTTATTTCTTTGTTGCTCGCTTTTTCTCTCATTCTCTCTCTTTGTGTCTCTTTCTCTCTCTCTTTCTCTCTTTCTTTGTTGCTCGCTTTTTCTCTCATTCTCTCTCTTTGTCTCTCTTTCTCTTTCTCTCTCTTTTTCTCTTTCTTTCTTTGTTGCTCACTTTTTCTCTCATTCTCTCCCTTCGTCTCTCTTTCTCTTTCTCTCTCACTTTCTCTTTCTCCCTCTTTCTGTCTCTTGCTTTTTCTCTCTCTGTCTTTGTCCCTCTCTCTGTATCTCTCTCTCTCTCTCTCTCTCTCTCTCCGTCTTTCTCTCTCTCTCTTACACCAACAGGGGGCACTTTAAAAAAAATGGTTTAGTTTTCATGTAAAATGTGCTTTTAAAATGCGTGTATCATGATCACTATTTGCGTACATGTTGCTTTAGTGTGTACTAGACCATATGGTACCAGCCTGGGCCTACTTGTAGGCCTGAAATGCTTAATTATGTCGGAGTCGGAAAATGAAACTCAAGTGCATTTTGTGTTCTACTTTCATTTTCTCCTAAACAAAAAGTCATGTGATGATGAGGAGTCATCATCTGGGGATAAATAGCCTGCAGTCCACATCATCTGCCAGAGTCAAGGGAAACTTTCTGGTAAGAATATAGTCTTATTGTTTTGACACAATGGAATGGACACCAATATTTCAGAGCCAAGCATCGCCATACACACAAGGAGACAACTGGCAGCTGCTGTTTGATGACACTATTGTAGAAGATCAGACCGCAGGCTGGGAGCAGTACATCAGGCGAACTGTTGCAAGGTACAGTCCAGTGGTGATTTCATTTGTGTAGGTCTGTCCCATTTACAAATAGGCCTAACTTTTACATTTAGATCTAGCCTAAAATGTGCATTTGTGGTCTGTGTTTTACTATTTTCTTCTGAGCCTACCTTGTGTTCCCATGTATTTTTAAAATCGTAAAACTATAAACTATTAGGCTTACTAGTAAATAATAATATGGCCTATGTAAAAATTAATATGACTAAGCCCTGACAGGGACAATACAAGAATGAGCCCTGACAGGGTGGAGTGGCAGAGGAGCACATCCAGGTTTAGTTTAATCATTACAATGATAAAAGTGTGTAAGTGTATGACGTGTAATAGACATATTGTGGCCTATATTGATTATATTGTAATAGTCAGTAGTGATGCATGTGGGGATTTACACAGCAGAATTTGCATTTAAAGCATAAATGTTGTTTACTGCATTTAGGCTATTAAAAGCATGATGGAAATGACTTAATTTTGTCCTTTTCATGTGACCAAAACTGTGAACTGATCTCATGCCACCCCTACTAGAAGTGGAATACATTTGTAATAATATCATAACACCGTCTCTTTTTAAAAGCTTTAGATGCAGTCTGTGTAAACGCACCTGGCCTTCCAACCGTGTGACGGTGCTCTTCCACTTTTACCTTGACAATAACACTCATCAGGGCACGGTCAAGGTGCGCCGCTACCGCCAAAACTGTAAGAGATGCACAAATGCACCAATGGAGCAGCCGAGAGTGAGAGATGAAAACGTTGCAATCCTGATGGAGAATCTGGTGAAGAACATCAGAAAGAAGTGCTACCATGAGACCTTTGATGAGGTGCCCAGAGAATATATGGGTGTGGAAGTAGACAGCCCTCATGAGCCTGCTCACTGTGAGGGCTGCATCGCTGGAGTCTGTCTTAGAGATCCCACCATGCCTAATGCAGCCAGAGGAAGCGGATCTGGAAGACGAGGACATAGATAATGAAGATAGATGACTCATGGCTTTGGCTCATGCGTGTGTTTGGGAGGTCAGCCCATCTCTGTATTAAAAGAAACCTGACCAGTCTGGTACAACCAGGTGCAGTAAACAGACTTTGCCCTCTTAATCTTTGTTTTTTATTACATTACAATAATGTTTGAAGTGTTTGCATTAATTTCAGGGGGGATTGAGGTTGGTTGTCACATTTTTTAGGTTCATTTGAATATATCTTAAAAATTAAATTTCAAGAAAGTCTCAGGAAACAAAATAGTCCACCAATTGTTCTGTATTCTGAACAGAACAGAACATTTTCTCCTGCAACAGCCAACCCCATGTCTAGGTTGTTTGTCACAAGTGAAAAAGGAAAGGAAAAAGTGTCACACACTGTAATGCAAAATGGCACACCTACACACACCCCCACACCCACACACACCCACACCCACACACACACACCTACACCCACACATTTCTAACCAGAGCTGAATTAAAACCTAATCACCCCTGCCCTTCTTTCCTCCTGTGCAGCTGATGTCCGTCTCGCCCTTATCTGTTTAAAAATGGCACAAGGTTTCGTCTGATAATGTCCACAGGAAACATGTCCAACTTCTTCAGCTGCCACATTCGAATTTAGGTCTTCAAGAGCAATTGAAATTGAACTAACAATCTACATATACTTCCATGTCAATTTTGGTTTTTTTTTCCTTGTCAATGGGCTGAGCAGGCAAAATGAATGTTATGCAATGTAATGAATTCCAATGAAAGTGACTTTAATGCTTTCATTTATATTTTTACTCTGTTCTTCATACTGTATCAGTCTATTTGATGTCTGTTTGACGGGAGCGGGTAAAAGTGCATGTGCTTATGTGCTTGGCTGTGTGTTGTTTTGAGTATAGTATTTGAACAATGTGACTCTAGGTAATATATGTTTAATTCACCTGTGGTCAATATATCCATATACATTCATGCTATAACCTGGCACCAACATCATAGGAGAGATGTCAGTGTGTTGTGCACTGTCCCTGTACAGATAAAAAAGCATAAGATGCCATACCATGCACTTTGTACATCGTACAGATTTCTCCTTTTGGGACAATAAAATTCATCACAATATGATGTCATTGTGCTATTATATTCTCTATAGTGCTTAATAAATGCGTGTAAATGTAAATGCCTCTGTGATTCTGTGAGTCTTATTTTAGATATTTCCCCAGTTATCCGGGGTGACATTGCTTGTATCTTTAACACATTGAAACCCTCAATATGTCACATGCACAGACCAATGTTAATGTTGAAAACAAAAAACACTTGAGATTTGGAGTAAAAAAAAAAAAAAAAAAGAAAAAAAAAAGCAGATGGGGTATGGGCTGCATGTCAACAAAGTGCATGGCGCAGTGAATCCAGTAGGAGGCAGTGCTACGTGTGTTTACTGAAATAAAACTTCACCAGATACTTTTGTTTTCACCCAAACTGCCCAGTGTTTAATGACCTGCAGTTCAGGTCAGGGGTCAAACCTCAAGTAAACTTGTTTAGTTGTAAACTTGTATCTGATTTTGATACAGTGGAGATGGAGTGGACAAAAATATTTAAGAGAGAAGCAGCCGAGTATTTGCGAGACCGCTGGTCCCTGTATTTAAATGGCCGTATTATCTGGAACAGACCAAACCCGGGCTATAAACAGTACATCAGGAAGACTTACGGAAGGTCAGTGGCAGTAGCAGTACTATGATGTTGTTTGGAGCCTATATAAGTATATATATATATATATATATATATATATATATATATATATATATATATATATATATATATATATATATATATATATATATATATATATATATATATATATATATATATACATACATACATACATACATAAAATTATATATATATATATATATACATACATACATACATACATAAAATTAAACAAAATAAAATATAAGAAAAGAAGTGGCCAATGTAGCACTATAGGCTTGTATACTAATTTAATTGGACTAGACATAATGATTTTTTTCAGCATCACATAGGCCTAAAATCTTTAATGAAAATCTTCTCTTTCAAAGTTTTCATTGCAGCTTGTGTCGGCGCACCTGGTCGTCCAACATTGTGCCAATCCTGTTCCACTTTCGCCTCAACAAGAAAAACAAGAAACATTGGGGCACAGTGAAAGTGCGCCGCTATCGCCAAAAATGTAAGATATGCAGAGAAGCACTAATGTGGCCGAGCATCTCTACAGTGAACATTGAAATCCTGATGGAGAATCTGGTGAAGAACATCAGGAAGAAGTGCTACCATGAGGTTTTGGATGAGAATCTCGGGGAATATGTTCGAGAACATGTTAAGAGCCCTCATGAGACCGAACTCTGTGAGGGCTGCTTCGATGGGATCTGTCCCCTACTCTACACAGATAGAAGAAATGCTATTTAGTCCAGTCATCTTGTGTGGTGTTAAAAACTCTGTTAAAATGTTTTTAGATTAAGTGGAGTTCTTGGTTATTGATTTAGTTTTATTTACAGCAGACTTGTCAAATTGAAGAGCGTTTGGCATTTCCTCTACTACACAACTTAGTTTACCTTATTCATGTGTTCTTTCATTTGTATGGGCTACAACACATTTTACTTTTCATACTGGCATAGATTTAGTTCTGTTTTGTTACTTGTGTTTGTCCACTGATCTGAAGGTTGGTAGTTCAAATCCCGCTCTCGACATAAACATCATTGATTGTGCAGCATAATCCATTGACCCACAGGTTGGCGGTACGATTCCAGCTCCCACAGATGAATGCTGTTGTTGTGTCCTTGGGCAAGGCACTTAACCTACCTTGCCCCTATATAAAAGTGACCATTTAGCCTATAATTATTTGTTTTTCTTTCCTTGCAAATAAACTACATATAAAACATCCTACTTTGATGAATAATTGCATGATGACTTCTTACACGACACTTAGCCACTGCAGACACTTGACCAGACCGTATAAACTGCAGATTTTCATAAAGCCTCAGGTGTGACACTGGAGCTGCTGTGGTTTTCCATCTTTTTGCAGAAAGTCACACACCAGCACACTGTGGCTAATCTTTGTTTAGTCTCAAACCACCGACATGGCGAAGCGTGCTGTTTCGTGTTTTTCAAATCCCCATATGATTTGCGTAGGATTTGTTCAGATGAAGCTCAGATTTCAGTAGGAATATATGAATACAGCAGAACCACTGAAATGAAATTAGTTCCACCAGAAAGAGCGAGTGGAGAATGAGTTGCAGATAAGATAGTGAAGCTTTTGTTGGTATGGTCATTTTTATTTGATTCCAGAAAGTAACATTTCGACATGGCATCTAAAATCCTTGGACAAGAGGTATGGGGTATGAAATTATATAATGTTTGTGCTTTAAAGTGTTTTTGTAATGTGAGATTTTTTGCTTTTTTCATCCAGAAGCTGCAGGTGTCAGTGATTGCGTTGACCATTCTTCTCTGTTTTGGTATGTTTTATACAGTTATTTAGCCCAAACAATACAATTACATATAGAATACACATGATGAAAAATTAGCACGGTTGCCATTGCATTTACTAATTCAAACCATTTTTAGGGGATGTAAGTGAATTATGATGATAAACAGGAAACTGAAACCCTTTCTTTACTATATTTATTTACTTATTTGACTTTTATGTGAAGCACTTTGGTCAGCTGAGGTTGCTTTAAATGTGCTATATAAATAAACTTGATTGAATTTTATGTGACATTCGGCCAAATTAATTCATATCTACATTTATTAGACGATTGATTGATCCATAAGTGAAATGACTTTGACACAGCAGCTCACAAATTACAATATAAGAATAGTCCGTAATTACAAAGGGCACAAAAGATAAACCAACATTTATTTAGTGTATGATTTTGTGAACCACTTTATAAAAACTGCACTATTTACACATTTAATAGAGCATGAAGACTTAATAATAACATCTTTCTTATTATGAATTAAGTCTTAATTCATAATGAACAAATAGTCAGGTTTCGTATATCTGATTAAGGGGTTAGGACCAGTAGTGCAACGTAAAGTAAAAGTAGGAAAGTACTGTACTTAAATATACAAATTTTAAATATCTGTACTTTACTTAAGCTAATTTTAAAGTGGATACTTTTTAGTTTTACTTTGCTATATTTGAGAGAACGTACCTTTACTTTCTACTCCACTACATTTTTGAACAGGACTGAAAAGTAAAAGTTTTTTTTTTTTGTAAAATTTTGAGACCCTCTGAAAAGGTTGAGGGGTTTATTTTCAACACGTTCATAGTCTGAGCAAACAAAAATAAACAAAGAAAAACAGCTTGGAAATCTTTATTCGGTTGTTTCTGTTGAACAAAATTCAGCACAAATCTTTATCAAAATCAAAACATTTGAAGCTTTATTAGATCTCAAAATCTGTGTGAAAAACTTTTACTTTTTGACTCTTAATGTACATTTTTAAACAGGTACTTTAATACTTTTACTTGATTAGATTTTTTCATGAGATACTTTTACTTTTACGTGAGTATTTTTTGCTCCTGTATCTGTACGTTTACTTAAATAACAAAATTGAGTGCTTAGTTGTGTATTGAGTGTTTGCTTTATAAAGACTAATTCATGAGTAGTTATTATAAAGTGTTACCCAAATACCTTATGTTGTGTGAGTGTTGTTCCTGTCAGCTCCCTGCAGTGCTGTGAGGGTGAACTGTTCAGAGCCCACACAACTCGCTCTTCTCGCCGCCCTCGAGCCCGTCTTCAAGGTGAATGCCATCCGCCCCGTGGAGAACATGGGCACCTCCACCAACGTCTCCGTCTACTTCACTATGTACGGCATTCTGGGAGTGGTGAGTTGAACTGAGCTGAAATTAATGTAAGTCAATGTAATGTCTCCAAAAAACATGGAACCCAACATGTGTGTTTTTTACTGTAGGATGAAAAGGCCCAGCTGCTGATGACTTACATCTGGCTAAATGTTGTAAGTATGTCTAAGACCGCAGATAAACTATACCCTAGAATAACATTTTGTCTGATGTTACAGTTATGGGACAATCAACTTGTTTCGTGGGATCCAGATCAGTGTGGCGCCAAAAAAGTAGCTCTTCCCAGGAACAAATTTTGGGTTCCAGATGTTGTCATCAACGAATTGTGAGTCTACACTTTATTTAAGGTTATAGCACAATGTGTAAATCCATGTAAAAGTGTGTAAACTCTGTTCATTTAAAAAACACTCTTATTAGTTATATGTATGTCTTAATGCGGTATTGGTGGTATAACAATTCCACTGCAGTTCAAACATTTGCTGATGTTTTTGTTAACTGAATCCGTATTTCTTTCCCTGTTTAGAACTATTATAGCAAGTCTTTAGTCTGATATTAGGCCAGCTTTAGCCTTAGTTTGTAGCCTACAATGGACCTGTTTTAGACCTGGTTTAGATCTAGTGGTACTTAGCGAAATACTTTATTAGGTGATACTTGCAAAAAGTTTGCGAATCACTGAACTAAAATATTACACGATCTTTTAATATGGCATTACCAACTTTGTCTTTTAGCATGGATGAAAACAAAGCTCCCTTCGTGCCATACCTCTATCTCTTTAGCAACGGGCGAATCAACGATGCTTCACCAGTCAAAGTTGTCAGCTCCTGTAACCTCGACATTTACACGTTTCCATTTGACATCCAGAACTGCACACTCACCTTTAACTCCTACCTCCACAGAAGTAAGTTCGTAGTGGAAACAGTACTGAAAAAATTATGCATGAAAAACTAGCCACTGTAGTGGCATTTCAGATCAATCTTTTATACAAAACTTGATGAAATACTTTGTTTTAATTTGTAGTCTGCATATCTGCATCTCTGTTCTGGCCAATCAGAGCAGGCGATGTGTTCTTGTCAGTGTGAAAAGGAGCGGAGGCAGCAGTGGTTGGGTCAATTGGGACTTGTGTTGTTTTCAGTACCAATGATTTAAAATGTAATTAAAAGTATATGAATTGAATTATACTCAATGGCAAGTACATGTTTAAAAAGCTACTACTAAAAAAGTACAATGGGCTCTGTGCACAACAGCGCTCGTTAACTTCACTGTTAACGTCACTACTTCCAGTTTATCTCTATAAGGTTTTTGCAAAGTCACGCTAAAATCATAGTCTGGATATATATAAATGGACATACCTAACATGCTAGCCGCCACATTCCAAAAAGTGATCATGGGTGAGATTCCAGCTCTACTGACTCTGGCTCCAGTTCACTTTACATTGAACAATTGTCGTCCCTTTCAGTAACTGCTGCTGTCAGACTCATCATTTTGGTCTTAAAATGTTAGTGTTAATCCACTCTACATGATCCTGGTGTGTTTATTTTACTATTTTGCCCGTGAATCAAGATATGAACATTAATAACAGACAAATCAGGTGCCTTATTTTCCCGAAGTCACTCGTGCTAGTGTTAGCAACAGGTTCAACTGACAGTGTTGCTAAACCAGTGTTGCAGGCGGGAAGGGGCTTTGTTTTCAACAGCTTTACTCCAGATTAGCTCTTTGGCTGCTATGATCCTTGTGGTCAGAATTCCAAATGTGGAACTCAACTCCAACCAAACATTATAGGCGACGTCACACTCACTTCTTAACACAGTCTATGTCTGAGAGCCCGGTTTATAATGATCTGTAGTGGCACACAGACATTCACTGGTTTATATTTCATTTGTGGATTTTCAGTAAAAGATATAAGGATGGTTTTGGGACGACCTGTGGAGAAGATCACAAGTTTGTCCAAAAGTGTGATGACTACAATGGGGGAGTGGGAGCTCATTGACATAACCCACCACACTGGGAGTACATCCTATGATGAAGAGTCCATTGATGAGCTGGCCTTTCACGTAAGTTCTAGCTTCAGTTTTTCATTTCATTTGGCTTTATTTATTCAGGGAGAGCCAAGTAAGAGCGCTCAGACTCTCTTTATCATGGACTCTCCATTTAAAATACATTTAAAAACCCAAACAAAACAAATAACTATATAAGTCCTTTTATAAGATTAAAAACAGGAGCAGGTGTGAGTATAAATGTTTATCACCAGATTATTAAAATGTATTTTTGGCACCAGTGTGTCCAGATATGTGTGACCTTGAAATTATTATTATTATTTTTTTTTTCTTTAAGAAGCAAAATAATCAAAAGCTTTTTTTTCCCTTGTCAGTTCTAGTGTGTCCAGTTTTTAGATATAGACAATCATGAGATCTTGTATTAAAAGTTCCCGTATCAAAGTTCAATAAACAAGTGAGACATACAGGCAGTCCATCAAGTCCTGCCTTATAAATACATGTTATACAGTGTTCTCTTCTGGCAGACAGAGATAATAAATATACTGTATACATATTAATAATGAAAAAATAAGTCACAATACCTGGTGTGCAGCAGCAAATTCTGAGCCCTAGGTAAAAATCATCTTGGGGGCCCCGCACTACATATGGTCTCATGAAATATGCATATTACAGACTTTGTGAGGGCCCCTCCCTGCACTGGGCCCTGGGTAAACAGTACCCATTATGGATAAGATAACTGCCAAAATATTTCCTGAATATCGTGATCTTGATTATTAAAGGTTCTAGATTATAAAAATTTACTATTGTGAACTTTATCCATGTTAGAATGAGGAAACAACATTATAACATAGATCAGAATATAGAGCAATAGAAGCCCTTTAAAAAATATAGTTTCTCATTTTGTCAATATTGCCCACCTGTAACTTATTACTAACAGTACACACTAAACTGAACTAATACTGTTTTAATTTAGATAATAGACCTGTCCAATTATGCTCTATAAATATTTTCATTATAACGGTTGATTTTCCTGATTTCATATTTTTGTATTTTAGATCAGAGTGCGACGCAGGGCCACGCTGTATGTGGTTAACCTGATCATCCCAAGCTGTTTCCTCATCACCGTGGACCTCTTCAGCTTCCTCCTGCCTCCTCAGAGCGTGGACAGGTCGTCTTTTAAAATGACCTTGATCTTGGGCTACACCGTCTTTTTGCTCATCATGAACGACCTACTGCCCATCACTGGAAACACCATACCACTCATAAGTAATCTACAAAATGTTTAAGGTTAACATTTAAAGTGCATATGACAGGTTTTTATGCTTTTTATTAGGTTATTTCATTTGGTCGGATAGTACCTGTGGTAAATATTATTGCGGTTTTACAACAGCAGTTTGTGACATTGGAAAATTTGCAAAAAAAAGTTGAAAATTACAGGAAGTAGAGCTGAGTTTTAAAATGGCAATCTTCAACATATGTCATTAATACACAGAATTCCATCCAAATGCGCACGAAATGCTATTTTCTAACAATTTAAACAATAATGAAACAAAAATAAAGGTTTTGTTAAGTATTTTGTCAGATAATTATTGTGCAAATTAGACAAACTTTGACCTTTACACTACGGTTGCTAAGTAACGTACCGCTACATATGTCACAAATCCTGCCCTTATTAAAATAAAAAGTAAAATGATCAACTTTGCCAGAAAACTAGGCAAGATTGTTTGCAAAATCTTAATATAAATAACAATGAAATTTGTAGTCTGTCTCATCATGTGCACTTGAATGTTTTGGTGGCAGAAATAGGCCTATGCATGTTTCATTTGCTGATGTTTGGGTTCCAGATGTCTTCTTCTCCTTGTGCCTTGCTCTGATGGTGGCCAGTCTGCTGGAGACTATCCTGATCACTGATCTGCTGCACAGCTCCACTCGACTCTCCCCTGTGCCGCGCTGGGTCCGTGTGCTTGTTCTGCAATTTTTTGGCTGCCTTGTCTGCCTGCCGTGGAAACCTTCAAAAGATACAAAAAAAGCAGGTAAATGCTGTGAACTGTTGTTATTTGTGTAATTGTGTTTTGGATAGAAACATTGTAGAGCACATTTACTAAACCATAAATTTACTTTTTAAATTATTTTTTTCACTGAATTGTTTTTATTTTATTAAGATATCAAAGTTGGCTGTAGTATATTTGTTGAAGAATTACTCTATAGAGATTGTGCACTGACACCATTTTATTTGAAAAACGTTCGACATTCCGACTGGCATTGAGGCAGAGCTATGGGCAGCATAACTGTCAAAATGTGTAGCTTCATTTATGTCCTTTGAGCGATAGTTTTTACCCTGTACGTACTCAGAAACATCTTATTTAACGGGCCTATATTACACACATTTGACTCCTGTGAGCTTTAAGCCCTGTTAGAATGCTGTTACCACCTCTATCACAAACAGCTACCTTTTACTTTTAGTTCAGCAGTAAGGCTGAAATTATCCAAATGATTCTAATGAAGGTGTATGGAGTTTAAAAACACGGTGGAGCACTTTCTTCCTTCATTACCACATGACATCACAGAACTCAGTCTAAATATGCAGGACTTGTGTGTTAAACATGTGTGAAAAAAACAAAACACAACTCCAGGTTTGTTTGTGATGAGAAAACAACATTGTAACATAGATCAGAAAACAGCATAACAGCATACTTGATGTTCTTGTTTTAAATGTCAGATACAAAGTAAATACCAAGTGGTGTTGTAGACTTTTGCATTTATTATTAAGCTGTAGCAGCTCTTTCACATTGCATGTGCTTTGAGCTCTTACAGGCGAAAATGTCATGTACCTTTGTTTCTCACTAATGCAATTCTAAAGATTGTGACGTCATTTGCAACGTAACCCTCGGGATAAACAAGGGACCACTGTATAAAAATATGACCATTTACTATATATTTCTCACCTTCGCTGGTACAGATGCAACTCTAACTTCAGTGGAGGCAAAAAAGCAAAATAGCCCTTCCAATGAGAGTGTGAATACGGCTGAGATCCCCAAAGGTGGAGGGGAGAAGGTGGAGAGGGACCCGTTGGCAGAGGACGCAGCCCTGCAGGAGCTCAGGAGCCTGGGGGAGGACCTGCAGTTTCTGCGGCTCCACGTGGACCAGGAGCTGGGAAAGACTCCGAGCTCCAAAGAGTGGGTCCAGGTGGGTTTCGTCATAGACCGCCTGCTCTTCGGCCTCTACATCCTCTTCATCTCAGTCAGCTTTGTCACCATCATCATAATCTGGGTCAACTCATACAATCTATAGTCTCTGCTCCTTAGCACAGGGCTGGGTCATATGCTGAACGGGTTTTCTTTTGTTCCATTTTAGTCCTGTAGTGTCGGCTTGGTTGGTCCTTTTCTAGTCCTGGTTTAGTTAGTGTTTGAAATAAAAACTATATTTACATACTAGATTTTTGGTCATATCACCCACTTACATGTGTCTGCTGATTTCATATATGCCACAATAGACATAAACCATTTTAAATCAGTTAGTTTATTTGTTATTATGTGTGACATTGTACTACGGTAGAGTGGAAAATAAACAAATGAAATAAAACTTTATAAACACATTTACTCAGTCCCATGTGGATTTTTTAAACTACAAATCAGCCATTAGTTTGATATCAATCAGGATTTTCTGATGGCTACACATTGTAAATACAGTGTTATTATGTAGGCTTAAGACTACATCCTCTGCTTTTTGAAACAAACTTAACTGGAAATGTAAAAACACACTTACTTTACATACTGCTGATATTTTAGTGCCACCAGCAGAAAATCAAGTGCTCTAGGGTTCTGTTCATCTTCATCAGTCTCTTTCTGTGCGGTAAGTACCATTTTAACCTGCATTGTAATCCATGCTCTGTTTTATCATAAGTTCTATTTAAAAGTGTTTTTGTCCTCCAGTGAACGGGGGATCTGTCATGTTGAACTGCACCTCTCCGAACCCGACTGCTCTGCTGCAGGCTCTCAGTCCAGTCTTTGAACTCAACAGCATCAGACCAGTGTCAAACCTCAGCACACACACTATGGTCTCTGTCGAATTTATCATGTTTGGCATTTTGGGGGTGGTAAGTTCACAACACTATAATAACTGTGAAATATAAAGGTCCTATATTATGCAAAATGGACTCTTTTGAGCTTTATGCCATGTTATAATGTCATTACCTCATCAAAAACATTGTGTTTTGTTTCATTCGCGCATCTTTAAGTAATCCTGGTTTATTAGTTTGTCTACATCTCCACCTTGTGATGTCATTAAGCAGTAGTTTTCAAGTTAACAGCTATTTTTTACTTCTCGTTTAGTAGAAATTGATTGATTCCAGGGCTGAAATGATCCAAATTATTCTGGTGAAGGTGTATGTATTGCCACATGACATCACAAGGTGGAACATGGTGTTTTCTGTTTGAGAGGAAAGCTAAATATGGAGGTTTGCGTGTTAAACATGAAACAAAACACAACTCAAGGTATGTTTGAAGAGGATGAGGAAGCAACATTGTAACACAGATCAGAAAATAGTGTAATGTGGGCTCTTTAAATGTTTACTACGTCACTTTTTGGGTGGAGCATTTGTCATCTATTTGTCTCTATGGAGATGTTATTGCTTTGCCTAGAAAGTATGGCAATAAACGTGTCTCTGCGGTGACAAGGCCAAGTTACAGGTGAGATGTGTGGAGAGGAGACCCCACTTCCAGTATGAATGCGTGTTTTTCAGTAAGATAGTTAAGTCAGTACAGTACGATGGGAACATTCCAGACAAGGCAATAACATCTCCATGGAAACAAACAGGAAAAACTGTTTAAAAATCCCTAGTGCATCTTTAAATCTGTATTTTTTTTCCTCAGGATGAAAAGGCCCAGCTTCTGACAACATTTATTTGGCAGTTCTTGGTAAGTTGCTAGTCTTGATGTAACACATGTATTATATATAATAATACTGATGTAATGAAGTAATTTACACTTTGCTTTCTTAGGTCTGGGAAAATGAGTTTATGAGATGGGACCCAGAACAGTGTGGCTCTGACTGGCTGACGATTCCAAGAGAAAAACTGTGGGTGCCAGACATTGTCATTAATGAATTGTGAGTAACAGTTTCTATAGAGTAAGTGTAAGTTTCTATAGCTATTTTCTGATCACAAACAGACCTATAGTTGTGTTTTGTTTCATTGACACATGTTTAACACTCAAACCCTGCATATTTAGACTGAGTTTTTATCTCAAACTGTCGTAACCAGTAAGATGGAGAGACCAAAATTGCGCGACTCACGAAGGTTTAACAGAATTTTATTCACAAAAATGTTCAGAGTTAGAGTTCATAAATCCACAAAACCGGGAAGCAAGGATATTTCAAGGGTCAGTGCATTAGTTAACATAGTCCGTGAATCCAAGAGTGCTGGGGAGCGTGGGTGCGGGTCCGTGACCAGGAAGGGTCACGAGTGCAGGGTGAGGATAACTGGAGACCATACCAGGGATGACGAGAAGGTACAGGAGCAGGGTTTCCGGAGCTGGTACTCGGGCGGAGATGTGTGACACGCGGACGTTCCGGCGCCGAGTGTCTGGTCCTCGCTCCTCTTATCCACTGCAGGTGGTGTTGATTGGGTTGATAGGCTGCAGGTGTGCGCAGGAGGAGCAGGACTCCGCCCAGCTCCGGAGACAGGCAGGTGAGGGAGGGGGGAAAACACAGCACGGGAGGACAGCAAACCGGGATCACGACACAAACAGAAAACACTTTTCCACTTTGAAATGTCATAAGATAATACACGAAGCGCTCCACTGTGTTTTTAAATGCCATATACCTTCACTAGAACCACTTGGATAATTCTAACCTTGGAATTGCCAATCTCTATGGAACGAAAGGTAAAAGGGAGCGGTTAACTTGAAAACTATGACATCACAAGGTGGAACAGAGCATTTTGGGCTTTGGAGATGCAGACAGCCCAATAACCCAGGATTACTTAAACATGTGTGAATGAAACAAAACACAACTTTAGATATGTTTTTGAGGGTACTGAGGGGGTTGAGGGTAACATTCTACCCACATGAATATTTCCACATTTCCACTGTAGCATGGAGAAGAATACAGCCCCATCGGTCCCGTACGTGTACATATACAGCGATGGAACGGTGCTTGACGATCAGCCAGTAAAGGTCATCAGCTCCTGTAGACTCGACATATACCTGTTCCCCTTTGACACTCAGAACTGCAGTTTCAGCTTCAACTCCTACATACTCAAGAGTGAGACTCAAGAGTGAATGTTTTTTATTCTGACAATGTAATATAAACTAAAGGAATCTTTTTATTTAAAGCTAACGATATGCAACTTCAAACCGTTTGGGAAGACGATTTTAGAAACAACATCTCTAAAGAGGTCATGACTACAATGGGCGAGTGGCAGCTAGTCGAAATCACAGTGATGAAATTAGAACTTCCATCCAGCACACAAGCAACCTACCAGGAGCTGCGCTATCATGTGAGGATTATATTTGTACTATACATTCTAGTCAGAAACTTAAAGAGTCATTTTTCTGCCACCGGCTCGTCTCCATGGAGGTGTTATTGCTTTGCCAAGTGGTTCCACAGAAAGGTGTTAAACTAATCTATATCCATGGAGTCTCACCACCAGGTCAAGTGACAGGTCAGGTCTGTGGAGAGATGGGCCTGCTCACAGTAAGAATTTTTGAGCAATAAAAACACAAGTAACTGAATATCCTGTTAATGTCATACAGTGAAACATTTCAGGCAACGCAATAACATCTGGAGACAAGCAAGTACCATAGCCCCTACAAGAAAAGTTACTTAATGCAACTTTATAATGTTCTTACCTTTGGTTTTTGATGTCATCCATGCTCTCCTGGGCCCTATTCAAATGTTCCTTATGGCTAGCTGTAGGATTCTGTCCAATGCTCTGCCCACAAGCCTCTCTCATGCTCCCACATAAGAATTCTCCATAAATATAGAAAAGCATGACACAAAACTGTAAACAACTGGACAAACAACCTGATGCGATGTGCAGTAGCTTCATGCAGAACACACAGCCTTTGACTCAGAGGCTCAAAATCAAAACTGAAACTTATTAAACATGTTAATATGTTGCTTTTGGCATTTACAGAAGAACAAAAGGTAACACGGTGATCTAATATGTTATGTGTTAGCAATTAATACATCATAGAAGTAAAATATCCTCTCTTTAAGCCAGTCTAGGATATGTTTTTGCCTGTTCATTTATACATTTATTCATTGTTTGCAAGTAGTTGAAAAAAGTAATCAGTACCAAAACTATACCTTTATAAAAATACAATATGAGAAACTATGTAGATGAAATGATAAGCCTGAATTTTGGAGTTCCAGTATGTACTATTTGCACTTTTTAGCACATCGAGTATCGGCCTTCAATCTCCAGCACAGGCCGATATTTTGTTTTGGCCGACCTGCTGCCTAAAACATACACATAAAGCTTAATTTGAACATTTCACAGTGAAGAGATAACTGAACAAAACGTGACTACACAGCTTCCTTATACGTTTGTAGTAAAAAAAAAAAAAAAAAGGGCTGTGGGTGAGCTACTTAATTTGTGTGTCGATCTCTATACCAGTCTCAGTTTAAAATATCTCATGTGTTACTATAGGTGACCGTACGGCGCAGTCCTACCATGTACGTAGTGAACCTGCTCCTCCCCAGCTGTTTCCTGATTGCAGTGGACCTCTTCAGCTTCCTCCTGCCTCCTCAGAGTGTGGACCGGTCCCTCTTTAAGATGACTCTCATTTTGGGCTATACCATGTTTCTGCTCATCATGAACAACCTGCTGCCAGTCACCGGGAACACTATACCACTGATGAGTATGGAATATTTATGGGAAATAGGGCTGAGCGATTCGGGGAAAATGTCAAATTGCGATTTTTATATTCCGATTAGACTTGGAATTTATTCTTTTAATAATGAGATTCTGTTTAAATTTCACATTTTGACAAGCTAATACAAGAATCCCATGCATTTCAGAACATTTAATCTACAGGGTTAGCAGTTTTTTATGCAGAATAATCATGCAAGTTCAAAAACTGCAGCCTTTGTGATTTGCTAATTGCGTCCATTCAAATTGGGATTTCAATTCAATTACGATTAATCAATGCAGCCCTATGTCTTTCTGTAGATGTGTTCCTGTCCATGTGCCTGGTTCTGATGGTGGGGAGTTTACTGGAGACCATCGTCATCACAAACCTGCTGTGTGGCTTTGCTAAAAACTCCGCGGCTCCCTGGATTCTCAGAGTGGTCATTTTGCAGTTTTTCGGACCTCTCGTGTTGCTTCCACCAAAGCCTAAAGCGAAAGAGGACACAGTAATTAAAAACCCTGCTGTACAAGGTATATTCTATTAATCAAAACATAACCAACTAATTCTGTTGACATGTTAAAGCAGAAATATTTATGCAGAATCGACTTTTCGGAGCTTTTAACCATGTTGTAGTTGTTATTCCTTCTCATTTACGCTCCCAAAGTTGTATTAGGAGAGATTTGTGCATGTTTGAACAATCTTTAATCGCTCATTTTCAAGACGCCATATTGTCAGTCAATCCCTGTCCCACCGGCATGCACGCACTGCTCTCTACTTTACTCCATTCTGTAATTTTATTTTCTTATTTTCTGTGATACGTGTAGGATTCGGCAGCATTTTGTAGTCATTTTGGCGTAAATGAAAAAAACTCTGCTACTTGCTATTGCGATCTGCCCCTATCTGCCCCATGAGAGGTGCTAACAACTTCACAGCTCTTTGTTGCGACAACATCTACAGCGGTGTCTAACACAGAAGTTTGCAGGCTTGTTTCTTTTGCTACATTGTTTTAGAAGAATATTGTGATTTAAAATGTGCAAGATGTCTGTGTAATCCCTCAGTCGTCCAGATATGATCCACAGTAAAAGAAAAATTCAAATCTGTCAACAGGACAAAAAGTTGTAGGAGTGAAGACGTTTTGATGCTCATCCAAGCCACCTATTGAGAACTGAACGGAATTGTCTTCACTCCTTTTAAAATGTGCAAATTATAACATAATGATCTATGGGTGTCACAGGTCATGTACAGCAAGTTAGAGCACAATATCTCTTCTTTAATGACAAAAGAAGACATTTATTTATGGTAGATTGTTATAATGTCTTAAATAGGTGGTAGACTCTTTAGTGAATCTTTAAATTTCACAGTGCCCTGAACTCACCTCACTGTAATGATTTCTGGTTAATGTTATCGCTACAGCTGCCCTAGATCAGATAAAGATGCGGCTGACAATCTGCGATAACAGCCTCATATAAAAACGTCCCTATCACTTGGCACGCTTTCATTAATTTAGAATAACATGTTCAAATTTGTAGTGAGGGTGGCATGCATTTTGTAAAAGTATTTATCTATGTTGCTAGTTCTAGTTCAGTTCAAAACATTTGGTTCTTTTTAGCCTGCTTAGAATATGTAGCGAAAAAATCCTTTCTTAGGCCTATTTCAAAATATACATAGCCTAATAATTTGTAGCTGAGTGTGTCTAGTGAATATACGGTGTTCTAATCAAAGACCATTTCTATGTCTCCAGTAGTCACGGATTCATACAAGAGTCTACAACAGTCTGCCCCCGTGCCCAGGAGCAAGACAGTGGAGGCTCTTCAGGGCTTGGGCAGAGAACTTCACCAGATCCGCCAGCAGGTGGAGCAGCAGCGCAGTGGCTGTGAGACCTCAGAGGAGTGGTTTCAGATGGGCTACATCACAGACAGAGTGATCTTCGTCACCTACATCATCTTCATATCAGTTAGCTTCATCACCATAGTCATCATGTGGGCACAGGGATCATGAGGGTTAATGCCACAACAGGGAAAACCACCAAAAAGGAGCAAAAGTGGGACAAGTTTGGACATGGAGGGGCAAATTCAGAAGTTGAAGCTTTTAAGTTAAATAGATCTAGTTACAGAGGCTATATTTTATATTCTAGAGATTACATATAATTTTTATTACACAGTTTATATAAGAAATAGGCTAACTTTTCTCAGTTAATATTGTTTTTTCATACTTACCTACAATAAGGAAAACACACAGAGGATATTCTCTACATTGGATGGATGGAGGTGAAATGGCTGTGCAGAACAACCAAAAGAAGGACAGGTAGAGTCTATATATAACATACAAATATACTACCAGTTAAAAGTTCGGCCACACTCTCTCATTCAATGCTTTTTTTCTTTATTTTTACTTTTTACTTTCTACATTTTATATATATATATATATATATATATATATATATATATATATATATATATATATATATAAATATATATATATATATATATATATATATATATATATATATATATATATATATATATATATATATATATACACATATATATACAGAAGACATCAGATATATTAAGCAAGATATATATTAAATTTAAATATATATATAGATATATATTAAATTTAAATATATAATGTGACATGATCATCTTTACAGATAAAATTTGTGTGACAGTGTGACATATTATGGAAATGAACAATGTCATTTTGAACAGAACCCATGTTAAAAACAGACAGGAAGAAGAGCTGATCCTTTTTTTTACTGCCTGAGTTTTGGGAAAGTAAAATCTGATAACATGAATTATACTTCAGCTGACAATCTCTTCATCTGTTTTGTTCTGGTTCAAGTCAGTCACTAAACTGGTGAATTGATGATGCATGCTCTATTAATATTATATATATTTACTTTTGTTATTCAGGGTTTGCAGCTGCATTAAATTGAACCAACTCCAGAATAATCCCTGTTAAATGCATTTGAACATGAAGTGTTTCCCAAAAAATTGATACTTTCTGCAAAGACTTTGGACATTTGGTGTAATGAATGCAACTTTAAGAGTTACAGTAGTGGCCATTTTACGAGTGGTGAGTCAAAGCTTCAGGTGTCTCCATGGAGATGTTACTGTAATGTGGCACGGTACGGTAATAAACTTATCCATCTTGTATTTAGTAAAGTACAAGTGCTCAAAAATATCTATAAATAATTATTTAAAAAATGAATGAATGTTTAATGTCACTGTGGAACATTCAAGGCAAAGCAGTAACATCTCCACAGAGACACGCAGGTGGCAGACACTCTCCCAGAAAAGTTACATAAAGCATCTTTAAAATATTGTATTATTCAGCTACATTTGAAGTAGCTTTGTTGCCTTCACAGAACGACAAAGAACAGACAGTTTCTATGTTAATGCAGCAGGTGTGTAATGTACTTGGACCTGTGATATTAAAGGAGCAGTCTCTTCTCATATTTAGGACTGGGACAGTTTGTTGGAACCAAATCTTTTTCTTACAATTTTTTTATTTTTTATTTTTTTGCCTTTTTACACTTATTAACTCTGAATCAACTCAAGAATCAGGATAGAAGCAGAGCAGGTGACATGAGGGAGAGCCTTGTGCACACAAAAAAAGATTCAGCATCTTAATGACAGTTAGTTTTTAAAGAGCCTAACTATTATTGAATTTTATTTATAATTTCATAATTTCAAAGGGTAAACTCTCTCCCACACTCAGTTTGAACAGTTTTAAACAGATCTAAGCCTTAGTGATTTCTCTCTGTGATTAGTTTGCAGTTAAATAAGTTCTCACATTGGCTCCTGTCATATAATTCAATATAAAAAGAGCCAGTCTTTTGAACAGCTCTTTGACATGAACAGATCCAAAAGATTCGGATCCCACAAAGGAGCCGAAAGTCCAATCACTACATCTGGAGTCAGGTGGACGTACATCAGGCATCAACGACAACAAGGAGCGGTACCTGCTGGGCCTCACCTGCTCTTCAGCCTCTATCCTCTACAAAAATTAGGCATATGTTTAGAATTCATGGGTTTCCACTTCCTTTTCTCCTTTGAGGACTTTACTAGGTTATTCAAAAGATGTAATATAGGGTTTTAAATTTTTAATCGCAAAGAAATACAACCATTCAGTTGTTTCTATTGAATAAAATGCAGCACAAATCTTCATCAAAACCACTACATCTCAAAATCAGTGCAAAATACTTTTAGCTTTTTACTCTTTAAGTACATTTTAAAACAGATATTTTAATAGTTTTAATTAAGTAGATATTTTCATGTGATACTTTTAATTTTACTTGAGTCTTTTTTTGCTGCAGAATCTGTACTTTTACTTAAGTAACAAAATTGAGTACTTCATCCACCACTGACAATGTTTTTACTGGTAACTTAATTTAGAAACAGTAAAAAGTACCTCAACATTAGGCACTTATTGTTTGGACAGTAACAGCTGCACGTGAGGTCCCGGGAGGCTCTGAGTGTTGAAAAATAAAATAGGTGAGAGGAAGGCCCAATCAGAGGTGTTAAAAAACAAGTCCTGTTATTCTTTGAGTTTAAAGGTCCTATAGTGCTAAATGTACTTGTGTAAATGTTGTGAGCTTTAAGCCATGTTATAATCCTGTAACCTCATCAAAAACAGACCTGGAGTTGTGTTTTGTTTCATTCACACATGTTTGAGTAATCCTTTATTATCAGTCTGTCTACATCAGGGGTCACCAACCCTGTGCCCGCGGGCGCCATGTCGCCCCCAAGCCCCACATGAGTCGCCCACAGACCGGTTCTAAAAAATAGCACAACTCACTAATGAGCTGCATCTAAAATTTAATTTTATTCTGTTGCTTTTTTTTTTTTTTTTATCACCCTTGCGTTTATATAGATTTAAAAATGACAATATCTTAAACATATGTTCATTATACGTGAAGTTTAGATAAGTTAAGGTGAACTTTGACCTACTCACTTCAAAGGTCAGTATTGTGCGCGTGACAAAACCGGTGCTCCGCTCGCGAGCGCTGTGAGGATGCGCTGAATGCAGTTTCTTACTCCAAAACATGGTAGAAAATAAAGAGATCACTTTCACAACGATTTAAGTCTGTAAAAGAAACCTGCGCGTATCTCATCTGCGGAGCGACTGTGGTGACGGCAAAGCGGCACAATGTGGAGGGACATTTCACTACGTCTCACAAAGCTCCACACTAACTACCCACAGGGACGCACACTATGGGCAGGACAAGCCCAGAGCTAAACGCAGCTTTGGGTAAACAACAGGCTTTTTTCACCACAAAGTCAAAGTCACACAACGCAACCGAGATTTATTTTAAAATATGTAAGCTTATTTGTCTTTAACATTACATAATTGATAACTTTATGAAACATGGTGCAATGTGCATTATTTATGTTTTGTTAAAAAGGTTTGTCAGTGGATAGTGAAAATGGGACACTTTTCCTATGAGGTGTAGTGATGTGTCATCTGGAAATGTAACAGTTACTAAGATTAGTAAAGTTAAAGTGCTGAATACTGATATCTGTTTCCCTCCTTGCTCATTGTTGATAATTGTTTTGAGAAATCAAATGTGATCAGTGTCTTGCAACATGATCAGTGTGTTCACATAGATGATTATCATTTATCATTATTAATAATGTATAACTAAAGGCAAACTGAGAAAATGTGTTATTTCAGAAGAGCGTCTCAAACTGGTCGCTCTTTGTATGACTCAGTGCCCATAAAGTGGCTCTCAGGTTAAAAAAGGTTGGTGACCCCTGGTCTACATGTCCAGAGCTCAAAATGCTCTGTTCCACCTTGTGATGTCATGAAGCTGTAGTTTTCAAGTGAACTCCTACCTTTTAACTTTAGTTCAGATATGTTACAGCCCTGTTCGTGTGACCGCAACAAGGGAAGGGGGCAGACACTACTGAAACTGTTTTAAGTGCTCTGCTGGTATGTTCACTCTGTAAATTACAATAAATATGTGCAAACTGAACTAAAGTGCGTTGAGGCGATCGGCCGATGGCATGGCCAGGTGGGCCCTAGTGCATCCGGGTCACCTCCAAAAACACACATTATTACTATTATTAAAAAACATGGCACAATCCAGAGCTGAAATCATCCAAATGATTCTAATGGAGGTGCATGGAGTTATAAAATACAATGCATCACTTACCACATGACATCACAAGGTAGAACAGAGCGTTTTCTGTTTAAGAGAAGAACTCTAAACCTAAAGATGCAGGGTTTGTGTGTTAAACGTGTGAATGAAACAAAACACAACTCCAAGTCTGTTCGTGATGAGGAAACAACATTCTAACATAGATCAGAAAACAGCGTAATATGTGACCTCTAAACATTGAGTTTCTTTATAATTTTACATTTTAAACATTATTTCTTTCAACTTAAATTTGATTATGATTTAGTTTATAGACATATTCATGTACATAAGCTATGCCCATGTGTTTATAAGCCATTTCCGTGTATTTTCTATTTTTTAAACAAGTGCAAAATAAAGATGTGTTTTTGTACCATTCCATTTTAAATAAAAACAATAAAACTGTTTGAAATAAATACTTCTTATGGTATTTGTAGAGACTAATTGGAGAACATCACTTGTTAAACTTGCAGTTGTCTCTCAGGGGAGTTGATTAGCATGCCCCTCCAATTAAAAACCATTGCAGGATGAAGTTTTACTCTGTACCAGCAGTGTATCTCATTCCTGGTACTTAAGGACGGTGCACAATGACCCTGCAGGAACTCAGCCTCTTTTGCTTACTTTTATTATCAGGTATGGCATCCAACCTCTTTATGAATGAGGGCTACTTCATTTTTATTTTATTTTGTGTGTGTGTGACTTGATAATTGTTGTTTTGTTGTCCAGTGTCTTTGTGTGACGGTAAACTGCAGTGTAAGGAGGGGCACAGCGGTCCGACCCATGAGTCCATACAGGCTGTGTTTGACCTCCAGTCATTTCGACCTGCGGTGAACCTGAGCAACCCCACCGTCACCAACATCTCGTTCACGCTCTACGCAGTCCTGGGAGTGGTCAGTACAAGGCTCCTCACGGTTTACTAAATCTGCTACTTCCAAGTCTGATGATTGAATTTATTTGGTCCATTTCAGAACGAGAAAGCACAGATTCTTACTACTTTTCTCTGGCTTAGACTGGTAAGTACTGACTGGTGGTATAGTAGTATATCCAGTAGATCATTAAGTAGTTTGAATAACTTGAGTAAGAGAAATCGTACTGGGACTGCATCATTTTGCATTGAATTTCTCCTGCTAAAAGTAAAAAATAGGTTACTTTTCCCACTGTGAGTGTGTCTAATTAGGCTGACAGTATTACATTTATTGTGTGTCTTGCACCGCTCCTTCAGATATGAGTTGTTCTTTTTTTTTATTAATGTATTTATTTATAGCCTGAGAGACATACAGTATAAGCATTTTTAAATACAAGATTGTTGATCCAAGTAATATTGATGACAAGACATACTGCTTCAAATAACAAGACAGAGGACTTAACAGGACAGTTTGTAGACATGACAAAAAATAAATAGATGAATAAATAAATACATAAATGTGTGTGTGCTAAAGCATGTTGAAGTTGCAGGGAAGATAGAAAGAGAGAGTGAGAGGGGTCAGCTCAAGTGGAAAAATTAACAAGAAGGGACATATGAAGATAAAATTTAAATATTGTTGATTTTTTCTTTTTTTTTTTAAAAGGCAGACCTGGTAGAGTGCTGTTTCCCTTGGTGTCATGTATCCATAGAGTTATTTATTTTTTGTAAATGTTTTGGCCTATGCTTTGAAATGACCAGATTTACATTATTTCATTCATTATTTTATGTTTTGTTCTTCCAGTTAACGTCAAAATATAACTCAGATGTTACGTCCACACAGCTACAGCTACTTCTGTTCTCTTACTTGAGTAATTTCTTGGATTTCTTCTCTATTATTAAAATGAATCAGCTTATTATTTTGAAGTCCAATAACTTTTATATGAGAACAATATTTGGCAACCCGCCTCTTGTCATTCACAAATCTCCTTACAGTACTGGTTTCATGAGTTTCTCATATGGGATCCGGACGAGTGTGATGGTGTTACCAAAATCTCTCTCCCGGTGAAGCAGTTGTGGTCTCCAGACATCATCGTTTATGAGTTGTAAGTGGCATATTTCTGTCTTGTGCTCTTTTTCACACAGTTAAACAACAAATATTTGAGCTCCAGAAAGTAAAAAGTACTAAAGTATACTTAAGTACACATTTATGGTATGTGTACAATACATTTTCAAGTGGATACATTTTACTTTTATGTCACTACATATGAGAGAAGATATCTGTGTTCTGCTCTTTTCACTCCTCCGTCTGAACTCTTTTTACAGTGTGGACGATGATGTGTCTCAGGCCTGTCCCTTTGTCTACGTCAACCACACGGGACATATCCGCTGGGACAGGATGCTTCGGCTCGTCTCCGCCTGCAACCTGAAGATCTTTAGTTTTCCTTTTGACGTTCAGAACTGCACCTTTACCTTTGGCTCTTACATGCACACCAGTGAGTTGGGTTCCTTGTTCTTGTCCTAAATATTTCTCCAGTTCTTTAAATTTAAGTTCTTTCCTCTGCCACAGTCCGAGATGTACGAGTCAGCCCTGCTCTCACCTTTAAGGAGATGTCTGGAAACTCCAAGCGTTACCTGGAGGCCAGTGGAGAGTGGGAGCTGGTGAACATTCTGGGCGAGACCTCCATCCTGCAGTTTGGCATCGACGAGTGGGACATCATAACCTTTTGGGTGAGGCTTAGCACTGATAAATAAACCTAATCAATGCTTTTACACACAGTAAATATAGCAAGTTCATTTCAATTCAAGTTTATTTATATAACACGTTTAAAACTACTTCAGTTGACCAAAATACTTCACATAAAAACAACAAAAATGTGAAAATTAAATTGAGAAGATGCAAAAATATTAGATGCAGACAAGGAGGAAAAGCATTCAACTGTCGGCACTAAAATGTTTTGGATGTCATTTCTACTTCAGGTGGTGATCAAACGTCGCCCGATTCTGTACGTGGTAAACCTCCTGATCCCCAGCTCCTTCCTGATGATCATCGACATCTTGTCCTTTTACCTGCCTCCGCACAGTGTGGACCGCGCCTCCTTTAAGATGACCCTCATCTTGGGCTACACCGTCTTCCTCCTCATCATGAACGACCTGCTGCCCAGTACAGCTAATGGCACACCCATAATAGGTCAGAGTGGTCTCATTTCAAAGATTTCTAGCTATAATTTCCACAGCACTAAACAGTTGGACATTTTGTGTACATTTAGGTATCTACTTTTCTGTTTGTCTGGCTCTGATGGTGATAAGTCTGCTGGAAACTGTAATCATCACCAATGTTCTCCACCACAACTCCATGAAATACAAGGAGGTGCCAAACTGGGTCAGAATAGTTGTCCTCAAACATATCGCTCGTCTCATCTGCTACCGCTGGCTAGAGGATGAAGCACCTGCCACAAAACAAGAAGAAGGAAAATCGAATAATCTTAACTGCACATCGCCGCCAACTGTCACCCAAACAGAAAACAACGTGCCCGTCCCACACTCAACGAGCAATTATGGAGGTAACTGTGGAACTTTTCATGTTGTGAGGTACACCATCTGCTCGCATCCATAGAGAAGTTGTTACTTTTGCATAACACGGGCTCTTTAATGAGTGCCTTTGTGCGTGGTTGTGTGGCAGGTGTTTCCCTCCCTGAGCTGCAGCAGATCTGTCAGTACGTGGGGGACCTGAGAGCACACCTCCAGTCTCTGCAGAAGGAGAGCGAGCTGCAGGGCAAGTGGTGTCATGTGGGCTACATCCTGGACTTCCTCCTCTTCAGAATCTACCTCCTCCTCATCTCCTGCTACGCTATGGTCATCATCTGCATGTGGTGCATCTGGATAAGCCAGGATTAGATGGGAAAAATAAGGAAGACAATGCAAAATCATATACAGCTTTAAATATCAACTAATAAAATACATCTATTGAATTTTTTTTCTAATTGCCTGGGTGACAGTTGGAGTTTGTCCACTGATCCGACCATTAGCGGTTCCAATCCCACTCTCGACATAAACATCATTGGTTGAGAGGTCAGATCTATTTACTCACAGGTTGCCGGTGTGATTCCAGCTCCCACAGATGAAGGTTTCCATTGTGTCCTTGGGCAAGACACCTAACCCACGTCACCCCCAGTGTCTGAATACACCGGTGAATGAATGTGTGTGTGAATGGGCGAGTGGGTGCTTGATGTAAAGCACTTTTGAGTGGCTTGAAGGTGGAAAAGCACTATGTGAAAATGTGACCATTTATCATTTATATAGATTTTCTGTGATTTTCAAGATATATTTGAATTTTAAACTTTTCTTTCCCATTAGGCCTTTTATCCTCGTCTGTTTCATTCAATGTATGACTTGGTCTCTTTCCTGGACAGGACCTTTACTCTTAGACAAAGCATTTAATTAATTTGCACTAAAACATTCATCTGCAGTTTGTTTTTTGTTTTTTTTGGTCTTTTTCAAAACAGTGTTAGTTTCATTTCCAATCTAAAATAATACCAGCACAAGCAAACTGATACGTAATAACAGTCTAGCCAATCATTTATTGTATTCACAACATAATTACAACATACATAACAAAATCAAACTTAACAATAATTAACTTTGTAATCAGTATTGCACTTTAAACCTTCAAAGCATTATATGATTTAAGGCAGTCAGATAACACAGCTGCTGTTGTAATAAAAGTAGTGAGCTAACACGCAGTCTATTTGAGAGCATCACATTGTCTTCATTGTTAAGTGGTCTCTCATATTTTTCACCAGTGCATACAAAAAAAACCTGCAAATAGAACAGATCTGTGTGATGAATTTTAACATAGGCCTAAGATTGTATTGAAGGTAGGTGAAGACGTGATTTTTTTTTAAAACATTTCCAGTGCAGATGACTTAATCCCAAATATTCTAAGTGCTGTGGGACATATAACCATCACATACACTACCAGTCAACCGTTTGGACACAACATCTCATTCAATTTGTACAATTCTCTATATTTTAGATGGATACAGAAGATATCATATACAAAAAGTGAGATATACACAATTATGGAGTAAAAATAACAAAAGGTAACTCTAATATTACTCATTTTTAATTTTAGATTTAAATCAAAGTAGCCACCGTTTGCCTTGTTGAAAAATATTTAGTAGTTATTTATCTTTTTTCTTTTCTACATAATTCCATGTGTCTTGCTTCACTTATTTGATGTCTTCTGTGTGTATATATAAAATTTAGAAAGTAGTAAAAGTAAAGAAAAAACACTGAATGAGATGGAGTGTCCAAACTTTCAACTGGTAGAGTATCTGGAACATTTAATAATTTTGCATAATCTCTCATCAGGTCTAAATATCTCATGTAACCAGCTCTGTCAATTCAAGTTCATTGGTCCCAGTTCCACAAAGTGTTTTTTTCATTTAAAAACTTTGCACAAAAGGAGTGCCAAGAAGAGAGAATTGGTCAAATAAATTAACTTACAATATAAACTTTTTGAAATAGTGCCAGCCATTTAGTCTTGTTATCAAACACGAGCTAAAAAAGAAGCTACAGAAAATGCAGCTAAACTGGAGTAAAAACAAAAATTCAAACTCTATCAAAGATCAATAAAAACACTCTTTGAAAATACAGATCAGTAATACAAACTTAAGTCATCTTTGGCCCTCTCTTTACAATTAACACAACTTCATATTCTGCCAGAAAGGAAGTTCCATACGTTTTATAAAGAACAAAAGTGTAAAACTGTGCCCAGGATTTAAAATTATTTTTGTTAAGCTGTGGCAAAATTGGTAATTTTTTATTTATTTTTCTTGAAGCGACTACTTTACCAAATGATGCAAAAGCCACAGGTTGATTGCTACAACAAACTTAAAAGAACCAAGTAGTCAATATAAAGAAATTCAAAAATCTGACTGGATTAAAACTTTACAAATTAAAGTGCACAAAGGGGCTGACATTAAACACGCATTAACATCAGCAGTAGGCATGTTTGAGGTCTTCAGTAACTACAATCACTTTTGTCAAGTTTATGCTCCGTCTTTATTCCTTGAATTTAATTTCCCTCTGCTTTACGTCCCGCCTCCTTCGTCTTCTTGTTCTTCCATGTTTTTCCGAGCCATTCTCTCCCTCCGTTCCGCAAGACGCTGGCAGCGAGGACACTCTCTACCTGGCTTGAAGCAGTTGCGGTGGTAGCACGCATGGCACTCTGAAAACAAGAAAACACATACTTAATATTTCTGGAAACAAAAGGCAGTAACTTTGAAGCACTAGGTGATTGCAAGAGAAGTGGGGAAAAACAGCCAACGCCCTCCAAACCAAACACATGATAACCAGTTATACAGGTTTCTCCCTAAGGCACGTTTCAGCGTCCCAGCGAACGACCAATCAGATACAGGAGAGGGGCAAAGACCGAGAGGGAAGAGTATAAAAGGAGCAGAAAGTAAGAAACAACGGGAGCGGATCGGAGGAGGCCAGAGCTGATACTGCGAGAACCAACCTGCACCAGTAACTAGTACTGAAATGCCACGAACCAGGGCTCTACCATATAATCTGTAGTCAACGTAACTACAATTTAATAAACAAAACAAATGATATAATTTAAAATACGTTTATTAATTTTCCTCTCAAAATAGGAGAAAAAAGAAGACTTGGCAAAAAACATGACAAACATGCTTGTAAAAATAAATAAGGCAAACAAAAACCAAATTTCACTAACACTAAAACATCAATAATTCCTCCTCCTTAACGCAAATGAAATATGGACATTTTCCACTTGTGGAAAATGGCTCATTACTGTGTGAATTGAAAGCATCACCCACTACTGCCAAACAGCCTCCACCAACAGCAAACTCAACAGAAATACATGACACTAATGAGCTGTGCGAGCAAGCCTGACGTCATGAAGCACCACAACCAAAGCAGCTACGAGAAAACTACAGGTTGCGTTCACGTGACATAACAGCAGTTTAGAATCAGTTTAAGATTGTTCTGGAGGACAGGCCAGAATTTGATGCTATTTGCTGTTTAACTGTCACATTGCAGATTTGTTGACTTGGTTTAGGATTAATATTTCTGTAATTACTGGACCTACTCACATGAAACAAAAATTGGCACAAAGTTCAAAGCCTTCCCTATCGGCATAGACAAACAAAAGTGCAATTATGTTTTTATAATAATGTGAGAACATGGTGCCAAGACGTGATTGTTTTCGGTTGAATGAACTTAAGATAACATAAGATTAATGTGGCAAATTTGTGGAGCCAAACCTTAATTGATGAACCACAAATGTTGAAACTTTATCATTATACGTTTGGATATTTCTTTAAAAAAAGGGTAAATGTTATAAAGAGTGATATTGGCCCCAGTCTTCCACCAACCAATTCTATAATGTGATCGCAACCTATAGAAAAAAATGTCCTAAATGAGGACAATGAAATCACTGGACAAAAAAAACTAAACAAAATTATAGTAGAAAGGGTGAGCCAAGTTTTGTCTTTCAGTCAGACTTTCCTTCGCCCCCTGACATAGTTTTGGGATTATTATCAGTACTGTTGCTCTGCTCACTCCCTGCATCTTTTCTTTCACTGTTTGGGTCCATATCTGGTGTGACCCCCTTTCCCCTGGTTAACCTTCTTGCCTTGCGTGTTCTGTGCGATCTCCAGTTGGTTCTTGTTACAAATGCTGGCTTTTCCTCATTTGTGACTTCATCCACTCTGAGAGATTCCTCATTGTGCATTGATGAAACAGTCTCTTCCTCCTGTTCCATTATCTTTTTAGCTTCCACCTTAGTTTCAGTTTTTGAGACATTTTTGCCTAGTTTTGCCACCTTCCACAGTGACTTTTTCTGCTGTACTTTTGACATTTGAACTAAATTCTCAGTGCTGCTGCATGATCCACTTTTCATTATACTTTCATTCTCCTCAGTTTTAGAAAAGCCCTTTTTAAACTTTTCAATTTGAAAAAACTTAAACAGACTTTTTTCTTTTTTCCTAGGCCTTTTGTCCTCCTCTTTTTCTTCCTCCTCTGTTTCATCCCCTGTTTCTGATTCACTCTGTCTTTCCTGCGCATCATCTTTACTCTTAGATAAAGCTTTTATCAATTTCTTTGTGCTAAATACATTCAATATACTTTCTTTTTCCTGTTTAATGACATCCCGTGTGACTTCACCTGTGTCTATACCTTCATTCTCTCCAACACAGCCTTCACTACTTGTATTTGAATCACTATCGTTTTCAAACTCCTCCCCTCCCTCCCCTAGCTTCCTGTCTAGAGAGAGGACCCGTGCGAGCCTGCGGGGTTTGACAATCTTCAGATCATCCCAGGTAATTGAGAGAGACGGACGAGTGGAGGGGGCTCTGAGACCACCCAGGCCTGACACCTGGACAGAGGGCTCACCTTCGCAGCGCTGGCACTTGCTGAGCTGGAAGGGATAGATAATGTCTTTTCCGTTGCCACAAAACTCGCACACAAAGCCCTTTGCCTGGCACAGCTGGGGAAAAATGGAAGGAAAAAAATCTACATATAAAAAAGTCATAAATAAATATGTGTTTGTAGTAATACAATTCAATGAAAACTAAACTTGAATTTAGTGATTGAGTGAGCTAGAAAGTGAACTCTTGATACGTTATTTTCAGCTGGCTGATCTGAACCACTAAAATAGATTGGAGTAGAGTCAACTTAATGATGCACTATATAACATTGGTGGAGGGCCACCACCTGAATTTAAGTTATTATTTAAGTGTTATTGCTTTGCCTAATGTGTTTCACAGTATGGCATTTACATTTTTGCTCAATTACAGGCGTTTTGATGGCTAAAGAATACCCTGAGATACTTTGCTACTCCACAGATCTGACCTGTAACTTTGTCTAGTGGCATCTGCTTGTTTCTAAGAATATAGAGAAGTTTAATGCCATACTGTGAAACATTCTAGGCAAAATAATCCCTCCACAAGAGATATATCGTGCACCTGTAATAGGATAAATTACATCCTACAAACATACATGGCTAATAGTATGACACCAATGATGAATTTATGTCTTTACTTAAAAAAAACAAGCAAAGTAATAGTAATTAATTCTATTGAAAATTAAAACAATATATATATACACTTACCACGCAGCCAGCTACATGTCTTGTACCAAGTTTGAGCAGCTCTTTCATTCGAGGGGCCAGCTCCCCGTTGCGAACAGCTGTAAGGTCATTGAGCGAAAAGAGGTGGTGGTCCTCTGTGAGGTGACCAGGCAAAGTGTCAAACTGCTCCAAAACCCTAAAAAGCAACAAACAAAAGATTACATGTTTGGTCACATAATCCAAGAGGGTGTTACGAGAACAATTATGATGACAAAGAAATGGGAGAAACTAACAAATAACTTACTCTTTGGAAAATCGACAGGTCTTGAACAGGTTTTTCATATGCAACAGCTGCACTCTTAAAACCTGAAACAATACAAAACAATAATCATGTAGTGCGAGTGGTGCAACTTATCTGGAACACATTCTAATACCTAAGAGCTGATTTTCAATTTGACAGTCCACTTACCCTGACTGACTCCAGAGCCTTGATTTTCTTGTACAGGCCACTGTTGATGTCATTAGGGTTAAACAGTGGGTCTCCAGCAATCTTACTTAGAAGGTCCCGGGCAAAGTTGCTAACATAATACTTGCTGAAGTCCCACTTCCTCAAAACTCGGCCAGGTACAATAGCCTGTGCGTTCTCATGACAACACTGGCAGAAGTAGCGACCCAAATATTCGCAGTAACGTAGTCGCTTAATGTAGTCTAAGGCAAAACAAGGTAAAATACAGAAATGAGTGAAATTAGTGTTTTTCATAATATTGTTGTTCTTGTAGCTGCTGTATGTGTTGTTAATGTAACTGCTTTTTTATGTGACACTCGGATGCTATGCCGACAAGTGTGTGTCAAGGTTCTACCCATCAGTTACTGGTCTGTTTGGAGACTGGCTCTAGCGAGTTGTTTTTGTGTCTGTCGTTTTGGGGTCTGTCGTTTTGGGGTCTGTCTGTTTTGGGGTCTGTCTGTTTTGGGGTCTGTCTGTTTTGGGGTCTGTCTGTTTTGGGGTCTGTCTGTTTTGGGGTCTGTCTGTTTTGGGGTCTGTCTGTTTTGGGGTCTGTCTGTTTTGGGGTCTGTCTGTTTTGGGGTCTGTCTGTTTTGGGGTCTGTCTGTTTTGGGGTCTGTCTGTTTTGGGGTCTGTCTGTTTTGGGGTCTGTCTGTTTTGGGGTCTGTCTGTTTTGGGGTCTGTCTGTTTTGGGGTCTGTCTGTTTTGGGGTCTGTCTGTTTTGGGGTCTGTCTGTTTTGGGGTCTGTCTGTTTTGGGGTCTGTCTGTTTTGGGGTCTGTCTGTTTTGGGGTCTGTCTGTTTTGGGGTCTGTCTGTTTTGGGGTCTGTCTGTTTTGGGGTCTGTCTGTTTTGGGGTCTGTCTGTTTTGGGGTCTGTCTGTTTTGGGGTCTGTCTGTTTTGGGGTCTGTCTGTTTTGGGGTCTGTCTGTTTTGGGGTCTGTCTGTTTTGGGGTCTGTCTGTTTTGGTGTTGGTTATAGCCTGGTGTACAGAAAATACAACATTGATGTGAAATCTGGCGTGTTTCCTTACAACCGGAACACTACAATATGTTCATATCCTGTTTAAAACAACTTTCCTACCTGGGTCAATGCGAATGCCACAACCAGCGCAGCGATAGTTCTGTTTTGCAATAACAATCTTCCTTCTGATGATTCAGTAAAGAAAAGTATACATTTAAACGTTTGTTAGTTACCTCACATAGCAAGTTTTTTTTAGCCCAGTTACTGACTTGGGAGTAGGATGGATGTTAAAGATGATCTGTGGTCGAGGAGGAGCCCATTCCAAGTTTCCTCGAACACGAATTCTCAGTTTGTAAATATCCGCATGTTCGCCATCATCAGGGGAAATGGGCAACGAGTCAGGAATAGGTAATAGCTGTGAAAGTAGTATATGCTTAATGACAGGGTCAGAATTATGGCTGGGCGATATAAGAAATACTATTTTTTTCTTTTACTGACTGAACACAGTTTGATATGATTTAGTCTCATTAAAACAATAATCATTCTCTGAACATGAGAAATACAGACTTTAATCATTACCAAGAACAACATAACTTCCTGTTAAATCAGAATTCTGCTCTAAACCACATGCTTTTACTGATTAAAAAAGCCCCAAGCTCATTGCTGACAATTACAAATAATTTAATCTCAATGTTGATTCAAATTTGATTCAAAAGACCGCCCTGCTCAGAATAATATGACAACAAATTAAATCCCCTTGAACAGTAATTGGTAAATTTTTTAAATTGTGCTTTAAGCATTAATATCGTGCATACCTTCTGAGGTGCATCATGTTCTGGGACCAGCCAGTCGAGTTCAGAAGCGGCAGGCAGCTGCATGCCTTCAAACTGCCGGAGCAAACCCATGGCAACCGACTCTGCAGAGTTGGACTGGAGGAAGGTGGGAGAGCTGCTGCAAATGCAAATAGGAAGTGTCACTAAGTCCAGACTGCATTTTCTCAGAAACTATATCATTTAGCCTGATAAGAAATGATCCAATGAAGTTTATTTATATAGCACATTTTATAAACAGTTTCCAAAGTGCTGCACAGAGAAAAACATTAAAACAAATAAACAATGGCTCTATGAGTGCTTTAAAAAAAAAACAGAAACAAACCCTAAAATAATAAATTAAATTCCTGTGGTGTCAAAAGTCAGAGAATAAAAGTGGGTCTTAAGATCAGACTAAAACATTCTCTTCACTGTAAAAGAACTTAATTCCTGTTCTATACAAAGTTCAGATGAGTAGAAATGGCAGTATGATTAAAAGGAAAAACATGATCTATAACATGTCAGAACAAACATGGCAACTTACGAGCATAAGGGAGATATATTATAGTTTTTAAATCAATTAGTAGTTCTGAATTTTGTACTTAAAAGGGGACTAAGTTTGGAACTCCCTGCCTCTACACATCAGAGACTCACTACACACCCTCAAAAAACACCTCAAAACTCACCTTTTCCTCTAAACCCTTTAATGCCCATTAATGACCACTCTCCCTCATTAGCCTACTTGTTTTTTGTGTGCCTTGTCCAGTTTTATGTTCAACTATGTAAAGCATCTTCCGAGTTACCATGAAAAGCAATATACAAAACCGGTTATCATCATCATCGTTATAATCGCAATAATAATAATAATAATACATTTTGAGGAGTGAGCAAATGTCAACTACACATGAATTTCCACATAATTTTCTAGATCAATTTTCTACAGAAATGACGAAGTGAAAGAGGAAGAGGCGACTTACATGGACTCTGAGCTTAGGAAGGACCTGCCACTGGAGCTTACACTGCGTTTTATGTCGGCATCTGAAGATCAAAGGTCAAAAATGCATTATGAGATCAGCTTAAAAGATCATACAAAACTTTTACATCTTTTTATCTTGAAAATGGGTGTGAGGCACTAAATATATCAGCAGATGATTATAACTACAGAAATGTCAATATTTGTTAAAAATTAGAGACATGCAAACTTGTTTAAGAGGATGTAATGAAAAGCAAAAATCCCCAAAAGTACCACAAATACAAATACTAGATCTAAATTTAGGAAACAAAATAAATAAAACTGTCCACATTGAAACAGGCTGAAATGTTTTGGGATTTTTTGTAACATGTGTTTATAGTCCCTTCCTTACACACATTACTAGCAGTTGGCTGAGGACTTTTTCCTCGGGGCAAAAAGCACGGCTGAGTCGATAATTTCAATAAGAGAGGGTCTAATTGCAGTTCTATATAAAATATATAAGATTCCACAGGAATCTGTGTTTGGCAAGGCAATTGTGCAAAATGTCTCCCTTTGTTTTGGCTTCAAGTCTCTGGATTGAACAGTACAAGGGTTAACACATTAAAATGCATGATTAAATTTGAAAGGAAAAAAACAGATGGAAAATGGGCGATGATTGGTAAACCAGTAAGTTAACTCCCTGTCGACACTCTACAGTACTTACAAAGTGCTAGTCTCCTAAAGCAGTCCCCTACAAGCACAGACACATTTAAATTTTACACTATCAAGTCCCTGAAGCACTGCCCAACAGCAGCGACAAACAGCCAAGCTGATGTTTAAGAAGACAGGAGGCAGCAGGCTCCACTTCAAGCTGACAATCTGCAGCACTCTACTTTACCATATTATCTTTTGGATGTAAAAGGTCACTTACAAATAATATTTTCATGTTTGGTCATATTTTTGTACAATTGTTATTTCATTATGTGGATATTAACTTCAATTATTCAAATATGAAAAATTGATCACTGCAACTGCGTAAGATAAGGACTAAGAGTAATTTATATAAGAGAAAAGCAAAGCTGTCTGCATAGTCTAAGTTTGAAATGGAGCCCTAAGCTTCCTCTCAAAGGACTGGATGCTAGGAGCCCCTCCAGCAGTTGTCCATCAGATACCTGAGAAGAGGGAGGCGAGAGACAACGAGAGGCCGTTCTGTGACACTGCCAGCAGGGACTGCCCCTCACAGCCATCTGAGAGACAGAGACACTCAGCACAACCATCACCACAAGCAGACAGTCAAAACATACCACACCGCAGTAAACTGCTGAACTTGAGAGTATTATAAACAGGCGGCACCCATATCTGCTTGAACACAGGGAGCTAGCTCATCTCATTTGCATTAAACTCATAACAAGTTCATTTAAAGCAACAGCTGTGGTAATTATCTTAGCTGTTAGTTTACAGAAATGATTATCAGCAGTTTGTCCAGTAGTGATTAGCAGACGACACCAAGCCTGCTCCAAATGCCCACATCCAATTACACAGAGAGCAGGAATAATCACATGCTAATTAACGATTGCGCTCTTGTTTATGATCTGAAATGGGATGATGAGTTGGCAAAAAGATGGTGAGTGAAATTTGGATCGGTAATTTATACAGTAGCTTTACACAAACACAGCTGTCACATAGCTTTGTGACAGAGGAACATTTATTGTATTTTTACCTCGTAGTTCACATTCTTCCACCTCTTCTGCTGAACCAGAGTCAGACAGGCCCTGGTAAGAGTCTTGGGAGCTTCGTCTGGAAGTGCCACTGTCTGTGGAGTGAAAATCTGAAAAGAAATGTGTGATAGCTCAGATAAAGTAACAGTGTAGAAAAGCTATGTTTCAGACAGACTCACTATGGCTGGAGGCTGCGCAGGGCGGCAGGCGGCTACGGCGGATCTGTTGCCTGCGCAGTCGAATCTTCTGTTTGAGCTGCTGAATCTCACAGTCACTGTCCCCCTCCTCCTCCCCCTCCTCCTCCTGACGCCGCAGGTTGTACTTCATTAATTCAATGGCTGCAATTAGGGATTCTGAAATGCTAAAATGAGCATTCTCCTAAAAACAGGGTAACAACAGGAAATCCATGAATAATCACAATGTGTCTTTTCAATGCTTATGAAGTTAAAGGTGTAAACCTTTTCAAGGTCAGCACAGCTGCCAAAGTCCTGCTCAGACAGATAGCTGATGAGGCTCTGTCCCTCTGAGGGCTTCCTGAACATCCCATCAGAAACACTTCTGCTTTGAGATCCATCTGTGCCAAGATGAAATTTTACTTTCTCTATATGTTTTATGAAAATAAAAGCAAACTTATAACCTGCAATGCACAAACTTACCGGACTCCATATAAAGAGAATTAGGAGTACTGGAATCACTGCTCTGTGGTGCAAATGGATTATAATCCTTCACACGGTCATCTCCTGATGATTCTAAAAAATGAAATTGATTTTGAAATGAAATAAATATTTTGAGCAAAACATGCAAAGAGGAATTTGTTTTCATGCAACAGTAATGTCTCTTATAATGCATGAAATGATGTTTTCATGTTCTCATATTCTCTTTTACTAAAATAAATAAAAATAATACAACAAAACATTTTTAAAAATCATTTAGATGATAAGACAATGGCTACAAATGCAGTCCAAAATACAGAAAAAAACACACAAAATAACAAAAGAACAAAATAGACCAATCTATCAAAATTACAAATGACTTGATAAAAATGGAGGCGTAAATGAGGAGGTGCTTGGTCATGCAGAGAAAGGGAAAGGGGTCATGTGATGGAGTACAGTTGCGCTGCACTGCCAACCTGCAACCGGATCTTCTATTATTATGGTGATTTTCCGTGGGCCCGCTCCTTTCCACGGTAAGATTAGAAAGGAGATATAGTATAAACAAAAGACAGTTACCCAAAGCCAAAAAGCAGAAGTGATTATTGAAGCAGAAAAGTTTAGCAGAATTTTATAATAGTAGGTGAGACTCTTTCTGTGTTCATTTTTAAGTTCTTTTAACCACATAGTTAACAAATATGACGCTCTTTGTACAAAATAGTAATTTGCTTATCATTCTGACAATACTCACCATTCCTGAGTTTTTGATTGAGTCCTGTATCAGAAAACGACCGAGCATGTCCACGGGACCCCCGGCCCGGCCCCCTCTGTCCCTCAGAGAAAGATGAGCGCCTTGGTGGAGGTGGAGCCAATAAGTTGTTTTTAGTATTCTGTTCCTTCTTTTCTCCCTGATCACTACAGGGGGTAGAGCTTCTGGAGTCATGGCGATTCCGTTGTCCCAGGTTACCAATAGCAAGGTACTCTGGGCCATCGTCAAAGTCCCCTTCACCAGAGTCACAGGTTTCAAGTGGAGATGGAGACTCTGGTAATGAGATACAAGGAGTAGAAATGTGGCCTACAGCCGGAGTGGTGCCTGCTTCGCTGTCTCCCGCTGCAGACACACAAACCCATGGAGGTCCCAAGCTGTTTGCCGCAGACAAGTTATCTACAAAACAGAAGAGATGAATGAGCTATGTTAAAACTTTTATAACTTAAATGTTTTAAATGAAACTCCCGAAACCCACTTGTACTGTTCCCATTTTGGAAGCTGAAATCTGCAGAGTGGCTAGTGTTGGGAGTGCTGGAATCAGCCTCACGCAGGGAACAGTGGGAAGTGGTGAGTCTGCGGTTTAAAGAGATGCCTTTGGGAGTTAAATCCATACTTCTCCATGCACCCCCAGACCCGGGCAACACACACAGGCTCTGGGTTTTCAACAGACCCATGCCAGGAGAGCTTTTTAGCGGGGACAACTGCCAAAACCAAGCAGAAATTAATATAAAATGATTAAACAATCCAAAAATACATAACATAAAACATAATCTAGTAACACATCATACCCCAACTGTGTCTATTTGGGCCAGCAGTTTGGGATTATTCTGCTCCACAGCTTCAAGGCACTGAAACATGGCGGTAACATGAGGCTCGCTGAGCAGGAAGGCATCATCTGCAAAACATAAAAAAATTATTTGTTAAGACAATGTATGAACAAAGTTTGGAGTCAATGTGAAATTTTACACTTACCGTTATAGTATTTACGCACATGTCCCAGATGCCTGAGCAGAGGGCGCAGTTGTGCTGACAATCTATGAACTTGCAAACTGTGAAGGAGCCAGCGCTCTGCTTTGTAGCTTTCACTAGTATTTGAAGTTCCGCTGTTGACTTCTGGCTCCAGGCGAATGAACTGGTAGTTGCAATAGACATTAAGCAGACAAATCAGTCTCTACACCAATGTTATTCTGTACAACACAGTTATGTTTGTAATTGAAATAGAGAGAACATACCTGTTCAACATGTGCAGCAAGATGGGGACAGATGAATCGAACACATGATACAAAAGGCCAGTAGTCCTTCTGCCTGTAGTAGACCTACAGCCAAATGCAGCACAAACAAATTAATTATATCATGTTTCTATCATTTCCTTTCTTGATTATATAGCAAAAAGGCAGCATTGGATGAGTCTAATTAAACAGGACAATGCCAGCAGCTGAGTGTGAAGTGCTGACCTGCTCATTCCTGAGTCCATGACTGAGGATGTTGTTCATGTCTTTGTGCAAGCGCTGAAGGCCTCCATAGCGTGACCACACATTTGGGTTATTTGTAGAGACAAGGCCTTCTACTGTGGTCTTTAGACTGGACAACAGCTTCCAGTGCTCTCTCCTGATGTGAAAACAGAAGGGGCATTTAGTAGAAACACAGAAGTACAATGGCATAACAGTAAGGAGGAAATTATTTAAAAAAAATGTTTTTAAGAGTTTGCTTATAAAATACTGGTTGGCTCATTTCCTCGTGATTTTTTCAATACCTCAGCAAAAAACTATAAGTTATGTTCCTGCATAAGCAGAAATATCTATACAAAACTGTGGGTAACAACTGACATCTTATCAACTATGTGATTTATATAAGTAAGTGCAAACATTCATTTACAGACACCCTCAGCATTAAACACAGGGAAACAAATCAAGCTGAACTGAAATCACGAGTTCAGCCACTGCACTAAAACTTACTAATCCAATCACATCGTGTAACATGCGATGGGCCTTTAAATGTCACAGCACGTCCTCTTCATGGCAGAGAAACCACTGCTCTTTCGCACCAGGAATGCTCGTCCCATAGGAGCAAGAATTCCTCACTTAAACTAAGCGGGTTAGGGATTAATTGTGCTTGCATAAGTACGAGTTAACTGGACAACAGCTTCCAGTACTTTGTTTTATTCCAAAGCAAAGACCGGCGCAAAAGAGCAAAAATGGCTCAAACTTAGGTCATTAATACCGTCAAATATAAAGTCATATTATTAAACATAAACGTGAACAGCCTAGTTATCTGTATATTAATGCAATGTTTTAAATAAGTCAACGTGTTGTTAAGCACTACATCAATACAGCAAGTCCTGATTTATTGCCATTCCTATTATTGTGCTGAAAACATACTTTTGACTCTCCTTTATGTTTGACAGCTAGCTTTGGCTTAAGCTAGCTACTTAGCTTGATGCTAAATCAAAACAACTTACGCTAATGCAATGTCACTGGATAAAAGGTTGACATGTGTTACATAATTGCCAATGTATTATGGCTATTCTATAGACTGTGTTGGCGTTTGGTTGCAAAGAGAAGTGAAAGCAACTATGATACTATGGTTTTACTTGTTTGTTAACCTACAGATACGAAGCCATCACTGAGGAGCAGATTAACACCAGATTTACAACCATATAACCTACATGGTCTATGTGGTAAATATGTTTCACTTCTTATTAAAAGTTTAAGTGGGTGATTTGAGAGGTTTGAGCCCAGTTTGAGGCTGGTGTAAGCGCAGAGCTAATGCTAAGAGCCGGTGACAGGCTCCTGTGGCTCCTGTGGCTCCTGTGGCTCTTCACTCACCTGCGCTCCTCCGCTTCTCCCTCCGGCAGCTCCATGTCCGCCCCACGGAGCCAAAACGCTCGATGAGACGCCAGTGTCACTGACAGACGACGCCTACCGTATTTCAACCCGAAAAGCAGTCCCGGTTAAAGGTATTGCGTGAAAGTTTCGCCATCTCCGTGTTGATATCCTCCTCGGATCTCGCAGCAGTGCAGGCCGCATGACCAGCCCTTCTGTGGGCGGAGGTGTTGACATCCGGTCTGACGCCCTTCACACTAACACTTCGAGCCTATAATATGGATCTATAACATGGTCTTATTATACTTCTGTCCTTGCCCTAAGCAGCTGTGTAATCAAGCAATGGTCGGTTTAAATAACGTCTATTTAGACATTAGACTTATGCATCTTGTTCTTGTTTCATAAAACTTTACCTAGTAAGCACTGCCCCCTACTGTTAGTTGTGAGTAGCTCAGTAGATTGATCTTCATGGGGAAATGACTGATCATCTGGACTGGAGCCTGTACATCTTACATCCACACGATGGCAGTGGTACACTAATCATGGAACAGCACTGAAGAGGCGCCATGAAGTCAGGCCTGTTGTATGAGCAGAGTAGACTAGGCTAATAATACAAAATACCAACTATGACCAGGCTCAAACTGATGATTGACCAATGAACAGACCTGATACATTAGTCCAGGGATGTCCAAACTTTTTTCACCGAGGGCCGCATACTGAAACATATTTGAAGCGGAGGGCCACAGACCAGTGATGATACAGCGAGTCAAATGGTGCATTTAACACAAGTTTGAGACATTGTACCTTTAATAAGACTTGGATGGTTATTTTTAGGTCTGTGTCACAATGCAGTGTGATGTTATTCAGGTCATAGAGATAGAATCTCTTCTGTTTGTAGTAAAAAATACTTCCTGATCAATTGGGCCAGTTTAGGAGGAAGCATGAGGGCCAACAAAAATTGGTCCGAGGGCCGCATTTAGCCCCTGGGCCGTAGTTAGGACAGCTCTGCCTTAGTCTTAGCTCTGTGTCATTAAGTTATACAACAGGGCAGTAGAACAAAAGATACCATAAAATTGTTATTTATCTGAAATAAATGAACATAAGTAATAGGTATTTTGATCATAAGGTGCATTTGTGAGGCCACAGTTTAAAAGGTAAATGTAAAATGTTGGGAAACCCTGCACGAGATTATCCTCAAGTTTAATATTCATGTGTCCTCTTCATCGACCTGTATTGAACTTTGCCTTGGATTTTAAACATAGGTAATTTTTCTTAGGCAAACATTAACAGTTGTGTCAGTTTTGAGAGGATAATGAGTTGGCAGTCTGTCAAAAAACAAAACAAAATAAAACAACTAGGCTTCTAAGTAAAGATGCATTCATTTGAAATTTTTACAATGACATAAAAACACACCCTGCTCTACGTGCTCTACGTGGTTACGGTGAGTCAGAGTAGCAACAGGAACCAACAAGAACACTGGAAAGTAAATGGAAAGGTCTGTCAGGCTGACGTATTGTGCCTGCCTGGTCTATCCAGTTCTTAAATGCAACAGTGATCCACTTTTAGCATTTTGTTCTTTCATATTTTCTTGTTTCATTGTTAAAGAAAATTTTAAACAAATAACAACTTTAGCTGACCAAGTGACTCATTTAGTAGGTTAAGTTAAAAAAATAGGTTACAACACACACTTTCTGATTTATAATCCTATTATTTACTACATCACTGCTCTACCTCGAAAACCAATCACCAATGCTAGAAGAAGTACTCAATTTTAATACTTAAGTAGGAGTACAGATAACCAAGCAAATAAAATGCTCAAGTAAAAATATCACATGGGAAAATCAGTAAAGTAAAAAGTATTAAAGTACACATTTAAAATGTACTTAAAGAATAAAAAAGTATTTTGCGCAGTTTCAGATCTAATAAAGCTTCAAATGTAGTGATTTTAATAAAGATTGTGCTGAATTTTGTTAAATAGAAGCAACTGAATTCATATTTTTTCCTAGCTGTTTTTATTTGTATATTTTTGGTTGTTCAAATTATGACCTTGAAAAAAATAAACCCTCAGCCTTTTTAGCAGGTCTCAAGCAAAAATAAAAAAAATTACTCAGTCCTCTTCAAAAATGTAGCCTAGTGGAATAGAAAGTACAGATACCTGCTCTCAAATGCAGTTAAGTAAAAGTAAAAAGTAACCACTTTTAAATTTACTTAAATACAGATGCCTATTTTTGGTTTTACATAAGTACAGTACTTTACTACTTTGTTACGTTCCACCATGGCCAATCACTTAATCTGAACTACCATTGAAGAAAAGTTTGTTCATTTGAAACTGGGGCCATCCAAAAGTCAGCCAAGTTCAGGCACTGGATGGCCTTTATGTTATTACTGATCTCTGGAACTAACTTCATAGTTGATCCAATTAGATTTAACTTTGTAACAGCTACAGGGAAATTGACTTCACATGCCAGCGCCTGTAAACATGGAATCAAGTCTTAATGTGATTTTAGTCCATCCATCCATGTCTATAATTTTCACACTATTGCAGCCGCAACTCTTACCAACAAGTCCTGACAAAACCAGTCTCAGTAATTTGACTACAACTGTGTTTAGTTTGAAGGTTTGGGACTTTAACCTCCTAAGATCCGACATCTTGCATGACTTGAAAGTACACTGAAATATGTACCCCACATGATTATTTAGGCATGAAAAATACTGAAGTTAAAGCTATGCCTGAAATGAAAACTGCCAAAGCGACCATTGATGAACATTGTTGCTGACGTTTCAAGCAAATTTCCTTTTTCTCAATGCTTATTAGCTAGTTAATATTAATAATTTAAGCCTTCAATTAAATTGAGCACTAAAGTCGTCATGACAATGGAGCTCAACAGTGCCTTTGATCTCTTAATAGTGTCACTAATATTCATAACGTGGATGTTTTAAGTCCAAAATGCAAGATTGTTTTAATAACTTTGCGGTTTATAAACATTCAGAAACAGATTATTAAATAAAATGATAGGTCTTGTGGTCATTAGTTACCACGTAGCTGATTATCCCTGCGCAAGCTTTGGAACTTTTTTTTTTCCCAGAAAGTCTATGAGAAATATGAATGGGAAATTTAATTCCAGAACCACGGGATGGGCGAGCACTTTTGGGCTCCATAACATTACAATACTGTGGTAGTTTATAATGGTCCACGGATGTGGCAACCCAGTTTACAAACCTTTCTATTTTGAAACGGGATTAATTTTGTTTTGCAGTTAGATATTCACTTAAGAAATACAAAAATGCAAATGAGCCAACTTCTGTCTTAATAAAACCGTAATTTATTTTTGACTGAAAACTAAAATAGTTTGAACAGCACATTACAAGGGCATTAAGATTTTTACTCCAAGGCTCAGTGTTCAATAGTACACAGCATCTCCTTCAAATGAAAGAAAACAGAAAAATGTTTGAAGAGGGACAGACAGACCCATTTGTAGAAAGAAGGAGAGATTCAGTAAAAAGGTGACTAATTGTACATTGTTACAAAGCATTTTTGGTTTAGTTGCATCCTCAGAAAACTGCTGCGCCTGTCAACGAGAAGGCAGCAGCACATGAGGCACAAGTAGATAGGGCATCTCATAATGTCAAAACACTAAACTACTTCCTGTATGCAGTGGGGTCGCCAATTAATTCATTAGTTTGTAGCTTTTAAATACATTAAAATCTATGTGACAACTTTTTATAGTGTATGACGTTCAACACAAAATGATGTCTCCTTTTGTAGTTGAAAGTCCTTTCCATCAACTTACATGCTTTGTTCCCTTTCAATAACTTCTCACAATCCTTCTGACTGACAGTGGCACAAATATAATGAGTGCCAGATAAAAACATGAGGTAAGAGAGTGGTTTAATTACAGATCAGAACAGCAACAAAAGAAGGGAAAGTAGAAAATAGAAAAAGATTGTGCATTAAAAAGTTACACAGCTTGCGTCTTTGGTTACAAAGTAGGATGGAACAAATTTCACAGCTTTTCATCCCCCAGCCAGATCCCGTGATTTCTGACAAAAAAAAAAGGCTAAAAAAGTAAATTAACACCTATTGTTATCCCATCACATATTTCATTTCTTAAACAGGCTATACATACCATTCTCTTAATACTTTACACTTAACAAAATATACATTCAACCTGGATTCCAGCTAATGTAAGTCTGGCTTTAGTGTTTGCACAATACATTGAGAAGAAAAACTTCTAAACTGTTCACTAGTTATAATACCTTACAGACTTTAAAAAAAGAAAAAAAAAGAAAAAAAAGAAAACAAAGTTTTGTTGTTTTTTCAAAGACATTGTTCATTTACAAAATAGCAGCCCTGAAAATAAATAAACGCGAATACTAAAAAATGAAACAAAGAATAATTGATGTTAAGTTTGTGGCTCTGCGAAAGACAACACAAGCTTTTTCTGTTTGCAGCATTAAATAAGCCAAGGCTCGCAGGTCGCTCTGGCCAAGCTGAAGGACCCCAGGACCTCCTAGTCCTTTTTTGGGGGGTTATAATCAACCCTGCCTTTGTCCCTCCCCGCAGTCCTGGAGACACTGAGGAGCACTGATGTCCCCCCCCCGAATGGGACTCACCACACCAGCCCCCAATATAAGCAGCTCATGGTGTGCCTCTTGGCCCCCATCACCAGCATGTAGGGTGCACTCTGGCTCTTACTGCTCCTTGCATCAGCCAATCACAGGCCGGAACACAACTTCTCACACGGTGGAAAAGGTGTTTGACAAGGCCAAGAAAAGGCACATACAGTCAAGTGAGAATAAATGGAGCAGCTTAAGCACAGAGCCAAGCCTTCTGCATTATTAGAGCTAAGGAAACAGATGACACACAGTCACATAGACCTCCTGCTTCTTCTGAGCATCAAGGTAAAAATGGAGGTCATGCCGAGGTGATGTTGGGCTGGTGGGGTGTGCTCTTGACCACCTCACAGTGGCCAACTAGAGCGTTGCTGTTATTTGTGGAAATTGCGTGTGGATGTAGCTGTTGCAGAGCAACACTGTTGACTTGACTCAGCTGACTGGACAGTTTGTTCAACTGCTCAGAGTTGGCCAGAGATTTGAGCACTGCGTTCTCACGCTCCAATACAGAGTTCCTCTCGTACAACTCCTTGATCTGCTCCTTCAGAACCTCCACTTCTTCACGGACGGCGTACATCAGGTGGTTCTTTACCAGGTCCTGAGAGAACAAGAAGTCAAAATTTAGTTATTTCAATTGAACAAACTCAAAATAACCCCAAAATTCAATTCTTAATTTCTTGAGAAAGTGTCTCCTCAGTTAAGCCAATTTGGCCATCAATACAAATATTTAATAGATTTTATTTAAGACACTGAGCAGCCTTCTAGAAATTATTTGTACATGCCACCTCTGACCTCTATGTGGTTAAAACAGGTTTATGTCACAGTAAATGTCACTTGGTTGTTGCAAGAGGAAAACCACTTATGACCCAAGACATTATTCAGACTTGCAAAGAATGTGACCATGGGTGTCGTCATGTTTTTATCATCTGTAAACTTACCATAGCTTGCTCAATCTTGTTATCAATGGCAACGACACTGGCACCGGATGCACTGCAGAGAGAAGAGGAAAGTTACCACATGATGCACATCTGTTATCTGAGCTCAGCGCTGATATCATCTCTCATTCAGCACCAGCCAAAAGAATGACAAACATCCCCTAAAGGAAATGGCCTCATACATTTGTCGTCTGAAACACTGTATATTTGTGGATGCTGAGAACACCAGTACAGTTACAACACTGCCCATGTATGCTGTGGTCAGATTACAGATTATAGTTATGTTGTACATTGTGATTTCAGGATTTATCATTTGGTGAAGGCCAATGCTAGTTGTACAAATACTCAACATCTTGCTCATCAGCAGGAGTTAAACAATGTGTTCCTAGATTATCTTCCTAGTTTATATAACCTTTCACATTTTCTATAAACATGGACAAACATTCAATGCACACAACCTGGCAGAGGATCAACAGTCACTGGACCAGAAACTAGTTGATGTCAATAGCCCATAACAACTGATGCTGTAGCCAAAAGAGCTCATTTTACAATATCACCCTAATGTTATTGTTGTCCTCTGCTGAGATAAAACACGCTTCGGTGAAACTAGAGCAAAGATATCCATCAAAGAAACACGTTTAAGCCTCTATTCTCCACACACCACACCCTCCAAGAAGCAAAGATTACCTTACTATAGCACAGAAAAATAATGGCACAAACTTTACATTTGGACTGGAGAATGATCGTCTCTAAGCTCCCATGTAAATATCCACAACACGGACCCTGGAGCAGTCCACCGCCCAATGAGGATGTACAAAAATGGGACGCACGCGCTGGAGGGAGGGCTCGCAGCCAAAAGGGAACACAATGTGCGAGGCTTAATTAAGACTGTATTAAAGTCAGATCGTTTCGTGGCTATGCTACAGCGCGTGGATGCAACAAAAATTAAAAAGTGCATTTGTATGTTCCACAAAATTGTGAAAATAGATATACATATTTTTAAAATCAAACTTTTTCATGCGTTATGTTGATAATAGTGCGTAAAAGTGACGAAAACATAACATTTACCATACGTGATAGGCTATAACTTGTAACAACATGTAATAATATGGGTCTGTAGGCTATGAGTGTATAATGGACTCGTTTTTCTACTTCCAACTCTGCTATTGGTCCTATGTAAATACGTGTTTGGACGCACGTAGGCGCACGACCCCCAAGGCATGGAGAGACGCGCGTCTGCAGCCTGCCACAGCAACAAATGGCACCAACCTTGAAGAGAAAACACTTCTGATTGACCGTCACAGCCTGCAAGAATACAGTAACAGCATACCAGCGCAACTAATGAACTCGCACTAAAAAGCAAATGGGCAATGTGGAGGGGGCACCGTTTGGCTCTGTGCAAAAGTTTGCTCACAACAATGAAGTGATTCTACTAGATCAAAAACAAATTAAAATCGCATATCTGATCATAAAAATAGCACACAAATGCATTATATAACCTAAAAGCCCCCTGCTAAAAATGTCAACAATCGTGCACATGGCACAGAGGACAACAGATGGACCCTTTACCTGGCGCATCTCGCTCTGTAGGACATCAACCGTCCGGAGTAAGTCGGAGAGGTTCCCGGAGAGCAGGGCAGGCTGTAGCTCATTTTGCAGCGCATTTTCAAATGTCAAGAGTTTGGTTCAGATAAAGCGGTAAATCCTGTGAGTGAAACATGCGTTGTGCTGTGCTCCTGAGTGAATGCCCTGAGTGTCTTATACTCTCGGCCCGTCACATGGGGCAAAGGGGGAGGGACCGACACGCTGCCTCCGCTTTCAACCCAAGTCTCGCCTGTAAAGACTTGTTCTGTTCAAGTTACCAATTCCAGATGTTATTAGTCTGCCAAGTATAGGTGGTTTTAATAAATATGGGAAGTTGCTTTCAGAACAAACAAATAACAAGCAGTCGTGATTGATCGATACTGTCTGCGGTTTCCATACGTCTCATCATCATTATCAAGTTATCGTATTTTTACGCAAGTCTATAAATATCTTGCAACATAGTCAACCATCTCCTTTGCAACACAATGTATTGGCAGCTAACATTTAATCTCATCATAGATAAATGACAGCCAAAAGAAAATCTATATATTTTTTAACTAATCACAGTAACTGTGCTAATCAAGGAAGTATCATGCAGAACAGAGTGGTGTATCCACATGCTGCAGAAGTAATGACATTCAAGTCTTCGTCTTCCCTGGGGCAAACATGTGAGACACAGTAGAGCCTAAACATATTTCAGATTTGCATAGTGTGCACTGAAACTGTTTAAACACATTCAGAAGTGATAGAAACAGCCTATTCACCCATCAGGCCTGAAGTACCAAAGGAAAATGCATTCCTCAAAAGCAGTGGACTTATGGGTGATCCTCAAGCTGATAACGTGAGAAAACACATTCCACATACTTACATTTACGACAATAGGAACACAGTAGATCAACATGGAAGCTCTGCTTGATTACCACCAACAGATCAAACCAATCATGGATGACAATCTTTAGATCTGTCTGAAGCTGATAGAGACAGCCGTGTTGTTGTGACTTGTTGTCACAGAGTACAAATCAAACAATCCAGCTGTACATTTTATTCAAAAAGAGACATGTGGTGGTTTACATAAGAGACACCCGCTGTGTTAACCTTAGCTCGGCCCTTTACTGCTCACTTCCACAGTGTACAAAGTCTGCAGGCCCACTGTGCGGCACATTCCTGCCTCGGACCCCTCAGGCCCTGGGGCCACCACCTTTTAATCGGGATAGGCACATCTGTGTTGTAGCCACCATCACGCTGTGACATCTGTTTAGGAAAACAACTCTCCAACCACAAGGCTGTAGAGTTCAGAGCAAACCGGAGTCAAGATACAATCATCTGTAAATCCAGTATAAGGCATGTACTGTAGGTCTTTGAGGAAAGTAGTGTCAGCTGATGGACTTAAATACAAATATTTATATGACTGATTTAATAAAGACCCTATGGGGACACGTGCAGCAGAGAAGCGTGGTCCCCGGCATCTCGGAGCACATCACATGACCACATACAGCATCAGAAAGCCAGAGTTTTTTTCCATTCAGCCCCAGATGCCCTGGCACACTCTCTCTGGCCTCTAAGCACACAAACAGGGACGGCAGGGGAGGCAGCTGAATAAATGAGGCTCTGGTTGTTCATCGATAACCCCACCTCCCCATGAGTGCATTTCCAAACAATAGTCCAGAGGGGGCTATAACACCAGCAGTGATGCAGTGACGACTCACTGTTGTGCTTTTGCAAATGTGCAAAGCTAGTCTGGGTACTTTATGATTATGCTGTTACATTTCTACACCAGATGGGGTCACTATAGTGTCCAAGTGGCTCAGGCCTAAAACTGAGGCGAAAAGCAAAAGGGGAAAAACTTGAGGCCAAAACAGTTGAAGTCATCTCTTCCCGCAAGTTTGACAAAGGGCGTATTGTTAGACGAGACTGCAAGACAGACCTTTTTATGAAGATGTTATCCATTCTGTGTAATTATAATACTCATTATATAATCACAATTGTCAACAAGTTTATTTTCATTGATGGCAAATGTTAAATAAAATCATCTTGACCACAAATCCATAGAAAAGTAAATCTTCTGCTGAGTGACAACTGAAAACTGCAACTTTATTTATTTTAGTGAATGGGTTGCAACATGTCAATGCCCCTGGGTCCAAGAGAACCGCCCCTAAAACTCTCATCATCCTCCCCTTAGAAAACAAAGACAGCAGTATTTAAGCAAGAGGTTTTTCTAAACACAACCAATGAGCCACTGTTTTATTAATGCCAATCCAGTAGAACCGTTTAGATCATAGTACAAGTCATTTCCAGGTTTCCATCAACACTATAAAATAAGATGCCAGTGTATGCCCTCAGTCGGAAAAAGAAGTTTGAATTGTATGTAAACTGGACAAAAGTCTTTTTTTTATTTTCTAGAGTTTCACCACTCATCCAAGTAGCTTCTTCAGTTCTGGTAAAGTAAGGAACTAAGAAAAACATTGTGACTAGTGTTGTCACGACACTAAAATTTCAAACTCAATTTTGATACTGAGGAATAGACTCAATGCTCAATACTGATTCCAAAACCACAATAATAAAATATAATATTAAAAAAACCAAAAACTCTTAATTTACACAATAGAATGTCATTCTCAACATTAAATTGTAGTACTTTATTTTATACTCCCATGTGGCTTATATCTGTGTAATCCCTCAGTCGTCCAGGTAGGTTCCATGGGTGTATATTAGTCTATGTGGTCTTATACTTGCTCTAATAAGATCATTCTAAAGCTATTCAGGAAACGTTCATTTCTGTCCTGTGAATGGGACTTTTTATTATCAATAATTGCTCAAATGAGTATTTCGTTTCAATACAATTTTTTGTAATATCCAATATGATACTTTTGACAACCCTAATAGCTTTGAAACACAGCATCTCTTTTCATGACATTTAAAAATGAAAAATAATTCTGTTTACTTTTGTGTTTGTAATCCAATTAATACTGAAAATCAGGTATTGGAAATGGCGCATTATGAAATACCACCAAATCCTTAACTGTCAAAGTGATAAATTGATTTTCATATTATTTCAAGACCCATCCTGTTGCCATTAATTTGAATTTAATAATGGCTTAAAGTTAATCTTTAGCCCGATAAGCATCAATTTCACGTTGTGACTTGCTCAGAATATTCTAGAAATGTTAGGCAAACGGGATAATGATTTAAAACTACAAAACGTGTAAAACTATGTAATGTCCATTTACATACCAAAATTGGAATTACAAACTATTTTTAACCTTCCCATGTCACGGAGGAATATTTAGAATAACTGGGAAAAAAAACCTGACAAACGGCTTCAGCTCTATTTGTTTGTACAATTGAGCTAAAAGACGCACTTCAAAACAATGACAAGAATGACAGGACGCACAAGTGTGTTAATGTCTGCGTTTGTGAATGCTGTGGATTTTCAAGACCCCACAAAAGCGGCAGTTTAAAAGATTCCACAATGGAGACAAAACAATACTCAAAATGAAGCTTTGAGTCATGTTTTGAATACCTGGTAGAGGAAGCAGGGCTGTCAAAAGTATCTAAAAATCAGATATTTATCAATGGTAAAATAATATCGAAGCTAGATACTCATTTGAACAAGTATCAATACCAAAAGTCACATTCACGGGACGGAAGTTAACCTTTCCTGAATAGCTTTAGAATTATCTTGAGCTGTATCAGAACTAGCATAAAATTACATACATATAAGGCCACATTGTAATATAAAAGAAAGTGCTATTATTTAATGTTGAAAATGACATTCTACTGTCTAAATAAATAGTGTTTTTTATTATCACCATGGTATCGGAATCAGTATTGAGTCTATTCCTTAGTATTGAAATCAAGTTTGAAATTTTAGTATTGTCACAACACTAAGAGTAAGATATATTTTCCAAGAGCCAAATAAGAATCACAAGCAAGTCTATCAGCTGCCACCAAGCTTCCTCGTAAACAGACGGAACTGTCCCACTCACACCCGCGAGCCGTTATGCAACGTTCAGACAGTGGATAAACAGCTCCCCTTATGTCCTCGCATATGTAAACCAACATTAGCAGATGAACCGGACAACAGGGATCATAAGAAATCAATGCCCCGAGGAGTACATGGACAAATGCCATCTAATCTTCCAGGAAAAGTGATGGGATCTGTCCCCATCATTACTTTAAATATGTTAAGAGGGGGGGTTGGGGGAAGGGGTGGCAGGGCTTTTTTTTTTTTTTTTTTAAACCTCAACTAAAACTTTTACTTAATTGTGGTAAGATACTTGGCTAATGTAACTGTCAGACTAAGTGTCTGTAAAAAGATAAATATAATTATGGGGTCAATATTTAGCATTTGCAGCTTTTATTTGTAGGAATCACTTACATTTATAGGTAGTACAAGTTGTCAAAACAAAAACACTCAGACACTAAATGATGGAAAAACTAGCATCGAAACTAGATACTCATTTTCAAGTATCCATACAAAAAAGGCAGAACAAAATTGGTATCTTTCCTGAACAGTTACATAAGGTCTTGATCGGTGTCAGACCACATGGAAATCTTCCAGAAACCACCATTATTTTGGGTTAAAATACATACTCTATTGTCTATTATCATTAGGATATAAAAATTGGTCGAAAACTTTTCCTTACCACCAAAAGTTAAGTTTGGAATTTGAATATCAAGACAATATTTTTATGTTAACAGGGACAGTAGATGGTGAAATTATCAGTGTTGGGAAATAACTGGAAACATGTACCAAGAACACAAATTCAGAATACTAATTTAGAGTAACTGTATCCTGAATACCACCAAATGAAAATTAATTTCATCACACAATTTCAGTTTCACTGTACAGTATTAGTGAGAAAAAAAGAAAACACAGCTATTGGTGTGTACGAGTGTGATTTGTCCTTCCATTTTCAGTGACAGGAAATGCATAGCAAAGGGTGAAACTAATAAAGCTGTCTTTAATCCTATGTTGCCTCTTTACACGATAATTTAAATGCAACTCAAATGTAAAAGTTTTCCAAGTATTCAGAATACAATACTCTGATTGTACCATGCATCAGAATACATTATACGTATTCTTCCCATCACTGGAAATTATTAGATACCAACTACTCAAGTGTTTCATTGTGTGGATTACTCTGGATCTGGCTTTGTGTCGGTGTGAAAATGTCTTTTTGCAAGATTTTCTGAATATCCTACTTCTAAAATGGTTATGATTCTTGTATGTAGCAAAATTTCAATGAAGCCTTTTCAAGTCTGTGAATTACATTGGCCACCAAACAGAGTTGAAACTTCTGAAACATAATACTTTCACACCAGGGATGTTGTGCGTTTTATTTTGTCATTATATCTAGCTGCTACTCTAATTGCCCCTGGCCTCTACAGACATAAAACCAAGACAACCTCAAGCAGAATGTGCCCATCAAACCCCATATGCAAACGTAGTGGGGGACCAAGTTTAAGCCTCTATAACTGCCTTCACAACCAAAACCAGATCTTTAGCATCATATTTCTTGGGTTTTCCTCATTCCCCTGGTCCAGTGTTTAGAGGGATGTGGGCTACCTGTTGAGCTTATGTGGATTAAGACCCATTGGCATGTACTAACGGTGCCTAGAGCTAACAACCAGGCTTAATGGGAGAAGGCCGGCACCTCGCTGTTAACGAGTGTCTGCATTCGGTTCAGCATTTATCAAAGGATCAAGGGCTTAGTCTTATCTGGGATTCGGCTCGACACTTACGGTCAGACTAATGTTGTTAGGGGCTCGTCTACCAAACAGTGGGACAGTGGCTTTTGTAACAGTTTAGGTCTCTTAATTTAAACATGGGAACATTGAGTTTGAGTGATATATTATAAATAGACTTTTAATTTAGTTTTAGTTATTTAGTTTGTGGGATGTTTGTCGCCACAATAAAATTAAGGAAAAGGCCGGACACACTCATCCAGTTTTTACTTATCATGATATCAAAATTGGTAAACAGAATAAAATTTTTACGCAAAATAATAGTTTTTTAAATTACAATGTGGCCTTCAAGAAAACCTACTGTGCTTTTGTCTGCTATATAGCTACAGTCTGACACCCATGGATCATTATGTTATAATTTCCATATTTTAAATCATAATATTAATCTAAAACAACTTAATAAAAGAAACAAGGCCGCAGACTTCCGTGTTGGAAAACTGGTGCCCATTGGGAGCTGACATCGTAAACGTCATCACAACAAATAGTTGGCACCTCAGATGGATAGTCGTAGATTATGTACGCTGGTGGCAGTGTATAGCATCTTGAAAATAAGTGATTAACGACTGCTCAAACATGCATAAACGAATCACTACAAAAATGTAACTTTGGGTGAATAAATGGTGGGGGGAAACAACTATAACAAGATTAAAAGCTCTAAAAAGTTGATTTTACATAATAGATCTGCTTTAAAGAAGTTCTGATATAGATTAAAACTTTAGGAAAAGTACCCCATTCATGAGATTTTTGTAATATTGATACTTCAAATGTTCAAGTATTGATTAGGAAGTGGTTATCAATTTGTTTTGTCAGCCCAATTTGTGGGTTTCTAAAAGCAGTATAACCAACTATGGCTGAACTAAGGTAAAATTGTGCAAAGAGACGTTTTTTTGTACAGTGCCCTATTTAAGTCATGGCTCCTGTTATGTAAGAGACGCTTTGATGAGTAAAATGACCATCAATCATTCACAACGGATTGAAAAATATGGCTCTGGCTCTGCACTCTGTCAGTTCATGTCATGCCTAACAAGGAAGCTTTTGCTGATTTACTTAGAAAAACTCCTGGTTGACTCATGAGTAATCTGTTCAAAGAGCTATGGTTATATAATGTGAAAGATATTTTGAGAAGAATGAATCAAATTATGGTATTTTTAAGCATCTCAGAATACACAACAACAAAACTTGTCAGATAAGACACAGACACCATTAAATGAATACTAAAGACATTACCATTCCACATTATGTGTTACGATTTTACGATTATTCGCAATTGGCATCATGCATAAAATTGAATTCACTTCTTTCATTCACATTATCTGATACATTATATGATTCTTCATTTACGTGACCAGTTTGATCAAATTATACGTTGTCACATCAACTTTCTTACTTTATAAGAACTTTATAAGAACTGAAGAAATGGCTTGGTTGAGCAGCTAAACGTCTTCATTCCTACGACTTGCCTGGTTGACAGATTAGAATTTTTCTTTTACTTTAGTTACATTTAGATTTAATATTTTAAGTATATACTGAATTGAAATGGTTTTGCTTTAAAAATTGTCATGTTTTCATTTTTGGAGTTATTGTGATTATTGATTACATGTTAATGAAATCAATACTGACGGCAATATTTATTTTGTTTATTAAAAAGAAAAAGTATTTTGATCGAAACTCAAGACTGCAAATTACTTCTTTCTTTTTTTTGCCTTAACACCCTGCCCTAAACGCAGTGGTTTCAGTGGTGGTTAACATTGCCCTTTCCCACGTTTATCGCTCCTGTTCCTTGTCATCCAAATAATGAATTGTTTGTTTCAGTGTCATAAATGGCATACCTGGTCTGGCACAAAAATCCCTGTGAGTCTAAGTGAGAGGCTGCTGATCACCTAGGCTTTGTTTGAATATAAATCTGTCTTTTATTTATTGTTACTAATAATAAAGTTCATTATTGTTGACTTGAGGCAGTAAAAGTACGGCTAACATTTGACTTACCTACACATCACAATGGAGCTATTCATCTGACCAACAAACCATTTCACTATTCACTGTTTATAAACGCAGTGTAACTTGTAATTTGGTAAAGCTAAAATGAATGGGACTCTTAGTGGTTGCATGCCAGAGAAGCTGTTAATGGGAGTAGTTTTAACAGAAATGAACTTGCTCTTAAACCACCAGTGCTCATGGGGGAGTCAAATGGGGACACTAGTCCAATTTGAGGTTCACATTTTTCACAAAGCTCTCATTTTTAGGAATGTGTCTTGATGCCCTCAAACTGTTCATGAGCAAACCCTGCGCCACTCTCGACAAGTCCGACCCTGCTTGAGACAAAGGGAGGTGGAAAGAAGTTTACGTGTGGTTAGTTTTGTGGAAGTTTTGTATAAGGCGGCACTGTTAGTCACGGCCTTTAGGCAAACATAAGCTGGAGAGTGAACAAACAGGAGGCTGAAATGCGCTGCCAGGCCCAATGCGGTACTTGCTCAATAGCTACTGGGTGCCTATGTAAATAACAGCATCCTAGAATCAGTCGCTTTGTGTGTTCAAATTGAGAACAGGGAGTTACTTAACACAGCAACAAAAACAATAAGTAATTGTTATAGATTACGTCAAAAATCATTTCAAAGGGACCACTGCAGTCAAAATGAACTGAAATGCGGAACTAACCGGATAAATCAAAACATTGTGATCAAGACAGAAGAGAAAAGTAAATTACTTTCAACTGATGCCAACAATAAATATAAATCTAATTTGTTTAATAGAATTTTTTTTCCCCCTTTAATCTGTTTGGTCACATTAAGGTCATTTGAAAGGTGAACTATGTAACTTTTCTGGTGGAGGAAACATCTACCTACTTGTTTGTATGATGTTCTTCCTTTACCTGGAATGTTCCACAGCATGGCATTAAACAAATCTATTTAGCATGTACTTAATAACAGGCAATTACGTCTTAAAAATACCTTGAAAAACAATGCATTCTTACTGGGTTGCCCCTCTACAGATCAGACCTGTCACTCAGGCTTGATGGCGTCATACTCATAAATAGATATGTTTAACACTATGCTCATTCACAGACACTTTTCCACATCCACTCCTCCTATTGGTCAGCCCCTATCATGCTCTGAGGTGGGTTTAACCAATCACAGCAAAGTGTGAACTCTCAGAAGAATAGAATCGTCAGAGGGATAAGATCATGATTCGATTTTTATCACCATATTGCCCAGCCCTAACTATAAGCACCATCCTTGTGTATGAGTAAATCAACATGCTGTGAGTTACAGTGCTGTACTTACAGTGGGTGTGGAAGAGGTGTGACTCCCGGTAAGAAGGACTGTCTGTCATTGGAGAAAGTTTCGCCTCCAGCGCTTCCCATATTATTCTGTTAAACGATGAGCCGCTTAATTGTTGGCACACAAAAGCATTTCAAAGGCCCTGATGCAGCAACTCAAAGGTTTGTGTCGGTGTTTCTAAGCAGCAGACGTAAGATCAATGTTTAGACTATTGCCAAAAACCTGATAAGGCATGATGATGATGACGATGATTAAACACAACAAAAATCTGAGATTGACTAATACCAATGACTTCCATGAAAACGATCAGGTGTTCCGAAAATGAGTAATTCAATGTGTCACAAAAACAATATATCAAACCACACATCAAAACAAATAAAAATATAGTCACAAACATGTTTTTTGTCTGACAAATCTGAGCACAGACGGCAGAGGCAGATGTGCAGTACCGCTTAGCAATCGCAACAGCAGTTTACCATACACTTTGTCAATAAAAAGCAATTTTATATCAGATACAAGAAGCACATGAGTATGCAAAATATTAGAATAATCTTTATTTTCCAAGGCCTATGTCATTTGGTCTGAGTGCTTCATCTAAGGGGCTGTTATGTACCACTAGAGATTTGTATTTTGACCATGTTCTAAAATTAGTCAAATCATTTTGACTTGTTACTTACTAAGATTAGCAAATTTGAATAATATGTGTGAATACCACCTGTGCTGAGATATCTTTCCATCTGAATCAAAGTCTGAATCGTAAAGTTTTTGGCATTCGACAAAAGGCCCGACAGGGCTCAAACATAACACTGTCAGGAGCCGTGCTCTTAAACATACTGTTCTTGTTACGTACGTAAATCTCCTTCATGTTATGCTGACTAATACAATGTTTGTGTTTGACAGTTAAAAGTTCACTAAGCCAACAATCAGCAGCTCAAGCACAGGTAAAGACATCTATTCTTCACACAGAATAAATCAGTATTTCTTCTGTTTGTAATGTTTGAGGATGTAAACTAACCAAGAATCAATATAAATAGTACACATGTCAAATAACAATGTCACAATGATTGTATCAGCATTTAGCTTAAACAGTAACATATGTTACATAAGGACCCAGTTGAACTTTTGTTCCTTTAGAGTACCCACCTACCAACGAGGACATTGTTGACATTCTTCTACAAGTGTATGTAAAAAAAAAAAAAAAAAACACAAAAAAACCTACAAAAAAAACAGAACTTCTTAACTTTTTCCACATTGACATAAATATAAAATGGATATTTTAATACCCATAAGACATAGGGACCAGTTTTCTGCAGTTTTCTTACAAGGTGCAAAAGAGGCTACATCGTCATGAGCCAGGCCACACACGCGTAAACAAGGCCTGCTCAGTGACAGGCTTTGACCCTCGTAATCTGCACGGCCAGAAAGCCCAGAAGAAGGCTGCAGATTGGCTGGAGAAACATAAGTGTTTGGGACAGAGAGCAAGACCTGTGTCAGAAACATGCTGAGAGGTAATGGAGCAGAAAAGAGCAGAGAAAAGAGGTCAACACTAAAGTTATGAGTTTAAATGAACCCCCTGCCTTGACAGTCCATCACCTGCTTACCTCTTTATCACTGACAACCACAAGGGGCTTCATTACTGAATATTTGGGAATACACACACCATCAGTTCTAGGGCTGGGTGATATAGGGAAAAAAATCACAGTTCAATCAATATGATCTTCCTTCATCTTATTGAAAATAGACTTCAGTTACAAAGCAGGGTGTGAGGATCACTACAGTTTATATTTTGTGTTAATAGGACCAATAATTCCAGAGAATCCTCATTTAAAGGTTTTGGAATGGATTTGTATAATATATAGTGCATTTCCGCTACTGGCAAAAACAAATGCATTTTTAGTCAGATTGTGCAGATTTAAGTAAAAACCAAAAAAGACACATGAGGAGACAAAGAGATGCACCGTGGTCCTGACTCAACGTGTTCACCTAAACAAGAGAGCAGTGACTCCTCTTCAGTACCATACACTGTTACTGCTACAGGATTGGCTGTAGACCTGTCGATTAAAATGTGTTTGCCTTATCATCAAGATCGTCCAAAGTTTAGATCACAATCTATCAATCTTTCGATCTTTAGCACAATCCTAGTGGGTTGTGCGGTAGTGTTGATCCACCCCTGAAATGAAATTACTGCTCTTCAAATCTGGGATGAAATTAGAGAAATTTTAGAGATTATTCACCAATACAAAACACATTTAGAGTATTTGGAGTATACAGGGAATAAATACGTTTTCTGCTAATTTACAATATGAATGCAATTTCATGACTATAAATTCGACAGTAGTATAAAGGTACAATGCAATACATGAGGACTATGGATGTAAAAGTAAAAGGACTTTCAAATGTGCCATAATGAGAATTTAACATTTTCAAGACAAAGAGGAAGGAGAGTGTGTTAATTAACTTTAACTGTTTGTACAGCACAGCTCATCTTGCTGGAGGCAACTGAATGTCCCTTTTCTTGACTGCCCCTATGTGTAAAACCTTTATGGGTGGTACTACAATGGAAACTAAGGTGGTCCTCGTAAATGCAACTTTCACAAGCTTTGCGACCGTAACAAAAGTGGAGGAATTTATTTACAAATGCAGGAAAAGAGGGTTAAACATCCACTACTGTAGCTCTCTGTCAGCAGTGATTTACAACCAGTTTCCATATCGGAGCCTCTGGCAGATTTATCTCCACCACACCCCTCCAACTGCAGATCACCACCTCACAGTTGCCTCACTTTTGCTAAAGGAGTGAACCAAAGTCTAAGACACACCAAAGTCTAACAAGATTTCTAGAAGAAAGAAATGTAGGAAATATCTAAGAGTGAATGTAAGAGATGTGGAGGCGTGTCTCAATGCCTCATCTGAGCCCCTGTTACAATGATTGATACAGCAAGATAAGCAATAGAGAGGTATTCTTGGAGTTGACTTAAAATGTGCTTAAACCAGTGTTTCTGCATAGATGGCCTTTTTACGAGACCATCAATCTCTGACAGTTTTCACTCACTTAAAAGTTGTCTTAAGGCAAATGTCAAATACAGGTCAATTCAAATTCAAATAGCTATTATCTGGTATGATACATAACCCAGGATATTGCTGACTAATGACAGTTTACAAGGAGTTGGCTGAATATGACTCACCAAATCAGCGTATTCAGTTCTAATACCGATATAGATTAGTGTCATCATGATACAAAAATTTCAAACTCGATTTCAGTTCTAAAGAATAGGCTTGTTACTCAATGCTCAATACCACAATGAAAAAAACAACACTATTTATTTTGTCAATAGAATGTGATTTTCAACTTTAAATCGTAGTACTTTCATTTATACATGTAGTGATATATCTAGTCCCTCAGTCGTCCAGATAGGCTTTATAGTGGTCCATGGGCGTATACTAGTCTAATGTGGTCTTTTATCTGTTCTGATACACCTCAAGATCATTCTAAAGCTATTTGGGAAAGGTTTATTTCTGTCCTGTGAATGTGACTTTTTTATATCGATACCGGGGTATTGTGCTGACTAATGATAGTTTGCAAGGAGTTGGACCTGAATATGATGATTTAGTGAGTCATATTTAGCTAATACTGATACAGATTAGTGTCATCATACTAAAATATCTGTAAACCCTCAGTCTTTCAGGTACACTCCATAATGGTCATTATAAAGGTCATAATTGTTCTAATAATTCTAAAAAAAATACTCAGGAAAGGTTAATTTCTATCCAATGAATGTGACTTTTTATCATTAACTCCTGCTTAAATGAGTAGCTAGTTTCTATCTGAACAGAACCCCACTTTTTAACAGCAAATCTAATCAAAATCAGTACTTGTCAGAGAAATTGTGACTAATTTTTATTTTATTTTTCAGAAATCACACAGCTCTGATGTCACAATTGATTATTAAGAATGTAACTAAATATTTTTGTCTTAGAATCCAGGTTTGGCATCTGTTTTTTCACCTCATTTTCTCTTTAAATTATACATCTTTCTATAGTGAAAATATTTTGCGAAAGGGGATTCAGCTATGGCCTTATGCTGTTCCACATTTCAGTCAGAACAGTGTCTCCAAAATGCCCTTAGGAATGCATGCGAGCGTGGACGTATCTGGTTATTGTCCAGGAACAGCCCCACCCAACACCTCAAGGATAAATGCCACTCAGATAATTATAATTTTGGGGTCAAACAGGCCAATACCTACAACAAATTAAGTCCATATTTTTCATTGTCTTTAACTGAATTTAGCTGATAGCAAATACTTGAACATGTCAACTCAAATGGAGGAAAGGGATACACAGCTAATCGAACAAAAAACAAATACCATCATAGCTGACCCATAGCCCCAGGTGAAAAACCTCCAAAACATGACAATGATGTAAAAGGTTTTATTCCTCACCTCTGACCTCAATGCTCATGACAGCACTTGACAATGTGGTGACTTCCTGTCAATCACACTTAAATTACACCACTTTACACTTTTTAGCAATTAAGAAAAATACCCTCAGCTCTTAGACATGTGCTCACCTGTCTGTCACCCATTTAACAGATTGAAATGTCATAGGACCAGCACAAAATGAGTAACTTTGGAATTGGCAAAGGTTTAGTCGAAAGCCATGCAACCATTTTGTGATTAACTTCCTTTGAACACACACCACAGCTCATTATTAGATTGACCTCACCCTGTTTGTCACTGCTTTAACTAGTAGGATTCAACATAGGCATATCTGTCATTCAAAGCAACAATCACAAAAGGCTTGTCAAGTTAATGTAGTATAATGAGAAGGCAGCAGCTATATTAAGATTGCTTGTGTTCTCATAATTTAATGTTAAATTTTTTGAAGGCAGTGTCATTTTATATTTGATTGACCTGTGTTGTAACTCAATTATGAAATATGTGTCATACCATTCCAACTGTACAGAGGACATAAAACTTGACAGCCTGCCAATAAATTCCCTTCACTCGGCACAGAACAAAACAAGTGAAGGTAGGACTGCAGGCCTTTAGCGTTTAGTCAATCGACTGATGGTGCCTTAGATAATAATTTTATTGGGATTATTAAAGATTTGTACGTTCAACAGTAGAAAGGAGAAGACACGGAGTGAGTTAGCCATTTTTTTTGTAAGTGATTAGTGACTTTAAATACCCTGTACACAGTTTTTTCCCCATGTATTTGAGCATCTCCCATTTTTACATATCAAAGAGCTGTACTAGTGCTTATTTGTACACAGTTGTAATTTTGAGAGCTTTTGCCAGCACCACGCCCCACTTTAGTAAACTAATTTATGGCCAGAACAAGTCTTTAGTCAAAACAAAAATAAGATAGCCAAGTAGCAGAGTAAACCTTTGAGTGATGGGCCCAACTGAATGCTCCCCTTGGGTCAAATGAGGAAAGCAGTTTTTTCTCTATTTGTGTCTGGCAAACTACATCATATTTACTGTTTAAAACGGTTAGAAAAAGAAGGTTTCAGAGTAGCCAGGATTCAGGGAATCAGCAGCAAAAAACTGTTCTGAATGTTCTCATTTAGTAGATTTTACAACATGGCTAAGATGGGGTTTCCAAAAGTAAAATGAGAAATATAGAAAGATACTAATGCCAATCAAAAGCCAAACCAATTAATAGTTTACAAAGATGTATAATTTCAAGTGAAAATGAGGTGAAAAAACAGACGCCAAACCTGGATTCAAAGATAAAAATATTTAGTTGCATTCTTAATAATCAATTATAACATCAGAGCTGTGTGATTTTAAAAAATGTTTTTAAAATGTGCGATTTCTCTGACAAGTACTGATTTTGATTGGATTTGGTGTTAAAAAGTGGGATTGTGCATTACATTGGAGAGGAGACTGAAATCAGCTGAAGCTCAAAAAAGAATCCCACGTAGTTCAGAGCATGTCCGTAGATGTCTAAATTACAGGTACAACAAAATACTGATTTGTTCTGTAAAAAGACGAGATATTTTGTTCTTTGCAGAAAACATTTTGTTATCTAAATAATTGCAGGCTTTGATAACTGTGACACAAATTGTGACGCTGTGATTGATGTATTGTGCAGCTCCATTAAAAAGAATAACAAACCAACTACGAACAACTTTGCCAAACATTTATAAGGCAAAGGGCTTTGAGATGCTAGTTCTCAAAACTCTATTCTTAAATATATTTGATTTCAAATTTGGTGGCCTGACCCCTTTTAATAAGCATAACATTTCTCAAAACTTGACTACCATACTAACCCTGCACAGTACAATGCTACGTGTGTTTGCATGACATGTTGCAGATTGCCTTCAGGTAGGAGGCTCTGTGCAGGATAATGCACTGGTTATGCCAGTGGGAGAGCCACAGGATGCCTCTGTGCTAAACAGGGACGTGACCCTTTGCATGGGGTATCTCCAACTTAGACCTGATCCAGCTGTACACTAACCACCACTGACTACTCTACCCCACCAACTAACCCAGCCCCAAAAGTGTGGAAACCAATAAAAGCAGTCCTTTTGGGGGCGGGGAACCACCTTTAACTTGTCCAGTTAGATCCAGCAGACAGTGCAGACAGACAGGACCTTCTCAACTGATAATAAAAAGTCCTGAAAGATGATGTGAAATATGTGACACTGGTGTGTGCATTCTCGTACTGAGCAGTGTTAATTTGGGCCCAAGTTGCACATAATTGTTACCATGAGCAGAAATGAGTCAGTGTGATCCACAGACAGAGGCTTTGAGTTTAGACCTCTGCTGAGTTTGACCCGACACTGGGTCCAGATCAGACTTATTCTGTTTAATAACGTGGAGAAGTGTCTGTGGAGCATGATACCAGCACAGTGAATTCTGGCATACTGCTCCTCATTGTTTTTGTCACACAAAAAAAAAAAAAAACTACTGACAGTGCTAACATTATTATCAAGTGTACTTTAACTGCAGAATGTCCTGGTCTTAATTAGACTTCTCTAATTACACAATACTTCCTGGCAACACTGTTTTTGAGAGTGACCTTTGGCCATATTCCCTGACTTTGAAGTACAATTCTAGTATCAGAAAAACAAAATGACCATTTATATGTATATAAATATGCAACAATCATAGCAACTCTCAAACTGAATCAATGTATTCAACCTATAATATCCCATGACTCAAAAGATGTCCAGGTGCCTGTGTGACTCCTACAGGCTACACACACATTTCACCTTTATGTTAGTATACGATATAAATATATTAAATTTTCCATTATAGATCCAATACAGCAGATCAATTCTTGTATTGAAAATAATTAATTGTAAATGCTGCTTTATGTAGATAGCCTGTTCTTTTAACTATTTACAAATTGCACCTTTTATAACAAACATTGTACTTTCAGGAATATCCAAAAGCCTTGTGGCTGTTGTACTGTTATTTCATGATTGATTGACAACATAAACAACCTGCTGCCTTCTCACGTTTGATGAGATGACCCAGTTTTACAACAGAGACAGCGGCGGCAGAGCAAAGGGCAAACCTCTGAGTAGATATGCTAATTACTCAATAGGTGACAAACTATGACTAAGGCCCCAAAAACATGAGCCCAGGTGAGAGGCCTCGACATGTTAAACTTAGCACTGATTCATGGAGAGAATTCAGAGGCAGGTTTGTGTGAACACAGCAGAAATAGTCTCACAGCAGAGAGGAGTGGGGCAGCAGGGCAGCCTGACCCGATGTGTCAGAATGTGTCATTTAGTACGGGCCAAAGATGTGGTTATGAAAGCCACAGGGCATCACAAACTCATCTATCATAAGTCATAAAGCTTACAGGTATTTTTATGATGTATTTTTATTTATTTATTTCTTGCCAAAAGAAAAAACTGTTAGCTGTTAAATAAATAATATTAGCTAGATAGTACAATATATTATGGCACAAGCTTGCCATTTGGTACCAGTCCTCTGTTAGTACAAGTATCTTGTTGGCTCTTGTAGAGTTCAGACTATTGAGGAAGAAATTTGACTTTTTTTGTCAACTAGCACTGATGGAAAGCTTTATTTTAAATTATTTTTTTTATTAAGAAAATTGTTCCAGCTGTACTTGAATGACTTGAAATCAAAACGTTGGCCTTCAATTTTCAATTCTATTATTTCTTAATTTGAGGAAATTCAAATATCAGATATTATGTAAAGAATCTTTTGGATTTCATTTTGACACTGGAGCTGAGGTTAAGAGGTCAGATCTTGATTTGATTTCTTTATCAGGAAATTAGATTGTAATCAGACACAGATACAGTAAGTGACATGTCATTTCTGGGGAGTGAGCAGTGTGATCTGATAGACACAGGAAGCACCTCGTAAGGGACAGGAAAAGGAGAGATATTGGCATTTCTGTGAATTCAGTGCTGATCTACTGATTATGAAAGATCCCACCTGAGTCAGAGCCATCTGTTCAGTGTGGCAGTTTTCAAATGAGCAAATTGAGTGTTATCAGAGAGTGTGTACAACATGACTCATGTCCGTTTCCATGTGAAGGTTCTGCTCAATGAACGAGTGACTTAAGACCACCAAGTTGTTTCACAAAGGAGGAAATACACACAAGCAAACTTGCAACGCGAAACAAGTCAACAGAGGAAGTGTTTGACAAACTATGAAAGTCGACATCAAAGCAAAGCAGGAAGCTACTGTGTCATACAAAATCTGCACCTTTCTATGACATTAGGGATGTCAAGAATACCTGGTTAATCACTAATCGTGAGGTCATAATATAATGGTAGGGGCTGTAAAAAGATCATAATTGGGGCAAGTTTAAAAACAGAATTCATTTTGATTCGATCTGCATTGCAATGAAGCTATCCCAAATGTAAAGAGCTTCATGTTACGTTACCTTCAGAAGGTTTCATCTGGTAAAAGCTGGTCACATACTGATGAATAGTTATTAGACTAAGATACAGGAATGTATTTTACTGTTGTTTGGTCCTGGTGTCTCTGAATTGGGAATAATTAAATTGTTATTCTCAAAATAATTTTAACACTGAAAACATTTATTGGATAGGGTAGAGGCTTTCAAACTTTTAACATACTTTTCACACCAAAAAGTACAAACGTTTGCCTATCTGAGGTTAAAAAAAACTAAATGAGAGCTAAAGAGGCACTTAAGTAGAACCACAATATTGCTACAGTAGTTCTAACCAATACCTAAACCAAATAATAACAAATGTTTGGATAAAAACTCCAAATTACGCAAACACTACAATTGCAGAGGAGCCAGAGCCCGACCAGAAGGAGCCTGTGTACCAGCAGCTATACACGTACCAGTTCCAAAAACACTGGGGTTGTGTCATGTGTTGATATATTTGACTTGAAATGACTGCAACCAATATTTTAACTCCGGAACCTTAGGAAACAAAAGCCTTAAGAGGAATAAAAAACAAACTGTTTCCCTGCATCTTCAAATTTCGGGAGGGAAGCAACCAACTACACACCCTCATCTCATATTTACTCTGTATTCAACTTCCTGTCAATGCCACATTGTCAAAAGCACAAAAACATGACAAAATGAAGAGTGGTAGGCCACATCATTCTGCAGCTCTGAAGGCGGTCTGTGCACAGGGAGAGGATAGATGACTCAAATACAGCTGCCTGCCAGGCTTTCCACACATCCTCATTACTCACTTTTCAGACATCTTGGACTCCAGGGGTTCTCGGACCTGCCTGAAGAGAAGTAACTGCCCTATAAACAACTTGGGGCAATTTCTTACAGCGTCAAGTATAGTATAAGAAGTTAGTTGATAAATAAAGGAAATACCAGAAATGTGTCTGCAACGCTTTACAGAACTTGGTCGACCTTATATGCAAAGGGCAGACGAACAGAAAACCTAACTTCCTTAAAAGTAGACAGAAATATCTGACTTTACTGTAAAACTAAATAGGCATAAGGAGAAAGATCAGAGAATTCAGCCCCACTTCTTGTGACTTTTTAACATTCAACCAATACATTGCAGTACAGTTTAATGTGTATAAATGCTTTCTAGTAGATCTGCACGATATATTGCTATTTGATCAAAATCACAGTTTGCTAGTTGCAATCATTCAATTGTTTAAGTAACACAATTTTCCTAATCAAAATAAAAAATATCCTTTCTTGTATTTATATAATACACACTGACCCTTTAGATTGTACTTCTGCAAACATGATCTGAAATGCATGTCAACTTGTATTGGTTTGGCTGTTACATAGTGCAGACTTCACTAATGCGATAATGCTCTGAATGTGTTTAATATATGAACTTTGAACAGAATCCTACAGCTAAAACAAGTAATAAGAAGCTTGGCAGAAAATATTCAATTAGATGTTTACTCAAATCCATCAGCCCTGCCTTCCAGACACATAGCTGTTTAACTTTTCATTATTAAAGCACAAACAGGAGGAGTGTATAAACAGAGGAGTAGACTACACAAGTAATATGTTCACACACTCACAGCAAGACTTTCCAACTTCAAAATGAATCTACTATAAATACTGTTACATAAAGGCTCAATTGTCCTGATGAACCCATCTCCAAGCTATTGTTACATTCCAAGCTCAGGGTATAAGGTATACGCTGGTACATTGCACATAGCAAGTACAGACTGGTAACAGGGGCCTGTCAACAGCTTTTCTCTCTGGTCTGAGGGTTCTTTTCTTTTCTGCATACTTAACATACTGTGACCACATGAGGAGGGGTCCAACCTGTTCTCCGCTCAGACCTTTGCGGGCAAGATTACACACATAGTCAAATAATGTAGCCACAATGTATCACCCTGACACAAATGAGTAAGATAGGAATGTGTGTTTGTTGTTTAAGTTGTTTACTTGCTTTGACAGGTCCATTTTAACTGTATGTGATCACTGACCACAGCATCTTGAGAAAGTTGAGAGGGTACACTTTTCTTGTTAGTACAGTTCACAACCTCTCTGTCAGCCAATAGACCCATGAGACTCAAAAAACACACTGAAAGACTAATTATATATTTTTTTGTAAAATGTAAAAGTGCTAGAGCAGCAAAGGAAGTGGCAGTGAAATTGGCACTGCAATTCAAATTGCATGCAGTTATGAAATTCTTATTTACAAAGCTTGCAAAGGTACTTTATTGTGCAAATTTCAACCTTGTGAGCTTTAAGCCATGTTAAAATGTTGTTAACCCCTCAAAAACATACCTGGAGTTGTGTTTTGTTTCATTCGCACATATTTGAGTTACTCTTTATTATTAGTCTGTCTCCTAACCTCAAAATTATGTTCCGCCTTGTGATGTTATCAAGTGGTAGTTTTCAAGTTAACAGCTACTTTTCACCTTTAGTTCAGTAGAGATATGAAATTCCAGGTCTGAAATTATTCAAATGATTCTAGTGAAGGTGGATGGAGTTTAAAAACACTTCTAGTATCATCACATGACATCACAAGGTGGAATGGAGAGTTTTCTGTTTGAGAGAAGAACTCAACCTAAATGTGCGTTAAATATGTATGAATGAAACAAAACACAACTCCAGGTATGTTTGTGATGGAAACAACATTATAACAGAGATCAGAAAATAGCGTAATATGGGACCTTTAAGTTTAAACCCCTATGTACTTGTTCTACAATGCATGTAATTGGTGCAGTAATTTATTTTAGTCTTCTCTCAATCATTAACGTCCCCATATGAACTCAAACCTGGCACCGTGAACTGAAAATTGGTTGAACAAGATGAATTGCCCTAAAATGTCCAATAGGCTTGTAGCAATTAATCAGAATAATTGTGAATGGCTGACTATCAGAATTTTTGTTTTGCTACGGATCATACCTGGACAACTGAGAGATTACACAATCTGAGAGATTACTGAAAAAATCTACAATAATTCTGTCAAAATCTGTCAAATGGACAAACGTTTTAGAGTGAAGGCATTTTGCAGGACTTCTCCATCTCAAAGCAACTAACCACTCCTTTGAAGATAGTGAGGTGCAGATCTTAGTCAAAGAAAAATGGTTTGAGAGGGGAGTTAAAGAGGCCATTTTTGTTCATCTTTGAACAGGAATGAGGGGCTTGGACATCATTTATGTCCTATTTATATCTCATCCTCAGACCTAAAAACAGCGAAAACAATAGTGATAGCCAGTATGCTAATAGGTGTAAGAGCAGCCATTAGGGGCCTGAAAGATTATTCAAAAAATGACTCCGGAACAGTTCACACTTAATACATTTCAATAGAACTAGCTAACAAACAGGTGTGTTAGTTTCAGTGTAGTCAGGTTCTCGATCAGATGGATATGAGTCAGTGTCCACCAGTAATCTGACCAGAACTGGAGTCTTGGATGAGCCGCAAAACGTCATCGCTGTAAAATCTTTGACCAGTAAAATTTTCTTTTGCTATTTTAACAATCATTTGTCATCATCTTGATTATACAGACCATAAAAAACACATTCCAAAAGACGTTTTAGTGGAATCATTAAATCAAAATGGCATAAAATGAAGTGGCTCATCCCAACACTCTGTCCATAGTAATTACGAGCAGGGCAGGGCAGAGCTCAACACAACATGAAAAGTGGCTAAAGTCCCGTCTGAACAAGCTGCTGCCCATTTAGCGCTCCTGGAATGTGTCCCAAGAAGTTAAGACAAGTCAACAAAAATAAGCTGCTGAAACATAAAACTCCACCCCCGAACACACACAGCTAAGACAATACCTTATCCCAAAATCCACTCTCCCTGTCTCTTTTAAAGTAACAAACTGCCACAGGGTAAAACGCAAAGAGGAATGACACCAACAAGTCCTCATGTAACTTGCGCAGGGTCACGTAACACAAAGAGTTAAAACAGAAACTCAAATACTGATGTGGAAACTCCTTTGAATCATCATTATTTGAGTTACAGAATTAATAAATTAATAACCAGTGGAATGACCATTTCCACTTGTGATATTGGGCAGTTTTTGACAGTTGACAGATATGCTAAATTAGAATATTAGGTCTGAAAATGGTTTGCAGCTAGCAGCCATAACATGTTCACAAAGTAAATGCATTTTCTAAATTATTGTCTTTAAAAAGAACAAACGTTGTGAATGTGTATATACTGTTTATGATAAAAGATAAACTGAACAGAATCATCTAGTGTAATCTTCCAAATAAGGGTATAAAGTGGGTATAAAATTTTGCACTTTTATGGTAAATTTTATGGTGAGATCAGTTTTGTGTGATACTTGAGCCTCAAAGACACAATTCATTTTTGTCAATATTGCCCACCTCCAGTTGTATGCCATTTCCATAAGACAGGACAATGTACTTGAATTCATGACTATGACAACTGGACATGTAAGTAGCCTGGTCATTATAAACATATAGCAGAAATGTTCCTAATTTTACATGTAATAATCCTTGCTCGTGTTGTGAAACCGTCAGCTTTAGATCACCATACTGGTTCGACAACAATTTACTTGCACATCAGCTAACATCATTCAAATAGGAGGCTGCGGTTACATTTTGTTTTTCAAATGTAATGTATCGCACAGGCAAATGTCAAATGTCATTTAACAAGCAATCCGTTTTCTCCCACGTTTTATATGACACGATAATGTTATGTTACAGTGTCAAACCCCGCAAAACTGTCAGTTATCTGTTACGATTCAAAAGACAAAAATGTCAGGGGTTTTAGAGTGCAATTTGTAGCAAGTCAAACTAAAGTTAAAGGTGCACTATGTATAACTTTTCTGATGAAGAGTCCCAACTGCTAGTTTGATTTTTGATTATGATTTCAGTTCTTGTTAAGCCTATCATGACAAAAAAAAATGTGAAGCAGAATTTTATTGTTGCAGAGAAATATTGCCATACTGAAAGTACTTTATGTCATTGACGCAAAGCAGGATAATACCAGTAAACAGTTTTTAAATATATACTGTATCATAATAAAAGCCTGAGCTGCAACAAATAAATAAGAAAATGATTACCCATATAAGTTACTTTTTCAACCCTCTATTGCTCAAATCTCATCGTATTACATAAAAATGGCTAAAATCACCACACTATTGCAAAGAAATTGGACACTAACTACATATTGTGCACAAAAATATATTGTTCCAGCTTTCAAATATTGAACGGTAAGTCGATATTGTAAATATCTTGACAGGGCTAGTCCTTAGCCTGAAAATTTCCACAGTATAGCATTACACTTACCTATCTGGAATACATTTTATTATGCATTTTATATTGATCAAAAATGCCTTGAAAAATATGCATCCTTATTGTGAGCAGGGTCACATCAGCACAAACCAACCTGTAACATGGCCAGGTGGCGTTAGCTGCTTTTCTCCATGGAGGCAGATATGTTTAATGTCATATGGTGGAACATTCCAGACAAAGCAATTGCATCTCCATGGAGACAAGCACACACATGGCAGACCCCCCATCGGGAAAGTTACACAAGTGCCCCTTTAACCCGAAACCACTAGCAAAATGTATTTAAAATTAGGTAAACATTACAAATCAGCCAACCAAAAAGACACCATGCTGGAAAAAACTCCCTCCCTTTGTAAAAACTTGTGGAGTGTGGTGACCTACCTAAAAAACAAAGGAGTTTGATAACACAAGAGTATCACTTACTCACCATTTTTCTTGTCACAATACTAAATCCTAAAACTCAATTTCAGTACTAAGAAATAGGTTTGATACTTGACACCTGAAACCACATGGTGTTATACCAGTTCGGATATAGCTCCAGATCATTCTAAAACTGCTCAGGAAAGGTTACATTTCCTGTTTATGTGATTTGTTTTATATCAATGCTTGTTCAAAAGAGGATGCAGTTTAAAGACTAGTTTCAGTATCCAACTTTCAATACATTTGACAACTCTACTCACTATTGTAAACAAAACAAATTATTGGACATTAGTCAACTTCAATAAAGCACCAGCTGTTACTAATTGCTGCTTAGGATAGTTGTATTGGCTAATGACTATGTAAAATTACTGTTTGAGGCTTTTCAGCTAAAGAAGGACAGAGTCTGTTCAGAGAGTGGTAATAAGTAAGAATAACGACCATTTTACTGAGGGAAAGCAATTTGTCTCTGGGCCAGTCTGATCACTGGATTTGGCAGAGGTGCAGGCTGTAGAGTGGAGATGCTAACCATTCCAAGCTGGGAGGAAATCATTCTCATCTTGCAACCCCACCCCACATGGGTTTGTTCCACTTTTTATGCTGTACTTTAATTCAAAACAGAACAATACAATGACAGTAGATTCCAGCACAAGACTTGCGAACAAGAGAAGGAAAGTCTGGGGAGGTCGGTTTCATGTCTTGGAGGGGTGTGTGCCGCAAACTATGCTATCAGCTGGATTTACAGAAAGTGACGTCTAACCAAGGATTTCATTTCGGAAGTGATAAAAGCATGGTTAGCGGCTGGGATATAGTTCAATTAAATGTGGATTTGGAGTCAACTTAAAAGGGGCTGAGTACTGCTAAACAGAAAAAAATGTCTTGCCCCATCACAGATATTTTAAAGAGAGCTCTCGGTCAAAATAAGACCACTGCGTGCTGTCTGCATCTGATTATAAAGCATTTTTATCGTCCGCAAACCAGGAAGTAAGGCAGGTGACTGTTAGCATGCTAGGTGTTGTTAGCCTTATAGCATTACTGTGACAGTAAAACTCAGAAAGTTGAGAAAAGCGCTTATCGCTTAACTCAATGTGGTGAATAATTAGGATGCTTGGAATGTGTTAGGAAGGTGAGGAATATCTTTGGCCCGCTGCAAACAATTTAAAATTAACTAATTCAGTATTTCATATTTTTCAGACAGCAAAAATCAGGTAAAGCACCTTTAATTGAGGTTAACAGTATAAAATAAGAACTAAACACAATAGTAAATAAATGTAGGCTCTTTAAAGTTAGGAACTTAAAAACTGGAGCTTCACACGTCAACACTAATGTAACTGGTCCAATTGTGAAAGAAAACAAATGAGTCGGCCTGAGCATGTGACCACGTGTGTCCTCTTCACCTCTGACATATCCTGTCTTGTCCTGCTGCCAGAATCACCATAGTTACAGCCAGCACACAGCACCATTGTCACCTTTGTTACTGTTAACAAATACGCACTAGCCTCGTCATGCATAAAATCAGAAACACACCTAACCAAAAGAGGGGCTTCAGCAAAAACAGAACAGTCATTTTCGGCATACCATTCATTCTATACGTAGAATGGTAAAGAGTCATCTTCACAACAGTCATCCACATGTTTCTAAAAATACAATGAGTCCTTTACAGGTTACTGAAGAGCAAGCATGTGGGAGTATTTATTTGCATGATTCACATTATTTTAAGGCTTAGAAGAAATTCACCCTGTGGTTTGAAAGTTATTTTCTGTTAGTAGCACTTCAATTGGTGCTCGTTATTCCCCTCAAACAGAAACAAAACATCTTAGTAACTACATGAAGGCTGTGGCTCAGAATGTAAATTGGAATGCTTGATGTAAACTTTCAGAAATTGAACCCATGTATAAGTGAGAATTTTAAAATACATTTTAGTCAGCATGTACAACTGTTGTGGTTAAATGTACTAATAGCAGTGGCTCTTCCCATTCTGTGCCCCCTTACCTGTCATCATCTCCATCCACAGGAATGGTGATGCCAAACAAGCTGACAGCAGGAGTGGACAGGCTGAGACCCTCAGGGATGAGTGGCTTGACAGTAGAGATCGACAGAGGCACGGCATCAGGCCTGGGGTCTTCTGACTGAGCCCCACTGGGGGCAGGAATGATGACTGGGGCTCCTGAGGCCTGGTTGACAGGGATCACAGCTGGGGCTAAGACTGCCTCTGGACCTTGAGCCACAAGGCCTTGCCTTCCAGGACCAGGGGGGCTTAGAGGTGCCTGGCTGCTGGGAGGCACCATTGGTAGAGATGTTGCATGAAAGCTCTGAGTGTTTGAGCCAAAGTGCTGCAGGTGGTAGTCAGGCAAACCAGGCAATATGGCAGCATTAGAAAAGGCAAGCTTCTGAGCCTGTGTGGCAGGAGGCATCATGGGTGCTTGGTGGACGCCATTAAGGCTGTTAGGAACAAAAGTCTGTGAAACAACAGGTTGCACATTGACATGGGATGTTATTGTAGTTGCATATCCGGTGGGCTGGAAGGCACTTGATACACTCCCAGTCTGTAGAGCTAAGGTGTATGCTTGTTGCAGCGCCTCTGAAGAGGGAATGGACACCCTTGGGTGTCCACCATCAATGGTCTCCACAGACTGAATAGAAAAAGAACTAAGGGCACCCACAGAATTACTGACCAGTCCTAGCCCACTGTCTGTGTTAGCCTCATATGTCACAGCAGGTTTCACACTGTCCACAGTTCTATTCGACTCTGACTCTTTCTCATAAAACTCTGTGCATGTCCATCTCCCCCGTCTAAAAGGCTCACCGGTGCCATGGTCAAGTTTGATGACCCGAAAACGGGAGCTACAGCTGGAAATAGATGGAGGCTGGCTGGTAGGAGTTGGAACAATAGGCTGAGTTGCACCTGGCACACTTCCTAAACTAACTGGGGTGTTACGACCTCCTGTGCCTATGCTCTTAATAGAAAGGATCCCATTCACTGGCCCGTTCAGGTGCTCTCCAGTGTGGTTCGGGACCTCCTCAGTGAAGATGCAGTCACTCACCCCCAGGTCTGTCTGAGACACATCAAAGATTTCCGAGGACACATCATCTGTCCGGGAATCGTCTGGATCACCAATGCTTTCAGTGTCCTCTGCAATGGTGCTACCTGCTACTTGAGCTTGGGTGACACTCGTAATCTGGAAGCAACTTTTCTTCTTTGCTGGCTTAGACATATTTCCAAAGTGCGTTTGCCAGCTCCCAAAAAGCACTCGCAAACCAATGCAATACGGAGCGAATTACAAATGAGCTCTCAGCCACGTACCATCACCGAATACACTCACGTTCCTCTTCATCATCTCCCCACCTGGAGGAAAGTAGGCAATATAAAAAAAGTCTAATGTTTAAGAGAAATAAACTTCTCCTTCACCAGCCTCTCACGTCTGCTCGGTCTGTTCCGTATCAGCACAGCGCACTTTCAACAGGTACTTGTAAAAGTCCTTGTTCAGCAGCTGCCACCGGTCCTCTAGTCTGAGGCGGGCCCGGCTCCTCAGCTCACTCCTCTCCCAGTCCTCGGTGCTTCTTTTGCTGTAGCTGAGTGGCTAATGGTGGCTAGATTGTAAAATTAAACTACCTTGTTAGCCAAAAGAGCGACAACAGGGTGTAAACAAACTCCTGGGCGTGTCAGGGAAAATATATAGTCCAGAAATTGAGGAAAAGTCGTAAATTGAGTGAAGTTTCGTCTCGGCGTGTGGACTGCTCGCTTGCTGTGGCTAGCTGACAGATAAACTATACTCCACTGCAGCAGAAACACACAGCGGCAGCAGAAGGAAGCTAACGCAGCTAACTCAGCCCAGCAACTCAAGATGGCAAATGCGCACTGCACCCTGGGTACTGTATTAAAACGTGTTTTCACAATCAGATAAAATAGGAACAATTCGCACAACTGACGCTGAAATCAGAATATTAAAAAAAAATCTTAAAATATAAAGTTTTGAAACGAGACACGTCGTAACTTCCGGTCATTCGTTACGTCACGTTTAAAGGGCAAGAGTTTTATTTACGTGTGAATGCGTGGGACGCAAAGATAAGATAGGACATTTTCAGGTTAAGAATGGTGAAGTATAAGCTCATTATTCAAACGAATTTGTTTAAAAACACTAATTTGAAAGTACATTTTTAAGAGAATGACACAATGAGTGATCTCACAAATATAATGGGGTGAATCACTTAACATCCTTTGAATACATAGACACATCATGAGTGATGACTGTACCATACCTGATGAGTTGGACAATCTGTGTCCTAAGTGTGTTATTCACTATGTGAATTTTCTGAATAGAAACTTTCATAATTGCATTGGTACTTCCGGAGGCCCTTTTTTATTAACAAATTAGTTCTGGTGACAAGTGATTGTTGCATCAATAACCACAAGCTCTCCATTTAAAAAAAGAAAGCTACTGCAGAAATGCAGCAGTCTTCAGGCTAATTCTTCTTCTTCATTAATTTGGATAGCCCCTTCAGCATCTCTTTTTCAAAAACAGTTTTGTCCGTGCCATGGTGACCCTTTGTGACACTTCCTCTGACTTACATCGGAAGGAGTGGGCCTATGTGTTACATTTTTTTAGAGTTCTCATTTCCTGTCTGCTCTCACACCAAGTTCCCCATGATGTATTCTACTGGCCAGTGGCCTATTTCAATCACTCTGTTTGAAACCTTCCTGATATATATATATATATATATATATATATATATATATATATATATATATATATATATATATATATATATATATATATATATATATATATATATATATATATATATATATATATATATATATATATAAGATGCCGACAGATAATCAAATATGAAGAATAATTTAATAGACCCTAGCAATCAATAAAGCAAAAATAGCATTGTATTGACACAACTCAATGAATTACATAATGTCCGGATGCCATCTCACCCAGTCAGAGAAAAAACTATTTCATCTGGTTCTTTACATAAAACAGACAGTATGCTTTGCTTTACCATAACAAATAATTGATTTAAATATATTTTTTGTGGTTAGTTTTAAACCAAACATCTCAAACTTTTTAGTCTTGGAACTGATTTAAAATCCAAACTGAACCCAGACAAAATGGTCAGAAATTGTACAAAATTGTACTAAAGGAACAGAATATTCTAGTTACATTTAGAGGAAGATTGTGGATCACCCCTAAAAACACTTTACATACTATCTTTACATTCATCTTTACATGCAGCATACATAACTCCCGGCCCATAAATACTTGGAAACAACACCTTGAAAAAACAATATTGCAACATCAGCTCCAATACTCAGGTCTCTATACTTAGCTGCACTTTTAGTAGCCCAGGTTTTCCCCATATGAGCCTGTATGTTTGTATAGCCGATTATGTTTATTTACTTTGGTCTGAGGGGCAAAGACTACCAGGCTACCCTGTGGTGCGTCATGGTCTAAAGGTACTGATTCCACTTTTTTTCGACCACCACCGTTGCCCTGAACAACATGAGTCTTTATTCCGTTTATATTTTTGGTGGGCAGTTGGAGCATGTGCCGTGGTCACTCTAAGCACCATGACCTCCAGCTTTTAGTAAGAAAAACGTGTGGCTAGACAGGCATGGTCAACAAACATACTGACCAACCATCATTCATCACGTGTTAAAACAGTGACTAGGGAGAAGTGGTACAAGAGGTTGTTTCAGGCTTGATTGACCAGGGCTAAAGTAGAATAATGAAATCTGCACATGTGGCTTCAATTTATAGGGTTGATAAATACACACATTTGCACATAAACATCTTGCTTTCTGACTAAAAGTCTGTTATATTCTGTAAATTTTGGAAGTCTGTAGGATATTCAATGTACATCAGTCAAGAACTCACCGTGGTGTATTTTCCTAGCACTATTCTTTGCTTCTGTTTGCATGTTCTGCCTGTTTGGTTTGAGTGCCTCGTAAATTCTCAGAGTGTTTGCATAACAGGATATGCATCGTTCACTTATAACTATTCTGCCTTATATGTCACATTTTATCAAAGGTTTCTGTCTTTAAAAGGCAAGGAACTATTGTGTTGTCTATACACTACATAAGGTGAAAGGTGTGAAATTAAGAACATATCTTGTTGTGAGTTATTCGACTCAGCAAGTAAAATTATGGAAGAAGATTTCTTTCTTAAACCAAGTGACATCAGATTTTTATTTTAAGTGCAAAAAGTTGTTGTCATTCCTATTTATTGCAAGCCAATACCACCAAATTGAGAACACAAAAACAATATCCAGATGGCCACCGTTGAAACCACTCCTGGACAAATCAAGGAATACATGTCCCTTTTCGTTTTGAGAACTAAAGTAATTTTATTGGTTAAATCTACTCAAACATAAACAAAAGGTGCACAGCCTTGGTGTAACCAGGTTGCCCTTTTATCATTTAAATCCATTGTATAACTCCACTTCAGTAGGATTTTAAGCATTAATATGAATGTAAACAGTACTGTAATTGCGTAACAAAATACAACTCTACTTCTTGTCAAATGAAAATCCCAAAAGTTCAATGCCCTGAAAAGACTATAATCACTGCTGCTGATATTAACTGTGAGGATTAATCTTCTTTTGATTGAAGTGACATGTTTCATTGAGTATAAAGAATATGCCTATTGATCTACAGAGAGAATGACCTGAAGGCTCCTCTTCAGTTGACAGTTTAGGCCACCTCAGTGTGTGTGTGTGTGTGTGTGTGTGTGTGTGGGGGTGTGTGTGTGTGTGTGTGTGTGTGTGTGCATCTGTGTGCGTGGGGGTGTAGGGGTGTGTGTGTGTGTGTGTGGGTGTGTGTGTGTGTGGGGGGGGGGTGTGTGTATGTGTGTGGGTGTGTGCGTGCGCATGCATGCGTGCACGTGTGTGACAGAGAAAGTGACTCACAATCTTGGATGTGTATGAAAACAACTTCTAGCCTACACACCCAAGCACTTGTATATTTGTAAGGAATTTATCAGCAACACAGGTGGAGATAGAATCAATAAAAAAACAAATGTTGCAATATAAGTCTAAAAGCTTGTTCTTGCATGATCTTCTGTGGAAAAAAAAATGAAATGATTTACGGCCATTCTACAGAATCAGTTTGACAGCAACTTAGTAAATAAACTGCTTTCTGTGAAACCTGATTTGCGAACATATGTCACTGCTGTCAGGTTCAAACTTATCTGTGTGAAGGTATTCATCATTGTTACCACTCTCATCTTATTTCCTATGATATTTAAAATATCTGGAACAAGTTAAGGTCATTTCAGTTGAAGTAGGTTATTCACTTAACTGAGAACCTCTTACAAAAGACTTCTCTGAATCCCAAGACTTCTTAGGATCAATTACGTTCATATGATGTGCTCCTTGTGGAGTAGCTGTTGACAAGTGCTGGGTTTCAGATGGCAGCACAACATTATAGGTCAATATTATTTAAAATGAATATTGTTAAATGCAGATGTAAGTTGTTATGTATAGCAAGTTCAAGACTATAGACATTACCAGAAATGATCAGGTTCAATATTTGTTGACTTAAGATATTTCTTATGTGAATACCATATAATCAATAGGAGAAGCTGGCTCTTCCCTCCATCTGGGCTGATCTGGGAGTAGACGTGATCACATTTTAGAATCTGAATGCCACCAATTAGAATAAAAATACATGTGCATTTTCAAAACATGCCATATAGTCTGAAAAGTTCCATATCTAAGCTTTATATTTTGTTGTGATGGACTTTTCTGAGTTTCAGCAGTATCACAGTTATCAGCCCTTGAAATGTACAAACCCCATGTTAAAAAATGCACTTTTGAAACAGGTCCTTGCTTTGATTTAGGCCATGTGTTTCCTAGCTGATAATGATTAAACTATTGTATTTGGTGGAAAAAGAAAGAAAACAATCTTGTCGTTCATTTAAGTCAGAGTGTGACATTCTCTGACAGTTACAGTGGAATCTACGGTATTTCAAACTATCATGGAAGAAAATTTTTTTCACCATTTTCACTTGAACTGTTTTACTACTTTCAAACCTGAAATGTCTAAGAACATGATAGACACATGTATGTGTTATTAAATGATTCTCCTTAATCTGAGGATTCGGGAATTGTATAATATGTCTTCACTGTTTCAAAGCAGGGCCTTAGAGTGAGCCGCAAAGTACAAGACTGTTCCAGAAGCATATCTCTCATAGATCTAAGCCTGTATCTTCTCTTGCAGGTTCCAATAGTTTCAGGAGCCTTCTGCACAGAAAAAAAGTGCATTTTGACTAGTTCTTATGTTCTCAGTTTGAGTCAAATATTCTGGTGTTTTCAATTAAGCAGTATTTACAATTACAAATATATGTACACTTAAATGGACTAAAACACCACTCATTCTCAGTTTAACTATATCCGTCTTCTATTCTTCTATATTCAAAGGTTTGTCTTAAACTTAACAGGTGTTCACCACAATAATATTTTCAGCAGTATAGCTTTCAGCAACATTTGATTTGTTGTCTACAACCAACACATAACACTCTATAGATGCTATATAGGGGCCAAGAATTACATTTAGTTGTCTGTTCTCTTTTTTCTCAGTTCAAATAAATATATTTATATTTATCATTGTTTAATGCTTGCTTCTGGCCCTGAGCATCATTTGTAAGATTATTTTACAGCTATTTATCCAACCACACCAATAGATTGTCCAAAAGTTAAAGTCAGTTTGTTTTGTCAGTGTCTTCCCCATGTACCACATGAGCTAACATGGTAATTGAATTGGCAAATTCAGCAGTACACACAGATTTGAGTGATTTGTTAAGTTCTTACATAGGCCAAAATTACCCACACTGTTTACATGTAATACAATCAAATACATATGAAATTAGTAGGTCTTGTGAGTGTGTGTCTATCAAGGACACTTTAATACATAAATCTTCACTTCACTCCACTAAATGAAACATAGGCCAATTAAATGTTTGTAATATGAATTTAGTGAATGAATAGCTGGAGGGGCTGCATATGAGAATCAGACATTTTGAATGGGTTAATTTAAACATTTCAAGTAAAAAAAAAGACATGGTACATATATTGTGGTTGGTATTCCACATGGTTCTGTACATCTGTTCTGAGGTATCTCCTCCCAATCCTAACCAGAGCATCACTAGGCTCTTGGAAATCTGAAGTCCAGCCTGCAGCACCAGGAGGTGTTTTAAAGGAGCTGTACTGGATTTAAGTTAGACCGGGCATTAGTACCACTTTCTTCATCCTCCAAGAAACTCCAGGACCTCTCTCATCATGCCCCTCTCATGAAGTCTTTCTCTCCTGGTTTGGTTGGATACAGTCATTCCAGTGGTCAGCTACCGGTAATTTTCTATGACTCTGCCAGCTCTCATTCTGCTCCTCTTTGAATAAAGGAACTGATAGTGGTCCTGGGTTGAATACCTTCTACAACCTTGCTGCCCTAGAACACCTGCTGTCTCTGGGATGAGTGGAGGCTGTGTTGGACATACAGAAAATTAACCTCTGGTATTGGCATGTATTGAGATGTCATCCTGGAGGAGTTATATTGCCTGTACCATCTTGGCAGGGTCTACTCCTGGTACTGGTGTTTCTGAGTTCAGTCCACCCAAAACTGAAACAACTTAAAGAGAAAATGGTCTCGACGTATATAGTCATACCGGTTTTGGAGTCTCATTGTTTCCTTTCTAGTGTACCTATTTTCTTTTATATTTCAACACTATCAAATCTCTCTTTTAAAAAACCCTCAGCTATTCAACTGACTAGACCAATCATCAGATATTTAACTGACCAACTGTAGTGTCTCTTTAAACATAGTGGGACAAAAATGTATAAGTAGGACAGGGACTAGAGACAAGGTGGCATCATGACAGGTTAAGACATCTTAGGAGTCAAGTTGACCTATGGCTGCATAGGTCAAGGATCTTATGCCCCAAATGAAAACTGGGGCAGGTGAAAGTTATCTGTGATTGAGGTGGATCTGATCAACAACTGCAATTACGACAAATAAATTTTTTCATGAGGTCATGATTTGGAAAATGCAAAGAGGAGGTTCACTTTCAACCAAACACTTCCAAACTCGAGGAGATGGTGGTGGACTTTAGGAGCAGCAGGCCACAGCTGTATGTCAGTAATTTGGGGGTCTGGCCCATGGATTAATATACATTTAAGGGAATTACAAAAGTGTATTGTGAATGTGAATGGGTCTTACTGAACTTTCGTTCATGTTTCATGTGGCTGTTGAAAATTATACATGTTTTATTTTTATTGTTAACACCCTGCAATTACAACAACACTGTGTCCTCTCATTTTTTTTTATAAAAGGGATGGTTGTCAGAAAGCAGTTATCGACAGTACTTTGACAGTTACTTGTTAAGGCCTGCAAAAACTGTGTCACACTATGCCTACCTCAACGTTCTACATGTTTTTGACTGAGCCAGTAGTACTTTCCTTTTTGAATCCAGTATCATTTTAACCATTTTAACTCAAATTAACATTACCACCATTGTAAAGTATGAAGATTTTTACCTGACATTACTTCAAACACTCACACTCAAATATAATGCTTTTGCTTCCACTAATTATCCCAAATACCACCATTTATTTGACGTATTATTGGTTTTTCATTGTCGTCATTACGCCCACAGCCATAACTACAATGTTTGAGAAAATAGGAAAAAAAAAAGTGTTAAAATTTGATCCCATGCTTTGAAACCTTTAATTAAGCCTCTTCAACTTAAAATAGGTCATCTCCACCCTCACAAATTTTGCCAAAAGCAAAATGCATTTGATGTTGTGAGAAGAGAGCTGTCAAAATATAAATCAGAAGCATTTGAGACTTTAAACAACTATCAACATGACAGTCAACACCAAACGTGAAAAATATTCTCACTAAAGATTCTTGACTCCTGAGCTGAAATGTCATTGTATCATGATTCATGTGTTGCACCTGCAATGTTTGCTTTTTTCCAACAGAACTTTAACACATGCAGAAAACCTCCTAGATGTCTTTTATTCAAAACATCATCTTTACATCCATCTTATTATTCATAAATATATGACAGTGACCCAATATGTTGTCATTATTACTCTTGCTTGCTCCAGCTCATCACAACATAACTGCTTTGCAGGATGACATGTCATACGTTTTACCTTGGATGACCTCCCCAACCCATATGCATATCCATGTGGGTTAGGCAGGATCAGACAAGAGTTTGCTATGTGTGTTACACCACTATATTGTGTCGGTACCTTTGTATTGAGTAGTATGACAGACCTGAATTACTGCTAAGATTTAGCAATGTTGTAGTTTTTTTAAATTTTTTTTTTATAAGGGCTTCAAATTGTATCATTTTATTAATACAATAGTTGTGCACACATTAAAATTGACACAACAAGCAGACGTACACTAATTGACATATGATCCTTTAATTGGATCTTTCTTTTCCTCAGAACCATGTTAATCCAATTTGGAATAAGCATCATTAATGTATGTTAAATAAAAGTAAAGAAATAGGTGAGTGGAGGCCATTGTGCAGGAGTTATGGGTGAACTGGTGATTCATAAATGCCAGAATGAATTGGTATATAACTGTCAAGTATACTCAAGCTGACTGTGCCATATACAATGCTGTTTCCATATTGACTTACTGTTTTCCTGATCCATACAATTATTTTATTAAGTAATAAAACTCATCTTTTGAAATTTCTTGATATATGTTTCCAAATTGACTTACTGTTTTCCTGATCCATGCAATTATTTTATTAAGTAATAAAACTCATCTTTTGAAATTTCTTGATATATGAGAAAATATAAGCAAGATGATACAGAGGACCTATTCTCTGGGAAAGTCTTGCCTGCCTGAACCTGTGAATTTTCACCAACGACTCTAGAGCACCATCTGGGTCTCACTCAGGTCATGGTTTTAAAAAGGACAAATCTGTAGTATACCAAAGCAGCCACGAGGGGACGTACATGAACAATGAACTGGTGTGAGCAGGATAAGGGTAGACCTGGGCGCCTTGATATCATTCACTCAGATAACTCTTTAGTTGGATTTAAATAGAAGTGCGGGGATATTAACTGTAATAACACCATATGATTTCAATTTTTATTAATCATATCACACATACACCCCAGAAATCCAGTGGGCTTCACCCAAAAAGTCTCAATTTATTTGCGAACAAATCTTTTGGATCCGTTCTTTTCAAAGAGTAGTTCAAAAGACTGGCTCTTTTATTATTTATTTAGGCCTGTATGACAGAAGTCAATGTAAGAACTAATTTTATCTACAAATTTATAACAGAGAGAAACGACCAAGGCTCAGATTTGTTTTAAATGGTTCAAACTGAGAGTTTGAAATTCTGAATAATCTAAATAAAACGTTGCACAACGATAATAATAATAATAATAATAATAATAATAATAATAATAATAATAATAATAATAATAATAATAATAATAATAATAATAATAAAAACTGTTGTTGTGATGTCAAATAGGTGTTCTGTGCACAAAACTCTCACTCTTCAGGATAGAAATACATAAAAGTTAGAAAGAAAAACATTTGTCTCTTTTCTAAACTGAGATCCGGTTCCAGCCATCACTAAGCACAGCCAAAAGAGAGACAGTTGGTCACTGTATCCGGGGTGCATGTAAAATGTTTGTCTGCAAAGATATTCATAATTACAATGTCTTTAATTATTGTGCCTAGGGAAGGTTAAAAAAGTGCAAAAAATGTCAATCAAAATCAAAATAGGCACATCCTAAATCTCCACACACCTGCATTGGGCAAATTAGACCTCCTGGAGGGTCAAGTAGGGCACTTTTTGGGTAACCTGTTAGAAGCTGTGTGCAGTTGGCTAAAAGGCCCAAAGAGTAGCTAGTGGTTGTTGTTGTGGTTGTGGGCAGGTTGTCAAAGAAACAGATTATTTAAAATAATTGTGGTCACTGTCATATAGTAATAGGTTTACATTGCACACAATAGCGGGCCTAACAATTAGAAACTTAAACAAACATTGAAATAAAAAAGCCTGCAATTACTGTATATGTAAAATGTATAGAAAGTTATAATACGATACAGAGCTGCTCCCCTTCAAAATCTTTGACTTGCAAATGGACAAGCAGTCATTTAGGAGCAGCTCCTAAGGGCAAGTCATTACAGGTGACTCAGGATAGTTTTGCTTATTGGGTCTACAAATGCTACCAGTCTCAAATATCACTTGTAAACATGAGTCTATTTGAAGAGTTGGTGGTTAAATGTTTTCTCTGTTGGCCCATTCAAGTGAAGAGTCCTAGTGGAAATATTAACTAGTTCAGTTTAGTGGCTAAGATAAGGTGCCAACGGGTGACAAGAAAAGTGCTGTCATAGCCGAGCATAAGTGTCTGGAAATATTTAGACCTATGTTTAACTAAAAGAATCAACTTAATTGTGCAAAAAGCTAAACAAACTGATCAAAAGGGCCAGGTATGAGCTGCTTACTTTTTCTATTTGGGAATATTGACAGTAAAGATGGTTAGTTCCTCTGCAGGTCCAATATGCTGTCCTACCTATATATTTAAAATGGAATACTGTATATGGTCAATTGTTTTGGGTGTCAAGGTTTATTTGGTTTTCATACCTGACACTTTTGCTTGCTCGCTAGTGGTCTTTCTCAAATGGGTCACGTGATGTTGCTGTGATGTGTCCGGTCAGCTGATTTTAAACAGGTTTTGGCGCTGTCTTCCTACTGGTGGGGGCAAGACGACAGCGCCATCTGTAGTCAAACTTCTTCAGGACAGTATCCCAGGTGTGTGCGAGTAAAAAGGCCCCTTCGTCCCGGTTTAAAGTCCCCAGCACCAAAACCTGTTTAAATCAGCTGACTGGGCACATCACAGCGACATACCACTCTGAGGAAGAGCGCTAATGAGCAGTCAAAATTGTCAGGTATGAAAACAAACTAAACCTTAGTGTGAAAAACGAATCTATTAAAATAAATTAACAGAAGACCAGATGAACTGGACTGTATTTGGTGTCACTCAATGAAGTATTGCTGAAATAACTCACCCTATGAGAAATATAAATCAGATTTTATTTAGACGACATTTTCACAGCCACTGTACTGTATACTTCACATGCTGCATCTTAATAAACCTTTTTCTGAATCTGAATTACAGAAACAATACTGAAGTACCAGAGGTGAATATGAATTCTGTGCACATTTATTTTGATGTACATATTTGAAGTTTCTGTCATAAATCCTTTTGTTTTGAGATTCAGTAGTTACGACTTTAGCCATAAGGAGCAAGATTCAGAATTGAAGAATTTTCATGGTCCCTGCTTTTAATGCATAGTAAGGCAGAACTAACAGAAGGTTGAATGAAACAAATGTCCATGGACAACATGTAAAAAATAATTTTTGACTGCCTTGATCTAAGAATGCATTTACAGAAATATTTGAACAGTAGAATCTGATGACTTATTACGGAACATTTGAGTCATTAAAAAAATTGAACCATCCATGAAACTGTTTCTGGCGTGTTAGATCCTCTTCATCCTTTATATGAATCATCGCTATTCAGAGTCAAACAGTGGTGCTTTATGCTCAGTCTACATTATCATATGCTGCTCAGCACAAGGACTGCACTTACATTCACTTGTGACCACTGAACAACACTGCTGTATGTGCTGACCTTTGACCTTTAAAAACACTATACTCAAAGAAGAGAGATCTTTCAAAGAATTGTGGAGAAGCATTTTCTCTCTGTAATTTTAAGGAAAGCCTGTAACGGTGTACATTATGCATTTTCCTATTACATTTTTATTGGGTGAGTAAGACAAAATAGGAGGTTTTCAAACCCAAAAGAGTAACAGGAAATGAAGTAGACTCATTCCAAGGGCATGCAAAACTGGCCTGTGCACATGAAGAGATATTTACACTCAACATATAAATGGTTCTGAGGTTTATTCATTTTTATTGGTCTCAATCAAAAACCTAAAACCACATTTTAAAGTAGTCTGCTTGTTACTTTCTATTTGATCATATAGTACAGAAACATATCAGCTGTTTTTGTAGTTGTACTCACATCCTCACATTTGCATGCCTATATACATTTTATGTGCTTGCACAAGTAAAGTATGTGTGGTCAATTAATGTGTGCATGGTGTGACTTGTATGGCTGACATTCATGACTCCAACCACAGCTGGACTCTAGGTCAGGAGGGCCTGTGTGATAAAGACATGGATTAGCACATATATCATATTGACACTGCCACTAAACAGGAGGACCATCTTTGATCTTATGTTTTGAAGACAAAGGCTGCCTGTATTTACCTATCAAACTATACAAAGTATAGTGTAGAACCATTGCTTACCTTCTTGAAATTGTGAGGTATGCAATTGATTCCCTTTGTTAATGACTGACCTGGGAGTTTAGGAAAGCAAAGAGGAGAAATTTTTGAGGATGCCCCATCTTGATACCTGCTGCATATAAATATTGAATGCAATTGAGAAGAGATAAAAGAAGGTTTAGTCAAAATCATAACCTGTATGAAAGTTTGCATCAACAGTGCTTGCATTTTCCCACCACATTTTTCAATTAAAAACAACACCATAATAATAATAATAAAAAAAAAAAAAAAATGCCAGTGTTTGTTTTTTTTCCCTATTTCTTGTGAATGCTTTTCCCTACTGAGCACTCTGACCGGTGCATACACTACACTACCATTGTGTCCTTAGGCAAGAAACTTAACCTTGCCTCTGTCTGAATTTGGGGGTGGTTGGATGGTGCAGATTGGCAGCCTTGCTTCAGTCAGTCTGCCCCGGGGCTGCTGTGGATACAGAATAGGCTACCATCACCCCAAGGTGTGGAGTGTGGAGTGACTGAGCATCATTGGTTAAGTCCTAATCAAATCCAATGCATTATTATGAACAGGCTATTATTGTTACACAAATCTGTCCCCAGTTATTTCTATAAAATTTCTAAAAGACAAAAATGATTAGTATTCTTATTTTTAAATGCTTATGTCAGAGAGATGTGTATCAGACTTTTTGATCCAAAATGCATATTGAAGGTAAGTCAAAGTAGGTCTTTCACGCGTTCGGAACGTTTGTTGGGAAAATCTTTCACTCATTGCCATTTTAATCAATCAGAAAGTATTCATCCGCCACATGGTATATTTTGCAGTGCCTTATTGGGGCAAAGCACCACCCTGGCGGAGTGATTTGAGGAAGACTACACCCAAGCGGCTGTCCTGTTGCAGCGCTTCTCTTCGCTTCCAAGACCAGACCAGAAGAAAGCCGGGACGTGCGGAGCTGGGGGGTTTATCTGTTGGAGGCCCGTTAAACCACAGATAATCACAGCTTCCTTGTCGTTTCGAGAGACGCCAGCGGCCTAATTTGACCCACTGCACCCTTTCCTCTTAGAACTAATTAGACAAAATGTCCTGGCAAAACTACGTGGACAACCTGATGGCTGATGGCAGCTGCCAGGACGCGGCCATTGTTGGGTACACGGACGCCAAATACGTCTGGGCATCGAATGCCGGTGGCATCTTTGCCAACATCACGGTTAGTACACTTGATATATCCGTACGATATTGTATAGTGAAGGCTAAAAGTACAATGAAGTCTAGTCCGTGTGTCTGCAGAGACAGGCCTCGCTCGGTTGAATGGGGTTAAAGCAGTGGGGTACACATGGTATCCAGCGGCACGCACACAACACTTTTCTCCTCGGGTGATTCATTTACTATTTATTCCTCTTTCTTTCGGAAGACCTCTAAAATCCTTAGATGCCAAAATGCAATTGAAAAAAATAATGTAGTGTTCAATGAAAAGGCCAGTCACATAACGGGACGGCGAAGCTAAAGGCTATCGGCTAGTTAGCTTGTTAGCATAAACTAGCTCAAAATACCGGTTAGAAAAATCTGCAATGAGGGAAAACAATACGCTTCGTACAAATGCTGTCCAAAGTAACGTTAGTTGGATATATTTGATATCTTGTGTATTTTAATTACTTTGATAGGGATTGCTCTTATAGAAATGTCGATTCAATTACTGAGCAATGTGATGTGAACATTAATTAGCAAAACTGCAGCTTGGTGCTAGCTTTAATCGGGCCGCTCCCGTTAGAAGAATCAGATCATTTCTGGTAACGCTTTGAGCGCAAGCTCCGTGGCACAGGCGCACACACTCTACTACGGCATCAGTCTTTACGTCCGCACATCTCTTTTGTGAATCGCCCTGTCGCTACCGCCCCTCGTTTTCAAGATGGCGGATCGCTCCTTATTCATTTTTATTCATGTCTTCCAACCTAGCAGCTTATCAAAAGGCTTGGTCACACTTACGGCTTTGACTTTTTTTTTTTTCTAATTTGGCATTATAGGCTTCAACATGACACTTTATAGCGTTAAAACGTTTATTTTTGTTTCTAATGTTTTATTGATCCTCCAGTTTCACTTCAAAAATATTAGACAATAAAAAGGAGTTTTCTAACGCGCTTTTGAATGGTTGGCAAAAAAAATGAGTTTTGCGTCATGGTTACCAACCTGTTAATGTTCTGCCTGTGGCGTCTACATGAACGTCTTGTATAATAAAACTATTGACCTGGCCTCAATCATTTTCTGATTGAAGTCCGTTGGCGACGTTACTTGCTGAGTAAATTTGGCGTTATTCCATCACACGGGCAAAGGCTCCCTTACTGCTAGCATGCTGCTTTGCTAACCTCGTCCACTGCATGAAGCCTCTGAGCGTCTGGTGTTTGCTATGACTATGCAGTTCTGGACCGAAGGGCGACGCCTTTTGTTCTGGTGACTGGTTTTCCTGGAATCCCTCTGGCTTTTTAACGTGTCCCATGCATCCACGCTCAATAAGATGAAATACAGCAATGATGCAGTGCCTTTATAGCATCTTAGCATAACGCTTTAGTCAGCTTCAGTGGGCCTCTGAGATTTCAATACAGTGGTGCTTAACCATTTAACTGCAGTACATCTTTAGTCCGAGAAACCCATTCGCAAACTGGGACCAGGATTGTCAGTGAATGCTGACAGTACTTTGTTTATATGGAATGTATTTCCAGGTTCTGAGCACATTCACTGCCTACATTATATTTTGAATATAAATGCAAGTGTTTTGCAGGCATGCAGGGCTCTTGAGAGTTGTCCTTGGCTGGATTTGACTTACAAATGGTCTACATAATGTCGATATTCCATGGTTATTTCCATTCTACACATGCCTATTATCAGGACATTTTTGTAAATTTTTTATAATCTATCATTTACTATTATTGGTCTTTTTTATAGCCTGAAGAAATTGACGTGATAACAGGAAAGGACCGGGAGGGCTTCTTCACCAATGGGCTGACCCTAGGCAGTAAAAAGTGCTCCGTAATCAGAGACAGCCTCCAAGTTGATGCCGACTGGACAATGGACATCCGGACAAAGAGTCAAGGAGGAGAGCCAACATACAACATTTCTGTAGGGAAAGCCGGCAAAGGTGAGCATGACACATGGCCTTAGACATAAGCCTCCAGTAGTGCTATTCACGTAGAAGCTGTGGGCTGCTTTGACATAGCCATCTGCTGAATTGTAGTCCTACTTTCTTGATGCATGTGGGTTAGATCTTGGATGCACCTTTCCTCAATATATGATGAACACAAATGTTCTTACCTTGACAGGTCTTACAGGATGGCGTAGTTAATTTAGAATTGGGCTCAAAATAATTGCTTATCTGGAGTTAAACTCTCTTTTTTTTTTTTTTTTTTTTTTTTTTTTTTGTAGTATCATCAGCTTAACTGTCTAAAATAAGTAAGGTTTTCTTTGTGCTGTAGAAGTTAAATTTAATCTCAAATATTGGGTTCAGTTGTAGATTTGTATGCCATATCACATGTTGCCTTTCTGGGCCCCAACACTGTCCTTTACAACTCAAACTTAACACTTTTCTGGCCTCAGACATTTGGTTTTCCTAGCCTAAATAACTTGAACTGCATGCACTGTCTTCCCTTTGTTAACACGCCTGTGTACTTTGAAAAGTAATCTTTCCCTCACTCACATACCCACTGTTAACAGGATACACACTGACATGTATTGAGGAGAGGTACAAGCATGCAGTGATAACCTGCATGTGCACCCCATTGGTAGTTGTCTCAGTAGTGAGTAGATTCTTACAGTGTCTGCCTTGCTGCTGGTATGTTATAGAGAAATCTCACTTGAAATGGTAGACATTTTGGTGTTGAAGTAACACAAATCCGCTCTTGTATTTACAGTAAATTAAAACTGATAAGCCCAAATGCTATTACACATCACATTTTGTGAGTAAGGCTGGATCATATGACAAAAATAATCAGTTTTGTTTGCCCATATTGATTGTGCACCATTTCTGATTCAATTCTTATTAAAACAAGCTTAAATGGCTTTTAATATTTGCTCTGCATAAAAAGACAGACACTTAACCATTACAATTTAAAACAAAAATCAGCTAATTTAGTCTGAACTCTGCTCCAAACCAGACGCTTTTACTGACAGGATTTGCTGTAGATCGAAAAGACCCAAGCTGATTATTAAAAATGACTGAATCTTGATTCAAATTAGATTACTTTCTAGCCCTATTTGTGAGTCAATTGATTTTTATATTTTCAACTTAATCCATTCACAAAGAGTTGTCCTGTTTTTCTCCCTCTCTGCTGTCCTCACTTTGTTTCTGTGTGAGATGTCTTGTCTCCCACCAGCAGCACTGATTAGAAGGACTGTTTATAGACACAACCTTCAGCTTTAAGTTACTGCCTTGCTTTGTGTAGGTCTTCTCTGTAGCTGCTCACCTGCTGTTTGTGGCTCTGGTCTTTTCACTGTGATCTTCTCCTTCTAAATGTTCCTTCTGTCTCTTTTCTTCCAGTCTTGGTCTTGGTAATGGGCAAAGAAGGGGTCCATGGAGGCGGATTGAATAAGAAGGCATACTCAATGGCAAAATATTTGAGGGATTCAGGGTTTTAGTCCTGGGTTGGTTTAGTCAAGGGGAAAAAAAACAAATAAAAAGCAAAACAAAAAACACAAACTGAAAAAAAAAATCTAATAAAAAGTGAAAATAACTGTTAAGCCCACGTTTGCCCCAAAGCCGTCCTGTTTAAACAAAGTCCCAGCAGCATTTCTGACACAGCAGTTTAAAATGTGCCCCCATTGTATTTCCACTTGATTTTAAGTGGCAATAAATGCTATGATTTTGTCCAACAGTGCTATCACCATGTCAATTTATTTTGCTTTTTTCCTTTGTACTCCAGCATTGGTTTTTGTCATGGGAAAGGAAGGTATCCATGGAGGGTCGCTCAACAAGAAAACATATGACATGGCCGAATACCTGAGGAGGTCTGGATACTAAAAGCAAGCCTGTTCCCGGCCACCTAGCAGCTCACCCTTACCACCCTGTTGCATTTCACACGACTTCTAGTTAGTCCTTTCTTTCTGCCTTCTTGATTTTATTTTATTTTTTTTTACTTTGAAATCGCCAACCATTTTCCCCTTCCAAACCCACCCTCATCCCATCCCGCTTAACACGATTGCGCTGTGTATCCCTGGCCCCATTTTTAAAGCACTAAAAGTGTGAGAAGGTGTGCATGTTGCTAAACAGGATGTCAACATTTATACTTGAATCAGACCAGCAGATTTTGGCCATACACTGCAATGAAGGCTATTCTCTCAATGAAAGAATATATATTAGTCATCCTGCCCTTTACTTTCCCCCTCCCCTTGTTGCCTTTAGAGCACTTAATGTGGAAACTCATCATGTCTTCCTATTTAATTTTCTGCAAGGTGAGACCACGCTCATATCTCTGGTCATTTTAACACTAATCTTTTTTTTTTTTTTTTTTTTTTTTTGCAAATCCCCCCCCCCCCCCCCCCCCCCCCCCCCCCCCCCCCCCCCCCCCCCCCCCCCCCCCCCCCCCCCCCCCCCCCCCCCCCCCCCCCCCCCCCTTCCCCCCCATCCCTTTTAACAAAGTCCAAATGCCCCCCTCCCTCCCATTCTTATTACACTAAACATAGGGGTTTGATGGCGTCTGGATCAGATCAGGAAGCGATTAAATGTTCGTTAAGATGCTGGTAGCTTCGCCTGCCCCGTGTCAGAACCACAAACCTGGACATTCCACAGTACTAAAGGCTCAGGCACTTAATATGTTTGTTTGCCAGCTCCTGTAATGTATTGTTTATGAAGGATGCCATTTTTGGACAGTAGATATCCCACCTTTTATATTCATCTGGAATTTATTTTTTATTGGACCAAGTTTAGCTGGGTATTTTTACAAATGCTCCAAATCACATGAAGGTTTATCACTACCTTTAATTTTCTGAAGGAAACTAACACATTGTACCATGGTTAAAATATGAAGCTACAGGGGAGGTAAGGGTGGGAGAAGTCATTTCAATGTTTATTTCTTTATTGTTAAAAAAGCATTTGTACAAAACCATGCTATGTTGACAACTCTAAAACTGTGGAATAAATTGCCTTCTACTCTAGTTGACTGAAGCGGGGTATCGCATGATCTGTCCATGCTCAATACTGCTAAATGCGACGTCCACAATATTTAACACTAAAAGTAGAAATGACTGAAGATGCAATTGGTTGGAACAATGACACCGTTTGTCTTGTCGAACTTAACTGCAGAACCTGTGTATCCTGTGCCATAATGTAGAGAGATCTGTTATTGTAAGATGGATTTTGACCCACTGTCACATTTCATTGGCACTTTTTTTTTTCTTTTGGCTTCTGCTCCACTGTTAGGCATTGTGGGATATGTGTATTCAAGTCCTGTTTGCTGATTTGTTAATTTCTTTTCCTCAACACTTTTCTTACATCTGGGATACAGCCTCTTTAATGCATTTGATTCCATATGCATCAACCAAGAAATGCCATAAATTGATTTATCACCTTGTTTACAGACAGATCAAAATAAATTTATTCCAACCAGTGAACTGTTTGACATTTTTAATTTTTTTTTCTGCTTTTACTATGATGCATTCTGTTTCACCAGCTAAAAGTTAGAATATTGTCCATGTTTAATTATTCACATTGTGCATAATTGCTGAAGTGTTCATGTATCTGCACTGTTTTATAAGTTTTAGTTCTAATATAGAATTAAAACCAGATGTTGCCAATTCAGTCAGCCTAGTTGAACAATTTAATGTTCAAGAGTTTGAAGCAGAGATCAACCAAACTGGGTTTTTTCATGGCTGATGCCCTTGCCTATTAGAATCCAGAGCAACCAAAGGCTGATATTTTTGGGACAATATGTTGGGGCGCTTCATTTTCCTCAAATTGTGTAATTTGAATTTACAAACTTATCCACAGCTTGTTTTTACCACAAACAATTAAGAGCAACTTATCTTTGTATTAAAGTGTTAGAATAAAGCTTTGCGATATGATACCCAAAAAAGTCTGAATACTGGCCCAATATATTGGTCTCTTTAGTTTGAAGCAATGTAGTTTGTGTCAAGGCTGAATCATGTCTAATGTAAAATTTACACTTCACAGTGCAGCATCTAGATCTAGTCTACATTACAATTTGGGAGGTTTAGTGTTTGTAGCCATTTTATTTCTACAAATGCTGCAATAAAATCAGGTTAAATCTTTTATTGAACTGATGTAGATTACATAATTGGAAAAAAACTGAAAGGCAACAGGGTTTAACAAGATGAAATCAAGAGATACAATCGGTACAAAACAATCTTAATGTTATAAGGCCTATAAATCAACATTGGGTGATGGGTTGCTCAAACCAAAGTCTCCAACCACCATCAGCTCTGACAGTTCTCACACATCGCTGTAGTGGCGCCCAAACACGGAGGTGACTGTACAAGAGCCGTAAACCTGTGGCACAGGAGCAGTGTTCTCAATAAACCGGTGAGTTGGCAAAACAATTTACAGTGGTCTTATGTTTATATGAGCTGAATTTTCCAAATAATTCTGCATAGAGTTAACTAAATGTATTTACAGTGTCATCTTATGGCATTAACATAATCAAATGACTTGATTTAGACATTTCATATATATACACAGTACAGAAATCACTTTGTAGAAACGAGCGTCTGCTCCTGGATTAGCATACAGTACTGACCCGCTACTGTACAGAGTACATCACCACTGACATATCAGCACCAGTTGCACAATCAACATGATACACTGAAATGTGGGAGACCACTACCATGTGAACCCTGCCCCCCCAAAGTCTCTTGTGTAAAGCTGAAACAGAGGCCTGACAGTCCGGCCCGGCTCAGGCTCTGGGCAGGTCGTGGTCCTCAGAACAGGCCCGCTGCATCTGTACCACCACAGTCTCCACAGTCACCTCCTGTTCGCTGTCGCTGCTGTCCAGCTCCTCCTCATCGTATTCCGAGGACTCCTGGTCCTGCTCTGAGCGGGATGCAGCTGAGATAGTGCCAAAGGAGTGAGCGCTAGTGGAGGCAAGAGAGCGCAGCAGAGGGGTGCTCTCAGACACCTCCTCATTCTCATCTGCACCGCTGTCCCCCTCCTCAGAGTCTGAATCAGAGTCGTCCTGGGACGGGACCACCTTCTGCTTGCACACGGGACAGGTTTTCTTTGTTTTTGTCAGCCAGGGGTCCACGCATTTACTGTGATAGGCTGAGGGCAGAGAGATAAAGTAATTTCATTAATTGGTTCTGACAAATATACTAGCAATGCTGTACTGAATCCTCAGATAATGCTGTGAATGTTAGTGACCATACACTCACCATGGGAACAAGGCAGCACTCTGAGCTTGTCTCCCTCTTCATACTCGTCCAAGCAGATGGCACACACATCATAGCTGTCCCCTGAGTCACAAATGGAGCAAACCTCATCAGCCACTTCTGCTACACACCTTTCTTTTGTGTTTAAATGAAAGATGGGTCAGATAATCAAGTCACGTGTACACCAGTGATGCTAGTTCAGAACAAACACAATTTAAAACAATGAGTCAATCATGTTAAAAAACACTTGTGGTCCTAAGAATTTAATTATGTTGAAATACCACATCAACATTGTCCCCTCCCTTACATTGAACTATTTACTGAGATTAGAACCAGCTGACACACATTTTGGGACAATACAGGAGACTAAAAAGCAAAGCTAAGGAATGCAGCTACACTCCCTGTGGAATTCCAACGGTTTCTTCTTCACTCCTTCCCGTCTTCTAGTGCGAGGCAGGAGGAAGAGGGAGCCTTGTGTTTATGTAAGCTCTAAATGACCATGTTTTCCCTGACTCGGCCCTCTGTATCCGCGCCAGGCTCGCATGTGACCGTATAAGGATGAGGAGTCACATCAAAAAACATCCTACCTCCCCTTTCTCCCAAACCATTGGCGATTTAAAGTTTATAATAAAGCACATCTTAATTCTGTAATAATGTCAGTGCAAGAGAATTATAAGCAATATTATGAGCAACAATGTTTTGCTCAACCAAAAGTAGACTTCAGATCTTGGATATCGTCAGAAAAGGTTCAAATGTGTTATAAACCAAAGTTGATCTGACTTAAAAACAAAAAAAAAGTTGTCACTTGAGTCAAGTAAAAGGCTTCGTAATAATAAAATCTATAGATATATGGTATACAGTCTATAGATTTGACTGTAAAATGTTAAGTCTCCTGAAAAACAGCTTGACCAGCAACAAGTGGTGAGAAAGATCAGAGCTCTGCAGCAAAGCCATAACTCTACAGGCTGCACTGGTCGTCCCATGTCAGAGAACAAATTAAGCCAGTCAAGCTGATCAAAGCGCCTCCCAGGAGCATTACTTACTCCTCGTTTCTGGAATCAGCTGGTGATTTCATTACAGTGATCCCATTTGAGTGAATACTGCACTGTACAACCCCAGTTTTACAAGATGAAAAGTGTTACTTTGGCTCAGTTTTAGTTCTGTATACTGTGTACATCTTTGGAAAACCATTTCTCATTTACAGCAGGCTGCCGACAGCCTTGCTCTCAGAGGAGCCACGCTGAACTAGTGAACTTCAGATATTCAGTAAAAGAGTGTAGCAGAGCTTCACCAGAGACACAGACAGAGGAGTCCTCTGACGACAGCATGCCTTTCAAACAATGACACACTGCAGCTGCTGTGTTCACTGTCCCGCCCAAACAGAGAGGAAGGTGGAGCCAGAGCAGTAGAGGGTCCAAACAAGAGGTCAGGGAGAACCCAAGAAGCAGCACCAAAATCAACAAGTCTAATATGAGTAACTAGTAACTTACTAGCTGTTGAAAGTGAGTTCAAAACTCCACCTATGATCAGTTTTCTGCTCTGAGTGAATGACCATGATGCAAGGCCCTGAAATAAAAGCATTTAAGCCAACATCAAAATGGCGTTGTGCACTCAGACAGCGGTGGCAGCTGGATTACATAATCTCGCACACTGACACAGATCTTGTGCTGCTGCAGATCAGACTGGAGCTATTGTGTTCCAATTACACGGGTATCATGGTTTCTATTAACATTCATCATTCCCCATTCATACAGACTCCCTTTGTGTCACTCCCATCTCAAGTCTCCCAATATTAAACCTAGGACTAAACTTAAAAAATAAGTTAGCTGTGAAAAGTGATATCCAAATACTAATTGATACAAAACATTGATACTCACTTGAGCAGGTATCAATACTTAAAATAGTTTCTAAGAAAAAAATTGACCAATCCTGTATAGTTATATCAGAGGCTGCATCAAACCACATGTTGATGGAACACACAATTTGTGTTGAAAAATTACATCCTGTTACTTGTATTAAAAAGACTACCGGTAATTAATATGGAAATTAATTGTGAAAATTGTGAAACTGTGAAAGTATAGATGTGTGCTAAACCCACATAAACTATTTCAGATGCCAGCTCTTTGTCTAATCCAAGGCCCAAGTGTTTGTAATGACTGTAGCTCTCAGCACCTTCTCCAGCACCCACTGCAGCATAGGCCAAGGCCAGGGCATTAGGCTCCCTGCCCACTCAAAGCTGGGCTCACATCAATACACTAAACCCCGAGTACAAGCAGTCCAAAAGCCTCACGATCGGAAGTAGAACAAGTAACCCGGAAAAACAAAAGTAAAATACACTGCTAATGTAGTGACTATGATTACAGAGAGCTTTGGTAAGATCTAAGAACAGCCAATTTGAGAAAAAAAATCTACAGAATATAATGCCTGTGTAATCCCTCAGTCGTCCAGGTCTGATCCATTTGCTACACACAATATAATACAGTAAAATAATGTTCAGCACCAATTTTAGGCCTTTGTTTGCACCTCATTTCAGTGGATTCAACACCTTGTTCAGTGACTCAGCTTACAGAGGGTCATTTCCTGGTGAGTACAACTTTTTGGCACCAGGGTTAGCATTTTCAAAACCTGTCACTGAGTAATAAAATCTATTAAAAATTAGCAAGCCAACATTTGTTAACACATGTGTGGCTATGTACCTGATAATAACTCATTTTAGCAGCTTTGGAATTGTTTTTTTTTTTTACAATTCACCACCCCATCTCTGTATATAAATCCTGCACAGCTGATTAGACTAAGGGTTATTCCAATTCAAATGAGCAAAATACAGCTGCAGAGACAGAAGCTCTGTGGACAAAATCAACCATACAAGGATTTGAATTGAATAACAATTACCATAACCAGATAGGTCTTTGTACTAAAAAAACATTGTCTAATAAAAAGGCATTTCAACATTAATTTCCTAATCATAAGCAATACAGATGTTTAATCAAAGCAATTTAACACAAAAATTAGTCAATCTATTTCTCCAGTCTGAACACTACCCCAAACCACATGCTTTTACTGACAGAGGATTAGCTTCTTGCTTAAAAAACCCCAAGCCGATCACTGACACTGACAATTAGAAATAACTGAATTTTAATTAAAATGTCATAATTTGCATGGCCATATAACATATCTGTTAAACCTGAACAGACTTTACTTCAGTGTGAGTACAGTGAATGCAGTGAGACGCCGTACATTCCAGGCAGTCAGTCATGTGTCCATTTTCAACAGAGAAGAGCTCTACTCTGCCAAGTAGCTCTTTGGGTGGAAATCAGGTCCATATTAATCTTATTAGCTCCAAGGTGCACAGCTCCGCGAGGAATGATGTGTTGTAATGTAATGATGGAATCTCTGCACTTTTGCCAGATCATGTGAAGGAACGTAATGCAACAAGTACTCACGGAATACCTTAAAATGGCTTTTTTTTTTTTTTTTTTAGCAAGGCTTTGCAATAACACAATAAAAATGTAATAATTATGATCTGATCCCTGTGACAATCTGCTGTTCTGGTGATGCTACGATTTGGGGATTAATGATTAATGCAGCTCTATTCGGGGAAGACCCAGGACACGCTGGAGGAACTGTGTCTCTCGCTCAGACTGGGAGTCCCTGCTGCTGGTCCGGGATAAGCAAAAGAAAACGTTGCAGCTCTATGTTAACCACAGATACTTTTACTCACAGGAAAATAGTCAAGGGTTTTACCCATCCACTCCTCCTATTGGTCAGCCTCTGTTGAGTGAGAGTGAGTGACAGGTGGATTTAACCAATCACCAATCAGTAAAGTCACAAGAAGCAGACAGCTTTTGTGGCCTATTAAAAATAGTATAAAGCTGCATAGTGTACCTATGTACCTGATGAGAAAACTTTGTATGCATTGTTTGGCAACATTAGCAAGTCAACCTATGTGTTTTTAATTATCTGGCCTCATCCGTCTAGAGCAGCAATAGTTCATTCTTGATCCACTGATGCACTCATTATGTTGTTTTTTTTTCAGCATAAATTGAACTCATTTTAGGGGTACATGATGATTACTGTTTTTTTGTTACATATATATATATATATATATATATATACATACCTTTCTTGTATTTGTGGATGGGAAGTTTCTTTAGTTGATCCTTGCGGAGACGACTTCTCTGAGCTCTCCGCCGATCCTGGACAAACTTTGTAATCTACACATAAAACAAGACAAGGTAATCAGTACAATTATCTTTTCATATGCTTCTTAATGTTGTATATATAAATATTATGATATAAATACTAATCTCCAAAAGATATACTGCATGTACCATAAAAACAACGATGAGGATGAGGCAGATTCCTACAATGATGAGGAAGGGAATCAGGTAGTACTCCAGGGGCAGGCTGAAGTCCGGCAGCAGGACCACGTGGCCGCTGTAGGAACAATGCAAAGTGTATTTAAAGATGGTGTTATGTTAAAATAGAGATATAACTTAAAAGCAATTATTAGAAGTGTAATTCAGAGTGCAGGTCTATAGCAAGTGTCCAGTGCACAAAAACACTAATGACCTCTTACTTTTGTCAACATTCAACTATTACAGTAATTAAAAGGAGCAACTTGTAACCTAAGACTGTATAAAGAAGGGGACTAAGTGAGTGTGACATCATCCGTAGCATTCAGCTCCGGACAAATAAAAGCTCATCAAGACTAGAGCAGTTATAGGGCAAATTTGGAGCCGAGTTCCATATTTGGAAGTCTAACCACGAGTATCATAACAACTAACATAGCGGAGAGAGGGGCGACAGTTTTTCAATTAAAAATCAACTGGGGCCAGTGTCGATGGAGTCGGAAGCACACACATGCTCCAATGCTCTCACCATGAGATGTTATTGCCTTGCTTGGAATGTTTCACAGTATGGCATTAAAACCTATCTTTTATTCAATTATAGTGTTCTTTATAACCACAAAAAATACCTATACAAGATGCATACTTGCTGTGACAGGGGCTTCCTCCACTGACCTGACCTACCACTTGACCTAGAGGCAAAACTTGCTTCCCTCCATAGAGATATAAAAGACATGTTTAATGCCAAACTGAGGAACGTTCGAGGAAAGACACTCCTCCAGTACAGTTACATAATGTGGCATAAATTTACCAACAGACCAAAAACATCAGATTGAGAGCTAATCAAATAGGCTGTCTTTTTAGATTTCTTTTAGCTAATTTCATTCCTGTCACCAAATCTCAGCCATTTTTGGCATTCACTGCTTTGCCAAAGACTTGTGAGATGGTGTCAAGTACCAAGCTGCCAGAAGTGGAGAAACAGGACTTTGATTCAATGAGCCTCTGTAACAGACTGGGACATTTCATCACTATATTATTACTCCCAACAGAAGTGACAACACATCACAGACAAGTCCTCTGATATGATCTAATACAGAGGCCATGCAGTGCCATAATACATCTACATTAGGTCTGGGTGACTTGTGGAGATGGAAAACACATTGTTGAACAGTTGAATTAGAACAGGACTTACCCCTTTTCAAATGTGTAGTCTTCTTTGAGGGAGTTGGCAGCTTCTTCACTCACAAAAACAGATGGGATGTCTATCTGCTTCATGATATCCACTAGAGATACAAAACAGTCCAGACAATAGTAGATTTAGTAAGACTAAAGCAGGTGGATCATGTAATCACAAAAGAAAATTTTAATTGCGAGTTTTTGAGGGATCAAACAAGGATCGCCAATGAGCTACATGTGATCCATATTTAGAATTTTCAGGGTATCCATAAAGTGTCTTTACAATTTTAAAATTTATTACAAAGGCAATTGATTAATTAGTTTTGTTCTATTGTACTCAGTGCTTATAAAAGTTTTTAAATCACATTGAGGTCTGCATATCCGTGAGTTCCTCAATCAAATTTTCAGACCTTTCAGATTGGAAGGGATGGACCAACTCTGTGGCCACCACATTCACACCTGTGGATTTCTTTCTACGGGGCTATGTTAAAGAAGTCGTGTATAGAACAAAGATATGGGACATCACTGAACTAAAGCAAAACATAACAGATACAACCATTGATGAGGTTATGCTACAGTGAACATGGCAAAAAATCCAGTACCGTCTAGATATGCTTTGTGCAAGCAGGTGAATTAAATGAGGTAAAAAAAAAAATTGGAAACCACTGAGTACAATAGAACAAGTCTGATTAAGATATCTTATCAAGTGCCTTTGTAATATATTTTTATTTTAATTGTAAAGAGACTTTATGGACACCCTGTAATATAAAGATGCACTATGTAACTTAATGTGTATTGTACTTATTTCATTTGCATACATTGCTTACTGTAAGCGGAATCACCTCTCCATAGATATGACTTGTAACTTGGATAAAGAGAATGAATGCCATATTGTGGGACATTCAATGCAAAGCAATAAAATCTCAAAAGAGACAAACAGAGGGTGGTATCAGAAAAGTTACACAGTGCACCTTTAAAGATGATTATGCATTCGTTTCATTTTCACTTGCATTTTGCAGTTTGTCTTCTCAGGACCTAAAATGACCTAAAACTTAATAAGGAAGAAAGAACTACAATAAGACCAACAGAAACACACCCGAAAAATACTTGGGAATTTGAATTGGGGTGGAGTTGTCTTGCTGCAGGGTAAACTCTACGTGACTTGGGATGGTACATTTCAGGAGAATATTACATTTTCCATCAAAACAAAAAATCTATCACACGAAACTGAAGCCTATGTAACTGATGTGGAAGATGGTGTGGTGAGAGACAGTTACATACTATCATTGGATCCCATGCTGATCAGGTCATCGGAGTCTACATTGTGAACAATCGCTGCTTTGTATCCTGCTTTCTGTGCATTTAGGACCTGTGAAGGAAGCAATATTTATTTAGTGTTCAACTAGGACAGGTAATTATTTTGGTCAGATATATTCCCAGAAGAAGCTAATTTTGATAGTTGGAGTTTAGTGCAAAGTAGAGCAGGGACAATAAACAATAATACCATATATAATCATAAAACAGGTGTAAATGTAATAATTTGTGGCACATTAGGTATAATTTTGATAATCACCAACAAAGATAATTTCCTTTAAACCACCAAACTTATAACGAAGTACAATTCTATAAAAGTTGTTTAAACATAAAAAAAAAGTACATTTATACTGCACAAATCATTTCTTGATATTATTGACACAAAATTGCTCATCACAAAATTGTTTGTGATGGTCATACTTAAGACTTTCTTTTCTTGGCAAATCCAGAATACCTCCCTGTATTTTTTGCACAGATTTATATCAGTCGGGTCCCCACCCCTCCGTTGCATCTCAAGCCTGGTCAAATGTGATTGTGCAATCAGATTTGTTATTAAGCCCCCTATGATATTTTTTTCTTTTCTTTTTTCTTGATACAGATGAACCATGCGTGTCCCTGACTGGCTAATCTTCCTGTCAATCACACCCAATTGAACAGGGAGATTCACAGGTGACAAGACTCACGTCTTTGTAAAGAATTGAAGAAATGTGCATTCTGGATCCGAGGCAAACTTAAGACGCTACTTTCAGATAAAGTAACAAATGACAGCTGTTTTTATTTCAACCACAGAAATCCAAACCAGTTGAGACCACAATAATGTACAATAGCACACCCATTAATTTACAAAAGATTTATTGTGGCAGACTTGAAACGTCAGAGCAATAAAGTGTTTTACTATTTAAGGGTTGTTGAAAAAACGAGGGAACTATTTTAAAAGTTTCCTACTTAGATGAGGGCACCTTTTTATAGCCAGAGCGTAGTACCTTTGATGGGAAACTATAAAACATATTCAAAGTAGCGAGTTGTGCACGGGAAATTGACGTCATGAGGATTTTGCATCTGCCAGGCTGTTTTTGTGGCTCCTGTATCCTGTGTAACCATTGTTGGAGCTCCGTGCTAACTGCAGATGTAGTGGAGGAAATAGGATGTGACAAAACAATCTTGAAATGAATCCTGTTACAGTGTGGCCAGTCCATACTGTGAGCAAGAGAGCTGTGTCTCATCTGAAAATGTGTGGGAGACAACACTTTGAATGGATTGTGTGAATGTTAGTCAAAACATTAAAAAAAAGAGAAAGCATTCAATATTTTTTCTAAATCTATTAAATAAGCAAAAGGCAATAAAGGAAGGAACATGGGAAAAAATCTAAGAGAAATCAATATTAACGCAATAATGAATGATGTTTAGATTTCCTTTTAAAGCTACGGAGGCAGCAATCTACATCAAGTGATCTTCAGGTGTATGTAGAATTTGTATTTGAAATGTCATAAACATGTTACAAAGTGACATTATACAAAGTGACACTTAGACTTATTTGAACAATAAGTCTAAGTCTAAGTCAATATGTGACAGATGGAACAATACTTTTTGTGGGTCATTGTTTATCGTGGGTACTTTTTCCTTGCACTACTGCAGGGGTCGGCAACCCACACCTCCGGACGCGCCTGCTCACGCCTCAGACAACAGCTTACAGTCCTGCGTAAAGATGAAAATTACTTCGTACAGCCTTGACAGACACAGACAATGTGCGCAGAGGTTCAGGAGCAGAAGTCCCATTAACTAGGTAAAATAAATATTTATGCAGATATTTTGCAAATACTATAGTTGTTTATACAAAGCGTAAAGGTAAAAAAAAAACCCAAAAAAACAATATAAACATTGTTCATTTTAGATGTCAAAAACTATTTGTGGCTCCCAATATACTTTGCAAAAGAACAATGTGCTGGTGTCGTCTGGGTAAATACTGTTACAGATTGGCTTTTGTGAGGGCCTTGTCATTCTAATTTTATGCACAGGAATACGTGAAGCAGCGCATTTAGCACCAACAGCATTGTGATGCCATGTGTTTGGCCTCAGACGATGTATTGTGCACGAGTATCAATGGCCCCTCCTGTCCTGTGTGAGCAGAAGAGTATGGATGAGGAAAACACAAGAAACAAGAAATCTGACACAGGCTACTCATGTTGCAAACTTATTGGAATTAATGTTGGCACAAAAGTAAAATTTCACACGCTATTTTGAAAAAGATGTTTGCTCCATTCTCCCAGTTTAGATAGAGATGAAGACCATTTTCAGACTATTCAAGAAAAGACCAATTTGGACTTTTTATCAAATATTTTCAGTATTGACAAAATCTCACGTACTATACTTTTTTTAGCAACACTAATCGGAATATTGGCTAGCAGTAATAAATATGCTACACCATAAACAAAGGCCAATTCTATCTGTTTTAAATCAAAAAGACTCATTGGCCACATTTTCACAATATTTTAACACATTTGTTACACAACATCTGGTACATTTTCTAACTCAAGCTACATCACACACATCGTAAGTAACTTTCTGTACCCTGGCGGTTTCCTTTGGCTTGTTAGCAGAGCACATGTCGGCATACAAACCCTTCTGTGTGTTTGGGCTCTGCAGAAGTATTCAACCTCTGCAGCAAGCTCACCCTTGTGTTTTCATGGGCAAAGATAAGGACATTCAATGCATTCCTGAGACGGCAGAGAGGCTGGAAACAGGAGAGGGGCAGAGACAGAGCGAAACTGAGATGTAGCAGCTTTAGAAAGGAAAGAAATCAATAGAACCGAGCGTGGCTTTAAATACCAGCACACTCCGAGGAGGGATCTCTGCTGTCTGCAGCAGTGATAGTATCTGCAGACTGTTGTGACAGAAGCCGTATTTTCTGTTAGCTTCAACCGCTTACTGACATCCAAAATATACAACCTACAGGCTGCACAGGCTAAGCAGGCACAAACAGAGCTATAGAAATGTGTGTGACACTTTTATATCTAATCACTAAGACAGGTTCTTAGTTTTTTTGGAGACTGTGAAGCAACTCCTTCCCTTATCATGCAGCCATGCTGTATTTAACTTTGCTCATTGAGTTTTGTGCCCTTCCAGATATAACAAAACATTTGTGATAGGGCTGCAAGATATAATGCAATGGAATGAAAATTGCAGTTTGAACAGTCGCAATTAGCAAACTGTAAGGACTGCAGTTATTTAGCTAGTACTTATTTATTTCCTTTGGTAACAACAAATTATTGTGTTTTACAATGTAAAAACAAATGCTGCTAACCCATGTTCTGAAATGCTTGGAATTCCTGGATAAGTTTAGCAGTTCATATGTAAGTTTGCTCTCAAACCTTAGACATGTTTAAAAAGGTGAACTTTGAACAGGATCCTCAAATCATAAATTACCAGTCAAGGAACCACTCAGGCATTTACGCACACACATTCATGCACCAGTGTATGCACACAATGGGGCGAGAAGGGTTAAGTGTCTTGCCCAAGGACACAACAGTATTCATCTGTGGGAGCGGGATTTGAACCACTAACCTTCGGGTCAGTGGAAAAACACTCCAACTAAGCTACTGTTGTCTAGTTGTCCGCAGCTACTGGCGTCCAAAATCACAATTAGATATTTTTCCAAAATTGTTCAGATCTAATTTGTGTTGAGCAATTTAAATGCTAAACAGTTTTATATATAATTTAGGCATATCATTAGAATATAGAAAGTTTATCAGTGTTTATCAGTTTCCTAAATACCAAACACATACACACTGAGCTAAAATTATTCACTCTATGACTCTGAAAAACCAATTACTATTTCATTTGGTGCAAGTATAGTGGTTCACAGAGATAAGTCTTCTCTGAAGGCCAACAACAGCATAATGCACTTCTATTATGCAGTTTTTGTACTTATGAATGCGAGAATGAGTTTTACTTAAAAAATGTATTACACAGGTTTTCCATTTCAGGTCAATGGACTATGCGTTGTCCCCTAGCTGTGCTTTGTGTGTACATACAGCAGACTTCAACTGGTCACAGATGACTGAGTGTGGAAATGATGCGACCTGGAGCTACAAAATGTTGCAACGTTACTGTGTTTTTTCAAATGGATTAAAACAAATGTACATTGTTGTTTCGGAAGCTTTTTGTCTATTTGTGACTTCATCCATATTTAGCCTGATGTCTGCAGTCCACTCACGGGCTGCTGCAGTGTGAACATGTTGACGCCTTTCACACAATATAATTGCTTTCATTTGTCTCTCACCTCTGCAGTATTATTTGTCTGGCTATCAGTTTTCCTCCTGCATCCTGTCAGAGCCTATTGAATAAGCACTCCCAGGGAAGACTAAAACTGACCAGTGTGTTGTACTGGTGCTGCCATCGCCCAGTCAGTTTGCATAGAGGATACTTGACTTCTGCTCTTTGTAAATGAGCACACCGTGCTCACGCAATCTCAAGTCATCTTTTCTACTTACTTACTAAATATTTCCTGAAAGTAGAGGAGTAAAACAAACAAAAAATATTCTTGAGGTGTAGATACAGAGGCAAATAACAACACTGAACACTAATATATATATATATATATATATATATATATATATATATATATATATATATATATATATATATATATATATATATATATATATATTTATTTTATTTTTTTTTTCAATAAAAGTTTGTAACTTAGCAGTTATGTAGGTTTGGCAGGTAGTCGTAGAAGGCAAAATTTCCTTATCAGAAACATTCACGCATGTTTGGGAAATCCTACATATTGTCTCTGTCATGAGAGCCAACAAAACTCACCTCCACCTCTTGGCTAAGGCTAAGGTAATCATGCAGAACATTAAATATAATAGGGTATTTCCTTTAATTACTTCTACATCTTCAAACTCTTCTTTTGAATTTTAAACAAAGTATTATTAAAAAGTCATTGGCATGTTACCTTTTCACTCTCTAACTCAAATGTAATGTATTACAAAAAATAAGAAAAAGTTTTCCACTAGTGCAAGTAAGTAGTACAGAGTACCAAAGGAGAGTTGATCATTTATCACGACAAGCCTGTCAGCCAACATCTGAACTGTGCCCCTCCCAGTCTTTAAAGAGTGCCTTCTCTATGTGTTGTCTCCGTGTTACTCATTGGTCTTGCCCCCTCCCTCCTGTTGCTCCTTCAGAGGAATTCTAGGCTTTAGTTTCAAGGTTCATACGGCTGATTAGATAAAGAGCTCAATAAAACCTGTAAACTGAGGCTCCCAAAGCAACGCATTTGTGATATTTGCACAAAAGGTGTGACGTGAGCTGTTAAACATTAATTTATTTTAAGTGGCAAAGAGGAATGTATCAGCAGTAAATGAAGAACCATTAATTATACTGTTATATTGCCATTTGTCCAGACAAATAATTATTTCAAGTTTCTATTGAGATGATACGGCCTTGTCTGCAATGTTCCACACTATGGCATTTCTGGTCAGATCTGTGGTGAGGTGTCCCTGCTCACAGTAAGAGTGCATGTTTTTCAAGGTATTTTTGAGCAATAAAAAACATAATTCAATAAATGTGAAATACATTTAATGCCGTGTTGTGGAACATTCTTTGCAAAAAATAACAACTCAATGGACACAAGCAGGTGCCTATTAATATTTTATACACATACTGAAATGAGTAACCCATGCTGCTGCAATTTGCAACAGAATACTTCCAGCAAAATCCAAAACTCCTTCATAAAACCGTATATCTATTCTGTGAATATATCTAATTACATTACACTACACTATCTACACTATGCTACATTATCTAGGCATTTGTGGGTGTCCAATTGACTGACGAAGCAGGCCACCGGTTGCCACAACACAATCCCGGACATGAAAACAAGCCTGAAAAACGTCTGTGTGACATTAGCTGGGACCTCCCTCCTCAGACACGAGCTAGTCATCCATTCAGTCAGCCACAGTCATACCCTGTCATGGGATCTAACGGAGGCTATGCTGGATCAGGGTCCGTGTGTGCAGCTCTGGGGTATGAGGTCACCACAGTAACAACAGGCAAGAGCAATTCATGTAGAACTCCTGGTTACATGGTCTATTATCAGTGACGATAACAAATATTGACAGGCCAAAGTCACACTTATGGACGTCATGATAACAGATTTTGTGTTAAAAACATGACAATCTAATTGCCGTATTTTCTGGACTATAAATCACACTTTCTTTTATAGTTTGGCTGGAGGTGTGACTTATACTCAGATGCAACTTATATGTAAAATGATTAAAATATATAATTTCACATCTTCATTATTGTCACACTGACTTAACTATGTATTTTTCAGCTGGTGCGACTAATACTCCGGAGCGATGTATATTCCAGAAAATATGGTATTCCCGATTGAGACAAAACAAAATAAAAATCAAATCCTTCATTTTCTCACATTGCCGTTGTCTATGATTATGATTTTATTATCACTAGTGTTGTTCTGATACAATACTCACCGATACTGATACCAGTCAGATACAGCATAATGTGAAGAAGTAGACTACTCAACTTTGTTACAGAACAAGGAAAAAAATAACGCTAGTAAAAGGCTATCTCTAAAGAACATCTCCAAGGATAAATGAGATTTTGAGGACTAAAGTATTGGTCAAATGTAATAATGATCTTGACGACAAAGTGCTTACATCAGCACAACTTTCTATTTGGTCACTCTCTACCACAGAGCACAGATTTAAAAAAAACAGCAGTGAGGCCTGTAAAAAGACGCCCTCGGAGCACATGCTAATGATGCAGAGTAAACAAAGTCTGTGTTATTGCTGTTGTCAGGCTGCACTCTCCATAGTTATTTTGCCAAGTTCAGCATGCACTCCAAAGGCTAAATAAAGGTATCAAAGAGGCGACACAAATGTCTTTTCTGTCATTATTAGCATGTTTTAAATGTCTGCTCCACAACCTGCATTTAACCTCCTTTGAGCGTTAGCAGTAGCATTAGCCACAGACGTCAAGAGCGGCAGTGCTTGCATCTATGAGTCCTTATTCTAGAAAAGTGGTATCGGATCGGTGAGTTGGTCTGATTACTCGCCGATACTGATACCTGAAAATGTGTGGCATCAGACTTTTGGTATCGGAACAACCCTATTTGTTACCATTCTTATGTGACCAATTGAACTTTTTGAACCATATAGTAAGGTTAATGTGACATAAAATAGCCAGATAAAAATACTTTATAATTAAGTTAGCTTTTTTGGAAATAGATTGAAATTGACTTAATTTTGTTTATGAAATTGCCCCAATTATTATTTTTTGCTCTACAACAGTGGTTATCAATACATTGCGTAATCTTGACATCCCGCATCACACTACACAACTTCTAAATTTCAGAAGTTTCAAAGACATTTTGAACCTCTTTCTGGAACACTCCTCAATGGCTAAGATCTTTGGGCTGGCAATGGCATATCTGATCTGCTCACAACTAGAAATGGCAGCCACGCCTTTAAGATAAGATAAAAGGGGATTTGAACCTCAAACTTCTCTGAATTCTTGCAAGATGGTTCAGATGTCAATCAATACCACAAACACTATGGCAACTGGAACACAATAAATATTAATCAATAACTAAATGTTTATATTTGATTGTTATTTTTAGTGTGTTTTGGTGACTTAGATACAATACAGGTATAATTAGCTTAATGTTTAATGGCCCTGTTGACTAATTAACCCTAAGCTATACATTATAATAAATCCCTGGCTCATCTTGGTTTGTGTTCACATTCACAGAGGCCAGTATAACGGCAGTAAACGTGGAAATGTAGTGTAAGGAGAGCAACCTGGTTTCTGAGAGCTCGGCATATCTGTGTGCAGGTTACATAACAGGGACATAATGTCTCTTATGGACTGTATGCTTCTGTGTTATTAGAGAGATGGACCAACAGCCTGCAAAGAATCTGGCCAATAAGGAAGTGAGGCCACATTGGAGGGGCAAAAGAGGAAGAAAGTATTGAGTTTCCTGTAACCCCCACCCCACCCCCCTGAATCATCCCCCATGCTCTTATGGAAAGGTCACAAAGGTCAACAATGACTCCGCCCCCTCTCCCCTCAGAGCCGAATACAGGAAGTCCAAAACCATCCATCTCTGGGGAATTTTTACTTTTAGAGGGAATTTGGGAATGCTTTCTTGTGCCTTCACCAGACCGAAGCAGACGTATACATTCAGAGGAAGCCGCAAGCCATTAACATGGCCTATACTTGATCCCTCTCCAGTCCTTGTCGTCGTAACATTGAACCTCCGTGTACAGTCTAATCGCTGCACGTGCTTCGGGCGGTGTGCTGGTACGAGGCGTTAACAGCGGACTGTGTGGGGTTAAGTGGGAAAGTGTCAGTTTTATTGGCCATTCTAGCCACTTACTGCAGGCCGGGGATAACTGTAATGCAAAAGGGGGGAAGCCTAAAGGGGTGGGAGGGAAGGCATGGACGTGTGTGTTGGCGGATGCACACTTTAACACACACACACACACACGCAGCTGTCTTGTCATGGTCAAGATGGAATGTATTATTCCTTTGTTTCCTCTGCAGCTTCTAGAAGGAGCTGAGAGAGAGAGAGAGAGAGAGAGAGAGAAAGAGAGAGAGGGTAGAGGGCTGAATAGTTGAGTGGCAAAGGGGAAAAGGAGAGGGAGAGGAAGAGAGAGGGAGAAAGGGAGAGAAAGCGGGAGAGAGGGAGGAAGAGAGAGAAAGGGGGAGAGAGGGAGAGACAGAGACTTTGGAGAGAGAGAGGGAGAGAGGAGGGTACCGAGTGAGTGTAGAGAGAGAGAGAGAGAGGGAGGGAGAGAAAGACAAGACAGTAAGGAAGGGGGAGGGAGACAGGGGGAAGAGAGAGAGGGAAGAGTAGACAGAGAAGTACAGAGAGAGAGGAAGTGCAGAGACAGAGAGAGAGAGAGAGTACAGAGAGATAGGGAGAGAGAGAGGGAGTACAGAGAGGGAGAGTTAGATGGTTGAACAGTTGGAGTGGCAAAAGAGAGGGAGAGATAAAGGAAGCGAGAGAGGGAGGGAGGAGAGAAAGAGAGGGGGAGTACAGAGAGGGAATAGAGAGAGAGAGGAACAGAGCAAGATTCACACAAAACTACTACTACTGAGGAGTATTAAAATCTTCTAATCTGGCCTTTTCCCTCTTTTTATTTTTTTACATCTTCAGCTCCAAGTTGCTGCTTCTCTCTAGCTCTAGTTGCTGCTCTCTGCTCTCCGTCTGTAGAGTCCATATGTTGCCTCTGGCTTAATAATTACCCAGATTTACATACATCACGTACTGTACATTTTATCACTCATTTACATGTACCGAGAAAAGCTAGAATTGTGTGGAGATCCACCACCAGTATTCTGTTATGAAAAAATGTCCCTAAATCAAACTAAATCTAATTTCTTAGACCATTTCTCAAAATGTCTGCCTGAGAGACCAAACAGACCAGTAGACCTGTCACGATAACAAATTTTAAAGGGCAATGTATGGCTACAGAGATATACTGCGATAAACAATAATGTTGAACTATTTTATGCTATTGACACAATAACAACAAAAGGACGATTATGCCAGTAAACAAATATTTAAATACACAGAATCATTAAAAGACATGAGCTGCAACAAATAAATGGCAGAATCAATCAATAATTAACCACAGAAGTTAATTTTTCAACTCCTTACAACTCAATTTTTTCATGTTACAACAAAAATAACAAACGCCTCCTCACAAAGAAACTATACACACAATAAATAATGAGCCCCAAAATATATTGATTCAGCTATCATTTATTGAATGATAAGTCGATATAGTAATTATGGTGACAGGCCTACAGACCATTTGGAAGAAATGTTGCAGTTCAGGTTGACCTGCATATTAATAAACAAAAATAATCAAAGTTAGTCCATTTAATTTATTTATTATGAATCATGAATTTGAGGACACCACAGATATGTTTCATAGATAACTGCCCCTTTGCTACAGTTGACCTTCCAGTCCCCTTTACTCAGCACAGATGGTGTAAGACGGTGGAAACGGTGGAAAAACTCCACATGTTTGGATGTCATTCAAAGGCCAATGGGAAAAAACATAGGACTTTCTAGTTTGTGTCTAATGCTGTTTTACTGGAATAACTGTAATATCTACTTTTATTTTATCAAGTCTTAGCAAATGTTCCTCAGGATATTTTCAAAGACTATCTTTAGTCATTGCATTTTACATATATTTTAAAGTTAACTTAATTTTGAAATAGGCTACAAAAAGTTATTTACAAAATCACTACTAACGCATTGGTTGAAAAAGCAGTGAGTGTTTATAAACTTTGAGAGTCTGGTTGACACTTTGCTATGTGAAATGGAGTCTGGTTACGCTCGGGTCCAGGGAACACCTCACTGCCTCCTCAAAGAGCCACTATGTGTGTGTGTGTGTGTCCAAGTGTGTGCGTTTGAGGTTATATGCCCTTATAAGGTCGCACAGCTGAACCAGATTTACAACGGAGAAGGAAAAAGTAAAAAAGTGAGGGAGCACGTCAGAGTGAGAGGAACACGATGGAGAAAATAGACAAAACAACCCAAAATATGTGAAAGAATGAATGAGATGCAAGTAAAATATGTGGACGGTTACTAAAAGATTATTCAAATGTAAACATGTAACAGCTAAATCATCTGATTTTAACATTGTTACTTAAGTTAAAAGTATAGATAGCCAAGCAAAAAATACTCAAGGAATGTATTGAAGTACCCGCTTAAGAATGTACTTGAAAAGTAAAGAAAAAGTATTTCATGCTCCTCAACTCCTCAACTTTTTCAGCAGGTCTCAAGCAATAATAAAAAAAACTTTTACTTTTTAGTTCAGTTAAAAAAATGTAGTGGAGTAGAAAGTATAGATACCTGCTCACAATTTTTACTTAAGTACAGTACTTTACTACTTTTACTTTGTTATGTTCCACCACTGATTACTCACATCAAATTGTGTCCTTTAAGTAATTTTAAAGGTCTATACATCATATATTAATCAGATTTTGGTGAGCTTGTAACCGCTAGTTTAGACAATAACTAGGTGGTAATTGGTATGCTAGTTAGTGGTTTTACAGCTATATGTTTGTATTTATAAAACACATATTAATGCTTATTAAGATAACAGTGTATGTGCAAAAAAGGATCTATTGCTAGTTTTAATGTGACCAAAATGGTGAATGGCTGAATACTTGTAATATTTGACAAAAGTATACCATCAGAAGTGTAGCCTGTGCAATTCCTCAGTCGTCCAGGTATGATCCATACTCCTACACTCCTACTCTTCTTGTCCAGTTGATAGATTTGATTTTTTCTTTTATTATCAGAAGTGTATTTAAGCAACAGTTAAGCCTTTAACTATTAGTAATGCATTATTAAAATGTGTGTTATCACTAAGTGATGTAAAAGCATTTTAACTTAAATACTCCTTCACACCCAGTGGCAAGTAAAAGCATTCACTCCTAACACTGCTCAGCACAAAAAGCATTCAGCCTTGTGAAAATAATAAAATTGGATTCTGCTGCCAAGTATAAAGCTAAAATCTGGCTGTCACTCCAAATAAGTGGCAGCAACACCAACATGACGTGTACACGCAGTTTGTGAATAACACCTAGCCTGATATTGATGCTTGCAAAAGAGGTTCTCTAACTGGATACTCAAAGATTTCTCAGCAAAAATATAAAAAGAAAAAGTCCACACAGCAGAACACGAATAGAAGCTCATCCGGGAAATGACAATTTCTGTTTTTTGTGTCCAAAGTGAATGATCTAAGAAACCCAGTACCACCAGCACCACCACCACCTACTGATATATCCAGTAAGTAGCACTGTGGTGCAGGGGTGGGCGATGGTGACAAAAATGAATATAAGTGTATTTTGGGGATTGGGGATTTCCCCATTGGCAAAATACAGTGTCCATTTTTACATACACACCAGAAATCTGATCCTTATCTGATTTCTGGACTTAACAGCTTATTGAAACATTACATGAGACGTGAGAAATCTGACTTCTTCCCAATTGTTCACACCTGTTCAGGTTTCAACAAGGAAAATTATACAAAAAAGAGAAAACTAATTATGTGGGGCCAGCCTAATTATGTTGGCGAGACTAATTATGTGGCAAAGGAAGAAATTAATCAGAAAATGTTCAAAAAGAGCTAATTTCAAATTCACTGTACTTTATCTTCCAAATGCAACATTTACACTAAAAATCCACTGATTAACTGACACATGTCACGAGGTGTTTTTGATGATCAGACTTCTTTTATGCACGTAAATACACACCAAAACTCACATCTAATTACTGGGTTATGTGATTATTCTAGTTATCAGATTTTTATAAATGTACCATGTAAATGTACCCACTGTTATGGCAATCCAGTAATCTCAGAAATGTTCTTAAACTTGCTTGTAAACGTCAAGAGAGATGTTCAAGCATTCAGAATTTTAATCAGCTCTTTTTGCAGCTTTTATATATATATTTTTTAATAGAATGTGCTTGATATTTTTAAATCTCCAAAACAGTAATAGCAATAGTATAGTTTTTAATATATCTCCCACTTCTACTGTGGAGTGCAAAACAGTCAGAGACATCAACAGTATTTCCTAAGGTCCAAGCAACAGAAAACATAATATCTATCTAAGTGTGATGAAATGGACCGTGGCAGTCCTGTACCTTTATGTCAAAGTTGCAGTCAAAGCGCTTGATGAGGACAATGAAGGCCCCTGTGAGGTTGTCTCTGGGAGGGGGCTCGATGGGTTCACAGGCATTCTCTGGACGAGCACCAATCAAGAAGCCCTAAAGAAACAGCAAACAATATCAACATTTATCAACCTTTTTTTTTGTCAAGGCTTGCCATGGGATTTTTGCCATTAGTAATCAACCTTTAGGATATATATATATATATATATATATATATATATATATATATATATATATATAATTAATCATCATTATTATGAGCAATTGTGACAATTTCCAAAGCTAATAACGAAACCATATATTACTCACATATAACAGAATTGTACTTGTCATTTGATAGCACATACTCATGACTTTCTACATTAGAGATGCACCAATCCAGGTTTTTCTGTTCTGATACCGATGTCGATACTTTGGCTTTAAGTATCTGCTGATACCCAATATCAACCGATACTAGGGCAGAGACTGAAAATATTATTTATTATCTTTAAACACAAACAGCATAATGTAAAAAAAAATATCCAAATGTTCTTTGTAACTACAGAACAGTTTTGTAAAAACACAGGTTTAATATTAAGAGACATTTTGGACCAACATTGGCTAGTAAATCGTCCCATACACCAATTTATAGACCAAAATATGATATTGGCTAAACCGAAGTTGATATCTGATCCAATATCATATCTGATATCATCATGATATGATCCAATATCTGATATCATCGCCGATATCCAAAAAAACAGTATTGTATCAGTGTATCCCTCTACGTCTCCATCTGAACAATTTTGCAACTACTCTACATTGGGTCCTCCATGTTAACTGACTAATTTTAATGACAAAGGCACCACTAGCCTCACTCACACCTCAAAATGAATGAATACCATATATTCACATGAAGACCTTTAGGTTATTTCAATTAATTCTTGAGAGACTGTCAAAAAAGCATTCTGACAGAAGCATTCTGACAGAAGAACCAAATAACAGGACAGAAAAGGTGAGGGAACTGGGAAGGATAAAAATAGCAAGGTGATGAGGCAGGCAGAAGTGCAAAGTGGGAAACTATAGTAAAAAATAAGACAGAGGAGTTGACTCTGATAGGCCTAATATTTCTTAATCACAATTTAATGAGCTGCAACTAACACCATTTGATTTGTCAGGGTCAGGGCACTAGACAGGAAGTGTGGACTGCTATGGGACACAACTCCCCCCCTCTCCCCTCCCTCTCTCTCTCTCTTCCTCTCTGTAAAAGCCAGGCCCAATGAATTCCCTGTTGGTATACAAGAGTCAGCACTTTCTAACACAGAATTGTTGTCATCATCACTGCTGCATTTTCAGTGAGTGGGCTTTGCTCCTGCTGACTACTACGATTACATATCGGCTACAACTACACAAGTTCATAACCTAATAAAGTTACAGTTTTAAAGTTCATTTAATACAGTTCAGGTAACACTTGATAACCTCTGGAGGTCTACTTTAGTGATCCACGGTTAACATCAGGTGTAGCTGCCTTACTCCAAAAATGTGTTTCCAGTGACAAGGGTGCCCTCTGTTGACTATAAGGAAAAAAGTCACTGAAATGGAAAAGAAAAACAATTGGAAGGACTGCAGGAGGAAAGCAGGGAAAAACAGGAAATAAGCACGGAAGGAGTTGGAATCCCGGCAAAAAGTCCAGAGAAAGACCAAGGACAAGGTTAACTACAGCTATATATCTTTACACAGCCCTATAGAAACAGTGTTGACAGTCTTATAGCTGGCATGTCAACCCTTACTGTATCACCAAAGAAAAATCGGGGCCAAAAACTTTTTCTTTCTTTTTTCTTAAAATAAATTCTGGGTGCTTTTAGTAACATTGACAAATGGTATACAAATCTCATTTTTTATTTTCTTCTGTAATTTTGTCTATTTTGCCATAAATAATTAAATTCTTGTTGGGACACGAGTAACTAAAAAAAAAATAAAAAAATGCAAAACTACAAATTTCAAAATCCATGTTATATTATGAGGAAATAGTTTTGCTTTTGGAGTTGACTGACCTGATTTGAGAAAGCCGCAGCAGGTGTTAGAGCAGGGGAACAACAGAGGAAATCACATGGGTCCAGGCTTAGTGTGCTGCTGCTTGCATACATTTGAGTAAAGGAGTCATAGTTCAGCATGTCATAGTTCTCTAACCATTACTCAAGTGAATGGGATTAATATGAATTCATTATTATTGTTATTAATCAGGGTCACTCAAAGATTTGCTTTAATTTCTGTTGAGTATAGAGGTGTGACTTACTGGGGTGGCCTGGGTAGTTGGACTTAGATATAGGATGGCACCAGGGAAAATACTGCCACAGCCCCTGAGTGGGGTGGCCCCTACCCCTCTACTACCCCCTTTTAGACACACTCCTGGATGATATTGTGAGTGAATACACATTTTACTTTGATGCATGACTTAGTTAAAGTATTTTTTGAAAACTGCTCACAACCAGAGCCCTTTGCCCAAACTGTAATCTGAATAAGGACTTCTGGAAAATGGAACTGTAAACTTAAAATAAATAAAACATATGAGTGCAGAAGGAAGTTCTTAGACATCTTAGTCAAGTTTACTTATCTTAGTCAATAGGCATGGTCTCTATATTTTATCTATTTGGATTATGGCTCTAGTGTTTTGCATTAAAATTAATACAAATGTCAAAACTGTGAATATTTGAGAATACAGTTTGTGACAAAGAATCATTCCTGCTCCTGACCTGCCGACTCACTTCAAAAAAGTTATACCAGACTCATACAAAATAAACCCACAACCTCTAAAATGTGTACATACCATGTCATCCCATACAATAATTATGGACTGTCCAGTATTTGTGGAATTGAACGTCACCATTAGATATAGATAGAGGCAAGAACAAAATGAAGAAGTTTGCTACAGAAAAAAAAAACCTAAAAACTTTGCCATTGTGCAAGCATCATCAGCAAAATACAACTTCCTACTTGGGAATAATTCACTACTACTAAATAGTTGTGCAAGTCTTAACAACAGCAAAAGTTCTCCCTAAAGAGACTCCTAGAGGGATAAACAGCTTGTGATACCTTATGATGCCAAATGTGTCTAAAAGTGGACTATTGTAACGCAGTTCAGGGCCAAGTGCTTTAATGGCATCAGAGATAAATACAGAAGGGTAGTTGATATTGCATCTAACTGTATAGTGCACTAGCATCCAAACAGGGGTAAGAGAAAATCACATTTAGTGCACGCAATTGTTTGACAAAATTTTTTGTGACAAACACAATTAAATGTTGTTTCTTTAACAACAGCATTTCTGGAGTTGTGTTTACTTTCATTCATATTTAAGTAAACCTGAATATTTAGGCTGCAGCAGTATCTTTCCTAAAGAACTGACAATGCACTGTTCCACAGCTCATTCATAACACAGGTTCAAACAGAGCCTCATGTAGCTAGTCCTAATAGTCAGATGTCACAAGAAAGCTTTAAAGTTCAGCCATGAGTCAATGGTTTAAAAACTGCAACAGCCCAATAGGCCCTGGTGAGATTTGGCTAGTTCTCTATAGGAATATAATGGACTATCAACGTAGATCTGTCGTTTGCACAGGGCTGACAGCTCTAATTTAGTCCCACTTTCCTTTAAGTTAGTTAAGCCAAGACAAGATTATTAAATATTGTTTTCTTTAATTAACTGCCTTGGAATCAGAAGCAATAGCTTTCTGGTAATATACATATTTATTAGACCTGCAGCAAATATTTCACCAGTTTGAAGGTTGTGTTTGCTCAAAGGCTTTGGGCAAAGACAAAGCGTTCTTGGTCACAATGAGCAGCTCAGAGAGAAGACATGAATCATTCTCACTGTTTAGATCAACAAGTGTTCAGCAAGAGGGCGGAGAGCTACTGCCCCATCAAAACAACGTGGGTTATATAATTATGAACAAAGCTATGTTTGAAACTGGCTTGAAAAATACATGTTATGCTTTTCTGGGTGTTCACTATTAACCTAAATAATTTTTAATTTCATTGACCTTCTGTTCAAATCTGCAGAACTGAGTAGCTCCGCCTCTTCATAGTGGCATTTCACCTTAGCAAACAGCGGACTTTCATTTGCATGATTTTACTTTTGACAAAGGGCTACACGACATTTCTGACCCATTCATGCATGACCTAGAGTCTGAATCTTGAATATTTACAACTAAGTAAAGAGCTGTGGGCAGGGATAGTGGGAAGGTGAATGTAGGACAATGCGGGACTACCGAAACAAAATACAACTTTGAGCAAATTAATGATGAGTGAACAACGTTATAAGACGGTTAAAAGCTCATAAAAGTCCATTTTAAATTATTTGTTTTTAACTGTGGCAGTTGAGGAAACTGTGTATTAAAATATCATGCAATATGAAATATGCATGTTTATTTATACGTCCAAGAGTAATATAAATGTATATCCACCCAATACACAGAGTAGTACTCACCTTAAGCCCATCACTTGGAAGCCTGTACCCAAACCTTGCAGGAAGATCATCAAAAATCTCTGTTTTGTTATCAAAGGAATACTGAAAAACAAGTGAATAACATTATTTAGTTCAGAAAATTATCTTGTCTCTAAATATTTTTCAAAACCCAAAATTAACAACTGATCTTTAACATTTGTGTTAAGAAAAACTTACAGCAGCAATGTCAGCCTCCACTGGCAGCAGGTTGAGGAAGGCAAAGAGTTGAACTGTGAAGATGGTATAGATCTGTGTGGCAGACAACATGAGCATCCCCAGGGACAGCAGCATCTTGACACAGATCAGCTACTTGGTTGATCTTCTGCTAACTGCAAGAGCTCCCGTCACGACCTGTTGTCTTTACACCTACATAACACACACATTAAAAACATGATACAGACCAATGATTGCATATGGTATAAGCCACAACACTTAACTTTAGCTAAAACAGTGATTATGTCATTTTGAAAGAACAGTGTTGAATCATATTCAGCCGCAGTGGTAAGGCTGGCCGATATGTCAAAGAAATTAAGGAAAAAGAAAAAAAAAAGATTATTTTCCTATATTTCCCTATCACAATTTCTGATTGATTCCATTATTTGTTATTCAAAAAGAAAGAGTCTGAGTTCTGCTCCAAACCACATGCTTTTACTGACAGAGGATTTGCATTAGACCCCACAACTAGAATGACCCAAGCTAAGTCTACTTTGCCAGAAACAAAGAACATTTGTACATTTGTTTTAAACTTGACATTCAACCTTCCTGCACAAACGTCATGGTTACAGGTTAACGTCTCACACAGATTGGGGGAAGCGACATAGAGGATCCGAAACTATGTAATCAAGTACAATGCTGTTAAGATGAAGGTAAAGGAAACTACTACCTAATAACAATGACCTATATAAATTATGCTTATAGAACTATTTAGACAAACACCAATGTCCATCAGCCTACAGGTTTTCTATGATTATTTTGTTATCCCTTAACAGAAAAGTGAATAAAATAAATAATTAAAACTTTAAGATGTTTGGAACCTCATCAGTCAATAAAAGTAACAGTTTGTAATACAGTATTCCAATTTTAAGTATTATTATTATTATTATTATTTATTTATTTTTTATTTTTTTTGTCTTAAAAGTCTAAGAATTATGTTTTATTATTTACTTCTTTTGCTACATTAAAACTTTCCCGTTATTTGAATTGACATTTATCACCACTGCCTATGACATATGATATAATTTTTCTGAACATAACCTTCAATCAATCTGGTATTTTAACTTATTTTAATTATTCATTTGTCCTAATTGGTAGGACATAGCATATAATTAAATGATGACTAACCACTGAAGTTGCCTGAAGATATAAAGATTCGTAACAGTTGGTTAGAAAATGGGAGTAACCTGAGAGTAAAATGTATAAATGTGAACACAATCATCTCCACTGTCTTTCAAGAGTGTACTCACGGGGGGTTAAATTACGATAAACAGCTCCGTGACTCTACTATAATAAAATTATCAAGTGATTTAATGAAAATAAATGGTTATTACAGCTAGCACATATAAAAGCCACACACATAGACCTACGTAGTGCAGCACAAAACGGTGAACAGCTGGTCAAGAAAACAGAGCGTCCAGTACCCGATTTAGCCTGGCGCTAGCAGAAGAAGCTAGCTGCAGAGGGTGTTTACCTGTATTTGAGCCTGGAAATGAGTTGTAGCCAGGAATTTGACGGTTGACAATATCATCGCTATGTTGCTAATTATCGTCCAGATATATGTAAGTATAGCAACAAATGCTTGAGGTTGATACCATTTCGTTTCACGTAAGTTCAGCAATCTTGAACATTTGCGCTACAGCATAATCGCGTTTAGCTGCTTCGGTTTGCAGTAGCTTCATGTGAGAAACACACATCCGCCATGCGCGTGTCGCTTCGGAGCCTCTGATTGGTCAAATTACACGTCAATCACCGTTCTCCGGAAACGACTGCTCTGGACGTAAACAGTTTGTCCACGTGACAGCAAAGACAACGGTCTCAAGAACTGCATGAAATGTGTGTCTAAATTTTTGTTTACTTTTAGTTGAGGGTACAACTCGAGCTGCTTAGGGCGTTTTTGCCAAAATGTGATAGACAGATTTTAAAAAAAAAGAAAGAAAGAAAGAAAGATATTCATTATCATTATATTATTTATTCAATTTTGTCCTCTTCTCATCAATACCATGTTAAAAAGAGAACCCAATGATATCAAGTGACCACTAAATGCTTACCAGAACCACACAATATCAGACACCTTAACCTACTCTGGACCACACAATATCAGACACCTTAACCTACTCTGGACCTGTACATTCTGTTCACATGACAGCAAAGACAGACAGATATAAAGAAAGAAAGAAAAAAAGGGAACAAAGGGAACTGTGTGCCAGCAAGACCATTAAAAGTTGAATAGAGGCCATTAAGACTGAAATTGGAGACAACAGCTGTTTACAGTTTCAGTGTAGGTTGCCCCTCCCTTCAAATAGATATAAGGCAGTGTCCACCAGCAATCTGACCAGATTGGATGAGCAGCAAAACGTCTTCACTCCTACAACTTTTTGTCCAGTTGACAGATTTAACTTTGGCTTTTACTAAGACAGAAAGAAGAGCCAGAACCACACAATATCAGATGCCGTAACATGCCCTGAACAAGAAGAGAGCTTGCACTTCAAGGTACATAGAGGAGCAGGTGAGCATATAGGAACCTCAGTACAAGATCAGGTGTGTAAAAGTTCTAAGGTGCATACAGAGGAACAGTTCCACTCCAGAGAAACAGTGGAGTGCCCTGTCCATATAGGTGCAGCATTGGATTTGGTCATTACATTGGTCTGTCTGGAGTGCTTTTGCAAATTGCCATTTAACATGGACTGTGGATACTACTAGGTTAACTTGGCCAACAAGTTGTGGCCAGATATTTAATTGTGTATACTGTAAAGATTAAACAATGGATAGATGCATGTCAAGTTAGTAAGCAGATGCACTCTGTTGATTAATGACTAAAGATACAGAGACGTAGAAGGTCCTCAGGAGTGGCCCCCTCACTCCATAAGACTGCAGTCTAATCAGAAGCCTGGTTTGGACCTTCTTGTATACTGGTGCATCTGTGTTGTGAGTACAGTCCAGTCTATTTATGTGATCACAAAGGTACCTGTATTACACTTGAGAGTGTTTACTGGTGAGGGCAAGGGCAGTAGAATGGCATCTGCAGAGGTTCACCTCCTTTTTCCCGCATTGATGAGCATGTGGTGCTGCTGACACAAAGTCCTGCATTGGCCGATGCTGAAAGTGAAGAGGAAAAATGTGAGGACTGCAGGTCAGGAGCTCAATAATCCAGGGCTCACAAACTGGGGCCGGTTTGTGAGATAGTCACAGTCCACAACAGTGGTGAAGGTGCTGGAGAAATGAAAGAACAGAATTCTCCAACCAGATAGCGATGTAACAGGGAAGTGACGTGTCCTTGTCTAGTGTTCATGCTGGTACATAAACTGCAGAAGATCCACTGCTAAGCTCACTGTAGAGCGGAAGTGTCCCAGGACCAGCCTCTCAGGCAGGTCCTAGGCCAAATTTCTGTTGACACCGAATTTGGGTGCTCATGGCAAGAGCCTGAGAAAGGACAGAGGGCCCAAAATGTATTGATAAAAGTGAACCAAGAGTGAGACAGTGTGCTGGAGTCTTCTTAACCTTTCAGTCAATGGCTCGGGGCAAGAAGCCTCACAGGGAGGGAGGTCCTCTAATATAAATGAATAAGAAAAGGGGCCAATTCTGGGCCCCTAAGGTCTTCAAGGAGATAACTCCACACAGTTCATCCGTACAGGATTTAAAAAGCCTGGAACTTGTCCAGCTCCCTTTCTAGTCCTAATCCTAACAATGAATAAATTCAAGTTAGAAGCTAAATACCATGATCTGCAAAATTCCAGGCAAAAAAATAATAACTACCAGAAAGGTGCTAGTGCAAGTTCATCTTTAAGTCGCAGTAACTAGAGCACGTTTAAATACCCTTTCGCGATAACTCTAGTGCCTCCTGGTGGCTGAAATTGACACTGTTCTGTTTGGGCTAAGGCTTACACGCACACTATGGGAATGATACAGCTGAACTGCTGGAGCGCGTAAACGCAGGCTTTCTCTTCAGACGATTTACTCCATGTCCTAGTTATGAGGGTTTGCCTTTTACCGTAAACTCGTTTTTGTAACTGAGGGGCAGTAAATACACACGGAGAGTTGGGAAGGCGGTCAGCTTGACAACACGGTTCAGCGTGTGGGAATGGCAGCTCCACGGCCGATAAAAGGTATCCTAAAAAACAAAAACACCGGGACCAACGTCCAGACGTTGTCCACTGACGCTCCAGGAGACGTCGACGAACAAGTACCTGGACTCACCGAGGATGATCAGCAGTAAGTGCGGAGTGAACCTTTGGTGAAGTTAGAGGCAGGTGATGGCTAGCTAAGCACTTGTTAGCCTACGAAGTGTCATCCATTTAGCATCATGGAGTTTAGCGCTCACAGCTAGGCTAGCGTAGCCTCTATCAGGAACTTTCTAGCTCGCACCCTGTTATGATTCTGCCATAGATTTCCATAATTGGCCATGTTACAGTACCACAACATCAAATGGCTCTTTATTACCGCTTTTGATTACTTGTAGTCATATATGTGTGAATAGCTATTGCTAGCTGTCTGCTTTCATCACCATACCAACCATCTAAAGTGGTTAAATGTCTTTTACTGTAATTGATCATAGCTACAGCTATAGCCTATCCTGCACAATAAACAGGTTGTTCCATCTTCAATTACTTCTGGTCTGTTGTAATCTTCATGTAAGAAGTACTGTTTAAACGGGGTACTTGTTACGACAAAAGTAACAAAAAATGTAGTTGTAGAAACATTGTGCAGCGCACGCCATAGTTGGTGGTGGCAAGCTGCTTCTGTAACCAGACAGAAGTGAGGCTGCCACTCGGTGGCATCTAACCCTACAACCTCCACAGATAACTCATACACCTCATTCGTAGGCAAGGCGAGTGTTGTGAAGTGTTTTTCCCAAGGACACAACAATAGTATGATCGGAGCTGGAATCAAACCGCCAACTACGTTGATGGGTGAATGCTTAACCCATGAGCCACTCCTGCCCCAAATAATAGCTCATGTGTAATTCATGAATGCTGCCATGAAACCAAATCTCTCATTCATTGTGAAGCGCGTACTTTGATTATGGTTTGAGTTGGTCTTCTCGCTTCCCTTTGACCACTTTACCTGATATCATGACTCCACTCTCAAAGACGACTCACTCTGTTTAATGAGTTCTCCTGATGTGTCTATTGCCAGCTGTTGGCCACTTTAGAGACACTCGTCACATAACGGATCCACTTTCTATATTTAGTATGTGTCCGAAGACGCTGCTGTCCAAAGACGGGCCAGTCAGGTGGATCAGCACACAGAAAAGTATTCCACTTTTTATTTGTGGTTTAAGATGGTGGGCTAAAATGAATTGATGCAGGGGTAAGAGGATAAGGTGTTATGCAACCCGATTCAACTAATATAGTGTGTGTCTGAAACTAAGTCTGTATTAAAGGAGTATTACTGTTACTTTCAGGGTAGCTTGGGTGAAAAACAATTGCAATTGTTATGAAGCTTTCTATAATTTTTTGCCAGTTTTACTAGAAACTAGGTCATACACAGTCTGAATTTAAACATGGAAATGCCGTGTCTGATTTGACCTGCAGTTATTAACCTGCCTTTTTCTGAGCTGTCTCCAATTAACTTCTTCAACGTCTTGGCAATATGTGACAGTAGCCATCTGACTAATTTGATTGATTGATTTGATTTTCTTTTTACAGAAAAAAATCTACAAAATGGGATGAGATGAACATACTAGCCACATATCATCCAGCAGACAAAGACTATGGCCTGATGAAAATTGATGAACCAAGCACTCCCTATAACAGGTATATACAATAAGTGTACCTTAAGTATAACCTTTTATTTGCTTTATGTATACACAGTAGATAAATGCTTTGGACCATTCCCACAAGCCAGTGTTGAGCTCTGACTCTGAGACATGTTACTGGGATGTCTCAGGAAGTTAGTTATTCAATAATATACAATACTGCGTGGAAGGTCACCCTTTACAAATAATTTCTTTGGCTTTATGGCTGTCTGCTTTGTTATGCCCTCACCATTTATCCCTCTCCCTGTAACTTATGACATTCAAATATTACATAATTAAAATGTCAAATGTATCTCTTTTTTTTTTCTAGAATGGTTGGGGATGATGATGATGAAGGGGTGCTAAGTGATTCAGACGGTCAAAGCGCCCTCACAGCGGATGACCTTGCTTCAAAGTAAGCTACATTTACCAAAGATGACATGTCTAAAAGATTTTTATTCTCAAAATATGGACAATTCTCAAAATGTTTTTAATTCTTAAAATGTGATGAAAGCTGATGTCACTGTTGGATGTAACTAATAACTCATGACTAATATTATGCTATATACTGGACACTATGCTTTAGGCTGCAGAGTGGATTTGCCCAGACAGAAAGATTGTTGTACACTTTTAAGTCATAAGTATTGTAACTTACTCCCTAAATGCACTGCTGCCTTTAACAATGGTTGGCCGCATAATGTTGGAAGACTTGTATGAATAGGCTAAAAGGAAACTTGGATTCTGTCTGGCCTTTGTTGCTATTGTTCTAGAGGGCTTGAGTTGGAGCTCTACTTAACATTTTTCACAGTATGCCATTAATACTCCTTTTAATCTGAATTAATTTTAGACTGATTGCTGCTGAAGGTTCTGAGCCCAGGTTCATGAAGGAGGAAGAGGAGGAGGAGAGCAGTGAAGAAGAGGAAGAAGAACTGACCCCTGAAGAACAAGGTACATTTTGGGAATCTGATCCAGTCATTGTATGGTTATTCAAGTAGGTTTATTTGTTTATTATTAGGCAAGGCAAGTTTATTTGTGTAGCACAATTCGTAAACAAAGTAATTCAAAGTGCTTTACAGAATAAGAAAGACATTAAAATCACACAAATCAAAACAGAAATAATTACAAATAATCATTAACATTAAAAGAGAAGAGTGCAGAATAAAAATCTTTCAGTCATATGCACAGCTAAACAGAACTGTTTTGAGCCTGGATTTAAACATTGTCAACATAGAGGCCTGTCTCACATCTTCAGGAAGATTGCTCCAGGCTTTAGTTGCATAAAACTGAAACGCTGATTCCCCATGTTTAGTATTTCTCTATGTTTCTGTGGGCCAAAGACTATGACTTCAGTCTTGTCTGAGTTTAGCTGGAGAAAGTTGTTTTTCATCCACACACTGATCTGTTGGATGCAGTGGCAGAGTGAATCCACTGGTCCATATTCACCTGCTGCAGTGAGACATAGATCTGAGCGTCATCTCTACAGTTGTGGTAGGACATATTGCTGTGTATTAACTGGCTCAATGGCAGCATATAGAGATTGAACAGCAGGCGTCCCAGGAGGCATCCCAGGATTTAACCCTGGCACACCCCACAGGTCAGGGACATTTTATCTGAGACACATTATTAGATTTATTACATTGGCTATTCATTTTATAACAACTCATGAAGCTCATCTGAGTAACTGATTTGCTCACTATCAGATCTAAGAAGAAAAAAGAAAAATAAATGGAAAAAGTGTGTCCATACTTTTGACTGGTAGTGTGTATTCATTTTCATTCTTATTTTTGAAAACTATGAATGAACGCATATGGAATGTAGCAAACAAAAAATAATAAAATAGATGGTAAACGTAAAGACATTAAAATACATTAAATGATACGGTGTGTCCAAATTTGTGACTCCTATTGTACATTTTGTACTCTTTGTAGCAAAAAAGAAACAGTTTCAGATGATGAGGAAGATGCACTACAATGAGGGACTTAACATCAAACTGGCCCGTCAGCTCATCGCCAGTGAACTTGAAGAAGATGATGATGATGATGATGATGATGATGATGATGATGAAGATGAGGAGATGAGAGATGATACAGAGGAGGCTCGAGAGGATGCAGAGGAAACAGAGGAGATCAGTGTTGACCCTCCTCAGGAAGGTAAATAGTGCTGGCTGTGGCCTCTTGAATAATGTGTATTCCAGTCTAGTTGGGGACACACTAGAGGGTTTCAAAATCTTCTACGATATTTAAGACATGACAGAAAATGTATAGACCACAGACATAACTATTATTCATCTCACACTTCTAAAGTTAAGCGCTGAGATTGCATACATTTCTATGAATGGCCCCTGCAGAACTGCTGTGTGACATGTTCATCTGACAAGGCAAATTGGATCAACTTAGTATCAGCGACAATCTCCTCTTGTGTCTGTCTGTGCAGCTGAGCCTCGGCCTGTCTGTGTGTCATTCTAAAAGCTTTTTCTCCTCCACCACCAGCACTTGCAGTCGTGGCTGAACACACCCGACTGTAAAAGACCACCGGATATGGGGGAAGCGAGCATGCGCATGTGTTTTCACAGGGTTCTGTCTGCTTGAATTGCGTTGTCATAGAAATAAGTTCAGCGATCAGCTGATGGAGTCTCATGTGACTCATGGTGCATGTTTGACATGAATGATGGGTGGCGTATGTGAACAAGGCTGGCCCTAAAGTAAACAGAAGCAAATCTAGAGCGCACTGGGGTCGGTCCACAGACCGCACAGGCTAATTCTGAAAGATACCTAAGAAGGACAGCAACACCACACACATTGGTTTTAGGAAAGATTTGCTGCATACCGAGGACCCATGATAGAATGGTATATTTATCCTGCTGTGTGAGCTGGAGTTACAGGCATTGTAGCAAATCAGGCTTTAATTTTATCTAAATATACTCCAATGTGTCCTCGGTCTAGATGACTCATTGTAACATTCATTAGTTTCCCTTTTTTAAATCCATGTGTTTTTTTCTTTGATGTTTTTTAGTTGAATCTCTGGACTCATAAGTGAGGCTTTTGACCGTTTGCCCAGTGTTTCAACTCCAAATCCAGTCGAGACGGACAATGCTTCTACCTAAACCACCCATCTATCAATGGAAAACCGTTTTCAAATTTGTGCAATGCAAGATTTCAAATCACAGGCTTCACATTTCCCGAGTCACTAAATATCAAGGTGAACATGGGCTTTTACCCCTTAAGCCAAGACTCTCCTTCTCTATCCTCTACAGTGGAGCTACAGTCATGAATGCACTCACCTAAAGGAAGGAGCAACACTTTAAAGCTTTTAGACTCTCGGATGTGGACAGTGTGCAGGAGTCAATTCTTCAAAAGCCTACTTTGAAATCCGGGGAAACTCCACTGCCTCGTTAAGGCCTTTTCTGAAAATACTACACTGGCTTTCTGTATAGATAGTAATTTTGATTTTGATTTTGAACCTTGTTTTTCTGCCTTCTCCATTGTACCTCTTGACCTTAATTTAGTCTGTCCTGTGCCATCAATTAATTTCGTCTGAGTCTGTTGTTAAGACAGTAAAAGTATGTTATATTTTTAGTTTTTTTTTTCTCAAACTAAAATAACAGTTATGGATTATAAATGCCCCAGTTTATAATAACATGCATATCTCAATTTCTGACAAACCTCATTTGTATTTCCAGATGGTAATAAAAATGTGTTGAAACCATTAAGATTAATATTGATAAAGCATGTGCTACTGATTTGAGGCCTTTGTTGAAATACAGAACAATTTTACAGGCACATAAAACACACCAATGCTTTTTTGAAATAATTACTCTTGAGTTAATGTAAAACTGCCAATATTTTTTGTTCCTCATTGTTCTACTTTTTATATTTCTTTTTGATTCTAGTCTTGCATGAAACAGCTTGAAAATTTTACATTTTTAGCTACTGATAAGAAGGCGCAGCATGACGTTATTGTTTGCAAACCAAACTGCTGACTAAAGGTTACAAGGCCAGGTTAATATGAAAAGTTGGCTATTAACATGTCTTAGTTAAAAAAAATGTGCTTCAGTTAGGTTCTATTGTTATATAATTATTTACAGACTTATTGTTTTGTTTGAGTAATTACATTCGCTTTCTTTTTTCCATTTTGCTCTGGTTGGCTGTTAGTCTCGTTTTAGGGACAACAAACAACAGCAGGGGTTTTCTATATACGCTCTCTATGACCCCATTATTATTTTTAAAAAAACCAAACTAGCCCAAACAATTAACTTGACTGAAGGCAGGCAGAGTATACAGTCTTTTCCAATGATCAAATGTTTATTTGATTCCATTCCAAAGCTAATTAAAACACTGTGTAATGTATTGATAAATGTGAATTCTGAGTTGACGCTTTTGAGATTTTATCCCAAACAACTGATGTTATTACCACCCTTTTGGATATCCAAACGTGCCTCTTATCTTTTAGAAACCCTGTGTAAAGATAAGATTCATGTTACTCTCCGTTTTCTTAAAATACTCTTCGCTTTTTAATTTTCAATATTGAAGACTGTTTAGCAGTCAAATCTGCACTCACTGGCACTGTGGATCACATTTTTTTTAGCATGTTTCAAATATTTGAAGTGTGTTTTCCTTCCCTCATTAATTAAAAAACTAAGATTATTTAAATCAGCTGCTCCTTTGTTTTGCCTTTTTTAAGCACAATTGTAATAAATACCACTAGATGGCGTTCGAACATTTCATTTAACTAAATTATGTAGGCAGAGTACTAATAGGATCAAAGAGGAGTAGACATGTCTTAGTTTGTGGATTATCCTACATATAAGCGAAGATTGCATTTTATTAATGTGTATGGACATAGACTAAGTTAAGATGCCCTTGAAGCACTATGGTTTATTAAGTTTATAAGGTTTTATACAAAGAGCATGAACAGAGCAGAGATTCGAGTAAACTAAAGAGACTATAGTCTCTGTGAGGTAAATGTATGTGGTAGTAGAAGCACCCATTATCTCCATGCGGATCATTCAGTCAAAGATCATCGGACGTATGCCAAAATCCCAACTCGTCTCACATCCACAGCGAGCGCCAGGATCAGGAAGCGCCTGTCAACCAATACAAAGATTGTTTACTAAACAAGCTAACCACTCAACTGTAGAAACCTCCCAGTATATTTTCGATTTTCAAATACACATATTTATTTTACCTTCGTATTTATTAAGTTACGAAACTGTTTGACTAATTAATTAGATGGGTAAAGGTCAGAGTCATTTAGAAAAAACTTGCGCGTTTCATTGTGGGCTTGTTCGTTTAACATAGACGCATAGACGATCTTTGTCTGTGGTTGTAGTAACCATCTGCGTTGAGAAAGCTTCTTTTCTACTGTGGCTGCTATGACCTAGCCACCGGACGACGCTTTCTGTTTTCGGGACTGACCACCGCGTCCGTGATTGCTTTAGTGTCTTTGGTGCTCGTGAAGAAAGCATAGCCCATTATATGGTCGCATTCCTACGTTTTTTTCTCAGTAGACGCTGGCCTCTGGGGCTAGCTGGCTACAGGGCAGTGACAGAGAGGGGCCAGCTGGTTGGATAGAGGTACAGTAACGCTAGCAAACAAGCTAATTAGCCTGGATTAGTGTGAATCAAAGACAGCGCAAGTCTGCGCTCCTTCTTTTGCGCCAAAATGAAAATAATGGTGGATTTTGAGGAGTGCCTGAAGGACTCGCCCCGGTTCAGGTGAGTAATCCCAGACGGACTTTGTCCCATTTTCCACACGCATTTATTGCCAAGAAAAGTATCCAGCCAGGCTGCGGGGGAGTTCCTAGCTTGGTTGTCTTCTATTTTGGTATCTAGAAAGCTGGGGCCATTCGGAGAGGACTCTGCCCTGAAAGAATGAGACCAACGCATGAGCAATGGCCACTAATTCAGATGATTGTCGTTACTGTGTGCTAATAATAATAATAATAATGCAGTCAGAGGTTATATTACTGGTACTGACAGGCTTTGGCAAAATGGGGAAAAAAGCCTTAAAATTGAAATTCAAGACACGAGTCAAGAGGTGTTCTGTAGATTGACTGTCCTCATAATAACAGTATGTAGACATGTAATCTCAAATTCCTCGGTCTGTCAGGCCTTTCAAGCTTTTTTTTTTTTTTGCTTTTAGACGGTCCAAGATCATGTGGTTTAGGCCTAATTTATTTGAAGAGCTTCATTTGCAGCATCATCTCTTATTTTTACTCTTGGACCTTTAGGGTGTTTCAAGTTGGGTGTTTGTTTTCAACTTCCTCCTCTCTTGCTTCTCCTTTTCCCGAAGATATGAGAAAGCACCTCCCTCCCTTTCCCTGTGCAGCTGGTCCCAGAGCTCCAGTAACATCCTCTTCTACGAAACCAGGACAGCTTAGAAAGTTAATCACAGACTGAGGAATTGGAGAATTAATTATATTCAGAGCATTTCCTTCATGATCACAGTCTGTTCATTAGGCCTGTCACGATTTGGGATATATTGCTGAAGTAAATATAGACTATAAACAATAATACACAATAACCCAAGAGCAGATTTGTACCACAAAAAATATTCTAAATCTACAGTATTGTTTAAAAGAAAAAAATAGCTGCAATAAATAAGTAAATAGCAGAATGAAACACATAAATGCAGTTTCTATCTATAATGACTCTACAGCAACATATAACCAAAAAAAACCCAAAAAGTTCCCAGTAGTGCAAAAAAAAAGTTTATATTCATGTGTTTCAGCATCCTGTTATCAGCAATATTTTGAGAAATTAGATATTTTGTTGCTTCGTAATGCTTTAAGAAGAGTCATAACTTCCTAAATCATTCTGAAAGAGACGACCTGGCAATTTTTATTAATGCTAGCATTTTTAGCATTATTCACAAGTCAATCTCAAAATCTCTATAGCTTATGACCCATATGTTGTCCCTGCTTTACTGGAGTTGTTTTGGTGATGCCTGTTTTGTGTTTTATGGATCATGAGAGCTCTAGGCTGTGAAGTGCAATTGGATTGATATGGATTTAAAGCTGCAGAGCCAGACCCATTTTATTTTTTATACTAATAATCATTGTATCCCCAATGTATAAGCCATATGTTTTTAATGTGTTAGTTTGTGTTAGATTATGACCAAATCTGTCCACTGATCTATCTCTAAAAATGTTTGTATTCAGCATTTGAACCATTACAGTCATTTTCTGTAGGTCACACTGGGTCGCACTGATCATTGATATTCGTGGCACTGATTTTTCACCGCGTTATGTTTGACCAAGGAAAATAACTAGAGAGAATGAGAATGCATTAAAAAACAGAATACGTGTAATAGTACAGAGCTCCGTCTGGACATCTGGTTCCACTTTGGTGTTTTGCTTTTAACTTTGTGCCAGAGAATATGGAGCCCCCAAATGTGGACAGGGTTGTTTTCAAGTGGTAATTTGGCACACCCCACTTTTTTCCCTCTCATCCTCATTTGCGTTAGTAGTCTGTCTTTAGTCTTAGTAAAGCTGAGACATGCATGCTGCACAAATATGTATTTTTGGCAGTAACCCTTTCCACTTGAGAATAGGAATTAGGCTCAAGAGCTTTTCTGGCTTTTTGTCATCTGTAGAGACAATTCTCGTCACCACATACATGAGCTGAGCATGTCTTGTGTAAACCACGATCGGCTATATTATTATAGTGTTGTTGTAATGATCACAAAGCTTTTGTTGTAATTACGGGTGTTGAAAGTTCAGGGCAAATTCTTTTGTTTTCTAGGTCAAAGATTAAATCTGATGCTAAATACTTGGGATGCATGATCACAGCTGGATGTATGTAGCATGTCATTTTAGATTTATGCAATTAGCAATGCACTGATCCAGCTTTTTCAGTTTCGATTCCGATTCTGGTACTATGGATTTAAGTATCTGCCCATACCCGATATCAACCAATACCAGTGCAGAGACTGAAAATTGTCTCTAGTAACAACAGAACAATTTTGTATAAATACAAATTGAAACATTATAAGGCTTTCTGGACCAACCACAACCAGTAAATTACATCAATGTATATGTCCAACTAGGATATCTGCTGAACCGATATTTGCAAGCCAATATCCTATCCAGCAACCAGTATCAGATCGATGCATCCCTATATGCCATAAACCATCTGCTTTCTAACTCCTGTAACTGTGTCACTGATGGTAGCATACATCTTCTAGTAATATGAAACAATCTTGTAACATACATTATACTACTATATTATACATACACTATACATTTTTATAAGGTATAGTGATCTAAAACTCAAAAACTATACATACCTAGTTAGTGGTATAGTTTGTTCAAATTTAATCTTGGAAATAATTACAAATAAATAATATAATTGAACATTTATAAACATGTCTGCATTGCACAGTGATTATTATGGGCACTGTATGCTTGAGTTAGTCTTTAATTCCCCCTAATCATCAAAGCCTTCCTATTGAGTTTCCTATTTCACTTGCATTTGCCTTTGTTTTTGCTGACTTCCTGTTGACTCAAAGATGCTAGAGTATTTACAATGGCCATTCGATAAAGCAACAGGCTGGATAAGTATTGTAATGTAAAGTAATGAGCTGATTTGGTGAGGATCACGGCTGCTCCGCACTCGAACAATCACAGGATCTACGTCATCGCGCCCACCCTCACTTTTCCATCCACAATAACAGGCACGGGGGCTGTTTTCATCAACATAGTGGAGAACAGACCATGCCTCCACAAACAAGAACAATTAAACTGTCAGAAAAATATTCAAGTACAAATCTACAAAACCCATATTTAGGAGTTTGTTTAGGAAAGATGCTGAGAGAGATCCTTAATATTTAGAAAAGTGTGTCAAAACTGTTTTATAATGTACACAGACCAGCGTATGACACATACCAAAACATAGTCACAGTCAGTGGCCATAAATTATTGAGCTAGCCCTGGTCTTATAACAACCTTAGCGAGATTCAGTTCAGAGTTGGTTATTCAAAGGCCTGTTACCATAACAAATTTTTAAGTATGGTATATTGGTGAAGAGCATATAGACAATAAATATAATATTCAAAGCTATTATGCCACGATCACCCACACTTAATGAGTCATAGAAGTTATTTATTCAACCCTTTACTGCTCTTCAGAAAAGTACAAAAAATAAAAAGTTCCCCACTAGTACAAAGTAAAAGTACCCACAACAGATATTGACTCCCATAAATAATTGTTTTATCTATCACTTGTTGAACCATAAGTTGATATTGTAATTATCGTGACAGGCCTAGTTACTCAGAGTGTAGTATTTTCAGTGATGGTGTGTCCCCTGCACTGGACCCTATTGTATCAGATTAACCTGTCTAACTGCCTCTGCAGGAGAGTACCAGCCCACTGGAGCTGTGCCAAACCTCACAGCACTGTGTGGATGGCCCTTTTGTTTTGGACTGCACTCAGTGAATCACTTCTGTGCACTAAATGTAGGGGCCTCTGAAACTATAGCTCTTTAAACGACAGGAAGTAGTGACATGTTGGTGCTTAGCTGGCAGTGTAAAAGTTGATGTCTGCCACTACTAAAATAAAACAAGTTTAATGTGGATGTTTTCACAAAGAAACTACAACAACATGAGCGCACATTTTTCAAGGGACACCCGGGCAACCATTGAAGTCTTTTGCTGTTGTCCACCAGAGACTCTTAAATAGACATTATGCTGTCTAATGAAAGCCCCTCAGTCTGAAGGATGGCTCTGCATACAAACTGCACTGCAGCACAGGTTTAAAAGCCTCTGTCGTCAATGACGACCCACTGTCACGCGTTCTCTGGTAGTTGTCAAGCCAGAAAAATTTCATTTTGTGCAGTAATACACCTATGAAGATTTAGTGATGCAAAAATGCCTCATTCATTCACAGATGAATTACAGTAATGATTCAGCAGTTTTTCCGGCTATTTTGTTTACTTTTTTTACATTTAATCCCAAACTATATAAAAACATCCAGAAGAATTCTTGGTATCTTTGTATCATTTCTTTGACCTAAAGCTTGGTCCGTGCACACAGCCTGGTGGTCGTTGGTCAGTTTAATGGGTCTACTCTTTAAAGTGCTGGACTTTGTGAGGAAGAGCAGCAGCCAAACATTTCCTGAGCTCTGCTGAATGTGCCTCTTTTTACTGATGTGGTCGGAGCCTCAGCTTCAGGCCGTACACACTCAGTCCTGCCATGAGTGCTTTATTTAGCTCTGACTTAAGCCTCACACCCAAACACCAGACGGCAGCGCGCTGGTCCTTCTCTCATTTGGACTCTGCTGTTTAGTACGCCACCATTTCCCTTTTATCTTTGTAACAAAGTCACTCATGTAAAAGAGAAACACACTATCTGCTATGATTGTTGTGTGTTTAAAGTAAAGCATGCTGCACTTAAGACCTGCGTGTGCACTGATGCCACAAGATCAGATACAGTTGAATACTTCATAGTGTCTGAAGAACTACTGAAGAGTTTTTTAACCTAAATCTATGCCCTGTTTACAATTACACCTGAGTCCTTACGTACCAGAACTGACATGTTGTGTCCTGTCCCCTGTCCTCCACCCATCAGTATGATGGAGTTGATTGTATGTAAGAGGACACTGCCTGGCACTGTCGTTGGCAGCCTCTGCTGCTTCTTATCTACAACACAACCTGCTTATCATCAGGCCTACCCTGTCACACTTAAGACTGCTGACAGATTAATGTCCAAAGGCAGTAGTAAATGTTGGAGATAATGTTGTTATAATTTGTAAGCTTTAAATAATACCTCTAAAATCTCCCAACACATTTGAACATAAATGTTTTAGCACCTCAGCATTTATGCCACATATGTAGCTGGTATGTGTTTGTTTTATACCTGAGCTAAGAGGATAAGCCACTGTTTGTCTTCCAGTTTGTATTATATTTTTAACTTTGTCAGCTCAAAGTGTTTCCATTGTTGCTTTGAAGTTTTTCAAGCAGCTGATAAAATGATTCTGCAAAATAATTCCAGCATAGCCGTCTGTGTAAGCATAGTCTTAAAATATTGACACATTTATTTTTGGGCCAAAGTGTTGGGTCAATTTACCACAAACCTATAAGAGAGCTGTGTGTTCACATTTGCAGCTATCTCTTTGTATTAAAGTGTTAATATAAAGCTTTGTGTGTATTTTTTTAGGCAGCAGATTAAACAAAACAAAATGTCAGCCTCTGCTGGAGATTTAAGGCCGATACCCGATGTGCTAAAAAAAAAGTCCAAATATCGGCCAACCGATATATCAGTCTATGTCTATTTAAAATTCTCCATCACTGCACTAAAATAATGGAGGGATTGTGTCCACAGTGTTGTTCTGCTCATTATTTATTCTGTGGCTGGATGTCCTCCAAGGTCAGCGCTGGTCCAGGCCCCTCCTTTTCTTTCTCCTGACAGCAGGTCCACAACTTCATACAGAGACACATAAAATGGAAATGGTCAGATTTCTCACTTCCACATCAGTGTTCATGTTTTAAAAGTCATATACATAAATGACAGAACTGACTCTTTATTTAAGCTTTTAACAATGCTGTAATGTTGCATGCTCATAAAAAACGTAAGTCCACTGTTGTCCCCCAGATAATCATAAACTAAATCCTTAACTCTATTTGTCCACTCTGCAGCCTAGCAACTTGTATTGGTTGCATTGTTACCTGAACATATGAAAGAAGGAAGTAGGTATTTATTAGGTACAGATATATTAACTGTTGAACTCAATCTTGTTCCTGGCTCTCACAAACTCTTTGGTGCATCACTATCAGTATCCACATGCATACATTTTTAAAATGTATTTACAGATTTCAACACGTTCTGTTTCTCTTACCAGACATATATTTTTATAGAGTTGTTAAGTAAGTGTGATGTCATTTCCATGTCCATCAGCAGATTAAAAACAGTGAACATATTTACAATTTCCTCCTTTTTCATAGCAATGACATATCTCAGGGATAGCAGTCTTTTAAAACTAACAAGGCTATAAGCATGGATCTATGGTTGTAAGTGTGACAGAAATGTAATGAGAACTAGGCTAGACTAAGCTATCGTTAGCAATGACCAGCAGTTATTGAGTTATACACACTTGTAATTCTGTGTTATGATTATTACTACATTATTTATTTATTTATTTATTTGATACAATTAGTGGTTAAACATAGACATTTGAAAGGTAGTGTCTCTTGTTTGATGAATAAGGAACAAAAACCAAGCTAGAAAATTTCAGGTTGAATCCAGAAGTGACATCATGACGTAAAAACTCTATTAAAGTAACTTGAAATGACAAGGCTAAGATGTTTTAAAAAGCCCAACCAATGTATATCTATTTTTAAACAAATGAATGTTATGTGACTGCTCATTTTCTTGTGTTGTCCACCTGACAGATGCAAAAGTCACTTCAGTTAAGCGTCATAAACTAAAGTCCACTCTTTTATTGCTTTTGACCTCAGCGCTGCCCTCATTATGTACTTATTCTCATAGTTTATTGCTCTGTGTTTTGGCTACTACTAAACTAACCTTAACTTAAACCAACAAAGTAAATCTAGTATTTTCCATTGTGGCTCTTTGGTGAGCCTGGCTGCAGTTGTACAAAGCACAAGCACAGAGCATACTTCCTCAAATTAGACTAATTGCAGCTTTTGTGAAATCAGCAGTTTGGTTTGGCTTTCAGTTCCTCAAGCAATTTTGCTGAATAATAGAGTTTTCCCACCTATGACAACACAGTCCTTTCCCCAAATCCACTTTTTTAAGCAATACATGCTGTTGCAGTAAAGTCATATTTCTGCACTTTTGTGGATAATGTAACAGACAAGGAATTAGTTAAGATACTTTAACCTTAACTGATTTCTGATGGACTGCAAAAGTCTCATCTCAGGATACTTATGTTTGTCATTAGTGCTTTGCCCTAATCCTACTCTGTATTTTAAGACGTTATGATGAAAAATATACACTGATTTGAACAGAGCTGAGTGTAGGTGGTCTGTTGGCAGATGTTGGTAGATGTTGGCAGCTGTGACTGAAGCAAACAGCTGGAGGAGCCTGGCTGCTGTCCCTCCTCTGATGCTGCACTGTGCCACCTGCAACACAAGCTGATCTCTCTGAACTATGAAAACAATGTGCTTCACTCAAGTTTATTTCCGCTCATATTAAAATGAAAAGCTTGTCATTAATGGACTTTTCTATGAATTAGTCAAACACTGCTGCTAGTTTTTTTAGTAGGACAGCACAATTTTGGAAAAGTATTGCGATGACCAGTATATGTTTAAAAAGTATGTTTCTGTTCAGAGTGCATATTGTAACCCACTCTAGGAAAATTGAGATTTGAGATAAGACTCAAATAGGAACGTATAATCTATGAAACCATGGATTTCAGTAGAGACGGACCAATATTTGCCCTTTTTAGCATATCGGTATCGGCCATAAATCCTCATCAGAGGCTGATATTTTGTTTGACCCAACCAGCCGCCTAAATGCATGAAAAATATATATATAAAGCTTCATTTGAACACTTTGGTCTAAAGTGTGTACTGCAAAACTGTGACTACACTGGGCTCTACACAGTTTGTAGTAAAAGAAGGTTGTGGATGAGTGTGTACTAAAATTTTATTTGAGAATTTGGGGGAAATTACCTAAATCAGCTCTACATATCAGCCCAAAAATATTGTCAGATGTCATCAGCCATCGGCTTCTCTTGATTCTAAACAATTGGCATCAGCCATGAAAAAATACATATTGATCTCTAGATTTAGATACTATAAAAAGTATATAAAGAGGATATTCTATTATCTAAATGACTGTAGCCTTTGCCATTTTGACGCAATTTGATATACTGTGCAGCGTTATCGACTATTTACATTTATCAAGATATAAAGTTTGTATCCAGTGGGAAAATGACAAATTTTTTTGCCTTTTAAGTCCCACCTGCTCCTTGGTTTTTTTTTCTTTTTATAACAGATCAAACTGTGATGACAAATATTATATATGTGTGGGGGCTGTGAACATGCGTCGCTGCTGTAGCACATTTGTGTGGGGTGGTGTTTTGTGGAGGAGCGAGCGGTGCTTCGTCATGTTTCAAAGGGCACCGTGCCAGTTCTCATTTCAGCCCCACAGCACTACCCAAAATGGCAGCCTCCTGTTTGGCTGCCTCCCCCTGGCTTCTGTGTGCCAACATGATGCCCTTATATCAGCACCAATGATTTAAATTTTGCGTTTCTGTCCTGATTCGGTACATAAATATTTATTGAATGATGAATTTAACAGGCTTGTGTTCTGCCTCCACAGAGCCACCATAGAGGAAGTGGAGGGGGATGTGTGCGAGCTGGAATCTAAACTGGACAAAGTGAGTACCACCCATGAAAAATGTCATACTTATTGTTTAGTTCTTGAAACAAACTATCCAAGTATTCACAGTGATACCACCTGAGATCACTTTTGCTATAATGTGACATACTGATCTGGAGGTCGACCTGCTTGTCTCCATACAAGCAGGTGATGCCAAGCAGGTAAATACCATACAGTGGAACATTCCAGGCTGCGCATTAACATCTTCACGTAATCAAGCAGGTGGTGAAAAAAGTTACATATTGCACCTTTAAAATATCTTATGACTAGGGACTTTCAGTAAGTCTCTTCATATGGTCAGAAATATACAGCCAAATTTGTACACAAAAGCATCAGTAAAATTTAATGTATTGTAATGTATGTTTGTGAAATTAGTACTAATAAAACATGATGTCTGCCAGCCCTACTGTCTTGTACCTTGTTTTAATATCTTAAGTAACCCAAGACTTGGCCATCAGCGTAATATTAGTACAGTACTATTCCTCCAGTCCTATGAGCTCTGAGTAGCCTGTAGTGAGACAAGGAGTGTGGAAGGTCCCAGTCTATTGTTCTGTTGGGCTCACAGTTACAGGGGCCCCACCTCCATGAGTCAGTCCAGCTTCACTTCCCTTCATGCTCCAGAGGAAGGATCTGTGGAGTGGGCGGACTGCGTGTCGCTCAGAAATGGTTGTGATCATTTCTATGTATGTCACTGCATGTGCTTATGGGTGGAGCTCTTACTCACACGTGCCTAGTTTACATAGGCTTAGAGGAGTTTTGGTTTTAAATATAAAGCGTGGGGAATCAGCATTTCAGTTTTATGCAGCTAAAACCTGGAGCAGTCTACTTTGACCATGTCTAAATCCAGGCTCAAACGGTTCTGTTTAGCTGTGCATATGACTGACTTTTATTCTGCACTCTTTTCTTGTAATGCTAATTTTATGAGGATTATTTATGTTTTGATTTGATTGTATTGTGATTTTAATGTCTTTCTTATTCTGTAAAGAACTTTGAATTTGTGTATGAATTGTGCTATACAAATACACTTGCCTTGCCTAAAGCAGAGACACAGCTAGATTACACATTTAAAATCATGATCATTAATAGTCTTATGTGAGCTATAAGCAGAAATGTTATCCACTAAGACAGACACTATAAGAATGGCCATCTGTTCCCTATAGGCTTAAGACTATTGGACTCCTGTTGTGATGACACAGTGAGACAGTGCTATACAAATTATACAGATAAACTATATTTCTGTGTTTGTATGTCTAGTGATTGTAGTTTTTTGTGTTAAAAAAGGGGTTAAAAGCTTAAATTTTTACATGTGGTCTTTAACGATGCACTAACCTTTCTGGAACCACCTTCTTTTTTCCATGGAGATATCATTGCTTTATCTGGAATGTTCCACAATGTGTTGTAACATTTGTCTATCACCATGGAGACAAGTAAATGGTAAATGGTCACATTATATAGCGCTTTTCCACCTTCAAGCCACTCGGAGCTCTTTACATCAAAGAACCACTGACTCATTCACACACACACACACACATTCATACATCAGTGTACGCAGACACTGGGGGTGAGGTGGGTTAAGTGTCTTGCCCAAGGACACAATGGCAGCATTCATCTGTGAAAGCTAGAATTGCACTGCCAACTTATGGGGCAGTGGATCTGACCGCTCGACCAATGATGTTCATGTCAAGAGTCGGATTCAAACCACCAACCTTCAGATGAGTGGACAAGTGGCACTCTCGGCACCAAGTTTTAGGGTGAATTTGGAAGGTAGAGTTATTTTTCAGCCACTATTACACCAGTGACTGAATAAAGTAAAAGTAATAGTTCTATTAATAGAAGTTTAAATAAAATGTCAGGCGAAACAATAACATCTCCATAGTGTTGGACCCCCACCACTGACAGTTCACACTGACATATTTTTGTCAAAGAATGAAAAGCGAAAACATAAAGACTTCATAGCCTGGAATAATCTTTTCTCCAAATGCATCAGCAACACTGATAAGAAACTATGTGTAATTAAAGAAACTGAGTGAGCTTATCATGACCTACTGTTGGTTATCTCGGAATAAAGGTTTCTTATACAATACAGTTAAAATGTATTTATTTAGACTTTTATTCCTTGTCCTCACTATCTTTTATCTCTTTGACAGCTGGTGAAGTTGTGCATTGGGATGATCGATGCTGGGAAAGCCTACAATGCAGCCAACAAGCAGTTTGTAAATGGAATCCGGGAACTGGCCCAGCAGTCCACTAAAGATGAGGTCATTGAGGTAAGCGAGCCAGCCAGTAAAACAAGATAGTTTCATGCATCAAATTTGGGCTCCTCATGTGGCTTTTACAAAATGGTGTCTTGCATGCAACATTTGGCACATTTTCATCTGCAAACATATTGTATTTGATTATTTTACTTTTACTCTAAACCCCATGAGTTCTGTCCCCTTATTTTATTGTATTTATTTTTTGTTTAAATTATGCATGACAAAGAACAACTTCCTGTTTGTCCTGTGTATTGACTGCTTCTTTCTGTAGTGTTGAACAGCTAATACATTGTTTACTGAGTTTAATAATGAATGGACCTGATTGTTGTTGTTGCTTTGTTCTCTATTTCATCGCTGTGTTTTCTCTCCACAGTCGAGCCTCACAAAGTTCGCAGAGAGTCTTCAAGAGATGATCAACTATCACACGGTATTAAACAACAACAATGTACTGACAGCTGAGTTCGTAACTAAAGTCAGCTGGATGGACAGATTATTCATTTACTTTTAAAATATTTATTTTATGAACAGCATATAAACCAGACACCTGTCCTGAGTACTACATACACAATATCTTATCCTCCTGCTGTGTCATTTAGCCCTGGCCTGTCTCTTCTTTTCCTTGAGCCAGGCCTTTAGTAGCAGACTATAGCATGCTCAGTTGTCACGGTGGGAGATGTATAGAATAATTAATAATATCACAGTTGTTGTTTTTCAAAATTAGAATATGGATTACATTTTTTATAAATGTATTAAGAGACAGAAACCTCTAATGTAATCTCCCAAACACACGTATACTATAAAGTCATATTTCTGCCCTTTGTGGTTCACATTTTGGTCCATTCACATTTTGTGCTAGACTTGAACCTCAACCAAGACATTTACAGGCCTGTTTTGGCACATTCCTGATGCACGGTTAAAATATCTTCGGTTATTGTAAACGTTTTCTGCAATATTGCCCACCCCTACACAGTTGCCACTTGATGTTTGTGTGACCATACCATTTAAAAAATAAGACAATAGGATCCTCTACTCTTTTCCTCTTTCATATCCTCAAAGATTCTCATCGAAAGCTTCAAGACATTTCTCTGCTTAATATTAGAAATTCAGGCTTAGTCTAATTGTGTTTTCAGTGTGTGTAAAATGTTAAAGCCTCTGCAAATGGTTCTCTGAGGTATTGTTCTTTATCCCCAGTTTGTGAATGTGGTCACAGATTGACAGTAAGATACACAGAAGATGCTTTTCCAAGGCAAAGTTAATTTCAAAGAATCGCAGATTGTGTACATCCATGCATTATATCTGAAAATAAAACATCATAGTCAAATATTTGACTAGCTCTAGTGCTCCAGTGTGTTACTAGTGCAGAGCTGGCCCAAGACTGACTCAGCTCTGGTCCCATCAGCTGACTGTCAGCTCAGTGTCTGTCCACACACGATGCCCTCAGAGACTGTGTCGGTCTGTGGTGGGGTCTTTGTATCACTGAGCTGATTGTCCCCACAGACCCCTAACACTAAGGTCCTTTGCAAATGAAGCACAAGGGGACAGCCCTTTGCAGATTTCTCCTTTGAGGAAAGTCTGAAGGTTAATGAGGCTGTGACTCACAGCCAAGAATAAGCAGGTCACGTCATAACCAAACTGACGACTTTAAGAGGGGGTTTCACTAAAACACTGGGTTTTTGGGAATTTACATCTTTAATTGCAGCCTGTAATGTTAGCAAAAAAACTGTAAACGAAAGGGCCAAGTGCTAACTATAAGATCACTGTTTTTTTAATTGTTTTTTTTTTTTTTTTTATGAATGACTAACAATGTTTATGTCTTTACAGATTTTATTTGATCAGGCCCAAAGATCGATCAAGACTCAGCTTCAAACCTTTGTGAAAGAGTGAGTAAACAAAATGTGTCATTGAGTCGGTAAACACTTTGAGGGCATCTGCTCTGATCCTTTTAGAGATTAACACTTTGGCTTTTGGCACAAACAAACTGCATCATTAATCAGCAATCACTGTTCCCTACAGCACTGTGAAATCACCTTTATTCACATCAACTCACAAAAGTCTGATAAGTAGACTGATAGATGGGACACTGATAAATATTCTGAAACTCAAATAAGGCAAATGACATGTATTGTGTTCAAGTTATAATATAGATAGGCTTATAGTTATTCCAACACCATTATATTTATGATACCCTGCTTCAGTACAGAACCACCACAGCAGTTACATCCCACAGTGATTTCTCCTTATGACCCCTGAATGTTACCATCAGCCAAACGCTACAGTGACTAAAGACAACTATGTGCACTGGATGAAGCAGGATGTGATATGGCCAACTGGTAACTTTAAAAAATGTATCTCTTTTTTGTTAGTGACCTTCGTAAATTTAAAGACGCCAAAAAGCAGTTTGATAAGGTGAGCGAAGAGAAGGAGGCAGCGCTCATCAAGAATGCCCAGGCCCCACGTAATAAGCAGCACGAGGTGGAGGAAGCCACTAATATCCTTACTGCCACACGCAAGTGCTTCAGACACATCGTCCTCGACTATGTCCTACAGGTACAACATTTATCTGAGTCACACTGCTCTGTTTGACCTTATTATGGGACAACAGCTCGCTGAGTCATGCTTAGAGTACTGAGTCAACTGCACCCTGGTGAATGAGCCACAGCTGTTCTGGGTCTCTGATATTTTTAAATAATATTTAGTGTAGCAATGCTCATGATGAGTTTTAGCTGATTGATGCCTGAATACAAAAAACAATGTTGTCATTTGAATTACTCAGCTTACCCCTTGCACCAAAGTCATCTACACCCACATAAACCAGTGATCTTGCATACAAAGAATAAGAAGGCTGAGAAATTATTTCAAGTTGTGTCTTGGCTGACTTAGAAGAAATCCATAAGCTCTGCTGCTGGCACAGCACATTTCAGCAACCTTAAAGATTTGGGGTTTTCTGTCAGCAGTTTTGTCTTCACTTGTGTTCTGCTCCACATTATCCCTGCTCTTGTGGTATTTCCACTCATTATACACAATCTGGGCTAAGACGTGGAATGTCAATGAAAAGGGTTTTGAGACAGTACCTGTTTAACGATAAAAGTGTATATCTGTTTTACCTGGCAATGGTGTGTATTTGACTTAATATTTACAAAAATGTTGTTTTCAATCACTAAATCGTTTAAGATGATACTTAGTATTTGATATAAATACAGAAAACGTTATAAAAGCATGTATGACCATAATAGCACAGAAATTAGAACTTGGCCAATGCGTCTTGTGAAAATCTCAACCACAAGCAATTAAATTTGCTGACCACAGCGGATATAAAAGATTTTCTTAGTTGCATGCTGACCTATACTTAAATACTTGTTAAAAATTCTTTCTGCATGAAATAATATAATATACTATAATATTCCTTCTCATAAGCTCAAGTATTAAACAGGACAGTATCATTGAGAATATGTAAAACATAATGTGAGAGCTTTGAGCAACAGAATATGTGATAGAGAGCTCCCTCTGGTGACTGTACTGGGAAGTGTCATTCAGCAGTACATGGTGGTTCTATCTAAAGCCTTTCATTTGACCTTTTCTACTTTTAGGTCAATGACTTTTGTGTACTGTAGTCCCTCCCCCTAGAGTCTTACTTTTATATGTGGCTGGTATTGAAATACATCTCAAAGTGTCTTTTTACATATTCCATTGTGTTTCTTCTTTGTTTTTTGTTTTTTTTCTAATTTTAGATCAACGTGCTACAGTCCAAAAGAAGATCAGAAATCCTTAAATCGGTAACTATTATAATCTGTTTTGTAATATCTAAAATGTATTCTCCCAATAACCACATTGGCTTTTGTTTGTAGATGCTGTCCTTTATGTATGCCCACCTGACTTTTTTCCATCAAGGTTATGACCTCTTCAGCGAACTCCAACCCCTCATGAAACAGCTCGGGGGACAGGTACTGCTCGCTCCTTTGTTTTTTCTTTAGAGTTAAATTTTATCATAGAACCTCATGAGGTACACTGCTTTAGGTTTTTGATAGAAAAAAAATAAATAGGGTCACATTTACCATATTATACTTTTCCCGGAAGTGTGAAGTCAAGACATGTTCTACAAACATAATTCTATCAGTAATAGCAGTTATTACATAATAGGAATTTTGTTCCATGTGGTTGTGTGACTGTGTACAATCTAGTTTGGCTTGTTGCACGTGTGTCAGGTTATATGAGACTTCCTGTTTAAACATTTATTTCAAAATCCCTGAAAAAATAATCACTGCTCGTCCTGCAATATTCCAGGAACATCCAATCTAAATACATCAGCTATAAGCAAACACTGAGCTATTTAAAGCAGATTGAAGGGCAACTATAGGTCATGCATTATTCATTATGGATTTTGTTATGCTTGTGAGAACAATGCTGTTTAACCACTTTAGACTTTTAGACTTTAGTTGTAGGGATGTCACGATATCAAATTTTAGTGTTGAGAGCACATGTTCAGATGAAATTGCATTTTAATAATTAGGGTTTTTTTAAGGACTACAGATGAAAATTTGCATTTTGCTAAATCTGGTGCAGCCATCTTTTTAATGTATCTGCACACTGTCCTTCAAATAAATAAATAATAAATAAATAAATAAATTCACAATTACTGACACGACACAGCATTTAATGTGTTACCCCAACCCTCTAGTATGTGATTTGTTTTAGGAAACCAAACTTTAAAGTAAAAGTTAATTTATGCAGCGTAAAGAGACAGAGAAGACATTTAGGTTTACTTTCTTGAGCTGTCTGTATCAGTCAATCTTCAGTCCTGCAAGTTGGTTCCAACCCGTGTTCACATTTAGTTTGGACAAAAAGAGAGTGCTGGTGAGTTACATTTCTTGAGAAGCTGTAGTTCCAAAAAGCAGTGCTACAATGACAATAAAGTAAATTAAAATGGAGAGGCCAAAATTCTAAACTGAACCGCACACTTTATCCATTTTAAATTATGTAAAGAAATCGGGTATCTCATCTTATATCATGGAAATTGTGTCTCGTCCCACACCGGGTTGCCAACATAATTTGATCATCTTTTGTCTTCTTTACTTGGGGTACATTCACTATTGCACATTCACCACATTATTATATTAAACCAGGACTAAACCCCAAACCAAACCAGGGTTAGACCAGGACTAAACAAGGACTAGAACAGTACTCCACTGTGTTTTTAAACTCCATACACCTTTACTGGAATAATTTGGATAATTTCAGCCTAACCTTTTTTGTATGATTACATTGTGATCTAAATATTCATGATTACCGATTAAACAAATAATCTTGTCTGAAGAAAAGATCTGACCCAAAATATAGGGTATTGAAAATAAAAATTGGGAGCCTCAAAGAATTGCTGTGCAAATCTACTTTCATTCAACAGTGTTTGTCTTTGGGCACAGCAAGCAGGCTTAACTGTTTTTGGATGCGTCTCTGCTTACATAAACAAATAATCTTGACATCCCTAGATTGGAGAAATGTAATTATATATAATTTTTACCTTATTTTATATTCTTTCTCCCTTGTGCCTCATCTCAAGTTGGCCTCTTCTTGAGCACTGAGATGTTCAAATGTTTATGCATCCTCTGATAAACATAGGAGACTTGTATGTGGCTATAAGATGACTATCAGGATGCAGTGGGTGGGTGCTGAACTGTGCAGGAATGAGGAAAAGCAGAGGGCTGCAGAGGGTTTTCTCACAGAGAGTTAGTCGAGTTCTCTTATTCAACACAGTCTTGTCTAGAGAGGTGGCTCTGAGGCGTCAGCATTCTATGGCAGAGATATCCAAACACAGATGTGTGGATTTACAAACTGGGCAATTTTGGAATGAAGAATAAAGCAACATGGGATTATTTTCTATTTCATATTTTAGAATTTTTACTGTAAAGATTTTTGGATTGTGTATTCATAGGTTTCTGGGAAATTATTTGTTCCTCTTTTGAAGGATTTTGTGAGGACCATTCTCCATTCAAAAGACTTATTTGAATTTATTTGAATTGTGAAATTGCTGTAATAGAGGACAGTTGCCATAGCTTAAATCCATAGCCTAGCATTTGCTGTTTAAAATATAGTCAAATTTTAGATTGAAAGACAACATTAACTGTCCTAAGCAAGCAACAGAGCAAATGGGATCCCCAGAATTGTGTTTTTTCCTAATCGAATGGAAGCTAAATCCTAAAGACTGATTTACAAAGAAGAGCTGGTCAGGCTGATGATCAAACCTGTGTGAACTAAAACTCTTACTGAGATTGGAACAAACTGTACAGTGGAATATTTGTCTTTCAACATGAAGCTAAAGAAAGTGGAGCGACTATGCAGAGAAGTGTGGAGGAGTTGTGAACAGGTTGGATATTTTATTTAAACTTTATTTTACCAGGCAAAACATTAAGAATAAATTCTTATTTACAATGATGGCCAGGGATAATTTACTTGAAACCTTTTATGTGTTTCTAAAGTATATTGCCTTCATGTAATTTATCTTAAACTGATTCAGCATAGGTAAGAAACAGAGTTCGAGACAGAGAGAGATGGAAAGTGTAGTTGTTTTGGTTTGGCAACAGAAAATATTTACCATCTGATTTTATTGGTCTGCTGCTGGACGGCCCTCTCACTTCCTGTCTAAATAAAACCAAATTGTATTTCCATTGTTACAGCCATATTTGGGATTATATCTCCTGAGGTTTTGCTAATTTCAGTATCATATGTAACACAAGTTAAGTAGAGAAAGTATTTAAGAGCAGAGGTGGGTCATTATATAAAATTATACATAATATTGTTAATATTGTTTTCAAGATAAAATTCCAGTATCAAATTGTTTCTGATAATATAAATGCTCTTTTTTCATTAGTTACAAAATATCTTCTGTTTTTTGTAATCAGAATACTTTAAAAAGTCAACACCATCCACCACTATTCAAGAGAGTTGATGTCTTTTTGCGTCAATAGATAAAATCATTGTCACCAGTAAGTACATAGCCACAAGTTCTAACTAACAATTTAAAGTCCCTATATTACGTAAAATTGACTCTTGTGAGCTTTTTAAAATTGTATTTAACCTTATGTATTTTACCAGGTAGGTCGGTTGAGAACCAATTCTCATTTTCAACGACGACCTGGCCAAGAGGCAGAAATTTCAACATACAGCAGAATAACATCCATACATGCAAAGACAAGACAAAACAGTTGTGTTTTGTTTAATTCAGACATGTTAGCATAACCCTTTATTATTAGTCTGTTTGCATCACAAGCCCAAAATGCTCTGTTCCACCTTATGATATCATCAATGTGTAGTTTCCAAATTAACAACTACTTCTTACCTTTTGGTCGGTAGAGACTGGCAATTCCAGAGATGAAATTATTCCAATTATTCTAGCAAAGGTGTATGGAGCACAGTGGAGCACTTCTTTATTACCACATGACATCACAAGGTGGAACAGAGAGTGTTTTCTGTTTGAGAGAAGAAGTCAGACAAAATATACACGGTTTGTGTGTTAAACATGTGTGAATGAAACAGTAAAAAAACAACTCAACTGGGTATGTTTTTGACGAGGAAACAACATTATAACATAGATCTGAACATAGCGTATGGGCCCTTTTAAGATGTCTGAGTTTGCTAGCTCGCTCACATGTCCTCAACCAGTCAATGGCCTATTAAAAATACACTAATATTTTGTGCTGAAAGCGGGACATGAGATGATGTAGGCCAAAAAACAAGATTACACTGCTTGAGGTGAAACTGGCACCATGTCAATATTTTGTTGCCAATAACTGTATGAAACATCCTGAAAATAAATGGCTCTTCCTTGTCTCAGTATGTCCTGTTTCTTTTTGCCAGTGTTTCTTGGAGATAATTTAGGAAGTGTGAAAAATGCTGTGAATGAACGGTTTATAATATTGACTAATGAGTGCTGTCTCCTGCAGTTGGACCAGCTGGTGGTGGATGCAGCCAAAGAGAAGCGAGACATGGAGCAAAAACACTCCACCATCCAGCAAAAGGTACACACTTTTGAACACAAACTACGTCATTGTAATCTGACAGTAGTAGCTCTCAAGATCCAGGCTCATGATAGTCTTTCATTCATAATCTGTAATGATAAGGACACATGGATACAGCCCAATGGCCTCTTGTGGTCTAGAGAGTATTTTGGTGCTTTCTAGAAGTGAATGAACACATTGCTTCTCCCCCTTAAGTAATGCAACCAGTACGGATGATCTCAGCCCCACACTTGTGCATAATTCACCACTCACCGAAACAGTTTCCAAACAAACAAGTTCTGCTTTCAGTGCAAAGCAGACTACAACCCAGATATTTATTAGGTTAAGTTATTTTTTTCTAAAGGTGGTTAAAAGCAACACACCTTGAAGAATATTTTGTCTAATGTCAAACTTGGCTGTATCAACCTAACAGTACTGTCTATGGTTACATGTTAAACTTTTACGTCTCTGATTTATGTGCTAACTTCCAACCGTCCTCACGCTGTTCTCCAGATGCTATTTTTACCTTTTCTTCTTCCTGGTGCCTTTGTCTTTTGTACACCAACTGTCCTAACAAACTGTCTGTCTTCTTTCACTTTTCTCTTGTTATTTTTGCTTGCTTCAGGCTGCTCTGCAGGTAAGGCACCCGATAAAATGTAAAACAAGCATATTAATAATTTTACAGTCTGCATTGTTCAGAGATGAGTACTCACTTATGTTTAGGATTAAACATGCATGACTGTCATTTGACTCTGGTAATCCCACTGGGTAGAATGGCCAAGCATGTAATTGTGCATTTCAATGCAATGTTTCTGTTGAAAGGCTTTATGGGTTCATGTTATTCATGTTTTTAATAAAAGACGTAACTGAGGGCCTCTATAGTTACTTTTTACACAAAAGAAGGCTGCTTGTTGGTATTATTACACTGATCACTTTAGAGGAGTGTGTCTTAAGGTCACATTTAGTATGCGTTCTATCAGGGTTCTTGAATTATTCAGCTGCAGCTCTGTCTATAGAGGCATGACAGTGGTTCTATAAGACAGGCTGAAAGGTCACTGCCCTAAAGATTTAGTGTCTTCTCTAATTACCTGAAAGTAATGACAAGTTTTGTTATTTGTGTTCAGGTTAATAAATCTATAATCTGTAGTGTTGAATGTGAACTTTCACATTCAACACTACAGTGTACTGTACACATCTATCCAAAATATATGATCCCAGAATTTTTACTGTTATCTGTGGGCAGACAGCAGCATCACATAGGCAGGAGCAGGTGACCTTCAGGTAGTGAGAATAACACCAGGGGCGGGTCTATAGATGCGATAGGCATGTGTACACACAAACACAGGGAGGAGGAGGAGGAGGTGAGCTTTAGACAGGTGGCCCGTCTCAGACACTGAGATGCCACACACTGGGACTTTAGAGATGCTCTAACACAGACTGTTTGTAAAATGAAGATTTTTAGCCGCTTTCACTATGTCTGGTATCTGGTGAGTGACTGACTGTCAGATTGTGCTAATAGTGTGTGTTTTACGCATGTGTCCAAGGCTATTTTTAGAAACTAACCGTCTGCTCCTTCAGCATTCCTTTCTATTTCAGTTACCTCATCATTTCACAGATTACACGTCTTGTCTGTTTCTTTGTAATATTCTAGGAGGAGTCTTTACTCGACTATCGCAACTTTTGCGCTTGGAGGTCATCCTCCGTACGTAGAGTGCCCACATCATTTTCCATCTCACTTCCGTTTTGTAACCTTCATCTTTTATCTGACCGTCCTGCACGCGGCTGCATTGCAGTGGCTTTGGAGAACTAAACACTTGTTTACTTGTTTTGGAGTGTGTGATGCTCTGAGGTGCTCTCTGTAGCATCGTTTATTGTGATGTGGCATTGTTCATTTTCAGTGTTGGTTGTCTGCTGCTTGCTATTGACATATTGACAGTGGGTGGATGCTTCACCACTTGAGTTGTCTCTAAATTGTTCTCAGAGGAAATAATAAACCACATTTTTACTACACGTACCGTTTATGGAGACGTTTGAAAATGTAATGCATAATTATAATATTAAGGTTACTTCTGTCTTTTTTGTCATATAGTATTTTATCTATAGAGGCTGTCTATGTAGGCAAATGATGAGACTGTGATTAGTTTGTACTAGTATTCATTGTTGTGTCTTTTGTCATGTTTATAGTTACCTGTATACTCTACTACACAGCAAAGGCCAAAACCCTCTTCAGTGAAAAGAATAAGCAAAATTGAGAAGTGAACAAACAAAACTAATATTATAAAAATATACTGTAAGTGTGATATTTTATTTGACATGACAAGTTGCTGGTTGTTTTCGAGAAGGGACAGAGACTCGTTACAGTAAGAGAGAGAGAGGTCTTGTTGTAGTTTGCGTCTTAGCGTCAGTGAAATGTAACTCTCAGGCCTGGTGTTGTGTATCGCCTGATGGAGACGAGAAGCCTGAAGCGTGTTAGAAATGTGGCTCAGGTAGTTAAAGCTGGGACAGTCCCATGACAACACACCAGATCATGTGACACAAGGCATCATTAACAAGACCCTTTTACAGTTAGTGATGCAAAAATGTATCCAAGCTTCAACTAAACTAGCCCTGTTTTTTACACCAGTTTGTTGTTTTTGAGTTCTTATAAACTTAACAAATACTAAAAATTTGCATATGCCTTTCAAGCTGTGTGTAAAGTATGTTAATTGGAAACGGTGTTTTTTTTATTATTTTGTTTCCCCTTGAAATCTTATCAAGAGGAAGTGATTAATACACGTATTTAGAGACCCCATTTGTGACGTCAATGCCCACTACTCACTATAAAAACATTAATGTAACTTTTGATACAAATCATATCTACTGTGGTTCTTGTGTGTTATGTTCAGGATTTCTCAAATGATGACACAAAGCTGGAGTACAATGTGGATGCAGACAACGGCATTGCCATGGAGGGGTACCTTTTCAAACGGGCCAGCAATGCATTCAAAACATGGAACAGGTATCAGAACTATACATCTGTACAATTATTTACTATTAGGGTGAAAATTTATGTTTTAAATATTTTGAGGGATTACTGCAATTTTGAGGAATAATTTTACAGTAATTTCAGCTTTTTTGTTACTTAAAGCTCAGCTAATACTTTCAAAGACATGTCCAACACATTTAAACAGGATATCTTGGTGTTCTGTTGTTGTTTGCCTATGGATTGTATTATCTGTATACCTGTTTTTGATGACTTTTTATGTGAAGCACTTTGGGCAGCTGAACTTGTTTTTAAATGTGCTATATGAATAAAATAAATAATAAATAAATTACATTTCCATAGTTTTCTCCATAATATTAATTGAATATTGTCATCGACATACGCCAAGAAAATAGAAATTAGATTAACATTACTTCTTGTCAGTATGGCCTATATTTATTCCTAGTAGTAAAAATGCAAGTATTTGAACTATGGCTTGAGGGGTTGATGTCTTTTACAGCTTTGAAGTCACGGGGTCCCAGAATGTGTTTGTTCTGCCTAAAGCCACAACAGATTTATGCAGCAGTGATGTTTTTATTAAAAGACTACTGGGAAATGCATCCAAGCTTTTTGCTTTGGCTAACTTGTGATCTTCTTTCAGGCGTTGGTTCTCCATACAAAACAATCAACTAGTTTACCAGAAGAAATTTAAGGTGTGAAAATGCATGTCAAATTAGTGTGTCACTTTATGTAGTACTTAAAGAAATTTTTTTGTTTTCCTACAGGACAACCCAACAGTGGTGGTGGAGGATTTAAGGCTATGCACAGTTAAACACTGTGAAGATATTGAGCGCCGCTTTTGTTTTGAAGTTGTGTCACCCACTAAGTAAGTCATGAACTGCTGTATGGATGTGGGTGCCTGTATATCAAATATAGTACTAAAGTATTGGGTTTATTCTATAGGAGTTGTATGATGCAAGCTGACTCTGAGAAACTAAGGCAAGCCTGGATTAAAGCCGTCCAAAACAGCATTGCCACAGCCTTCAGGGATAAGGGGGAAGATGCCGACGTAAGATAAATGTATTAGTTGGTTTAAGATGACATCAAACACTGTATTGGCCATTAATATTAAATACATATTAATGGGGGTTAGGTAAAATGCAGAGTTCTTTGGTCTAGTCACTGATAGAAATGATCAGGTTCAACATTTGTGAATTTGCCTTTGAGAAATTCCTTATGCGAATACCATGTAATTTCATCCATAGAAAAAAAAAATATTTTGTCCTGCATCTGGGAATATAAATAATTTTCTCAAAGATAAATTAAAAAAAAAGTTGAACCTGATCATTTCTATTAATGGCTAAACACAAGTACTCACTATATTACAGCAAAAATCTGTGTTTTAAGAACATTCCTTTCAGCTGTCAATCTGTATCACATGTTATTTATAGAGTGTTGTGATGTCATCTTAAACCGAGCAGTTGACTAATGGCATTTTGGGATGAGAGAGTTCTTTGAATGCTAACCTATATCACACGTCTTTTATATCAGAAACTAGACAGAAAGTCGTCGACATCCACCGGTAGCCTGGACTCTGGAGGGGAGACAAAGGAGCGCTCTCTAAAAGGGGAGAATGCTCTTCAGAAAGTCTTGGCCATCCCTGGAAACTCGTGCTGCTGTGACTGCGGCCAGCCAGACCCGCGTTGGGCCAGCATCAACCTTGGGATCACACTCTGCATCCAGTGCTCCGGCATTCATAGGTAAACCCATTACACTTAGGAAATATGATTGTATTTACAGCTTTGGAGATAACCTTCATGATTAGGATGTCAAATGTTTGTTTGATAGCAGCACCTAGCAAACTAAATGTATATATATATTTTTTTGTCTTTTTTCAACAAATGCAGGAGTCTGGGTGTGCATTTCTCCAAAGTGCGATCGTTAACTTTGGACACATGGGAACCAGAACTTCTAAAGGTAAAGCCACTGTACAATTTTGGGAAGCTTAAAACTTCTTAAATACAATTTTAACTTAAAATTGTATTTACATATAGAAACATTTTCAATTCATTTCAAAAATTCATTCCAATTTTATTCCTATGTCTCTTTACAGTTAATGTGTGAACTGGGTAATAAAGTCATCAACCAGATTTATGAGGCTCGACGGGAGGAACTAGGAGCCAGAAAACCAAATCCTGGTGACCCGAGGTATGAACGTGGTACAAGGTGGACAGCAACAGAAATGACCTATTCCTTTGGCTGTACTAAGTAAGTTTTGTTGTTTCCATCCCATACTCACTGTAACTTCTCACAGACACGAGGTGGAAGCTTACATTAAAGCCAAATACGTGGACCGGCGGTTTGTGCGAAGGCCAACAGACGATGAGCTCCGGTCTAAAGTTGTGTCTTTGAGTAAACAAGAGAAGAGGCTCAGCAGCAGCTCCGACCACATGCCCCCCCGAGCTCCCCCTCCCACTCCCAAAATGCGCCCGAGCTCAAACTCTTCAGGACAAACAGGTGAGCAGAAATAATGAATTTCATTTAAAACATAGAGCAGTCTTTGTCTTGTGTTGTATGTGGTAAGTCAATAGTGCACGACTTTATTCTGTCAAATGTAGAGGTGGTGGATGTATTGTATTAAATGCATTAAGGGTGCAATATGTAACTTTTCTGGTGGAGGGTCTGCTGCCTGCTTGTGTCCATGAAGATGTTGCTACTTTCCCTGGAAAGTTTCACAGTATGGAATCTTATCCATCTTGCATTTATTCATTTACAGGTATTTTTAAAAAAAATACCTTGTAAAACATGCATTCTTACTGTGAGCTGGATCACCTCTCTTTGAGCTGTAACTTGGACTGGTGATGCCAGATGCTTGTTTACATAGATGTAAATAAGATCTCCATGGAGACAAGCAGGTAGTGTACGCCCCACTAGAAAAGTTACGTAGCGTATCTTTTAATACAGAATCATTCTGGTGTGTATATATAGTTGTATACCTCGAAAGCTGCTTTACCCTTTGGCATATTGTTCACTGTGAACAGCATATGTCTCAGCCTCCCATGCTTCTCGTAGTCTGTGTATTCCAGTGTCGGCCAGATGGTGTCACTGTTTTCCTTCAGTCTGTTTCTATCTCTATGTCTTTCTCTCTCTCTTTCTCTCTCTCTATCAGTCTTTTGTTATTTTTTGTCCTGTTCCTGTGGCTGATCTGTGCTTCTGGACTAACCCTGCTTTTCCCACCTTCCCTCAAACCTCCACCATTTTCCCCCTGCAACCCAACAACACCCTTTGCCAACCATGTTTCCAAAATCCCATGATCCCTTGCGTAGCTGCTGCCGGTGGCTCGGAGGCCCGCCGTGACTCTCTCTTCTGTCCTGATGAGCTTGACTCGCTCTTCTCGTACTTTGACACCTCCTCCAAACTCAGGAACAGTAAGTACTTGTGCACAGTTTCTGTCCCCTGCTTCTCCTTGCCCTCTCTCCATTCATTTCACTGCTTGGATCATGAACTAATACTCATCATTTACCTTTTTCTGATCCCTGGTCTTCTTATGGGACCATTTTCCTAGAACATAACTTAATATTATCTTGGAAAACGGGGAGTCACTGTTGTGGACAAGTTGCTTTGAGCTTTTGGTAACTCTCTGGATAGGGTGATGGGCAGGATCCATGTTTGTTTTCATTTTGTTTATTTTTTCAGCTCTGGAGCAAAAAAGCTATTCAGTAAAATTATAAGGAATCACCTCATATGCCCAAAACATTTTTGAATAACTATAACATGACTGCATTAACAATGAAAATAAATTCATATTAGTAATGAATAAAATATTGCCCAAAATAAAAATAAATAGACGCTACTGAGGTCTTCCTTATATTTTATATCGTTTGCCCAAGAGTGTGTATTTCTTTTTTTCTATGACTCATTTTAACATGATTTTTCCAGTCAAAAGTGCAGACAGTGGCATTCAGAACAGCACGGATGGGAGCCGGGAGATGCTGGCAACGACTCCTTCCAACAACAGCCTGGGTGAAGCTGGTAAAGACACTTTAAAATCTCTGTTTATACCTGTTAAACCTTGTAAACCTTTCACTAAAGTGTAACTGGTCTGATTGTGTGTTCCAGATGGTGCAGAGCCCCCTCCAATGGCCATGCCTGCCACCCTGCCGCCCCCGTCTCCCTGTAAAGACGTGGCGTTCTATGAGCCAAAGGAGTACAGCCCCGGTCTGCAGCTGTTCTGGGCATCCTGTGCCCGCAGCCTGCCCGACATGGCCGAGGCGCTGGCCTACGGAGGAGAGGTCAACTGGGTCAACACAGACGACGAGAAGAGGACACCGCTTATCATGGCTGTGCATGGCGTAAGGCTTAAACAAATAGACCTGTGAATGAAATAAGATGGATGGATGATAATCCACTCTTTGATACCAGGAAATACCACTATGACAAGTCAGATCAGTGGTTTTGAACAGGAAGTTAGTGGATGTGTAGTAATGGACCTATAATATTAAGCCATTCAAGATCAATATTGTGGTTTACAATGAACAAACTGTATGCTATTGTCTAGTTCTTAAAACTTGAAATGGCATAATGTCCAATTTAATGTGTGCAATAATTAATCATTATTATATGATAATTATAATTATAATTTACACCTTTTACCCATAGGGGTCACTGGTCACCTGTGAGTTTTTGCTACAAAATGGAGCCAACGTAAATCAGCAAGATGCCCAGGGACGGGGACCTCTCCATCACGCCACTATGCTCGGACACACAGGGTCGGTTGACTGAAATAGTATTGCATAGTAATAGTATTTGTTCAAATTAACAGCTGACAGTTAATGATTTGACTCTGTTAAATTTCTCTTCAGGCAAGTTTGTTTGTTCTTAAAAAGAGGAGCCAATCAAAATGCTGCAGACATAGATGAGCAAACGCCTCTTTCAATTGCTGTAGAAGCGGCAAATGCAGACATTGTCACATTGTAAGTTTATTATCTCCTATTTCATGAGTAGACCATTTTTAAGGTGCCATCTTTGTCTTTCTAAATGCTAAATACCTGCTTGTTGTTGTAGGCTGAGATTGGCCAAGATGAATGAAGAGATGCGGGAGGCAGAGGGACCCTACAGTCAGTCAGGTCAATACAACTCCAACAGCCCCACTGAGATGCAGTACAGGAAGTGTATGCAGGAGTTCATTAGCCTGCAGCTCGGGGAAACATAGACAAGCAAGGCACATGAGCCACTGATTTAGGCTCAGTTCAGAAAAATATGTTGACAATTTTTCATTTTTTTGTGTGTGAGCTGCCCTTTAGCTGCCCTGCAGCTTTAAAGTGGCCCTTCTGTTGCCACGGGCTATGTCAGTTAGTTACCAACGGGACATTTAAAGCCATCAAACGCTGGACACAGAGTTTCTTCTAAAATGGAATAACTTTATTTAAACAACTGTTGTTCCTCAATATAATATTAATAGCACAAAGAAGCATCTGTCTCGAATTTGACAGAGAATATTCCCTTTAAATGCTTATTTCAATGCTAAATATTTTTGTATAAAGGTACTACTATTAACAGCATTTACAAAATACAAACACATCTCTATTTGGGCCTATATTTGGTGCTATGATCAGCCAATATCTAGCTCCCTGGACTCAGTATTCTCCAGTATCCAGCAGCAGTCAAACCTCATTGTACAAACCTTTACTGGCTAAACTAACTAGACAATAAGTATGCCATCTAAATACAGTGTTACCATAATGCATGTCGTTATTCAAGCCATAAAGGATCTTGCAATATTGTAAACAAAGTAATGCACATTCCTGTTCATTGATATGCAACCAGTGTGTTTTGATGTCACTGTAAACTTCATCATTAACCAGTTCAATGCCTGATAACTGATATGATTTGGTTTGCTAAATAGTACATAGTTGAGAGGTGGTAAATATAAATATAAGCGTGTCCAGATATATTTTATTTTAAAGAATAAGTATAGTTTTGGATTCTCTAAATATTGTACTTGTTGTAAAGGGTATACATACATACATAGTTCTATTATTCTTACTGAAGTGTGTGGGATTCTGCTTGGGACTGATTACTATGATATTGGAGTGTGCTGGTTCATCCCATTCCCACCAGAAATCCTGAATTGTAAATTGTGTAGTGCCATTGCATTAATCATATCGAATGTTAGCAGATGAACTCAGAACTATATGTGAATGCCATTATTTCAGTGCAATAGATTAGAACAAAGTGGCACATGGAACTGGATTAGTTATAATTAGTTCTTTTTATTTCATTTTATTTTTAGTGTGTATGTCTAAGCTTTGTGTAGTGATGAGAGAGATGACCCCACTGAATTTTGTTTTAGAATAATGTTTCCGTGCTTTTTAACCCACTCCAAAATGCCCCAGTCCTCTGAGGGCACACAAGCACTTTGTTGAAGAGCTTTACAAAAACGTGGTCTTAGTTACTTAGAGGTGTTATTATGACGTTTAGATTGTATTGTGTGAGTTATTTATTCCTGAAGGAAGAACAAATGAATTTTGGCGTTTGCTGGTTATGTCTGTTTTCTTATTCAATTATTGTTGGTTAAATAGAGGGAGTGTTCGGACCTATAAAAAGATAATTACCGATTCACAGTCTTAACAGTAAATTCATCTTCAGCAAATGAAATGAGTGCTTCCAGCATCTTAAACGTGCATTGTGTAACTTTTCTGCTTTTCTCCATGGAGATGTAATTTCTTTACCTGGAAAGTTTCACAGTTTGCTTTAATCTTATCTATCTCTGTAGACAAGCAGTTGATGCCACCATGCCAAGGTACAGGCCAGATCTGTGGAGAGGCTCGCTGCTCACAGTGTACAAATGTGTTTATCTAATTTTTTACGCTTACAAAATATATAGATAGTAAACCATTGTCATGCCGTACAGTGGAACGTTCCAGAAACAATAACATCGTCCTGGAGACAAGCAGGTGGCCGACCCCCATTGGAAAAGTTACATGGCATACCTTTAAATAGCCTCAGGTTGCTTTTGCTCTGGTAACTTTAAAAACTGATTGCATAAAGAGCTCTTCATCAGTGCAAAGTGAAAGTTTTTAAAGTTAAAGTATGTCTGATGAGGGGTCTTCAGTCATAATGAATGTGAGAAAAACAGACCTAATCATTGTACCACTGAAACGACTATATTAACTATATGTCAGCAATCCCAACTGATTAAAGATACATTGTAACCTTTCTGGTGGAGGGTCATCCACTTGCTTGTCTCCATGGAGATGTTGCTTTTGCCTGGAATCTTCACATTTGTCATTATTTGTATCAAGCATTTCTTTAATTACAGGTGATTTTGTGCCTACAAATACCTTGGAAAACATGCATTCTAATAGGGAGCAGGGACGCCTCTCCACACATCTGACTGTAATGTGGCCTGGTGGAGTCATCTGTTTATCTTCATGGAGAAAATTAAGTTTAATGTCATTTGCCTTTCCATGCAAAGCAATAACATCTCCATAGAGATAAAAAGTTACATAGTGCACCTTTTACCTTTTTATCTTCCTTACTGGGTTCTCAGGTGAATCCTGTTTATAATTTATAATCAGTTTCTTTACTTTTGACCAAAACTGACTAAATGGAACTAGCACTGTCACATTTGAATAACTTGACGTGCTGTTTTTTTATTTTCTATATTCATACTGTTTTGCTGTTTTCTTGCTTTCTCTCTCTCCTCCCAGAGTTTGTGCCTTCTTCTGTTCTTTTCTTTGGGGTGCTGAGGCCAACAGCTGTATTTTTGTACATATAACATGCACTTTAAACACAATACAGTTGGAAACAAAACTAACCTCTGTGGGCCTGTTTTTTCTGTGTCACTTTTTTCTGCGTTTTGCTTCTGTTTGTTTCTGCTTTGTTTTTCCTCTCTTCGATTCTCTGTTGAGGCTCTCACAGGTATGAATGACTTTTCCTTTACCTCCTTAGTGTTATTTTGTTCACGAGCCCCCATAATATAAAATGTTCTAATTTTACTGTATTATTAGTGATATCAAAAGATTAAAGTTGCACTATGTACATTTTATGGTGAAGGGCATACCACCTGCTTGTCTCCATGGGGATGTTCATGGTTCCACAGTACGCAAACAATCACATCCAGCATTTATTCAATTAAACTGTGTTTTTTTTGCAAAAAACCCAAAACTTCTAAAGATAACACACATTCTTATTATGAGTGAGGTCGCCTATCCACAGAATCTGACCTGTAACTTGACCTGATGAAGTAGCATCTCCATAGAGACGAGCTGGTGACATTCTGTTCACCTGAGAAGTTACATAGTAAACCTTTAAGTAGTACTACAGTATATGGCTTTGTAGTGTTTGCAACTACATCACAACAAGCCAAGTACGAGCTTATTTCGCTTACTGAGGAATTAACAATAGTGCATCTGTTGTACACAATATATGGTTTATGGCCAGATCTTTTTCAAGCTATTTTTATACCGTAGTCTCCTGTCAGGATATTGTACTGTGCTACGCTTTCATTATACAGAATGAGAAATCTGTATTTATTAGGGCTATAATAATCAACAGCTATCTCTATTTGTTGTTGGGACGATGCACAGACTCCTAACACATGCCATGTAATAGCAGTTTTAGATTTAATACCAAGCTTGAGCTGTATTTTTCCAATAAAAAAAAATCCCCAACTGGCATATTTTTGTCTTACTCTGGGCTCAGAAGAAAAGGTCAACAATTTTAAGAAGTCAAAAAGGTCTAGTTAATTACCAAAATAACTCACTTGGTAAATCAGTGTAATATTCTAAACACAGTTGCTGATGTGCTTCTCTTATACGTGCATTTACATTATCTTTTTATTGCTCTTACAGGGGATGAAACCTATCAGGACATCTTCCAGGACTTCACCCACATGGCGTCCAATGACCCGGAGAAGCTGAACCGTTACCAGGGCTACGACCCCCCACGACCCTGACCCCCGCCCCGCTTCTAGCTCTCTGTCCATCCGGAATAGCATCCCTTTGGAAGCTAATTGTGCCTATAAAGCTGAGGACTTTTGATAATAAACAACATGGCGAAGCTATCATTACATTTTAGTTTTTTGGTTTTTTTGGACGTGCAGCTGTGCTTACTTCTCCTGATGAAAACTGCAGACACTTGAGTCAATGAATAAGACGTCTGCAGATGGAGGACCACTCAGCCTTTTTAAACTGCTCCAAACCAGTGACCTTAATGAGAGAAAGGTACCCAGAATGCTTTTGGAAGGATTGGTTAAGTCGAGAAACTGAGTGTCCATTGACTGTGGTTGTACAGGTCTGAGTATGGTCAGATTATATGGTGAACAAATATTATAAATCAACTTTGTGATTGGTAATGATCAATTTATACAATGACTCCATTTCAACTTTAAAGTAGGACTATATTTTGTGTTCTTATCAAATGTTGCTTTTGTGAATGTCTACATGCTTTTACTTTTTTGCACAAAATGTAGTGTTCAAGAAACCACTGATGTTTACCATTTGGGATGGTAAGACTTTGACGTGTTGAACCTTTTACAGGGACTACAGTCTGTAATTTAAATCTGGACTTTATTTTTTACATGTTAAAGGTACATTATGTAACTTTTCCAGTGAGGGGTTTCCACCACCTGCTTGTCTCCATGGAGATGCCTTTATTCAACTACAAGTATTTTTATTGCTAAAACAATGGTCTGAGTGGGGTCCCTCCTGGTCCGGTGCTGTCACCAGCTTGTCGCCATGGATATTTTTAATATCATACTATGGAACATTTCAGGCAATTCATAAACACTGCCATTCAGACAAGCAGGTGGGGGACCCTTCACAGGAAAAGTTGCATATTGCACTTTTAATGTTGCCATGCTATTTGTACCAGCAGTATAGAACTCATATTTAGTGTTTTGTGCTTTCAGTCACAGTATTTAGGCCTAAACTCCATGGAGACGACTTATGACCTGGACACATTTTTACTGTGTGAAATGTCCATAGACTTTAACTGTATTTTTTATCTACACGTTGTAATGTATGTAGTTCAAGGAAACCTAAGCCAATGCACCATGGGATATAAATCATGTACAGCGTGTACAGATGCGTTTAACAGAGGACTGAAGTATAGTGGTACTTGAATCATTAAATAATCTTTTGTACATGCTGTTCTTTGTACCTTTCCATTTTATCCTGTTTATATTGTCTGCTTGTACATCACTATATACTGTACATTGTACCTGCTCAGAATACAATACACATAAATGTGGGCTGTCGAATCACCCGTCTCCTTTAATGTGTTCTCCATTTTAGGGATGTTAAGATTAATGAGATTATGCAGGTCAAATTATAATCAAAGTAAAAGAATAAAAGAACTGTCAATAATTTTGATTTTATTAGCTAAATATTTCAATTCAATCTGCACATCTAAATGTTTTTATCCTGCTTTTTATGTCAAATTAAAGTTGAACTATGTAACTTTTCTGTCAGGGGTACACTACCTGCTTGTCTCCATGGAGATATTACGTTTTACCTGGAATGTCCACAGTATGACATTAAGCACAACTGCTCGTCTCTATAGATATGAGTTTTAATGCCATACTGGGTAACTTTCGGATAACTTTCTAGGCAAAGCAGTACAATCTCAATGAAGACCAGCAGGTGACAGCCACTACGCCAGAAAAGCTACACAGTGCACCTTTATCATTAACATCACTTAGATAGATATATAGTATATATCTATATATACATATAGAGTAATTATGTTTTACACAATGTGATTGAAAGAAAATTGTGGATTAAAAGTATAGTACAGGAAGCCTCTTAACACAAAATAAAAAAAAAAAAACATGACTGGTTACATGACATCATTACGTTACATTATGTTTCATTACGTTACATTACATCGTTACGTTGCATTACATCGTTACGTTGCATTACATCGTTACGTTGCATTACAACGGTACGTTACATTACATCATTACGTTACATTACATCTTTATTTCCCTCCACCCGTCCTTCAGTATTCGAGGCTCCAGTGCCCACCTCCTGTACAGATTTACAGTGGCGTGTGGGACTAGCAGTCAGGCAGCAGGTCTGTTTAGTCTGCTGCAAACTCAGTGAAAACAATGTCATTTACTCTGCACTGCACTGACGCTGGTGAGAAAATCTGAGATGAAAGTTCGATTGGTTCAAACACATGTCGGCCTGGAGTTTATTACTTGCAGTCAGTGTCGTCAATAGACCATCAGTAACAGGGACTGGTGATGAAGGTGGCACTGGTATTATATGTCATAGATTTACTTTTGCTTTCAGTGGATTCTTAATAAAGTAATTACACTCAAAGGTAAGTTTTTGGTGGAAGATTTGCAAACTGCTTGTCTCCATGGAGATCTTATTGTGTTGCCTGAAATCTTTCACACTATGGCATAAAACTTGTTGTTGATCTTGTTCAATTACAAGTGTTTTATTGCTATAAGCACCATGAGCTGGATCGCCTCTCCACAGATCTGACCTGTAACTTGGCCTAGTGATATCGCCTTCTTGTCTTCATGGAGATGTCACAGCTTTGCCCAAAATCTTCCATTAGGCATTACACTGGTCACTCTTGCATATTCATTTACAGGTCCCCATCTTGTAGTCATGGAGATAGATGGGTTTAATGTCATACTATGGAACATTACAGATAAAGGTAATATTTTTTGGTCACATTTTTAATATAGTGCTTTTCCACATTTAAGACACTCAAAAACACTCAAAACTTTACATCAAGGAAGCACTCACCCACTCACACACACCAGTGTACGCAGACACTGTGGGAAAGGTGGGTTAAGTGTCTTGCCCAAAGACACAACAACACTGGAACAGCTGGAATCACACCGCCAACCTGTGGGTCAGTGGATCTGAGCGCTCAACCAATGATGTTTACGTCGAGAGCGGAATTCAAACCGCCAACCTTTGGATCAGTGGACAAACACACCAACTGAGCTACTGTCGCCCAACAATGTCCATGGAGGGAAGCAAGTGGCAAACCCCTCATCTGAGAAGTTACATAATAGCTTTAAACACCACTACACCTCTCTTAGTATTTAGCAGTAGTTTGCTCTTTGGTAGCCCGGTTCAGTCTTCTTTCTGCTTGTCTGTGGTCAGGGCGCCTGCAGAGAAATAAGGAGTCACAGCTGGAGACGTTCCCCTTCATAAAAACCCCATGTGAACAAAACAGGGACGGCCAAACCAAGACCTGCCAAAAATACAGAGCAGTACTGAGCATCCACGTTGAGTCTAGCCGAATGGTAACTGAAGTGCACGGTTTTCAGAACATATAAATTCTTGAATATTAACCGCCGTATCATTTCATGAAAGGACAAATTGAATCGATAAAATGGTCTCACACATTTTAAAATATTTCTGATTTTTTTGTGCAGGCTGTTCACTTCAAACATACAACCCAACTTCAAACATACAACCCAGTGTTTATGTTTGGCTCTTTCTGCAGACTTTGAATTAGGGTAAATATAATTATGCGTACTTCACAGGAGTTTCATGTTTTAGAGAGGTCTGGTGCTGGGAATTGTCTTGTAGAACTGCCTGTAATCTCCGAAAGCAAAGGGACACTAATCCAATCCTCATCTTTGTTCATCTGTCTCACATGAGTCTGTCCAACGCACAGGTGTTGATCTAGCGTTTTACACAAGCCTCTCCAGAGATCAGACTTCAGCCTCTACACTGCTGCAGGTCTGGTGTCCAGCTGTGCCGACAACCAAAGTTCAAAGCATTTATGTACAGAGCCAAATGAAGGTAGGTGGTCAAGAGCACAGTCAAAATATATAGCAGCTTTAAAGGTCCTATATTACGCAAAATTGACTGTTGTGAGCGTTAAGGCATGTTAAAATGTTGGTACCTCATCAAAAACATACCAGCGGTTTGGTTTCATTCACACAACTCTTTATTATTATTAGTCTGTCTACATCTCCAAAGCTCAAAGTGCTCCGTTCCACCTTGTGATGTCATGAAGTGGTAGTTTTCAAGTAGTAGTAGTAGTTTTTTAGTAGCGATTGGCAATTCTAGGGCTGAAATGATCCAAATCTACTGAAGGTGTTTGGAGTTTAAAAACACAGTGGAGCACTTTCTGTATTGCCACGTGACATCACAACGTAGAACAGAGTGTTTTCGGTTTAAGAGAAGAACTCAGTCTAAATATGCAGGGTTTGTGTGTTAAAAGTGAATGAAACAAAACACAACTCCGGCTATGGTTTCATGTGGAAATGACATAATAACAGTTGGAAAACAGGGTAATATTAGCCCTTTTAAGTTGATTTTTGTTTCATTATTGCATAACTTCAGACAAGTTACAGACCGATAAAAAGTGTGTGAGGATGTTCAGGCCTTAAAATGCGATGCTTACATTTGCCATGGCTCCAGTACAGCTGTAGTTGATAGATGCCAGTGACAACACAAAGCATTATGTAAAGTGTTTGGATGTAAAGATGGCCGCCAGAGTTTGCAGGGGACAAGTGAACGTCAACACACTAAACCAGTCAACAGACGGGATCTTGACAATGTCAGCCCTTTGATTTTCCTACCTTTATTTATAACAGTCCCAGAACTGGCACCTTTGCCATAGGAGAGGTGCCAAGATGTGTGTGTATATAATGAAACAGTGTTTGGCATTTTAATGTTCTGAATGGGATGACAAAACGGCAATAATGAGCTACGTTAACTAGGCAAGGCAAGTTTATTTGTACAGCACAATTTGTATGCAAAGTAATTCAAAGTGCTTTACGGCGAGAAAGATTTTCGGATCACTATACAACAAATGAAAACATAAATAATCACAAATGATCATCATAAAATTAACATTAAAAGAGAAGACTGTTGGTTAGGCCTATTTAGTGCTGTTTGATTATACTTGGTTTATGCTTCCTTTAAATCATTAATGAAAAAGTATGAATCAAGCCAAAGTCCACAGCGTGAGGACAAACCTGGTCTTCAGTGTTAGTCCAGTCTGACCTCAGCCCCCCCCGGCACTTTGGACCTGAACAGAATACAGTCCGGGGGATCCATTATGTTTTACTGGCCCTGTAAAGTCTAGTGCAACAGTTGCTCCATTTGTTGCCTAACTCACTTTACTATTAAAACCAAACATCTTTTCACTAACGATAGGAAAGTATGACTCTGGGTAACACTCACCCAGATTCATCTACAATCACAAGACAGGACATTAGGATGATCAGACGTCCACATTTACCCGGGACAGTCTCTGTTTTCAGCCCTGTGTGCCCTGTTCCAGAAGATTTATCCCAAACCACTCATTTACCCCAGTTTTACACAAGAAACGTCGCAGGTGTCACCATTTTGACCATTTTGATGAGAGGACCATACTGCCATTTGTTTAGCCAGTTATGAAAATCTGGTCACCCTAGACAAAGTACAAGTAGTAAAGTACTGTACTTTTTAGGTATCTGTACTTTAATTTTTACAGTGGATACTTTTTACTTTTCTTCACTGCATTTGAGAGCAGGTATCTGTACTTTCTACACCACATCCAGCAATTTAGAAAAGCTAGAGCAACATTCTTTCTTAATATTATCAAACAGGCCAAAGGAAATTCTAAACAGCTTTGGCAAACAATAGATAAACTAAGTGGAAGAGAGAAAACAAAGTGCAAGACAATAGAGCTTAAAATAGATGGTACAGACTTTAAGGATGGTCCAACAGTTGCTGAACATTTCAGCAATTATTTTATAGATTCTGTGAAGAAAATCACACAACAAACCTCTAAATCTGTTCATCTTTACATACCGCCTGCCCCTTCTTCCAGTACTACCCTAAGTTTCAACTGTATTGACCTGGTTAAAACTGATAAAATTATACAATCCTTATCCAATTCGAAGACCAAAGACTACTGGGGACTTGACAGCACACTCATCAAAAAACACAAGGAGACATTTAAAACAACTATAAACCAAATTGTAAATAAGTCAATTAATGAAAGTGTGTTCCCCAGTGTTTTCAAAACAGCAGTTATAACACCAATTCACAAATCTGGAAGTAAAAGTGAGGTAAACAACTACAGACCTATTAGTATATTACCTGTAGTATCCAAAATCCTGGAAAGAGCAATTAAAGAACAGTTAACAGAGCATCTAAATAACAATTATCTCTTGCATCCAATGCAATTTGGCTTTCGCAGCAATCATTCCACCGAAGCTGCCTGCTGCTACCTGACAGAGAGCATTAGAGCTAGCCTGGACAAGGGGGGCACGGTGGGGGCTGTATTTCTAGACCTACAAAAGGCCTTTGACACAGTAAACCACCGTGTCCTCCTGTCTAAGCTCTCTCAGTACCACCTTTCCAGTGATGCATTGCATTGGGTAAAATCATACCTCTCTGACCGGGTACAGTATGTAAGAATAAACAATTCAATGTCGTCTTTGCAGCCCTGCACAACAGGGGTCCCACAAGGGTCCATTTTGGGGCCCCTGTTGTTCAGCCTTTATATCAATGACCTCCCAGACGTGTGCAAAGATGTAGACATCATCATGTATGCAGATGATGCTGTCATCTACGTACATGGAAGGGATGCATAGAAAGTGGCCACCACATTATCCTCAGCTATGGACAAAATCGATAATTGGCTCCAATCTTCATGTCTGACATTAAATATTAATAAAACAGTTGGTATGTATTTTTTCAAAACTAATAGAATTAAAGACAGGCCTAACATCTTTGTTAACGGAATAAAACTAAACATTGTAACAGAGACAAAGTATCTGGGGGTTCATTTGGACCAGACTTTGTCTTTCAAAAAGCATATAAAAAAAGTACGCAATTCAATCCGCTACAACATCTCTTCCCTTAGACACATGAGGAACAGCCTGACAGTAGAGGCCACTTTTACATATTTTAATGCCATGATTATTCCACACCTGACCTACTGTGTCTCCTGCTGGTCTCAGGCCAATGAGAGCGCTTTAAAATCTCTCAGATCTACCTATAATCAGGCAGTAAAGGCACTCGATAAAAAACCCCTCCATTATCACTGTAACGTCTTAAGTAAATATAAAATGTTCAGTTTCAGTAATTTAATTTTGTATTCAAACCTAAGAAAATTATTCAAAATTATTAATAATGAAGCTTCACCTACATTAAAAAAATTTACTATTCTTTGTTCTGAACAAACTACCCGATTCACTCGTTCCTCCGCAAACCGAAATTGCATGGTTCCAAAAAGATCCTCGGCCTTTGCTCAATCGGCTTTTTCTTATCAAACCATTAGGCAGTGGAATCAGCTTCCAGACAGTCTGAAATTGTCTGTGGATTTTAATAGTTTTACTAGAAATTTGAAAAAGTTCATTTTAAATAATCAAACGTGTCCACATCAGTCTAGTTAGTTGGTGCTGCTCTGTGCTCACTGTATAAACCTGCACATAATGATTTTTATATTAGTTTGGACTGGGGGGGACATATGTATGGCAGATCGGTAGTCGTATATTGTAATTGTCAATTGATATGTGTTTTTTTAATGTGTGTTCACCTGCTCAGGGACTGCAGATGGAAAGTAGCAGTAGCTAAATCTGGTGCAAATCATCTTTTCTTTGTAAGATTAATGAATTTGTACATGGTCCCTGTCAAATAAAGAATAAAGAAAGAAAGAAAGACTACATTTTTGAACTGGACTGAAAAGTAAAAAGCATTTTCACGTGATTTGTGGGGTTATTTTTATTTTTTTTACCATGTTCGTGGTAACATCCTGACTAAAGTTTTTGAGTTCAAGCTTTGACCAAACAAAATAAATTAACAAAATTAATCAGAAAAATTGAGAAATTTAGTCAAATTGTTGACCAAAATATGTATTTTTTTTTTTAAATCAATATCACTACATTTACACTTTAACAAATTAACAGCACTTGTGTGAAATGCTTTTATTTTTGTTCTTACAAACATTTTTAAACAGGTTATTAAATACTTTTACTTAAGTTAATTTTTACATGTGATACTTTTACATTTACTTGAACAGCTTTGTACCTCTGTATCTGTACTTTTACTTAAGTAACAAAATTGAGCACTTCATCTGCCACTGACCCTAGATCCAACACTGGAAATATAATGGAAATCTTTAGTTTCTGAGAAAGATGAGCCAGAGGCACGAGCAGAAAATGTCCTTATGATGGAGGATAGTTCCATGGGATTCTTTGGAAATGATCGTGGAAAGAACAGCAAAGCGGATACTGTGTTATATTATATATATATGAAGATCTGTAACAACACATATGGTATGAAGGAGTTACCCAAAGTGAACTGGTTTGTTTCACCACTTTTTAGCAGAAATATGGACTTGATTTCCAAATGTGGACACCAATATGTAGCCAGCCCCAATTGTAATCTAGGTCAAATTACACATACATAATAAGAGGGCAAACGGTCATTGTGTTAAGGAGTAGGCCTGTTCAGTTCTTTTGCAACTTTGTATAGTTACGCAATTTTGCCCATTATGATCTTACTACATTGAAGTAAATAGTGGGTAGTAATAGTAATAGTATTGTGGGTGTTCAGGTCATGTACAAACTTATGGGAAGTGAATGGAGGAATTGATTAGTCCACTCAACACGTCTGTCCAAAATGCCCATATGCTCCACACACAGGGTTTCGTCGACAGAAACTGACAAGCAGCAAATCATCCGAAAACCACTTCACAGTACAGGAATTTTCCAACAGTTTAACGCTTTCAAAATTAAACTCAGGTCAATTCCATCTCACGGTCTATCACACATAATGCAACTGTTACTGTTCCCAATCTTCCAGCCAAAAAGAGTCATTGAACAGTTGATAATGGATTATGTTTACAGTAATGCAACAAAACCACAGAATCACCAATTTGGATAAACTGTAAATGGAAACTAACCTAGATTCTGTGTTTGGTGTTTGCGAGTTACACAATTTAAAATTGAAATAACATGTTTTTAAAAGTAGCATTACTTGTATAACTAAACCCAAATACTAGAACTAACTCTGGTGTTATCGATAGTAAAAATCTATATTATTGAGGTGTCAAATATTGAAATGTATGAATATGTGTATGTGCATAATATAAACTGTGCATGTATGTCTATATTGTATATTTTTTTAGAATAGAAGGATAATTTCAAATAATAGTTTCTTCAATGTGCTTTTTAGCCAGTTCAGAGACCACTTAAAAACTTTAAAAAGCTTTTTTTTTTTTTTTTTAAATACTTAATCAAATGTGCATCTAATTTCAATATTAGTTTTGATTAGTATCTACTCATTAATTTTTTTCACAACTCTAAAACTATTAAATAATGTATAGTATAAGAGCAGTAGTAAACTTCCTCCAAAATAGTTTTTAAATAAACACAACCTCCAATATATACATTGTTATTTATTGAACTGACAGAAAAATTATACAAGTTGTGAATGTAAAACACTCTTTTCCGGTAAAAAGGAGCCAGAGCAGGAAAGGAACACGTAAAATAGGAGTGAAGTGTGCATTTGGATACACAGACGGGAAAGGACCAACATGCCGACATTTCAGATCCTCAGAGCCCTGTGAACAAAAGGAGAAAGAATCAGAAGTGAAACAACCTATGGTCCTCTAGTGTCGTCATGAAACTGAGATTTTTCCATTTTGATACTATGGAAAAGGGTTTGATGTCACATGACAATATAATTCTTGGACAATAGAATTTAATTCAACATAAAATGGTTACTTCTTCAATAATTCCACGTGTTCTTATAGAATGATCTATGTCAGAACTAGTATAACTATTCAAGAAAGGACAATAGCGATACTTGCTCAAACAAGTATCTAGTTTCAATACTAGTTTTAGCATTAATTTGTAGGGATGCACTGACACGATACTAGTAGTGAAAATTGGTTCCGATCTATGAAAATGAGCTGGATCAGGGATCAGTTCCATGATATTGGTTCAGCCGATATGCTGATTGGTCATTTAATGTGATGTAATAAGTTAATGGCTGGAAAAATAAAGATTGGATCAATTTTGTAGTAAGTTTACAGTGTTTTGATGGAAATGCCCTTTTAAGTCCCTGCACTAGTATCAGTTCATATTGAGTAGCGACAGATACCAAAACCCAAAGTATCATTATTGGTATCAGAAGTAAAAAAGCTGGATCTGTGCTTCCCTATTGTACATAAGTATTGTGTTTATCTGACAGCCCTTTCCCCTCAGTCTAGTAGAGCAAGCGTTTGGACCAGTTTCATGCAATCAGGCTGACATTGTTAGATTTTGTTTTGGATAACACGCTTTGCTTTTCAAACACGCCAAGTCTGTAATTGTACTTCAAATTAGGGCTGAAGAGAAAACTGTCCTGTGTTTCGGTCAGCGGCAGCTCATCGGTCTCCTCACATCTAACAGAAAGTAGCAGAGGCTCAGCATACAGCCTGGGCTCTTCCAACACAAACAGCTCAGAGCCAGAGTCATTAAGCTCCACTGGCTCTAAGAGGTTTGCCCTTCGACAGCCTGGAGCTCCTGTTTAAATTCTCCATGTTGCCACTGGGTTAAACTGGGACATCTTAAAGGCCTGCACAATATTACACAGTAGTTACAGTTAAATAGATGGGTGGGGCCTATTCATGGGTTCAAGTTTCTTGTTTATAGGTGCCATTTTGAGTACTCTCCATTTAAAAGTTATAATAGTAAGTTTTGAATTGTTAATTGCTATGGCGACTGCGCTAATCATCACTCTGAAACCCATAGATATAAAACTATGGGAGGCTTACTGTTTTTGAAAGGAATGTTAAAAATGAAAATCCACAGATGTAGGATGTAATTTGTTAGCAATAAAGCCCAAAGTTTAAATTTATGGCTTAACATAGCTTCAGCTGAAAACAAATGTGCCTTTGTGATTTATTCATGATACCACTTACTGAAACTTTGAGCATCTTGAAAGGCGTTATATAAATCCAGTGGCTGGTTAATGAATTAATTAGTCTTTTGTTTCATGTGGATGGCTCCAGTACTTACAGATGTATAAACCATAAACCAGGCCAAAGCTTCTGCAGTCTGACAGTTAAAGAGCTATTTCTACCATAGAATTTGGAGAATTTTAAACTATGAGCAGTTGAATGTTGTGATGTTACATGAAGTGAACCTACTGCCAAAGTTATTCATTTTACACTTCACCATCTTCATCTTTTGTAAAAATAATACAAGACATTATACACACCTGTTTACTCATCGATGTACTCAAAGGGCTCTGGGGGCTCGGGCTCCTGCTCCTCTTCCTCGATCTTGGGGCCGTGGGCGGAGACAGGCTCCACCAGCTCCTCCTCTTCCTCACTGGTGTCTTTCAAAATGATGATCCCACCAGTGTGAAGCTATGAACACAACAAGAAATCCAATGTTCATTTTCAGAGTTGCTTTTAATGGTGCATGAAATGTTGGCAAATTTTAACAATGATTTGATCAATACATCTGCAGACAGCTTCAAGATGTAGTCCTACCATCTACGATATCAATATTTAGGTTTCGCTGGGATATTTTTCTGCTAAAATCATTGGTGAAGCAAATGATACTATATTATATATTAATATTATTCTATTGCCTCAATGATTTATTTAATTATTATTATAAGTTAAAACCAGGTGAAACTGAAGAGCACAGAGCGCACGGAACCATTGCGGAGCCTCATTTCTCTTTTGGGACATATTGGTGTGCAGTTAAAGCAAGTAATTTTTCTGCTTGAAATAACATTCTTTATTTACTATGAAAAATTACTTTACATAATCACCAATATGCTTTTAAGGATATTTTATGGAAGGTAAAATGCGAAAAAGATTACTAGATTAATTGAAGTAAATAATCGCTAATTTACTCGATTAACAAAATAATTGTTACAGCTGCTGCCCTAAAATTTAGCAAGCTCTGTGCAACAGGAAACATCTTTTTATCATCTATAATCGACTATACACTAAACAGTGACCAGATTTCAAGTCAAAAACAGACTTCCTCAGTGTTCTGAATGGAAAACAGACTCACAAGCAGAGTTGCCAAGTCTGCTTCTTTATAGCAAATTTGGGCTTTTGGAAAGTTGTTTGCAAGTTTTGACGGCTTTGAGTTTTTTGGGCTTGCTCTCGAGAGGCATGAGGGACAAAACATGCGCTATCCTTAACACAAACAGATGATGTCATACGGTGGCTGTTTTTACAGAACCAGTGTCACCAGGCCTTAAATGTATTGTAGGAACTTTGACATTTACTGAAACACCAAAGAGGGAAGAGGATGCCAGAATCAACTAACCTGATCTCAATTTAAAATATTTATTTAGAAAGAAAAACACAGTTTGGGGATAATCTTCCACTATTAAAAATCATTATATCATCATTGAAGTTGCCCAGACAGATGCTGGAACATTCACTCTGGTCCTGAAGCAGTAACTGTGGTTATTTGAGTAAAGTCATCATCACATTTTCCAAATAAATAATTTAAATGAGGAATTTTCACTCAAAGTTGAATTAAACACAGCTCAGTCAGATCTGATAATGTGTGATTACCGCTTTAAAGGGCTGGTAGCGGCAGCTCTCGGGCATGGTCAGGACTTTGAGCTGAGCGGGCATCGCTCGTGCCGGGTTTTCAAGCAGCTGGAAGTTTGGCTCAACCTCTTTCTTCTTCTCTTCATCCTTTTTCTCCTTTTCCTTCTCTCCTTCTTGGACCTCCTGCAAAGATGGGCACACACTGAGTACAGTAATTCTCAAATCTGTATCACAATACTAATATTTCAAACTTAATTTCGATACTTAAAAAAAAAAAAAAAAAAGACTTGATTAATAGAGATTATGACTGACAGGTTTGTGGTGCGATTTTAGCTCCCACAGATAAATGCAGTCACTGACACTTAACCCACCTTGTCCCCAGTGTTGTATGAATGTGAGTGGGAGTGTGGTTCCTTGAGGTAAAATACTTTGAGTGCCTTGAAGGTGGAAAAGAGCTATATAAACATGTGATCATTTACCAAGAAAATGCTTGATTAATACAGATTATGATGCCAAATAACACTTTTTAATACAATAGACAACATTTAGACAACACAAATGATCAGTTTAGATATAGCTCAAGACCAACTATTCATTTCTAGTATTGATTAGTATCTGGGCATCATTTTTGACAACCCCACATCAAATACTGTTCCGAAATTCAGAACATGCTAAATGGTCCATGTACCTCAATTTGTCACTCAACTGTTTTTAGTGAAATCATCTGAGATCATAAACTGGAGGTGTTAAATTTGCATGCTAACCCATCAGCACTACATAACATGGCACAATGTATTCAACACAATGTTATAATCCAAAGACAAATCGCACCAAACATTTTACAAGTCGTTGATGGAGGACCTCTGGACATTGGTTACAAGTGCGCACACTGCCAGAGTACTGTCAATGCTTGATGTTTTGGTCCAAGAATATAAATATTTTAGTCTATTGGTTCTCTGTTGGATACCACCTTTCTGAAGTTGTTGATTTAAGCGAGCCTTACCACTTCCATCTTCTCCTCCTCCTTTTCCTTCTTTTCTTTCTCTTTCTTCTTGGCTTTGGCCGTGATGGAAAGAACAGCAGTGGACACCTGCCAGACAGACATTTAACATCTCATGTAAGATAATACTGAAGACACCATAATCTCATCTGCAAACATGGCTCCAAGCTTATGAAACTAGTCAACCACAATATAATCAGTAGTGCTATCCGCGCGTTATATTCAGAGAGCATGTCAGACTGGTAAGTAAGAGAACGAAGAAAAACAGACCTCAGATGCTACAATAATACACACAGTGGGCACAAAAATGAGTAAAGGTCGAAAATGATTGATAATGATTCATGGACTATTTAGTCGAGAAGGAGAGAGACTCAAAACAGGCCTTTTGTTCAGTTCTCACCTTTTCTTTCTCTTTTTCCTTTGGAACCTCCAGAGCGGGCGGGTAAGCGAACGTAGAGGGCTTGCAGTTGGAGCGGTACTGAACTTTGGGCATCTGGACAAGATGACAAAAAAAGATCCATTGTTATTAACACTCATCAGATTCAATAAAAAGTCAGAATTTTGACAAAGGAGGTTCTAGTAAAAAATAAAATCTTAACATTACATCGCATTACATCATCTAAGAGCATATCTATGGGTTTCACAGTGATGAAAAATTAACACCATTGCCATAGCAATTATCAGCTGAGCTAAATAAATCTTTTGAATGATGAAAAATGTCCTCGAAATGTTGCCTGAATTGAAACCCATGAATAGAATTAAGGCCAACATTTTTAGCAATAATGTAGCTTTGAGGTTGGTTATTACAGGAAAAAACATTTCTGTCAAGAGGAGACTAACAGTGAACTAATAATTGTCAAATCAAATCAATTGATAAAAGAAATGGAACCGAATGTGCATCCTTAACATTGATCAACACAAACAGTCAAAATTATATTGACAGCAAGGTAGAGGTTTTCCAGTTTGTAGGTCATCACTTGCCCTTTTATCAACTCTGATTAGATTGGGAGGATACAGCAGGACCCACAGGGGACCAGTTACAGTCTATGATCTCATTGTACAGTTGTTTCTCTGCAGCACAGTGGCAGAGTGATAAACAGGTGTGTGCTGTTTGAATCTGGAAGTCTTTACACTCCCATTTATACCCTCACGAGGCCCCTCCTGCTGTAGATCCCACTGTACACCAAATATTCAGGTCTCCCTGGGGCCTGATGCTGCAGATTTGGGAGGCTAAGCTGAGACAATGGCCACTGCTTGTTCTTCAAGTCATTCTGATCCTGGGATTAGTTTGTGAGAGCCCACATAAGACCACCTTGTTAGGGTTTCACTGCTAATAAAAGCTCGAGCCAATGCTGGAATATAAGGCAAACTTTTTTTCAGCAGTCATTAAGTTTTGCAGCTGTATAAAGATGTCAATATTACTTTGTTAATCAATAATAATTATCATTGAAGTCACAAGTTAAATCGTAAGGACTAAACTCCTGCTTAAGGTATGTTCATACTTTGTTTGGGATCGGTTTGAGTACTTATGTAGATATCGTTTGTTTCTAGTCCTGGTTGAGTCCCTAATTTGCTAATTGTACAAGTGAAAATCCACCCCAACTTTAGTTTATCATGAGGAAAATTTCATAAAGCTGTTCACATACTCGTGGAGGAGACATTGACATGAATGAAAGTGAAACTGAAATTGTCCGTCTTTTTTATTATCAGTAATTGTAAAAATTTTAAATTGTGACGCTTTTACTCACTGTATTGTAACACTAGACTTAACATTACCTTGAGGTCTTTGTTGAGGCCGATGATGGCGGTGGGGGTGAAGGCCAGGGACAGGAAGTGGGACAGAGGGAACCAGAACCAGAACTGTGTGAAGACGAGCAGGCCCACCACAGAAGGCATGTGAGTGTGGCCAGTCCTGGACTGCAGAGTGATGGTCACATTACGCCCACCTGTACAGAAAAACACAGTGAAATGAAGTACGGCTATATTTTTTATACAATTATGTTTTTAAGCATTAATTTCGCCAAGGCAACAGTGCTAGTTTTAAACATTACAGATCACGAATTTGACCTCAACTAAACCTGCTTAAAATGTATTGCCTTTTGAAATATCCATCTTCAATGACCTCAACAAGCAAAACAATAGACTGTAATTTTACAGGAAAAGATTTATAACTGCAAAGACATGTCTCCCACATCCTGGCTTGGACCAACGTCAAGTTTGCTCAGTAGCATCTGGGATGATCAGCTAATCATCATTTAAATTTCCCCCATCTACGCAACATATACTTACAATATAATGTTTTGTTTTCTCAGCATATATCGTATTTGTTTATGTAGGTTGAAACATGTCATTTTTTACAAAACACAATAGAGGGTGGCAGACTCCAGCGGAAAGAAGGAATAGGAAGGAAAGAAATAGGAGGCAACTGGACATGTCATCTTTGAGATACTGAGACATAACCTTTAAAAGACAATAAAGGTGAAGAAACCCAGACTGATACCCAACCACAACACAAGATGAACTTTATCCCTTTGTCCTAACTTGCACTCTTTTTCCTGAAGTCAATGAAATCCTTTCAAAGTGACACTTATGTTAGCAGGAGCGAGGACTAGGCCAATTACACAGAATGAACAATGGCCAGAATGAGTCAATGCCCACAAGTTTACAACATAGTAATGTGCAGCTCAAGAGTCTCTTTAAAAGATGAGAGCTCTTCACTAGTCACATTCATTCTTGAATGGATATACAGTAGTAACATACCTCAGTGTTGGATTTAACAGAACAAGTCTAAGGGAGTGTGCGCGCGTGTGTGTGTGTGAGAGAGCAAAAACATTTCCTAGGTAATGAGCAGCAGCGATCACGAAACTCGCACTAATGGTTTCCGCCCATCAAATTATACACAATTACTGCTGCACCTCAAAAACACCTTATCCTCCAAGAAGCAGAGCAAACGACTAGTAAGCTATGTGGTGGAAAATGACAATTAGCAACAAAACATGCCACTTATAGTTTGAAATCAAATCCTATATTCAATTTTTTTTTACTCTAAAATAGTAAAACTAAATATTCTTTGTATGTGGCTGTTTGTTACATTAGTTTAACTTATTCCTTATGCTTCAATTCAGAAGATTCATTTCAGTAAGTTGAGGATGTGAGGAATGGTGTCCTGTCTGACCACATTTGATAACATTAAGGATTTCACTGTTATGTTCATAGTCCCAATAATTCTTCACACAATTCTAACACTTAAAAGCAGTATTGTACCATATTTCTTAATCTGAAATAATTCTCCAGTAGTAGATCATGCTATGTTTTTAACTAGTGAGAGTCACTATTTCTTAAAAGCATGCCTGGTGCTCCAGACATGCTTTTCTGAGCGCAGTGCAACACCTGAGAGTATTTTGACAGGAGTATGTAAACAGAACTGGTTTCCTTCTGGTGTGGCGCTGCGTTTGTGTTAGTGCTGGGAGTTTCTACATTTTGTATACATGTGACTATGGGTAAACTGGGACTGTATGGCCATGTAACCATATGTGATAATGTGCAGTTCTGTAGACCTCACACACATAACATAAAGGCTGAGTCCACAAACACAGAGGCAATCAGACAAAGACTAATCACGAGGGGAAACCAAGACAGCCGTGTCAGAGTACAAACTGACCAAAACTGTTACACCCCAGGGTCTGCTCCAGTCACTGCATGGGTGGTCAAGTCTGAAGTGAAACTAGTCTTTACACTTTAGAGGTGTTCCACTAATACTCTTAAATTAGCTGAAGTTAAAAGTAAATTAGATTTGTTGCCTGCATACAAACCTGCATCAAGTATTCCCTGAGCCAGGATTGCCCCAAACTTGGCCATGACATCATCATGCTTGTCGTTGATCACCTTTGCGTACAGTTGCCTGAACTGGTTCACCTAGAAAAGGGGAGCGTGTTACACTTGTGCCTCAAAACATTTGATCCACAAAGGAAATTATTTCAATGCAACCAATCATTTCTACAAATTTACAACATCACAAACCTTTTAAGAATTAAGGAAAAGGAGTTACCTTTGGACAGGTGACTTCACTTTGCTGGATCATGATAAGGGCTGAGGCGATGAGTGCCCCTTGTCTCACATAGTTGACTGGGTCGTTGGTCATAGGCTCCAGCAGATTGATGGCCTCCTGATGGTGAATGGCCATAATAGGGACATGATGATTAGTTTACAATTAAAATGGTTCACAATTAATGAACCAAAGAGCCTGAGAGATCTAAATAATTCATTTGTACAGACGGTAGTATGTACACACATAAAAAATAATAATTAATGGGTTCTAAAATATAAAGAAACGTTTCAAACCAAAACATCGGGCTAGATTTTACAAACACTGAAAAGGATATCAACGCAGGCAGCCAGACCACACAAATTAATGACATTAGCGTCAAGCATATCTGGTTGCCCCTGACGACTGAGCATAGGCCCTGGTTTCTCAGTTTCCGCTCATAACAATTTTGAGCAGAGCTGTGAAAAGAGCAGTGCCTCCTTTCAAAAGTTATTTGTTTGCAATGCGATGTAATTACTGTATGGACTGGATCAGGAAAAACAGGGGAGACAAAATAAACAATTCTATCAATGTTCAGCAGTGTAACTGATTGTACCTGGCTCCTGTAAGACATGGATTCACCAAAACAGTGAACACACTTGTCGGTCTGTCACGATAATTGCTATATTGACTTAATGTTCAATACATGATAAATGGAAAAATCGAAGAGTTCAATAGCAAAAACCGGTATTGCCGTTTTGAAATTTTTTTTTTCCATCTTACAGCGATGTAATCCACTAAACATTATTGTATTTGATAATAATATTTTGGTAGACTTTCCTCAGAAAACACAATTCAATCACACCACAGTAAATCATACGTTAAAAACATTCTTTAAGATGGGACAGTCACATAATAATTATTAAACTAGCACTAGAGACGTATAAAGTCATATCTGAATTTTTTTCGCATGGCAAATTTGTAGTACATATCCAGCAGAGTGACAGGAAAGGTCACATCGTAGGGCAGGTTAAAATGGTTCAAATCAAAAGAGTTACACAAAAAACACATTTTATACACATTATTATACACATTATTTATGTTGTGTTTACTTGTAAACACAACATAAAATGAACCTCTTAACCCATCAACTGAAGTTATTCATGTAGTCGTAATGGATGATAAAGTGCAGGAAAAAAACTGTTTACCTTATTGCCTGTGCCAGCACAGCAGATGCCCAAAGCCATGGCAGCTCCACAGCGCACATGAGGGTTGTAGCTCTCAGAAAGAAGGGACACCACACTGGGACATTGCTCTGGGGTCCTACAACAAGACAATATGGAATTTGGTCAATGGTACCAGACTACACCCAGTTCAAGTTGTGAAATAGTATTAAAGATGTGCATAGTTAACATTTCAAGTCAAAGCTGCTTCAATTCATTACAAGACTCTAAAGAAAAAAAAAAATTACTTTCCCTGTTAAATGCTACGACATTATGACGCTATACTTGGGGAGAGAATAGAAAGTGACAAATCCAAACAGTGAGGTGACTGAGAGGGGGGAAATGACCTCCCAGAATGGCTGGCATGCTGCCAGAAAGAAGCCTGCTCTCTGTTTAGTGCAGAGTGAGTCAAAGGCAGGAGCAGGGGGGAGGAGAAGATGTGCGCTCCAGACGCGAGACAGGATCCCGATCAGATGCTGTAAGAGGAGAACAGGGAACGCAGTGGAGGAGCCTAATCATCTGAACCTTTGAAAATCTCTGACCGTGGGGGTGATGCAGAACAAAACTGGGGCTTTATCCAAAATGTGGAACCAAAACAAATTCCACATCACGGACCGCTTCAGACGTGGAGAGATTTAGGCGTCTCTGAGGGACAATTTCTGTGGCATTTCTCTTTGGAAGCTGAATATAAAGTCCAGGCAGGTTTTCTTAGACGCAAAAAGAAAAGTCGATTGGTTTGCTTCTTATTGTGGGGTAAGAAACTTTCATGAAATTATACCAATTTATTAAACATAATAGTAAAATAATATGTGCTGATTTAAAGAATTGATTGAAATAATTCCTATTTTACAGGTGTTGGACCACATTAGACAGGCAGTAACAACGAAAAGGAACAAAATTTGGAGATAGCAGTTTTGGACTTTTTGGCGATGAACCCATTATTTTTGGAGTTGAGCATCTATCTAAAGGATGTAGTATTGTTTGCAGTCTGCGGTGGGCCTGTGTGACACAGTGACCATGCCATACGACACAGTTCAACCTCAGACCTCTACGCCCCAAACCGCACTCGGACCTGCTGTCCTCCCTGCAGTAACATGTGTCACTCAGAGGTGGGTGCACTCCCACCCAACAGCTCCAGAGTGGGAGAGGACCCTGGGATTGGGCTACAGTGGGCCGCTCTCCTGATCGTCATGGTGATTATTCCAACTATTGGAGGAAACATTTTAGTCATTCTTGCTGTGTCACTTGAGAAAAAGCTGCAAAATGCCACAAACTATTTCCTGATGTCTCTGGCTGTGGCAGATCTGCTGGTGGGACTTCTTGTGATGCCCATCGCCCTGGTCACAGTCCTCTACAGTAAGTGTTACAGCAAATCATAAAAGGTACTTATACAATACATATATCACAGGCAAAGAATCGCACAGAGACATTTGGACTCCACATCAGGCATCTGTTTTATCAATGTAATGCTACTGTACTACTGTCAAAGACCTCTATAGCTCTGCCCCTTTACTTGAGAGCATTTTAAGAAACTCATCTTAAAAACCCACATCATAATGGCGAAAGGTGAGATTATGTCAAGAGTGAGATTATTTTTGCCATTTGCAAAACATCCTACTTCAGACATACAAATGCATAGCTGTAAAACAATTCAATATTTAACATAGGTAAAGAATGACACTGAGCTAGTGAGAAATCACTTTTGGAATATGGAATGTTTTAGAGTGCATTTGCACTGGCATAAAAGCCAGTCAATTTTAAGCCTAGTACTCAAAATAAACATTACTGCAGAGAATAGGCTCCATATACGCATCAAGCCTTTAGTTTTATAAACATCTAGCGAAGCCCATTTTATTCCAGGAAAGTTATTTCTCTGGGAGCTAAACAAAAATCAATCTTCATGTGTGGTATGTTTATGTGCTTTGTTCTTTAAAGCCCCAGTTCTAGTTTAAGAATTAAGAGATTAGTTTCACCAAAACCTTTAAAATTGCATAGCGAATGTTTGATTAAATGTAATGTTATCTTTTTTTATTGCCATTAGACTCCGAATGGCCTCTTCCGGAGTTTGTCTGTCCTATCTGGCTCTTCCTGGATGTGCTGTTTTCTACAGCCTCCATCATGCATCTCTGCGCCATCTCACTGGACAGATACATCGCCATCAAGAAGCCCATTCAACACAGCCAGTACAAGTCCAGAGCCAAGGCCTTGGTGAAAATTGCACTGGTGTGGCTAATATCCATTTGTAAGCATATAACTTTATATATGACCCTTTAGGGACGCACCATTGCAGAAAAACATTATAAAATAAAATTATTACTTATATATATATATATATATATATATAATATGTATGTATAGATAGATATTAATGAAATTTTTCTGACTTGCAATTAAATTGCAATTTAGGTTTTTTCAAGCTTCAGTCTACAGTGGACATATTAAATTCATCCGGGGGTATAACCAATTAAATAATAAAATAAATAATAGAATTTTAATATTTAGCAAGGTGTATTTTTCTACATAAACCAATGGGAGGTTTGTTGTTTGCTGAGGACTTAGCTTACAGCTTTCATTGTTTGAAATGTAATGACCTGAATTGTGATTTAAATGTTATTTTCCAGGTATTGCCATTCCAATACCAATTAAGGGTCTTCAGAATTACCCTCTTCCAAACAACATTACATTCAACAGTAACCACACGTGCCTGCTGAAGACCGACACTTTTACGGACTTCATCATGTTTGGGTCTTTGGCAGCATTCTTCATCCCTCTGACCATCATGATGGTCATAAATTTGCTCACAGTCCAAGTGCTGCGTAAAAAGGTGCATCTGCTTAGGTCCACAGTGACTCAGCGACTGAGCTATCCCAATGTGTTTACAGTGTTTCAAAGGGAACACCCCGGGAGTGTCACCCACTCTCACCAAGAGCAAATGTTAGACCTCAGGTTACCATGGTTACAAGAAAAGCCCAATACAGGGCCTTTGCACTCATTTGCAGGTGGAGAAGTGCCTATCCGCAGAATGTCCACTATGGGCAAGAAGTCAATGCAAACTCTTAGCAATGAACAGCGGGCCTCTAAGGTTCTAGGCATCGTCTTTCTCCTGTTTGTGGTCATGTGGTGCCCATTCTTCATCACCAACATCACCTCTGTGCTGTGCACCAGCTGTGACGTGAACCTAATCGCCCGTCTCATGGAGGTCTTTGTTTGGGTCGGCTATGTGTCCTCAGGCATAAACCCTCTGGTGTACACCCTGTTCAACAAAACATTCAGGGAGGCATTCACACGCTACATCACATGTCAATACAAAAACTACAGGCCCCAAGTACAATTCAGGCCGCCAGTGTCATCCACCACAGAAAGAACACTCACACGGATGTCATTTCAATCTTCAATGGCTGAAAACTCAACACTGTTCAAGAAACATGGGATGAGGAATGGCATCGGAGTCAGCTACCAAAGCCCACTGAGGTGCAGACAGGCCACTAGTCAGGCAGCTGCTGCTGTGGTTTTGGACACATTGCTCCTGACGGAAAATGTGGACTGTAAACATGAGGAAGATGTCAGCTGTGTGTAGTTCCAGTAAAACAAGTCAAAAAGAAGTTCATCTGTTTTAAATATGGTCAGAAAAAAATCTGCAATGTGGATTTAAAAAAAAACAAAAACATTTTGTGTTCCTATAACATGACAAAGTAAAATCAATGTGAGCGGTCCACAATCAATTTACTTACTGACAAACTATACTAAACTATACAAAGCAATTATGGTGACAAATTTGACTGTCGCATTGTGGGTTGGAGGGAAATGCGCAGTGTAAAAGAGGTCAACTGTGTTTTAGTCTGGGCATCTTTATAAACATCAAAAGATTTATATTCAGTTTCTTGCAGCCCCTTGACCATAGAACCATTTATGGTTTATAAATGTTTTCAGAGCAGTGGTTTAACAGTGGTATGAATTCAAAACAGTCATTAAGACTCAGTAACTATAATTACTATCATTAAAATATGGGGTGTGAAACTGACCTTTAGCGTCATCTCAAATATTAAAATGAGGATGTAAACATTTTAGCACTGGTCCTGGTGTTTGGCAGTGGGCAAACATGGTATTGTATACATTTAAAATATCTATTCTTACCTGAATAAGATAAATCCAATTGACTCCACAGCTGCCCTCCTAACATCATCGTTCACATCACTTACCTAAAAACAAAAATCCAAAATCGTTATTTGAATTTGAATGAGTAGAGCACCACCTACTGGACAAGTTAAGTAAATAAGTAAAACTGATTCCTGATCTCACTCGCAGTCTATCCAAAACAAGTTTTGGTCATACAGTACATAAAAATCATTTACAGGGATAAGTAGTTCCACAAATTAATAGCAATAACTTCATGAATCTAAACAGTAGCACCTTTTATTTGCACCACAGATACGGTCTTGTTTAGTTTCTGCCAGCACAATAAACCTGTCCTGCTAATGTGTATGTGTTGTGAAAATGGTCAAACAACTCACAGCAACATGCAGCAGGCGTCTTATGGCCTTATTGTTCCCCGAGCCACAGTAAGCCATGCCAACCGTGTACATACCAGAGCGCCTCAAAATAGGGTCCTAGTAAAGAGAAAAGACCACAAGTTCATGATGATAAAACTGAGCTCATTTTTTACTCCTTTGTTTAAGTGGCAATACATTTTTTCCATGTATTTGAGCAAAGTTTGTTTTGTCATAGCCAAAATGAAGCTGCTGTGTGCTGTCTATATCCAATTATACATTATTTTATCATCTGACAACTAGGAAGTGCACTGACTCTCAAAATTGTGAAAAAGTGAATAAACTCATCGCAAATAACGATGTTAGGAATGGATAAGGAAAGGAGGAGGAGAACATGGAACTGTTCCAGAAAAAAAAGTGAAAAGCAGAACCAGTAAGAAAAAAAACCAAAAAAAAAAAAACAGGTATAGCACCTTTCAGGATTAGTATGCATCACAGGGGTGGGGTCAAGTCTTAATAATAATAATTTTTTACCACTACTACTACTATTATTATTAAAAATAGCAATAATACCTTGTCTCTACACAGGCTCTCTATTAGTGCATCCGCCTCCTCCATACGTCCATACATGACCAGAGCAATGCCTACAGCCAGGCCACGCAGGATCTTCTCGTGCTGAGTCTCCTGAGCGTAACCAACCATGTCCTCAATGGCCTGGGCAGACTTAGACCCAAGCATGACAAGCCCCAGGGCCAAACCTGCTGCTTCACCTGGAGGCACATTTAAAATATAACTTTCTCATCAGACCAAAGTTTAAATTGCACTGTTGTGCCACCCACTCACCAGTGACAGCATCATCCTGGTAGAGGTTTGACTTGAGAAGGTCATAAACATCCTGCCTCGCTGTACCCAGAGCAGCCAATCCGAGACCAAGGGCACCTCCATGACGGACAATCTGTAAGTTATAAACATGACAATAGTGATTAAAATGGTGCCAGTAAATGTTCAATGAATTTGTTTAAAACAAACTCACGTCATTGCTTGCATTCTTAAGTTGTCCTAGCAAGTAGTCGATGATGTCGCCACCGTGGTTAGCATGAATCAATCCCAGCGCATAAAGACCACCTCCCTCCTGATAGGCAGAGCCAGGAGAGGTGTCTTTTGGCAAGTAAGTGGCCATTAACTGAAGTGCCTCCTTCTCATGACCCTAGATACAAAAGATTATTTAGCTAAGTAATTTTTAGATATGTTTTCAATAATGTAGTCATACCTTGTGGATTACACCAAGGCTTGCTGTTGCTGTGAATTTTGCCCAGTTTGTGGCTCTGGCTAACCATTCCAAATTTTCCCTTGGGAAAAAGAATTACAGATCAAACCTTGATATCTAACTATTTTTCTAAACACCACTTTTGTGGACTTACCTGAGGAACTGATCACTTGTGGTTCCTGTGTGCATGAAAGAATTGGCAATAACTGTGGCTGTGTGGCAAACAGAATTTCGAACTGCATCCTGCAATACAAGAGAAACGGAACATTATATTTAAGCATTAGAGCACAAAGAACTATGTTGTTAGACTCACTTTTGTGTTTTTCAGAATCATTAAATCTGTGTTGTTGTTTCGAATTAGAAACTGCAAATGTAACTCAATAGCCATTTCTCCACTTAGGATTTTGATCATCTTGGCATTCTGGTCCTTAGGGTCATCTTTCTACAAAAACAAAGCAGAACAATGACTAATGTAGAAAATCTTCTGTTACATCTACAAAATTAAATTTAAAATTAAGCTTACTGAATCTGATGGTTTTCCAGCAGGGGAAATTCCTGGCTTATCATCAGTGTCCATTGCCTCACTGTCTCAAAAACATCCATGTCAGGTTAGGATTAACATATTAGCAAAGATGGATAAAACTACTACTGCAGTGCTGACTATGTTTAATTCTTTCACCTGTCTTTGTCTGATGTTGGCACTGTGCCTGTGTTGGTGGATCCAGGAACGGACGGGATAGGTGTCCCAACTGTGCGAAGATTCTGAATCACAGAGGAGAGAAACTGCTGGCTGGCGCTCTCATAAAGATCAAAACAAATCTGATATGCCATCAGCAGATTATCCTCTTTCACCAGTTTCTCCAAAATATCACTGACAGCCTGAGGGTCATCCAGGAAAATCAGGCACTAGAAAAGAAGAATAAAGAATTAGAGAACTGGTTTAGAAAAATCATTGTGCAAAGCAAAGTAATAATAGCAAAAATACCTGGCAAACATTAATGAAGTCTGGCTTTTCCAAATTCATATAGAGTTTAACCAGGACACGCAGAACTTCATTACGAAACTTCTTGTTTTGCATTAAAGACATGCAAACCTTCAAACTGTAGGCAAGAAGGCCACTCACATCGTTCTGCATGAGAGAGAAGGTTAATAATTGATCATATGTGTCAAATCAGTGCTTTACATATTTTTTCTGATAAAAATGGCTCACCGATTCTAAGATAGTCTTCTCAAACATGTCAAGGCGTCTCGTTTCCAAGGCGATGCCAATGGCTTGCTTGTACTTATGGTCATCAAGGCAACGCAAAAACATTTTGTTGACAATTCCCTCAAGACGGGGATCAATGCTTTTCTTCTCCTCATCTTCGGGTAGTTCAGCATTCTCCACCCGCAACTTTGTGTAATGGTCAATACATTTGGCTAGAAAACAAAAAGATAAAAACATTTGATAAAAGTAATTTTACCTCAAGTGGATTTCAGCTGTGTAAATTAGTTCTACTAGGACTCACCGATGATGGTCTCCACATATTCAGAGTCATCAGTTACATTGAAGAGATCTCCAGCTCCAAGAGCGTAGTTCAACGACTCCTCAAAGGCTCCCAGGTGGTAGAAGACTTTTGAGGCCACTAGGGCAGCAAATTCTCTACTACGGAATGATTCATCTTCATACAACACCTCACTGGACAAAGAGTATTACAATAAAAGGAGTAAGAATGGTACATTTGGTAGAAAGATACATTACAAAGACACCATGTAAACGGTAACTTACATTTTGTCAACTGATCCTGAAATTTCAGCCCAAAAGTCATTGACTATAGAGTCCAGTTTGTGAAGAGCAAACTCCTTCAAAAGAAATACATTATAAGCCATTGAAAAGGTGTTCATATCTAAACCTGCATGTCTGAACTGCTCATAAGAAAATTTCTAGTGATTACAGTATACTTCTTAAACTATCAAAAGCTAATGAAGAATTGAAATCACAGTCCACTCAATAGATGATGTTTAAAGACACATTTGTATCAATATACCTTGAGCTGTGGTTCATCTTCATCAAGAAGTGAAATAATCCCAGCTGAAAAAAGAAACACTCTGTAATAAGGCTATGGATAACTTGACCTTTGTTTTCTTATAAACAGATTGAAAAAAACACATTAAATGAACATATATGTTAATTTATTGTTACTAACACCACTTTCTTGAAATACTAAACGCAGCTCAGTGGTAGACGTCCTAAATCTACAGTGACAGCGTCAAAATGGATATGCACAGTAGTGACAACAATCAGTTAAAAATCCCACTAAAAACTATTAAGGTGTAACCGAGTTGAGTGAGGGTTGTCAAAAAGACTAGTTAGAGTTTTATGGACAGTAAACATGCTGTCATTAGCTTAGCATCACTGAATAAATACGCCGTGTGACTCAGCTAAATCAATGGGAGCTAGCTACATTTGCTGTTACCAACATAAAAATACCTACCGGCGGAAGTAATCATGATTAAATCCAAAAGCCCCGCAGACCCACGTCTAGGGTTACGTTTTAATATCCCTGCTGGGTTTTAGATCGCAAAAATATCTTGTTTTTACGACTTCTATAGGAGCAAAACACCTGATTGCCGAAGCCGCTGCTAACTTCTTTCTGTATAATGCCGAAGCGAGGCCCCCGTAAAGGACCCCAAAATAGGCTGTCCTTATTCATGCCTTATGATAAATAAAAAATACGGAAATATTTGTCACCTGATCCAATGTTTGATGAGTAGAATATACATATAATTTATTACGGGACTTATGAGGTATTTGAATGTAACTATAAACATCGCCATGCTTCAAACATGCGTATTTTCTGAATAATGTATCCAAATGTGAACAGGCGTAATGAACAGCTGACTCTGTTGGAGTCTGTAAATGTCAATTCACTGTGCCATGTTAAAATAAATACTACCACTTACCTTACTTATTACACAAATGACTATGATTTAAGATTATTTCAACGTTTGCCATTGGCGCTGAATTTTTAGAAATAGTGAATGTCAAATTGGGTTGCAAACCCAACTCTAAGTAACACCAATGGAACAAATCCCAGAGTTTGAGAATTACTGCTTCATAGGATTGTGGGATGCTCAGATATGGCTGCTCATGGAAACTTCCATGGTGTTACCCTTATTTTATTTTTTCCTTATCTTAAGGCATTTAATATTATTCTTAGTTTAATGTTGCACCATAATGCCAAAGTAAGTTCCTAGTTGGTGAATTTTGGTCAGACAGTGGCAATAAAATATATTCTGAATATAAAAGATTAGGCCTACTAGTGTTGTTGGAAAACAATACGCAAACCATTAAAATGTTAATAAAGGCTGTTTTATTCATAATTTCAGGTGAGCAATTGGCAGTGCTGGTTTAGACTCATCCATAGAAAAGACAATAACCAATGTGGTTAAGTATTTATGGATGAATAGGTAGACATAAAATCTACATAAAAGTAGTTACAGTCAGTATCTGTTAAAAGTAGCCCACTTGTCCAAAGCACAAAATAGATTAAATTAATATTTCAATAAAGCTTGGTGAAACCATTTTTAGTATAAAAAGTTACAAACTATATGTTATACTTTCCTTATTAATCTTTCCTGCATATTACATAAATATTGTACATTTCAAGTAGATACACATCTAAACATCCTTGTGGCAATCCACCATTAAGCCATTTTTAAGCCTTAAATACAAAGATTAAGGTCCACCAGACTATGTTAGCGGTCTTTTACAGCCAACTCTTCATCCACCGTATGAGGGCCAACGGACTGGTTATAGGTTTTCAAGGGAATGTTCTCCTCTAGGTCCTTGGGATTGCCTGAAAACATGTAAAATACAATTTTAAAACAGTGTAGAGGTATTTTCTCTGCTATGTCTGTAGGTAATGTGACACAGCAACATTCTTATTTGGGTAGAATCAATCCTGTTCTAAACTATGGACCAAAACTACTCAGATGGTTATTTGGCCCAGTGCTGCTACCTGATTGCCAGTTGTCTGTAGAGTTGCTCTTTGCTCGGTCTCTTGGTGCTCTTCTGATAGGTCCAAGTAAACATTGGAATGGCCAGAAAAGAGAGTTCCCTCTATGCCCTGTATTATCTGTGAAGACAATAAAACATGTTTATACAGAGTTTATCAGAAGGCTGTGATGAATGGTGCTTTGTCTGAAGCCTTTGTGTGGACAGACTTGAAAATGAGGTCTTGTGAATGTCATACATTAACCCAAATAAGTGGAGTGTATACAAACTATTAGAATTCTTTCATGATACTGTTCATTATAGAATTTTGTAAGAAAACATGCTTGACACCGTTAGTGCCTAGGATTAAAACTTTATATTGATTTTAAACCTATTCTTTTTCACTGCCACTTCTAACACATGGTCTATGAATGGCAAAACTGTTAAAGCCCTGCGTGCCAGTACACCTGCTGTTCTGGACGAGTAGATGACTCTACAGAAGTTTTTCTTGATTTCAAGTATTTCCTCTTCTTTCTTGGGAACGAAGCTCCCGATCCACATAGAGTCTGGAACATGTCTGTGAAAGACAGAGCGCATCATGTTCTCAAGGACCACCGCGCACTGCTTGGTTTCTGCGCTCTCTAAACTCGTGCGTATTAATCCAATGAGAGCAGGCTGTGCATTTTGGGCACGCTTTGTCCGCGCTTTTACGTCTTTGAGGATCTCTTTTAGGCACACCAGATTTGAATGACACTTCAGAAAAGTATTCCTGAAAATGAATATAATGACAGGAGAGTCGATAGTTCTTTTTGTGCTATAAATGTCCCTTCTCCACACACTTTTTTGACTGCCATTGCGCGTTTCTCTCCCTATTTCACTTGGGTTTGTCACAGCTTTTGGTCTCACGGTTAAAGGCAGATTCGTGGCTTGTCTTGTTTTGCAGGATGCAAGGTTCTCATTTTCCGTGTCACAGTGAGTATTTGTATGAGCGGAATGTGGTTGTCCGTTTGGGAAGCTGGTTTGACTAAAAACGTCGCGAAGGAACTCTTGCAAAATCCCAGCGTCATCGTCCTCTTTACTTTTGCCAACGTCGCTGACCAGGTGTATCCTTTCTCTTCCTCCAATTTCAGCTAAAATCTTCTGAAACTCCTTCTCTCCTTCGTAAATCGTGTCTTCAAGATGACACGGCTCAGCCATCGCGGAGGTGCAATCACGGCTGCGCGGATCCTCTTTGAACGTGCAGACGTGCACCAGCGCCTTCCGGTCCGGACGCACAGGAACCACCCACGATGAAGAGGACAGGAGACGGGGCGGGACATGGGTCAATCCAGAACTCCATTGGACATCCAAGTGGAGGGTCAAAAGACCGATCAATTATGTTTTTGAGCTGGACAAATAGTAACACAGTTAACTCTTTTTTTAAATATTTCTTTCAAATCTTTCAGAACTTCACAACGTTTAATAAACAACAACAAAAAAATATTGAAACAAATAAGGCTGCATAAACAAATACTCTCAGGTGTGGTTTATTTTTGTAAAAAGATGAATAATCAGGCACAATAGGGACAAGCAGGATAGGGCTAACATGGACTGATCTCAAAACATAGCTGTGCTTTCAGACAAATTCAGGATGTGGTGGAGACTTTTTTGATTCCCAGGACCCTCATGGAGAACAGTCCTGCCTTGTTTCCGACATTGTAGAGTCCAGGCTAGACGATAAATAAAGCAAGAAAACAATCATGAGAACCAGCTTTTATTTTAAAAGTAAAGTTAAGCTCCCTCTCCATCAAACTCAGCTGTCCCAACCTAATCCTCTAATCTTCTACGTCCTGTTAATTAAGTGTGCTCCCATCTTGTACTATTCTATGCATGTGTGTGTATGTGAGTAACAGGTCTCTGTTTAAAGTAGAGGTTGTTTATTTACCCTTTGCTCTTTACACTGTTGAAGCTAAATATTGATTTCAGGCTGAGTTTGTTGTTTTAGGCCATGCGGTTATTTCAAGTCATTGTAACCTCTAACAGGAAGGCATTGTTCTTCTACTGTGCAAGTCATCTTGAACAATAACTTGAGAAATATTTTTAGAACAGTGTATTACTGGAATTATATAGTCCATCCATCCATTTTCTTCCGCTTATCCGGGGCCGGGTCGTGGGGGCAGCAGTCTAAGCAGTGACTCCCAGACTTCCCTCACCCCGGACACGTCCTCCAGCTCCTCCGGTGGGACCCCAAAGGCGTTCCCAGGCCAGCCGAGAGACATAGTCCCTCCAGCATGTCCTGGGTCTTCCCCGGGGCCTCCTCCCAGTGGGACATGCCCAGAACACCTCCCTAGGGAGGCGTCCAGGAGGCATCCTGAGCAGATGCCCGAGCCACCTCAACTGGTTCCTCTCAACGTGTAGGAGCAGCGGCTCTACTCCGAGCTCCTCCCGTGTGACCGAGCTCCTCACCCTATCCCTAAGGGTGCGCCCGGCCACTCTGCGGAGGAAACCCATTTCAGCCGCTTATATCCGCGACCTTGTCCTTTTGGTCATTACCCAGAGCTCATGACCATAGGTGAGGGTAGGAACGTAGATTGATCCGTAAATCGAGAGCTTTGCCTTTGGGCTCAGCTCCTTCTTCACCACAACGGACCGATACAGCGACCGCATCACTGCAGACGCTGCACCGATCCGCCTGTCAATCTCACGCTCCATCCTTCCCTCACTCGTGAACAAGACCCCGAGATACTTGAACTCCTCCACTTGAGGCAGAGACTCACCACCCACCCGGAGAGGGCAAACCACCTTTTTCCGGTCGAGAACCATGGCCTCGGATTTGGAGGAGCTGATTCTCATCCCAGCCGCTTCACACTCGGCTGCAAACTGCCCCAGTGCCTGCTGCAGGTCCTGACTCGAAGAAGCCATCAGGACAACATCATCTGCAAACAGCAGAGATGAAATCCTGTGGTTCCCAAACCAGACCCCCTCCGGCCCCTGGCTGCGCCTAGAAATTCTGTCCATAAATATAATGAACAGAACCGGTGACAAAGGGCAGCCCTGGCGGAGTCCAACATGCACCGGGAACAGGTCTGACTTACTGCCGGCAATGCGAACACAGCTCCTGCTCCGGTCATACAGGGACCGGACAGCCCTTAGCAAAGAGCCCCGGACCCCATACTCCCAGAGCACCCCCCAAAGGATACCGCGAGGGACACGGTCGAATGCCTTCTCCAGATCCACAAAACACATGTGGACTGGTTGGGCAAACTCCCAAGAACCCTCAAGGACCCGATGGAGAGTATAGAGCTGGTCCAGTGTTCCGCGACCAGGACGAAAACCACACTGCTCCTCCTGAATCCGAGGTTCGACTATCGGTCAGATTCTCCTCTCCAGTACCCTGGAATAGACCTTGCCGGGAAGGCTGAGGAGTGTGATTCCCCTGTAATTGGAACACACCCTCCGGTCCCCCTTCTTATACAGAGGAACCACCACCGCGGTCTGCCATTCCACAGGTACTGTCCCCAACCGCCACGCGATGTTGCAGAGACGTGTCAGCCAAGACAGCCCCACAACATCCAGAGACTTGAGGTACTCAGGATGGATCTCATCCACCCCTGGAGCCTTGCCACCGAGGAGCTTGCCAACCACCTCAGTGACTTCGGCCAGTGTGATGGACGAGTCCGCCTCTGGGTCCCCAGTTTCTGCTTCCTCCTCGGAAGACGTGACAGTGGGATTGAGGAGATCCTCAAAGTGTTCCTTCCACCGCACAACAACATCCCCAGTCGAGGTCAGCAGCTCTCTACCCGCACTGTAAACAGTGTTGGTGAAGCACTGCTTCCCCCTCCTGAGGCGTCGGACGGTTTGCCAGAATTTCTTTGAGGCCGTCCGATAGTCCTCCTCCGTGGCCTCCCCGAACTCCTCCCAACCCCGAGTTTTCCCTCTGTGACTGCACGAGCCGCAGCACGCTTGGCCCGCCGGTACTCATCAGCTGCCTCAGGAGTCCGACGAGCCAACAAGGCTCGATAGGACTCCTTCTTCAGCTTGACGGCATCCCTTACTTCCGGTCCACCACCGGATTCGGGGATTGCTGCCGCGACAAGCACCGCAGACCTTACGACCACAACTACGAGCAGCCGCATCGACAATAGAGGTGGAGAACATGGCCCACTCAGAGTCCATGTCCCCAGCCTCCCCCAGGATCAAGGAGAAGCTCTCCCGGAGGTGTGAGTTGAAGACCCCTCTGACAGAGGGCTCCGCCAGATGTTCCCAGCAGACCCTCACGATGCGCTTGGGCCTGCCAGGTCTGTCCAACTTCCTCCTCCGCCAGCGGATCCAAGTCACCACCAGGTGGTGATCAGTTGACAGCTCAGCCCCTCTCTTCACCCGAGTGTCCAAGACACGCGGTCGGAGGTCAGATGACACGACAACAAAGTCGATCATCGACCTCCGACCTAGAGTGTCCTGGTGCCATGTGCACCGATGGACACCCTTGTGCTCGAACATGGTGTTTGTTATGGACAAACTGTGACTAGCACAGAAGTCCAATAACAAAACACCACTCGGGTTTAGATCAGGGAGGCCGTTCTTCCCAATCACGGACCTCCACACACCTCCAACTGTCACTGTCATTACCCACATGGGCATTGAAGTCCCCCAGGAGAACAACGGAGTCCCCAGTTGGTGCACTGTCTAGGACCCCTCCCAGGGACTCCAAGAAGGCCAGGTACTCCGCACTGCTGTTTGGCCCATAGGCCGACACAACTTTACATTTTATATAGTGTATAAAAAAAATATTTATATAAAAATATGCTACCTGTTTACTCAGGAGAAGGCGCAGCTGAGGTTCAAGAAGTTCGTTGGGACCTCTGACAACAATGCGTAGACCTAAGCGCACTGCAAGAAAATACATAATTTTAAACAATTCAAGACCTGAAATAATAAAACATACAATACTGTATTTTTTGTATTAAAAAGCTCTCAACTTAAAACAAATTAGTAGAATGTTTCCTTCAGATCGGGACTAGACCAATTACCTTTTGTACTGAGGAAATATTTGATTTAGCTTTTTTGCTCAGCTATGTTAATCCAACAAATATGTTTTTTTTGTTTTCTTTTCTTTTTTACTTTTACAGTGAAATCCATTTCTACATACACATATAGAAGAAAGAACTAAACAACAGAAATAAACAAAAATGTAGCCACAAACTCTAAGCCACGCCTCACCCGAATCCTACACCTGAGCCTAACCCTACCCTAATCCCTACATGTGATCCTGATCTTGAGATTAACACTAACCCTAAACTAACACCTTAACCCCTAACCATAACTCCTAACCTAAGCGTCTCAAAATTTTTGATGTGGTGATTTTCTTTTTTTTAAATCCAAGATGGCGGACTTCCAGTTGCTATGATGCATCTGTTTACCATATCTGGTTTGGCTACTCTAAATTTCTGTCAGGACATCCCATGTTGCTATGGCAGCAGATCAAAACTCTGGGGACATGATTTGGGGAAGTCGTTGAAGAAAATGTTATCCTTCCATACAAGGTGCTTAGGGGGTGCTATTGCAACCATTTAAAAACATATTCTTAAATCTGTTCAGGGTCGGTTTCATTCTGTAGGGGGGACTACATGCGCCATATTTCATTTTTTCATGTTAAATAGCTTTAAGGCGGGGAGTTTAACACTTCAGAATCAGAATCAGAATCAGAATCAGAAGACTTTTATTGTCATAGTCTGTGAACACAGTTCACAAACTAGGAACTTGCTTCGGTGAAAAAGTACACTTGACTCAATTTTCACTGAAATCTGAGTTTGTTTGTGCAAATGGGAGCAATTTGTAGAAAATTCAAAATTTCCAAAATTCTGGGCAATTTTTGCAGCTTCACCACACAGAGACTGTAAGACTTAAGTAAAAAAAATTATAACTTTTGATGCCCCACCCCTCGTTTCCAGTGTTTTGGAGCAGACAGCAGGTGTACTGGCTGCAACTGTCTTCACTGTCTGAAGTGGACCGTACCTCCCTGTTTGAGGAGTCCGAAGTGGACTAATGAGCTCACAGGGGTTGGACCTGGATAAGCCTCCATGCAGTTAGACCCGCTCCAAGGCGGCCCCAGGCGAACAGTGCCAGTGCAAATGTATCAAATTTAAGCCTGTTTCGGTGAACACCTTAGGTGTGCGGTAAAAGTACTCTTACAAAAAAAAAAAAGTCATGCTTAGCAAAGTTTAATCCAATATGGTTGACCCCTGGTTGACCAGATGGCGTTGCTGCAATAACATTTTTGACTTGTCTTGTCATGATCTACTTTTGTGTCAAATCTGATGATTCTTCTTGCACTATGGGCACTTCACTTCCCATCAGTTACTTACTGGCTACTATTAACATCACTTCTAAAAAGAAATGTGCCCCATAAAGTGCATCTTAACCACATAAAATAATTGCATTTGTAGTTTTATTACTTTAAAGGTCATATATTACACAAAACTGACTGTTGTGAGCTTTAAGCCATGTTATAGGCCTTATGCTGTTATCTGCTCAAAAACATAGCCTATCTGCAGTTGTGTTTTTTTTTTTTTTTCATTGGCACATGTTTGAGTAATCCTTTATTATTAGTGTATTATTTGTCTGTCTACATCTCTAAAGCTCAAAAAGCTCTGTTCCACCTTGTGTTATGAAGTGGTAGCTCTCAACAGCTTTTACCTTTAGTTTAGTAGAGATTGGCAATTCCAGGGCTAAAATCATCCAAATGATTCTAGTGAAGGTGCATGGAGATTAAAAATACAGTAGAGCACTTCCTGTATTACCACATGACGTCACAAGCAGGAAGAGCTTAAGGGAAGAACTCAAATATACAGGATTTGTGTGTTAAACATGTGTGAATGAAACAAAACTCCAGGTATCTTTGTGATGAGGAAACAACAAAACAGTGTAATATAGACCCTTTAAATTACTTACAACTTATTGGAAAAGGCAATAGACTTGAGAGCTGTTGCCTTCAGTCACTGTCTCAATCAATCAATACTTAAATTAATCAACTTTTTTTTCTTCTTTTTTTTTTTTGCAATTTCAATAATTTGTATGGAGAACAGCAGAATGGTGGGAAAAGACATGTAATGTGTGCATTCAAAGTTTCTACTGTTTTGATTGCAGTTCTATCAGTACATACATGGTAAGATCACACTTAGTAGTTAACAGTTTAATTATATTAATAGCTTTTCCTATTTTTATTGCAATTAACAAAACCAAGAAAATACACACTTAGATTAATATTAAGTCTATACTTCTACTACAAAAGTATTTTGCCTAACACAAAGCTCGAAGTTCAGTTAAACGTTTTGTTGGGTTTTTGCTGCCATCTTGTGGAGACTCTTCTATTTCTCATTTGCACAAAAATAATGTCGTGCTATTTTTGGTTTAACAGCCATACCTGTGATTTTCCTGTCTGAAAGAAAGTCCTTGAGAGCTGGCAGATCAGATGGACCCAGAATGTTTAAATGTGCAATGTCAGAGCTTCTTCTGTTGCGGATGAGGTGTCCTGTCATATTGTTGGTACAGACTACATTACTGTCTAAATCTGAGAAATAACACAAAACATAAGTAGAGGAAACAAAATTGTCTCATAGTTGACATTTTCTATTTGCGCAATTTAAACCTGTGCTGAGTGTCCCCTGATCCAAGCGCCTCAAGGTAGTTTCAGCCAGCGACCTGAATTCTGCCCAGGAACCTGAGACATGAATGAATACAAGTTACAATGTGAAATACAAGTTACAATGTGAACCGAAACTCCTTCCCAATTATTATACATGAAATATATTATGTTTAATGGAAAGTGAAAGCTAAAACTATTCATAAATACTATCATAAGAGTCTTGTGATCTTATAAAGAACATCACGGAAAAGTTTTCTTACCAACCAATAATGCTCCCACCAGCAAAAACACATGTACGCCACCAAAGCCGAGCATATCCCTCCATGTCCTACCAAAATGAAGCATCCACATGGACAGTCTGAGAAGAGCAAACTGAAGCAGATCAGAAGATATGGCACACTGACTCTCAGAAAGTAACAGTGGTGTCAACCTTGCACCCGAGCGGCCAGAGGATAATAGAACAGATTGGGTTTCAACCCAGGTTTTGTCTGCTGTTTTAAGGTGAAATTGGGGCATGAGGAGCTTCGGCATATTTGAAGAGTTCATTTGCAAGAAAAGATAAGTGCCGTTTAAAAAAGTCATCAAAGGCTTGCAATTTACTCTTAATATAGTAATATTGCCAAAAGCCAAATCTATTTTACTGTTATTAAAATATTATTCCATCCCTTTTTGATAAAATCCACTATACATTATTGTCATTGCTCATATCTCTGGAAGATGGTAACAAAAACACAAATGGAGATTTTTATTTTTTATTTTTTTTTATTTTTTTTATTGAACTCTTCAAGTAGTACGTATTTTCCGGACTATAAGTCCCACTTTTTTCACAATTTGGCCATGGGGGTGACTTATAGTGGCTTGTAAAAGTATTCATCCCCCTGGAACTTTTTCACATATTGTCACGTCACAACCACAAATTTAAATACATTTTCTTAGTATTTTATGTGAATGAGCAACACAAAATGGCACACAAGTGTGAAAGGGAAGGAAATATTTTACAAGAGTTCCAAATTTAAAATAAAAATAAAAAACTTAAAGGTGCAAAAGTATTCAGCCCCCTTTTTCTTGAATGCAACCAATTGCTTTTAGAAGTTGCCTAATGATTTTGGAAAAAATGAATGTTGACTTAATGACTAAAAAGAGTCCACCTGTGTGTAATCTTGTCTCAGTATAAATGCAGCTGTGCTGTGAAGGCCACAGAAGTTTGTTAAGAGAGTGTTAGGGAACAAACCAAAAAATTAAGTCAAAGGAGCAAACCAAACAGGTCAGAGAAAAAGTTGTGGTGAAGTTTAAAGCGAGGCTTGAATCTAAAAAGATTTCTCAAGCGTTGAACATCTCAAGGAGGACTGTTCAATCCATCATCTGGAAATGGAAAGAGTATGGCATAACTGCACACCTATCTAGACATGGCCATCCACCAAAACTTACAGAACAAGAGCAGCACTCATCAGAGATGCAGCCAGGAGGCCCATGGTGACTCTGGAAGAGCTGCAGAGATCCACAGCTCAGGTGGGGGAATCTGTTCACAGGACAATTATTAGTCATGCACTACACAAATCTGGTCTTTATGGAAGAGTGGCAAGAAGAAAGCCATTGTTGAAAACCATCCTTAAGAAGTCTTGTTTACAGTTTGCTCGAAGTCATTTGGAGGACACAGCAAATATGTTGCAGAAGGTGCTCTGGTCTGATGAGACCAAAATCAAACTTTTTGGCCTAAAAGCAAAACACTACATGTGGAGGAAAACTAACACTGCACATCACTCTGAACACACCATCCCCACAGTCAAGCACGGTGGTGGCAGCATTATGCTGTGGGGGGGCCTTTTCTTCAGCTGGAACAGGGAAGCTGGTTAGAGTTGATGGGAAGATAGATGGAGCGAAATACGGGGCAATCTTGGATGAAAACCTGTTGGAGTCTGCAATAGACTTGAGGATGGGGCAGAGGTTCACCTTCCAGCAGGACAACCATCCTAAACCTGAAGCCAAAGCAACGATGGAATAGTTCAAAGCAAAACATATTTATGTGTTAGAATGTCCCAGTCAAAGTCCGGACCTAAATCCAATTGAGAATCTGTGGCAAGATCTGAAAACTGCTGTTCACAAACAATCTCCATCAAATCTGACAGAACTTGAACTGTTTTGCCAGGAAGAAATGGCAAAAATGTCATTCTGTAGGTGTGCAAAGCTGGTGGAGACTTGCAGTTGTAATTGCAGCAAAAGGCAATTACAGCTGCCTTTCCACAAATATTGACTTTGTGGAAAAGACGGCTGAATATTTTTGCACACTGCACTTTTCAGTTGTTGTTTTTTTTCTTATCTGGAAATGATATATAATTTTCTTTCTACTTTACACTTATGTACCATTTTGTGTTACTTAACCACATAAAATGCAAATTCAAAAAATATTTAAATTTATGGTTGTGACTTGACAAAATTTGAAAAAGTTCCATAGGGATAAATACTTTTGCAAGCCACTACTATACTCAGATGTGACTTATAAGTGAAATTATTAAAATATATAATTTCACATCTTTGTTATTGTCACACTGTCAACCGCCCGAGGGTACTCTATATGTGTGTACCAGTATGACAGCCACATGGAAGCCGCGCTTCATTGACGAAGAATTCGAAGAATTCAATGGATTTAGTGATTTGGAGTGAGATCCAGAGTAAACTTGTTAGCTTGTTTTTTATGCTTTAGTTATCTGATTAACTGTTAACATACCAGACATGGATTGAGTTTGTTGTCTATGCTTCATGTAGTTGAATAAATATAAATGTTATGTTGGCGTGCTGTACTGCTATTCAGCCTGTTGTTCTCTATTTTATTGTTATTATTATAACTTGCCTTTCCTAAAATGTCTATTCTTGGTCTCAAATTTTGTGAAATAAAATTCCCCCACAAATGCGGCTTATAGTCGAGTGTGACTTATATATATTTTTTCTTCATTATTATGCATTTTTTGCTAGTGCGACTTATACTCCGGAGTGACGTTTAGTCCAGAAAATACAGTATGTTGAAGCTTCACATTTTTAACTTGTATAATTGAATGGAAACTATTGTCAATTTTGATCTGATCATTAAGGTGCTTTTTCATGAAAATCATAAATTTAGACAAACTTTATTCAATCCAACCAATGTCTGGTGCTGTTTCCCCATAGACCACAACAAAATACTGGCCAGGGTGCTGCTGGTAACAACCACAGACCTCCACTGGCAGATCTCCCATAGACATACAACTTGCTGCACACATTGAAAGACTTGAGATTTCTCATCTTTCTCAGGAGGACAGAAAAAAAAAGATTACAAAAAAAAATTGTGGAGAAGGATATAATAAAGCTATTAGCCTGTAATGCCTACAAAATCCCATGTTTATAATATACAATTTCTTTCATATATATATGGGCTAAAAATAACAGAGCATTTGTTACCAGGCTCTGATGTAGCCAAGTCATTATAATTTGTCAAAACCATCTTGATTTATTTATTTATATTTTGTGATATTCTGTCCCAAATCCCAGTAAAATCACGTTATTTTCCATTTCACTTTTGCCTCCAGTTGAATGCATTGCATAATTATAATTGTTTCCAAAACTTATATAAGACAAATATAAGTGAGTATAGTTCATTAATAATGGTAGTTTTAGTAGTAGGTACAAAAATACATTGTGTTATTTTTGAAAATATATTACCAAGCATTCATGGACAGATAATAAATAACCTTAAGATGGCAGCAAAGTACACGTTAGTTTTTTGGTTTTTTCAGTGGTTGCTGGAACTCAACATATCCTGTAGATGTCACTCAATTCCTACACAAAGTACTTTAACGCGCTTACCATGGAAGTTTAATTGTTCATCCACGGTACTTACAGAACCAGACCCTTCAGAACTGCCAAAAACAATAGACTAGCACAATTATATAAGCAAAACAAAATAAAAGGATGCCTTGTACTTATAAGTGAAGAGGATTTGATAAGTCTCCGGTCTCACACATGTTTGTGGTATTATTTAAAATCCTCAGTGAATGACACGCTGTTTGATCCAGGACATATGGTGAAGCTGGATTTGTACACTGACAGTAAGATCTGATGATTGGAGCCATCACACGTCAACAGAGTTCTGTTCTAAACATGTTTGACTTCACCTCAAGTGTCAGTGTCCTGTCCTGCAGCTACACAACAAACATCTACAAAAGAAATATGAAGTTGAAATGTGCAGCTGAGCTTGCCATTTAGATGTGTTAAAAAAAAAAAAAAAAATAAAAAATACAGTAGCATTTTTATTATTAGCACAATTGGAATCTGCAGTTAGATCCTGAATCTTGAATATAATTATATAATATTTTATATGTTTTCTTTTATTTTTTTTCCAAAATTCCAGTGAAAAAACACATTTTACCAATAAAGCATTAGTCACTTATTGCTCCTCCATATCACTCACAACAAATCTTGTGTTGACAATAAGCACAAGTGCTTGGGTCTTTACTGACCTCTTGTGGCGAGAGTTATACATGTCATTGTAATACAAAAATCTAACATACAAAACAGTTATGTCTGGACTAAAGCAAGCTTTTATTTCTGGATAATACAGTCCAGATTCAGGCCAGGCTGCAGACCAGACTGAGGGTGCATTCGAGTTTCAAAGAGGTGCAAATGTAATATGCTAACGTAATATGCCTTATGCAAACACTTAACTGAGGTTGCAATGCAGCCTTTTGCACTCAGGCCTGTCCAGATTAATGACTGATGACTAAATCTTCCCATACAATTTTTTGTTTGCTATGTTAGACAATCCATCAACTTAACTACTTAACAAAACAAAAGGTTTAACACTAACTGCATAAAAAATACACTATAATCATGACATACACATTTAATTTGAATTTCTGTACAGCGTAATACCACATTGTTTTCATACTGCTGCCATGTTCCATTCCAAGTCAGGGGTCAGTGGGTTACAAGTCATCTCTGAAGCAAAGTTAACGAAAGACTGCACACAAGTGTCCTCTAGGAGCCCTCACCCTTCTTCTGTGTCCATTTTTCAAACACTAGACGTCCAACAAAGCTTTACAAACATCTCACTGTAAGCAACTTTTCCAATCCAATAGGTTCGGACACTGAGGGCTTGTCCACATTGGGCAGAGGACTGAGGAGGGGGCAGCACAGATGGCAACACCTTGAATAAAGCGCACTAAATCCACACAGTGTGCACAGGGCCAAGGGTCAGTGCAGTGGACACAGCAGTGGATGGAGAGGAGGTAATTAAAGAAGCACATTGGCTGGAGAGAATGAAGTTGGGAGAAGGGAGGTTGGACAATGAGTCTTTTATATTCCACTAGGCTTTCATTTACAAGTTAACACATTACAAAGGCACTAGATGTTTACTTATACAGACCTGTATTTCAGGTCTGTATAAGTATAAGTATTTGAAGTAGTATGAAGTGATCCGATGGCTTATTTCTGTCAAACTGTTCCACACATTTTAATCTGGCCTGGTCAGTAAACCTTACTATAAGTCCACGGCAAAAAGGAGTATGATGTTACTTTTCTGGTGGAGGGCAGTCTCCTGCTTGTCTCCATGGAGATGTTATGTTTTGCCTGGAATATTCCACAGTATGTAATTAAACTTCTACTATCTTCATGACCATGTTATATGTTAGATTTGTGGAGAGATGAGCACAATAAGACTTCATGTTGTTCTAGGCATTAAAACACTGGTAACCGAATACATGCAAGAATATTCCAGACAAAATATCTCCGTGGAGACAAGCAGGTGACGAATCCTCCAACACATTTAAGTCAACAGGACAAAATAAGAATAACAAGACAAAATACTTTGTTCTTCCTGTAAAAACAGCAGTGTATAGGTTTTGTGCCACCTACCTCCTCACCACAGACTTTGTTCAACCAGTCCTAAAAAACACTGACCTCATAAGCCTTGTGGATGAAAGATGAGACATTTTAATTCTTAAAACTTTGATGTCTTAATTTTATGTTTTTGCCATGGATCCTATATGGATGACTGAGAGATTACGCAAACCTTTTATTAAAATCTGTTATGGCGCTTGGTTTATTAGGATACAAAACTAAAGCTGAAGCACCACAGACCCATGTTTGAAATATGTTTGGCTATTATGAAATTAAAAAAAAAAAATTATGACATGCATAATAAGTAAGAGAGCGTTGATAGGATCCTATCAGTATATAGCACATAAACATCTGTGCACTAAGAAGAGGCGTGCATTGAAATGAATTGAAAATATTTGTCTGGAGGTATTGAAGAGCATTTGAAAAGCTCAATGGTTAATGATAAAAATATTAAACCAGTGGCTGGAGGTTTGCACTAGACCTTCAATAAAATGAAAGTAAAAGCTCCACTGTGAGACTCCACATTGGTCTTTGTCGTCCATGACATTGTGCAGTTATGAGACATTAACATGTGAAAACAAAGAGGGCGCCGCTGCAGTCAAGGTAATAGCCTTGCTTCAACGTGTATGTATATTTTGCCTTGCTATAGCTGTCACTCTAAAAACATAAAAACTCTGAGGACCTTCAGTTTGGTGGCTCAGTTTTATGATGCAAATGTGTCAGACAAAAAGGCCATGTTTTAAAATGCAGGCCTTGGCCACATTAATTGAATTATCTCATCTGAAATGAACGCGTGGAGAATAGCACGAGAAAAAAGAGAGAGAGGCTGGAGTGAAAGAAAAGTCTCCTTTGTGAAAATATTGTGTTTGTAAAAAGTTGGTATTTTGAGTCTCAAAAGAAAAAGTACAACTAAATAAATATACAAAAAACTATATAAACGTTTACAGAGCACAAACTTGGCTGTCACACAATCGAAATGATTTAGATCAAAAGAATAAAACTGAACTGTAGAACATTTAGTTTGAGTGTATAACTGCTTCACCTAAACCCTCAGCCCTTTCAGTCACAAGCCACTTCAAGTTTCCCTTAAAAAGTCTTGCTGCTAAAGTTAAGTTTTTAAATAAACAAAATAGAAGTCCAGATTGTGTTGTGGGTCAACACCAAATATAAATTCCCCCTTTGCCTTAAACATTATTTTCCTTAAAATGACAAATCAAGCCAACTTTTTGAGTTATCTCAGTTTAAGAAACCAAGCAAAGCCTGCTGTGTGAATAACATAGGGAAAACATGGAATAACATCAGTAATTCACCAATTACTTGTGCTAATTGCTGCCTCCTAAGGAGAGGTTAAGCAGACGAGTCAGCAGCTCCCCTGGTGCTGCTCACTGGCCTGCTGCCAAAATGTCATCCATCCCACAGACTAATCAAGTTATCATATCAACAAATCTCCCATCAGGGGCCCCGTGCCTGACACCAGCAGAAAGAAGCTCAGAGGGGGACTGCTAATTTCTATCAGCAGGACTCTGGGGGAGCTAGCCGGACCACTACCTGCAGCGCCTGGAGTGACCACTGCAGCTACGGCCATCCCCATGAGAACCAGGGCAAAGACACTACTAGTCAGGCACATGATAGTCTATGACAGAGTTGAGACGGGAGAGCAGTGGCAGAGGACCCCCTGAAGGGACAGAGGGTCAGGGTTTAAAGAGCCACGTACAACTCACCACGGCCAGGGTTAATGTACTGTTAATCTGAGGTCAGCCTCATACATCACCACTGACAGCAGCAATCAGCAGCACTGTCATACAACATAAGAACTGAGGCTCTCCCTCTGCTCTGTCCACAACACTAAACAGTTACAATACTAAACAGTTACAACACTGAACAGTTACAACACTGAACAGTATCACATCTGGCAAGCGTTTGTTGTCTGACCTCAACTTTGTATACGTAGCCTCTGCAAAAATTAATAAAAGAGGTATGTTTCATAGTTTTAGATACAGCAACTGAAATGTTAAAATAATAGACATGTGCACTTATATTTTATCATTTTATATACTCATACATCCAGAAATCACTGTTACTGCCAACTGGGACAAACAATTCTCAGTGTACCATGTGCACATAAGTCTGAGCTGCAGCTTTAATTTTCTTTTTGTTTTCCCACATTAACAGTAAATGTGACCAAGGGGCAAAAACTTGAATGTATCAACTTCCCAAAGAGCCCAACCATTTATTTATACATCAAAGCATTCAAAAAAAGCCTCAATTTCCAATTATGGTGTGTTTAGTCAGATGTTTTTGAGAAAATCAACCAGAATTACATTAAAACATGGGAAAAACAATGTAAACAGGTTCAGTCGTTGTGCCAAGACTGTACATGCTGTTGTTGAACTGCAACTTGCATTGTTGGGAAAAACATTGTACTAAACACTGAACTAACCCTAACACTAACCCTAACCACTAAAACAAAAAAGTGAATATATTGCAAAACACACAGACCAAATGAGTGTAAAAAGATTAAAAATGAGATTGGACTTTATGCTGATGGTGCAAAGAGCATTCCCTGGACGCAGCAAGTTATGGAGATAAGGTGTTATAGGGGTTTGGCTCAGCACTGATGCAACGCCGACACACCATCTCCTCTCTATGACACCGTCCCGCATCAGCAACAACACTGATAGTTCAGATGATAACAGTTGTTTGGCCTGTCACGATAAAAACTATATCGACTTATCATTCAATATATGAAAGTTAGAACAATGTTTTTTGGGGTTAATATTTATTGTACGTAGGTTTTCTTTGCACTACTGGGAAGTTTTTGGTTATTTTTTGGCTAGATGATAAGATTTAAGCTGTAAAAGGCTGAATTAATAACTTGTATGACTCATTACAGATGCAAGCTAAGTACTTAAGTGTTTCATTCTGCTGTTTATTTATTGCAGCTCACGTACATTTAGAATTGTTTTTGTAGTTTAAATCTGCTCTTGGGTTATTGTGTCAGTAGCATAAATTAGTTTCAGTATTATCATTTATCATCTAAATTTACTGCAGCGATATATCAAACTTCAAAATATGTTATCGTGACAGGCCTACTTGTTTTGTTTTGTTTTTTGCTTATAAAAATGGTGCAGCTAGTGAAACTTTTACCCTATTTGTTTATTTCTACTTTTTGTAAATTCATCAAATTACTTGCCAATACATTTTACTGATTTAGCCTATGCTAGCTCTCAAACTTAGTCTATGATGACAAGTTTCTATTGTTAGTGGACATGTCTCTTTAGGAAAGCAGAATAAAAGAAGGGGGGTTGATAGGGCAGGTATGGAGCACACCACAGGGGGCCCCACCTCTGACCCTACTCTAGAGAACAACTTGGGTCTATCGGGCAACACAATACTTCCAGCATCCAGACCCCGCTGACTGCCTGCTGCTACCCACAATACCGCTCTTTGGAGGGGTCTCTCTCAGCAGAATGGCCCCCTGGAGCGTCGACTGCCATCCGGAGGTCTTTCAGCGCTTTCTCCTCGGGTCTCTATCTGCGAGAGAGGAAAAACTCAATAAACGAAAGATTCAAACAGAACAATGGTCTTTAGAGGACATCTTAACCCACAACAAACTGTGTCAACATCTGTGGGGAGTGTGTAGATAGATAGACACTGGCTATAGAATGGCTGCTTTTCCTTGTGGCCAGTCACACTCAAAAGGCTACAGTGTTGTTTTGTTGTTGTATGAGAGGGATTTGGTACCCCTACGTCCTTTCACTTGCAAGTTGAGCCCGCACAGTGACACCGGACGAAAGTGTTTTTGATGAAGCGAAAAGCCCAAGAGCAAAGGCCTTTCTTACCATAACCCCAGATCTTTAAGCTGGGGTGAAAAAGATTATTGTAATACACAGCGAATCAAAAATGCATCAAAGTCGCCGAAGAGCATGGCCCGGATTGAGAGAGTGAAGAGGTTGATGAACACGGACCACATGTGACATAGGGCAAGTACACGGGCCACACGCAATTTCTGACACGTGGAACTAGCTTTAGCTTTTGCTCTGGAAATGTCAACATTTAAAAACACAATACACTTTGTAAATGTGAAAGTTTCTGCTTACCAATGAAAAATGGCATGGTATGCTTTTATTTGAACAGGGACAGTGCACAACAACATACTGACCTTAAAACAGGAAAGATGTACTGTATAGTGCCAGGTTATAGCAAAAGTACTAATTTCCACCTGTTGTCCCTGGACAGGCTGATGTGTAAGTAAAAGTAACAGTTTGGTGTAGATGAATGAAAGACCTGTTGACATATTGTACATACATACAAAACATACAGATTTGATCATATTTTGGCAGTTAAAATGGTGTATTAGTGGTAAATCTCTCACAAGACGGTCCTGGGTTCGGTTCCCCGGCTTGTTGGGCCCTTTGTTTTTGGAGTTTGCATGCTCTTGCAGTTTCTTTTAGTTTTTCCGATTTCCTCTTCAACTAAAAACAGGGTCCTGTAAAATATATATTGTATTTTATGTAATTAGAAATCCCAGTTTCATTAAAAGTTAAATAAAAAATACATTATTAGCTTCTAAACAAATAAGTTGCAGACAGTGGTGACAGTATCTCAGTTGACAGAGTGTTTGTTCACTGATCGAAAGGTTGACGATTCAAATCCTGCTCTTGACATAAACATAACTGGTTGAGCGGTCCGATCCACAGGTTGGCAGTGGATTGGATAGGTTAGCAATTCCAGCTCCCACAGATGAATGCTGTTGTTGTTGTGTTCTTGAGCAAGACACTTAAACCCTCTTCGCCCCCCAATGTCTGTGTATACTGGTGTATGAATGTGTGTGTGAATGGGTGAGTGGTTCCTTGATGTAAAGTGGTTTGAGTGCCTCGAAGGTGGAAAAGCGCTATATAAAAATGTGACCATTTACGATTTACAAGAAAGAGTTTTTTTTAAAGCCATCAGGCTGTCTATCCTCAACTTTAGCTCTCCCGGCTTGGATAAAAGCGATTACCAAATGAAGACTCAACATACATAGACGCGTGGGAGAGAGGATTGGATTCTCATGGCCAGTCTGGAAAAAGACACTGTCCCTCTCTTAGGGGCCCCTCCAAAAAGCGTGCGGTCTCCTCTTATGCGCACACTCACTGCCATAAAGGATCTCTTCATCTCTCTCTTTCGCGTCCTCTATGTGAAAAGACCCCATTCACTGCAGCGTCCATCCCAATTTATGAGTTACCGCCAATTGGGTCTAACTGAGAGCTTGTGGGAATCCAGGTGCTTATCATTAATGTTTCTTCATTGTGGTTTGTGAAGAGGAGACATGTGTTGTGTTATTGCATATTCGCACACAAACAAGCTACGAACTATTAGATTTACAAATGAAATGAGCAAAAAAGATTTATATTTGTTTCATTTGTTGACATTGTTGGAAATGTATTGCAACATCGTAATACATATACTTTTAAGCTTTGAAAACACAAATGAGAGCCGCTGAAGTAAAAAAAAAAAAAGCTCTAGACACTTTGTGGTTACTTATTATCTCAGTTATTAATCAGAAACCACATCCTGTAAAATGCCTGTCTAAACTAATGCCCAGATTTCCTGTGAAGAGTTTTGCAGATCTGAATTTCTGTTGAGAACAATGCATGGATTTAGAGGAGCTATGTGGAAATAGTGCAGTTCAGCTCATCGTCTTTTCTTCAAAATATTTTTTCAAGTAATTATTTTATACTTAAAGTCCACAGATAGGTAGTACTTGACTATTATTATTGAATATGTTAAGTAAAAATACTTTTAAGTTAAGTAGACATGTTGACTACTCTGCTAACCTTTGTTGAAGTGTTGTTAGTAGTTGTTAGTATTGTTAACAGTGTGACAACATTTGAAGTAAAAGTACTTTTGATCAAAGGTTTTGAGTACTCGATATGGCGTTGTTTTGCTGATAGAGAAGCATTTTCACTCATTAAACCCTCCCAGCAGGCAAAATCCACACCAGAAAATGAGACAAGAACTGAAACAATACATACTTGTAAGTATCTCTGAATAGACTCAAATAGTTGTTAGTATTGTTAACAGTGTCTAGACAACATTTGAAGTAAGAGTAGTTTTGAGTAAAGGTTTTGAGTACTTTGTCCATATGGCCTCGTTTTACTGATAGAGAACCATTCATGCTCATTAAACCCTCTCAGTAGACGAAAAGTACGCCAGAAAACGAGACAAGAACCAAACAATAGAAAAATAGTATTTCGGAACAGACTCAATGACGCAGCCTTGTTTGTCTCATTTCCTGCTACGTAGGACTTAAGAGCGTAGACACTCAAAAACGTGAAAGCCTTGTCAAAGAAAACACTTGCTTTGAGGACGGTCGGAGGGGGGCATCTTAAGTTCCTCACTGAACCAGTATGTAATGTTCATTAGCAGACTTGTGGAGAGTGAATGGCTCTGACACTTTTGTTCTGTAACCCTGCCCAGGAGAGCTGCATCAACATTAAGTAAGGCTGACCCGAGGTGAATGTATAGCCTCATCAAACCTAGTGGGAATCACTCCAAACTCATAATCTCTTGTACTTCTTGTCCCATGGTGCTTGTTTCTCTTGTGTTACCTCCAGTCATGGGTTAAAGCTACTTATTGCCAAATTACAACTATAGCTGGGAAAGGTTGTTCGCTGAGCACAAACAGTCAAATTTATTGGGAAGGCAAGTTCGTGGATATAACAGTTAATTCCCAGTTTGTAACATATCAACAGTGATGGATGAAGTACTCAATTTTGTTACTTTAGTAAAAGTACAAGTATCACATGAAAAAATCTATAGAAGTAAAAGTATTTAAGTACCCATTTAAAAATGTACTTTAATTAAAAGTATTTTACACAAGTGTTGTTATTTGTTAAAGTGTAAATGTAGTGATATTGCTTAAAAGTTATACATAATTTGGTCAGCAATTGCAATACGAATCAGTTTCTTAATTTTTCTCATGAATTTTGTGTATTTATTTTTGTTTGCTCAAAGCCGAAACCTGAACTTTAGTCCCTGACCAAAGTTTTCAAGTTCAAGCTTTGGCTTTGAGCAAACAAAAATAAATACACAAAATGTTACCACAAACATGGTAAAAAATAACCTCTTAAATCATATGAAAAGTACTTTTTATTTTTCAGTCCAGTTAAAAAATGTAGTGAGTAAAAAGTACAGATACAGTACGTGCTCTCAAATGTAGTGAAGTAAAAGTAAAAAGCATTCATTGTAAAATCTACTTAAGGAAAATACAGCTACCTAAAAAAAAACAGATACCTCTACTTAAGTACAGTACTTTACTACTTTTACTTCATTACGTTCTACCGCTGCATATAAACTATGAAAAAAAGTATGATTTATATTCTAACGGTGTTGATCAGTTGCAGAACAGCTTATTCCACATGAAATTAAATACATCTCATTTGCCAGCTTCAAACTGACAGTTTCTTGCTGATTTCTTTTTCTTTTTTAAAACTTTGGTTACATTCTGGTCTGATGCAACTTAGCAAAATAAAATACTTAACAGTATATTTTCTTGGTTTAAAAGTTTAAGTGGGAGAGTTTTCTTTACATATACTTTGTTTAGTTTAGTGTGGATAAAACATTGACCCACACAAAAGAGGTAATGTGTGCCAGGTTACAGGAGAACTGCTCATTTCCACCTGCAGTCCCTGGACAGGTTGATGTCATAAATGGTGTACGTGCCAATAAAATACAATGTATGTATGTATGGAGTGCAATATTAATACAATCACTCATCCAGTCATCTAGTCCCATTCAATCAGTCACCACATCCATACACTATTTACATATGTACAGTTCATGTTTCTGCATTCATACAAGGCAGTTTAATGTATACAGTTTTTTGGCAGACTAAATTACCACATCTGACATTAAAAATGTACTCAAGAATAGATAAAATATGTATTTAAGTACCACATATTATAGCATACAGAAATAAGGCTATAAAGACATTTTATTAGAGTTTAATTAACAACAAACCACCATTGCAGACTTGTAAAAGGATTTCCAGTAACACAGTGAGAGATCCCCCAACACAAATCTGGTGGTTCTGATGTCTGTAAATATCACATTGTAAACCTCGCGTTGGGGAGAGGATCTATAAACGCAGCAGTTGTTTGTGGCACGTTTTATTTGCTTCACCAAATGTTTTTGTGAATGCCTGAGCGTCAACCATGCTCTGCCTCGAACTGAAGTCCGCTCTGCTGTCGTGCTGTTTAATGTGTGTTCATGGGCTGCTAAGACACACTGCAGAACATGGCTCTTACCACAGAGTGCCCTGCTGTTTGAGCCAGTCGTAATGAGGCAGTAGTGAAGTGTATGAGCGGAGAGGAGCACACACCTGGACCAGCTGCAGCCATAAAGCACCGGCGCTGTCAGGGCCTATTAAAGAACCAAGCAGGTGGTGATCTTTCTTCCTTCCTCTAAATCTACAGCCAAGAAAATAACTTGACTGTATCCTTTATTCCTTGGCATGAATGTTTAATGATTTCATTTGGGTGTTTTCGGAAAAGACATCAAACCACAGCACCCTCGAAGTCATACCACTACATTCTCATTCATGATTCTCACAACAGAAACGGGCCCAAGCAGCACTGTGAGGTTGGTACAGAAGGTTCCTTTATCTGCCTTTATTCGACAAGTAGTGAAAACTAAAAGAAGAACTAGAAGGCCACAGTGCAGCCAGGAAATTAATGATTTTACATTTAATTTTTACAATTTTGCAGAACTTTTGCCAAACTAATTTACGGAAAAGGCATTCCTTCATTAAAACAAGTGGTTCATTTGGTCAGTGCAGGTCAACAAAACAATATTTTTGAATGACCCAAAAAGAGAAAATAACTTCAAATTCTTCTGTTAGTTCTTAAATAAAACTTGTTACACACTCCTTTTACTTCGGCAGCAGAAACTCACTGTGGGAATTCATAGCAAATGTTATTTGACTCTGATGTGCTGAGGCTCCGCTGGGTGCTCGCCAGCCACAAGTACATGTCAGCAGAGGAAGATCTACAGCCTCTGTGTGAGTGAGGAGGTGTTGGGAGCGATAGTGTGAGCTGCATGTACGCTGTCCATATGTGCCTGTGACACTGAGCATGGAGCTGAGGTGACGTTTGTGAGAGGCCATGTGCTCAAACATGTCCTTCTAAAACACTTATAAACTATTGGTGTACATTCCTGTGTGTGTGGGTAGGTTTTTATTACATTGTGGGGACTAAAATCTGCATACAGACTCAATTCATGGAGACATGTCATCCTTATGGGGACAAAAATCAGGTCCCCATGACGTAATGTACTTTATTATTAGATCAACAACATGATTTAAAGTTCAGATGAGGGTTAATTTATGTTGAGGCTAGGGTTTAGGTTAAAGATACAGTATGTAACATTCTGGAGGTAGCATGTCACCTGCATGATTACATGGAAATAGAACATTTTAAATAAAAGAAGAATATAGTCAAAAGAACAACATTTCTATGGAAACAAGCTCGAGGAGACTCTCCTCCAGGCCCCATATGAGTCAGGCTTATACAGATGCAAGCCTGCTCACAATAAAGATGCAAGTTTTTCACTGCAATAAACAACCAAAAACATGTATTCAATTTAATTATTTTATATTTTGGCAGAAAAGGTCATACTGTGGCTTTAAGGTTCAGCAAGTAGTAACTATGCTTAAGCTTAGCATCGGTCTCCAGTAAATTAATACAAGTCAATGTAATGTCACCATAAGACACATAAGACATGTGTGTGAGTGTGTGTGCACACGTATATATTTGTGTTGTGCTGGGGCCAGACAGCAGGGGATACTACAGCTCTCTGGACCGAGCAGAGTTAACAGCTCATTAACACAGATTCATTATGGGCCACTAGTCTCTCCCTCATGGCACCATGCTAAGACACAGCCAGCCGCCCTCTTTCACACATCATGTAAATCACACAGTCCAAACGGCGCAGAGGGGGAACTGAGCAGCAGGCCTCCTGGTGAGAAATAATACCTGTGTTTTCATTGGGAATACGTGTACATGACGACAGCAGCAACAATCATCAGTTCAGTCCAGGGTCAGGGGGGTACAGAGAGCACAAGGCCTCACATAAGAGGGAAATGCACAAGAAGTAATTTGTATATTTATATTGCACTTATTGTCATTGTATTTACAGTCTAAATTAACCTCTGAAGGAATGCTGTTAGCTCACAAATCCAATCTGGTTCCTGTATGTCAGCAGTTTGGTCTTTCATGTGTTGACCATCTCAGCGCCTTCACTTAAAGAAAGACAGATGTATAAAAGAGCAGCCAAAGCAATCAGAAGATATGAAATGGGGCAACACTGGCTCCTGAAGGTTGAAAGATTGATTTCCACTCAGACCATTAAAGCTACCATCTACCATTATTCTTCCCCTTCCCCTCTCCTTTTTTCAAGCTCTCTGGTCTTCTTTTATCAGGCCAAAGCTCGCACACTATCAGACTGCAGTAATGTAGATAGCATCTGGTGGTGATATGTGAGAACATGACCAGTCTAATTACGGATGGTAGCTTTAAGTCTAAACGAAGACTAAAATGAGGCTAAGCTAGGATTTAAAATGAAAATCATGAATAAAACCTATTGTTTTTACTTAAAAAAACCCCAAAACATTTCTGTCAGATGGAGAACTTTGTGCTTTTGTGTCATATTTATTTTGTTGTAATATGATTATTTATTTAATCAGTGTTGCAAATTTGCAATATCAATATTTTTGCTGTGAATGGTGCAGTCCCAATCTCTTTCAAGCTTCTTTATTTGGCCTGAAATGTATTAAACTAAGCGTTGATGAGTGAGGCATCCTTTCTTGCGTCCTAAGGATTCTCTTTTGAAAGTTGACCAGTGAAATTGAAAAGCAGAAAAGCCATAAAAGCCATAAAACCTATTTTCCAGTACGTCTCTCTAAAGTTTGGCCCATGAGTGAAGGGATGGAGAGGCCAGGGGGAAAGACAGACTGGCTCCTGGATGCCGTTTACATCACTCACTTGTCAATGTAAATAAAGTGTGCTGGCCACGGCCGAGCTGCCCGTAAACACCAAGACAACACGGGTCTTTGTATCCCCCATAGTCTGATGAATGTGTTTGTGCCCATATATCTCTTTCCCACTTAATTACAATAAGTTGGTGCCATAATAGGATTGTCAACCACCAAGGAGTGACAGCTTAAAAGAAAGGCTTCCAGTTCAAATGTGCCTTTGAGAGCTGATTTTCCAGAGCTTTCTTGCTTCACTTTCAGGCTCCATCCAATTCAGCCGGCCTTTCAATGTAGCTGGGATACAAATCCATGCCGCTGCAGCTATCACAGGGCCAAAATGAGCATAAAAAGACGGACTACAGCTAGCTTCATTTTAGAGGTTCAATTTGGCTCCTCATTTGCGGGAGTCTTGTATAGAGGGCCATGAACCTGCCAAGCATCTGTGTTACTAAGATTTGTCATAAGGTAGTCAAAGAATCACTATCAAGACAATGTAGGGTCTAGTGCTTCATATATCATTTCACAGTGCCATATGTAAACAAGTGCCAGTGTCGTGTAATTGGAGCCAACATCTAAACTCAAGTTCTTTGTATTTCATTAGGACAACAGAGCTGGCATGTTATCTTATTTTCTCTCAAGCCAAGGTCTACCGATGTGAATTCAAAGACATTGTGACTGGTTTAAATGGACCTTAAAACCCTGTCCTCAGATGACCTGACAGTTTAAATGAAGACAATAAGAGTGTTGAAGATTACTGTAAACATAACATGTTAAGGAAACAGTGAAAATTATAGTTGAAAGGTTAAAGTGTCAGTCTGTCTGAAGAAGAAAGATCTAAAAACTAAATAAAGTAAATAATTTTACAGCTACATATGCTATGTTTTATACACATACAATAGCCCAGCGACCCACCAAATATCCTCACAATTATTCATAACTCCTCTTTGTCTTCTCTGCCTCTTGTGCACTCAGGTCTGTTAACACAGGTCCAGTGGCCTCAGCACTTTCCCTGAGCAGACCGAACTCAAGTACGAGAGCGAAACTTGTAAAGGATAAGCACGCTTTATGAGGGCCTCTCTAGAGCGCTGCTGAGTAAGAGCTACTCCAGGTTTGGTCTCTTTGGTCTAATGACCACACAGTGGATACACACATACTTCAAATGTCTTCAAGGTTTTCAATCTTATTTAGTACATGTGGCTAATTATGTTATTGGCAGTTTCCCTTAATGCAGCTAGTTCATTGTCAAACTGCTTAATCTAATTAATTATGAGTCCTTCGGAAAAAAACAACAAAAAATTATGATGTAAAAATAATACTAGTTTTATTACCACTGTCCAATATTTAAAGCAAAACCAATTTTTGAAAGAATATTCATCAGATTTATAAACGTGTATGCTCAGGTTTAAGTGTGCTAATGGACAAACCAGTATCTATTTATTTCACCAAACCTTTGTCTCACAAATATGTTTTGGTTAAAGTTGCAGGTGTATGATAAAGAAGCCTCTAAAGGAACAATTGTCACAACTTTCGTACTAATCCATGCCGAACTGCATTTGCATTTGAAATAGAGCTTATACATGGTCAATCAAGAGTGATAGAGCCAGACAAAAGATAAAAGCATCAGAAAGGCAAAAATGAAAGGCGGGACACTGAAAGCAAACAGGACCAAAGACACAAAGAACAAAGCCAAAAGGGAGAGACATCAGCATTGACGAAGTGTGTTGTCCGTGCAGAAGAGGAGCCAAACCCTGCAGCCTACTATCTCCACCACATCTTCATAAGCCACACTGCCTCCCTTTAGCCCAGTCCAGCCTCGAGCCCTGCAATAAATACATTTTCAATTACAAGCACTGGGTAACAAAAAGGAAAAAGTGAAAGAAGAGAGATAGAGAGATATCCCCCTGGAGCAGACTACATGAACCCTATTGGAGGTCCCAGCGCACGCATGCATCACTGGCTGCCTCTGCTCACCCATCGCCCAGCCAGAAGTGCACCGGCTTTGATGGGACACCTGCACTGTAATAGGATCTTTACTGGAACCCCATGCAACCTGAACCCTGTACCCCTGATGGATGGTGGGTCGCTGGGCTGTTGGCCTGAGCTGGACTCCAGACATACCACCAACCAGGGCCTTTGAAGATTATTATAGGTGGCTGTTGTCAAGGCTAATTTAGGGTCTACGTCAGTGGTAGTTGATATGGGAGAGCAGTGAAACCTGTGACACAGTGTAAACCCCCCACTGGGTACCTCAGCCTGTTAATGTAGAAGCTATGTGCATGTGTATAGGGTTAACATGCCGGCCGTCTGGACTGACATGGTAATAATAGACTGCACTAAAAGGCACTGCTGATTTTCACAGTCTGGCAGCTATGTAAAGGGCATCAATGCTTGCATCCCTACAACACCAATAGAGAATACAAAGCAGAGTTATTCAATAAGCACTCATTATATATAGAATAGCAAGTTGAAAGAAAAAAACATCTCTCAGTAAACAGTAGGCTATGTCTGCAGCTGTCCGCCAAGTCACTGATAATATATCGTACAATGGCTACAAAAGTATGTTTCGGATCACTGTAGAAATTATTACTGACGTGCACTCGAGAATATGACAACTTGGATAACTCTAGTTCAAAATTGCATCAAATTCTTGCCAAATTCTCCAGAATGTGTACAGATACGGACTAATTCTAAGTTTGTTCCTTTTTGGAGTTACAGGTGAATGGTGCTTCCAGTAAGAATGGAGGGGGAACACACTGGACAATGGCCTGCATTTCGCAAGGTTGGTATAAAAACATACACAGATCACTACCATTCTCTCATTCATTTACCTGGGACAAAGCAAAGTTACATAAAACCAGAAAAGATCTCAGAGGTTAGGGAAGTGATCCAGATCCCGTGAACCCATCATGAATACAAAGAACTGAAAGTACTTAAAAACATGAGTATGCCCTCAGCTCTACACTAAGTGGACATACTTGTCGAGTTTTTCATGAAGCAGCATAGATGGAAAAGATAGGACCAACAGTAAAATGATATATACCTAGAGGCCAAAATCTGCACAAAACAATGTCTCAAGGTTAAATAGGAGATTTCACATTAGTGCCAGTGTTTCTTGCTGAAAAGAAAAGAACAGAATCACTTCATAAGGCAGCTAAGCAAACAACTTAGTGTGAGATATTACTACCTGGCCCCCCAAAATTCCAACATCCTCCCTGGGAATGTTGGGTTTCCATGATCGGGATACAATATACCAGTCAGCAGGCGTTCTCACAACCAAATATGGATGCAAAGAAGTCAGTGATGAATTTGTCGGCAGGTCTGATTTCTTGTGCACAAAGCCGGGCGCTGCCGCTGTTGCACTGGCTGTCACTGCGCACCGCCCAGGGTCACGGTCTCCCTTCTGAGCACCATGACCGCTACGGTAATTGCTCAAATTGGTGAAAAAAGCCTGAGCATTCCAGGAGTGTCACAAGGGCTGGGTTTGTGTGGGCAGAATGTGAGTCGGATTCCCTGATTCCTGGGTGGATGTGAAAGGATTTACGCACTTTGGAATTCCCCCCTCTTCTTTCTGCTCTCCTGTCACTGTCCGCCCATCACACCACCCACCCCTTGATCTGGCACAGCCCCTGAACAGAAAAGCAGAGAAAGGGTGAGAGCGGAGAGACGCATTGGAGGTCAGAGGAAGAATGTGGACAGGGTTTCTCTGGTCAGTGCGGGTCAGTGGGTCAGAGGACCTCAGCATCACAGTCAGTACATTTACATGGACACAGGTAGACATATGAAAACACTTAGGGCGCACTCACACTTGCACTTGTTTAGTCTTGGTTTCAGCCCTGTTTAATTCTAATGTGGACTATTTGCGCTTCAGATGTTTCACTGGACTTCACTGGACTTTTCGCAGTTTTTTCCCCCGCTCTCTCTTCAAAAAGTGATTGGTTTCTCTCTATGTGTGATATTAATTATGCGTATCAATAATCCATAAATTAACTCATTGACTGATGACAACTGTAGAATACAAGTGGGCTGCCATGTGAAAAGATACTTTTTAGCCTTTATATTGCACAAGGACATCACAAGTAATTAGCCACTTTACCAAGGTGTAGATCAGGTCTTAGAAAACAATTTAACACCACTGGATGAAACAACGACCAGGCTAGTGCATTCGTGATCATTTTGCTTTTTGACGGCTCTTTCTTTTCATTGGATAAAAAGTTGTACATACCATAGTGGAATTTTCATGTAATTTCCCCTCTGCCCCATGAGGAGGCCTTAGGGCTGCATGACTAGTCAAGGCAGAAGTTTGTGGGAAACGCGGTCTGACTGCGGGAGCTGATGTGATTTAGGCTTTCCTGAAGGAACACATGGCGACTTTGACAGACACTGGCCTCCTGCTCAGGCTGAGGTCTGCAATTACACAGGACATAAACACGGAGCACCGGGCCAGGCTGGAGTGAGGCCGGCTGGAGCTGCGAGAGCCCCTGGGAACGGAAAACACCGCACGGCTTTGGGAGGCCACAGAGGAGTTGGCAGACGCCCACAGATGGCCATCGCGTGACTGTGCGATGTTAAAGAGAGGACAGATTGAAGAAAATGGCCATTCAAATGTGAAAAGGAGATTCTCTATCAAAACATTTGGACATTTCAAGTATTGTAATCATTATAAGATGTTACTATGTACCAAATGTCCATGGTACTTAAAAGGCAAGATCAATCAGCATATAAGCATCAGTATCAGTACCAACATTATAATATTTTGCCAAATCTTTTTGGAAATTACAAGAAAGCACATACAATTTAAGAAACAGTTAAATAGTTTATAATGATGCCAGTAGGAAAAAGACTGAAGGAGAGAAGGCGTCAAGGAGATAAAAGACATCTAAGAGTGGTCTGAAGTTGGGTCAAGATTACAACAAATCAAAGCAACATTGCAAACCTACAGAAGCCACCCAGGTTTTGATCTTCATTCATTAATACAATTTAATGAATGACCCCTGAGCAGCCTTCCTCCTACTCCTCATCCCTCCAGCTGCAAGTGGACTGTCCGGTGTGAAGGTGAAAGGGGCATGGGGGTTTAGGTGCGACTGGTATCTGTTTGGGTTTCCTTGATAAATAGGAAGCATCACCAGGCTAGAGACAATTACTTATTTAAGTGTGCAAAAATCAACTGGCATTGAGGGCACAATGTGACGGCTGACACAGTCATTTACTGTAATGAACTGGGACTCATTGTGTGCAAGTGCTCTTCAGGGACTTCTCATTGACCTATCTGAATGCAACAGTCTGTGAATAGATGTCATTCTGCATAAAGGTTTTTGAGCAACAGTGAGAGTGTTGCCTTGTGGATAAAAAGAATGGCAGTGAGATCATATTTACTCACCATTCAAACTGCTTTATATACGCCCATCGGCCACATCCTATTTGGATAAATCAGGGACAGAGGGAGCGGCCGGCGGACTTCAGTGCATTTTCCACAGTCAATTCAGAGCAGGACCTGACACAAGCATGGGAAAGCAAATAACCCGGATTAGGCTTCTTCAAAGGGCTGGCTGTGGTGAAAGATGGGAGCAGGAGGAGCAAACAAAGGTGGGAGTTAGAAGCACTGTACCATTTATGAAATGGTTTGGTCCATGAAAGTCATTCCTTCAGAGGGGAAGGTTTGTTTGTGAATTTTCTGAGAGAGCGGCACGAGGGAGAAAGGTGTAGTATGAAGACTGCATGTTGAGGCAATATCAGGATTCAGCTGACCTGTATGTTATGTGCACAGCCAAGTCAAGCTGATCAGAGACAAGCACTGAAGTAGAAATGCTCATGCAGCCCGGGAGTGCATAGAAAGTTCAAGTGAGGATTCTTGTGTCTCATTTTAAACACCAACATCAGCAGACAAACAGGGATAATTATCAAAATAGTTTGCTCAGGAGCGTGTGGGAATGCTGCAGTATTGTGGAGGAAGTTATAGAGACACACCATAACAATTTAGGACCTGTAGTTTAGCAGCACACGCCACAGACAATTCCAAAGCACAAGTATATTAATGTGCAATGGGCTAATTTGCCAGTGACAGGGCAGTGTCAGTGCTCTCCTGACATGCAATCATGTTACACACAAGTGAAACATACTTCTGCTGACAGTCTATAGCTCCTACAGGGCTTGCACTTCAGAAACCCTCTTTCAGCAGCAGGAATGTTTACAGCAGCAGGAGTGTGTGTTCTTTCACACACACACACATATGCACACACATGTACACACTTAAGACACACAGCACGCGCATGCAGGCGCACAGCCCTGGGCTTCCTCAGGCGGTCTGGATGTAACATGATACCTCGTCTTGGAGCATTTCGCACATGCCTTCCCGGACAGTTCCCACACTCCCAGCCGCCTCAGCCTGTCTGACCTTTGCCAAGTACGCCACCCTCCCCGCTTGGCCCCCTGAGCAGCCTTCCTCCTACTCCTCATCATCTTCTCCCAGGGCCTGCGGTTTGGACAGCTGTGGCCAAGCTGCTGCTCGGCTTGTGGAAAACATCCGCCACACATGGAGGCTGCAATGATTCTGCCTGGCCTCTGGTGACTGCTGGGTGACTGTTTGCCTGTTTCCCAATTGAAAGAACACACAATTGGAACCATGTACATTGGTCAAAATAGCACAGTGAAACCTCTTTTAAAGCATTTACCAAGTTAGCCATGAAACTATTAAATTAAAATGATTTCATATGAAAATTAGATGACTAAATTAGCGTATCTTGAAATTACAACAGTGGGGATGAAGAATAAATACAAAAAGAATGAGAAATACAAATAAAACCAAGATGTCATCATATATACAACACTAATGGTATACATTGTGGAATGGCTAAGTTTGACTACATCATGTCAGAAGTTTGAAATAAAATCACTTTTTTGCACCAAATACAAAACCAAATGTCTTGTTAAAGTGGCTACTCTGCAGTGCAGGCCTAATCCCATACAGCACGGCTCCAATTTGCAGCCTCCCCACTGACAGAGTGTGGTCCACAGCCGCAGCCTCAGTACACAGTCCCTCCATCAGCACCACCTCCTCAGCCAGCCTCCACATATGACATTCATTTGGTTTAGGATCTGGACTCTGGCCACTGCTCCGAGCTTGTTGCTTCTATGGGTTCACTGGAGTCAATCACACACATAAGCTAATCTCTGTGTGCCAAATCCAACTCAGGAAACCAGGGAAATACATATGGATCTATGAATGAGGTATAGACACAGTCAAAGTAACAGTACAAGTGCACACAGCAGGCTCCTATCCATCCTGTCTGTCAATGTATTGTTGGTGACACTTTCTTTGTTGCACATATAAACACAGCGAAAGTCTTTCCTTCAGTTTCCTCACCTTCCCTTCTTCACACAGGGATAAAAAATGAAGTGTGATGAATAGATGGGATGGCGTAAGATGGAGGATTACACCCCTGGATGGAATTTTGAAGTGAGTAGCTTTACAGTAAAGACAAATATATATGAAACAAACTAGTCTGTGTTGCCAGGGCCTTGCATCACATTTTTGCTGTGTTGGAGTCAGGATTATGACTGGGAACAAGAGTCTTGGCACGGCACTTGTAGCAGCCTGACCTGACAAACAGGGATTGCTCTGATGTGGTTCAGCGGCACACACTACAGGCAAACACCAATCCATCCGCTCTGACCAAAGAAGTGAGAGAAAATGCATAGCACAAACCATAAATAGAGACATTTCCCCGTGATCAAATCTTGACTGAACACTTTCTTATCATCCAGTGACTGTAGATCAACAGACCAAAATCTGTATATCTATGTAAATGGGGAAGAACATATAGCATCCATCCCAAATTGCCATATGATGAACGTCAAGGCTCTGAGTCATCAAGAAGTGTTTTATGAGACAGTTTGTATAATAGAAAATACAAAGCTAATGTAATGAAGACTGAATACAACTGCACACATTTACACTTATACTTCTATTTTCCCATTTTACTCACTTAGGTCTATTTCTTTGACTGCTCATCATTTGCACTCCTCCTCTTCACTACTTCCATCTATCTCATGTGCTCCCATGAGGAGCTGTTGCTCCAAGGCTGTGGTTATAAAAAAAGGGAAAATAGCTGCCCTGGTGATGGAAAAAAACAACACCAAAAAGCACCAGAAAAGAAATGTAGCAGGAAAAAAGAGTTAAGTTGAAAAGCAAGCATTTTCTTGCGCTCTGAGCTCTTGGTCCAGACCCAGTGCATCCCTGGATGCCAGAGTCTTTCATCATTTGGCAGGCTGGTTGTGCAGTTCAGATTTACCTCCTGGCTGCAGGCTAGCAAGCCACAGTTTGCTTTCCATACACAAACAAGAAAGAAAGAGATAGATGGATACAAAGCAGGCAGTGAGAACACGTCTTTCATACAACAAACAACCTCTGGAGTCATCCATCCCGCTCCTGGGCCGTGCTCTTTATAGTCTCTGCTCCAGCATCTCTGCTCTTTTTGTGACTGCACTTTCTGATGTGCTCTACCTCCACAAGTTAAATACTTGTCAATATATAATGCACAGCAGATAGCTCACAGTAATGAAGATGCTGAGGACGAGTGGTTGAGATATATGTTGGCAATTTACAATATTGTGACATATAAGTCCAACAGTCTCTACAGGGAGTGAAATCTCACTGGTATCAGAAAACCCAAACCAGATTAGCTCCAGATCTGGTGCCTTTATTTTACAAACCTTTTTAGTTACAAACCTAAAATCTTCAATCTTCAAAACACTGAATGTTATTGCTGACAACAACTTAGCACAGTAATATGTCGCTATAAGACAGAAGTGAGAGAACAAATACAGGAGAACACGATGAGAGTCTCCTGCCAAGCGGGTAAACGTCACCTATGGCGCAGAACAATCTTTAAATGCTGTCTACTGCTGGGAGTGAACACAGGTTCCCACAGGGCTTGATAAAGCACCCCTGCCACATGCATTCTTCAGCTGTGGATATGGCACCATGAACAAGACACTTGGGCATGTCAGGCCAGGCTGAGAGGAAGACTAATGTGTCTCATCATTAGGAGCAATGGCCTTTCCCTGTGGCGACTATGTATGTGCCTACTATGAAGGCCCAGCGGGACTTCACTGGCACCCCGCTAGGACTGCTGGGAGCCATGGCATCTGGTGGAAAGACCAGCTTCCAGTCTGACTTATAGGGCTAAAAAGAAAAACATATCTCCATGAAAAACCCTGAGCAATATATGAGTATATCTGGAGAAATGATCTTTTTAGATGCACTACATACACAGACAAGCATAAATGTGTGGCACAAAATGGCTGCGGCCTGCCCCCGGGGAGCCTGCCCGTTCAGCAGCCCCTGCTGAGTCAACCCAGTGGGAGCTCTGACGCTCGCCGCTGGGGCCACAGCGGGGTGTCGGAGACATGTGGTTCTGGAGACTATAAGGCGAGCTCTGGTGTTGACCATGGAGGCCTTGTTCTTCAAACAGGCCTCAAAGATGAGGTTTTGTCAGGCTCGGGTATATGATCTTAGAGACATAGACGATTGTGTCCACTCCTTTGCATCTGCCGTTCCCATGGCCTCATCGTGAAGGGTCTTGAGAAATTATTTCTAAGCACTTAATCATCGTTTTCAACGTCAAAGGCCCATGAAAAATATGAACTTAGACTAGACCACAGATGTCTGGGAGCTGGACAGATGTGCCATTTCAGTGAAAGCTTTAATCACACACTTTAATTGACCAGACAGCCAGAAGAGCATCAACTGACTTGTTTATTTTTTCCAAAGTACATTCATGAACATTTATGCTCAGACATACATTAGTTTATATGTGTCTAAGGCTTATGATGTTGGTTCTCTGAGCCCAAAGTTCAAAACTGCGGGGCTTACAAGTTTACTTTGCTTCTCTAATGATGAGCAAAGTAAGCTCTAGTTTCTCTCATTAACTACCACAGGACTTCACTTGGGAAAGTGCCTCAGAATCCTGTCCCCTGCTGATGCTGTGGTCTCATTGCAGAGAACTAAAAATGTGAGTTGCCAAGTTTCACTGGAAACCATTTACAAGTTACGATAAAGTTATTTTAGTAATGAGTACAATGTATTCCTTCAATGAAAAACATGGGCACATTGTAAAATTCTGTGATAGAACAATGCAAATATTTGCATTGCAAACACACACACACACACACACACACACACACACACACACACACACACCCCCACACACCCACACACACATGCACACACAAACAACTTTGACAACTGACTTGGTATTGTTTGATCAGTTTTCTGTTTTTTGTGTCAATTACATTTGATATGTTAGCATGTGGTACAACACAAACTTGACTGAAACTATATATACAATAAAAACAAAGACAAAACAAAAACAGAGAGAGAGAAAGAGGCAAAAAGAAAGAGAGAGATGCTGTGAGAGTATGTTCATGGCAATGAATCAATGCTTCTTTTATACCAGCAGGTTAGGAAGTTAATAAAGTTTGAGTCTAGTTTGTCTTGTTAGTATTTTTAAATTGGCTTTATTTTTGCAAAATATATATATTTTTAAATATGTTTCTGATATGCATATCTTCTAAATCATGTTATGGATATACCTTGTAGCCATCTGACCCTTAGGTTATGGGGCCTGTGTTTGATCACTAGAGGGGATTGGCCAGTGATTGATGATACATCTCATCATGGCCACAGTTACCTGCCACAGCTCACTGAGGACAAAACCTTTGGGCTGGGCCAGAACTAACTTAATTCTTGTCATACGCCCCTTTGCAAGGTATGGGAAAAATGGTGTGGCCTGAAGAGTTTGGGAGATGAGAGAAGTAGATCTTGAATAGAACTTAAGGAGAAAAAGGCCTGAACGCAAAGGGAACCCTGTCAATGGGCTGAGGGCAGGATGCTTGAATGCTCAGCTTCGTGGTCTACAGTGTTGATATTTTTCTCAATAGTCTCCTCTAAAGTGAACGCTTTAAGCCACCCCGACACACTAAATTTGCCCTTTGTGGTGGAGAGGCCCCTAGCTGTCGTGATGCAAGGTGAGGAGGCACTGGGGCAGATGGAACCTGCTTGTCACCTCAATGGTCTCTTTCCCCCTTTTCTGTACGCCCTAACTGGCCCGTCCCGCCCATCGCCGCCATTCACTCGCTGCTCCAGTGGGAACGTCCAAGGACCCTGTGCTTTGGGACAGGCCCATATAATGAGCCCCTCTGGATGGTTTGAATGTGACGCCATTGTTCTATCCAAGGCCATTAAACCACCTCCTGGGCAAACAAGAGCGTCCCTCTTCCTTTATGGGGCCCAAGAAGGCAACAAAGAGAGGAGTCATTGAGACACAGAGGGGCCGCCCTTTGTTTGGTGTCCTTTTTGCTGCCCCTCAAAGCCTGGGCTGGGAAGGGGAGGCTCCTGATGCTCTTTAGCACCCCTCATATCGTCACAATCCTTGTTTGTGCAAAGTGGAGATGTGAACTTAATTGACTTGAGTGGCCCCTGTGCACCATGACGCAAATAAGATGGCACAAATACAGAGAAAGGTATTGTACCTGTCGATGTGCTGTTTGTTCTCTTCGCAGTGGGGCCCTTGCAAATGGAGCTCTGGACAGTTTGTGTCATGTGACTTACCCAATTGTTTATAAGACCAGCATCCATAGAAAAGTCATAAGATGCAATCTAACAACTTCACAATGGCGTATCCTTCACAGAGCAAACATAAATAAAAGCTAATAATTACTTCATTAAGTATCTTCTTTTGAAAAACGCAGATGATACACTTACCTTATTGTACAACTTAGAGAGCAAAGACCTATTGCTCAAGCCTGTTCATAACAGACATCTTGGGTTTTTAACACAAAATTAACTTTCACTCCAATTACTTTCTGTGTAATGTTCTACAGAGAACCATGAAACGATATTGAATCTAAAAATAACCTTTCCTCTGTTTAGTGTTTTAACTCAGAGCAGGTGCCACATGTTGGTTTCCTGAGGAGAGGTTAAGTGTGCTGCGGACTGCCTGCTGCCACCATGTCATCCATCCTGTAGTCTAATCGAGTTATCATATCAACAAATCTCTCATCAGGGGCCCTGCGACTGACATCAGCAGAAAGAAGCCCAGAGGGGGCCGACAAATTTGGAGCAGCGGGGCGCTGGAGAAAGGCTGCTGCACCAGTGAAAGGTACCTGCGGCCGCGGTCAAGCTCCCAGTGGGAACGACACTCACGCTGGGCACCACGCTGGGCACCACGCTGGGTGGGTATTCCATTAGATTGTGTGTTATGTGGGCAGTCCCATTCTGCAAGCCCGTGGCTAAGCACACGTCCCACTCAAGCTCTTGAGACAAACTGAAAATTTTATAATGAAAATATTTATTGGACAGATAGCATTCAATGCTTATCTTGCCATTGTTGTGGTTTATCATAAATATAATAATAATATGTTGTTTTTTTGTAATACATAATATCAGATTAACATACAATAGTATTTGGTGTAAAGGACAAAACAAGCCCCGTTAAGTTTCTAACTACACATATACACAGAATGGTCTGCCTTCAGAGTACCACACAGTCGACACCACAGGGGTCAGTGTGGGAAGGGTGTAGCAGACCTGGTCCGAGAGTTGACCTACCACTCCACTGCTACCTGCTGCTAGGCCACAAAGAGCTTCGTGGCGAGCTGTGTTCAGAAGAAAAGCCAGGCAGAGAATGAGTCAGCTCTAGCTCCACTGAGAAGAAGCCTCTGCTCTATCCTCCATGACCACTCTGTCATCCATGAATACTATTTACGCCACAGGAAGTCTTTTCTCTGATGGACCCCCTGGCCTCACAGCTTCGCCTCACACTCTCGCCACATTCACAGGAAGCCTTCTTGTTGTCTATGGACTGCCTCATCCCTTTCTCCCTCTTTCTATTCATTCTGCAGGCTATATCCAGAGAGATGCTCCCCCAGCATTGCAAATTGATTAAGGCGCTTAACATTTATTACATGATAGCGGGGGGTTGGCGTGGTGGAGATACAGGGATTGTGTTGCGATAAGGAATACAGCCCCATGTTCTGTTATCGTTGTCATCACACTATGTACCATATCTGTTAATTACTAACCACTCAAAGCAGATTAAAGTGACAAGGATAACTCACTTATTGCAAATAAATTAACATAAATAAGCGGAACTTAACATTGTTCAAGTAGCAGAAGACTGGTGTCAGAAGATTGAAGGTGCATATTGTTTGAGAAGTCTGACTGCAAATGTAACAGTGTCATCAGCAGCCTTTTTACCTAATGTAATCCATGACGAATGTTAGGTGCAGCCTGTGTGGGTAGAGAACAAGGGTATCCTCCTGGGGGTTCACACTCACTGCTGCCTCAAGCTTCTGCTCCAGACGTTTTAGTCACTGCTGCAGTTACTCTACTGTGAAGAGCAACTGGAAGGATTGTTTTCTGAAATAATTCAATTTGTTTTGTACTTACAAATACTACAGCAACAGTCTTCTTAAACAACTGTTGAAATTGTTGATTTGAGTAAACACAAAAACAGGCCGAAAATCAAACAAAGCAAATAAGATAAATGGCCCAGGGCATTCCATGCCCCCTCTCTCTTTGCAGTTGCACATGTACAGTTATAGTACAATGTAATGCACTTGAGCATCTAACTAGAAGTGCAATGAATGTATATTGATTACAACCAGTAGGAAAAAATGAACATGACACATTGTACAATATGAAATTGATAATCTACATGTTTATGCATATTCACCGACTGACACAGAACAGTGTGGCACACACTTATATGTATATTTGATGGAATTTGCTTTACAAATGTCTTTCCTGTGGCTTTGTCCATTTATTTGTACTTGGAAATTGCATAAGGTTTGGAGATCCCTTTACATTAGATAAATCAAAACTCAACACTGAACTTTGTATGCAAAAATACAGTCCATTATATGTAGGTTTACTATTTTAAGAGCTGCCTAAACATGTAAAAAAATTTATTATTATTAAATGTTAAATGTGTATAATCTGTTCACATACCAGAAAAATGCTTGTGAGATAATACATTTGCCACAGTTCTTAATCCGAGCCATGTCACCTTCTAATACTACAAAGGGAACCCAGAGCAATGGGAATCCAGTCCTTCCCCCTCCCCTACACTGAAAAAAGCTGCCGCCACCAAGATATGATAACCACGTCACTATGGCCCGCTGAGTTCTCTCTGTGAACTACGTAAGCTTAGACCCACGCCAAGCCAGGACTCCACCGGAGCCTGAAAAGGAGGGCCACAATGAATACCCAAAAGCTCTCATTCAGGCAGACCTTGAAAAGCACAGGTTGTCTCAATAGTCAGTCTCCCTTCTGTTCCCTGATTCACCTTATGTTGGGAATTTGCTGAGGTTTGCAGGTTCCTAAGAGACTCTTTAGAAAGGAAAAGGCAACAGGGAAGGGGATGGGACTTTCTCAGAATAGCTTTGTCATATTTGGCATGGCCCAGACCTGGTTTGAGAGGCTCTTGCCGCTTTGCTAATAGCCCGCATCAGCAAAAAGACAAAAGGGATCTTGGCAATTATTAGATTTAATGCCTGACTGGAGTGAATGGGGAAGTCTAAATTAAGTCATTGTAGGTTGATGGAGATACAAGAGGTGAGGCGAGGTTCAGCCTGCAGACCAATGCCCAGGCCTGGAATAATTAACCAGACACAACCATTAATCTTGACCAATGACAGTGTTAGAAACAATACAAACTGACCAATCATTGATGAGTGACAGCTGTGGGAGAAGCATTAGTTCTGAGGAAAAGGAGCAGTGGTCATTTCATCACAATATATCAATCACAGATTCAACAAAGACGGATCGTGAATCTATTAGGAGGAATAAAGACAAAGAAAGTTACATATCCAGCAGACTTAGCATTATCTGTGAGTAAACCAACAGCTACCATAATAGCCTCAAAACTGTTTTTGAAGTTGGTCAAGCAACTGTCCAAGTACCTATAATTACAAAGTAAATAATTAAAATAGATAAAGACATTATAGCATATAAAAATTCTGATAAGAGGTCAGCATACAATTGTACTTCTTACTGTGAATGGGGTCACCTCTCCTCAGGTCTGATCTGTAACTTGACCTAATGGTGCAACCTGCTTGTCTCTAAGGAGTTGGATAAGTTTAAAGCCACAGTGTGGAACATGCAAGCAAAACAATAACATCTCCATGGACGCAAGCAGGTGAAGGACCTGCCACTAGAAAAGTCACAAAATGCCCCTTCAAATAAAACGTAACAGAATCATTGTATTGTTTTTTCATCATTGTGTTAAGTTAAAAACAAATCAAATTCACTCACAAAAATCTAAATTGTAATTAAACTTTGTAAGTAGGATATGCATATTCTTCATTCCATTCAAGTACGCAGTTTTTCTTCAAAGAACTGTATATCATGCGTTAAGATTCCCGAGTAAAAAAAGGGTCAAATATGCAGAGAAATGCACAAGGCACAATGTTGTGGGAGCAATATACCACAGTATGCAGCCGACCCCTGGCACACACGCCACCTCCACTTTCCACGCTGCTCACTCGAGGGACGCCGTTCTCCCCGGTGCCCTGGCCTCCCCCTGCCACTGCTTTGTATGCCCACATAAGCTCCCAAAGCAAAGAAAGCCACGCAGGTGGTCCCATCCCAGTGATCTGTCCGGTCTCTCATCCTGGCTCCCTGCATCCTCCTCTCCCACATGGGGACACAAAGATACACCTCCCCGGCAAAGATAAACCGTTTTTAAAACCGTGATGGGGTGAAACCTGACACTCCCCGCCTCAAACTCACCCCCTGGTTGCCTTCATCTCAGGCCAGAGCTGTGAGTCGCTTCAAGCTCCATTAGCGCCGCAGTGGTGTGTGCTTTTTCTGTTTATGTGTGTTTGTCTTACTTGCGCTAGAGGAAAGTTCAAAGAGGTCCGTCTCAATAGTTCTCCAGTCAACCTAATCCATAAGGGACCGTCCTGGGACAACAGCACTGAGGGACAGTCTAGGTTTAAACTGAGGTCACCCAGCGCGAGACAGGCCACATGCCCACACTCAGCTGGGGGGCATGGTTAAGGGGCTCTCCTGGTGTACTCTAAAGAAAGAGCTTAGCAAGTATGACATTAGGAGTTTTCGGAGTACTAAACATTGGGGCATAAACTAGTGAAGTGTATTTACACATATAATGGGGGTCCACTAACCATAAGGAGATAGTGTCTGCAGCATTTTTGTGACCACTACTAACATGTTCAACCGTGCATTTAACAACAGCCAAAGTTCATATCACACTTGTGAGAAAACACAACATGGTTTCTGCATGTCCTGACATCATTGTTATCGCACGCACCTCCCTCTTCAAAAAAATCAGACATGGAAAATTGTCTGGTATTCCCCCCTGGGCGCTCCCAATCAGAGCATCAAAAGCATGACGCAAGGCCATGACAAAATGAAGGCCATTATGGCTAATTAGCGGCTGCCCTTTTAAAGCATACAGACCTGCGTGCTGCCGGAGTGCACAGTGTGTGTCTGTGTGTATGCAGGTCTGAGCAAATGCCACTGATAGCTCCCACGCTACACAGGAAAGAGGAGAGAGGGAGAGAAGAGAGGTAGAAAAGGTGAATGTGCTCCCTTTCTTTGTGAAGGAGGGATGTTGGATGATGAAGAAGGGAAAATTGGGGTTGGGTTTGAGGCACAAGCTTCAAGTGATGAAAGGATCTTCTTTTCTCTCTGCCAGGATCCACATGGGCATTCTTCAGGCTCACCCGAGCAGAACCCGTACGTCTTGCACACAGTCACACACATACACACAGACACACACAAAAACACACATACACCACCCACTGCTGTAAAGTCTCCCTGATGTCCTCCATATCCTCAGCCCCATTATCACACACCTGAAGCTGCGCCTGCCGCCTGCCCCCAGTCTGCCTCCCCTCAGTAATCTGTCAGCACGCTGCTATGGTTACTGCAGCCTAAACCTCTCACACACCGATGGAAACAGATAAGGAGCAGGGCACTTAAACACACATGCATGCAGTTAAACACAGATGAGCTCATCGCAGCCTGTAGCAGCAGGTAGCAGCCTATACTTAAACGCACAGCCAGGAAAAATGTACAGCCACTATGGAGGAAAATTTACACTAATTGCTCACAGTGATTGTGGGGTGGACTCTGTGTTCAGACTGGACAAGCACATTAGCCCTGTCATAAAGTCCCTACCTTCCCAAAGGCAGATTCTGAAAAAGCATTCTGCACATTTGTAACGTTGAGTCTGGATTATTGTAATTCTTTGTATCTGGGGCTGGACCAGGGCTCCCTGCAGCCCTTACAGAATGTCCAGAATACTGCAGCTCGTCTGCTGACAAAAACTAATAGACAAAAGCACATCATGCCTGCACTGTGTAACCTACACTGGCTCCCTATTTCATATCGGATGCAATTAAAAATATTATTGATTGTGTTTAAATGTCTGCACTCTTATGGGTTCTCTTTATTTGAGGGAGTTACTGCAGCCCTGTACTCCGCCCACAGCCCTGAACTTAGCTGACCAGCTCCTGCTGCTGTGCCCAAAGCCAGGCTCAAGACCAGAGGTAACAGAGCCTTTTCTGTGGAAATGCCCAGACTATGGAACAGCCTCCATCTGCCTGTCAGATCTTCTCAGTCTTTAACGTAGTTTAAGAATAGGCTGAAAACCCACCCCTTCTCTCTGGCATTTAATACTAGCTGGACAGGATATCTTGGTGTTGTATTGTTCTTTTCCTATGTATTGTGTTACCTGTACATTTGTTTTATGTTGACTTTTATGTGAAGCACTTTGGGCAGCTGAAATTGTTTTAAATGCCATATACTATATAAATAAACTTGAATTTAATTGAATTCATAGTGGATCTTTGGAATACAACCAAGGATATTAAAGAAAGACACATTTATATGGATTATTTGAGCCTTTGCCTTTAAAACTTAATAGTAACTTGGCAATTAACAACCTGAAGAACCTGACGTTTTCTATCATTGGCTTCAAGTCAGAAATGTATTAAGGTAGTCAGAATATATTTTCCATTCTGAGGTCAAGTCAAGTGGTTTGTAAGAATGCATTTCAATTGTGCATTTCAAATTCAATTTTAGGCTATTTTTTTATGCCTCCATCAGTCTGGAGGAACAACACCGCTTTCATTTCATTTTGTATCATTAGATTGGTCATGTTTTGTCATCAAGGTTATATTTTATGGAGAATTTTACATATTTGGGTATGTGGTATAAACCAGAGTACACGATTACAAACCATGGCTTGCTTGTCTTACATGCCATGCTGTTATTCTTACTACCCAACTACAAAACAAGATTTCTCTTCATAAATAATACTGGTCGATAATTCAGCTGCAAGACAGTTATTTTTATTATTCATCCATTTCCTCTTGCTTTCTCATTCCTAAGATCTCCGGCACTACAGATACTCAAGAGGTCAAGGCCTGTCCTCCACCCACGTCTCCAATCTGTCCTTCTCAAACTGGTGCCGATGGACGATTTCCTGTGCTGTGGAATCCTTCACCTCCTCTGGACTCCAGGCTGGGGGCATTTTGGAGCAGGGGGGTTTAAAGGTTTAGAGGTCTCGCCATCTTTTCACACATCTTCACCGATATAAAGAGCAAAACAAACCTCGGTGCTCGGTATCGCTGAAATCTTAAACCTCCCCGGCTGATTTCGTGTCTGCTGGGAGAGGGGGGTACGCAGCAATGACCACCTGTTGTCCGTTTCCCCCGTGGTCCCTTTTGTCATGGGTTTTACATTCTTTCAAACCATTACAAGCACAGGGCGAAACTTAAGCTTTAGCCAATTTATCCCTGACTGCCCCTTATATGAGAACCTACACAGTTGCCATTCAATAGCCACTTACATGTCTGTCTTCATGTGTGCGAGGGAAATTAAAACTTGAAGAAAAGTGTTATCTTGTAGTGAGCTATAGACTGCTGTTGAATGATATTAGGCAATTTTAGTTTTTTTTTTAAGAGCTCATATTGTGCTATTTTCTGACCAATGTTGTTGTTGTTTCTTTATCAAACATTTACCTGGAGTTGTGTTTTGTTTCATTCATACATGTTTAACACACAAATCCTGTATATTTAGGCTGAGGTGCTCTCTCAAACAGAAAGCACTCTGTTCCACCTTGTGATGTCATGTGGTAATAGAGGAAGTGCTCCACTGTGTTTTTAAACTTCATACTTTACTACTTTACTACTTTTTTAAACTACTCTTCACTAGAATGACATGACATCATAAGATGTTGAGCTTTGGAGATGTAGACAGACTAATAATAAACATTTACTCAAACATGTGTGAATGAAACAAAACACAACTCCAGGTACGTTTTTGATGAGGTAAAGATGAGGTAAAGTCTATTTAGCGTGATATAGGATCTTTAAACAAAAGCACTGGTTTACAGGGGGTTCTTTTTGTGCAGGCATTTGTGCATGCAAAATAATATAAGTATTTATAGAAGAAGTTTGTCTTTTAATGGGGCAGCTCATACATATATATAATCCTCAGTAAAATGGAGGGAAAAGGAGTGCACTTTATAGGTTACATTTTACTACTGTGCAGCACTGAGGCTTCTTTTGTGTGATTGAGCGCTGGAATGTCCTTACTGTAGACGCTCTCGGAAGTCGTGGTTCGAGTGAGCGTCTGCCCGTCGCTTTGTCCCTGTGTCAGTGTGTGTCCATTTTCATGACAGATAAGAGTGTGGGAAAAGTGGCCTCAGCGACAGTAGCTATTGTCCGAACGGCTGCATTGATTTTATGGTGCAGTTCCTTAGATAAGTGATGAAGAAGGACCGCAGACGAAACAAATTCAATCCACCACAGCACTCTGACTTGCTCACACAAAACACTTCAGATTAGCTTCAAGTTAGCACAACCGCGTCAATGAAAGGCGTCAGTATGTTGCATGGAGCATGTCATTTCTGCATGCATCTCATGACCGTACATAAACCATTGTCACTGTTACATCACATAGCCAGCGATAATATGTTGTGACTATTATTAATACGATGCCCTCAAGCAGTCCCGGATCTATGCAAAAAAACCAGACGATAAAATATGTTAATCAAATCAGATCCCTAGGGGCCCCTCAAAGGAAGCTCTAACACAAATTGAATATCAGTGATGGCTTCAGAGGAGGGGGCAGACCCTAACCCCTTTAGTCACACGGGTTGGGCCTGAATGATGCTGCATATTTCCAGTCACTGTCAATTACCCTGATATCGTCTGTGGAGGGTCGTGCGTAGTTGGTTTATCAGGAAAAGACGAGCCCCCGGCAACTGGTGGTGACCACTTTACAGCACGTGGGAAAGTCTGCGGTCTGCTCATGAGTAGAAGTGTGAAGCTCCTGTGTCTCGGTAATCAACATCTGTAATTGACCTTATTCTCGCGGTGTACAGAGACAAATTTGGTTTCTGGAAATGTACAATTTGTATATTTGAATCCAATAAAAACTTCAAGTTGAACTGTGTAACTTTTCCGGTGGAGGGTTCGCCACCTGCTTTCCTCTGTGGAGATGTACAGTATGCCACTAATCATATCTCTCTCAATGCACAAAAGCAGGTGACGTCATCTTGCCGAGTTATAGGTCAGATCTGTGAAGAGGTGACACTACTCACAGTAAAAATGTATGTTTTGTAAGGTATTTTGAGAAAACATACACCTGTAACGGAATAAATGCAAGATACATTAGTTTATTGCCATTCTGTGGAACAATCCAGGCAAAGGAACATGTCTGTGGAGTGAGGCATGTCTCCTTTAACATTAAGAAAATTGAATAATTGGCCTATTTTTTTTTAACAATGTCCCCACACATCCCAGCAAGCTGACTATCCCAATCCAAACACAGCCATGTACACTTGTCGGCTCCATGATGCAAACAAGAGCTAACATAATAGGATGTAGTGGGAGTGTTGAACTCAAAGGATAAAACACTGGAGGCTTTGTGAATGGGTTTGGTAGGCCGATAGACAAGCAAAGGCACATCAACATACTTACAATCACAGCCGGACACTCTAAATGACATAGACAAACTCCTCATTGTGAACATCCTCAAACAATTCATGGAGATACACAGTTTGCTTTGTGTTGCTGTGTCTCGTGGTACTATCTCTGTGGCCAGCTCCTCTGCAGCTCCCGCCACTGGCTCCAAACAAGAAAAGAGGATTAAGTTGCGCTTCACATCACAGCTAAGGCGGCTTCGTGCATGGACAGAGCAAAGGGAGGTGGGATAATGTCATTTCATGTCTTTAAGCACACAAATGATGCAATCCATCAACATGATGCAGTCCAAATGCTCAACTATGAGAAACAAAGCATTGGACAGCACCGACTGGCTATGTGTTGATTTACTGACATCAAACTTCCAGACTTATCCCCTCAGCCCCATTAGACTACGAAATGTCCGACTCTATGGTGTCGTTTGATGTATCACAGGGTCAAAAAAATCAGGTTTCACTTTCCCTCAATCTCCAAGGAACCTGAAACTGCACAGTAGGACAGTTAAGAAGTAAAATAAAGGCAGCCACGCGAGGGCAGAACTCGTAGATCACACAGCCATGCAGAGTGTAAGCTGAGTGGACTAGAGGTGTGCTTAACTGCCTGCCGCACTCCAGACATCTCCCTGGGACACTTGAACTCAGTCACACATAAGTGTTCAAGGAAAGTAATAGTGAAGAAAACATATAACAAAGCTTCAGTTCAAAGGTGTTGGTTCAATCAATATCCAATTTTGGTCTATAAATTGTTGTAATAGGACAATTTATTGGTCAATGTTGTCTCAAAACACCTCAAAATAGTTTTGCTGAAGCTGTTCTGTAGTTACTTTAAATGATACATAATAGTTACAAAACACATTTGGATGATTTTTGACCATACACTGTTTGTGTTAATCGGTATCTGAACAGAAAAAAGTGGGATGGTTCATTTCTATTCTTGAGTCAAAATCTTTCTTTATGAAGTTCTTTATGAAGAATATCTTTTCATATTATAGACAAACAACCAAAACAACCAGACATTAAACTGGCAGCTTTTGACACTAGTGTGGTGGGAAAGTAATAGTTATGTTAAAGAATTGTTATGATGATAAACAATACAACTATGTGTTGCTCCTTTCGACACCCAAAGCACTTCCCAATAACACACACCAATTGGCACACACACACACACACACACTCAAAAGTTCTCTTTGGGAGGATCCTCCTACATTTCTTTTGGCCTTGAGTCCAGTGGATGTGGAGACTAGGTCATTCAAAGACACAGCGCGATAGGGTCACCATTGCCAGTGGCTTGATTTTCGGGATTGTGCCAACTTTTGACTGGCAGCTTTCCATGGCTGCCATATCCTTCTCCACTCACATCAATACAGAGCGAAAAACATGTGAAACTCAAATAGTGACGTTTAAAAAAAGACTTCTGAAGCTGGCATTATATGTCCAGGATCACAGGACCACCTTAGCTGGAGACTTAGTTTTGTGAGAGCTGCTACGCTGGTGAGAAACACGCTGGATTTACATAGCAGTGTGCGACATCAAACGAGGTGGCTGACATTTGAATGGGCTGGTACCGGGACCCTCTGGTGGGGTTTTTGTTGTGATGCAGGGTGAGCCAAGGAAAGTGGGCACCGTGCTGCTGGGATTTGTGTATAGACAGCTTGTCCTGTTTACTGGGCTCACAGGTTACCATAGAAGCCCTAAATCCCAGTGTGTGAGAGGATAGAGCCATATGAACGCGAATCCTGTGTAAAGTTAGCAAGTCACTGGGTGCACCGTTGTAATACATGCTAATAATAGGTCATAGACATTTGGAGAAAGAGTTTTGGGATGCCCTCTGATAAGTCCTGACACATTATATGAAGCCCACTACTGACAACACTTTACATTGATGTTTTAATGGGTGAACTGTACATTATGAGTTTATTAGTGTTCACTTGGAGTTCATTTTAATAAGAAAAAGGAAAGTAGATCCATTGCAGATGTTAAAATGCTATAAACATGCTCATGTAGCCTGGATGAACCTGTGAATATCTACCCAGAACAAAAGTAAAGGCCTAAATATGGGTTCACTTCAGATGACACCTGTGTGATGGGTGCTCTGGGAGGAACTTGTGGAACATAGCAGCAAGAGCATGACTGGTGTCCTCTGGCTGTGTGAATGTAATCTATGCAAATACCTAGGGTCAGGGTCATATTGTAGACTTTAATAGCTGATGTAACTCTACTGTCTTGTATTCATGGGTCAGGATTCAGACTGATCCACTTCCGCCCACACAAATCCAACATTTCTCTCCCTCCCACAGTTTTCCCTCTCCTGCTGCTCCTTTGGCGAGCTGCGCTGCCTGGCGGTGGCACTTGTCAGTCTATTTCCAGGCCCGGGGCCGAGATCTGAGGCCAGTGTCAGTCAGGTGCAGGCCTATAGTGGTGCAAAAGGGTACATTGCATCCTCATTTAAAAATGTTTGCACCCTCATTTTAGGTGCGTAAATTAATGACACTTTGAAACCCTGATGCACCCTTAGTCAGTTTGGTCTGCACCCAGGGCCTAGTCAGGTGGTGTGGTGGAGGGCAAAGGGGCTGGTGCGTGTGTCAGAGAGGCGCTCTCCCACATTCCCTTGGCGGCTGGCAGCAGGCCGGCCCAGCAGAGGGGGGTTCGCCTCTTTCTCACGACCTCTCAGGTTCCTGCGCTCATCTGGGAGCTATTCATTTCCTGCCAGAAAACAGCCTTCCCCTGCAACTGCAAAAGGAGGGGGAGTGAAGGAATGGGAGGGAGAGAAGTTTGGCTTCAAAATGAGTCCAGGGCTTGGTACAGCAAGCTTTGGGTTTAAATCATAAAGCTTTCGCTTGTCTGGTCTGCAATCAAAGACAGCCCCAATGACGGGCCGTAAGTGAGCAGTGCCGAGAGAGGCAGCGAACAGTGAGGGAGAGAGGCAGAGAGCTCCATATGGTAACACTTAGGAAATCATGGAGGAGGCATAGGGGCTTTTTCTCTCCATTCCCTGGCTGTAGGCACGCGGAGTGTGGGAAAAGTTAATGGATATGCATGGCAGCTAACCTCCCGGTCGTGTTGTGACATGTGTGCGGTCAATCCGGCAGCCGGCCACTGCACCGGGTAATTGGAGAGGCTCGTAAAGCTGTTCTCCATAGGGAAAGAGGCTCTGAAAATGTTAGCCGTGGGTGTGTGTGGAAAGAAGAAAAAGGGAGTGAGACGGGTGTGAGGCTGAAGGCATCTGGGTGTTGTCCGGGTCACAACACGTGGCTTCTGGACGCCCGTGTCCAGCTGTGGACTCAGAGCCTGGGGCAGGAAGCTCCTCTGAACACAGCTGGAATGTGTGGGAACACAGTGTGGAGAAGTGTGGACATGAGGACGGTTGCTATCCTGTGTGGTAGGCCTTTCCTTGAACCCCCCCACTTTCTGCTGCCTCACCCAATGTGCCCTTTAGCCAGGCATGTCCTAACCCAGCACACATACAATGAGAAGGAGAGGTATGCAGAGACAGACATGAACACACACACATGGCTTCAATCAAACAGGGATGCATGGCCCCTGTAAAAAGGTGTGATGGAAATTCAAAATGATGGCACTTATCCACACTTTGTGCCTCTTAGCACACTGATAATTGCAAACACCTGCACCCCCTTCTCCGCACACGCCCCCCTTCAAAGCTAGGCCACACTCAGATTGCTGGAGGGGGCACACGCACCTGGGTAGAGCAGAGCGCTACCACATGGTTTAGAAGCAGCATGTTTAACATGGTCTTCTGCTGTCACCCCCCTGGCATCAGGAACTCAATGAGCTCTGATTAAAGTCACGGCCAGAGGCTCCTCTGGACCACAGTAATGTGTACATGTTCATGGCCTGCATGGCGGAAGCCAGTCAGCAGCGGAAAACCTAACAATAATGATCTTTGATGCCTGTCTGGTGGAACATTATAACTGTATTTACCTAAAAAAAAAAAAAAAGTAAGACTGAAGAAGAGTGAATTTTTACACTTAAAACAAAAAAAAATCTCCAATGTTTAAGATCAGTGTTTATGTTTTTTTGGGAGTAAACATGTTACAGGTTTACACACAATAAATAAACCATCTCACACAACTGCAACTTCTTAGAAATTTCAAGCTGCAAAATGAAAAAAATATGTCCAACTCTAAGAGTACACAGCCTTTAATAGCGTAAACATATATTTTCAGTAGCCTATTTCTCATTTATAGCCTAATGATTACCAAATTACACAAAAGTTAGCCTATAGGCTATATGAAGTACAGCGGGTAACAAATGAAACTCTGGTTGCCGTTTTCATTAATCATCCTGATGGCCTGATCAATTTGCAATTCGTATTTCAGCTGGTAGATGGCGCAAGTGACCTCTGTAAGGCCCTTAAGTGGTCACTGAGCGCAGAGTGTCACACCATCGGCCCAGTTCTAGTCTGTCCCGGGACTGATTAATGACACGTTTGTGGTCTCCTGTCCAGCGAACCTATTTAAGTTAATTAAGTTGAAATTAGCGCACAATTTCATCATTCAGTTACAAACTGGAAGAATGTGACTCAGAACGAGAGTTTTGTTTGCATGTGAGGGGAACTATCATAGGCAATGCTTTTGCCATTTTTGGCCTTTCTTATCGTTGCTCAACAGGTTTTGCACTTTGCAACGTAGACGTTCCCCTTTATTGCGTATAGCGAATCAGGCAAATGCACATTAATAGACTATAGTAGTTAACACTAAGTCTAATGTTTTGAGGAACCGAATTGTAAGTTGATTTTACACACACAACCTGTGTTCCTAAAGAAAAAAACAGAATAAGGCTCATATTAGTAGACTATTTTACTAATTTATTTGTCTTCCAAAACGAAGAACATTATAAGAGCATTGAACAATCTTTGGCATCACACAGTAAAAAACAAGTCATATAGGACCTATATAAAAATGCAGTGAATTGACTTCCACATTACAAATCTCATTTCAATATGAACTTAACTCCCTTGTTAGCTGTACAAATATAGTGCATACTCTTCATTTACAAAACATATTCAAAACTTTCTAACATTAAACAAATAGAATTGAAAGTGTCATTTTAAAGTCTGTGTGAGCAGTTGCGCCTTTCACCACGGTCTCCACACTGAGTCTGTGTTGCCTGACGGGACACCAGGAGACACCGCTGCAGGCACAGGCACTGGCGTGCTCACGTTGTTGGCGTAAACCGGGATAACGGGACCGTTTGCAGCAAACGCTGCGTTAGGTATGAGAAAGGCAAACTGTCCGTCTGTGGCAGGCACGATTTGGAAACCACCATAGACTTTAGTGGCTTCTGGCGGTAAACTCGCAGGAGAGGGCGCTCCTTTGCACGGGTTGATGGGAAGCACCTGCGGAGATGACCCGGGGATCTGCACCATAGACTGGCCAAAGGATGGGTGCGTGGGACCGGCATTGGGAGGAATTTGGTGCTGATGCTGGCTGGGGTAGTTAATGGCGTTTATTTGAGTCATGCAGTTGGCCAGGTGTCCGAGAAGCCGCGTCCTGACTTCAGTGTTGACGCCTTCACAAGTGGACAGGAATCGAGTGACTTCATTTGTGCACTCGCTGAATCCAGCGCGGTACTTGCCCAGCACCGTCGGGTCGTTGTTCAGAGCGGCTGTACAAAACAGACATATTTAGTTACATTGTATATTGAAGGGGGTCACACTAGGACACGGATGCAGACGCATCACGAGACAGATAGTCTCCGGGACTTACCGGTCATCTGAGCTCGCTGTAGGTTCCGCAGATGCTTTACCGTCATCTCTAGGATGTCAGCCTTCTCTAGCTTCGAGTGTCTAGAGCTCTGTATCATATAAACACGCATGGTTAGAATTGCGCACAGAATGATGCACTAATCTCGATGTTTCTCTGATATAAATATATCTGTTAAGAAAATCATGACAACAACTTACATCTTTTTTGAGCGCATCCAAAATCAGCGTCTTCAGCTGTCCCAAACTTTCGTTGATCCTGGCTCGTCTCCTTTTTTCCATAATAGGTTTGGATGACTGTGAAAATATGATCGGTACATTTTAACTTCGTGCGTAAAAGTGCAAGTTGAGGAGACGCTTGGATACAAGTGTTTTCGGTTCGTTTATTTAAAAATTACATCAAAACAAACTCCGAATACTGACCTTTCGGTGTTCAGATGCTGTTTTCGGCTTGTCGGGGGTCGTATTCATGCTGGCCGGGGTAGCAGCGACCGGAGAAGAGGACGTTTTTTCCATCATATCTGCAGGCATCTTCTTTTTGGAAAAATCCCAATAACCAAGGCAAATTAGGTTCCAGTGTAGTACAAAATGGCTATAATGGTGAGTGTCAGCTCGGGATGTTTACAGTGTCCTCGCTGACGCTGAAGAACTCCTGAGATAAGTTAGATCCGTGTGCGCGCGGCGCTGGATGCTGAGGCGAGTGGAGAAGACTCTCTGTGAGGCTCTCCGCGTGTGGCGCCTATTTATATCTCGCACTGCACGCGAACGGCTCGTGTGAAACTTCCCAAACTTTCTTTCCCACAGTAACTTTCCACCAATCAGAGCGAGGGACACGCGGCCCGAGGGAGGACGGCTCGTGGTCGGCGCCCTCCCATTGGTTGTTTGGCCACTGGTGCTGGCGGCCAATGGCACGCGGCCCGGGTTCAGGGCACAGCCGGGGAAACTGCCTTCAGTCTTCAATCATCGCAGCGTTTACATATTAACAGTAGAGCCGCTGACTGGGCACCGCCACAGCGAGCGCCAGGACGAACAGAATCAACAAGTAGGCCTACCCAAGACTCCTAGATCTTAACTAATATGAATCTATAGTCTTATCAATGTTGATCTTATACCATCATCAGCCCTCATCATTGAACCAGAAGTTTGGTTTTATAACCTACCGACATTGACCACGTATTGATTATGTTGCCTAATATATTAGGCTAGGCGTATGTTAACATGTGGCAATTTTAATCTTTGGCTACAGTCCAAATAATAGTGATTACAATAGCCAACCAAACTTATGCTGTTTTAAACAAACTAACATGGTGAGATCAGTGAGAATATATGAGATTTCACATGACTCGGGGTTTTACGTTTTACCTACCAAAAGTCATTGTTGTGTGTTGTAACGGAGTATTTTAAACCAAACACAATATCAAACAAACAAAACCATTATCCAACCAAAACGTAAAAACCAAGTTACTCACAGTGGCCCTCGGACTGTGGTGTGACTATGGGCATTTGATCGTGTGTCGGTGTTGTGAATGTGGAGCACGTGCCAGGATGTTTTATGAGCGCGGGGTGGCTGGGTTGGAGGTTTGGCCCCCGGGCTGCCGTGGGGCCGCTGGGCCAGGAGAGCGCGCGGATGGAGGGGAGGGAAGTGGCAGCGGCGGCGGTGGTTTACATTAGAGGGGAAGGTAAATAGCAGCTGCTGTTTTAAAAGCCTGGGAAAACCACGCCTACACGGAGAGCTGGATCCCTTATCGGAATGTGAGCCAGAGCAGAGATATTTCTGCCGGAGAGCGCGCACACGAGCGGACCTCCTCTGATCATCGCACAAGTCTAATCTTTATTAGGTTAGCTGCACGTACGCACCCACACACACACCACAGCTCACCTAGTGCGTCTAACAGCTATGTTTATTGCCCATGTATTGAATCTTATGTTCATATAGAATATTGCAGTTCGCGCTCTTTTCACCTCTGAAGTCCCATTCGCAATCTGAACAATCCCTTTTAATAGAAATTATTGGGTTATATATCCTGTTTAAGAGCCCATGTAATCAAAACAGTAACAGTCGATAAGGTTTCTTCTGAGAACGGGACGCGCGTCTCACACACCTCCAGCTGCTGCAGAAACCGCGACACGTGGCGCACAGGCGACCAGAGGAAGGCGCTCCTCTCGCCGGCTTGCTGCCTGCATCTGTGGGGCGTCGCTAGTGGCTGGCCGCAGGATCAACAGTTAGATAGACGCTGGAGCTCCGCATCCGAACTCCCAGGGATGTGGAACATTTTTTCCAATAGACTTGAGTGATTTTTGTTAAACAGTCTAATTGAAAATGATAAGATATCAGCCACCATTGTCATAGGCTACACTTTTTACTGATTGAAGAATAATTCAGAATGATATTGTATCAGTAATACAGGTACAGGTACAACACCACATTATAATCTCAATTTGCACTTGTAACCTGTAGTAGTAAAAGTCTACCATATAGACCTAGGCTATACAAATTTTCATTTTTGTGGTAGTTGGATAATAACACGACAACTCGTAGGTCTAACTGACCTGCTCCTCTGAGTGAATATTGAATACAGAATATTTCCCAAGGCCTGACACATCACACAGCTGTATCAGAGTGCATACCCGAGAGCTTACCCTGAACATAATGGCATTGACAGAGCCTCCAAACAAATGTATTGACGTGAAGCAGACAGTGTGAGGATTCTGAAACTATCTCCGCTTCAGTGACTTTCTCACGCTCATGTTGCACGAGCTCTGCAGTGTTGTGGTGAGGTCCCTCCCTCCTAACCGGGACTGGTCTTATCGGCCGCACCTGGCTGCCGCAGGTCCCTCGAGTGTAACCTGCTGCTGTGTGTCAACTCCTCTATCGCTGACATCTGTGGGAAATGGCCTGACTCACACTCAACAAGAGCCTCTGTTGTAAAGCTTTTTGATCACATGATGAAAAGCAAAACATAACAATTGTCCAGAAAGGAAAACAAACAGGTGGAAGACTTTCTTATACATATGTGATACAACAGAAAGAGCAGTGCGTTAAACTTTTTGCGTTAAACTTTGAAGTCCCATGCATTCCTTGATCTTATCCTCTATTGTAGTTTATCTCTTTATATGGCCCCCCTCCATTCATACTTGTGCTTTTATCTGCCTCTTCCTCTTTTCTCATCCCACCGCTCCCACTCGTTCCCAGGCTTCATATCTTTATTGAGCCCTCTTGACCATGGACCTCCACAGTGCAATAATGCAATTAGACAAGGAGATTGTCTGGATAAAGTGTGCGAAAGTGTGAGGTATTGCTCTCACAAAACAATTTTGTCTGCAGTCACTGTTAATGTGTAACTCATTGATGAACGTTCAGGTTGCCAATATGTGCCCTCATATGGTGCCATAAGGGTGAGGAAAGCTCTGTTTAGGGAGGTGAGGCGGGCGGAGGTTCAAATGCCAGCACGTTTAAGCTTCATTACTGCTTGGCAGCAGAAGTGGGAAGTAAGGAGCCAGACAAGCAGGCTTTAGGTGTGACCAGGCTGCCACTGCCTAACTGAGGGTGGCACTGTGTTGACGCACTCGGCACTCCTAAGAGGCTGAGTGACTATCTGACTTGTCCAGTTCTCTGCTAACCAGTAAGTTATCATAGCGCTGCTGAGTTAGAGAGTGTGTTAAAATCAAGGCAGTTAGAGCTGATGATTATTCACATAGAAAGAGGTTTGTGTCTGTGGGCTAAAAGTAAATGTGCAATATGTAACTTTTTTGGTGGAGGGCCTCCTGTTTGCTTGACTATATGGAGATTGCATTGCTGCCTGGAATGATCCAATGTATGACAGTAAATTACCTGTCTATATGGAGAGTTTTTACGTCATATCTATCAAAAGGTGACCCCTGATCACACTAACAATTCATGTTTTTCTGGGTATTTTTTAGCAATAAAAACCCCTGTAATTGAAAAAATTGCATGCAAAATACATTTAATACAGCACTGTGGAACATTCCAAGCAAAGCAATAGCATCTCAATAGTGGTGGAAAAAGATAAAGTAAGAGACTAACACAAGATAGGCTGTTATTAATGTAAACAAATAAAAAGCTGCTAACCACAGGCAACTTTTCTCTGATGGTAAATAATCATTTACTTTCAATTATGTGATTTTTGTCATCGTTGGGTGTAATAATTACGATTAATTTGATTAATTGCACTGCCCTAGATTCAGTGTATCAACGTGACAGAGAGAGAAAGATTAACTCACAAATCAACACAAATCCATTCATTGTAAATTTTAACAATACAAATCATTTAAGTTTCAGATCTTTCAAGTTAAAAATACCAGATTACTTTAACTGAGATATACAACTAGTGACTAAAGCAACCAGACAACATGAAAGGAGTTTTCTGCTATGATACTGTTCTGTCATTCACAGCACTGTATGATGTCCAGCTATTAGTTCTTTTCTAGCTTCATGGGGACTTGTTATGCTTAACTGAAAGTGCTATAAAGGAGTGTATAATGTTGAATAGTTCATAAGAACAATTCAACATTTCAAAATGTATTTCACTAGCCTTAAACTGCCTTTATATAATTCTGTTTAGCCTATTTTATAAATGTACACTCGCCCACTATCAGTCACTTATCTCTTAAGTTGCACATAGCAAGAGGGCTGCAGTCAAGAAAAAAGCTCTGGCAACATACAGAAATGAAACTGAATGAAAGCACAAGCCAGTCGTTACTCATTTTGGAGCGCATGAGGAGATGTTCATATGTCAGTACACACACATCATCCCAGGCTGGCATGAAATGTGTTATTAGTGGGAGTGGAGTAGGACCTGTGCTGAACTGCTGTTAGCGAGGCCAGCCAAGGCTCGGAGAGCAGGATCAAAGAAGGGACAAAGACAGAAAGAGAACTGGCAGATCCTCCAACCAGAGAGAATAGACAAGAGTTGATGATGATGGTGGTGAGGAGAGGTGGGGGTGTTGGAGGCTCTCCAGATACCGCTGCACACATCGCTTACACCTCCCCACACATAAACTGAGGTGCCTGGAGCAGCCTGGGAACAAGGAAAACAATAAGTACAGTACGCTTGCTTTTACTCACAAAACTATATCTGCAAGCGCACACACAGAGATCAGCACGGGTCACTCTAAGCCTTGCAGACACTGGCGCTGGGGTGTGTTTTGGCTGGCTCAAATACAGAAAGAGATGTTTTAAGGCCTGTGTGCTGGTCTGTAGCTCAGAGCCTCCCCAGGCAGCACCAAACGCCTCGCTCCACTTCTGAGACCAACATGCCCGCACTTCCTTTAGGGGTCTCTCTCTCTCACTCTCCCTGGGCCCGGCTTCTACCAATCCATCCTTTACTTCTCTCTCCCTTTCCTTCCGACCTGCCTCTTTTCTGCAATGCCTCCTGGAGCAGACCGGCGCTATTTGCATGTGTGGGGGAGGTAGTGTATAGTGCCGAAAGCCAAAGGTCACGGTGAGTCAAAGCCAGCAGCGTTGGAGAGGAAGCGGGTGGGGAGAGGACCAGCGAGTTGGCCTGGGTCTCTCTGGTTAGTGTGCCTGAGGCTGGAGCAAACTGGGAATTACGGATGCGCCTGTTACTGGTAATGGAGGGGGTGGTGGAGCGGGCTGGTCATGCAAATACAGTTTAACCACCTTTTACTGGCCCTCCTGGTTTGGGACACTGGATTGTTTGCAGTGCTAAACGTAATCTGTTTAATTGCAAAATTATTAAAGAAGATGCTTTTGGGGGGATTTTGAAATAAACTATAACATATGTAGATAATTAATTTCCATTTCCATTGTCCATTGTAAACTGTAATGTTGATCTAAAACAACGAAATAATAGAAATGTGCCCATTGACTTCTCATTCAAAACTGCAGAACTGAGAAGTCCAGATTCTTTTAGTTGTATTTCTCTGTAACATGCAGTATATTTTATTTACATGTTTTTACTGAAAAATGCCTCTTTATGTATGACCTACACTCTGAATGTTTCAAATAATCACAGTACAGAGCAGTGGGTGCACATAGGGAGTATGTAAAAATGGAAGTTTTTGGAGTACTCAAGCCTCACATGCAGGACAATGCGGGATTACTCAGGCATGCATGAATCAATCCAAAGATAACTAAACAAGCATGGGGAAACAGGGTTATAATATTGGTAAAAGCTTTTAAGTCAATATGTCCCTTTTATGCAAGGATATGATGTCCTAAATCAGTCCTCAACAACTCACAATATTCAAGAATGGACTACATATTATCCCTGCATTAGTGTGGTTTCCTGTACTGCATTGTCCTACCACTCTACAAACCATGCAAGCAAATACGTGATTGGATCTATTGATATGGGTGGTGGGACATTGGAATTACAGGTGCACAGTTCCTCCCCATTTTCTCACAAGGAGGCTGTTTGTTGACTGTAGATAAGAAGGACAGCCTTTGAAGAGCCAGGCACACTTCTATACACAAACAGCTTCCTAAACTGACAGCTTGATGCCGTGAGTCATTATCTCTAATAGGCCTAGTTTAGTGTAAACAAACACGTGCAGAGTATTGATGCAGATCCATGCTGTCACTGAACTCCCCGTCGCTACTAAGATAAAACGTGTCAAATGAGGAGTGATGCTAAGATTTGCATAAAGGTGATGAGTTAAATGCAGAAAGGATGAGAAGGTTAAACTGACTCATTATACAGTTGTGTTCCTCCCAAGTAAGGTTTTATTCACCTACTGAAAATGAAGTTATTGTGATAAGGAAACAAGTAATAGGGGTAATATTATTGAGACTCAAGACAAGAGTTGTAAGGTTTGTTAGAGCACATCATAAATGAGCGCAGTTGGAAATAATTGTATTTCTTGAAGACAGTGTCATTCGGGTTCACTCCCCTTGTCAGCTTTCCTTAAGCAAGCAGAGCAAGACGCTTAACACATACTACTATGGAAAGCAGGTGTTGTGTAGCTGCTGGTGACCCTTGACCTCCCTACAGGGATCACAGCTAGAGGAGTTTCACTGTGGAATCATTGAACTCTAACTCTGTTATCACTCAGGAGTGATTAGAGCTAATGAGCAGAGTAATAATTCAACAGCTCGTCCAACTCTTCTTGAGCTAACCTGGCAGTGGGCCGGAGGTCTGCAGAGATGCCCCGAGAGGCCCCTTCCGTGTTTTACCTGGGCCAAGGCCAGCCTTATCAGACAATAGGCCTGAGGATTAGCCTCCCTCTGAGCATTACAGCCGTGCTCCCTCCTCTCCTGCACCTCCAGCCTTGCCTCCCCCTTGGCCTCCCGCACTCCACCTTTCCCGTGGGAGTTTGCACAGCCAGGATAACCTTGAGACCTCATCTGGTGTGCTGCCAGAAACGTAAAAGAGATTCCCTCCTGCCCTCCTTCTTCACCTCTCCTGTACATCCCCAGCCCACTCTCACTCGGACCCCCCCCAAGGCTTCCTCCTGATCACAGGGACATAACCAGGGTTTGTTCATCTCATCGCCCCCTCCTTCCTTCATCTTTGCCTTTTTTGCCTCCTCAGCCCTGTTGTGATTGTGACTAAGATTAGGCTTTCTCTCTCTTCATGCCTCCCTCATTTCCTCCTTTCTGGTCTTCGACAGAACGAGGGTGGAGGCTACAGTAAAGAAAAAGAGAGGGCTGTTCACATGATCTCCAGTGTAGCCCACTATTATCTGTAGATTGTCGAGCTGCCAATTTCAATTTAGCCCGCCCTGTTATCAGACCAAAAATAACCCCCTCATTTGAAAAGTGGAAATCAAACTGTCCCGACAGGAGGGATGACTGACGTTGATTGCAAACTAACTGTTTTGGTGGCAGCCTGCACTTTGTATGGCTTTTGTCTCTTGCCTCTTGCTCCCCCTCTTCGCCTCTCTCCTTCTCTACTCTTTCGACTTCACGGCTGTCATATTCCTTTAGTGCTGGAAAGGTCAAGTGCTGCTTGCTGCCTGTGAGATCTGAAGGAACTTGGAGATATTGGGCTGCCCCCCTCTGCCCCACTTTGTGACAACAATACTGTGCTCTGAGCTGCTCCTAGTGGCACCAGCCGGCAGCAGCAGTAGCAGGTCCTTTGCTCAGGAATGTGTTTATCCTCTGAACCTCCTTTTATGTCCGCTGCATCTCTGGGTCAATGTGTTTTCACCAAGCTCCACTCGGAGGGGCCTCATGCTCCGACTAGACACTAGTATCAGGTCACTATGTTTATGCTATTGCCAAGTCAAATCAGAGAAATGAAAATGGTACACACTGAAGAATAGATGGGACAGGCTTCAATGGGATTCACACACCAATACTTTTAGCTCAGATTCAGTTTTTACCTGCTGTGGAAAGGAACATTTGAGAGAATGGTTCTTGGTGACCCCGGTATTATGCCTTAATTCTGAAGTCTTGGTTGTTTTCTCCAGGTCAAATTGTAAAGTTCATTCTTTATTAATGAGACCATCAAAACCATACCAAACAACTTTTCTTATTGTCTGAACTGTATATTTGTGCCATACCCTGATATGTTTTTGTAACGCAACTAGGGGCTAATTAGGACCTGACTGCAATGTGACCAGATGTAGGTACGGTAGGGAGCCAGTGTGTGTGAATAAATACATCAACACGGAATCTTAGTCAAAAAATAATATATATTAAGTTCAATATTAGTCATTTAGGCAGGTATGCAATAATATATATATACACAATGAATTATAAATATGAAATTACTTTATATATGATTAATACAAAAACAAAAAAATAATGCAACAGAACCCAAAAAAATGTCCCGTTCCAGTTCCAGGTTCGAGTAGTTGTTCCAAAGGTTGTGTTCAATGTGTAATGTCTTTATGATCCAAAACTTGTTATGATCCAAGAAACAGGAAACTGAAAAGGTTCGTTTGTTCCTACCAGTCTATGAAGGAAAAGGGTAGCTCGCCATCCAGGTTATTGTGAGGTTGTCATGGGATTCAGTGCAGGGGAAAAAACCTGACCTAAAACAGGGTCAGTAAACCAAAAATAAAATTAGCATACAATTAATAAATTAGCTTAAAGTAATGCATCATTACTATAACTTCAATAAATAAATAAATGCCATACATGCAGTATATAACCAAATAATCTTCGTTACATAAAAATTAACTTATCAATAACAATTAAATAATAATTCCAATAACTAGCTTTGATTTTAAAGCAAAGCAAAGTAAAGTCAAGTCAGGTAAAGTCAATTCAGGTCAAATCAAGTAAAGTCAAGTCAAGTCAAGTAAAGTCAGGTCAAGTCAGATCAAATAAAGTCAATTCAGGTCAAATCAAGCAAAGTGCACTTTTAAATTTCATCAATAAATCAAATCTCATGGCGTCTACGCCTAATTCATAAAAAAAAAAGAACATGGAGCTTCTAATGCTGCGCATCACAAAAGAATGCCCTATTCAAAACATCATAGTTATCTCAACTCAGTGTTCAAAAAGTAACCAAAAGCAGCGAACCGTATCAAATTCAATCAAAATAAAGTAATAAATTAACACTAGCCTTTATGGCAAAAGGTTCGGCTTACGCAAAGATGTGAATAAAGTAAAAATTAAACCAAAAAGACCGTTCTTGGTCGCGCCGACCGCATTAACCTAAATGCTATTGTTAGCGTTAGTCCCGACGCGTGTTAAAAGGGAGATCCGCAGCTCCGCAAAACATGCATAACTTTGTAGAACATCAATTAAATTGCTTACCGTTGAGCGGATAGTGATAGCGGTAAGTATCTGTCGAGTCCAAATGTAGTTTTATGTATTTTCTTCCATGAAATTGCCAAAAGAAACAGCCAGAATCAGCCACAATCAGCCACAATCAGCCACAGCAGGAGCAGCATGAGACAGATCTTGACGTCTGACGTCACCGCTAATAAAGGAAATTTGTCCCGCCACAACCAACTCCTCACCGGAAGTGGGACATTATATGACACGGGTTACACTTTCCCCCCCCTGATCTCATGTTCGTCCTCGGACATGGACCAGGCTGGCACTCAATAACGGACTGACTGGAGCATGGAAACACCTCCTCATTTTCATCCTCTTGAACAGCAAAGGTGAAGGCTGTGCTCAAGCCGTGAAGGATGGTTTGGATGCTTTTTAACAACGGATGGCCAAGTTGTACATATTGCAGTCTCTCAGGTGGGCATCTTGTGCGGCCTGTACGGCGTAGGGTTTGTTCAGGTTCAGGACTCGACGGTTCTGACATGGGTGAATTGGATTCTGGATCAATGACAGAAGGTTCCGGTGATGTGGAAGGAGTTTTGGAATCTTCTGCCAGATTGATTGGTTCAAGGTCAATTGGTGTAGGTTGAGATTCAGTGTCAAGTTCTTCTGCGCCTTCAGCCAGAACTTCTTCAGCAACTTGAGACCCACCACCTGCAGACTCAATCATAGATTCATGATGCTCATTAGTGGCAGAAGCTGGTGGTGAAACAAGAGACTCAGGCAGCTCAGCAGAAGGAACTGGCGGCATGGCAACAGGTAAATCAATAACAGTTGAAAATGTTACAGGTTCAGGCACAGACGGAACGTATACAGGTAAGATTTCATCCTCTGACTCTTCATCGCTAGGGTGTGGAGGCAGTGATACTGGCGAAGGCGGCACAGGTGATTCTTCCTTCTTCACAGGTAGGTTTTCAACATGAGCAGGTAAGTACCCACAGGGCAGGAGAAGGTCTCTGTGCAGAGTTCGCAGTGGTTTATCTTTGCCCTCTGGTCTCACGGTGTACACAGGGAGATTGCCGGCTTTTGTCACCACTATGTATACATCGGGCTCCCACTTATCAGCCAGTTTGTGCTTGCCTCTCAAGCGCACGTTCCTCACCAAAACTCTGTCTCCGATGTTTAACTCTGAAGCTGTAACATGACGATCAAATCTGGTTTTATTTCGGTTCATCAGTTTCTGGGAATTCTCACTGGCCAGCTGGTAACTGTCCTTCAGGTGTGACCTCAACTTCTGGACATACTGTAAATGAGAGTCTAGCTTGTTATCATTCAACGGCAGTCCGAAGGCCAGATCAACAGGAAGTCTTGGTTGGCGGCCAAACATGAGTTCGTATGGTGAGAATCCCGTAGCGTCATTCTTTGTGCAATTATATGCATGGACAAGAGGTTTTACGTGATCTTTCCAATGTCGTTTTTCTTGTTCACTCAGAGTTCCCAACATGTCCAGTAAAGTTCTGTTGAAACGCTCCACAGGGTTACCTCTTGGATGGTAAGGTGTCGTTCTGATCTTGTGGATGCCCGTCATTTCACAAAGTTCTCGAATGATGCGGGATTCAAAATCAGGGCCCTGATCACTGTGCAGCTTTTCTGGAATGCCGTAATGCACAAGAAAGTTGTCCCATAGGCACTTGGCGACGGTGGTGGCTTTTTGGTTGGTGGTCGGTACAGCAACTGCATATTTCGTGAAATGGTCAGTCATGACAAGGATATCTTTGATTCTACCACAAGGCTCAACAGACAAGAAATCCATGCAGACCAACTCCAGGGGACCCGAGGTCTGGATGTTGACAAGAGGTGCCGCATGTTCAGGTAAGGACTTCCGTCTCACACATCTGCCACAGGTCCTGATTTTGTTGACCACATCAACAGACATCCTCGGCCAGTAAAAGCGGGATCGGACCAGGTCCAGAGTCCTCTCGATACCCATGTGGCCCATCTGGTTGTGAAGTTGGTGCAACACATCAGCTCGATATTCTTCTGGCAACACAAGTTGGAAGGTGTGCTCACTTCCCACCTGTCTCTTCCTGATGAGAAGGTTGTTATGGAGCTCCAGTTTTTTTACTTCTCTCAGTAACAGAGGCAGGTCGGGCAGCTGTTCTCTCAGCAGTGGTGGGGGCGACTCTCCACGCTCGAGCTGTGCAATAACATGCTGGATGGTGGGGTCGGCTCGCTGCTTGGTGGCAATGTCAGCAGCTGAGAGTCGAGGAAGAACAGGCGAAGCGAACTGTGTGTCATTTACAAAACTGTCAGGGACACTGTCGGCTTGGATAGACAAAGACAAGATGAGAGCATGGTTCAGGTCAGCAGCTTCTGGTCCGTAGATCAAATGACGATCAGATATTGCTCTGATGGTGTGTTGGTCAATTGAGGCATATTCTAGATCTTGTAAATGTTGCTGGGCAAATTTCAATACTCGCTCTCTTTCTTTACGGGATAGTGGGTCATCAGACAGGTCACCATGCGGACGGCGTGACAGCCCGTCAGCATCAGCATTCTGCTTGCCTGCTCTGTAAATGAGTTTGAAGTTGAAGGTGGACAGAGCGGACAGCCATCTGTAGCTGGTGGCGTCGAGCTTGGCTGATGTCAGCAGGTAAGTTAGAGGGTTGCTGTCTGTGACAACGGTGAATTGAGTGCCGTAGAGATAGTCATTGAACTTTTCTGAAACTGCCCATTTCAATGCAAGGAACTCGAGTTTATGAGCTGGATACTTTGCTTCGCTCTTGGAAAGGCCTCTGCTGGCATAAGCCACAACTCTGTTCTGCCCATCTTGTTCTTGGTAGAGCACAGCGCCAAGGCCTGTAGAACTTGCATCGGTGTGGAGAGTGTAAGGTTTCTGAGGGTCAGCAAATGCGAGAACAGGAGCAGTGGTAAGTTTGTCTATGACAGCTTCAAAGGCTTTTTGACACTCAGCTGACCAGCGTCCTCCGAATGGCTCTTTAGGATTCAGGTAGCATTCTTGTTTTACTTTGGACTTGAGCTTTCTCTGAGACGGAGGGTAACCAGCAGTGAGTTCGTGAAGTGGCTTGGTGATGGCAGAGTATCCTTGGACGAATCGGCGATAGTACCCAGCGAAACCAAGGAAGGATCGCAGCTCTTTCAAGTTTGTTGGGACTGGCCATGTGGTAAGGGTCTTGATTTTATCTGGGTCTGTTTCAACACCGTGCTGAGAAACGACGTGGCCAAGGTACTTGACGGAGGTTTGGAAGAACACACATTTTTCAACAGACAGTTTCAATCTGAACTCTTTCAGTCTTCTCAGGACTTTCATCAGTCGTTCTTCATGCTCCTCAAGAGTTGGCGCAAAGACAATGATATCGTCGATAAAAACAAGGACCTCTTTTAGATTGAGCTTTCCCATACATTTCTCCATTAACCGTTGAAAGGTACTTGGAGCATTAGTCACTCCCTGTGGCATCCGGTTGAATTCATAGAATCCCAAAGGGCACACAAAAGCAGTTTTAGCTTTGTCAGACTCCTCCATTTCGATCTGGTAGTAGCCAGACTTCAAATCGAGCACAGAAAACCATTTGGATCCGGATAATGCAGAGAACGTGTCTTCTAGCTTCGGGAGGGCATAAGCATCTTTAATCGTCTGCAAATTGAGTTTACGGTAATCAATGCACAGGCGCACACAGCCATTCTTCTTGCGGACCACCACAATTGGAGAAGCAAACGGCGAATCAGACTCCCGGATGACTCCCGACTCCAACAGCTCCTGCAGGTGCTTCCTCACAGCGTCAACATCCTGAGGATGGATTGGTCTAGGCCTCTGTTTGAATGGGCTTGGATCAGAAAGTTTGATCTGGTGTTTCACTTTATCTGTCTGACCAAAATCCAGGTCATGCTTGGCGAAGACCTCAGGAATGTCATTCAGCTGGTGGATAATGCGGTCTTTCCACTGCGGAGGGAGTGGTGAGTCTCCAAAATCATATTGTAGTGGGGCTGACGGCTCTGCAGACTGAACTTGGTGTGTAATGCTTTGCTCTTTGGAGTAGATAGTCCGGAAGGCGCTTAGTTCTGCAATGACTGCTTTTGCTGGGATGGTAATTGCATGATCAGACTCATTGCTGACTATAACTGGCAGATGACATGGCCGTCGCCGGGGCAGGTCAGTAATGCAAGACTTCACAATGAGTCCACCAGGCAGAGGGCATGATGTGGGGTGTTCAATCAGTACTGCCCTTTCGCCTTGCAGTAACCGTGTGGCCAGTAATCCCTCGAGGACAGTAGTTTGGCCAGCACAGATAGTGTGTGACTGGTTAAAATGCAGGGTAGCTGTGGCGTACCGTTCATCCAAGTTCTGACTGTACCGAAACTGCAGGATCTTTAGAACGGCTTGATAACCAGGGACAGCAGGCTGGAAGGACTGTTCAGTTTGTACATGCTTGGTGTAGGCGATGTCAAGAGTATTGGTGCCAATGAGGATCAGTGGTTGCGACTGCTTTACATCAGGGACAACAAGAGCCAGAGTGTCAATGTTGATGTTTGTGCCGAGGAACTCAGGTGGGAAAGTCATATTTATTTCAATGTACCCCAGGTATGGTACAGACTCTCCATTTGCTCCTTCTATTTCCAGTAGGTCATCCAATGGCTTGATCTCATGGTCTGACAAATAAATGTTGTAGAAGGAATGTGGAATTGTGGTGACTTGGGAACCAGTATCAAGGAGACAGTTGTAATGATCGTCTCTGATTTGGACTTGACCAGTGCTCTTCATTCCCACCAGACCTCTTGGCAGTGCGCGTATACTGTATGGCTGGTTCTTGGGACTGTTGGTGATGGCAGCTTCTGAGTGTCCCTTCACAGAAGCTGCTTCTAGTTTAACTGAAGATTCCTATTTGTCCAGGTTTGCTGCTTTTGCCGCAACTGCTTTTTCTTTTGCTCTACCAGACGAGGATTGGCTGTGTTGGTGCAGGAAGAGGAAATGTGCCCATCTTCACCACACTTAAAACAGTACCATGGTTTGGGTTTGGTAGTGGACTGAGGCTGGTTAGACTGGCGTGAAGCTGGTTTGGGCTCAACTGGATTTGTCTTGGACAGAAGAGCAGACATTTGGCGTTGAAGTTCTTGCATTTGGTTTTTCAGTTCTTTGAGTTCCTCCTTAGATGTTGAGGAGTGGCCACAGGAACAGGTGCTCTGGGACTGGATGTTGGCTTTCTGCTTTGAAGAACTGAAACCAATGTGTTTTTTCATTAATGATTCTTTGGCTTGTTGTCTGTCTTCTTCTGTTCGTAATGATAGCAGGAGATCTGAGAATGAAGGTGGGTCATCTTTCTTCTGCTCCAGTCGCAGCTTTGTTATTACAGTGTTGTCCCAGCATCCACGCACAAATTGCTTAATGAGATGTTTCTCCATGTCGACAGCCTGTATTCCTCCCCTTTTGACAACAGTGTTGAGCGTTAGCTGCAGTCGCTGGAGATAAGATGACGGCCGCTCCCCTGGGTTCTGCAGGATGTTCAGGTACTGGGCAAACAACTCCTCTCCGTCCTGTACAGTGTCAAATGCTGAATCCAATATGCGTAGCAAGACAGTGGGTGGTGTTTCTGGGCCCAAACCTCTGACCAGGTCAGCAGCAGGCGACAGCAGGCCCTCTATGATGCGTCTGGTCACATGCAGTAGCGATAAACTGGGATCAGCAAGCAGTAACTCAATTTGTGAACGCCATGATTCAAAGTCCGCTTCATTGTTTGGCTTGGGAACTCGTCCAGAAAATGAGCGGAGTCTTACCGAAGTTGGAGCAGTTAGTTCTGTGTTGCGTACGACATGCTCGACAACAACTTTCTGTATTCCTAGTGGGTTTAGTTCTTCATTAGAGAGTGAAACTCTTGGCCTTGATCCAGCATCACTTGGTCTTTGTTGTTGGCTCTGTCTTGATTGTGGCCCCTGCTGGTCAGCAGTGAACTGGCTAGGGGCAGGCTGAGAGGCTTGAGGTATGGACAGTGGTACGTGCGATCCGGACACTGGTTGTGTATTGGTCATGTCCACTGTGGGCTCCTCACCTTCATCATCATCGTCATCATCGTCGTCGTCATTATCATTATTATATTCATCATCATTTTCATTCTCATTTGCTCCACTTGTGCTCAAATGTTGGCTGATTTGTTTCATCACAGTTCTGAGCATATCTTCAAAACGTGTACCACTCTGGTCGGCCATTTGTTTAAGTTCCTGCAGGTAGTCTGGGGTGACGCTACTGTCTCCTGCTGTGGCTGAAAGTTCGTCCGCAAGCGAAGTGACGCAGTACTCACGGTTAGTAAGCGTAGACGTGTATTTATATGGTAAAAGTGGCTTTAGACCAATAAAAGCGGCCGATTCATTAAACTCAACGATCAGGTTTTTATGTAAACTACTGCTTGGTTCACTAATAGGCAACACGCGGTTAAGCGCCCCATACTTGCGCAAGCAATCCAGTATTTCATTGTCAGAACTAGAATTAGTTACACCAGAAATCATCACGCACTGTGATATATTAACACCTGATTGCAAAATGAAATCCATAGTTTACTTTTTTTTCCCAAAACCAAAATTAATATTCACACACAAAGACTCCTGGCTAGCTCGCCACTTGTAACGCAACTAGGGGCTAATTAGGACCTGACTGCAATGTGACCAGATGTAGGTACGGTAGGGAGCCAGTGTGTGTGAATAAATACATCAACACGGAATCTTAGTCAAAAAATAATATATATTAAGTTCAATATTAGTCATTTAGGCAGGTATGCAATAATATATATATACACAATGAATTATAAATATGAAATTACTTTATATATGATTAATACAAAAACAAAAAAATAATGCAACAGAACCCAAAAAAATGTCCCGTTCCAGTTCCAGGTTCGAGTAGTTGTTCCAAAGGTTGTGTTCAATGTGTAATGTCTTTATGATCCAAAACTTGTTATGATCCAAGAAACAGGAAACTGAAAAGGTTCGTTTGTTCCTACCAGTCTATGAAGGAAAAGGGTAGCTCGCCATCCAGGTTATTGTGAGGTTGTCATGGGATTCAGTGCAGGGGAAAAAACCTGACCTAAAACAGGGTCAGTAAACCAAAAATAAAATTAGCATACAATTAATAAATTAGCTTAAAGTAATGCATCATTACTATAACTTCAATAAATAAATAAATGCCATACATGCAGTATATAACCAAATAATCTTCGTTACATAAAAATTAACTTATCAATAACAATTAAATAATAATTCCAATAACTAGCTTTGATTTTAAAGCAAAGCAAAGTAAAGTCAAGTCAGGTAAAGTCAATTCAGGTCAAATCAAGTAAAGTCAAGTCAAGTCAAGTAAAGTCAGGTCAAGTCAGATCAAATAAAGTCAATTCAGGTCAAATCAAGCAAAGTGCACTTTTAAATTTCATCAATAAATCAAATCTCATGGCGTCTACGCCTAATTCATAAAAAAAAAAGAACATGGAGCTTCTAATGCTGCGCATCACAAAAGAATGCCCTATTCAAAACATCATAGTTATCTCAACTCAGTGTTCAAAAAGTAACCAAAAGCAGCGAACCGTATCAAATTCAATCAAAATAAAGTAATAAATTAACACTAGCCTTTATGGCAAAAGGTTCGGCTTACGCAAAGATGTGAATAAAGTAAAAATTAAACCAAAAAGACCGTTCTTGGTCGCGCCGACCGCATTAACCTAAATGCTATTGTTAGCGTTAGTCCCGACGCGTGTTAAAAGGGAGATCCGCAGCTCCGCAAAACATGCATAACTTTGTAGAACATCAATTAAATTGCTTACCGTTGAGCGGATAGTGATAGCGGTAAGTATCTGTCGAGTCCAAATGTAGTTTTATGTATTTTCTTCCATGAAATTGCCAAAAGAAACAGCCAGAATCAGCCAGAATCAGCCAGAATCAGCCACAATCAGCCACAATCAGCCACAGCAGGAGCAGCATGAGACAGATCTTGACGTCTGACGTCACCGCTAATAAAGGAAATTTGTCCCGCCACAACCAACTCCTCACCGGAAGTGGGACATTATATGACACGGGTTACACTTTAGCTGTAAAAGAAAAAAAAAAAGTGACGACCCAATGAAACTAATCGGACAAACTCTACAAATCGCTTTTTGCTTTTTAATAGCCTTATTTTCAATATTTTGTTCAAACACTAAAACACTAAAAGGAACCTGAGACTATCATGCTGACCATCCAACTTCATACAACTCAAAGTCCGTCTTAAAAACCTCAGAATGTAAAAAACAGTTTACAAACAGATGGGCTGTGTCGCATGTTCCCATGACATCACTACTAATAGAAGCTTGCGGCACTGTGAACCAAATCCTCTTGAAGCCTTTTTGTCTTTCTTTACCCTCAGGTATGACCTCATCACCAGCACATTCCTGGTTTCACCTTGCTGCTGCCCCCATCCCTACCAAAGTCTATAGCTCTCACTAACATCCTACCTGTGCTTCTCACCTCCCCTTTCGGCCACACCCATGCAGTCGCTCATTGTGCACCATCGGAGGGCATCAGTTTTCAAGCCGAGAAGATAAGTGTTAGAGCTTGTCGGCAGCTTCCAAATGGTTTCACCATTGAGTTTCTATTCTCCACCCACTCAAGGCAGTTAGAGCTGGGCTTATGGGAAAGGCCATTGACATTTAAGTGGCTGGTTCGGAGTCAAGTGTGGAGTTCATTTCAAAGATTTAATAGGGGCTGCTCCCAACAAGTCCTCAAGAGTCTTAGTTTCTTCACAGCAGGGCCAAACAATAAAGAGAGTGATATCTAGTGTGTTAGCGTCTTATCTTCAATGAGAGAACACTTTCACCTGCTCTCTATGCTTTTAGGGTCACATTGGTAAATTATCTTATTCAAATGGGTAATTTAGAATGGGGCTTGTCTTCTCTGATGCAAGCCATTCAGATTTACTAGACTCTGCACTTCTTCCCTAAAAGACAGTTTACAACATACTTGCTATTTCAGTATTCTCGTTTTAAGCTCCAAGAAGCCTTATTTCTGTTGTACCAGTAATTATTAACTGACAAAAATGACCACAAGCTTTTTTCTCCCACTGCTAAGAAAAAACACACACAGAAAAAACAACAATCCCTGTTGCAAAGTATCTAGGGTATGTAAACAAAACCAAGCGAGAAAGTGGTAATATTATGCCAAGGTCTTGTTTCGAATTCTAAAATATTTCCGTAGACAGAGGCATTACCTGTCCTTGCTCTCTTCAGCCCAGTAAGAAGATATTGCTCGTTGTTATGCAGCTATTCTGCCCATGGCACACTGAGCGAGGATCGCAGGAGGTGTGTGGTACCCTGATCTTCTCCCAGCCTCTCACGTTCTCCTCTGACACTGGTCTTTGGCTTTGTTTTCTATTTGCATATTTGCTGAAAGGAACACATGAGCAATCAGAAATGCATCCTCACTTAATGTTTCGTCTCATTAAAAATTTGTGTATAAAAAGTCAAAAGTTTAAATTTAATTTCATTCTAGCAAGTCTTTGGCACTAGGGTCAAAGGTTCATGGAAAGGGCATCACTTGGTGAATGCCTTGAAGCAAGGTGACTCAGCAGGATTAAACAGTGGCCTATCAGATCCAATGGGGATAATAACATCTGTCAAATCAACTACTAGCTTCACTGAGAGCCATGTTTGCACTTATCTCAAAATCAGTGCTGTTGTTGGGAACAGATCAGGCAACTTGAAAGTGTTTGCTTTTGGCACAGAAGCCGCAGAAGTGCAGTCATCTCAGGGCAATGGTGAAGGAAATGAAAAGGCAGGTTAGGGACAATCTGTGACCTGTTGGGTGTTATATTGTGTTCATCAACATGCTGATGACTCTTTCCTCCAGTTAGAGGCATGCACACCACTGAACAGGTGCCTTCAGTGGAACATGACATGTTGGTAGGAAGTAAAATCAAACAGGATTTATTTTATCATCAGTAATAAAGGGCAGGAGACAGATTCCTGAATGAAATTCAAAGCAAAAGTTTTGATTACAGGAAATATTCCTCTCTGTGGTGTGTAAACTGTGTATGGTTTAAGAAAAGTAGATGCTCTCCCCCAACACTCTTGAGTCTGAATGCACCCCTGTTCTAGATATTTTAGCTTCTCACTACATGAACTGTGATCCTGGCCCTCCCCTTTTCACCCAAATGTAGGGCCACTGCTTCTTGTAAAGCTTACCCTCTCAAACCAAGTTCAAACCTCCAATGTTAACTCTATTTCTGCTAACTGTGCACATTGTTTTGCCTACCTGTAACTACTGCTTTCATTGCATCTACTGCTCAATTTCTGCACCTGTGGGTGTTGTTCAAGTAAAATCCGCTGTCTTGTTTTCTTATCCCTTTTCTGTTCTTCTCCACCCAATCCCTTTTTTTTCTCCTGAGTAACCTTAATTGTCCTGGGAAAGTCACGCTTGGTCCACAGGGCACAAAGCACCAGTTTATAATTAATTTTAGACAGGAGGGATTACAGGAAGCACAAGGAAGTAGTAGAGTAAGATACTTTACACACAGACCACCATATGGGCACGGGCTGTTTTTTTTTTTTCTTTTGTACAATCCATTTACAGTCCTGCAGTGTTTTCAACAATAAAACTACATAAACAGTGATTGACTTTATATTGTGCATAAAATACTGTATAAAACTAAATAGTGATCATGCAAATAATGAGATTTTGAACTTTCATATGAAGGCAGTTTCTCTGTTACAGCAGAAAAAGGTGAAAGAAAAGAGTAAATTATATACCTATTTATAATGTACGATAAAAACAGTAAAGGAGGTTTGGGTAAAGTTTACTGGAGCTATGGGGTGGAGCTAACCTCCTGCCTGGCCAGGTGTGAGGCTGGGGGCAATGCACATAAAACATTTGACTCTACACCTCAGTTCTACTACTTTTTACTTCTATGAGAATTAGCTCAGTTAATGTTCAAATTTTTCAAATTGAAAATGCCTTTACAGTTACAATACAGTGTTTGAGTAATTCTTGTGTTGATGATAAAGAATGGGGAGGCGAAGGATCAGGCATCAGCAGGTTCCTCTCAGGTCCTCGCCCCTGGCTCTGAGACAGGAGCCGCCTGATGCTCTTTCATCATCCACATGAGGATCAGAGCACGTCTTACACATGGCCCTGTGTGCACATCTGTGTGCACATCTGTGTGCATGTGTGAAAAGAGAGGGCACAGAAGGGCCCAGACTGCCTGCAGGGCCCCCCACGCACATGAGTAGGGGCACGGAGCGCTTGGCAGGGAGCACTTATGAGTGTATATCTGCCAAAGACGTACAGAGGGAGTGAGTCAGCCAGCCTCTCATTTTCTTCCCTTAGCCCTTACCCTGTGCCCCCTCCCCACACTAACACGCCTCCCACCCCTCACCGCCTCTCATTCTCAGACGGTAGCAGCCGGCGGACAGGAGCCTGCCGGTGGAGGCTGTATCGATCTTTTCCCAGCTGTGGGGGCGTCTGCATATCTCAGTCCTACAAGCAGTGGCACTGGGTGGGGAGAGGATCTGGGTGCTGTGTCACGTGATTCCTTCAAATAACATACAACTCTAAATGTGAAAAGGCATTGATTTAAAAAAAAAAACAAAAACAGATTGGTAGAACAAATTTTTTTGTAAAGTAACAACAATTTTTTTGTACAGTAACAACAATTATATATATATATTTTCTTTTGCATCTGATGTCTTGGAGTTTTGGAGCCTTCATATTGTGTGAAAGAGATTTATGAGTCACACTGGGTGCACTCAATAAAAATAAAGAAAGCAATTTATGTCATAAGATCTCATTCCTAACAAAACAACGTAAAAACATGGGCTTTCTGAGGGTTTTTTAATCCAATGGAAAGCCCCAATCAATGTGGAAAACAGTCAAAGATGAGTGGGGAGGGCTGTGGGTTTTCGGAGGAAAACAAGAGGAATGGGGACGCTGATGAAAAGTCAAATATGCAACATTCACAAAAAGGAGGCCCTTGTTGCTGCACGGAGCCTTTGAAGAAGAAAGCAGAAGCGGAAAAGCTGAGGGTGTGTGTCTGTGTGTGTGGAAGAGGAAGGAGGGGGGATACTGTACAGAGGCGCAGTATGTCATGGCAGTCAAAACAGTGCAGAGTTGACAGGACGGGACCCCTGCTGACACACATAATCATAAGACTGCACCCCCTCTCCCCCCCTCCTGGCAACGAAGCAGCCAGAGTGTGGGAAACCGCGGCCCAGGCACGCGCCAGATAAGATCTTGCCTTTTGGGAGAAGCAAACAGGACCCCGTTGGCACGCAGTCGCCCCCCTCACACAATCTCACACACACAACTTACACACACATCCTCCCTGAACCCACACCACTGACCCAGGACACCAGGCCACAGTATGCGTGCCATCCACTTCCTCTTGACTTTGTTTATGAAATCTCTCAAGCCACAGACTGCTCCTTTCAATCATATTTGCACCAGGAAAGGCCACCCAAACAAGCATTACACACATGTTTTGAATCATGAGCTAAAGGTATTTTGGGGCTCCGCTGAAATGATGAGAGAGTAACAAAATAGTCAAAGTAAAACATCAAAGTTCATACAGTCTTCAGTATGGGTTGGTGTATTTTGAGGTTAAATTACATTGTTTTATACCAAAATAAGTATTGTCCTCTTGGGTGGTAAGCAGGACTCAATGTTGTGCTATTTGTGTGCTCAGACAGGAAAGGAGATCATTAGTAAGCACTGACTCCTCTGGGACATTCCCATATCCTTGTCACTCGCTAGATTTGTAATGTTGGATAAAATAATGGTAATTACCACAGTGAGAGTCACATTTTAGTGAGTCAACCAGTCGCTTTAGGTGAGACTTTCTTATTGTGTAATCATAAGTTCTTTTTGCTAGTACTCATTAGCGTGTTTTGTGCTAAAGTTTAACATTTGGTGGGGACCAATTCACATAACAATTTATGCTGCCTTAGATGTTAAATAAGGCTATTGACTTTGATATTTCTCTGTCACTGGCTATATCTGGTGCTCACTCACCTAAGGCATGACATAGGCTGACCAATATGTTATTTGCACATACCCACAAAATTTTATACTTTCATTTTGTGTCTATAAAGCCATGTATGAATGTAGTGTGTGAGTATATGATTGCTGGTGGCTGATTGGCAGCCTCACATTTGTCAGTCTACCCCAGGACAGCTGCGGCTACAGTAGTAGTTTACCACCACAGACTGGAGTGAATGACTAATGCACAAAATTGTACAGTGACTTTGAGCATCTGGAAAACCGCTATGTAACACTAAAGCATTATTATTAAAAAGCTGCTTGTTTCTGCAGATTTTCAATTGAATCCTGCTCTATGTTCACAAACAGTAATACAATTCTTAATGTAAAACAACCCTTGCAGAGCGTGACTCATGATGGAGTAACTGCAACACAGTAAGATATTGTTTGTCTGTTGGGATAAATTTGCCTACTATGAAACGGTGCATTCAAAAGGGGAAGCAGTTTTTTTGTGGCTATATCTTAAAGAAGAAGTTTTCTTGTCATGCTCTTGATCTTTAACCCATACACTCAGACGACCCCACACTGTTTCATTTCCTACAGCCCTCAGTTCAAAAGTCTACACATTTTTCACAACCCTGGATAAACACTCAAACACAAGGCTACACTCCTTGTACAAACTTTTTAATTGTAGCTCGGTACACAGAGACAGACGCACTCCTGTTTTAATGTTCACCAACTGTAATCAGCAGCACGAGCACAACATCCGGCAGAGTGGCTTGTGTTAGCATATCCAACCTCTTCCCAGCCCACAAGACAAATATTTACTTTTCTTCTGATAGGAACATGGAGGATGGAGGAACATTTCATCAGAGTGGTTTGTTCTTGCTCTTCATCGGTCCATCTATCACACTCTCGCATGTCCTGTCAGCTAGTGCAGGGGGTCCCAAAACTTTTCAGACTGGGACCTCCAAAATAGCCAAGCAACCAACGGACCTCTACTGCGAAGGACCCTGACTGCAAAATTAAGTTGACAGTAGAAAAAATTTCAAGTGGCAAAATAATGAGCTAATTATTATTATTTTTATTTCATTGATGAATCCAAAGGAAGTAACTACCGACTGCTATGTACCAAAAAGAATATATATTTACAAACATGACTAAACAGGGCAATTTGTATTGAATCAACTTCTTCATGTTCTTACAAACATACACTAATCTCTGTGTAAGACTAAATTATGCAAAATAGCGTGTCTCTATGTCTATATATGGCTTTCTTTCAGGGAAGCAATAGTGACTAAACCATTTGCACCTGTACAGTGGGTAATGAGAGTCAAGAGGTGGTTGGTGAGGTCATGTGTGCTTCAGTATTGGAGAGAGCACAAACACTCCCTGCGTTTTCTTCAGCCTAGTACAATAATTGGGCGCTCACATCAAACAGGCTTCATTAGACAGACTCCAGTGACTGCTAATCCTCAGCCTTTACACACAGGGAGGCGTCCAGCACCGAGAAGCAAATATCTGGAGGAGACATCAAAGCCCACCCCCGAAACTTAAGAACTGGCCTTCGCCTCTTTGTGGCCATCTGATCACGGTGATGCTTAAATGGGACAGACAGTTTTTTCACAGACAAGTCATCTGGAAACAAAAGAGAAGTTCAACTGCTTTTCCAAAAAACATCTGAGAGAAACAGCCAGCGATCAGGCACAATGGGGTCATCATAATGCTCAGACCTACTTTTGGAGTAGGTCAAACATGGTCCTGAACTGTACTAACTGTATATTGTATGATATAACAAACATGAGGCATCTCTGTGTCATAGTGTGCTATGTATATGTACCATCAAATTACCTTGTACTACACAAGGCAATTGCAAGTATCACTTTCAAAATTATATTATTCAAAAGAATGGAGCGAGGCAAGTTAAGGCATGTTATAACTGTCAATTGAAGAGTAAGGCTTTTACACACACTGTCACAAACAACTCATTTGCAACTCACAAGCTCTAACAGAGAATAAATTGGTTTCAGACCTTATTTGTAATCACAACAGTACTCATTGTGTCAATACAGTTGCTCTTTTGTGCCTTTGTGGGAGACTCATTAAAACAAACTACTGGCTTTGTCCCTGACGTGCAGGTGATTTGTGCCTCCAGCCTCTGAAAATAATGATGGAGATGATCCCGCCTCCCTCATACTGTATAACTCGTGCTCTTTTATTAGAGGGCTAAGCTAGAGACAGCTGTGCTCCTGATGCTTGACTGACAATAACAAACACACACAAGCACACACACAAAACTGGCAAAAGATGAGAGCACGCCACTAAACCGCACTTAGGGCAGCTTGAAGCAGGACATACTGCAGAGAACAGTTTTCACATAACCAAGTAGTCATTGCCAGTCATGTCCTCCCTGTGAGCACACACACACACACACACCTAAACACACTTTGCAGCCGAGGATGTGCTGACAGGGAGAAGACAGCCAGCTCTTAATTAGCAGGAAGTTGCTGTGTCAAGGTGTCACAGGCGTAGTGTGGAATTGCAGGCCTGGTCCGTACTCCTATTGATTCCCTCCGGGAAGGCTTTGTTGTCGCATTCTCTGCATCAAACGGCTGTCTGCCATTCGCTGCCTGGAACGCAGCCGTTTACCTCCTGCTGTGTTTGTATTCTCTCATAAATGAGAAACACAGGCATTTAGAATCTCAAATGTTCTAATTTTGACCTCACGCTCAAAGGCAAGAAGAAGAGGGAGGGCACAGAGGGAGCAGGGACATCCTAATTGCCAATTTAGTATCCTCTAGAGTGGATGAGCGCTCAAGTAAAACATGATTTGGCCTTCTTTCATCCCAACATCCTCTCCTTACGGTACTCCATCTGAGGATTCTTTTGCGCTCAGTCAATCATGAGTCTGCGAAGGTCTGTGTGCCACCTTATGAAGACCAGGCAGGATACATCTGCTTGGCCACTGTTTAAAAACTGTTGTAATCGAGACATCCCTTTAAACCTTTTTTATAACCATTTATTTAGAAAATTATGAAAAAAATGAAGAAAAAATTATGTCGAATGAGAGAACATATTCACTGACTTAACATTAAGAACAGAGGGAAAACAGAAAGAGCTTACATTCCTAATTCTTTTCGCTTTGAGTTTGCATAGCTTGTTAGGCAAAACATTCTGTCCTGAATGTCCAGTACTTTTTTGAAGATCTATATATGGATCTTACAGACCAAGGTTATACCATAGTATTTTTATATCCATATATTTTTTGTTTCTGGTTTAATAGTTTAGTTTGATTATTTGTAACCATGACAGTTATAAGTTTGCTGACAGTGTTGGCTATGTAAGGGTTAACCGAGGCATGTGGCAAACGCACAGTGTGGTTCATAACGATATTGTTTGAAGCAATGAGGGTGGAACCTTCCTCTCTCTCTCTCTCTTTCTGCTCAGTGACGGTGCTCGCTTGGCCGCAAGGCTGAAGAATGTGTGAGAGCCATGTGTCAAATCCCCAGACTGTGGGAAAGTGCTGCTCTGGGCTGAACTCCCTCCTCCTCCTCTCATCCTCCTCTCCCTCTCTCGCACTTCTCTCTCTGGCCCGCTCTCCAGGCGAGCGCCCTGTGTGTGCGCCTGCCTCGCAGCACACAGGAAGTGAGCGGAGCGTCTGCCAGCACAACTCCGACTGGAACGGCCGCTTCCTGCAGACTGTTTCTATGCCAACCCCAAGCACTTCACAACACACACACTACATCCTCCGCTGCACGTCAGGAACATCCAGGACACCCAGCAGGGCAGGAGGCGGCTCTTTCTCTGGATATTTACCACTGTGTAGCATTTTCCCAAGAACTGACTCCTCCATCTGCGTACATGCTTTCAGAGCTGTGTGTGGCTGCACATGGAATTTCTCTAGAGCTTGCCAACAAGAGAGATATTTGCTACAAATAAGTGTTCAGTGTGACACACTGTATGTGCTCTCCTCAAGAGATGGTTCAGAGCATGACACCGCACACTTGCCACTGTTGTGTGTTTACTGTGACATTTATCTCTGCAATGTTAACCACCTGAAACATATCTTCCCACGGTGCCCTTCAATGGTTTTGATGTAATATAAGAATCAGAAAAGTGTATTGTAAAAATGTGTAGCTTTTTGTCCTGTGTTCAAACAAAGAATATACTTGTTACTAAATATTTTGAAACCATAGTAATGACGTGAAAAGGGGTTTACTGCATTGTTTTATGGGCTATTTTCCACTTTTTCAAGCTAAACTGACAGTTGCCAATGCCCCTCTCCAACTTTGGCTCTTCTTGCAGCCCACCCACAGGTCATAAAACATGTTAACTGCGACACACGCTCAGTTTCTACCTCTCACTCCAGAGACAGATGATATGGATGGTCCGGGCCCATCCTGATTTGTCTCCCAGCTGGACCTCAGAGAGCAGGTCCAGGCACAGCCAGCGACATGAGAGGTTCACATTGGCTGTCCCAGTTCGTCTGAGGTAACCCAAGATACTTACCGCTGCATTGCCCTGACAACAAAACAAAAAAGAGCCATAAATAACGATTATCACAATAAATAACCTTTACATTTTGTCTTGAAAAATAATCTAAAATGTTTCCAGAATTGTATTATTGCAAGGACATACTCATAACTTATAACATAATGTTTGTTGGACCTTTCTACGAATTAATTTGGCTCCAAACAGCATAGCATTAAATATTACTGGCTTCAGATTCCATTCTACATCTACACTAATAAATACTTGGAATTACCTTATAGAGCTATGCCACTCTCAATTTCTCCTTTCCTTTATTCTCAAACACAAAGACACCAACGTATTTAAAGTACTTGCCAGGCGCCAGGGCAATAGCACCATTCTTCCAAATCTCCCTTCTCCACACCAACGGTAAGCCCTCGCCAAACACCCCACTGACAAAATATATATCCCTAAGAGAAAGAGAGAGAACAACAGAATGATGTATGAGTTTGGTAACCCTACATGTCCAGAGAATGGTGCATTTGTGCAGAAATGGCCCCCACAAACTGGCCTAGCTGTTGATTGAATTAGCTGTCTCTGTGCTATTTTGGGATGGGTCTCCCCTCTTGTGTTAAACCTTGTTAGTCTCCCAGCCCTCGTCTCTCTTCCGCACTGCTATAACTGGAACAAGGGACCTCACTCTGGGAATCCCCTATTCACAAACGCACCACTGGGAGAGATTAAATCCATACTTTCCTTCCATTATTATTGACTTCTCTTCAACTCAAACAGGAATAGTTTATAATAATCAATCTTAAAGATGCACTATGTAAGTTTTCCTGTACAGGGTCTGCTAATTGCATGCCTCTATAGAGATGTGATCTCCACCATATGGCATTAAACTTAAATATTTTGCATTTATTTAATAACAGATCATTTCATTGCTAAAAACATGCTAATGAAAAACAAGCATTCTTACTGCAGGGTCGCCTCTCCACACATCTGACCTGCAACTTGGTCTGGTCATCTGTTTGCCTCCATGGAAATAGATAAGTTTAATGCCACACTGTGTAACAACAGGCAAAGCAATAACATCTTGAGTCAAGCAGGTGACATACCCCCCACTAGAAAAGTTATACATAGTGAACCTACAGCGTTGTAAAAAACAAACTGTGAGGTAAAAGCACATAAATTAGAACTAAGTGGACAATGTATTAATAGAGTAAACCCATGCTCTGGAAAGGCTCGCTCTTTATTGCTCTCTCATAAGGTGACACGAGGGCAGAGGATTTATAACCGGCAAAGGGCTGGACATGCTCAGACCAGTAAATAATGTGCAGGCTGGACTTTTCAGTCTCACCTTCTGCTGCTATCCCCTAATTGGGCATTAAATCATGACGTCATAGAAATAGCTGAGATATTTTAAGTTGAAAATCTACGTGGAGGAGGCAGGTGAGGCTTGTGTGGGCAGCTGGAGGCGAGAACTTTTTATTTTATCCCCCTGAGGTCATAATAGTTGTGTCTATAGGGACAAAATAACAGAAGGCTAATGACTATGGGCACTAATTATGAGGTTACCACAACATGGACTGGGCTTTGTATTTGTGACATTATTGCTAAACTGGAAATCTGATGTTGCACTTTATCTATATCATCTCTCTTATCATCAGAGGTGGGGAGACTAGCCAAAATGTACACAAATAAGAGTACCATTACTACAAAAGAATTACTACTAACTGGTGGACACTGCCTTATATCTATCTGAAGGAAGTGTCCACCAGTAATCTGACCAGAACTGAAAAAGCAGCATGAGCAGCAGTGAAATGTTTTTACTCCTGCAACTTTTTGTCCATTTGACTGATTGATTTTTTTATTTTTGTGGACCACTGAGGGATTTCACAGATAAAGTATAATTAAGTGATCCAAGATCCAGCCCAACCAGACTTATGTTAGTCTAAAAGCGTCAGGCTGAAACAGTAATTTCTCGGTGTATAAATGCACTTAGTAATGTTCAATAGGCAGTCCATGAAGAGTGGAGGGTAGTAGGGAGGAGGCACCAGACCCATGTTATCAGGCTGCAGTGAGTGATCTAAGTGGGCTGAGCCAGAAGAGAGGGCCCTCTGTTGTGCCCTGTGATCCCAGACGCTGCTTTATGGTCCGCAGATCCGTATCAGTGTGGGAAAAGACCCGACGGCCAGAGGAACCGTGCAGAGATGTGTGTGTGCCGTGTGTGTGTTTGTTTGGCTTTGAATCTAAGGCAATCAAGAGAGCAGCGGCATGTACATACGGATGTTAAAAGTGCACGTGGGTGTGTAGTTCTTGGGTTTCTGGCACTAAAGTAATCAAGAGGCCAGAGGCTTGTGTGTTTAAAGTCTGTGCCTGGCTGCTGTGCATGTGATAAGGACTATAAACACAATGTAACAGCAGACAGGCGGGCAGGTTCAGTCGCACTCCAGTAGTGATAACTCAGAACTTTAACCCCTCATGTGTAATGAAGCTAGGGCAGGGCGATATGGCCTGCTTTTTTGATTGCAATATAACAGAGGACACATGTGATAAAGATCTAATTGTACTGGCATTACGCCAGAGAGACCACAATGACACAGACACAGTCAACTCTTAAGATGCTCTAGAAGCGTAATTAGTTGTTTTAGTCAACCAAAATTTGTACTAGTTGAATCATTTTTAATACACACACATAAATATTTATCATCCTTTGTACAGTATGGGTCAGATACATGGCCAGATCAAAGAGATTCTGAAAAGTTTTGCAAGATTTTGCCACACCCAGGTTGGCATTGCATGTCTTTATTCAACTACAGCCCTATTCAGTGCACATGCAATTATGTCACGATTTTCCGGATTTCATATTTCTCCCAAAGCAAATGATGACATATTATGAAGATATGATATAGCCCAGCCCTAAACGAAGCCATTTTTATGGTTATTAAACACACAGTCATAATAGAGTCATAAAGAAATGTCTGTTGCAATTAAATCTCACGTCACTGCCATTCCACCACACACCAGAGCCTTGTCACCAGACTGCTGTAAAAGAGACTAATTATGGTTACTAATGTCCTTTGCTGGCTCCAGTCTGTTGGCCATTAGTTATGTACACTGGTCATAACAATCCAGACCGGAGGACTATCCAACGTGCACAGCCTTTTTATTACGCACAGGTTTAAGGAGAAATATTGATGCACATCGCAGACATGTTAAACACTTAGGCCAGAAAATGTTGAAAGAATTTAGTAGTAAATGAATGGGTTATATCATTGTATTGTTGATGTTAGCTCTAAAGACATTTTTGACAGAAGGATAAGTGTTAACCAGTGATGGAACGTAACAAAGTAAAAGCAGTAAAGTACTGCGTTTAAGTACAAATATTAGGCATCTGTACTTTAAGTAAATTTTAAAGGGGGATACTTTTTACTTTTACTTCACTATACATTTTTGTAGTATTTTTTATTATAGTTTGAGACCTGCTGAAAAGGCTGAGGGATTTATCTTTAACATGTTTGTGGTTTGTGCCAACAAAAATATATAAATAAATATACAAAAAAACTATCGATTGTTTCTGTTCAATTCAGCACAAATCTTTGTCCAAAACAATTCATTTGAAGCTTTATTAGATCTGAAAATTTGTGTGAAATACTTTTTACTTAAGTAGATTTTTTTCATATGATACTTTTACTTGAGTATTTTTAGCTCCAGTATCTGTACTTTTACTTAAGTAACAAAACTGAGTACTTCTTCCACCACTGGCATTAACCAATGATAAACTCCTCAGCAAGTAAGAGGCTGTTATATGGCCACAATGCCTTATTCATTCTAGTTGTTAAAAGCATCACCACGCAAGATTTCATTTTGTTCACTAAAAACATACCCTTACTGTGCAGGGGTCTGTTACTCCACAGACTTGACTTTTAACTTTTGTGGTGGAGGATCCAGCACTGGTTTGTCTCCATGGAGAAAAACTTGTCTATCTACATAGAAAAGTGTGGTTTTACCTTTAATCTCCTTGGAGACATGCAGTTGCCGTGCCCACCGGGAATCTTACAAAGTGCTGCTTTGAGTATAAAGGTACGCTAAGCTAGAGTTTGTTATATATTTGTTTACACTTACAAATCATAGAAAAGGGGAACCAAATAAAATAGCTGGCCGTTGTACAAACTAGTCTCTGAGCTAGCTCCTTCTGCCACTGATATAAACAGTGTGAAGGGAGCGCCCATAAAACCTGCCGTGAGGTTGAGGGGTGACGAAGTCGGAGCTAAATCTGTGGCAGGTTTAGCTATTAGTTGAGTCACAGATGAGTTCATAAGAGAGGCGGCACTCCATGGGGTCAGTGGGTAAATCACGCTCCCATTTCCCGGTCCAATCGCCCTTTACACACCCCAGACGCTTTGGGCAGACGCCAGGCTCCAACGAGGGGCCACTCTGAATCACCTGTGCGGTCCTGGAGATGAGCGGCAAGTGTGAGTGTCTGGCTCCAGTGATGTCATCAGTACGAGACAGCCAGGGCTTCAGCGCTGGATAAATGGCACACTCCACTCCCACTCCTGGTAATCTAAAAGGAACAACCAGGCAATGCATCATACAACACCCGCACCATGACACAGAATATGGTGCGGGTGTATAGAATAGGTACTGTATATGCGGCAGGTTATGGCCTTGTGTTACGCAAGCCACCAGACAGGTCCACAGGGAGCAGACCTACTGTGCTATTGGCAATCAGCACCCACTTACACATTAAACTGGGAGTGGCTGTAGACATTAAACAGTCATTACATCAATAGTATGGATAGGGCCACATTTTAAAGCTGCTTCATCAGCTTTATGACCGACCATAACTCCAATGAATAGCATCTTGAGTAAATTTTTTATTTCTGGTTGTAAAAACGAGGGCAAGACGCAAAAACTGAAGTCATAAGCCACCAGCAATGACAATAAAGAGGGTTTTACACAGTCTAAAAATAATGGCCAGTGATCTCTTTCAAATCAGGAAGGCCTATTGTATTGGTATTGGGAGGAAACAAACATACAGCTCAATAAGGCAGAGTAACACTTTTAACTAATGATTTGTATCAATAAAAACAAATATGTATTTACAACTTCTGTAATTAATCACACAACAGTGTGCATTTCTGGTTTAACAAATCTCATTGTAACCATGGAACTTAACACGAGTCTAAACTGGCTTAAGACATTAGTGAGTCTCAGTGACTTCCTGGCTGTACCACATTCATCCACATGACCAGAACAGATTGCCTTTGGTCACAATTAAACCAGAGCATCGCCAGAGGAAAATCATAAAGCTCCCTCTCAGGTCACAGGACTTGGCACATCATCACAGTAGTTATCACAGACTGCTGCCTGTCACGTTACCATGACATTCAGGTCAGCTGATGGAGCATGAGGTCACTGATCAGAGCCCCTGCTGCTTCATGGGGAGTTTCAGTAAACATCAGTATACGGCTGTGTGCCACTGGCTAAAGAGGTGTTAATGGGCTCCACACCTGGAGGCTAAAGGCAGCAGTGTGCTTGTTCAAACAGCAGGTTGAGCTAAGAATTAATCTCTTCTACAGAGGTATTGGCTGGCCCTTGTGCCTCTCAGCAAGACAACTTAGGTGACTGAGCTCACCTAAATTTATGATCCTGATGTTGTGCAACTGTGAATGATAGGGTTTATTTAAGAATCACTAGAAAGAGCCCTGTAATTAACATACAAGCACAAAAGGAGCCAATCACATATAAGCTAAGAAGGAGGAGTTTGAGAACATGGCTTTCAACATTTCTGGGAGATTTTCAAAACACAGATTAACATAACATAACATCACGACACTGAACTTAAGTTTGTGGAAACTACAGTGTGCTCTTATCTAGGGTTATTTTTCAAGCACCTTCACAAATAAACAAAAACCTTTCAACTTTCCTGAGCATCAAACAGGCCTTGGTTACCATTAGGTTTTCATATAAAAGTTTATTGTTGTTAATGTTTATTAGTCTAGTAAGATTTTAACATAGACATGTACCATAATTGTAATTTTAGTAGTGTTTTTACTTATCCTCAGTCAAAAACAGCAGGTAACAAAGTTTAGAAGATGTTCTTAACACAAACCCTCTTGTTATCAACTGATTAATGAAGTGAACAATTCACTGCAAAACACAAATACACTTAAACCCTTCTTCTTTAAGGTCTATCTCCAGAGCAGTATGCAAATCAATGCAAACACTAATGTAAAGAACCCTTCATATTAAATCACAAGGACTGATAGCCTCAACACGCAAAAAACCAAAGTGCAAACGGTAATAGACAATCCAACATAAAACAAGTGCTTGTGACTATCCATGGTGAACACAGTTTACCAACTCTCCGGGACAAAGGGGCTGTAGCTCTTATTGTGAGAGGCAGAGAAAGCAGCGTGTTGACAGAGAGGATGGAGATGGCAGATTGGCTCATGTCCCACATCTGCCCCTCATACTGATGCTGTCAGTGTTAACCGCCCTGAAGAGGCAATGGGGTCGTCCTCAAGTGGGCCGAGGGCAGTCTGAGATCCCTGCACTGACACAAGGGGTGATTAAAAAGTGGAATTAACTGGGCAGCCGCAAACATCAAAACACTGGGAGAAACCTATCCATCTGGGACTATCAATGAGAAGCAGATTAGGTATGCCCCCCTCATCCCACACAACACATACTGGTCGAACTGGTGCACTTTGTTAATTCCAGCAGTTAAAAGACCTCCCAAGAAAAAAGGGTTGCACAACAGGCTTTTTAAAAGGTAGCAGTTGCTCTGATCCCATATCTCTTTCTCTGTACTGGATTGTGTTGCAGACATTAAGATGCAAATATGGGCTAAAGCCTGCCTGGTCCAAAGGCTGAACAGACCTTTCAGGGCTTGGAGAAATGGTAAATGTGGCAGGGCACACACGACTAATCCACAAAAGATCCAAAAAAAGATGCAACTTTTAACAAAACAGAAATGGTACTGTTATTGTGAAGTCCAGGTATGCTAACAGCAGTGATGTAAAATAAAATAAAATAAAAAATACTGAAGAAAGTATCTCGTAAAAAATGTACATTTGGTATACACTGAATATATTGATTCGTTGATTGATTTGTTTTATCTTGGATATGTGTCAAGGGAAATGCATAATTTATATAATGATATATTCTAAACAACAGCGAAGCTTGAAAATGAGTGGTTCAATGATTATATCACCTATGATTCTCTATATTTTTCTAATTCAGCCATTTTGTATCTTTATCACAGTTTTAATTAGAGATAGACATCATCTATTGGCCTTAACTCTCCAACATAGGTGGACATTTTGTTTTGGCCAAGCCTCCGTTCAAAGAAGAAATAAATAAATGAATAAACCTTTATTTGAACTACACAAAACATGACTCCACTATTCGCTTATAGGTTTACTACTCTCTTATGGTTAGAAAAAGGACAGTCGGTAAGTTTGTAGTTTGTAGATTTTAAACAAGCGGTATCGGCATTGGCCACAAAAAAACAAAACAAAAAACAAAACATATCGGTCATTCTCTCATTTTAATACATTTAAATGATAGGTCACAAAATAATATTAAGATGTGTTAATATCTATAAAGTGTATAAGTGCACATCATAAAATTAACCGAACTACTAAAAAATGTATCAATTATATTTTAGTTCTGTTGTAAAGGGGCATTGTATTGTATTGAATTATAGAGTAGTGTGTTATTTGAATAAAAATTATAAAGAGTTTAATAGGGTTTGGCTAAATTAAGACTATGGTAAATAGTTAAAAATAACAAGTTTGTCCTTAAAAAACATTGTATATGTAATCTGTAGCATGTTAAAGTACCTCTGATGAAGACAACTGTAGGACACTGACCTAAAATGAGAAAACTGCTTTCAATTAGCACTTTATTCGGAAACACAATTTATCCAAAGAATGAATACATCGTGTTTTGTAATGGACTGTTTACAAAAAAGAACTAACCAAAGCCGCTTCACATAATTAATCTTAAACAGTCTCATACTCGCTCAAAAGGTGTTGTTTAAAGGGGCGGCTCTATTGCCACGACTGCCAAAGGAAAAGATGAAAAACGTATCTCTTCCCTTCCCTTTACCTTTAATGATTCTTTGTTGTTATCTTGCCATGCCTCTCAGGGATGCGTCTGCCTCACAGCCTTTGAAACTAGTTGCATTGTTTCAGGCTAGGTTCGCGCTGAGGTTATGGGTAATTGCAATAGCTGTTTTACATTTCAATCGGCGGAATAATCTTCAAGTCCTCATCTCTGCCAACACAAAAAACACTGATATCCCCCCAATTTAAACATTTAAGATATGGTAATGAAGCAATTTGAACCAAGACAGGGATATTTAACTGACAGGATTTGTATACTACTGTACACAATGGTTTGGTTTCAGTGTACTTTTGATTTTCCGACAATACAGGTTTTGTATTCAACTTTAACGCATTACTGTGTATTCTTTTAACAAACTCATTCTGTTGCTAAACTTACGTTGAAAAAAAACTTGATCATGCAAACATAAATTATAGCTTTATAAAGGAACACATTTATAAGGTTATTGGGAATATTTCAAAAGTAATTGTGGCTCCAGTGACAATATTGGTAGCATTGAAAGTCCAAGAAAGCATGAACAAGTAAACTGGTATAAGAATAGTAAGTATATACAAAAATAGGTGGTTGAAGTATTATTAGAGTAGCATTAGAAGTAATAGCACTGACTCTACAAGCATGTATTGCATTTTCTATGTTCTTGATTAATAAAACACACATTTTGAGTCACTATTCTGTCGAGTCTCTCCATGTTGCTCATTTGACATGAGGGATTGCCTATTACCTCCTCCTAATAGCTACAACTCACACAACTATAATATGGAGTGAGGTGGCCCTTGATGCTTAAGAACCCTGAGGTAAAAGACTACTCCCGAGTTTGATTTTAAAGAAGAGCTTTTCAGTGAAATTCCTTCAAAGTGGACACTTAAAGAGTCCAGTTTATACCACCATCTCCCTCTTACCCAGCGCCCTCCACATGAGTCCCCCATAAAGGCCCTTGGCGATATTACTGAAGTGAATTAGCATGACGACAATAGACAGTGGACATAGTTTTCCAGAGCTCCAAACTTTACAGTCTATCGGGACAACTGCTTCTCCTAAACACCCTCATCTTTACATTTGTATGGGGCAAGTCATTAGCTAAGTAGAATCCCCTCTTTCTCCTGTGTGTCTCTTTGTTAGCAGGGCAGTCTTTGTCTCATCTAAATGATCCCACACAAGGCCCATTTTCTGGTTAATACATATTTACAGCCATGTAAGGTTTTTGTGGGTATCCTGTAGTTTTATTTTGCAGGCCGTCATTCTAGACACCATAAAACCATTACCAAGCTGTTTAGGGTAATTGTCCGGCCGTATAGTAGTAGTGTTTGTGAAGCTCAATGAGTCGGCACATTTAAAGCGAGCAGATGGCTAGACAACACATGCTGAGGAGAGACACAGCGACTTGGTACATTTGTAAATTGCAATGTCATGAAGTGGTAGTTTTCAAGTTAACAGCTACCTTTTACCTTCACTTCAGTAAAGATTACCAATTCCAGGGCTGAAATTATTCAAATGAATTGAGTGAAGGTATATGGAGTTTAAAAACACAGTGGAGCACTTCCTGTATCTCCACATGGCATCACAAGGTGGAACAGAGTGTTTTCTGTTTGACTCCAACTCCTGGTATTTTGATGAGGAAACAACATTATAACATAGCATTATAACATTACATCTCATATTGCAAAATGTAAATAGAATAGTAGGAGGTGTACTGAGTGGAAGAGAAACAGGATCACATGCAAAGGTTGTAATTAAATAGGTGATGTTTTGTTATGACAAGGAAGTGAAAGTGTTTCACAGGAAAAGCTTTGAAAGAAAAAAAGATGGGCAAAATAACATTCATCACAAAATTAGTATCAGACTGGCAAAAGTATGATTTTTGTAAGCCATAATACTAATACTACAATGTTGAAATTTAAAGTCAACTCTGGATATCCTTATTTACCCAAGCTTAGAACTGGCACAAATGTTTAATTAATTTTAAAATATTGATTATTTTAGTGATGGTAAGGATAGGAAATGCTGGACAGTAACTGAAGAATTGTTATCATAAAAAATGAACTACCTCATTGAGCGAAACCAATCAAAAGTTCAACACATAGTAAAACATTATATTCTATTGTCATCATTAGTGATAATTGTAATGTGTGTGGGTTTGTGTTTACAGTAAAGCCTCTTGGGGGGTAGGGTGGTCCTGTGTCCCCCATGTCCGCACTGAATTAAAAGAGCCAGCTGTGATACTGGCTGAAAAGAACGTGAGCCCAGACAAAGGCAGGGATCCTCGCGCTCCCCCAAAAGACAAAAGAGGCAGCGGCAAGAGGCTGAAAGAACACAATCATCTCCCCATCTACAATGGGCAAGCTCCTGTAACAAGCAGGATCAGGGGATCGGAGCTGGGCTAAGCCAGCCAAGACTACAGGTTTCACTGCAAGCCATTAATTCCACTCTGCTTAGCACACAATTAATTTCAGTCTCAGGCCGTAGCTTAGAGCTTATTGATAAGAAGAGGGTTGTCTCCAAAACCAAGATTAAAAGTGAAGCAGCAAATTGCACATAGCTCTAGCCAGATGCTCTTGTGTGTAGAAAGATGACGAGAAAGAGAAAGACTGACTAAAGTACACCTGGGACAGTTATGATATAGATTCATATTAGCATGATCATTTACCTGTATACAAATGTTTGTCAGAAAAAAACACACGTTGCAAATTATATGTTTTGAGTCATGTAGTAGAGTTTCGTTATATTTATAAGCAAAATGACAATGGGGCACTATATTTTGTTGTCTTATATCAGGTTAATAAGTCTAAGACCATTATGCAATTATGTATGTGGTGTAATTCTGAAGTTGGGTTGTAAAAAAAAACCCCTTGAGATTTGTATTTGTTCACTCAGTGTGAGCAAATACATAGTTGTTTTTTTTCTTTTATAATATGTATAAAATAATGTATAATATATGTAAATTTTTATGCACCTTCCTGACTAAATCACAAAACTATGAAAGCTCCTTTACAACAAACTAACTCAAAATAAACGACCGCCTGATTGTATGAGTTAACCAATTTGTCGGCACATGCAGAGTTTTTCAATCTCTTTTTTCTGTTTATCTTGTATGAAAAGATCTTGGGGAGTAAATCGGGATTATAATGTGACTACAAAAATGAAACAATAAAGTTAACCAAGCTGAAAAAGCTGCCCCTGCTGACTTTTCCATTTGAGCTAATGTGACCAAAGTTAATGCTTCTTTGAGATTAATTCGGCCACAAAAGTAGCCAAACTATAGTCTAATTGTGAAGCTCACGGAGGCACCTGCCAGAACCTGTGGGAGCTCAGGAACTGGGGAACAGCTTTCTTCCCAAAGCAGAGCCACTGGTACCGGATTAGGTTCCTGGGGTGCAGACATCCTCTTTGGCTCCCCTTGTCCAGCGCTCTAATGGCTACCCTGCGGGGCACCATGGCTACTGTCTGGGCAGACCATAAGACGACATGTTCACTCCCACTGTTCTAATTAGACATTTTGGACAAAGTCTTGAGCCACTCCTAACTGGTGGAATGCATGATTTAATACTATGTAGTTAACTGAATAATCCTTTATCTATTTTTGTTTGATGAGATGAGATGACCATGAAGAGGAGAAAGATATTGACATTTGTTAAAAAAGCCAATTTATTTGCAAAATTAGAAAGCGGCTTGGCATTACTGAACAACTTTGAGCAAGACGCTAACAAGTACTCCCCGATTCACAAGAATTCAATTGAAATTTATTGGCTGTATTCACACACACACCTGTTTGGTCCTTGTTTGAGCCCAGTTAAGTGCTAGATCTGGTTTAGTCCTGAGTTTAGTCCTAGTTCAGGCCCAGTTATGATGTTGCATGTGTGTGCAAGTGTGAACACATCCAATGAGTACATGTGCCTTTTGTAAAAGTACACAGGTCAGTTGATGGTAAACATAACTGGCAAAAGGATATTACAATTAAGACATCAAAATAATGCTTCAACTTTTGTCATTGAACTAGTTGGCATAAAAGGTAAAGGCCATTTTTTCTTCTAAAGTTAAGTTATTCTGAATAGATTTTAACCAAGCATGTTACTGAATTATGAGTTGAAGTAATTCTCACAGCTAATTCTAAACTGAAAAGGCTCAGTTTTAAGCCAAAGCAGTTCAAAGGTATATTCAAAATGTGGTTACAAAAGCTTCACTCTCACTTCAAGATGACCTCTCTATCTCGGGTGTACTTGGCCAGTGGCAACATATTTCTGTGAGCAGTCCATCCATCTCCATACAGTGGCACATACATGAAGGCTGACAATGCCCTGCCCGTGGGCCAAGGTTCGAGAAGAAAGCGCTGACCTTAGTTTAGTTGATGACTAATGCCCCAGATCAAATCAATTGGCCAGAGAGAGTCAGAGATAAGAAGCTGGACTAGCTGGCTAAAGGGAACCTGTGACCCTCCTACCATCAATCTTTGTCCTGCTTGGGTTTGGCGGTCAATTCTTGTATTAAATTCTCCACTGTTGACAAAAGCAGGCAGATGCAGCGATCAGAGTGTCAGTGGAGCTTTGCCTATTAGGACAAAATACCACGCCCACCTCCTGAGTTCAGCCGGGAGTCCAGAGTCCACAGCAAAGGACATAGTGGACATTGTACTGCGCCTTCAGCCTTTTTCAAAGTGTCAAGACCCTAAACTAAACTTCTGCAGAGATGAGTAATGGGATCTACTGGCCCACACTGAATGAGCTTTGAACCAAACCCTGAGGTTATAGAAAAATACCACAATGGCTAATTTCATACTTAGGTCACCCCATGAACTTTAGCAGAACCCACATTTTTGTGTCACAGAGATTTTATTCATTACTTTAACTCAGAAATGAAAAAAAATCCTATGACTTTTGACTGTATATTTGAGAGTTAAATCATCAGGAAATAATTTCTTTAAAATTAAGTTAAACATTAATCAAAAAGTGCATTTCGACTGATACAAACATCTTTTTACTGATAACATTCTGATAAGCAACACTTGTACCTGCTTTACAATTCCAGTATCTACATGATCCATTACCTTTCTAAATTCCAAAGAATTTCGGTCTTGTAATGATTCTAAAAATTTGTCAATGCATTACATTTAATTTCACAGCACAAGTACTAGTTATTCAAAATAGCAGTGAAATCTATAACTTAAGGTATTTTTTCATTACATAAGACCGTAGAACTGGTCCTGTATCTAAGCTCCCTGTCAGCTGGGTGCATTTGTTTGCAGTTAAACTCCACGGGGCATGAGTGATCCTGATTGTGTTAGCTTGGAGGGGGTCCTTCAGGTGAGTGTGCTTGTTTTGGGGGGAGGGCACCTGAATTAATGCACTCAATGCCTCAAAATACCTTTAGTTTACTCAGAGCCAAGCAGGGGAGTGCAGGACTTCCTTTTACTCTAGACAGCAGTGCAGGACTCATGTGGTTGGGATCCAGCAGAGTCTTTCTTAGTCAGGGCTAACGTTAGTAATTATCTGAGCAGTGTGAACCTCATGCCATTAACAAAACAGAGAAGCTCAATCAGGAAATTACAGCAGGAGATTGACTTTGGGCCAATGACCTCATACCTAATGCAAATGAACTGATAAAATCTGGGGCCAGGATCATTGCAAATGGAAGTAATGGAAAGGAACTGTTCTAAGGGTTTAAGAGGACAAAACCTCACTCACTATGTTTACATACACTGGGAACGGCAAGTGTGCTTTCTTGATCAGATTTTCACTGCTTTTCTCTAGAGAACCAGTTAGACCACTTTTGTCCAAGTCTACACCTGGGTCCAAAAGCTGGTCCCACTATGCAAGGCCTAAGAGATGTCTAAGAGATATTCAGAGCCACCTTAGTGCTGAAACTTTTTAACTATAATTACTAATAAAACAGCTGATATAGTATAGTCACTCCTTTGCAAATATAGATAAGCGCCAACGTGTATTTTCTGTTTGATTTTTAGACATCCCCTGCTCTCAAGTAATATCCTCTCCACAACACGATTAAACACGTCACAACTCTGGTAGTTTTTACTTTCTCTTTCAACATAGTGGACCAAAACATAAAAAAACAAGCTAGTCTAGACAATCATTTGCAACAATGACATTTCTGAATACATGTCTAATGTTTGCTTGGCTGCTTCTTGCCCTGTGCAGTTGAATGCCTCTTCAGGTGTGATTGGCGTGCACTATATGCATGCCGCAGTGCTCTGAGTATTGGAATACTCCAGATGTGATTATTCTATTTGGAAATTTCAAATGTGATCCCCCTCCAATCTAATCTATGTATATGATCAGATTAGATCGCTATTTTTTTTTTCTGGTTGTGCATGTAAACATAGTGATTGACGAGCACAAATGGGCTTCTTGACACATCCTCATTTAAAAAAGCTAGCTTCTTTCAGTACTCAAATTGCTGCACTTTTAACTTAACACATTATGGATGGTGAGGAAAAAACAAAAAGGCATCTGTGCTGAAATATCAATAGAACCATTTTGCCAAAACTTGCCAGAGTGGTCAGTGGCCATTGGAGTGGTCAGCGTGGAGAATTTGTTGTGCTCCATCATTCTGATAGCTGTGTCCAATTGCATTATGCCTGAGCAGCAGGTAGCCCTAGCTGCCGGGGTCGTAGCTGGGATGGCCTCGCCCCATTGGCCCAAGGGCTCCGGCCAAGGTTCACGGGTCAGGGCCTGGCCGGACACAGGCCTGACTCCTGGCCAATGGGTTGAGGTGGTCAGCGGTGGAGAGCAGTCATGGCCAAATAAGATTTATAGCTGCAGTAGACTGAATGAATGCTAAGAGGCTGTACTTAAGGTTTTTGTTTCTTTAAAGCCGCAATATGGGCAAGCTATATACTCAATTAATAATTGCTAATGCAATACAAAAACCTGATCCTTCACTAGTTTTAGAAATGTGGTTTAAAAAGGTCATTGTTGCCAAATGAAGAAGAGCAGAAGAATAGAATGTCATCTAGTCACAAACTATCTCTTGCCAACGTTTTTAAGTAATTTCATCAAAATGTAATGTTTAGACTCACTTAGTTGGAAAATGTTGAGCCCTGACTGACCCAAGGACCATTTGTAGGGCTATTGTGAACATATGCCCTTCATACTCATTCAAATCATAGATTTGTTTTGGGGACTGGGGATACATGACGCATAGGCAGATCAATATGATTATAATCAAATCAAATGATGATTCTTTTAAGTCTACGTTAGCAACCAAGACTTTTAGTCAAATATCATTAGTAAAATAGAGAACAGGTTCATTTACTAATATCAATTCCAAATGACATCATATAACATACAGAAAACAGCTGGTTGATATGTAGAGCATAGCACCAAGTGGGGTCTATAAAGGCACAAAGACAAACTTACCCCAGATTCAACAAGTAATAAACCATCGTGTGACTGCAGGAATAGCCCAGCATGTGGCGTATTTTGGAGGGATGCATTTAGAGGTCAGCCCATGATCTGCAGAAGTCTATGAAGTATCCTCTGGACAGAGTGACCAGCTGCCACTTACACGTGGGTGGACAGGTTGTCTCCAATGGCCTGCAGAGCTGGGTGTGATGTCCATGAAACCCCTCTGCCCTTTCAACTAATTGTTTGTGGGTTGCCTTTAAATTTATTGACAGTCTTGGTGATATAGTGCTTCTATTGTGTCCTTGTCCTATTGTAAGAATGGTTAACTATGGCTGCTGCTATGCTGCTCTTGTGCTTGACGCCTGACCGGGGGCCAAAGAACACTGTGATGCCCAGCGGGAGTGCCCTTTCCGTGGGCAGTCCAGAGACCTTTACAGGTGCCTGAGCACCTCTCTTAGCAACGTCCTGCTGCTCTAAATTTGTTGCCCTCCTGTGGGTGTCTTTGGTGATGTCAGCCGAGGGGCCCCTGATGGGAGATTTGTTGATATGATAACTTGATTAGGCTCCAGGATGGATGACACGGTGGCAGCAGCTCCCAGGGAGGTGCTGATCCTTGTCTTTAACCTCTCCTCAGGAGACCAGGACTCTGCACAAGCGCGGAATGTGGCTCCGCAAAGCACACGAGCCCTTTTAATCACCATAGGCAGGACGGCTGCTTCAGTCCTTTATCGAGTAATAGGGGGCACGGTCCTTCAATAATTTCAGAGTAAGAAACAGTGAGACTTCAGACAAAAGAGAATTCACTAATTAAGAGCACATGTGAAAGGTCCTTATTATGTGGATTCTTTTCAGGATTTATCAGGAAAGTCAGACTCATTTCTTTTCCAATTATTTCCTTAATTGGCCAGGTACCATTTCCTAATTAACTGTAAAGTTACATTATGACTAGTCTAAATTGGCACAACACTTCAGATTACAGCTTAAGCTAGAGCTTCAGATAAAGTTATGGACTTTGCAAATTGGTAATTAATTTCCAACCTCAAAGCGAGGTTATTTTGGAGGCTGAGGTGGGGATATGAAGTCAATCCAAGGTAGTCAAGCTGGTATTAGCACATCACTCCCTGAGGACACAATAATGTGCTCTTAACTCCTGAAATAAGCAGAGCACACTGTAGGAGTGTGAGTTGTCTAAACTCTTTCCATACTAGTTAAGTTGGAGAATTGAAGTGGATTTAAATCAAAAGAGCAGTTATCTCTCTTTGGGGCTACTAAAAGCGGAGGCATATCCGCCCAGGTGTAACAGGGTCAGTCAGTAACCACCAGAGAGTTAATTAGAGATAAAGGAGAAGTTAATAACCAGGTCTCTATGGCGTACATTTTAACTTTTACACTTCCTGTTTCAAACTTTATAGACAAATCCAAGGCAAACTGGTGAAGCAGATTTAAATGGAATTATATAGAGAAGCAAAATTATAAAATGCACACCACAACGAGTTTAAGAAAGGCCAGCCAACAATTAAGTCTATAGCCTAAGCCATCATTACACAAATCTCACTACTATTACCAAGGACTGTTTGATTATGACAAAAATCATAATCATGATTATTTAAAAAAATACTTCTATAATGTCAAAATTTAAATTAAATTAAAATGTATTCCTAATATATTTTATCTGTAATGTTTTGCTACAGTTTTGTTTTAAAAGCCTGTGGATTAGAGAAGTGGCTTTTCTCTAGGTTTTGTGGGCAGAACAAGATAACAACATTTTTGTAATTGAATGCAGTAATTATTGTTCTCTTATGTCTTATAGAAATTACAACTTTAAATTTGATTAACTGCACAGCCTTTAACCTCATAGTCTGAAAGATCATAAAGTGGTTAGCGCTCTGCAGCTGTCCCGTCACACACACCTCCCTCCCACACCCGACCCGCCTCAGACAGGATATAACACATGTGGATCATATTAGACAGTGCTTCCCAGTCAGCAGGCCCCAGGTGACATTAGATCTACAGCTGGAGAGGCTGAAACACACGACCCCAGTCACAGGTGGGAATGCCTTCACACGGACCAACAACAAGAGGCTCTGTTATAGAAACTGTGTGTGTTATTTCCCCAGGAGGAACCATAGACAGGGGAAACCATTCAGTGCGGCACACCAGGTCAAAACTGAGCCATGGAGGGGCTGACCTTGTGGAGCCCACATCAAAGCAAGTACAGGCGCAAACCAGAGCAGAACGTTCAGGTAAAAGAGAAGAGTAGAAAAGTGAAGAACTCTGTTTATCCATGGAAGAGAGGATCTGGAGAATGCCTCTCCAGCCCGTCACCCCTGAGCAACTACAGGAAGTACAAGCACTATGCCTGCCATCTGTCCATATGTACAGAGAACATGTAACAGAAACACACTAAGTACAAGCAACTTTAATGTCAAACTATGAAATCATATCATTGCCATGCATTAGTTAAATGTCTGTTTAGTGCAAGAGTGTATGAGGTATATACGGGATAGGTGATCTGGACAAAAATGAAAACCTCTGTATTTATTTTGGGTCTTGATGACGATGTTAGTCAGTCCATCAGAAATGAGCCAAATTTTGCCAGTATAAGTCTTGGTTGAGTTTAAAATCTCCCACAAAATTTAAATTTACTGTAAAATTAAACACAATATAGCAGTATATCCTTCAGATCACAATGTAAGACACTGTTCTTTTAATTTTTATTCAGATCTTAAATGTTTTTTTATTATGGACAATATTCTTGCTATTACATTTTTTTCCAAAACAACTTCAGCAATTATATATATATTTTATATACCTCCCACCTCTTTTTTCATTTGTCATGTTTTTTGAAATAATAGTCTTACATAGCCCTTTTTCAAACTTTATAAAGATGCAGTATTTAGAGAAGTAATGTAGAAAAAACACATATGACTGAACATGCTGTGAGCCAAACTGAAAGCATCAATGTTAGGATTTTTCAGTAACCTCTCCGACACAAACGGGTGCCCTGAGCACATGCTGATTTGTGGATGATCCAAGCTGTGAAACATGAATCAGATCTGAGATTTATGGAGCACCCTGTGGAGTCCTGCTGAACGCCAGAACACTGTCATCTTCACACACGCTCACATTCTCCACACTTCAGACTGCTGTGACGCAAAGAGCCATGTCGTCAATTAATGCAGTCTCAACTATGGTAATACATGTTAGTGAGGTAGTTAGTTGCTTGTTTAGTTCGTTGGTTGGCTGATTGGTTGGTTATTTGGTTGATTGGTTTGTTGGTTGGTTGGCTGGTTGGTTATTTAGTTAGCTGATTAATTTGGCTATTTATTTGGTTGGTTAATAGGTTGGTTGGTTAGTTAGTTGGTTATTTAGTTGGTTGGTTGGTCAGTTGGTTATTTAGTTGGTTGGATAGTTGGTTAGAATAACAACATTTTTTAGCTCAGCTTAACCCTTAATGTAGTAAAGTGTATGTATACAAGTGCCAGTTTCTAATGACTTAACATTGATTAAAAGTATCAAAATACAGCAGCTCGTATCGATTAGTGCATGCCAAGAAATCTGCCATGATATATTGTTGATATTTTGCGTACAGCCCTAGTTGCTTGGTTATTTGGGGATCTATGCCGTTAGATGTTTAGTCAGCAGAGAGCAGCGGAAAGGAGAGGGCCTGAAGTGATTAATCGTGAGTTTAATCCCAGTTTTGAGATATGAAGATGATGTTTAATAGTACCTCTCTAAAAATGGTTCTTTTTTTCATAAGCTCCTTTTAGTGGTCTTGTGAGTTCAGTTACATGGCCATGGAGAGAGTGTTTGCCATACCATGCCATACTCCTTTTCTTAAACTAATCGATGCACTGGGCATGCTTTTAGTCAACCAAGAATTTTTGTAGTTGACTTCAGGTCTAGTAGCACAGAATTGTCCTCCATTTTATTATGCTGCACATAAAAAGAAGCTAAATGACAACAAAAGTGGTGCTGTTTTCTCTAACTGACACATTTACAGTAGTTTGTGGACACAGTGCGTTGAATCGTAGCGTTGACTTCATCGCCTTCCATCCTGAAGCATTGAGCAAGTATTTTAACAGGTACTTCACAGACGTCAACACTGGTGAGCAGGTCTGACCCAGTTCACCCTGCTGTTGTAAGTATGTGTAGGCTACACGTCAAAAGTGAGGAGTGATAAATACCTTTCCTTTCAGAAGCCCAGGCACAAACTGGAGTTACAGAAACACAATGTCCAAAACTGGTGCAGAAGGCGTTACATTTCCATCACAATCTTGTAAACTGTCTCTATGACAACTTTTATGCAAATATAAGATTGAATGGTAAATGGCCACATTTTAGAGCCCCTTAACACTTTCAAGGAACTCAAAGCCCTTATTCACACAAACATTCATACACCAGTGTACACAGACACTGGGGGCAAGATGGGGTAAATGTCTTGCCCAAGGAAACAACAACAACAGAAGTCATCTGTGAGAGCTGGAATCACACTGCCAACCTGTGGGTCAGTGGATATAACTGCTCAACCAATGATGTTTATGAGGTACTGAAAACTATTTAAAGCTATAATTCACTCAAAATTTCTCAACCTTATAGGAGGATAAAAAATGTAATATTAAGTGTAGCCTAGGCCTGTCATGATCATTACTATGGATGGAATAATTACAGTAACTTTTGAGGGTCAATATTTATCGTTTGTACTTATTCTTTGTACTAGTGGGAATCTGTTGTTAATTTTATGTACTTCTATTATATTTGGGCTATACAGGGTTGAATAAATAACTTCTATGACTGATTATAGAGACAAACTAACATCATTCTGCCATTTATTTACTGTAGCTCCTGTTTTTTTTAACAATATTTTACATTTTTTGGAAAGATCATTTTGTTTCAATATTATCGTTTATCGCCCATCTTTTCTTCAGCAATTAAGTTGTTGGAAATACAGCTGGTGAGTTTTGGAAACAATCTTGCCCTATGTCATAACAGTATACAGTAGATAAGACTTGTTATTTTTACTAATAAATACAGTTGCCAAAAGGCTTGCAATTTATTCAAATGTGAGAGTACTAAAAAGTTACAAATTAATTGCACTAACAACACGTCAGTAGAAGTCAAAACTACAGGGATAGCTGTTTTTATACAAAGTTTTAAAAAACACCAACATTTTGTGGCAGTGGACATAGTATATCTTTAAATAGTTACAGTGTTTGCCATTTGCCACCATTAGTTGAGATTTTGATTGAATTGAGATCGAGATAAGGTAGTTTAAGGTAACTTTAACACAGACAGATCTAAAACTACATCCCAGGCCTGAAGGCCTGAAATAATCAAATGAAAACCCTACTGCCAAAATATTACTACATATCCCAGATTATAATTCCTCTAATTACTGAAAACACGTTCAGCCATTTCAAAAGAGAGTAAAAGGATTCATTTTTTCATACCCTCTATCAAAGAAGAGGGCTGGGCTTATTTAATGCTCACATGGAAGCAACAGCACTACCTAATCACATACAGGCAATAACTTTCTTTATAAAGGCGCCTTAAAGGAAATCCAATGATCTAACCCAGAATGTACTGAGTGAGCTATGCTGCCCAATGAAAGACAAATGTTTTTATTCAAATGTAGATGAAAAACATGTCAAACTTTTGTTCTTGCAAGTCAAGCCAAAAAAACTTACAATTCCAGTTTGAAAATGTTTTGAACTTAAGGGTGGCATTTGTGTGCGTGTATCCCACATGAGGGGGTCAGACAAGTTAAGGCTTGCCCCAAAATGGACACATGTTCTCTATTGTCAAAGCTCCTTCTTTCCCAGCCAGGAGATCAATGTGAGCTGTCAGGAGTCACCCACTGGCTGTCAGACTCAGAGTGATGTGTCTTAGGAGCAGAGGGAAGGGAGGGCTGTTATGTTAAGGAGTTGCATAGGGCGGTCTGTATTTTTGCAATTTAAATTCAGAGGATGCTGGTGGTAACTGTTACGAATTAAGACCCCCTCAGGAGAAGGGAGCATCCTGTTGGCAGGAACAGACATGTAGCAGATACAGTATGCTTAGATCTGTAGTTTCCAGAAAAGAATCAATATCTAATATCAATAGCTAAAGGCTTTAGGGATCAACAATATCTTGGACAAAAAATAAGATAATAAGAGGACATGGAGTGAGGGGGGACAGAACTCAGTTCGTAGAGCGGTTGTCTACTGATCCGAAGGTTGGAGGTTTGAATCCTGCTCTTGACATAAAATATCATTGGTAGATATGGTAAATATCAGTGCTCAGATCCACTGAACCACAGAACTCCAGCTTCCACATATGAATACTGTTGTTGTCTTGCTGGGTAAGACATTTAATGCACCTTGCTCCCAGTGCCTATGGACACTGGTGTATGAGTGTGTGTGTGTGAATGGGTGAGTGGATGTAAAGCGCTTTGAGGTGGAAAAGCGATTCAGCGATTCTAAATTTACCACCAATTTACCAACCATTTACATTTAAGATTTTTTCCCGTAACTGCTTTTGTTGATTAACTCTGCTAGATTTGACAGTTTTTTGCAATATTGAGTAATCTTAAAAAGCACAAAAATATTGCTTATGTATTACTTCTGGTTCAGTTAAAAGCTCTTGAGTTGATGCAGTAAACCTAGACAGACAACTTCTCCTCCCAAAACCCAGACCACCTGCTTTGCCTATTAGCCCCACGTGTCCCTGGCCAGTAGAGGTATCACAAGCCAAACACATCCAGGGCTTTTAACTTGGGTGCTGACCGATGGCATCTCCCAAAAAACGGGGGTGGAAGTTGGTGACAGAAAGATGTCATCAGAAATGTTCATGGGTTAGAGAGAGGTCAGAAAACAGAGGTTAAACAAAGTTGAGGTTTTGGAGTTGTGCAACAGTGCAACTTTAGCAACGTGGATGCAGTGGGCGGGATGGGCGGTAAGGACAAGATAAGCAAGGCAGCTAGTTACTCTGTCAACTTTTACAGCTCGGAACAGATGAGAGAAGGCAGAGCATGCAGAGTTGAGTGACGGCTGCAGGGGCTAGGAGGAGGGGAGTCTGACCTGGGGCACACCTACACACCTTTGCACTCGCCAGGTGACCTATTACACATTAGTAAGGGAGGGGTGTAACAAAGTGATGAGTAAAACTTAATTGCTTTGTGTTTTTTTTTAAATAATACCCCCTGGCCACCATAAAGACCACCTGACTGATAACAAGAGGACATGACCACCATCAAAGCCAGTGTTAGGCTCACATGAGTGTTAAAAGCTCAATGAAGAAGAACAGCTACATTAACTGCAGAAAATGACTGTTTGTCTTTGGGCTAACAAGGATCATAAACAAAGAGCCAATTATTACAATAGAAATACTGAATAAAACCACATGAAATACAGCAGATTCCAGTGTCTAACCCTGTGTCCTGTTACTACACTTGGTTTTGATTTATGCTGAACAAAGAGGCTGACTGAAGCTGAGCACATGTCAGAAGTACGTCAGGAGTAGGTGTGGGAACCTGACCATCCCGCTCACATCTGTGGCTCACTTCCTCCCTACAGACTGAACAGCTGTTGTGTGGTAACTGTACTGTGAGCTGCTTTTATGGTCAAAGCACTTTCCCTGTTCTTGGGATAAAACGCGCCGCTCCGGTGGCCTCAGTTCTCAGGAGCAATGGCTGGCTGGAGCTTATTTTGGTTGGGCCTGCCCAAATAAACAGTGTAGAAGCTCAGAGGCGCAGCTGCAGGCCTCTCCCTGGCTGACCTCCCCTTCAGTCACTCCTTTGCTGACAGAGAAAAAGGAGAGAAAACAAGGCTGGGAGTAAGAGACAACTCGTCCAAGCCAAGCCTGTGGAGGTTAGCCGGGCCAAACGCTGCTTATTATCAGAGCCGCTCGCTCCCACGCCCGCAGGCCTCATGGAGGCAGCCGGCGGTGTGCCTGTCTGCCAGAACACGTTTAGCCAACTCGCCCCACTGCGAAAGAGAACAGGGTTCTCACTGCTGGACGACCAGGTTTGTTCAGCAAGTTTCATTGACATTTGTCATAAAGGGAGTGAGAAATACTCATATGTCATTCATGAGACAATGTTTCTTTGTACTGAGTATTGTACAGCTGCATGATAAGATAAATAGTGTCTCAAGTCTCTCTAAAGCTATTTAGAAAAAAAATAGAATGTTTAATGAATTGGTTTACATGTAATTAAATATTGCATTAACTATAAAATCACTATGATTGCAGCTAATGACACAAAATACCTGTAAAATAATCTAAAAGCCAATACATAGTTCACTTGGTTGTTTTTTAGAGCCATCTATTTTTAAAACAATGAATATAAATAGATTTTACGGGCCCACACCCACAATGTAGTGGCACCCACAGAGTCCTCCTACACAAGTATTTACCCACTCACACAAACACCTACACAAACACATCCATCACCTCCTCTGAAAGCCCACTCATCCTCCGACTCACTCCCACTCGCCCAGATTCAGCGGAAGCCCACAGCCTCCCACTATACACCCTCTTACACACACACACACACACACCCATGTACCCCTCGCCCCTGGCTTTCTGCACCATCAGCATGAAGTCGTTGACTCAGCAGTCAACCACTGGGGTGTGCTTGTGCGTGGGTGGAAGCAGAGGTGAAGAGGCGGATGCTAAGAGGGACAGATGGGCCGAGATGGACTCCTGGGCAGGTAGTCATCCCCAGAATTTGGGGGTATCTTTGGGGGGTCCTGGTTAAGACTGAATGGTCTTTAAATGCCCTCCACCTACACCCACGAAGAGCATCCAAGGGGGGCTTTTGTCTCTAAAGACCGGGGCTCCCTCCCCACTTTTCTCTCTGTGGTCATGCAGTGTGTCCGCATCACATGAAGAGATACACACCTGCAGGAATGCACTGCATGAATATGTAGTGTGTCGGCAAATGGACATCTGTTATGTGAAGACACACGGCTAGTGAATATGAATGACAATTTCCCACTGAATTTATGCAGTCCTAGTAATGCAATTTGCAGCAAAAACAACGGCTCGAGTACGGATGCTGCTGCCTTTTTCCAGCTCCACAACTGACACTACAGACATTTCAAATTCATGCCAAACTGTGCCACTTTTCCGCCAACCTGGCCAGTGAGTCCAGTCCATAAAATAAACTCTATTCACAGAAGTGAGGATTTACCAATGTAGCAACAGGAATCATGTGGTTATGCCAGTAGATCAATAGCCCCTTTTCCATCAGCACTGTCACAGTCAAAACTGACACAGCAACAATTACAGAATGACATTCATAAGTGACGCCTATACAAAACAAGCAGCTCATACTCAAAGTTAAAGTGTTAATCTCAGACAAATTATAACCCAACAATTTAGGCTGTTCCCAAGTCTGTGTCTTTACATTAAATCAAACCAACCAAAATTGTCCTAAAGGTTAAAAAAAGAGTAAAAACAAACATTTAGCTAAACTTTTTTTTTATTTTTTTTTAATGCTAGTGTGACATTGAAGCCAGGGTTGTAAAATAAGCCATTTTAACATGAGAGTCTTTGCATAAGTAGTTTCAGTATAAATGTAAAAAAATATATTAATAGTAAATAAACAAGATAATGGTCTATGCAGTTGTACACCAGAGAAACGTGAAAAATTTAGGATTCTGACCTGTCCTGAGTAGGGGGAGGCTCACACAGTTTTCAGTGTTTTGTTCCTGATCTGTCTGGGCTCGGTGCAGGTCCCTGTGGCCCTGTGTGAGCGTCATGATATGGGTGTGTGGGTGTGTGTATGTGAGCCCAGACGGAGGGAGCGCGCGTGTGTCAGGAGGCCGCCCACACGGACACTGAGCCTGCCAGGCCCTGACACTCCGTGCCTGCCAGGCCCTGACGCTCTGAGCCTGCCAGGCCCTGACACAAGGAGCGTGGTGAGGCGACAAGTTCGTCAGGAGATGGATCAGCGCCGCACCGCCACATGTCAGTCACTATCTCACAGTCATGTCTCACTCTACCCCCTCCTTCCCCTGCTTTCAGCGCATCATGTAAGCTAATAGAGGCTATGAGAACTAGGCACTACAGAGAGTATGTTTTGAAACGGAAGCTTCCATAACAAATTCTCTTGTTACACTTATATAATGTTATTATTTTGATAAAAGCTTAAAAGGCACTTGTGTAGTCACCGTTATATGACTTTGGTGTCTTACTGCAAATGTTAAATAGCATTTTGGGTATAAATAATTCCATTTGGCTGCTAAAACAAGCCGGATTTCTTTGAAAGGCAACAGTGTAACAAAGAGCTGGCTACTAGCTCTTAATTGTTGTCCAAAACATCAATTGTAAAAACTGTATTTATCAGGACATGACATGTTGCTGGCTTCTTTTAGCTAATTTTCAAATTATTCCCAAACACTGTGACAGTACCAATCACTAGTGTTGTTAATTGCCATTACTTTAGGTCTGGTAGGGCTATATCAAGTAGTTGTTTGTGTTTGGCTAGTGGAGATCATGAGCAAATCCCTAATCACCTCACTTAACTGTTTGTCCCAAATGGCAAAAGTAAACAAAGGCACACTTTGACAGGCGTCTTAAACAAGCTGAGGAGAAAAAGAGGTTTCCAGAAATAAACCAGAGCATGCAGTAAAATCACAGATGGGGGAGGGAGGGGTCAAGTGTGCCGGATTTCAAAGGGAAACCATAAAAATACACAATCTGCTTTCCACATTATGAGCAATGGAGTAAAATGTGGGTGAGATCTGCCACACCACTTCCAACGAGTTGTGCAATCGCCAGCGCTCACTGCAACTCTATCTTCACTTGAGTGAGGATTTATGGTTGTTGTTAAATCAGTAGTCAAAGTAAAAAAGACATACATTTTTGTATATAAGTCATTTTACATTTTAATGTATAGTTCCCTTTCTAATTTACAATTGCCCTCCTTTATGTTTAGGCAAAAAAATAAATAAATGAGATTGGCTAGTATTTTTTGCAAAACACAGGTGCTGGTTTTCACATTAGTAGCTACAGTATCATGATAAGTACTATTTCACCTGTGACAACAAGTGTCATCTGTCACAAACCCTCACAAGCTCTCAGCATCTCAAGATGTCTCACATCATACCTTGTGCACTTGCTACCTTACTGCTGCAAAACTTTGCATGAACACACCAAAAAGGGGGATAATCCCTTGTCAACATGTAGCTGATCCTGGGATTGTGCTGCCCTTGGGCCCTGATATTCTCTCATCGCCGGGTCCCTTGGGCAAGACATGGGTCCTGACAAAGCCCTAATCCATCACCTCCTGTCAAGGGAAAGCCAGCTATGCAGCACCCCCCTCCTGGACGGACATTAGCCTAATCCACTGGGCCTGTCCTACATGCGAATAGGGCACCCACATGGCTTCACCCCACTTCTGTTTACACGTCCCATCTGAGTCAACATTCTCCCCATGCCACAGAGAAAGAGGACTCACCGTGCAGTCCCACAGGCCTGTGCCAGACCTGCAGCATCAGCAGAAGTGGCCTCACCTCAGGAGGTGGGAGCAGGCTGCCAGGCTGTAAGTGTGGTAATGTAATCTCTGAAGCAAACACGGGCCTCCTGACTTCAGAAGGGTCTATAGGGTCTATACCGCTGTGGAGGGCTCTCCTGTCCCGGGAAGAGCGCTTTGATGAGTGTCCACATCTGTGAAGAGACAGAGGGCCGATTACGCCTGCACACGCTCAGCGTGTGCAGGCGTAATCATATTTACAGAAAGGGTACAGCCTGGTAATGTGCAGGGCGAGTTTGTAAATGTACCAAGCGGAGAAATGTTCTCTTTCTAGTGCATTCACTGTTTTGCTGATTTGTCTACCTAAAATCGATCTGTACATTTCTTTACGTCACTGTAGACCACGTTCCCAAAGAGCTAGTCTCGTGATGAAAAACTTCTATTTGCACGTGTAACACATTTGTCACTGCATTAGTATCACTTATACATCTGTACTAAGCACTAAACATTATTGCACACTGGCACAGGTTACCTGATCAACAGCTCAACAGCAGACAGCTCGTGAACCTCAGCGCTCTGTGACGCACGCGCTCGTCTGCTCACAGTGTGTGATGGACATCCAGAGACAACAGCGCCCTCCAGTGGACAACAAGCATACAAGCGGCTGTGGCTTTTCTAACACAGCAAATTGATTTTTAACTAGACCACAATTAATTAAATCAATACTTCAGCGACATATTTATCTGCCATATGTAAAAGAACAGAAGATAATGAAGTATTAGCCTATAGTGAGAAACAGCCTACCACAGCCTGTCTAGGTTTAATCTACACTTTTTACTGGGGATTGTTGCTGGGTTTCAGATGACAAGTATTAATGTAGCTGCGTTACCTGTAACAAGTACCTGTTTAAAAATCTACTTAAAGAGTAAAAGGTAAAAGTCTTTCGTACAGATTTTGAGATCTAATAAAGCTTCAAATGTATTGTTTTTTGATAAAGATTTTCGATGATTTTTTTTTTTCAACAAAAATAAAAGTTTTTTTTTCCTTAGATGTTTTTATTTGTATATTTTTTTGCTCAAACTATGGACGTGCAAAAAATAAACCCCTTTTACTTTTACTTTTCAGTCCTGTTCAAAAACGTAATGGAGTAGAAAGTACATATACCTCTTCTCAAATGTAGTGTTGTAAGTATCTACTTGAACATTTCCTTAAGTACAGATACTAAAGATTTGTACTTAAGAACAGTACTTTATTGCTTGTAGCCTGTTTCATTACATTGCACCACTGGTTAAAATGCATATTGTAATGGATTTTTGTGAATTTATCTTTTATATTTCTTATGAAAATGCCATATGATCAAAAGAGAAGACTGGCTCTTGCCCCCCCAATCTGGGAGTATGACATAATCTCAATCTATAATCTGAAAACCTACAATCCCCAAAAAATGTAGGTGATTTACTCCATTTTAATAATCCACCCATTTGACTGAACTTTATAAATGGAGCATATCTCTCAGTGAAAGCCTGCTGCTGTAGGCTACTTAGCTAAGACTCCCAGAGGAGACAGAACACACCTGAGGCTTGAGGCATGAGGCCACGTGCACAGGGACTCACTCCTCCCTCTGCCTTTCTCTGGCTCCAAACCACATGCTTGAGTTACCATCTCCCACTGGGGTCTCCAAAACCATGAGATGAGCACATGTCTCCAAGGACCCATCTGTGCGTATACTGTGACATGTGAGGAACAGACAGCACTGAGGCAGGAGGAGGGAGTTGCCCTGGGGAGACAGTGCTGCTGGTATAGGATAGTTGACAATCCCAGGGGATTTGTTGCCATCCCGTCTGGTTTTGTGAGAATTCTGTAGAGAATTAGTGGGGTATTCTGAAAGGAATGAAATTAAATACATACAGATATACATAAATACATACATACGGCATACAGTCATAGAGTACTACATGTATTTTTGATTGAAATGAAACAGATTACTGGTTTATATAACATTACATTCAATTGTGTCACAAGCTCCAGATTTAATTACTTCAATGGTTTGTCTAATAGACCCTTTAAATGTTTGGATGTCACTTAATCATTGGAAAAATCTACTTACAGGTTCACAGTGTAACTTTTATAGGGGCTCTGCAATCTTCTTGTCTCCATGGAGATGTTATTGCTTTGCTTGGTATGGCATTAAACATTTCTGTCACCATAGAAACTAACAGGATACGTTACCAGGCCACGTTACAAATCTGAAAAAGGTGACCCCGCTCACAGTTTAACTTGGTTGTTTAACACCTGTAAATGAAAAAATGTAGGTACAGAAAGTTATCTTTAGTGCTCTGTTTCTATGGTACAATTTGAGTTGCATGTGATGATGTGAGCAGCTTGAGGAAGTTTCTGGGGTAAGGGAGTCCCTGATTAGACTGCTGCCCCTACATCTTGGCTCCGGGTAAGCGGACACACACGCACACACACACACACACACACACACACAACCGAGTACATGTTTGTCCCCTACAATCCTCTATTACACCACAGAACATAAAGGCCATGCAGAGTAAGTGTGCGGTGGGGCATTTTTATCCCAGTGCTCAAATTTACTTCACTTCACATCTTGTTCTTATGACAAGTGGACCCCACATAAATTAAGTCCAGCATTCTTTTCACAAGAATTTCCCATCAAGAAACCTGCACAATTGCCCTACAATGACTTCACAGACTAAGCTTCCTGGTCCACTCTTTAATCTAGTCTTTAAAGTTTCTAATCATTATTATAGCACTCCCAACCTCAAAGAAGGCAATGGAAATATAAAGCCACTCTCAGCAAGCTAGCACAACACTCCAGGATGGCCTACACTCCTGCCATTGTGGCTCTTTGGATTATGCATTCATTTTTGTCTGACGTGTGGTTCAAGTTGGCCCTGGGAAAAGAAGCCAGTATTCATCGGAGTCTCATTTTGAAAACATCTAAAGGTCATAATCGAAGCGGCCATGCTGGGTCTTACTTTGAAGGAGCTGTCGAGGAGCCCCTAATCCCCTCAAACACAGCAAGCAGCAGAGGTGGCCCCACGTACAAGAGCATGTCGCCAAACTGCAGGATAAGTGGTGAGTTAGAGATTTGGACATGCATCTATACAAAGAGCAACTTTATTGGTGGGAATGAACTTTCAGGAACACGAGTAGTAGTAGAAGTATAGTATTACTACACTCATTACTTATGTTTTTCACTTCCACTTCAAGATGCACATGTAAGTTTGAAGGGCCTATCACCAACTTGTGTCATGGAAATGTTACTGTGTTGCCTGCTGCTCCACAGTATGATATAAACTAATCTACTTTTCATTTACAAAATTCCAGGCGTTTTTATTGCCAAAAATACTTGCTTTGATGGAGTCTCCATGGAAATTGCCAAGTTTTAAACCATCTTGTGAAACATTTAAGCCCCAAAAAAATTCCACAGGTGGAAAAAATGTTTTTTTTGGATCCTTTATCTAAAATCTTACACAGTGCCCCTTTAATGTCAATTATAGTCAGTAATAATGCCAATAAAGTTTAGTAATATCTTGAAAAATGTTGCTGACTTTAGTTTTATTAGTTCACTGATGTTTAAAACATGTCTAAAAGTTATGTTATTTGCCTATAATAGTGATTACAATTATTTGAAACACTGAACTTTAAGTTTAAACCCATGGCTTGTTTTTAATTATTTGAATTGAACATTACATATGGCTGCATCTCTTCTTGTGTGGCACAGATTACCAGAGTCAAGTGTGGTATAGTCCTGGTCTCCAATGGCCACTCGTCTCCCGGAGAGAGTGACAGAGCACAAGTGAAGATGCTCTTTTGGGCTCTCAGTGGTGAAAGAGCCGGACCCTCACAGCTAAATACTGGGGGGCCCTGCTCAGATAGATAACAGCGGGATATCCTGCAACCTCTAAGGAAGCCCCTTCATCCACTCTGATACATCTATGGTGTATTCAGCCCAGATCTGGGCCAGGACCCTGAAGAGTGGGTCACCGGAAATAAGTTAAGCTGATTTCTTTCTCTTACCCAAACCAAAGACAAAAACATATAAAAGTATTGCCAACATTTTTTGTAAAGTATAATTTAAGCTAATAGTTGTGTTAATAATTAAGAATTGTAGAGTACATTTTATAGGTGGTCTACTTCACTAAGACTTATAATATAGTTTTTTCTTTGACCATTGACAAGATGAAGACAGGACCAGCAGAGTGGTTCACTAACTGTGCTCCTGACACAGTTTTTCAGACCAAATTCTTCCCCCACACACTGTTGTTGTTACGCATCTTGTCCCATGTCCCTGCGTCGGCCCGTCCTATGTGGGCCGTGGGTTTCTGGTCCAGCGGCCCGGGACAAGACCACCATTAACTGCAGGGCTGCGCAGAGGGCACGTGGGACAAAAGAGCCAACACGCGGTCCCAGCCTTCAGACAAGCTCGGAAACAAATGTTACAGCGTTGGCCCAGAATGGAATCATCCGGCCGGTGTCACTGAATACATTTACCTACCTCAGAGCCCTTTCAGCACGGGCCTTTGTTTTAGCCCGCAAAGAGGGGAGGATGTGAATGGGTGACAGGGGGGAGAGGAGGGGGAGAAGGGGGTCCCGGGGGATGTCAGACTGTGTCCAAGGAGAGAGCTACCAATGAAATAAACCAAAAGAAGTTGCAGGTTTCCACAGAGACGATCCGAGCTCAGAAAACAGTGCAGCGTTGTTTGTGAAGGACAGGAGGTGTGCACGCCCCCCTTCTAGTCAGGACGCCACTGCCTCTTGTTGATTGTTGTGTTTTGTTTTTCTAGCCTGGCCTGCTTTCTTTGTCTCTACTGTCCTTCTTGGAGTCTTTCTGGGCTAATTGGAGACCTGGAGAGCAGAGCAAACTCCACACAAGGCCTTCTCTAAGCTCCTTGACTCCAGTTTGGACAAATAATTAGGAGAAAGAGAGGGACGTTTGGTCATCACAAGTGGAAGTCACTGAGTCACATTGCAGGACTGAGTGCTTCACTGTTGTGTTCTTATGTTTGGAAGAATTACAACAATACAGCAACTGCTGGGGTTGTTCTAAACACACTGATAAGGAATTAGTGTTAAATTTGCATTGAATGCTATGAAAGGTCTGAAGGGAGTTGTTTACACCTGTCTCAGGCAAATGAATTAATTCTGCCTATATGTGCTTGAAATTACCTTTTCATATAGACTGGGGTAGTTATCACAGGGAACTCAATTGTGTTATTTAAGTAAAAGTACAGATACCAGAGCAAAAAAATCAAACAAACCAAAAAAAAACCAAACAAAAAAACAACAAACAAAAACAACAAAAAACTCAAGTAAAAGTATCATATGAAAAAAAGTGTTAAAATACCCCTTTTAAAAATGTACTTAAAGACTACAAAGTAAATATTTCACACAGATTTTGAGATCTAATAAACCTTCCAATGTATTGATTTTGATAAGGATTTGTTCAACAGAAACAATTGAATTGATACTTTTTCTCTCTATCTGCTTTTATTTGAATAATTTTGAACAGCGGCTAACTAAACCCCTCAGCCCTTTCAGCAGGTTTCAAACTATCACAAAAAATACATTTAGTTTTCAGTCTAGTTCAAAAGAAAGTACAGATTTAGTGAAGCAAAAGTAAAAAGTAACCACTTTAAAATTTACTTAAGTAAAGTACAGACACCTAAAATGTATACTTATTTAGTACTTTTACTTTGTTATGTTCCACCACTGGTAAGTCATGTCAGTAAGAGAAGTAGTAAAAGAGAAGAGTGCATACAAGCTCATTTCAGTCAAAGCAAAACAAAACCTAACTGTCTGAAGCCTATATTTGAACAGATTGAAACCATTGCAAATACAACCTAGTAGACAACATTTGTGCGGGGTGTTTTCATGCCTAATTGTAATTAATAAAAGCTCTTTGGAATGGAAATCAGTTACATGGCCAGAAAAATCTGATAGCCAAAGCAATTGGATTCCGATTAGATGTGATTTTTGGCATAATTTTACAAGCAGATAAGTACTCTGTAATCCAAAACACGTGTCGATCTTTTACATTTTGCCTGTAATCTTTTTGTTTGCTTCATTCATTTTTCTTTTGGTGTATTTTCCTTATTAGCACAGATCAGTAAACAATTATTGATTAGCTACATCAGATTCTATTTACATGCAATTTCAATAATCGGATAACTCCAGACATCAGATAACGTTCAGATTTTGGTGTGCATGTAAACAGGCCCAATGAGAGTGTCGTTTTCAGAATTTCAGTGTGTGAGTGTGTGTGGCTGGATTAAACCCACATCCAGCCACAGCCACACTAACGCTGTTACTCCATTTTCAATATTGAATTTTCTCCTTCATTACATCAACAACTGTTTCCAAAACAAGCCCTCACTAATCAGGGTTAATGAGTGGCACCTGGAGCCCACAAGACCAACTTTACCAACAACCCATCCAGTGAAGGATCGGAGATTTATTTAATGTGAAATAAACTTAAAATGAAAATGTTTTATTTTGTGGTAAGAAAATGTTTGGCTCAGATCAGACACTATATCGCTCAAAACAGCAGTATAATAAGAAAACTTGAAACAGTGGCCCATCCTTTGCCGCATCAGAAAGTAATTAGTGTGTCATTTTGGCCCTAATCCCGTCTGCTAATCTCCTCCAATCCACTGAGTTTGATTCAGTCATCTTTTCTCTCATATTCTAATCCATTTTGCCTTTGAGTTTTTGTGTGGGTCGCAGTGCGCCGTCCTGGGTACAAAGAGCAGTCACTGAGCTATGACATTAAAGGTATTGTTAAGCAGGTCCCAGCCCAGCGGCCCCTTATATGGATGCACAGGGCATGTTTTACCCTTGTTGTCATGGGAATGAACACAGCACCCTTCACAATCTGCTCTCCCCCAATCTCCCCTTCCTCCATCTTTAACCGTAAGAACTTTGAGCAGCAACCAAATTTTTAAAATATGAACCCACAATCTCACAATGTCCATGTATATTACTGGTAAGGTTAGATCTAACTCCGTGACGGCCACTATAAACTCCCAAATGTATTTATCAGACTTAGGAGCCATAACAGGCAGCAGTTAAACATGACCTTGAAAAATCACCAGCTGGACTCCCTCACATACAACACAGAACAGTGATGGTCTGCAAAGGCCATGCAAGCAACATCCAACAGCCAAACACTAACATCTGCACATCTCAACGTGGGAAAGTACTTTTGTTGCACTTTGGGAGAACTTAAGTTTTGTTCACTGTATATTCATCATAAAGCATTAAGAATTCAAGCACATACCTCCCCCAGTCAGTCAGTGTTTTGTCAGATTAACCCAGCTGTATTTTGTAATTCAAATGTTTTTGTTATATTTTGTTTAGTCTCAGTTTAAAGTGAGCTCTATGGGGTCTTTGTGACCCTCAGTCTCAGACTACATTGAACATGTCTGCCACTGTCTCAGATCCAACAAAAGTATGTGTTTGCTGCACATTCACCACATCCATACGTCAAAATAGGGGTCTCATTGTGCCAGAAGACACCTCCTTCAAATCTCCACGCTGGCTAATTGAGTTTGTCTTTGAAGCGCTCTTTCACTGTCATTTGATGAAGAGGAGAGCCTTACGTTCAAGACAAGCCAAGTCCTCCCTTGTCAATCTTTTGCCCAAAGTCAACACTGGGCCAGACATGGATGTATAAAAGTAAAAGCAGAGAAATGCATGGACTACAATGCAGCGCCAAGGGGTCTGGGATGTCCTGCAGACAGCATCCTGTTCCTTCTCAATGGCTCTTGTGGCACAAAGGATAATTTGGCTTCTCTGCCTTGGCTACCTGCTCGGGATCTCAATGCTTCTCTCTCTGACTTGTGGCCCCAGGTTTTTGTCATGTGTTTTAGGAATGTCTCTCTCTGACTCCTTGTCTCAAGTGGTTATGGAGTGTGTCCTGGGAACCTGGCTAACTGCCCCCCAAAATCCCCCACCTCATCCAGTATGCCAGAATAAGTCTTCATTAACACACTGTCTGCCTGACTGGTGACTACAGATAGGGGAAATATTATGTCCATTCAACTTGATGAGTTTTAAACCATGTTATAACAGTATTCGCTCCCATCAGCGTACGCTAAAAGTATTTCTCTTTATTCATGTAATGAGTTTTCACCTACCCCCTATCTCCCCCCAGTTCTCTGTGTCATTTGCAATAAAAAATATCCAGACTCTGATGTAGGGTTCAAAGATGTCACATGGCCATTTTCAACTGTGAAGTCACATATGAAAATATGTTGCTTGTCCCATTGAGGCACAAGACATATGCCACTATGAAGAGGCATCAATTCTGCAGTTTTGAATAGAAATCAACCAATATGTTTTTTTTTGTTTTTTTTTCTCACAGCCATTGCTGATGTTGATTGTTCAGAATCCAGACAAAACCGATGGACGATAAGCTTTGCAAATATTTTTTGGGTCGATATGTAAGGAAGATTTTGATAATTTCCCCAAATTATGTGATTTAGATTTACTAGAAACTCCCTCACAGCACTTTCTTTACCACAACGAGGAGAGCTGTGTAGTCACGTGTTCAGCAGTTATCTTTTGCACTAAAGCGTCAAATAAAGCAAAGGCCCTAAAAAGTGCAAGTCAAAGGACCTGTTTCAGTTTTCAATTTCAGATCAATATTGCATTTTGCATCAGAAAATGTAAAATGATGATGTATAACATGTTCTTCAGAAATAAATGTTGAATGAACTGCACTGTGAGCCTGAATGTGCGCACAGAACGTGGCAGTGGGCAGCAGCTCCCCCTGAGGCTTCTCGCTGTTACCCAGAGGTCAGAGCCCACGCCTGACCACTTCCTGCCTGACCTCCCTCAGCACGGCAGAACGCGCTGGCCTGTTGATCACACGTGCTGCTCACAAACAATCCCACTTCCTGTCCCAGAGAGGAGAGCCAGGGAACCCCGGAGTCCTGGCCTGTGTCTGCCGCTCACTGCGCTAACTTCCTCCTCTCTCACGCTCCCTCTCTGCCTCCAGCGTCATTCATTAGCCTCCAGACTATTCACCCTGTACCAGCCCCAACACTGGGAACAAAATACTCACCGGTCATCTAGTTCCAAACTTCCTCCCACTCTCCTCCATATAAAGACATGAGTCATATGGCCTCAGCTGAGCATGAATAAAGCGCCTTTATGCGAGTGGAACTTTGAGGAGGGAAGGTCCGACAAAATAAAGCTGTTATGGTTCTGTTTCTCTGTTGGAACAAATAAGGACTGCTACGCTGAAATAAAGGAGCCCAGGTGCCTTCTTTTATATAGTGACCAAAGAGACTGAGACCCTCAGTGGACAGCTTAACACAACACTTTTGTAAAGGTCGAACAACCTCAAAACACACAGAACAAATTTTGTCCATGCTTTCTTATGTTTCAGGTCCATTCTTCATTCATTTTGTAATATGTTTTAAATGCTCACTTATGGCACTAATGACTTTGAAGTTCTCCATATGAAACTATGATGGGATGACATGGCAGCACCATTATTTTTAATAAAATCTAACAAGGATTGTAGTATCTACAAATTCTTCACTGTAATACAGAATACGTTTCTGAATCAAACAACACAGTTTCTAGCACGCTTTTCTTTAGAAACTTAAGATCTATAGCATCTGTCACAAGAAGTGTTCACCTACTCTGGGTATTGAGCCTCCAAAGAGGAGCGCTACTGAAAAGGCAGGCAAAATGAAGACTGATGTCTTGAATAGCATCTCAGGACATCTTATTGATACCAGATGGGCTTTGTGAGCTTCAGATTGGCCCCAAGAAAGAGACCTTGGACAAACATTATTGTTTACCAGTGCAAAGCCATTGTTGCCCAAGCGTCTGTCGTTGGTGTACCAACCTCCTACCAAATTAGGCAGTGGCCGCAGGGGTGCCAGCGGGACCCCCCGGCCCACCATAAGACATTTCTTCATTGCTCAGTGGCCACTCTACAATGACCCTCCAGGGGACTGAGCCCTGACTCTCCACAGGGAGCCCAGCCAAGGCCTGAGCGGGTCAGAGGAGCGGTCACAGGGCAGCTGCTGGTGTGGCAGCCGCATCACTGGGGCTGACTCTGGTCTGTGCCTCTTCTATGGGGTCAGGCGTGAATCTCAGAGGGAGCAGGAGTCCTGCAGAGAGCAGGAGATGAACTGTATTCACTCAGTCTCAGGCCGGAGCTGTGTCCGGCTCAGCACTGACCACAGGGGAGCGTGCAGGTCAGTGGGGCCAGCCTCCTGCTGCTGGCCACATCTCAGAGAGTAAAGGCAGCCTCACTCATTAGAGAAAGCATTCTACTCTGGACATATGTGTGAAAAGTTCCAATTAGCTCGAATTAGGTTGGACAGCCAAGCACGCTTCCATTGATCATATTGATCAAGCTCCTACAGTTATATTCTCATATTTACCAAGACAAAGACTTACCACAGAAACCCTAAAGCATGTGCCATATGGTTATGTGTTATACTCAAATATTTACCACAGAAGTTACCACAGGTAATGTCGCTACTACTAGTACTGGACAAATATTATTTTTGTGAGCCTGGAGGACATTAAGTGTAGGTCACAAGGTGAACTGATAACACTCAAAGACAGGCCTTGCCTTGTTCAGTCAGAAATCTGCATGTCCGTCTCCTCTTCATTCATGTATCCATCCACCCAAACACCTATCCATCTCTCTCTGTCGACACTCGGATCCTGAGTGTGGGCTTACAGCGGAAATCTCTGTCAAGATATGCTCCTTATCACAGTTCGCTCAGGCCTCCAGTTCCCAACATCCATCAGGCAAGCATCCATCTGAATGACTGCTGACCCCAGCTACAACCTGATTGGACACACAGGACTGAGGAGATAAGAGCATTGAAAGGCCTACATGCTTTTTTGTGATTTGTTGTATCTTATGGCATCACCAAAGATATTAAACATTGGGGCTGTTAAGGGCTGCTATCTTTGAAAAAGGTATTTAGTACTGAACTGTACCATACATGGATCATTATTTTACATTTTGTTTAAAACTGTAGAACTGAGAAGCCCCACCTCTTCATAAAGGCACTTCTCCTTATCCAGGTATGACCGGAATCTGAGTTTTTAAACCCTACATGTATGACTGGAGTCTGACTTTTTTGAATAATCACTAGTGAGCAGAGAGCAGTGGGTAGGTGGAGATAGGTGAGAGCAGAAATTTTCTGAGCATTCAAGCCTCAGGTGTATATAGCAATGCAGGATTACTCAAACATGCATGAATCAATTCCAGTACAACTCTGAGTGAACCACTGATGAAGAATAATAACATGGTTACAACTTGATTTTACATCATATGTCTTTAATTCATCAGGAGGTTCAGACAAGGTCCCTGTTTCTTCTGTTTATGTTTATGGAACTCAGAATATTTGGACCGAAACAAGTTGTGAGGATGTCACACTGAACAGTCTCATTATAAATACCGTAGAATGTTTATACTATGATTATGCTGAAGAATACCAAGTTTTACTTGAGTTCAAGTAGAATTGGCTTGTTTTTAAATAGTGCTCAGTCAAATGTTTATGACCTGTGGAGTTGTGAATGGCCTTATGTCTCCTTGGAGACAGCCACTCTTCCCACATTCTATTATTCTGTTTGTTTTGTGAGTATTAGTACCCAGGAGGCCGAATTATGGATCAACAGAGGAGCATCAATCTCCATCTCACTCTAGCTTTACGCTCGTGCTAAAATAAGTGGCCAATTAACTTGGCGGCAACCGTGTGTGCCTGTCCCCATCTGACTGTAGATTAATGACTGGCCAATGCTTTCCTTTCTGTGGCCCATTTATCAGAACCAGCAACTAGGTCACATGATGATTAAACGTCTGGACCACCAGAGTCTCCAGGGGCTGAGGGTCCAGCACTGCTGTAGCTTCCAATTGGAGCTAATTGCTCTCTTTTCAGGGAAAGAAACTAATTCCATTGGCAGGTCCTATTAGCCTGCAAGGTAACCAGTGCTGAGGATTCTAGGATGTCGCGCGTCATGTGATACTATGTGAAAGAGAGGACTTTCTGGAGGAAGAGTGTTCATTAAAACACACCAATTTAGGTGCAGCTGGACTTTCCCAGATTCAGTGTAGTGTCGCTGGTTCTGTGTCTGTAGGGCTTGACATGATGGGCTAGGTGGCTAAGGAAGCATGTGACAGAAGAGCTCCCATTAGGAGCATTTCAGACCAGGGCCAGTTGAGTAAAGTCTGTGATGGGCATTGAGGACGTTTCCAAACACTGAAAAGTAAAGCTTACATGTTTTATATTGTGAGACCTTTTGATACAGGATTCATAATGTATTGGCATCAGTAATGGATTTGGTTTTACATTTGTAGTAAAAAAAAAAATGCAGTGCAGATGATTAATTATAAACTGTCAAAACAAAATCAATAATAATGTTACTGGAAAGAAGTTATTCCAATGGAATGATTCTCAGCAATGGCTCACTGATCAGTATTAGCTGCCTTGTAAATGTGATAAGTGTATGTGCGTGTGTGAGTGCTGCTTGATGAAATTAGAGTTCCAGACAAACATAATAGAGTTCAGGGGAATCAAGAGCAGCCTGCAGACAGCTGTGTGAGTCAAGTGAATCAGGAGCGAGCTAATGCCTTTTATCGGCTGCTAATTAAGTACTGAGTCAACATATGGTAGACATGCACAACAAAGTGGTCTTAATTGGTTTAAATTCAGTTTAAAAAGTGATTGTAAGGTGTTATTTATAAAAAGGGATTGAAAGGTGTTGTTTATACTGATTTTTGAACTTGAAAAGTTGGTAATATGAGATGTTATATTGACAATGGGAGCAGAGGCTGACCGTTGCAACATGCATGAAGCAGAGACCAGAATGATATCAATAGCATTTGAAAGGCAGTGGACCTCTGCGGACAGTCTGACCCTGGCTGGCCCTGGCCATTGAGCACCATGTCTTTCAGACTCATTTCAACAATACTGCGCGGTGTCCGGCCTCCGATGGGCCACTGAGCCGATTACAAACCGGACCTGCCACAGAGGGACACCCCACACATCCAGCCATGACCCCCAAACCCAGCCTCCTGTTGGGGCCAAGGTCAGTGTCCAGGCTGACCCCTGCTCTCCCTCTATGTTTGGACATGTCCATGCACAATGCAAGGCCCGCGGCGACTTATTAGAATATAGTCCAGATGATAGAGGGCAGGAGGGCTCCAGACCGCTGTGTCCTGTTGGCATGGCGACTGGCCAGTGCATGTTGCTGGACCTTCCTGGTCGTCCCCCAGATGTGCAGAGCTCTTTGTCGGGGCAGGAGGGAGGAATTACACCAGGGATGATCCCGTATTACTGGGCCAGGCGGCCTTTCAGGTGCAGCTTAGTTTTGTTGGTGGGGTTTGGTTTTATCCTCCTTCCAGTGTTGCCACAGCTGAAATGAGCCCTTTGATGTCGTCATACACTGACCACCCGAATGCAACAACTCACACATGGAATTTATCATTAAACATTGATATACAACGTATACTATTTGAATGGCATTCAGGATACATTTAGAATGTACAAGAAAATGTACAAACACTATTTGAAACACCAAACTCCCAAATCAGCACCAGGTTTGGAAATACACTGGAACATGGCTGCTTCAGTAAATTACTGATGGTCATACATCTGCTGATAGAAAGTCAATGATTTAATAAGAACAATGTAAACCCTCAAATTCACAAAATAATAATTTCATGGAATGTGCTGTAGAGGTAGGCGCTCAACCTAAAATGCATTCATTTTATATAATATTCCTTTTCCCAATTAATAGCCAATTTCTTATTTTTATGCAACACTGATTTGTTTCTGATCTGAGTTTCTATCAGTAGCAGAAGCTGATACTATCAGTCAGATTGTTTAATCTCAAAATGTTGTGGGGATCAGCTGAGCTCCAGAGCTTTCTGCAGCTGTCCTGTCCATTTGGACTGTATTAACCTGCGACCCCCTGCTCACCCCTCACCTCTAACTCCATGTGTGTTAATGTGTGCATGCTCGTGTAGTGTGGAGGCACTGTAGTGAGACGCCTTGTCTTTGGCCACTGGTCCATGCCTTTCTCTGTTGGATTTGCTATGCACAGCCACAGGGTGTGTGTGTGTGTGCGCTATGGCCGGGGGTCTCGCTCTGACGCTCCTGTGTGTACTCATTCAGTATAGAGGTCGTGTGTCAGGGGTCAAAGGGTCTGCGGGGGGTGGGTGGGGGGTGGGGGGGCACATGCCTGAAGGAAGGTAGACTGCCTTAATTGGCCTCTGGAGACCCCTGTGCGTGCTGTGGCAGCGATGTGGGCGAGAGGATGCATCTGGATTGAAAGATGACGCTAGTCTAGTTGGATATTACACTGTATGTTACATTTGCACCAAAAAACACAAAATGGCTAGCAAGATAGCCAGCATTTTTAACATTTAAGGGGAATATGCATATTTAATTTTATGATTAATATTTATTGTCAAATGCTTGACAGACATAATTTTGGCACATCTGGATGAATACATTACAGTAATTAACAATGCCGTAAGTATTGCAAACATTTCTAGACACATGTTTGATAATGAATTAATCCCAATTAAGATATACAACAATAATATATAAATATCTTCTGTTCCATAAGCTATAGTGGCTGTCCTGTGGGTTGGAGGTGGTGGACGTGTTTGCACAGGAACAGGCGGCCTGTGCCCTGCGACCACATTATCCACCTATTAAAGTCCTGCCATTATTTACCTTGGTCCTCTTAAAGGGACGGGCCATGTCCAGCTGATGAAAGGGCTGCAAAGGGTCTATTTCACTCCAGGCTGGACTCTGGAGAGAGGAGGACTACAGTCAGTGTTGGCAGAGCAAACACGTCTGAGCACCAGGATCACACAAACACACGTCAGACAATGCACCGGGAGAAGACACAGCCAGGCTCAGAACTACATCATGAATCAATGTCTATGGAAAGCGTGAAAAACTTTTACATTCAATGCAATTCATACAGTTTGGCGAGTGAATGAATAAAACACCTCATGTAATGATGTAATTGTGTCATATTTATGATAAGCAAATTAAACAACAACAAATTCTAAACTAAAGTCTATGGTTAGCACAACTTAAATCAAAGAAAGGTAAGGAAAGTTAAGGTTTCGTGGATCTATATAATCTGTGGCCTACTTACAGCCAGACAGTGTAAATATAGGCTAAGCCTAATTTTACTTTTTGGTGACGCTAAGCTAACAACCTTTTACAACTGTATTAAGGAGCTTGCACTTGCAGCCAACACTGTTTCAGTAACTTCTAACAAGAGTTAGATCAGCAGCATCACAATTGTTTCTGTATCAGTTTTAAAGGCGCACTGTGTAACTTTCTGGTGGACAATGTCTACATGCAATATTATTATTTTCCGTGGAATGTTCCACAGAATTATATTAAACTTATCTATCCCCATGGAGACAAGCAAGGCAAATTACAGGTCAAATCTCTGGAGAGACGACCCTGCTCACAGTCAGAATGCATGTTTGAATATTTGAAGGATTGATAAGATTAATATGTAGCTTTACATGCTTTTGTTATAATATATTGTATAATATAATATACTGAATCATATATTTTGCAACCTCCATTGAATGTTATATGACAACATAATGCACAAATGATTAAACTTTTAATATTCAGAAAAGTAGCCAATGCTTGACTGAAGTAAAATAAAAGATGTAAAACGTTTTTGTTGTTTTCAAAATTTTATGACCCATATGCATGTTTGGACAAGTCCTGACCTGGCTGTTGTCCATTGGCAGCAAAGCGGTTCTCGGGCAACAATCAAACAGATAGTGGGCCGAGTGTAACAGAGCGAAACCTTGACTGACTTGTCCAATATTTGCTGGTCCGGAGAGGAGGCGTGTGGAGGCTGCCGCAGGTCACGGGGTCAGCAGGTCAGATCTGCGGCCATTCAGAGCGGACATGACTGACCAGCAGGTGAGCAAACACAGGCACCCACCACAGGAACCACCACACGAGATGGATGTGCTTTTAAAAGTTTTGTTCAGTTTTACAATGCCTACGGCCCAACAATGTAAACAATGGATAGCATAAATCTATTTGGCCACATTTCACAATAACGTACGCATTAATATAGGATTTCCAGATGTCTAAAAGTCCAATGGGCTACATTATACTTGACCATTATTTTGTTCAGTACTAGTTTTAGTGCTTCTATTTTTTAGTGTTTCTTTCCCAGGGTCACCACAATCTTTTGACTCTCTGTTCTTTGTACTAGTCCTAAAATTACATTAGAAAACATGGGCACATGGTGATGTAAAAATTTAGGCTATATAAATGACAGCAGAGTAGGGCACAGAGAATATGGTATGACAAGATGAAAAACTATAAACGTAATGAGTAAAATAATTAATGAGTTACAGATTGACATGAGGATAGAAATGAAATACTCGGACAACAGCGAATAGTAAACACTGGACCATCCTCTGATTATCTTGTTTTCTGGTTTAAACATGTAAAAAGGCTGGTTTGGAGCTGCAGATCTAATTAAAAGTAAAAGCTCTGACAAAATAAGACCAGCATTTCCTCAGAGACAAAGGAGCACACTCGTGGATACTTTCATGGGTTTTCGTGGTCGGCAGCAGCCTGTTTGCGTTTGGTTTTAGTCCTGCCTGAAGATACCATTGACGACCAGTCAAGTAATGTCACCAGACTGGTTTGTGGTGTGGCCTCAGTGTGCCACTTAGGCTATGAAAGCCGGCCCTCAGTGTTCCCCAATGCGGCAACAAGTGCAGAGCTCTGTCCGATACTGACTGACGTAAACAATGTGGACAGATACAATTTCAGCCTGGCAACCACAAGTAGAATCTGGCAACCGTTTTCCTCTGTTTGTGTAAAGGCTAAGACAGCTGAGCTGCGGCCTCACCTGCTGGCCTCACTAGCTGCCATGAATGCTCCCATAATCCCACTAAGTCCATGCAAACCCAGAAGCTTCATGTGCTAAAAGCTGAGCAGCCCTCCCACTCTCTGAGACGACACTCGATTAAGAAACAGTTTGAGTTGCAATCACCTTTTCCATGGCAACTCGCATATCTCCATTCTTTTAGAAATGTTTCCAGTCCTGCAGTTTTTCTACCCACACAAACAGCCCTTTCACCATCCATCAGTGTGTGATGCTACAACATAGTTTGACCACCATTTGCATCATCTCATAGACAGCTTGTCACGATGGCTTTTTAAAGGAGTAGATAATGTCGCAGCTGAATGAAAACATAGGAAAAAAAAATTTGTTTCCCTTTTGTACTGTCTTGTCTCCATCCTCTGTGTTTCAGTAAGTGTGAAGACATGGCAGACATTGGTGTTACTGATAACTGTATGACCCATTTGAGTCATCTGTACATCTGCAAGTTTCAACAAGAAAATATAGATCCTGCGTTGTGTTATTGATGCCGTCCGATCGCCTGCACAATGGGCTGATTCATTACTGATGTGCAGTGAGATAGTGAGGTCATTTTATGGATTCCGCACAAATGGACGTCAAGCTCAAAGGGTGAGAACATGCTGTGGTCCTCTGCCCTGTCACCTTTGAGGGAGCTGAGTCATACACACCCAGGACCACCGGAGCATCCGCACGCAAGCTGCTTTCAGTTTCTTAAATTTAAGAACTGCCATAATTTATAGCATCCACAGCAAGGAGATAGGCTATCTGTGTGTGTTGGGCCTGTGACAAGGAAGGTCACTGACCTGGGTGACTTGGCTAAAATCCCCATGGGCCTAATTCAGAGCTGGAATGGACCCCACAGTGCAATGGGAAGATGCCTCTAACATAATGAACACAAAGGCCAATTGTGACGCTATTCTCCCAGGGCCAAAAGGCAGAGGGCCCCGGGGACAGTGCAGGGCTTGTCGGCTGAAACAGAGAGGGAAGCCTGTTGCAGCAACAAGACTCTGATAAGATTCATCTGATGTGACTGGACGACTCTGGTTTGTCTTTGAGGACAGGGGTAGTATTAGATTTACATCCAGTGCATTGGTCTGCACTTGTTCACTGAAGGACTGATGAGGGACTCGGTCAAAATGCTTTACTGTTACACTGTTGAATGGGTTTTCTGAAGAGAGTATGTTTCTTTAGAGCTAGATGGAGATCTCAGAATAGACTGAGTTCTCTAAATAAAATGTAAAACACTATCGTCATGAAATAGGGTCATGGTTGTTGATTTGTTAATCAGTCGGTGGTATCTAAATTAACTAAATGTTTTATTAGTTCACTACTTATTTTATCAACCTTATGAGTATTTATAGCAGAAAGGACAGTTGTCTGGGGTTTTGTGAGTGACAAGACAGTTTAATCTGCCTTTTACTTATGAAGATGCTGTTTACTGTTTACTATTACTTCCTGTATATGTGGTTGTTTGTGTGAGATCCTAAAAATGTAGAGCTTTTGCCAGTACTACTCCCCACCCCATTTTACTTGCTTCATCACTGCACATGGCATGTATTCTTAAGTGAACCAAGAACTTACTACATCCAAATGAAACGCTAATGCATGACACTCAGTATTTCAGGTCATCAGTGTGCCTTTGCATTAGAAGTAGCAGTGCACAATTACATTACAGGTTACAGTGGAGGATATACAGGATGCCATATACCACCACTGAACATGTGTGTGCTTAAATGACTGGCAGGACTCACAACCTTGTCCAAAAGCGCGAGAAACAAGTCAAGAACAAAAGCAGAGCCGACAACAAGACAGAGAACAAGAGGTACCACTGCTGCCTCAGCCAAATAACACGCCCATCCCCACAATTTATTGCCCCTTTCATTCTCCGTTTCAATGTTTTTATCATACACCGCCCGGACACGCCCTCTATGTGTGCGACCGATGAGGTGGGGGATTAAAAAAATGAAGCAACAGGATCAGCCTTTTTCCGAAGAAAGAGGAGAAATGGGGCTTTGTGCATGTCGGCTGCTCTGGCACATTTGACAGGCCTGTCCGGGCTCCTTTGTGTCACCAGTATAATGGGAATAGAGCGAAAACACAAACTGAGGCACTGTGCCGTTGTGGTGCTGGCTATTAGTCAACGTGACGGCCTTTGCAGATGCTAATAGCGTATAGTGTGTCTCCCTCCTCCCAGAACGTGGCAATCTGATAGCACAAAAGCCTTCTGCTAGAGGTTGACTTTTCTCCTTTCTATTCAGGGGCACTGCAAAGTCATTAGGGTCTTTTACTCGGCATCTTGTTTTTAACCAAACAGGGAGGTCTAATAGCTTTCACTAGTTATCCCAGTGTAAAGAGCCCAGGTGATGTGAGCTGTGTTAGCCTACAGCAGCAGGTCTGTGTGCATTCAGAGGTGAGAAGAGAGGTGGTGGAGAAAGAGGAGGCTCAGGAGTGGAAGCCCTCTTGGACATATTTATCAGCGTGATCTACAGCGGCCATGGGCTTTAGCGAGTTTGAGGTGTACAAGCCAAAGCAGCTGCAACAAGGAATTCCCTGGAGATTTGCACACACCTGAAGCACAGAAGATATCCAACTGTGCCCAATACTTAGAACAGTGTTTCTCAAGCTGTGATACGGGTAAGAGAGGTGGTACCAGGGCTTCTTCTTGTTGTACTCAATTGTCCTCTGCCATTTTTCAAGTCGTTTTTCTGCCTTGAAGATTTTGACAGAACAAAACCTGGATAGTGAAATGGGGAGAGAAAGGGTAGAGACACACTATAAACTGTTGAGGCAGGAAAGCAAACCCACAATGCAGAGATGGGAACATTCACATATGTGCAGCCTAAACCACTACACAACCAGCCAGCACAGACTTCACTTTAATTATTTAAATTGCATGAATTCTTATTACGTCTTTAGCACTGTTAAATCTGGATTATCTCCTAGTAGTACAGGCTTTAGACCCATTTTAGATTTATTTCAGGTTTGTGAGATGACAGCAAGCTACATCAAAAGCCAAATATCTAACAAAGTAAAATATTTAAGTTATAGAAATAAAGTCCACGATGGCTCTATAATACACAACCTTCAATCTTCAAAATCAACAAGGGTGATCATTAATGAGCAACAGGTACATTACGAAAAATGTAATAGTATTTTATTTTATTTTTTAACACAATTTAATAAATAAAGCACATTTCTTGGGGGGGCCACATGCAAACAATATCTTTACATCTTAAAACAAGATTTCTCAAGCCAGGTTCACTTGGGTTCTGTTACATATTGTGCATACACTGCTGTACATGATCCTACGGCGATTGGTTCTTATTATCTGTACAACAATGCACAGTACATATACCATGTTTATATTCCATCATACACATGGGTCAATATGTTCAATGACATGGATTTTTCTAAAGTAGGAAAGGGAAATGAGTGCATGGGATATTTGAGAAGTCTAGGTACAAAGTAAGTACAAAGAGGCGGGATGAAAGGGGGGAGCATGGACACTTCTGGCACTGAAGAAAGTACTAACTGAGAAAGGCATTCACCCTTTGAAGCATGTCTTAGGCCTGTTTTTAAATGTATGCATTTGGCAAAAATAAACCAGCCAAAAAGAGTGGAATACCTATATAGTAATGTCATAGTAATTTTTATCTTTAATCCTAAACATGAATGTTATGTTTTGAGCGTTCAGTTGACTATATCCATGCCATCCCACTCTGTATGGGAATTTGAACTCACACATTTTTTTACTTTCAATCCAGGATGACAAAACAAAAAGTGCATTATGTTTAAAAGAACAATTTGTAGTGGATTGTATTGAGGTAATGATACCCAAACAATGAAGTCAAACAAAACGGCGAAAACGTATAAGTGCTCGAGATGCAATAACGCAATAACAATAAGCCCGTAAATTTAAGGAATTAATTAGGACCACTGAGGTAATCAAATTCAATGCCATTTCACCAATCATCAACAGTGCCAACACATCTATGAAAAAGACATACATGGACATACAGTACTACACAGACAAATAGAAGAGCGCTCAGTCCTCATTTATTCAATTAAATGATATAACACCGTGTAATGCAATCCTCAAGGTGACAGTGTTTGGGCTTTTGTGCACAAGTCCAACTGTTCTGCAGACTTCAGATGGCAACACATGACGTAAATATAGATATCCAGCTCCATGTTCCCATGTGTGTCTGAGAAAATGGGGGTTAAAATCAGCTGAGAGATGGGTCAAAGGTCAGGGAGTAATGTCATTTACAGCTCGTCTTGTATTTGCTCAGTGCATTGTGTTGGGCGATCCAGGTTGACCTTCAAATCTATCAAGAAAAGATAAAAGAAAACAAGCAATTTTCAATACCACTAAAATCAATAATACCTAGATTTATAGATGCTATGAATTTAATGAATGTACCTTTTATGTTTTTATTTTTCCTTGTGAAGTGCTTCTATAAAAGCTTCAAGTTTCTCCTGGATCTCTCGTACTTTTTCTGCAAAAAAATAAATGGTAAATGGTCACATTTTTATATAGCGCTTCTTGACCTTCAAGGCATTCAAAGCTCTTCACATCAAGGAATCACTCATCCAGTCCCACACACATTCATACACCAGTGTACGTAGACACAGGATTTGAACCGCCAACCTTCGGATCAGTGGACAAACATTACCAGCTACTGTCAGCTGGTAGAATATATTAGTATGGGTACATATTTAAGGTTACATATTTATTTCCATTTCATCCTCACAGTAAGAATGCATGTTTTAAGTATTTTCAAGCAATAAAACTCCTATAATTAAACCAAAAAATAGATAGATTACTTTAATGCCATACCATGGAGCATTTCAAGCACTCCTCACAGATATACCGATCAGCAGAAAAGTTACAAAGTGGACCTTTAAGCAAATGACTTAAAATAAAAAGAGTTGGGTTGAAGGTAGAAATTCCTCCACAGCAAAACACCAGATGGTCGACACTGACAGTGACAGCAGAAGCTCAAGGCAGACCCTCTTCACACATTTGATGATGAAGGCTCTCCCAGTTTGCTCAGCCCACATCAAAAGATCCCACCCTCTCTTCTCCATAGCTCCCGGGCACATAGCTAATGGACACACGGAGATACCATAACAACAACATTGCACATGAAAGAAAATCTACTGGAAAAACAGTCGCTTCCTTTCACCATCACCCTCCTATTGTCCCGGCACTGGCTGCGAAGAGCGGCCTATTCCACTGGACTTGTACTGTCACACGAGATGCACAAGCCTTCTAAAGTAGTCTTAATCACTGGATAAACAGTGGCTGAAGGAAGTCGCAGGCCAAAAAAGGAAGCGAGGATTCCCAATACCAGCTGCAAGCTTCAGACAGGGCTGGATCCCCAGCTTCACTGTCAACTGTGCTAATCTGTTTGGATCTCCCACAAGCACAAACTCAAACAGGGGCTCTGAAGAACAAACTAGCAGCGCTCTGTGTTGATCAATCCACCACACGAGATCCATAGGCAACCCATTGTCAATTATTTTCCTAAGGAGATCAGTAATAAAAAGACCTATAGGGTGAATGATAGTGGTGTGTAGAGTTAAGGCCAACAAAATATATATAATGTGTCCACTTCAGATTGGCATAAAGGTGAGAAGTGCATGCGTGCTTGGAGGGAAACTGAATATCTCATGCAGGGGTTCAAGACCAGCGCTTTTGATGGGAGCACGACTGTAGACGTATCCTTTTTCTGATGGATGAAAAGCAAAGGGGATGATGGGAGATGCAGGCACACTCACACGGACATGCTGAAACTTTAGTACAGAGCAGAGAAATTGGATAACACAAAGATCCGTGGGTTTCAGGGATGACGACTTAGAACTATTGCTAACTAAGAATTCAAAACTAAATATTCTTCAGAATGTCGAAAGTCCTCAAAATGGCGCTCTAACACGAAAATGAAATCTATGAATAAGACAACAAAAAAACAATCACTTGAGCCATACAGTTAAACCTCTTTTTCCCTCTCACACACGCACGGCATGACAATGTAGCTTAGTGTCAGCCCACAGACTGGCAGATTGTAGGTTTGATACCTCCCACCAGAGCTCCTTTTTTCAGTATCTGTATCCCCTGGTATAAAAGTGTGCCTGATGCAGGTAGAGGCTATGTAAACGTGACCATTTTCCCTGTTGGCAGGTGGCAAGGAAAAAAAAAGTCTACCCTTTGATACTCCGTTAACACACTCAGGCAAAATGGCACGGAGTTCAGGGGAGATTACAACACCTAATGGAGGCATTAAGGGGGCCTGTGAGGGGCACGCTGACAACTCTGTGCAGCAGGTGTGAGGCTGAATGAAACATAACTCCACACTACACCATTCCAGCTCAGCCCACCGCAGGGCACGGCTCAAAGGGACCAGTGCATCTGCGGAGGCCGTGTGCTGCCCCCACAGGCCAACCGCACTCAGCTCAAACCAGGGATTACAGGCATCAGGTGTGCGTGTGTGGGTGTGTGTGTGTGTGGGTGTGTGTGTGTGTGTGTGTGTGTGAAGAGCAGAGGAGGGACCTACTGTCAGGGTTGTAAAATGTGGGAAATCCCCCAGATCAGGCTTCAAAGTTGAACGAGGTTTAAATGTGGCTGATGCTCTTCCCCTTTAAGCTTGTTAAAAGTACACAGCATAATGTGCCGCATACACTTAATGCCAACAGTAGAAAACTAAGAACCAAGAAAACGAGTGAGGGCATCACAGTTAGACTGAGCAGCACCCAACATCCCACAACAGTTCAGGGTTAAGGCTAGATTTTTTTGTTGCTGTTGAAAGAAAAATACTAAAACCATCACCTTCTCAGGAGCCATCATTCTGATATCTGTAAAGTACAGTGTAAGCTTTATCTTCTAATAAATTACTTTACAGTGCTTTGGGTTGGTCATTACTGAAATTCTTCCCACAACAAACACTGATGGCATAAATGCAAATAATTAGAGACACTCAAATGTATTTCTCTCTTTCTTGGATTTTAATCACTCTTAAATGGATGCTGAGTGGCTTTTATGACCCTAGGAGGCCCTGAATGAATGGGAATGGCTTTAAAAACCTTCATATTCTGTCGCGCAAAACTGTGAGAAACTGATATTTATTTCCCTTTGCACCATCTGTTAACCACCAAAAGACAGTGGCAAAGGAACACTGGACAGTGGTTATTCCTTACAGAGTTGTGGGAGCAGCAATCTAAAAGTCCATTTAGGAGCCTGTTTACCTAAGAGATGAGCCCCAAAACACAGGCATTCAACCGTTCAATCCTTTATCTGGTCATGAATATTCCCATAATCCTCTGGCCTCTATCCCAGAGGCCTCTTGTTTAAGATGCTAGCTGTTGTGAGGCTTGCACTGGGTGGAGGGATTCCGGCCCATAAAGTGAATGAGAGGGGGCCTGTCCCCCACAATCCTCTCTTTAAGGCCGATTCTCGGCTGATCTCCACATGAAATGATATCTCATTCACTGTTGCTCTGTAGTCCGTTAAGCCTGCTACAGCAGAGCACTGGCAGAAGGAGAGCGCAGCCAGAAAGCCTTTAATTGACCTGTAATTAGACTGTGAAAGTGCATGGCAGTAGTGGACAAGCAGCCCGCTCAGAGGTAAAGTGAAACTATGTACAAGATGAGAAAGAGAAGACAGAGAAGCCCAAGAAAAAAAGAATCTCTTCCCTAAGGATGTTGGCCAGTGGTCACACACTAATCCTAACCCTAACTAAATGTGAAAGGGAGGGAACCATTAAGAAGGCTGTATTATGAAAAAGTGGCAACAGAAAGATTTCAGCAGATGAAGCTGGTGCCAAGTTTGTAGTTTAGCACAGTGCTCTGAAATCTGTGGAGTATACAGTTCACTAAGCGGTCACTGGAGAGGCACTGTGTGGGTACAGAGCTTGATTTCTGACACAGCATGTCATAATTCATGAAAGGTTGTATTGGTCCAAGTTGCAGTTTACAGTGATGATTTGCCATACTCACTGTGTAACTGTTCGGTTCTTTCCCCTTTCACATTGTCTTAATGTAACAAACAGAGAGTGTAGCTTGATTTGTCACTGTATCTGAATGCTCACGCTATGAGAGTGAAGCCTTGGGAGATCTGGACACTGGGGGAGCGGGGATGTTGACGGCCTCAAATGTTGTGTCAGTGACATATCCATGAATCAGGCCAAAGCCAGTATCTACAAAACAGATGCTTGGGAGAGTACAGCAAAGCAAGAGTCATGTGTGGGACCGGGTCTAAATGGGGTAAACCTTAGGGTCAGACGAAGGCCAGACCAAACAAAAACAGATAAATATGTAGGAGTTGTCCCAGGTGTGTACCGCCTTGCACTTTAGGCTTTATTTACCATGACGGTTTGGCGAGACAAATTGATAGTGCTGGGTTGTAAAACTGACATCTGTGTGACAATGTGCTTTTAGACACAATAATTCCACCTGAAACTATGCTTAAGACATAGTAAACAAAGTAAATGGCAAAAGGGCACACATGTATGGATATTTCAATACATCCAAGTAGACACGGGCAATAAATGTCTACATTCTACAAGTTAATATATGTTGTAAAATGTTTTTGATGATGTGCAAAATTTGTTTAACTTGTATAGGCCTGTCATGATAATTACTATATGAATTTATTGTTCAATACATGATGAAACAATCATTTTTGGGGGTCAAAATTTCTTGTGGGTACTTTTTCTTTGCACTACTGAAGAACTTTGTTATTTGTCTCGAGCAAGATTAGATTGGAGTTGAATAGGGTTGTATTTATAATGATTCATAGAAGTTATTTATTCAAATTAACTACAATCAAAAATGTATTATTCTGCACTCTTGTTATGAATGTACTTTCTCATTTGTCTGATATTTGAACCTCAGAAATTACAGGTCAAGTTTTAGCACATGCTTGATTGGTTACTTATCTAATTATTGTTTTTAATCTAATTCAACAGAAATATTAATACATTTTTGTCAATATTGCCCACCACAAATCCAAGTAGCAGCAGTTCCCATTTTGCTCTTTAAGCACTGACCGGACATTAGGAGACATTGCTGTAAATCAGACTAGTCAGCAGAGATGCAGGCAGTCTGACGTACTCCAGCGCTCACCTTTTGCACTCACACAGAGCACGGCGCTGAGGCTAAGTGGCAATCAATCTCTGGTCGCCACATGGGCCCGGGGACGTGGACCTGTCAAGACTGTTTTAAGCACAGATCTGCTCATAATCCCTGGTGCAGCTTCAGCCACAGGTGTTGCACATGGGAGGAAGACATGCTGCAAGTTCTCATGCTTGGATGCATCTCTACCAAGATGATTCTTGTACTTAGAGTAGTCTCTTTACAAGGAGCAGAACATTTTGAAATAGAGGTAGGCAATATATGGTTAAGAATAGGGCTAAAACAATTAATATGAATAAATGAGACTAATCAACTGTTAAAAATACTCATACACTATTCTACCTAGGGTTGTTCTGATACTGACATGTGCAAAAGCTCTGATACCTCACGTGTTTCAGGTATCGATATTGGCGAGTAATCAGACCAAATCACCCACCTGATACCACTTTGCATTTTCAGAATGAAGACCCGTAGATGGGACTGTTGCTGCTGACATCTGTGGTTAATGCTAATGCTCAGAGCAGGTTAAAAGCAGACAGTGAAGGTTCTGAAGGCACTTAAAACATGCTAACAATGACAGAAAAGACATGTGTGTTACCTCTTTGGTATCATAATTTTGCCTTTGGACGCTCAGCTTGTTAAAATAACTATGGAGAGTGAAGCCTGACAACAGCAATAATGCAGACTTTGTTTATTCTGCATAATTAGCCATGTACTGCAAAGATGAGTGACTTTTTACAAGCCTCACTGCTGTTTTTATCCAAATAGGAAAGTAAACGTTCCTAAATCAGCACAACTAACACTTTAGTACGAGGCTCTAAATAAAGCCTACAAGAATAACTCTAGTCTTCAACGTCATTTATTTTTTGCTCTTTTACTGTAATTGAGTAGCCTTGGGTAGCGACTTCTTCACATTATGCGGTATCAGACTGGTATCAGTATCAATGCGCACACTAAGGCCAAGTATCGGTGTCGGATCGGATCCCCCCAAAATGGTAAAGAAACAACACAGTCTAATAATCATTCATTGTTAACCGGACTATACAGATTCACACACCTTCTAAAATACATTTAATAACACAGCCAGCAGAATTATTAAATAAAAATGCTGAAAACATAACAGTTGTTATCAATATTACGCACATTCTCCATCTAGAAGTTTTGACATACCATATTACCTGTCTGTATTGAAATGTATGAAGAAATGTGTTAGATATATAATAGTTTGACTAATCAAACTATAATAGTCGTGCTATATATAGTATTAAATCGACTACTAAAATAATCCCTAGTTAATGAAATCAAAACAGTAGGTCTGAAAGTACGCAAAATATTGAGTACATTGTAAATAATAACAGCCACAATCAAAGAGTTTATAAAAATCAAAAACTTATAAGATATTTCTAATTAAATATACTGACATGCCAATCACTTATGGGGCAATGCTTGAACTTCACCAGATACAATCACAGGTGCATTTGATGGCTTTCTGATGAATTACAAAAAATATCTGGTTAGAAAAAAAAAAATACTGAGTTTAAGTTTAAGTGAGTATTGTCAAGTCGTACTTTGAATACAACACAGAGACAAGCCTGTGTGCTGCCCTCAGGAGAATTCACCTCTCCAGCTGCATTGGACACCACACACCAGGACCACATTCATATTACACTGAAGAGACAGAGAACACACCTGGACCATACACCACAACAATATGTCTGTTCAGGCCGGACGCTGGAGTCACTGCAGCTGTTTCACTTGGAAGGACAATGTGAACAAAGCTTACTTGTTTCATATACTTTATTACAATCTGCAGCTACTGTGTGGAATTTTAAAGGTTCATAAAAAATGCTTTGCGTGTTTGGAAATTGTGTGGCATTACCAAACAAAACCACAATTGTAAAGTACTCTTGGCATAATTTGTTTTTAAAGGTGCGTTATGCAACTTTTGAGGTGGAGGGTCTGCCATCTGCTTCCATTGAGATGATATTGCTTTGCCAGGAATATTCCATAACATTAAACTTCTCCATCTCCAAGGAGACCAACTGTATTTGAATAACTGCAAAATAGAAATGTTTAATGCCATACTGTGGACTACCAAAGCATTAACATTTCCTTGGAGCCAAGCAGGTTGTGTATCCTCAACCAAAAAGTTACATAGTGTACCTTTAGTCACAAAGCGAATGATAAAAGAGATTAGTAGAAGCTAAAGTTAAATCTGTCAACTGGACAAAAAGTTGTAGGAGATTGTTCAGTTGACAGATTTAACTTTGGCTTCTACTATGGATCAGACCTGGACGACTGAAGGATTACACAGACGATAAAAGAGATAGTTTATAAAGGTGCAACGTGAATAAGAGATAATACTACATACGGTGCTTTACGATCTCAGGTTTAGAGAATGTATTGTTCTTCTATCACCTCATCTGTCAAACCTGAGTTGTGTGTGAGCCTCTACCGTGTGAGTGACAGGAGGATCAGGGAAAAACGCCCTCTAGTGGCCACATTGTGCAAGGGAAAAAAACAAAACAAAAAAAACAACACACACACAGAAGCTTCACTCAAACCCATCTACTGTTCTCTATCCAGTTTCCCACACCCTGTCTCGACAATCCGGTCTGTTTATACACCAGTCTCAACATCCTTCAACATCCTTCTATTGTCCATTATTTAAAATGAAATCCAATTATCATCCAAAAATGCAAACAACTAACTACATTAATTGTATGAGCCTGTAACTAAAGGCCTTTCTCCCATACACATATTTGATTTGATGGACTGTCTTTAAAGCAGAAGGATAAAATTTGAGGAAGAAAGAGAGGGAGGGATGTCACATGCTTTTAACATCAGTCATGCTTTTAACACAGGACTGCGAAGAAGAATGATGTAATTGGAGACTGGAGGTGGTTATAGTAATATGAAACAACTGGAACAGAACTCTTCAATAAAAGGACAAATAGGAAACATCAGTGGTTATTGAAAAAACTAGGACCTGGGTGAATGTAAATAAAGGTCTATGGGGATCCACAGTCTTAGATGGCCCACAATAGACAATAGGTGGATGTGCGAAGTCAGAAGCCGCATACACATAGCACTAGAGGGAGAAGATGAGATAAAACACTAAGACTGCATCTGTGCCAGCAGAGTGACAGCAGTATATCTGGTGTTTATGTGGTCCTCCCACAGAGAGAATGGATCATTTGGCCTCAGAGGAGGACATGAGGTTACTCTTCTGTGGGAAATACAAACTTGGACTGAGCCTCTGGGGAGTGGGAGCTCTCAGTTCTGTCATATGCTAAGTGGTGTTTGTAATGCACAAGATATGAGAACTATGGCATCAGGATGTTTGACAGTGTTATAAGCACATCACACAAATGCAAAGAGTTAGGTTCTTTAATTATGGTTCATAATCAAGAATGTGTTTCCCCAGGTGCATACAACTGAGCCATGTGTCATTCTCCACAACAAACAGAGCTGCACTTGGGGCTGAGTTTGCACTGATCGCTGAGGAGGAGGAAGCTCAAACACAGATGCAGATAAAAGTAGTGAGAGCAAGGCCCACAGGGCATTACGGTAAACACGTTCGGACAACCAGAGAATTATTGTATACCACATAAGAAACAGAGCCCTAACATGCACTTCACACAATGCCAAGTTAAATTACCTCACAATGAAATACCAACAGCAAAGTTTTTTATTTGTGTTAAACATAAATGGATGGGAAAAAACAACTGATTTCATTAATATTTACCACATGCCTAGTAAAAAGGGGTCATAAGTGAAACACTCCTAATAATACTGTGTAGAGAAGAATGAGGCAGACTTCTATAGTTGTATCACATTATCTTTGTCTTTTGCTATGGATCAGACCTGGATGACTGAGGGATTACACAGACATCATATTACTATAAAATGAAAAGTCTACACATGTCTAATTTAAGTTTATTGAAAGTAAAAAGGCGTTCACTTCTTACTCATGAAGTTAAGAAGTTAAGAATTTATGGTCCAGTCAAAATTTATGTTCCTGACGGTGAACTCTAAGTGATATTCAATACTCCTTTCCCTCTCAAACCAAGTACTACCGTGCCCTTTCCGGCAGAACCATTCAAACGGTTTTCTATGAAGAGAAGCAAAGCAGCCAAGCAACCTCCCAGAGGTCCCCTCAGAAGCCTGTGGCGACGCATTAGACCTGGGCTGAGCTCCAGACGGCGCAGTGCCATACAGCTGGTCTGGCACATGCCGCCCCACTCACACACCTCTCTCTCTCCCCCCATAGAGCGCCATTCATTAACGCCGCTTTCACTGACGCACACACCTGACCTGGAGGTGTAACCTGAGCTCCACCACCCGAGGTCATCAGAGCTTTGACATCGCACTGGGATTGGTAACACACTTCTTCTCTTTAAAATCCTGCTGCCGCATTATTCCCAAAATTTCCTCTCCTACAAGTAGGACTGGGAAATTTATCACATTTTAATTGAGATCAAGATTCAATGTCTAATTGTCAATTCTTATTTATTTATTTATTTTTTATCGAGAGGTCCAATCCCGTCTATAAAAGCATGTTGTTTGGAGAAGAGTTTGGATTTGGGAGGAATAAATTGTTTTTTTTTTAGTTCAATGCCACTGTCTGTCTTGTTCATGTTCATAAATTCAATATTGAACGCCATCTTAATTTTGTTTTTGAAAAGAGAAAACCTACATTGAAAATGGAGAAAAAAAAATCCCAAAAAAACATGATCCATTTTTTGCCATACTGCCTGGCCCTGTCTAAACATATTCTGTTCATAGATGACAGTGGAGTGCTTTTATTTGTTCTAAAAGTTGGAGGTAAAGGTTGAGGTCAGCTGGACACAGGTGACACTGACAGGTGGGCAAAAAGATGCAAAACAGAGAAGAAGGCAAGCCAGAACAAGAAGCATTTAGAATGTATTTGCTAACCAAAGGTGAGTTTGGGCCTGAAGCCATATGAACCCTGGACACTGGAGAGGAGGAAGCAGTTCAAAGTTTCTCATAATTCATTCAGTCAAGCTAGAAATGAAAACTTTTTTGTTATTATTCTTTTCTTGTAGCAACTTTTACAATTCTCAATTCCCAAAAATCCAAAGATTTTGTTGAGTTTATCACAATATTCCTCACAAACATTAAGGCATCACAGAAACCTTCATAGAAAATGAAACTGCTTATATGTCAACAGTCCAAAATAGGCTATTATTTAAAACTAATTATCAAGACTCCTCAGGCTTCCATTACTAATTTACAGCCACATTCTTGGGTAAAAACATCCTTGTTCCATATACCCAACTCTAACCTTTAACATATACTATAACAGCATTTGTGGCATTATAAAACTTGTCTACTGCTGTGATAACCACAAAATGCTGGTAAAGGTGGAATCAACTGAGGTTAGCACTGTTTACTTTCCATAAAAATCACACTGCACAAATAAATACATTTTGTTATACAGTATGTGCCGTTATATTGTAAATAGGGGCACACTACTGACACCCACCACCAAGAAATAGAGTGAAATCATAGTAGCAATAAAAAAGTTAAGTCAAAACGTTATTAGGTTCAAGTTATCACAATATTCTAGTCTGTTTAACTGTCATAGGCCCAGTAACTGGCATAGGCCTATGCACATGAAACAAAACAGCATAAACAAGCAAAAGTGAAATATTTTTTAGCTGCAGAGAGTGATGCCAATATACAACTCTTAAGGCTTGACAACTGAAAGGACTTTAAGCCATGAGATCAACATTCCAAGTTTGTGGACCCAATCCCTTACAAATAATTAGGTTATATAGGTGTCATATAGAGTTGTATAGGCCCTTGCCCACCATCTGAGATTACGACATCTTCAAGTTCTAGGACGTGAACGCAACCAATTGACTACATCCATTATCCAAAACTCTCTCAAAACTAAAAACAATAAAAAGGTTCTTACTGAGGTCCTCGGCCAACTGGACCCGGCGGCCGGTGATGAGCTGAGTTTTCTTCTCAGAATCTTCCCCGATGTCCTCCAACACTTCTTTAACATTTTTTTCTAACCGCCGAACTGAAGAGAGACCAGAGCAAAAAATCAGTTTTCAATTCTCAAAACTCGTATTACTCTAACAGAAACACTTACCTTCAGTGTTTGTGAGCTGCTGTCGGAGAGTATTGGCTGTGATTCCCAACATCCTCTGGATTCTCCAAAACAGGACCACATCATTGCACTCCAGCTGTGGGTAGGAAATATACTTTTTAACACTGCAGCATAAAGGCAGTGTATTCAATTAAATGATTGGTTCTTACCTCAGAATCGACAAAGTGCCTTTGGTAATAGTAAAAACCTCTCTTGCACAGATTACAGTGTGACAGTGCCTTCTGTAAAAAGTGCCGTCGGTACAGCTGGTGCCACGTGTCCTTGATCTGTTGATGTTTCAAAGATTTGTTAGAAGAGACTTCCCAATTCAGAATACAAAAATAACTGGCCAATATGTGAGATTCTTTCATATACTGACATTAGTAAAATATGTAAATGTAATGTTTTTTTGTTTTTTTTTAATTGCCCATTGTCTTTTACAATTAGTTATTCCCAGTTGGTCAGAATTGTAAATATATTTAGTGAGTTAAAATTGGATGTAGGTTTTTACATGAATAATAAAAAAATACATATAGTATCCCAGATAACTACGCTTTTTAACATTACTTTTCCTACCACTTTACTACATTTTATCGGCCTTGCTCCAGCTTTGGCAAATATTTGTCACTGATCACATGAGCAAAACAAATACTGGATATCAGTGAAAATATAAAAATTGTACCATCCCTAGTCCTAAATCTAAAAATATAATCTTACCAGGATTGGATCCACTTCTACACTGCGGGCTTCCAGGTTTTTTCGGACTGTTGTCACCTCGTCATTCGCCAAGTATGCCGTGTGTTCATCATGAAGTTTTAGCAAGCGCTCCAGCTCATTTTTTGTTTCATTTCGGATATGCTGCAGAGAAAGTAAAAAAACAAAAAAAATCAAGTATCAAACATTTAATGTGGTTCTGATTTGTGTGTGTGTGAAATATCTTGACCTGCTCTGGGCTGCGGTTCTTCCAGTTCATCCACCTCTCTTTCCAGTCTGGACCAACCATATCTCTGATTACCGACTCCGCTACAAGTAGAGGATGCAAAAACGATGTAAAAAATCAATCAAGTGCATATCATTTGAAATCTTGAAGAACATATTATTTATATTGAGAGCTGTTTCAATAACATACTGTCTTTAAGTCGGGACTGCAGGGTTTCTTCCATGAACTGAATTGCTGCATCCCACTGAGGCTTGTCTGTAATAGAGCGGTCTTCCAGGGTATTGTGTTGGATCACTCGCTGACAAAGAGGAATACTCAAATAATCAATAGTGCACATTTATATAGTACATTATAGTGTACAGATCTGATATTTTAAATTCAGAATTGACACCGTTTGTTGTTAATGTGACTGCTTTTGTATATGACACTTGGTTGCTATGCCGACAAGTTTATGTGAAGGCTCTATTCGAGTTATGGGAGTTTTTGGAGTAAGTTGAGACTGCGGTTTTGCTCTAGTTTGGGGTGGGTTATCACCACAGTGATAGTATCTCCACACCACAGTATCTCTAGTCAAATAAACACAAATGTTATAGTCACAAAGCTAAAGTAGGGATGTCAAGATTAATTGGTTGGTTAATTGATAATCATTATTATACAGGTCACAATATATGCAGCAACTAAAAAGATAAAAAGAAAACTGACAGTTTATACAAAACTAAGTGATTTTGGTTAAGTAAATCTAGAGGGTTTTAAAAAAATTTTTTTATCACATTGGGTCACATTAACATTATTTTGTCATTCATAAAGCTGGTCGCATACTCACTAGAAGAATGATAATCAGAGAATGTAAATGGAACTGAATTTAGCATTTCACTGCGCTTTGGTCATGGTGTCAATAATCAGGAATCGCTGAAGTCATTCTAATAGTAATCCTAGCAATGTCAAATCGTGACACCCTAAACAAAATCCAATATCCAACACTTAAAGAGTGGGTATTTTTCTTCTATTGGGTATTAACTGCTAACGCATAACATATTTAGATCACCATGTTACCATTTATTGTTTTGAAAATGCTGTATCTGCTGTAGAGAGTTCTATAACAACACGATCAGCATGCTTTTCACTAATTAAACTACCACACATGGCATCAGGCTTGTATACAGTTTTGAGTCGAGCAACATTATGGCTAATTGTAAGAAGGGTTCAAATAGGGCCAGGGAGCGATCACTAAACTACTGAAACTTGCATGGATGACATCTAAAAACATGTCTTTGATGAGGGAACGACAAAGTTAGATTTTGCGTAATACCATACAAATACAGTGGTTACTACACTGAGCGAAAGAGTCTCCATTATATTTACCAGGCTGTCCATGGCTCTTTCGTTCCATTTGTGCCTCTTAATGCTCTCATCCTTGACCGCCTCCTTCAGCTTGTCAAAAATGTCGTCCTGGTCTTTGCCTTTGTATTCAGCCATGAAGCGGGCAAACTCTTCCTGCAGTGTCTCCCAGGCAACCTAAAGAGGGAGAGAGTCGTAAAAGAAAGTCATTCAACTTCTGGAGCATTCTTGAATGGACATGCTCAACTATTGCCAAAAAAGTATTGCTAAAATATATGCATTATATTTAGAGCCTAAGAAAAAGGGAGTTGAAAAATGCTGATGACGACTGACATATTGTCTGATATGAATCTAAAAGTTAGGTGTTGTTGTCACGTTTTCCATGTGGTGGCACTTCCGCTTAAGCAGGAATCCCATTCATTTAAATGGAGAATGAGAAGTTTTGCCTCGGTATAAAGTAGTTTGATTTGTGTAAAATGTTCATGTTCACGTGCATCAACAAGTGAACAATGCACCAATTCTCTGGGAGGCTTTAAAACTGCTTTGTAGTCTGCAAAAGAATATATTGGCTGTCAAGATTGGCAGCCCCATACAAAATAATGCAGCCCAAATGATGATGGCAGTGTCACGGCACCTTCCAGAATAAAGTGAATAGTTGTAGCCAAAATTCCTCTCTGTGCATCAGTCACGCCCCGATATGAACAACATGAATCATAATGAGATAAAGAAGTACCTCTAGTGCTTTATGTGGAAGTTGCTTGTCTGTCCACTGCTTCAGCTTTATATCTACAGTGGTGTTGAAGGTACCAGAGTCCATTGTTTGAGCAGCAGGCAGGTAGATGTTTTCTATCACATGGGTTGAAACTCGCTCCCACAATTTCTTTTGTAGAATTGACTCCCTGAATGATAAGTTAAAACAGCATGTGCATCTTCATATACAAGATTTTACTAATTGGCAGTTCTACAGTGTAAAGCAATAGCTTGAGGATCCATTTAAAAATAAACACACAGTTTAGTAGTTTTAAAACATGTGGTTTAGAAGAGTGTTCATTTGACAGTAAATTGCAGCATCAGAATCTTATTAGCCTCAGAGCAGAGCGACAATGGGACAAAACACAAGGTCCCCTGGAGAGAGGAGCAGTGCTGTGTCTCTCATTTATCATAAACGCATGCTCATATTTCATTAGACTCTCCTTTGTTCAAGCTCACACTCTTTGCTGTCAATAAGTGCTATCTCCAATATTGCAGGCTTGCTGCTTGAGGGCTAACAGGGCCACCCTGTTCCCATCCATGGGCCATTCATCCTTGTATTGATCTCAGACAACTGATGGCACGCTCACTGGGGATGGCCACAGCACCATGCATACATCTTATTTAAAAAGTATAACGACACGTTCATACACATTCATGCAGCCAAGGCACAAGAAACGATTTAATTCGTGGTGACCTGTACTGCAAAGTTACAGAAAATATGCAACATATGCTCTATTCATCTGCGTTTAACAAGAATAAATGTAATGTAACAACTTTCTTAATGTCCTCACAAGGATATTTATGACATACAGTTCAATATTCATATTTTAGGAAGGAGCATATGCATATTTAACTGTGATGCAATGTCGTCTTACCAGTGTTGCGGTGTTACTTGACTTAAACTAATGACTTCATCCAAGATTTCATTTTTAGCCTTCTCATACAACTCATTCTATGGAGATAAAGAAACGTGGAACACATTAATGGAAACGAAATATCTATCAGCAAAGTTTTGAAAGATCTTTGCATTACACGATCTAGTTCTCTGAGACGTGGGTAGTTGTTCTTCCATTCGGTCTCAAGGTTGAAGCGGGATGCTGGTGAAAAAAAGTAATACGAAATCAATAAATATGAATCATTTATACTCATAATTTATTTAATTTTAATAAAACAATTGTTATATTTTCTAAAGAGATAAAAGGCTGCACTGCAATCCCAGCTCACAGTTAAGATTAGGCTAATTGCTGGTTTGTAGGGCCATACAGGCACTGTATATGGTGGATGGTTGTGTGATTTGATGCGTTGGATCGATCAAACACACAATGGGCCTGTGGGAGTTGCAGTCTCATGGCCATAAATCTCATCTGTTGTTGGCAAGGGACCTTTGTACTTTCCCTGTTCAACTTTATTATAGAGTGTGCTTTACATAGAAGTTGGAGCCAAATTAAAAGGAAAAAGAATGACTCTCCACAAGTTTCAGAATAGTAAAAACCTAGGACTGGCGTCATAGTGATAAACTATTTAATTAAAAGAAAATATATCTTTTGAATGGTAAAAAGTCCTTAAAATGTCTCCTATAACAAACTTTAAAGCAGCTCTGCTTGTGTACGAGTCTCTTCATAGCCTAGCACCAAAGTACATCTCCCACATGTTCGTGAACTATCTTTTACTTGCCACCAGCAGGAAGCAGGTCCCTTAGATCCACAGAGTCCCTGGAACAGTCTTCCTGAAGATGTGAGACAGGCTTCTATTCTGACAATGTTTAAATTCAGGCTCAAAACGGTTCTGTTTAGCGGTGCATATAATTTATGATGGTTATTTATGTTTTTATTTGTTTGTATTATAATTGTAATGTCTTTCTTATTCTTTTAAGCACTTTTAATTACTTTGTGTATGAATTGAGCTAAACAAATAAACTCGTCTTGCCTAACAGGATGTTAAAATCCATAAATACACATATGTATGAAACAAACCTTTGAAGACATCAGCCTGCTGCTCAACAGACTCTCTCACCATCTTCCAGAAACAGTCGGACACGGCCAGACTTAGGTTCTTTGTGGTTGCTTGGTGAGCCTTTAACATCCCTTCCCTAGTCAGATATGCAAGCAATTATCCATCAGTTTATGTATATACGTATTAACAATACATACATACTGTCAATGAACAGGAGTAAATTAATCAGATAACTTGCCTCAGTAATCTGGAATTCTGGAAAAAGTCTTCCTCATAGTCTTTAATGGAGTCTATACTTTCAGCACTACTTCCTATTAAGATGCAATGATTTAATTTAGAACAATTGTTGCTAACAAAGACAAATAATGAATATCATAATTATCATTTTAACAGAGAATAATGTTTTTTGTTTTTTTTTATCCATCACCTTTTCCAGTTACTACTGCAAAATATCCCAGGGCCTTCATAGGAAAGAGCTTTCCCTCTACAATTTGTTGAATCTGAAAAGGAAAACCTGCACCATCAACTGTAATGACTCAACAGACTGATCAAGTTAAATTACAGGTGAAAGGGTCCCTCTGGTGGTGAACCATATAAACACAGATCAGAATTCTTACCCTACTAGGACTGGCCAGATTCTTTTCAGCCAGGTCCACCTTAGTGAGGACAAAAATGGTCCTCTTGCCCTGAGGATCCATTTGGCTGACGAGGTCTGTTACAATGCTCCGCTCTGCATCAACACTGCCATCTAACAAAACATCAGTGAGGTCAAGCTTAAGCAAAACATAAACTGTAAGACAGATTTGTATATCAGTAATTACCCTGAATACATAGGATGATTGCATTAGGATTCTGCATGTATGCCTTGCTGATGCTAAAAATGGTTTCCTTAGTATCGGTTGCCATCCCAGTTGTTACAGTCTGAAACAAAAAATGGGATGAAGTATAACTATATCTTGGTTATTACATGTTATACAGATTAGGGGTGTTTTACTTACACTAATGACACCTGGCAGGTCAACAAGCACCATTCTTTGGATACCAGGACCTTTAACACTTAAGGATATTGTCTAAAATACACAAGTCAGGATTAGAATTTAAGTGAGAATTTAATGAGAGTCAAAAAATACATCCACACCTCAGAGCTAACGGTCTGTCCCTCTTTCACACTCTTCCTCATCCTGAGCTCAATCTCATGTCTCAAAGCAGCCAGCTGTTGAACAAGAACCACCAATAAAACAGTCAAAAGACACAGCATCTTATTAAATGGTCAAAAGAAACAAGTAGAGAATGGGTAACTCACATCCTCCTCCTTGTTCAGATCAAACTCCCGCCCACTGTCCTTGAACATCGCCACATGATGTGGGCCTTCACTTAGTGTCACCTACAAAACAATTTAAACAATTGCATGGGAAAACATGAGTACAAACATGGGATAAAAAATCCAGTTTTCTTCCATAGAGTACATTGTAAAAGAGTCAATTTTTCCAGCTTTTATACTGCAAATGGCAAACAACCTCTAGCTGAAAGTGAGTTTCAGTTTAATGGCTTAAATACCTACTCCCTCCTGTCATGGCTTGACAATCAGGTACCGCACATTAATAATTCAAATTTAAAAACAGGAAAATAATCTGCAGGAATAAAAATACAGACGTAAAACCAATCCAACAGACCTTAACAGGAGACCGTGTCATCATTTCTCCAGAGCCCCGAGGAAAGATCCTGGCCTGAGCTATCATCTCCAATACACTTGTCTTCCCAGCGCTTTGGTCCCCAACTACAACCACCTGAAATAACAGAACCATCATGCTAAATACTGTATACACTTAAACTATAACATTCTTTAGAAAGGTTACTTACTCTTGGTAGATGGTCTTGAGTGTTATAATTTGAGTCATAGTCAGATAATATATCCAGGACTTCAGAATACAAGTCAATAAGGGATTTCTGCAAGAAGGGAGATGTAACATTGTGCCCACATAGTCAGTTTAAATGGTAAATCAGAGAAAAATGCATGATAGATCAAAATCCTGTGTTTTACCTTTACTTTTCTTTGATGTATTCCTTTGTCATCCTTTTGTAAAACCACTTTTCTCAACTCCTTGTTTTCCTTTTCAAGTCGTTCTAACATCCGCTGATACTTCAGCTATTGACCAGAAAAAAAACCAAAAAACGTCAGCAACAATTTCGTTAAATACAAGCTATAAAAGCTTTTTTACCTGAGTGCGGAGGAGCTCTTCCTGAAGCTGGTCAACCTTTTCTTTGTCTGATGACTAGAAAAGTGCAAACACATTTTACTACAGAAATATTACTGAGTATCTGTGCAAGCATGAAATCCCAACAGCATCAGCAGGTTCAATGCGTGCAAACTGTATTACAGAAGAACAAAATTAAGAGAAACAATCACAAAAATGTAATTTCGGGTACATAACTACAGAATCAACAACACTAATGATTCACAAATGCAGGCACAAATCTCACCTTCAGGTCTACAGGATATGGCTCAATTATCCCCCAAAAGAAAAGCTGAATTGATTGCATTGTAAGTACCCGATACCACTACGAATTTACAATTGTTAAGAGTGAATGATGCAACAGAAAGAGAAAACTCATGGACAAAGGTATTAAAGTACAGAAAAGGGAATCTACACAAAAAACTCACAACACTTCACTACATACTGAGATCAACATGTTATGATTATGAGGGTGACCTATGTGTAGTGCACATGTGTGTTTGGAACTGTTAATGGCTTTGTCCTTTTCATTGTGCGGCTCACACCATGCAGCAAGTTGTAACCTAACTCCATGCAGTTTGCTCTAGTTCCACTTTAAATACAGCATTGCTTGATTTTTCCCTGCCTAGAAACAAGGCCCCATGCAGGTCTACCACTGACAAGTCTGATGGTTTCACAATAGGGCATTTTTGGAGAGTGTTGTAAGGAGAAGCGTATAAAACGTTTTGTAAACCCAATGCATAAGGATAAATAGTGATTTTGACATAGTATTAACACTGGCAATCTGTAATGTTTTCAAGTTTTTGTTTAATGCTGGAAAATGTCAGTGCTGTGTCTTAAATTATATTAGTTAAAGAGCAACCTAACAGAAGCTTTGTTTCTTTATTATATTCAACTTTGCTCAGCAGAGCTAGAGAACTGTATGAAAGAGCTTTCAGGCAAATGCTAAGTTGCTCTTTCTATGCACAAACAAATTTCTTTATCAAACAAGAGTGACTGTCTTTTTCTAACGTTTGGTGGGACATCTAAGTGAGACAGGACCTTCACCTTGCGCTTCTGTTGAGGGGGACTGGGGCTCGGAGGTGGAATGGGAGCAGGCTCTGGTGGAGGGGGGCGCGCTTTACTGGCTTCAGCGGCCCGCCGGACCTCTTCCTCGTGCTGCTGAATCTGCTGCTGAATAAGAATGAGCTCCCCAAGCAGACCCTGCTGGGGCACGTCAAAATGAGACAAAGGAACGAGCAGCAACAACACTAACACACTCCAGAGGTCTGCTCTTCCACCTGGGCCAACACTGATAACAGAGCCCTGGATCAGTCATAGGTTCTCTGTGGCCTTAATCAAAGTGTACCCTAAAGTATAAACAATATCTCAATTCTTCCCACAATCATCATCACACATAAGCTTTGTCAGGTCTGTAGATATGCTCAACTATGCCAGTCCAACGACATCTGCACTATGATGAAGAACCACTTTAGAGCAATAGATAGCCAACTGACAACCATCCACACCAAGTGAAAATATTATAATTTGTCCTGTGTGTTCCGAATGTGTCGATTCTGCTGGAAAGAGTAAAGCGCAAAGCGCAAGAGCAAGTGGACTATATTGCATTAATATAGTAGAAGTAAGCTCAAAGCATACAGTGCAGCATGAATCAGTTTGATGTTTATTCTCCAACATGAGACAATATAATTATCATGAGGATTTTCCACTGTGACCAATACAGTATACTGGTCACAGACAGGATGTATTTTCATATTGGAGACATTCATTGCAAAAAAGCAAGGCTTTGCTTGTAAGGTAGATGATGAAATGTTTTCATGTGATGTATGGTAAACGACACAAGAACATTTATGTAAACACATAAATGATATGGAGACGTGACAAAAGGAGAGCAGGGAAAAAACAAGTGACAAATAATGAATACAAAGACTAATAAAGATTTCATAGGCTTAGCCACCTGGTAAAAACAGCATAGGACATTTACAGCTTTCTTATAAACACATAAATCCTGCATAAATGTTATGTTAGTCATGAAAACTCACTATGACAGGAAGTCTTTTCTTTGTATGAAATGCAACTTATTCATATCAAAACCGTAGAGAGAAGAGAAGTGGGTAGATTTACAAAATTAAAATCTAAGTATATGATGTATAGTAAAAAACAACAACATAAAACCAGCTTATTAAAAAGGGGCAGAGTAATCTTGCAAATAAAGGGTGAAGAGATATTTCTGCTCTTTTTTGTTGCTGCAAACTGCAAAAATATCCTCTGATTATAGTTATCAGGATAAGCAAAAACAAAACAAAACATTGAGATGTTGATCTTTTGTCAGTAACACCCACCTCTACCATGAAATTGCACATTACTTTTTAAATGTGGTAAATTGTCAAAATATAGGAACAATTTCTATCAAGGACTTATTCTTTCTCTTCTGTCCAATATAAAACAATGATGCTTACGCAGTGTGCAGTATATGGCAACAAGCACAGAAGTTGTAGTGCGCACTCTTACCTTTTTATATTGTTTGTCACTAGACTCTTGCAGGACAGTAGTTGGAGTATCAGATGCTTTCAATTGTGGATCACCTGTAGTTTCTGAAGACAAACATGAAAACAAAATAAAAATAAATACTGTTATGTGTTTACGTGCCAAATATCTATAGTTGGCCAATGTTTTAGTTTATTTGTTTTATTATTCCAATCCAACATATGAATCGTTATTAAAAACCCACACCTAGTAACAGCTACAAAACACTCCTTTGTTGTTTTATGGATTAAATAAAAGCACTGTCATTTACCCTGTATTAATCAAAAGACTGGGTTAGGCTCAAGGTTGGCTTCATCACAGCACAATGACTTACGGACTTTTATCAGATTTTTGCAAATACAATAAATACAGTGCTCTAAAACACAGTGATATAAAATGATTTTTAAAAGCACTTTACATTACTTACATTTCACTTAATGTAAAGTGATTTTTAAAAGCCAGGATAGAAAAAGGGTAGAAGTCAAAGGAGGCAGAAAACACATTAGGAAAAGAAGCCACATTTGAGGGGAATGGTTCTACGCAATATCTGTTTGACATATCACACGCATGCTTTTATTCTGCCTTTAATAGTGTTTTCTTTATTATTATCATTCAAACTAAATTTCCAAACAGAGTGATGGCAAGGCACATTTCCAATAATGCAAACCGACCATTTATATTGCTGAAACTGTGATTGGATGATGGTTAAAAAGAGGAGAGAGAGGATCTGAGCAGGGGTTACACACCTAACAACAGATGCAGACCAGAAGCTCCTTTGACTTGACTACCCAAATTCACACCTGCGAAATGTGGAGCATGAGAAGAGGGCAAGGGGAGGAAGGAAGAACACAAGATAAACAAAATCATAAAAGACAGAAACACGGGGTGGTGACCAAAGAGGGAACATAGCTCAATGATATATGAAAGCTCTGTAGATGACTTTAGCATTAGGGATGGGACAATAAACAATAATATTGTTTATTGTGATAAAAAGAGTAGACAATAATTGTTTGTAGGACATTTTATATTATTTTGATAATCACCAAACAGAGATAATCACCATTACATCACCGAAATGGTCAGGGGGAAAAAAAAAAAAAAAGCTACTTCTCCATGATGCTGTCGTCTAGATCATTGTTGTTTTCACTTGTAACAAAGTACAATTCTATAACAGCTGTTTAAATGTGGAACCTGTTCATTATATGGATATGAATAATTACAATGTTTACAACATTTTAAAACTGTCAGTAACTTTAATCATTATTGTGACCATGATACTCATGACAACAAATTTCAATATTGTCCCATGCCTACTTAGCGATATCAGAATAGATTAGGCAATATGCATTCTCATGGCCAAATGTGTATGAAGAAATACACAATAGACACACATTCCAAAGCACTCACTGTTTGTGAAATGGTTGCAGCTGTCAAGAATGGCATGCATGCGTGATATTACAGCAAATAGTGTCTTTAACAACACAAAAGAAACCTACTGCCGATGTTACACCGCATTTTCAGATTTGACTTTCTGATAGTCTTATAATAGTTATGCCTTGAATGTGCAGTAACATACTTTGAAATTAGTATCTGGAACTGCAGCGACATGTCCAGGGAAAAAATGCAACTCACCAGAAGACAAGAGGCTTTTCAGAAAAGTGAAGTTTTCTCCTATTTTGTCAAAATCAGGTAGCAATTTTGCTATTTCTTCCATCTCTGGTAGAGCTTTGGCAATTTTATCTGCAAAAAGAAAAAACACTTGACTACAAGACATTCATGGCCAACACTATCCATTCTGAGTAGTTTAGAACTTACCAAGATCTATTTGTTCACTTAGTTCCCAGACAAAATCTGGAATAACCCAGTTGTATTCACTAAGATCAGGAAACATGTCCTTCCATTCTTCATAGGTCTAGATAAAGTATATAGAATATATACATTAACGCATATATTATTTATATTAACTCCGTTTTGGTGTTCCTCACAAGGTTTAATTCAAACCACTGCAATCTGCAATTTTGGATGATTAATATATTTGTCGAATATGTACTGAGGGCTAAATGATGTATGACAAAAGCACCACAGTACAGGTCATATTAGAATACTAGAAGACAAATAAATATAAAGTTATACAACTTAAATTTATGAAATGCTTTCTTAGTAATTGCTACAAATAATTTATATTTGAAATTATATGAAATTCAAGTTCTTCTTGCAACAGATAATACCACATAAATTACATGACACCTCAAAAGCACCACTAATACCTGCAATTATTGGTTCCACAGTCGGGTGGGGGGTAATAATAGTAATAATTCAAACCTTTTTGGCAGTGTAGCCTCCTCCCACGGCTGTTCCTAGGAGAATATATCGGAGCTTGAGCAACCTAGCTGCCAGACGGGCTACCCAAAAGCCCCGATGCTGCTGATAGTTGCGCCCTCCAGAACCTGGAGAGGGCTTGGGCTGTCGCATCGGGAGCCTCGACATGGAGGTAAAGTAACGGGCTGCTGTGCGATGGGGTGCGCGCTGAGGGTTTGTATTTCCCGAATAGCGGTGATGGATGGCCCGGGACAGAGGGTGCAGCTTCTGCAGTGGGACTCGGAATCTCACCCCCATATTAGTGGCGACCAAGTTCCTGCAGGCCATGCTGTAAAAAAATACACCTTTATTGCGTTAGTGCTAATAGTAGTATTAGTGTTTTTTTCCATAAAAACAAAAAAACTGTAATATAATACAATAATTATCCAATTATACGTCACCTATAGAGAACATTAAGTGCTGTAGACCTTACAGATATAATAAGATCTGGAAAATGTATATTGTAAATCCATGATGTTGACGCATCGTGGGTATGTTAGCTAAATAGCCTATAAACAGTTAGCAATTCAAAACAAAATGCAGCGTTGCTCTATAGATAAATGAGCAAACGAGTAGTTTATTTGTTATGTCATTTTTTTTGATTGATACTAGGGTATGGCTGAACAGAGGCCATCTAAAGCCAGTACTTACAGTTAAAGTGGAAACGCGACATTACTGTTTTCACCTGTCAAAATGACCACTGTGAAGTGGTGCCTAAACACTTACCATGCAGCTTTGCTTCCGACACGAAACATGTCGCAGTTATCCAATGCGACTTAATGCAAATGTTGTTCAACTCTGTTCAGATATAGTTCAAATCATCTTTCCAATTCGCTCACATTTGCCTGTTGAGGCAGCAAACTAACCAGTTAGCTAGCAAGGACACAGCTACTGCACTTCCTGTAACCCGGTCCCATCTCAATATGAATACGGGTAAAAACAGTCTTGTACAATGGTTCCTACTTACGCTGTAGTTATACAGGTGGTGAGTTATTTATATTATTGATTATTATATTTAATGTTGGAAATCAATATACACAGTTTTATATACCAGCTCTATAAAACTATTGTTCTGAAAAAAGAAAAAAAAAGGCCCAAAATCAAAGGACAGTCTAAGGTGCAACTTGGCACTACTGAAAGGTCCCATACCTAATGCCCTAGATGTGTTCTATTGAATTTTCGTTAGGGGAGCATATGCACCAGTCATTAGTACGACTTTCCTCACCATTCAAAAACTGCTAGGTATAGTCGGGTGTTGCGCACCAATATTGTCCGCCACTAGGGGTCGCCCATTCTTTGGAAAACGAGGTATCTTCATCACCATCAACCGTGATCTTATATGTAAAAAAACAAAACCAAAAGTAATCCAATATAACCGTTATTTAATACTATAAGAAGCCTATATTACATGCAAAACACCTAAAAAGCTGCAGTTGAGGTTGTCTTACAAGTTTACTACTATACTATATTCTCCATTTGCTTTTAAGTGTCAAATTTGCATGTTGATAATTCTGATCATGAAATTAGACTGATTAAAACACAAAGTATATCCTTGTTTTAAAAGAACATTTATTTAAAATCATGAGGTTGAGATCAATCTAAAATACAACTCTTAAGGAGAAAATGAGGAAAAAATAAATACAAAATAAATTATAAAGTACAAAATTTGTCATAAATGTACACATAAAATATTGGTATGAGGTGTTGAGAAGAGTAGAAGCACTATAAGAATTGTTCTTAACAATTTTGAAAAAGAATTAGATCACCTGTTTAGTTTACTCCTTTGATTTTTGTAAAAGCCACAACACTTTCCCCTGAGGAAACAACCACGTAAAGCTCCATATTCTATCAAAGTCAGACTAAATGTCATTCAAAAGTGTGAGCAACATTGTTCTATAACACTACAGGCAAGCCCAGCAGCTCTTTACACTACACTGTACCATTGCTTTGATTAGACTTTTTAAAATACCAAGGAGGCGGGGGAAACTTAACAGCAGACTAAGAGCGGAGAATTTTAGCAGCAATGTTATTTAGTGTACTTACAAACAAAAGAATGCAACAATCGCTTAACAATTACATTCTTGTTTGGCATGAATACAATGGATAAACATAGACCGAACTATTTATGTACACACTAGTTTATGAATTGCTTTGTGCCAAATAAAAGGTGCTAAAGGCCTATAATCCCTTCATGTTTTAAATCATTAACCATTATCATCAACACACCATAAAAGTTGATATAATCGACACAGATCATACTTGTGTTTGCAGTTTGCTAGATTTTGTTCTCAAACCTGAATAAGTTGCTGTATCATTAATGCCCAGTGTAAAAAAAAAAAAATTAAAATTTTAAATCAAATTGAAAATACACAATATAGCATCAGCCAAGAAACCAAAAACCACAACAGTACCAAAAGTAAAATTCAACAAGCCCTTTGTCATTCAAAATAATAAATTTAGTATAGTCCTTAACACAATAGATATGTTCATCTCATATTTACAGATATAAACCAACTATTATCAACCTCTGTTTCTATACAATTTTATACAATCATTTGTTTTTGTTGTTAACATCAAGTCTTTGGAAAGAATATAAATGTATACCATTTGTTTTCAATTCTGCAATTATACATTTATATTTATATATATATATTTTTTTTTTTCTTCCGTTTCACTCAAATGTCCTTGTCCAATGCCACTCTTAAATATTACAATAACAAAGATGGTCCATTTATGCGACTCCAACTCTTTAGTGGAAATTTAATCATGGTTAAGTTGATAGTGACCGAAAGTCGCCATTATGAAAAAGGCTAAGCTGCAGTAATTAATAACCCTGGAGCAGACAATTACTAAAATATTTTACAAGACAATGTTTGATACAGAGCAGCCACCATCAATGTAACCCTAAAGTTGTAGGTAACGTAAAAGCACTTTTGGAAAATTAACCAATAAAATGTACAGATAGACTTATTCGAATGTTTTATAGTGCCTAGACCAGCTAGCCATTGAAAAACATTTTGACATGCTTAATTAATAACACATCCATTCTTCCATGGGAAGAAATTTCTTGCAGAAATTATGGCATTGACAGTATAGCCTCTGCTGACACGATAGAGATTCAGGACACTTTAATGCAAATACTATCATGCACACTAATGTCCACAAGCAGGTGCATGCTCTGACACTCTAATTTTTTTTAACCAACAAAACATGATACATATTGTCCCATATTATTCTATATACTATTTTGCTGCTGCTATCACAGTGCATGGCTTATGTATGTAAAAACAATACATTTCTAAAAAAAAGCTATAAAAGATTTAGCTAAATTTCTCAAATTATTTGGTAAAAATGTAAACTAATCTATCAACTATCGTAGTTTTTACATACTAGCATTTGTGCTAATTATCTAACAGCGGCTTATCTGCCTAAAAGAGTATTGAATTTAGACATATGCTTACATCCATTTTGTGTCATGCCCTTTGAGCAATTATTACAAAGGCAAAATGATCAGTGAAAACAGCCTTTTCACCAAGAGTACAGTGATCATTAGATTGAATAGTTAGTGAGTCTCGGTAATGCAACAATATAGTGTTCATTAGACTGAGGAGTTACTGAGTCTTGGAAATGCAGGTTTTAAAGATTTTTCAATAAAGTTCAATAAATTTACATAGAACTAAAAGGTCTGTTGACTTTGTAGAAGTAGAAATTCCAACATGTCAGTCACTGCTGCTTTTAACCTGTTTATTTAGTACATACACATCAGCCGTTCCACTAGATATGCAATGTTCTTACAATTGCATCAAAAATCCATTTCTCCCACTTTTACTGACCATTGCGGTCTTCAGACAGGGTGGACAGTCTTACAGTGGGGTGTTAACATTAAATATAAAATTAAATAAATGTTCAAGAGATTTCTGCTCCTAATATTAATGTAGAATTTATTTTAAAAAATACTTTTTATACTATTTAACACTTTCCTACAGAGAATATGGGGTTTTACAGGCAGCTATTTTAATGAAATGCAGTTTGGCTTTAGTTTGAAGGTTTATGTTTTGTACGATCTCAGGATCAAGAATATCTTAAAGCAACAAGGCAATTAGCCTTTTTACAGTACGCCTTAGCGAGGGGAGTAAATATGATTAACCGTCACAAGTTTATTCCAATCTGATAGCTGGAACCATTTTCTGGACAGGGCTTGGCTTCAGTAGTGGTGGTGGGCTTAGGAGGCCAGTCAGGGTCCACACTCAGCTCCTGGGCTAGATGCATGTACCTTGCCTTGGGTATCATCTTGTGAGGGCAGCAGAGTCGAACAAAACACTTGTAAGCGCGCAGGTCCAATATCCCCTGGAAAGATTGTTAATAAAAAGGAAATAGAAAAACCAGAACATTCATGATCTCATGCTAACAACCTTTTGGAACATAAGGCTAATAAAGTAGCATGCTACAGATTTATCAGTGCAAAAGTACACACTTTAAGATACTGAAATACCAACATAACAACCTATGTTTTATCAGTGAACTCGAACATGCACTGCAAAAACAAATCTGAGCATGGCTATTAGTATCTCAAAAATAAGCTCATGGAGTCAAAATAAAGAAAATGAATAATTTTAGACTGTAAATATTTTACCAATAAAACAACAAATAATTGGCAAGAACCATTTAGGGAGTCTATGCACGAATATATAATTTATGAATTTGAAAGGAAAATTTGAGGAAAAATAGAAAAATAAATATACACTGAAATATATGCATTGGGTTAATATTATAATCTTGTAAAAAAAAAAAAAAAAAAAGAAACAAAAAAGTTACTATTTTAAGTTTGGCTAACACTTTGTAATATTTTTTATTAATTATAATTTAAATATGCATCTTTTAAAAGGAGCAGTCATTAATGAGTCAAGAGAGCTTTGCACATGCAGCAGGTTTGAGAGGTTAGACGTTACACTGAAAAGTGTTGTCTGTTAGGAGAGGCAGTGACAGAGGGGTAACACCACAAAAGAAATAAAGACGCTAGAAAAGATTGTCAGATTTTCCCAACCTGTGGTGTCGGGGCGGCAGGAGTGACGCCAAAGCTGCCCTGTTTGTCTCGGCTGAACACAAGCTTCCATAAGACGATGTCAAGGATGAAGCTCTATGAAATAGCGCAGTGTGCAGGGCAAAGAATTACAGAGAGGCTATTATGATTACACATTTTCTGGTATTGGATTATGAAATAGCTTGCTGAGGCCAATGTTTGCATAGGTTTTCATTAATAATTAGCAAATGTTGACTCAGGTTTTGCATGATTAAATTCTTATGTGAATTAGTAAGACAATTTTAGAGTGAAAGGATTATAGATTTAGATGTATACATTGTGATCACTTTTCATTTGTCTTTTCATTTGATTTTTCATTTCAGTCATTTTTTTTTTTCTTAATTTTTTTGAAAATGTGAGAGGATAGCATCGGGTGGAGTTTTCTTTTAGCATAGCTTTTAGCATTTGTCCAAGTGCAGACATTTCATTGGAAGAAAGTGATACAGCACCAATGAATGTAACAGTTCAGCATAATCGACTATGTTGAAGTTCGACTATGTTGCACAGCAGTTCACAGCAAAGATTTAAAATATCATCAAATTATGGATTAAAATATGTAAAAGCTGTAACGAAGATGTGGTCTTAAACAACAAACCACATTATTGCAGTTATCATTAATACAATATTTCTCTCAACAATAGACCAGATGTCAGTCGTGATAGTAAAAGATGAGAACACTGCATGAGAAAACAAAAACTGCACATGAAAAAAATGTTTTGGTGATACTTTGTATTCGGAGTACAACTTACCTCCATCACAACCGAAACAACCGCGTTTACTACAATGACCAGCAAAAGTTTCACTCTCCAGTCAAGAGGGACGCAGACAATCTGTACATGAGATGAACAATTAAAAGACTGCAGCATTAGTGAGCATTAGTCAAGATAAGTTTGATTACAATTACCTCAAGAAAGTCATTGATTGCCTCAACTGGGTAAAACATGATGAACAATAAGAAAAAATATAAGATCAATGTGGATATGACAAAAGGCCCTGTGGGACAAAAAATAACTACTTTAAAAAGGACAATAATTTTTTTTTTTATACATAATGCACTGATTGAAATGTATCTTACAGTTCTTATAGCTTGGTTGTCTGAATGGTTTGCCCTTTGAGAAAACAATTGCAACAATAAGATACTGGAAAGATGAAACATAAAAAATGCTGGTGTTCTCATAATTCTTTATATTGTGTTCATCAATTTCCGTGTGATTGAGGTCTGATAAATTACTTGACTTGTTGCAAGCACTGGGTAAAGGAAGGAGCAATATTAATTGATTATTTCATGACTCATTGAACCAATCAGATTAAAAAATCCCTTACTCTGACGAAGGAGACCAAACAGTATACCAGGACTGCTCCTTGACCCAGAGGAATGTGATGGTTTGGAAGCCCAGGCAAATGATAATCTGGGTCAGCACAGAGAAGAGCAGAGGTGCAGAGATCAAACCTGAAGGAGGACGTCGAGACACCAAGTCTTTCCAGGCTGGGTTCAAACTCACTAGAACACAGGAAATCACCCTCTCTGGTAAATTTGAAAGCTTTTCTAAATTGTGTTGATATTCAAAATCCTCCGTACTCACTGGTAAAAACAATGATGAGGATGATGGCGATGTCAATGAAGAGGAATTGAAAGTCCCCAAGGTTACTGAGAATCTAAAATGGATGTTGCATATTATACATTTGCTTGGTAAGAATAGCATATAAAAAGATCATAGGAGTCCTTACGGAGTAGAGAAGAGTAACACTAATATACTGGATAATGCTGTAGAGGGCCATAAACTTAAACACACAAAATGAGGTGATGAGAGCAGCACGTCCTTCCCTGACAAATCAGAAGTGTATGGTCAGTATCACAAGCCAATAAAGTTTCATTATTATATTTACTAGCTCAGTTGTTTTAAAACACACAAATTGGCACACACCTGATGAGACTGGGGACACAGGAAATGTTTGGTGTTCTGGAGGTAAAGGGGGAGGCTACTGAAGCTTCGAGCTCTGACAAAGAGATGCCTCCATGTGCCCTCTTCAAAGCCTACACCAGAAAAATTTAAAGTCTACAACATTACATTCTTTACACACAATCATCATATACAATCTTACAAGACAATGCATACCCCACAGTCATTGGCTCCGTCTCCACACATACCAACGTAGTAACTGCAAGATGGTAACAGCCAATTAGCCATAACTAGCAATTAGTCAATCATTTCATTCACAAATAATATTACTGTATATAGTAACATGGTAATGAATTGAAATATACTTACTCTACACCTTGCAGTGTCTCAATGAGTTGAGTTTTCTGGTCTGGTGCCATTCTGGCAAATACTGTTCCATGCAAGACCAACTGGAACACAGAAAAGTCTTTAATTGTACAAAAGGTTTTTGCAGTTTGCACCAATGCCGTCTTCTTGAAAGGTAACCTCATACCTTTTGAAGCATGTCGGGGAAGTGTTCTGCTATGACGGCAAAAGATTTTCCATTCATAGCAAAGTGGAACATGTCTCGTGTTTTGGGCTCATCTATGTGGCACACATCCTCTAAACTTATGTTAATTTCCTGTAGATGTAAGAAATGTATACTGTATTTGTTCTGCATCAGATAGTACAAATGACAGCATCTTTTTGTCTCACCTCCAGTCGAGTTGCTTTGCTTGGTTTATCAGCGTATCTCCAGTTGATTCTGGCAGATTGTCCGTCATGGGGAGGAAGAGCATCTGCAATGATGACAGTGTCCTGAGGAGGAATCATCCCACAGTCCCTGGCTACTGAGATGGCTGTCAGCATGTTGTCACCTGAAGTTTCATTTAAAAATCAAATTTAAATACAAGATATAAATACTTCATCATTGGATACATTTACATGGCCAGAAAAATCTGAAACAAATATTTGATATGATTATTGTCTTAATGAAATTGCTGTTATATACCTTTTCCATATTTCTAATAATAGATTTTAGAGTAACAGTGGCATTTCAAAGTCAGTGAAATTGTCTATTTTTGTAATCTTTTTGCTACATTTTCATTGTGTCTTCTTTCATCTACAAACTCTCCAACCACCAGACATAGTAGATTAATAAAAACACATTCAAAGATAGGAAATTTTATGTTCACTCTTGAAGTAAGGCCACATGTTATAAATTAGGGTCACAATAAAGTCATCACCTGTCACCATAACTGTGCGAATATGGGCTTGGTGGAGGTCTTTCAGCACATCCGGGGTTTCAGCCTTAAGTTTGTTTTGCATGATGATCAAACCAAGAAACTCCATATTTTTCTCTATATTATTCCTAAAATGCAAAAATATATTTTTAAAAATCAGGAAATGGTTGGGCCTAGATCAAAAAAAGATACTTCTATCTTTATTTCTTTATTTATAAAGGTTTACAAACAGTTCATATACCAAATATTACCTGTTGATATTTTGGACCTTGTGCCAGGAAACTTTTGATTCAAGGCGACGATGAGCCAAAGCTATGACCCTGAAACCTTCTTTTGTGTAGCCCTCCAAAATGTCTGAAAAATTAGCTGGTACTGAAAAGAATAAGATACAAGGAGATGAAAAAGTAATCTAGAACCAAGAGAAACTAATCATACAGAAAACAAGTTACCTGTATCTTTTTTGCAAAGACTAGCCACCACCTCTGGAGCTCCTTTCATGTAGGCATCCATTCGCTTCTCACCCAACAAACGAGCAACTACACTCATCCTCTGCAGGGCTGATGAAAAGGGAAACTGGCGCACAATACCAATCTCATAGGCAGACTATACACATAAAATACAAAAAGCATAAATCATTATTTATGACAATTTCAAAGATTCAAAATTGTGTTAAGATGTCATTGTGTCAATTGAACACTTACAGAAAGTTCATAAAGTTCCTAAAAAGAAATAAAATGACCAGTCAGACTCTGCCTTCCTTATTGCAATCTCAAATTATTTCACATTCACAGTGTGTGTACCATGTCTTGCTCAGCTGATATGGAGACATCTTTGGGCAACAGTTGTTTTGGAGGACGGACAACTGTGGGCATAATCCGGTTGTGGAGAGACGTTTCTTCCTCAGTGGCCTCTTCAAGGATCTGAACCCCCGCCAAAAAAGCATAAGAAGTTTGTTACATTTTGTTTCACAGAAGTGTTAGCAAGATGTTGGAGAGACTTAGTTGCTGTCATGATTAACACATGTGTCTGCTTACCCAGCCTGTAGCCTCAAACATTTTGAGGTCTAGTGGGTCCCCTGACAGCTGGCCCTCTATTTTGGTAAGCGAATGGCAGGTGGCCATGCAGGCCACAAACTGAGACTTGACAAGACTCTCCTTATAAGCGGTTTCCTCTGAGAGGTGGAAACTAGAACATTGTCAAACACAAATATGTTACAGACAGATAAATACAAATGCAATTCTAACAGAAAACAGAAGAGCATAACACAGAAGTAGGCAAACTAGCATACCTGCCATTTTCAACTCTCTGCACTCCCCACAAATCTAAACCATCTTCTGTGAGAGTTCCTGTCTGTAAAAACAAATGAGTTAAAAATACATAAGACAAAAAAGCAGAAACTGAATTTAATTTTTTTTTCAAAAAGACAATAAAAACAAAATACTGTAAAGCTCACCTTGTCAAAGCAGACCAGATTAATCTGCCCACAGATATTTATTCTCTGTGGACTAATGCAGAATATTCCAATCTGTTTAAGACGTCTCTGAGCGTACACAATACCCGCTGTCATAGCAGCTGGGAGTGCAGGTGGCACAGTGATGGTAATTATGTCCAAAGACTCAATAACTATGGTACCAGCAGGAACCTAGGGAACAGACACCTCCATCCATAACTTAGCTACCACTTAGAATAGTACTTGATTATGTTTAATGCTTTTTATGTGGTTAAAAAACTAATTTGAATCATAATATTTAAGTAACCTCATTCATGACACTGAGGACAATGGAGTAGATAAAACCAATTCCTGCCACACCGACTAGACACAAGAGGAAGAGGTAGGCATCTCGATACAGCTTGAAGTCAGTGGGTTTTGGGTAAAGGATGGAACGAACAAGCTGACCTTTGGCTGTGCTGAAACCTGAAAAATATGTGAACAAAAGCTGCAAATATTCTGAAAGTGAACATGAACTTTTATTTTGTAAGTTTAAATGGCATTTACAGACATTAGGCAATATTGTTTACCAAGGAAAACGCAAGATGCCCATTTTAAAATAGTAAAACACTCTTTTATACAATTATCGTTACTAGTTTAAGTATTGATTAGGATTTGAGAATACATTTTATTTGTAATCCTACTGACCTGTACGAACCACCAGTGCCTTCACCAGTTCACCCGTGTAGAAACGTGTCTGGATGATGTTGGTGCCACAGAAGAGAGTGTGTCTCTTGTGCTCCTCTGTGTTGTAGGCAGAGTCAGACCCCCCTCTGTCCCCCGGCAATGGATTTGGAAGGTTGGTCTTTGTCACTGGAACACTTTCACCTAATGAATTATAATAATAATAATCAAAAAAAAAAAGATTTGAAGAGATTTGTATACCATGATTGGTCTCATTTAAGCCAAAATGTTTCTATTTCTTACCTGTGAGCATGCTTTCATTGACAATGCAGGTGCCGCTGATTAGCACAGCATCACAAGGCATGATAGTCCCATTACTGGGGATGACCATCACATCACCAGGCACAAGGTCAGTAGATAAAATCTCATCAATATCTAGTATGGAAAAATATGAAAAAATTACAAACTGTAACATGTAATGTTTGTAATGGTCTTAAAAACACTTACCATTGTTGGCTCGGCAAACAGATACACGGACAATACTGTGAGCTGCCACCATATCATGGAGCATGACATATTGCTAAACATTAAAAAAGTCAATTACAGCTTTGTCATATGTTTCTATATGTTTATCATTCCAAAATGTGCTACTATCAAACCTTTTTGATGGTGTACAGAGAGGTAGCTATGGATATGACAGACATCAACACAATGGCCATAGCATAGTAGTAATACTCATCAGCACTCCACAGGATCACGCTGAAGAGTTGAAAGATGTAGAAAGGGTTGAGAACCTATAAAAAGAATTACATACCACTATTACAATGCAAACTCAAACTTAGGACAAAATAAAAGTTTGTAACCTCTTTGATGAGCAGCTTGAAAACAGAAGGCACTTTCACTTCAATTTCATTCATTCCAAAGAACAGTCTCCTGCAACAGATGGATGGTTCATTTTAAAGTCTTAATTGACCTTAGAGTGTTTAGACAACTACAAACCTCACCTGTACTCCTGCTGGTTCTGGGACAAGCCCCCACTATGTTCAGAGTGGAGTCTAGAGCAGCTGAGCTGCAGATCTTCCAGGCCACTGTAACAATATTATGGCATTACATCACATTAAATGATAAATCTATGTTTACAGCAGCTCTACGGTCAAATGCATTGTGGTTTAATAATTGTTTTGGAAAGACTCACTTTAAAACCTCGAAGTTCTGCTTTGCATCGTTCCAATAATACTTTGTGCTATGTAAGGAAAAATAACGGATCTGTGGAAAATGAAGTTAAAGAAGTTCTTCAGTTATATTATTATGACAATTATTATCTGCCCATAGTATTATTTGCAGAAGAACTTGATTACCTGTGAAGGTTGGTAGTCAGCATATCTTTTGACGAGCTCCTGAGCAGGGCTGCCATCGGAAGGATGAGGTGTGTGTCCGTTGGCCAAAGGGGGAGAGAAGGGAGAGGGGGGAGAGGATAGAGAAGAGGGAGAAGAGGGAGAAGAGGGAGAGGAAGGAGAGGAGGGGGAGGTGGTCTGGGTCTCCAGGCTGTGGAAGGGGTTGCTCCCCGGGACAAGCATCACTCGTACCTTGGCCAAGAACCAGCGTCGGAATTCATCCTAACACAATTTAAATCCAAAACATACATGGTGATTAAAAATAGAACCAAGTATAATTAGAGCTGTGCAATCAGTCATTTCTAATTGTAAATTATATGCTTGGGTCATAAGATTTTCATCCTACTGTCATTTTTACTTCATATATGATTTTTACAAGCTAGAACAATAAACAATGGAGAAAAGAATGCAAACACACACACGAACTTGTGCACCCACCCACAGAGGCAAGGAAGGACAGCGAAAAATGATTTGAACATTCCCGCACAAGTTACTATACAAGAACCAAAAGACAAATGCATTTGTGCTGAGACAATACTGCTGTTGTACTGAAACACCATGACAGTCAAATGTATCAATGCATTTCACAGGTGGTAATGATTAATCACCAACAGTTATATGACCTTTCTATGGGAAGTTTCTAAATGTAGACTATAGATGATTGCCTAAGGTTTACGGGGGACTCCAAATATTTACAAAGTGTGGTAGGAGTGTCTCGCCTTTTGCCCACACCATACGTACTGTGGATTGTAACAGCACCACTTCTGCATCCCGCACTGTGGTCCGGGTGCAAGTGGATTTGACGCACCACTCTGGCATCCAATACAGCAACAGGAGGAGGAAGCCCCCTGTACACAACACTCCGAGGCCTACAAGGGCCAGTCGCCAACGACACAAGCGATAGCCATGCAGCTCCTACAAAGACAGAAAAGTAAACTCTTTGAAGAAAGTCCAGGAGACAACTGCACAGGACATAAAGACAAGATACGCACCATCTCCTCCTCTTCTCCCTTGTTGAGTACCTTAAAGTCTTCCTTGTCCATGCTGCCGTATGTCAAGCCCCCTCCTGAGTGACTGAAACACAATGGCGACAGTTTGTGACTACAAATGATTAAATACATAGTAGGTTGCTCACCGATTCTCACCGGTATCAATGGCAATATAAAACAAAATGTTAGCTTTGTTCACAGAAAATGAATATGAAATGTACTTCTAAATTAAATATTTTTTCAGATTTATGTTCAGTAACAGCTGCTTGACCTGAGTAAGAATCCCACACACAGTCATCAGATCTGTGTTACTCAATATCAAACCTGCCCCCCTCCCACCCCCAGTTGTTACCCAGAATCAGACAGCTGCCAAGGAAAGCCTATGCTGTCACTTGCACTTGTACAGTGAGGTTTCTTAGAGTACTGTAAAGAGTGAATGCCTTAAAAAGGTCCTCACACAGCCTTAAAGACTAGAAGACCTCGAATCTAAAGCAATCAGTTTTCCATCTTGGTATCAGTAAAAACAACAGATGTTGAGCCCAGTGATTTTATGTAGAGGTAAAATGCATGTCTCTTCACTTTTCACATCACTGTGGGTCTGTTGACTTAAGCATGCTGCGGCTTGTCCACGATGAAAGAGTCGGCAGGTGAACACCCACTCAAAGTATCTCACTGTCTCAGTACTTTCAGTGTTGTAAACTGAGCTATCTTTTCTACTGCAAGTCCAACATTGATTTAAAAAAAAAACAAAAACTGAACTGACTAGAGCTGGTCGCAGCCCCAGAACACAATGCCCACTAGGGCCACCGCATTACAGGCAATGTGAGAAAAAGTGCTCCTGCTACACTTTGATCTTATCTACAGGCTGCACCAGGCTGCACTTTCTCTCTGGCACACTGTGGACCAAGCCCTTTCCTTCTATTTTACAGAGGCAGCTCCTGACCGGCGCTAGCTGCTGAGTGCAGTGCACCAGAAAACCCCCACTAAAGTCTCTGCAATCACTGGAAATACCAACATGGAGTATGATGAATACTTTCTTTCATAACCTTCTGCTTTTACTGTGTGAATTCAGATAACGTAAGGCAAACTTTTACACAGATCTCTAAATACATTACAGTCTTACATAGACTGATGCATATGGTCTGACTTAGGACTGGGCTGTCAAAACAGCAAAGAAAGTGACAAGTCTCCCAATTATAGGGAAGGGCATAGAATAGATGACTGGTTTATTTTAAAAAATCTTGTTACTACATTGTACTTTTATACAGGGTAAGTAAATAAATATTATGACACAAGTAATCTACATCAAAGTTACGTTTTCCAATCAGCATAGAATTTACTTATTTCTAAATAAGTGGGAATTGAATTGCATTTAGTGTCAGACAACTGCAGACAAAATAATAAGAAATATTATAATTCAAATTCAGTTTGGCTACAAAACTTTGAAATTTGATATATGATGTAGAAACTTAAAACATGAGAGTTGTCTCAGGGTAGTCTCATGTGAACTGGTAAACAAAAATATAAAACATTCTAATGAGGTGAGTTTGATGGTCTGTTAGCATTGCAGTACCTTGAAAGCCAGGTGCACAGTACCCCAGGCGGTCCTCCCCGCAGTTAGCTAGCTCTCTCACCACACCAACCTGGAACCCTGACAAGAACAGAAGAAAAAGTTCAACAATGTTTCAAATGTATTACAAACATTGTTGATGTAAAGCTGTCAACACACAAGAACCTGTACAAATTGGTAAAAAAGAGCATCTATTTTATCTCTATTCACTGACAGAAATAAGCACATACAACATACAGTAAAGACAATACTGGTAAGTTGATTATAAGGTTGTGAATTGACAAATTAAATCATAAATGTAGCAACTGAGAAAGCCCCATATGAGGCCTCCTGGAGTCAGCATGACCTCAGTTACATTTATAGTCTCTGAGCCAGCCTAAAGCTGCATTGTCTAAAATTTGATTAGTCTGCTATTGTATTAACAAGCAACGTTGCCAAACAAAGAAAAAAAAACATTGGCTGAAATATGTGGGTCTTTTAAATGTTATTTTACTAACAAATACAATACGCAACAAAAGTGTGGTTCAGTGGTGAAGAGGCGCCAATGTGAATGTAGATATAGACAGATAGCTTAGAATGTAGATACAGATTACTAATACATCTATACTCCAGTTATTTATTCATAAAAATGCATAATTATTATCCAGTGAATTATATTTTGTTGTTGTACACTACCAAAGATGGGCAATATATTGAATTGTTGATATGCAGAATTTGAGTATAGTGTATAATGTTGAAAATTAAAATTTACTGCATAAAACTGTTCACATGTTGTTTTTTTCAAAGGGTATAAGATGAAACTTCTGTGGTAATATGCAGCTTTTTCATATTTGTCTGATATTTAAACCTCAATCAATAAAATAAATAAATAAATAAATAAATAAGATAATTTTGGTTGGATCACATAGTATTGTCTGAATGCTGTTGCTGCTGGGATACTTAAAATCAAGATATGAATTTTTGTTGCCATCGCTCACCCTAACTCACTGGTAATCACAGGGAGAATAAATCCAGACAATTAACAATGGACCATGACCTAATGACACAAGTCGATAATTCATGGAAATATTGTGAGGAAAGTGTTTTGTTGCCATCAAGCTGCAAGTTCTCAATGTACTCTCGCAATCACTTCCCCTCATACTGAGCCCAAGTCCTCCCTCCTCTGTTGCCTCATTATCACGTCAACTCTGAACCACCTGCCCGACATCAGCTGAGCACACAGGTAACCCTATGGCCATCATAACAGTCATATACTCATTATACTTACATAGTTTTATAGACAAGCAATATACATTTTAGATTAAGATTATAAAGGTTGGTAAAGGGTCAAGAAAGAATTGTTTGTGCATGGATTTGGATCACAGATTTTTACAGGATTACAGAAATGACCAATTTCTGAGCCAAATACAAGAATAAGGCTCCTGGGCTGAACAGCAGAATGAATTCAAAAGTAAAAAAAAAAAAAAAAAGCTTTAGCACATACATTTTTCCAAATTGCTTCTCATTTTAAATTGAATGAAATAAGGCGGGAATTGCTTCAGCCCAAGGTGATGCCCTAAATTTCACAGGGTATTACAGTTACTGTTTGACACTAGTATCAATGTGTGTGTAGCAGACAGTACAACTCAGGCCTGAGAAAATATCTCTGAGAAGAAAGAGGGCAGAAACTGAGGAAAAACAATCCAACCAACCAAAAGTGAGAGGGGTTTAAGTCAAAGCATGTGCCTCTGGATTAACAGTGTTTATGAGAAACTAACACTGTACAGAAGCTTAAGACGCCTGTGCCCTTCATCTACTTCATTATACCGTCATTCTGTGAAAATGAAGACCTAACAACAAATGTATATGGACTATTTCATCAACATACAAATAAAACTATTAAACTAAAGCAGAGCTATTTCTTTAAAGAGTTGCAATTAGGCTACTAGATGTCATCGTTGAAGCAAAGGGTCATTCTACAAAGTTAAATTTGAACATTATTTTACACAAACTGCATTTAATGGTACATACTCCAGTGAAGCCAGTGTAGAAACAATGTCTTCCCACAAAACAACTTAATTTTGACTGAAAAACTGTCTAAAGAGCTGCTTAAATCTATGTTGGATGACAAACATTCCAGTCAGCTTGTATGAAGGAGTTCCAAGGTTTATATTACAGTGTCAAGTTTCACAGTTGTCTCTACTTTATTTTGCATCAAATGCTTTAGAGTAACCTTCTTTGATGTGGGTCATGGACTTGTCCTTCTCTTGTTCAAGGTAAACCGCTAGAGCAGCTCAACAAAGCTCACCTCTCCACTGTGAGACTCACCCAGGACAAACATTGGAGACATGTGGACAGGACTATAACTGTGTCAGGATATTTCACATGTGGACTCTGAATCAACAGCGGCAGAACTCATATTACATGCTGTAGGCTTTTCCTCACTGTGAAAGCCATGTGGGATGGTCTCAAACGCCTGTGGAATACCAGGCAGCACCTTCTTAAACTGGGCCAAGAAGAGCTGGGCAATATGGTTACTTAAAAAAAAAAAGGAATCGGTATCCTTAGGGCTGAACAATTTGGGAAAAATATCTACTGGTGATTATTCTAATGCACAGTGATTGTGATTAGTTTAGCGTTTAAAAAAATTGGATTCTGTTCAAAGTTCTCATTTAAATCAGAGACAACTAATAGATTATATGGACTGGCAAAATAATACAAGAATCACATGTACTTTAAAACATGGTTGTACAGATCTAAACTACAGGGTTAGCAATTTTATGCAATATTAGACTAGAATCTTGTTGTTTGTGGAGGAAATGATGGTTCCTCAAAAACTGCAGCCTTTAAGAGTTGTCAACTATATGCATTCAAACTACCATTTTCAATCTTATCCTGGGACAATACTCCTTTTTCGTTCAATCAACATATTGTGACGAGGTGCTTTTACACTTTACACTAACTCTGTAGTTCCACAGTCCTTCCTCTACTGGTCAACCCCGAGTGTGGTAAACTTAACCAATTTCAGTGATGTACATGAGGATTCAGCAGAGGAAGAGTAAGCAGCAGATGGTTTTAGTTTCTCATTAATGGTGGATAAAAAGACACTAATTGGATGACTTGTGACCAAATGAAAATTATGATCTCTCCTCAAAAAATGTTGATAGGATTTTTTGGCAAATCTCCCACCCCTGAGGCTAACTAATTTCTAAACTCTTAAGTGTTCAAATTAAATGAGCATGTCAATCTATACAAGTAGCAGTGGGGCGTGTTTTATGACCACTTGTAGCAACTTGTGGCATTGTGTAGGAGACAAAAAGTATGTAATAAGATCCTGTATTATGAAGAAACACACAGCAGGGAAGCAGTATATACTGTACAGTCACATTACTTGCTGTATGTAAGTGTCAGAACTGTCTCACTAAAGTAATCCACCTGCCCACGTATGTTACACAAACTGAACATTACTAAATATTCACTGTGGTAATTACAAACCAGGAAGGTCAATGATTTGTAGAAGCACTATCAGGCAGTCAGCAGCAGTATACAAATTAATGTTTACTTATAGAAATGTCTATTGGGGGCCAAGAATAGCTTAAGTACATCAAGATTATGCTGTAAGACAAAAATAGCTTGAAAGAGGGCAGAGACAAGAACACTAGCAATTGATATGTAGATTTGTCAGGTGATGCTGTTATAGTAGGCTAAAGGAAAAAAACAACATACAACTGCATTTGTTTTTGAGGCTTAGACAGATGCAGATTTAACATTTGGCTGTGAACTAATTGGTATAGGGTTATATGTAGTTATAAGGGTAAATATGACAGATAAATAGCAACGTTATGACAATGACTCACTGCTTCTAATATAAGCATATGGGAAGTGCTGTATAAGGACATTATTGGACGTGAGCTAACTGTTTAGCCTTAGCCCCGTGTCATTGTTAGCTCGATACTCAGCCTCTCGTTTACAGCATCTTCCATGTTTCTTACACCATTTCATTTCTTACATTTTTTTAACCCGCTTTATCGAAATAACAGATTTATTGAGGCAGCCAGTGTGTCGGCAGGAGCACATGGAAACAGAAAACGGGTGTCCACGTTACCGCCTTAGCGCTAGCCTCGCTATGTAGCACATGGGTGATGATGACAGCACCAAGGTAATGTACAACATGCCATTTCCCGCTCCCCATAACATAAACATTTAACTACACTTACCAGAGCCACCTGGACACGCTGAAGATCACCTCCGAGTCATTATGACACTAAAGCCACTGTTATCTGGAAGAAGACGTCGTTGAAGCAGAAAACGGACTAAGTTTAACGCGAAAATTTTGTCGCAGCAGAGAAGCAGCGGATCGGAGCTTTCGTGCTCTGCGTATTGACAGCTCAGTGGGACAGCCTCTGTACTACAATAGTGAACTGGCCTGAACTGGCTGTTGTGTGACGGCAGGAAGTGACATCATAGGATAACCACGCAAGGTGTATTAACTATGAAGTGTTACAGAGCCATGGTATTATTAACATCACGTCCAGTCATCATCACGCAGCTCAAATACCACAAGAAGAGTGCCACCATGGATCTGTCTATGCCTAACACATGGTCAGGTCCTGTCTCAGATCAGACTTAAGAGGAGCCTAACCCAAATCCACATCAACTTGACTCAGTGACTACAGCCTACTATATTGCTGGGTTTCAGATGACATCATAAAATCCTATTGACCAAGCATATTTAATACAGATAGATGGCAACTAAAATGAACATACAGTGATTTCTTGGGTGTTGACACTAATAGAAATGATCTGGTCTCAACATTTGTGAATTTACCTTTTAAAAATTCCATGTTATCAATAGTGGGGATGTGGCTCTTGCCCTGTCTGAGTATGATATAATCACATTATATCATAGTCTAAAAAACACTAACATATTACAAGCATCTCTGTAATTTGTTCTTGCCGAGGTGAAAGAAAGAAAAGTCCTGCAGGCTGAAGTTATTTGGTGTATCCGCTGCAGTGGAGCGATCACTGACGTATATATCCAAAGAAAAACAAAGCTTCAGTCAATCCTGTAGCTTCAGATGTCCTAATCTCGCTGTTCTTCTCCTCTGCAAACAGAACAGCACCAGACAACACAAGTGGGCTTTCTTTGTCTGGTCTCAGAAGGGACACTGTGAGGGAGGCCCCCAGACACTAAAGCCATGCTCGGTCAGCATTTATTCCCTACAATATTAAAAAGGGAGGGTACATGCTTTTTAATTTATGACTCAGAGCTATGATGAATCTTTCTTTTACTTCCATGATACAAGTTAAAATGTTTGTCTGAGCTTGGAATTGACACAATGTATACTATCTATTTGAAGGCAAGTAAAAAATGTAATATTAGGTTAGGTCTGCCAATATTCAACCTGAGCTTTGAGTCCCATGTTGTCACTCTTTGAAGGCCATCTTTACAGACAGAACTGTATTTTCCACTGCTGATACTGGTACTGCTTTGCTAGTTCCCATATGTGGCTTGTTTTGGTGGCACGTGAAAAGAAGGAACTAAGGTATGAGGTGCAGTTTATCCTCTTGCTATAATCTGTTCATTGTTCAATTATCAGGTTCTTTGAAAGTCCCCTGGGTTATGCACTGGTGTGTGTGGCCATGGCATTTTGGTGCCCAAGCCTAAAGTCTAAAAGATAGCACTGGTCGTCTGGTCTGCCTCTTATCAGCTCCAGCTCTTTTCCGAGTCCAGCCCTGATAACCCGAGGAGTATGAAAATGCAGGATATGACCCAGGAACCCAAGAAGATAGCAATACAATATTGTTTTATTACATGACATATTTTTTTTTACAATTTAATTCTAAGATAACCGACAAACATCCCAGATTAACATTTTTATCAACCCTGTTTTTTGTTTTTTTTTAATTAATTTTGCATTTTATGATCTGTCTAGTGTTAATTTGTTAAAGGGATGCTTTGCCACTCTTGCAATGGAAACTTGTCATCCTTGAGCTGTGCTGCTGGTTCACACCACTGGACATTTGCATCTTCAAAATCCCACTGGAAAATACAGATTTAAGAAAAATTAACTGTTTTTCAAAATTACTCTGTGTATCAATCTAATGGTTAAAACTTCTTGGTAAAACTATTTGTTTAAGTTTAAAATAAGTCCTAAATGCATGTTCAAAATTATATAACCAACAGAAAAAAACTTGGCAATATTTCTGCTTCATAGTGAAATACAGCCTTGCTTGGTCTGTATTATTTATTTTTGGCATACAAAATCATGGAATGGTGCAATCTGATTATTGATTGTAATCAAATATTTACATGCATTTTAGTTAAATATCTTATGACTAATGAAAACATGAGATTTTAGTATAACACTGTTTTGATGATTCAAGTTGAGTGAGATCATTAGTAGAGGACTGAAAGCAGTGAGGGACATTTAGTGGCAAACTCTTAAGCCTCTGGCCAACAGGGAACGCACTGGAGAGAATAAACATGTCCTAAAATAGCGGAGGTAGCTACAGTCTTCTATAGACAAGGCTTCCATTTTACAAACTTCCTAAGCAGACAGACCCAGCCCTCTGTAACTCTTTAATCAAAAATCTTTTACAACAGAACAATTGGGGCACATGGCAAATCTCAAACAATTCCTTCCCTAGTCTGTGTCTGGGCATTCTCCAGCTTTACTTCTGAGGACAATTACAAGTCTATGTTGGTTTAGCTTTTACATTTTGATCTCCTTTAGTCCTCCATCACAATTTTAACCATAGAAACAGTAAGAAAAAAGTGCTCCTCACCATTAAGTCATACTCTAAAGTGCTTCTGGTTAAACATTAGACATATTTTCGGCCCACTGTGTTTTCGTTCACATAGTTTTGGTTAATGGTAAAAGGTATTCTTGTTTATGTCCATAACTCATTACTTGAAGCTATTTTAATTTGTTTTTAATAAGACAAAATACAAATGTAATAAAAAAAAAATTTAAACTGATGAAGGGTTCTGATTTGAAGAATTTTTTTTTCTCAATTCCTCATTTTCTTATTTTTCCAACAGCAATGTCTCAACAAAGAACATGCTGACTGTTGTATGGACGAAAGGTTGTCTTATTTACTTCCTTTAGAAACATGTGATAAGCATAAAGTCTTAGCACAAAGACCTATTCAAAACAACATGCTCTTCTTTCTAACGTTACACATTCGTGCTGTATCAAAGTTTGTAATAAAGTTAGACTTTGCCTTTGTGGGTGTAAAATCTCTTACGTAATATAAAGAGATATCAAATAATTAGAGGGAGTGTTAAAGGTAATAAAATGCCACAGCCGTTATACAACAGAGAACAATTCACTTTTAACATACTTTTCCCCACAAAAATATGTACTTACTTACCTCTTAGTGGAACGTGTGAACAATTACCAAACCTAATGGAATAATCAAATAAAACCTCGAGAACTACTATCTACCATTTTGGGATACAAGGTTCTGTTATAGTATTGGGTTAGTCCTGGTATAGTTTTGGGTTAGTTTCAGATTTAGTCCCAGGTTAGTCTCAAAACATGCAAATAACACATCTTGGGTTTTCCACTAAAGTGCAAAATAAGACTAATGCATCAATACAAGATGGACATAAAAACTAGAATATAGAACATGCCCACCTCTAGGTCTGAGCTGATGACAGATGAGTCAAACGATGTATCAGAAGAACAGAGACACTCTTCATCTTTGTTATGTTCTCCCTCCTTTTTCACCGTTCTGGACAAGTTTAACTGAATAGGGCTCTGTTTACAAAAAAAGATTCCAACACTAAGCAACATGTGGAATATTTGCATTATCAAACTATTACATAACTGTGGCTGATGCTTACTTTACTTTCAGATGAACATTTCACATGCAAGTAACAGTCTGTCCCAGTCAACTTCTCAGCATTTTTCTTCTAAAATATGAATTTAAACAGGTCAACAAACATATCATAATTTGTAAAAAGGAATGGAGCAGAAATGTTATTACTTTAATCTGTGGTGTTGAGTGATTTTTCTCTTCATTGGGCCTCTCTTTAACAGCGATGGTTGATTTTCCCAGAAGACTAACTGTGTCTGGAGACAACACCACAGGATTTTGTTTTTTGCACAAATGAATGACTATCATCTAGAAAAGTAGGTTAAAGTTAAATCAGTTCATTTCTGGTTTAAAAGTGGCCAAAGTTATTCATTTGCATAGTTTTATTTCACTCTCACTAGTTTGCTCCAGAGCTGAGAGTTATTTCTATGAGAATATTATCAACATAGCGGTTTCCTTTACCTACAACTATGGGCCTGAGCTTAGGAGCACGAGAATCTCAATATTGGGGGAACTGAGACCCCTAGAGAACTATAAATGGCCCTGGTGAAAAGTAGGCCTGTCACAATAATTGCTATACCAACATATTATTTAATATATAAAGAAATAACTATAATTTCTCAATATTTATCATGGGTCTGTTGTGGGGAACATTTTAACATTTTGACAGTACATTTCTAAGACTAATTATGTTTCATTATGCTATTTATTTATTCATTCAACTCATTTTAACACTATTGGGCACTCTTGCTTGTTCCCTGTGTCAGAGGGTAAAGTCAATGTGCCCCAGGTGTCAAGTCAATCTCCTCATTTCTTACTGCTTCATCCCTTGGTTTACCCCACATCAGTTTTTATGATTGTGTAGCAACATCTAGTGGCCACAGTGTAAATTCTGATGTGGTATCTCTTAAGTTTAATTGGAAAGGATCAGGAGTGAAATGTAACAAAGCAAAAGTAGTAAAGCACTGCTTCACTTACTATAAATTTTAGGTATCTATACTTTAAAAAGTATCCACTTTAAAATCGACTTAAATAGTTTTACTTCACTACATTTAAAAGAGGGTATCTGTACTTTCTACTCCACTACATTTTTGAACAGGACTAAAAAGTAAAAAGATATTTTTTTACTATTGTTTGAGACCTGTTGAAAAGGCTTAGTGCTTAATTTTTAACACATCCATAATTTGAGCAAACAAAAATATACCGATAAAACTAGCCAGAAAAAAAACTATGAATTCAGTTCTTTTTGTTAAAGACTGAATTTTGTTTGTCAAAATCACTACATCTTAAACCCTATTAGATCTCAAAATCTGCATGAAATACTTTGACTTTTAACTCTTCAAGTCAATTTTTAAATGGGTACTTCAATACTTATAAATGAGTAGATTTTTTTTTTGATGTGATACTTTTACTTGAGTTTTTTTTTCCTGGTATCTGTACTTTTACTTAGGTAACAAAACTGAGTACATTTTTTAACACGGGAAAGGATACAAGAAGGTCCAACATGGCACACAAAACAGCTGACAGCAACCATGGCATTGTCCTCCAGATAAACACATTGCTGGTGTCGTAAAGCAGTAAGGCAGTGGCATAGCATGAACCAGCCAGGGAGCACAGTACTGCCGAGAACAGCTGGGCTCTTGTCAGCCTTCGTTTATTGCACTAAGAAAAGAAAAAAAAATTGTGTGAGGCACAAACATTTATTAAATGTTGAATCCATGGTTGTCTGTATCTTACTGTTCTATAGAGTGCAGGAAATCTAGATGTATATGCTATCACAAAAGACAGGATTCCAAGGACATATCCAAGTATATCAGAGTTGTCCTGTGTAAAAAGATGGTAAAGGGTCAGTTCATAAAAATAATGATGGCATCTATACACTGATGCGTTCGATTTAATGCTCAACAATGCACTCAAAGCTAGAAAGGGTTTATCTTGACTCTTAGGTCTTAGGTCAAAGCCGGGACTACACACCCAAAACAATAATGAGTACTTATTCTAGCAACATTTACCATCACCAACTTTTCAATGGTGAATCAGAAATTAGCTTGTGGAAGTGTAGTTGTGTCAATGTTCTATGTGAAAAGATTGCAATCACTGTATTTATTAGGTCTACTTCATTTATAAAATAGGCCCAATTCAATAAAGCCTATAGGACTAGGTTTTATTATTTATTGCTTTGGCACTTACTTCCATTATAATTTGTAGAAGTCTCCTCTGTGTAGGAGTCTTGTGTATTTCAGTATTACTCAGTCCAACTTTGAGAAACCCTCCAGTGAGCATGAACAGTACACAGACTCCATAGAGATGCTGTCTTCTTCGTCTTGCTCTCATCCTCAGTCCTGAAACAAGGACAGTATTTGGGTATGCAAATATCTATATAGCTGTTATCTTGCCTTAAATGATAGCTCCCTTTCTCTTCAAAAGGGCTATGCATTTCTGCCAAAACAGGTTGCAGCATTGGCATTGTCCTACCTGCTTTTGACTTCCTACACAAACATATTGGTATGCACAAAGTGATGAAAGATATAGCATCCATTATCGCAGAAAAGGCAGCCAAAACAACCTACAAACAAAACAAAAAGTATAAAATGTGCACAGTGATGGCAGTCAGTCACTAAATAGGCCTGTTCTTATGACCTCACCTGAACATGAAGCTGCCTGGACAGAATGGCTCCAATTGTGCTGCAACTGTTACCAAGGAGGCAATAGAGAGAAGTGGTGGCTTCCCTCCCACTTTCTACTTGATATCTGCATCGCTCATAGCCTAACCTTCATAAATAAATCAAAATTTTATGAGCAAAATATTTCTGAAAATACATTAGAATGAATCTGAACCCACTTACGCAGCGTGTGCCAGCAGAAGCAGCAGCCCTGACACGCTACCAAGAGCCACAGCGCCGCAAAGTTTGCCTCCTGCGTCCTCGGTGAAACAGGTGATGGAGTCTTCCCAAAACGCTGCAAACGAATGCATGTCAAAGATTGTAAATCATCCTTCAATGAGCAGACGTGCGGTAAAATTGTGTAGATGAGATAAAGGGGTCACGCTGGGGAAGGCGTGAGTGGGAGGAGCTCACTCACCTGCTCCAGTTTATGTAAACGCACCATTACAATCTGATTGGAATATAAGAGACGATATTAAAATAGGACTAGCTTTAAAGGAATTTGAATGAATTACCCATTTAGCTGCTGATAATCTGTATGTAAAGGGGTCTATATACCTTTAGAGACGTTTAAGTGTACAATGGCAAAGTGACAAACATGCATATGTATAGCCAAATATAAAAATAAGAGTCATGATGTTATTACTTTTCTTTTTATTTATATTCACCTTTAGCTACTACATATACGTCTGATGATTGAATGAATACAAAATATCATAATGTAAACACATTTTGTTGTAGTTATAGGCAATCAAAAATATACAAGGAAATCATCTTTAAATTGCAAACTATTTTTACTAATTTTTTTTGTTTACCTGGGAATTACATTTAATTCATGTCATCATTTGTGCATAATATGCTATGCATGAAAGAAAGCTCAAGAGGGGCTTGTTTTTAAGAACTAAATTTACAAATTTTTAATGTTGTATTTAGTTTAGGCATCCAGATGCTTGGTGATCCGCCGTACTTTCTCCTTTTTATTTCTGTTTCCATGTTTCTTCCAGGGTTTTCCTGCCATCACATCTGGCCCCATCTGCCCAGGTCCAACAACGCCACTTCCTGGTTTGTAGCCCATGATAGACTGAACTCCTTTAGATAAAGCTCGTACATTTTCCTGAAAATTACAAATGTAACATATTTATGTAGACAAGAAAGCAATAAAATAAAGAAATAAATGCAACTTACCTGGTGGAAAAAGTTCTTGTCCACTGTGTTTTCAATCCTTCTAATTTTTAGATTATTGTTTTTAGCAGAAGAATCGTGACTTTGGTCTCGATCTCTTTTCTGAAAGTTGCTGTGCTGTGGCTGAAAATCCTCAGGATTTACACTTGGTGGAGGATGGCAGTATAAGAGCTTACCCTGGTTGATTGAAATGTACAAAAGATGGAAATGCCATATAAAAATGGATATTAACACCATATTTCAGTCTGTAGATATTATCGCCCTGTTTTTTATAAGAGATATAAACTTACATTGACATAATCTTTAAGGATGTACCGTGCTGATCTTGGCTGATCAGGTTGGCCATGTGAAGTCATAAAGCCCCTCATGTCTGAAAAAACATGGCTCAAATTAACAATGACCTTTCTAATTCCAGTAAATGGTTTGCTTAAGCCTTACACCCGTAAGCTGTGAGCAGTTCATCAGAGGTGGGTGGTCTGTCAGGGTCTTCATCTTCTCGAGGTCGGATGATGTTAATGCCGTACGTTCCTTCAAATACATGCCGTGGAATTGTCTGACATACGTTTAACATGCTCAGGTCAAAACCTTAAATAATATCTACCCCAATGTTTATAACTTATAATGTAAGCTTATAAGTAACTTATACTGCAACAAAGGATATTTGGGACACTGCAGGGACATGATCCCTCATTTGGTCGATCGGTAAAATCCCAGAGCAGATCATCTCTGCTTTGGTGGAAACGAATGAAGGCATGACTAGACCAGGGCAGTCACACAGGCAGAGTCCTGGCTCCACATACAGTGTCTGTGAAACAAAATGTCAAAGAGGGATGGCAATAATATGTGAGAAAAATAAAAGACATATGAGAATTAAATTTAAATGATTCGTACCTGAAAGTGCTTAGTGTGACCAGGAGTAGCTGAAACAGAAACCTTTTTGTTTCTTAGTATAGTATTTATAGTAGAACTCTTTCCTACATTGGGATAGCCAACCTGATACAAAACCAAATTATCAAAAAAAGAAAACTTGCCTTTATGCCTGCATATACAGTTTTACACATACCAGTCCCAGAGTTAGTTGTCCTTCTTTACAGCGTTGTCCACTGTGAACAGACTTGAACACAGCCAGAAGCTCATCTTTATGCAATAGTCGGCTCGAGTTATGGAGGGAGGATTCATTTGAAGAAATAGAAGCTCGTTCTTCACCCTCCCCCTCATCCTCTGAGCAGGTCTGCCAGTCCTCTTCATTTACAATTACATCGTTCCAATCTTCCCCTTCTGCACTGGACACTTCCCCCTCATTATTGTTTTCTCTGACTTCTTTTAAGTCATCTTGTGTTTCTTCTTCTTCGTCACTTGGTTCATGATCTGCATCCTCAGTTTCTATCCCCTGTGAAATGACAACCATTTTCTGTATTTTTTGGAAATTTATTTGTTATTAATACTGTTAACTGACAAAACGCACTTACCGTTTCCTCAGCATCTAACCGATTGCTTTCAGCCAACGCAGACCAGAAGACTGCCTTCAATCCTTCTTGTTCAAAATACCTAGCCCAGACTTTCCTCTGCTTCCTGGTGAGCAGATCTGCTTTGTTGATCAAAAGCATGTTCACCTTATCTTTCGAGGCCTCCTTCACATATGACTCCTATGAATAAATAAAGTAGGTTAGGTTTGATTTCAGGTTTACTAGCATGCAAACTAACATCAATGTCAGATGAAAAAAAACAATTATCAATATTCTATTAAACATTACTTACAAGATCAGGACATCTAAACAGCAACGGGTTTCTTGCATCCACTATTTGAACTACGACATCGCTAGAAGAGAAAAATACAGTTAATTTAACAATTAATGTTACAGAGGATTTCTTAGACTTGTTATGATGCATTTGGGTTTCCCCTCGAAATAAGATATAAAAATCTGTGCAGAAAGTTTCAAAAAGTCTTATATACCTTGTCTTGATAAATAGGCCGATTGCTTACCTCCTTTCTATAACCCTCCACAGCTGTCTCCAAAACTCCAAGTTCCTCTCGAAAGGGGTGAGGATTAACTTCTGCTCCTCTTCCAGTCTTTAATATATGTTTTTGGTTTTTTTTTTTACAATTTTAATAATAAAATAATTAAAAGATACACTAAAAGTTGAAATTACTGACAAACAAATACATACTGGGCAAGTTCTCGTCTCCACTGCAAAAAACTGTCCCTCTCCGCAGTCTGAAGAGCTTCTGGACTTGTACTTTCATCCCAGTGGGGTCTGAAATAAAACCAAATAACTCAAACTTACTGGGTCACTGAGTTTTAGCAGGCCATTGTTTTATTATATGAACCTGCGAGGGATTCTGAGGAAATGTTTATGTTCTTCATGTAGCTTCTTCAGCCTGGTTTTCTCCTCTGAGGTTAATAAACCTGCTCTTGCCTCTGCTGGTACAAACTTGATATTGAGTTTCTCTATAAGAAAGATGAAACACACATAGTTGGAAGACACACCAGTGTAAATTAAGAAATGTAGGTAGCCCATCTCTTACCAGCCACAAACTCTGTTCCTGCAAGTTCTGCAGTTGCCAGGAAATCATCCATAGAGCTCTGCTCTGTCACTGACTGCAGGTTCAACCTTCCCCAGTCATAGCCATCATTGATTTCACTAGTGTGAAGCTGAAAAATTACGTCAATGTGCTTTTTAACGTCATTAGTACTGGTAATTGCGTCCTTGACAAAGCATTAATCATGTCAAGACAACTTTTACGTAATAGCTCTGGTAAATAAATGGCATTGTAAATCGTGTAGCAGTGTTGTAGGCTAGCTCACCCATGATGAGTCTCCTCTTCTGTTCCCCCGACCAGACTGAAGCCTCTCTTTTATCAGCGCCCTGCCGAGACCACCGCCTGCCGCTTTCTTTTTACCCATTTAAATATCTTTTCAACCCCCGTAAAACAGAAAAACTGATGCGCAGTGTAAACTCACATGTGTGTGCTGTTGTTGACGTGAAAACAGGAAATGGAAGAGACTACTGGAGCTCTAGTTCTGGCTAAAATGAATAATGAAAAATAAAGCAAATCAAACGCACATGAAGCAGTTCACGACAGATAACACATTTTTACGCTTTAATCTATAGAACAGGTCCCTCTCGGTTTAACTGTTTTCAAAAATGACCGGACTGTGTCTTCTACTGTAGATGTGGTACAGTCGCATCGTCCAGCTCACAATTATGTCCCAGTGAAACGACACCATTTGAATTTGGTTCCTTGAATTTGGTGCAAAGGCTCCAGTCAAACCTACTCTATAAACGCGTTATATTCTTACCAAGTACTGGTTACATGTTACAACTTGAGAAGGACTTAATCGATACTCGACTTAGGACAATGACAATTACATGTACTTCTTCTTTTGGCCTCTAGGTGGCAGGCAAGACTAAGATGTAGCGGTCATGGCTCTAAAATATACTTACATGGTAGAGATAGACGCAACCATGCGTCGCCTTGTCTCCTTGTGGAGAAATTAGTGTTGGACAGGCAGAAGATGCTCAGACATAGACATTCATTACAATCACTACACGCTCATACTAAAACATCATCAGGCCAGCGGTGGTTACCATGCAAACTTGATAAAATCGATTAATACAGTACAATTCTCTTTCCCATTCATCAGTAGTTTCATCCATTCATTTATTTTTATTGGAGCAGTTTCTTACACAGTTTGAGGTACCTACACCCTCACACGCAGTCTTGATGCTACTGGCTACACATGGCTGCAAAGCATGTGTAAAAAACATAGGACTCATTAAATCAAAATTCAAAAAAACAAACAGAGAAGTTACAATATTGCACCTTTAATAATAATAATAATAATAATAATAATAATAATAATAATAATAATAATAATAATAATAATAATAATAATAATAATAATAATAATAACATCAGCCTTTGTTTTGACCACGAGACGATGTTGGACACTTTGGTTATTTGGTAGATTCCTTTGCTCCACCCCTACAGTCCTTCCGATGGTTTGTTCCACTGTATAACTGGAGCGCTACAGACGGACAGCCTGTAGACTCAGCGATGATACTGGAGGAGACGCACACGATGGAGAGTCGCTCTTTGGATAGACAGATAAAGTACGATGTCTCTGTGTGTACTTGTCATTTAGAGTAGAGTAGAATTAATGACTTGACTAAACTTTGCATACCCTTGGATCTAGTAACAACATCCTATTTTGTCTCTCTCAGTAGACGTTTCTGTTGACTGGAAACACATCTAAAATGCTGCCTTGGAAGAAGAATAAGTTTGACCTGATAGAGGAAGACAAGCAGTCTAAGCAAAAGGGCTATGCGGTGAGTCTCAACTACTCTGCGCTTACCTCTTTTGCCAAGTCGTGCCCTGAGAGCGCACTCAACAGGGTGGGAAGCATGTTTAAGTCGAAAAGGAAAAAGGTGAAGATCACCAGCGAGGACCCAACATACACTGTGCTTTACCTGGGGAATGCCACAACTATCCAGTCCAAAGGAGACGGCTGCACGGATGTGGCCGTAAGCAAAATCTGGGCCAAAAGTGAGATGGGAAAGAACGGCACCAAAATGAGACTGACCATCAGCTCACAAGGCATCCGCATGGTGCATGTGGACGACAAGGCACGCAGACCGGGACACCTGTACTTACTACACCGGATTACGTACTGCGTGGCGGACCCCAGACTGCCGAAGATATTTGCTTGGATTTACAGACACGAGATGAAGCACAAGGCAGTGATGCTGCGCTGCCACGCGGTGCTGGTGTCCAAACCAGAGAAGGCAAAAGCCATGGCACTGCTGCTGTACCAGACCTCCGCCACGGCTCTGGCCGAGTTTAAAAGACTAAAGCGCAGGGATGATGCTCGGCACCAGCAGCAACAGTTGATCGGGGAGCAGACTATCCCACTGGTGCCTCTTAGAAAGCTGCTAAACGGACAGTGTTATTACAAACCACCGGTGGAACGCAGCCGCAGCGCCCCCAAGTTGGGCTCCATCACTGAGGACTTGGTTGGGGAAGAGGAGGAGGAGAAGTCAATGCACTTTGAATGTGAGGACATTTTGGACAATGACTGTAATGGCAAACAGGAGCTGACTCAGATTATTAATGACTTGGGGGAGATGAGCATAGGGAACGATGTTCAGTCTCTGAAAGCGGACCTCAGGGTGACCCGACTACTGTCCGGGGAGAGCACGGGCAGTGAGTCTTCTATAGAAAGTAACCAAGAGCCCCCTCACCTGTCAAATGGTTATGAGGAACCTAAGGTCCAGGAAGTCGCCTAATTAACCTTGAGTATCTTTAACACTCGCGCACTGGGACGTTGTCTTTGTTGAGCCAAGTTGTTTCCGAGAGAAATGACACCCTTTGTTAACCAGGTTTTGAGTGTTTGTCTCGTTTGTGCCTCCAAAGTAAAGTAGGGTTTACCACACGCGCTGAGATAAACGGACACATGTTTGGACTGTTGAGGTTTGGAGGTTTGCACGTGCGTGTAGGACTGGCCAACACAATCCCAGCGCGCATTAGGACGCACTAAACCCATCTCTTTTATTTAAGAGGATTTGGTGCAGCCTCTGGCTTGTTTACCAACTGTTCCTTCTTTAACATTTTCTTTTGGTTACCATGATCTGAAAACATTCCGTATTATGCACATTTTTGTTGTAGTTCTTAAAGGCATCCTTATTTTTAGGACGCTTGTTACAACCAGTTTATTTGTTGATTTTGCACTGTTGTGAAAGTATTCCTTTGGCCACATTGTTCGTCTGCTATGTTGTCTGAAACATAAGTGTCATATCTTTGCTGTGCAAAAGACCAATTATTAAAATGTAAAATATGAAAGATACATTTGTTATTTTTTAAACAAGAGAAAATGTGGTTTGTTTTGTGAACCTCGGAAACAATAAAAAATACATTTTATGAAACTCCAAAAGATGCTGTTTTGAAGCGTGACTATAGACTCATTCATGCTGAAGGCCTGCTCCACAGATGGACGGCAGCATTGGCACAAACAAGAGGAAAATTAAAAGCTTCTAATGACATGGCAATGTCAACTAACTGTCCTTAATTCTTGTTTCATTCAGCACACACCAATTATGATATAGATCAGCTGAACATATAAATAAACTGATGCAATGTCACTATCTTCAAACACTATCTTCAGGTCAAGGCCATTTAGCTCAGTGTTATTACAAATTTATAAAATAATTTTCATTGGAAATCAGAAAGCACAAAACATAGGCATGTGACGGGCAAAGTCAGATCTGACTAAGGAAAGCAGCATAACTTTCTCAAGAATGCTGCACAGACCTTAACAAGAGTAAGTGCTCACGACAGTGGTCTTGATGTTGATTTATAGTGCAATATTTTGTTCTGCCAGCCAACACCTCTTCACTACACCACAAGTGTTTCCCTGAGAACTAATAGGTCTGAATAAGACATGAGCACCGGGCAGCAACAGCAACCAGAGACGGGAGGGTATGGTTAGAATACATTTCACTCACTCAGACTAATGCTTTGAGGTAAAAATAGCCCTCCCTTCATGGATTAATTCAAGAGGTTAAAGTATTTTAACCCACAGCTATGAGCCTATAAAAAGCATTCACTAAATATGTGTATGACTTCAGTTTGGAAAGTAGCAGAAAGGAAGGTAACCCACATGTTGCCTCACTTCTCCATATTCCCTGCCCTTGTATAATGATTTGACATCATAAGCATGTGATTAGTGGTCAGCCAAAGCCAGCCTATATATGCAACAGACTAGCTCATTATGGTCAACGCATTGCCCCTATACTGACCTAGATTTCTGTTCAGCTCCATTTGTGGTAATAATGTCTTGGTTAATGTGAACCAGCTATAGCCTCTCATACACTGAAATGCTTTGTCTGAAACATGTTTTAAATGCCTTTAGAGGAGATAAGAGTTATCATAATAAGCAGGCTTGTTAAAATTCACCTTCAGCGCTTCTCTCCCCGTGTTGTAAAATGGGGAGACATTTGCTTAACCCTGTGTCAGGAGTGAGTCATGCAGAAATGAGCAAAACATTTAAAAAGTTTGGCCAGTTGCCTGCTTTTATTCCTTATCTACAGTTATTCCTTTGATTATTAAAATGTCATTGCAGCTTTGGGCCAGAGAGGCATCTTTAGAATAGAAATCATTAGGCACCAAATCAAATGCAAATAGAATTCACGGCAGTATTGGTGGAAAATTCAGATTTTACCAGTGGTCGTAGAAAATTAGAAGTAGTAAAGTTATGTACTTTTAACTTTTACTTCACTACATTTGAGGAAAGGTATCTATATTCTCTACTCCACTAGGACTGGAAAGTAATAGTATTTTCATTATTGTATGAAACCTGCTGAAAATTATTTTAAACATGTAGTTTGAGCAAACAAAAATATATAGATAAAAACAGCTAGGAAAAAATGTATTCAGTTGCTTCTGTTGAACAAAGTTCAGCACTAATCTTTATCAAAATCATAAAATTTTAAGCTTTATTAGATCTCAACCTAGGTTCAAAATATTTTTTACTTTTTAAGTACATTTTTAAATAGTTACTTTAATACTTTTTTTTTTTTTTTTTTTTTTTTTTTTTTGCTCCAGTATATGTATTTTTCTTAAGTAACAAAACTGAGTAGTTCTTTCACCAGTGGATTTGACTATTGAAAATATTGAAGCTGACTAATAGCATGCCAGTAAAAAAACAAAACACAAAAAAATCATTGGATAACATATTTGAATGGTTACCATAGAAACCTACATTGTTTTGAAACAAGTCGCTTTGGCGATTAACATCAGGTAACTCATGCTCTCTTTAGTAAATGGTTTGTCTGTGTTTATGGACGGTGCCAGTTTTCTAATGATCCTCTTGTCGGTCCTTTCTGAATAGCATCACTGCAGTTGGGCAAGCACTCAGCTGCATTATTAACCGTGCTACTAAATCTCTTTGTCCATAATGCATTAGGGAACACCAGACAAGCTAGACTGGCCTTGGGTCTGATTACAACACTGGAGATGTTAAATCAGGGCGTGTGGCGTCTTTCACTTAAAAACATGATCGTGACACACAAGTGACTCCACAAATAGCACCAACATGTTCTTACAGGCCCTCGATCACTGGAGACTGTGCTTAGGCTGCATTAAGGACAGGTGGAGGAGACTCACAACATCCTACTTATAACATGCAGATGTGTTATTAAGCAAGTCTTCAATCATAGAAAATACAAGGTAGCAAAAGTTTATAAACTGTTATTTTACCCTGGGAGTATAGATCATCAGGTTTAAGGGAGGTGGTGGTAGACCATGGGAAAACTTTATAGAGTTGCTAAGTATGATGTCACTTCCAGGTCCAAGATACCTTCTTTCCCTGAGGTTGTTCCCACTAGCGTTAGCAACAGGTTTGATTGACAGTGTTGCTAAGCGCCCGCCTGACGTCACACTCGCTTAGTCCACTTCTTTATACAGGGTATGGGAGGGAAGTGATCATGTAGCTCTGGTTGCTATGGTAATGTGTTAGCTTCTGTTGCTATAAACAGACCTAACAAGGTGGATTTTTGACTGTTTTATGTTTTATTTATGGTGTTAAGTTGAGATAAGGCTACTAGGTGATGAATCTGGTTTTTGAAATTACTTCTTCTAAAACGTTAACTACCCCAAAACATTTTCCGTAGCCTTAACCATTTTCTTCACTTTAAACTAATCCTGCTTCTACATTTAACCAAACCCTAACTTTAAGCATAGCTTGTTTCCAAAGTTAATGACAAATAACAAATGATCAATCTCAGCAGACTGTCCCTCCCGACCATAGACTGTAAAGAATCTAGTCTATGCTCCTGACCCCAACATTCTAGCATTAAGGCAAAATAAAAATACAATTTAAAATTAAAACCTAGAAATGCTAGAAATCAGCCGGTTCATCCTCAGAAGTGACAGCTCTACACAGGGTTGCACACTGTCAGAGTGGTTAACGCTTTTTCATGACATTTTTCGTGTCAATAGAAAAGTTAATAAAAATAAGTTAATATATTGTCCTAAATCAATAAGCACATAAAACAATGTTGTGAAAAAAATAACAAAACTGGTCACCCCGGCAATATCATCCAGCCATACGATGGACTTGGAAAAGTTCATCTCGATTTCCTCTGTGTAAGTAACTTTTTTGGTGGTTGATTGTCTCCATGGAGATGTTATTGTTTTACATAGAATATTCCATAGCTTGGCATTAAACAGAACACCAGTGTAATTACAGGTGTGTGTTTTTTAGCCCAAAAAATTGCTTAAAACATACCCCTCTCTACATCATCCAACCTGTAACTTGGCCTAGAGTTGTCACCTGCTTGTCCCTATGGATGAAGATAAGTTTAATGCCATACAGTGGAACATTCTAGGCAAGTAATAACGCCTCCATGGGCACAAGCAGGTGATTTCTTTCTCTTTCTCTGATGCAGGTAAAGTTGCATCACATTTCATCAGTGTCCTCATCACTCATAGACAGACAGGAGTCCAGCCTCTTGTTCTCTCCAGCACATCTCCCTATGCGGCTCCTTATACACACTCTACCCCATGTAATGAGCTGGGTATCTGCTGGGAAACTGGAGCTGTGACTGAGCCTCCATTCAAAACCAGCGCCGCTCTTGTTTTGCACTCGCACCGACACAAAAGCCCTGCCCCCGGAGAGCCATAGATTTCAGCAGGGTTATTTCGGTCTTTCCGTTCAAGGGGAGGAAATGTAATAATAACAGGAGGGAAAAAGAATACAGTGGACACAGTGGCTGCCTTGACTGAATGCACAAGTGGCAGAGTTGCGGTTTTGTTTTCTTGTATGTATGGTCAAACAAGGTAACATCACTGAGGTTTTGCAAGGAGGCACTTCACATAGTAATTTCTCCTTGTCACATTTTGGGGGAAATAAGCAAAACATTTGAATTTTGAGTATATTGTCTCACCTGCTATGCAAAATATATATATATATATATATATATATATATATATATATATATATATATATATATATATATATATATATATATAAAAAGCTGCGAAAATAACAAACAAAATGAACAAAAAATTACTGTACAATCTTCCCAAACAAGGCAGACTGATATGGGTGAGTGATTCCTTGATGTAAAGTGCTTTGAGTGTCTTGAAGGTTGAGAAGCGCTGTATAAAAATGTGACAATTTACAATTTGCAAATACTGTCTAAGAATTAACATCAGGGTTATTTAAAACAATTAAAAATAAATAAAAAGTCAGGATATTGTATTGCCCACCATCAACTTAAAGTGGAACCCTTACTGTTATATGATGACTGCTTTCCCACACATTGAAGTTTTGTCAAAAAACATTTAGAAAAACATGGTCCTCATGAGATATTTTGTACACTCAGTATATAATACAAACTGCAATAATATCAAAAAACTATTTGTACACATTCTTGAGTCTAAACAAAACCCATGACTTGGCTCACCTGACCTGTTGGATTTGCATGTTACTTGTGCATGACCTGAAAATTGGAGGTCTCAAAGATTTATAGCTTTGAAGCTCACTGTCAGCAGCTGTAAAAATTCCTCGGTTGTGGTCGTCTCATGTAAACATGACTTTGTACTGCACAGAGAGGCCGTGCATTTTGCAATCAGTACATTCATTTACACCTATGAGAAATTACCCAGCCATTACCTCACAAAACATACTCATTGTTGCGCATATTTAAATACAGTTAAATGTTAGAAAAGACAAGTTACAAGACATTTTCCATTGGTAGTTGTCCTATTTAGGCCTATCACTGTACTTATTGCTTCCACCACAGTGTTTGCTCCGCTCTATTCAGATCAATGTGTTGTTGTGTATAGGACTGGAACTGATCTATTGATACTTTACAGTACATCACGCTGGGGATGTTCTACATGTATGTGCAATAGTGGAATCCTCGCTGGTTAACATGGAGACACAATGCACACATTAGCAAACTCAGCAAAATAAGTTTTAAGATTGCTTGAAAATACAAAATGGATTTAAAAAGCATATTTTTAGGAGCCTGTGATCAATACACGTGTTTATAGTCCTGTTTAGGTGTCTGATTTTCAACAAAAAGCTGAGAATAACTAACTTTAAAAAAACAACTATTGCAAATGCTAGATCGCTTATGACTGTAATGTTATTTGAGAGAGACTTTAACAGCACAAACGCGTTGTAGTTCAGGTAAGTCAGTACTTTATGGTCAGATTGTGTTAAAACAAGGGACAGATTAAAAGGCTAACAAGTCACAGATAGAGCAGGGAATGTTGATGACATCAGCTGCAAAGTACCTATTGAGCGTTGCAAAGAGGAGAGATCAGGTCTGTTACTTTTGTGACGATCAGATCAATCCACCGATCTGAAGCTGATCAATGGATGCCACGTCACTCCTGACCTGTCTCAATGATGCCATTGTGGGCGTGGACAGACGTGGTTGTGTTCACTTGGCATCGCAATATTTGAAAATCCATCTAAAGTCCATCTGTATTGGAAAAAATAAATGAAAAAATATCAGAGAGGGTTGAAAAACATCACAGATTTCTGGAGAATCAATGGGCGAAGCTCTAAACTCTGTAAATCTGAGGCGAGATAAATATGATTTTATTTGTAAATCATAGGTTACCAATGAGCTCCTTCGTTTCATGTGTGTCACAGAAAAAAAAACATTTGCTGAGTAAGGGGTATCCACATGAAACAAAACAAAAATCATGCAACTGGATGTATTTTCTTTCCAGTTAAGTAAATTAAGGTGTACGGCTAACAGTTGAAAGAACTTAAAAGCTGTAAGCTTTGTATGGCTAATTTATTGACTCAAGCAAACCTTTATGCAATTTCCTTTTAATGATTTGACAGTAAATCTTACGTAGACTTGTTCATCTTAAGTTATATAGCCGTGAAGGCAACTTATAAGGAGTTATGAATTATAGTATTCTTGCCTTTGAAAATGTTGTATTATAATAGCATTTTTATTGTATTACTCAGGCAGCAGTGCTCTAATAACCTAAAAACAGTGCCTCAATCAGAATCATTTATTGGTAAAATTTATAAAAACAACACAATTGAATTACTCCATGATATGGTTGTATTTAGTCTGTCAAAGCCTATTTTATTTTCGCAAACCACGTATAGTCTCAGAACCACCAGAAAACTGTGAAACTGCCTGTAGGTGTGTGTGGCTTATGTGATGTCAGCTCTTCTCCTCACCTCATAATTCACATTTTTACAAGCTTTTTGTGACCAGGAGCTCATAGTGCAACAAAGGCTGTTCTGCACAGCTGGCTATTGTTAATATATAATGTATTCAACATGTTGGTTCTATCTGATTCTCATCATATGATTTAATATTTAAATTAATTAATTTGACAGTGCACGGAAATGTTAACCTTATAAGACTACCAGTAAAAAGTTTGAACACACGCTTTTATTCAATGTTTTTTTCCTTATTTTATTATTATTATTTTAATTTAATTTAATTTAATTATTAGTTATGTAACTTTTTTCTTTCCCCCATAATTTTATATATCTTACATGAAATATTTGATATCTATAAGTAGAGAATATATAAAATGTAGAAAACGGTAAAAATGAAGGGAAAAAAAACATTGAATGAGATTGTGTGTCGAAACTTGCCTGGTAGATCATATGACAGTAGCTCAGTTAGTACAAACTTTGTCCACTGATCTGAAGATTGGTGGTTTAAATCCCACTGTTGACATAAACATCTTTGAGTGGCCAGATCCACTGACCTACAGGTTGGCGGGGGAATTGTAGCTCCCAAAGATGAATGCTGTCGTTGTGTTCTTGGGCAAGACACTTAACCCGCCTCACCCTCAGTGTCTGTGTACACTGGTGTATGAATGTGAGTGTGTGAATGGGTTCCTTGAAGTGGTTTGATTTGGAAAAGCGCTGTATAAAACTGAGACCATTTACCATTTATGTCATGTGCCAGGTTTTAGCAGATATGCCTGTAAACCCCGGACAGGTAAAATACAATTAACTTAAGTGAGTACTGATCAAGCACATAATTCAAAATAGAACAGTCAAACACAAACTCACTAAAATATCTGCAAACAAAAAAAACCCCCAAAAAACTCAAAGTCAAAAGCATGTACAACTGTATCGACATGTTGAACCAGTAGTTTCTCCTGCAGTTTGTATGTGAGTCTGAGAACACATCAAAGTTATGTTATGTATGTTATCACAGGGAGACTGGTGACTAAATCTCTGTTCTGACTGACAATACACATATTATAAGGTTCACAATGGTCCAGGTATTTTACCAGTATGTGAGGTGATGTTTTCTCAACACAGGTCTGATTACTCTTCTGCAAAGGTGTGGTGTGAATCTTCAATGTTATTTTCAGCTGGGATTTGTGAATTTGTTAACTTTTCTAGTATGGAGTCTGCCACCCGCTCGTCTCCGTGTTATTGCTTTGCCCTTGGAATGTTTACAGTATGGCATAAAACACCTACATTGTATTATTCAGAGTGTTTTTATTGCTCAAAAACACACTGAATGGGATTTTAGCTGGGTGGGGCGAATTGCTGGTTGTCATGGAACTAGATGAAGACATACTGTACCTGTGATTACACCTTTAGACACGTTCAACAGCTTTACGCCTCAGTGAGTAAAATGGTAAAACATTTGCCAATAGAAATAATTGAAGTTGAAGCATTATGTGTAGCCTTTATCAGATATAGAGATAGAGCTAGTGCCATTGGTGCACTTTTCAGCTCCAAAACCATGCTTTGACAAACCACTTCCCAACCAATTACCCTGCCCTTGAGTATTTAGTGATGACAAAGTAGTTGTATTGTCATGGTTTAAATGACAACAGGTTGGATAGCATCTGTGTTGAGTAGCAAACCCCAGACACCAGACACCGATCCGCTATTAGCCTCTTATTGCAGCGTCACACTACATCATTGCTTCATATGCCCGCTGTCTGCTGTGGACCAGACCAGATGGAAGCTCTCCCTCCTCCAAACCAGCTAAAGCCTCTTAAGACGTAAAGCATCATGGCAACAAACAACAAACTGCTCCGGCAACTGCCCCCGCTGCATGCTAATCCCAGACCCCGCCCCCTTTACTGTCGCTGTGGAATCAGTGTGTCATCCTGCACCATGACAGAGAAGTTGACCCTGTCCTTTGGTGTTGTTATGGTCACTGCACTGTATGGAAATAATGCTTAGATGACATATTAGCCTAATGGAGTGACAGTAGCTTAGTTTTTCCACTGATCTCAAGGTTGCTGGTTCGAATCCCGCTCTTGATTTAGACATCATTGGTTGAGCGGTTGACTCCAGCTCTCACAGATGAACGCTGTTGTTGTGTCCTTGGGTAAGACACTTAACCTGCCTCACCCCCTGTGTCTGCGAACACTGGCGTATGAATGACTGAGTGGTTCTTTGATGTAAAATGCTTTGAGTGCCTTGAAGGTGGAAGAGCGCTATATAAAAATGAGACCATTTACCATTTTTCTCCTTCTCTGTGTGATTGATAGTGTTAAAAAAAAATGCTGCTAAATAAAGACTGTCCATTATAAAATTGTTCCACACCTACAGGTTTAAAACAGAAATGTGCGAATACATTGGAGAGTGTCTAAAAATGGATAAGTGCATGATACAAATGCAGAAAGTTGAGTCATATCGAAAGCTTTAAAACAGAAGGCCCTGTCAAACGGATATGCTCAGTCAGATAGAAAAATAGGGCAAACAGAAATAAATAAAGAAGTGATCATGGAGAAAAAAAAATGTAGGCGTATTCATGAAAAAGTTACCATTTCAATGAAGAATAAATAAATACATTTTAAAGATGTATTGACATTTTGGTTTATCCAGGCTTTGAAACAGGTATAAAATTACAATGGCTTGTTGCACCTGCTTGGTTTAAGGTTGCACTTTGTAACTTTTCGTGTTGAGGGTATACCACCTGCTTGTCTCTATGGAGATGTTGTTCCTTTTAGAATGTTCCACAGTATGACATTAAGCATATCTATCTCCATGGTGAAAAGCAGGCACAATAAAAATACATGTTTTCTAGGTATTTTTTTCAATACAAGACAGACAAATTTCAAAAGCAGGCAAAACAACAACTTCTCCATGGAGACAACATTTTTAGTTAGAATATTTATTTCAAACCTGTGCTTATAATTCACATAATAACATAACGGTACAGACATTAATACACATATGCATGGTTTGAAAAGGGGAAAATGCTCATGGAAAACCTCAAAAGTTACATAGTACACCTTACAAATGTTTAATTTGTCTGCAGCAACACATATTTAACAAGTTCAGATGAGGTTTCAAACAGCAGGGAAAAGGTTTGGACTTGTTTGGACGAAAGGAGCATGACATTATATGCTGATTTACACACTATAGTTATTACACTGTATGTCACTGTCACACTGTATTATGCAATTTCGCTACTCCATCAGCTATCAGTTTCAAAAGTTTTCACATTGTTTTATTGATAATTTACACATCTTACAGAGGAAAATGTAGTACTTTTAAAACACATTCCTACATGTTCTGGAGTCATGCAGCTGCAAATATGTGATAACAAACATGCCAGTGACATTCTTGTCCCGACCCCTGGCCTTCCTGAGACATTCCACTCAAATGTTTTTGCATCCGGTGATTCGCACTTGCTCCTGAATGGTGAAAATAAAATAATAATTTGGAAAAGCTGATGAGGCAGTAATAGAAAACAATAGAAAACGTGACGGAGGTTTGTATGAGCTCAGCCCGCCATGTTTTGGCGCCTGCGGTGTTTGTGTCGCTGCCCTGTGGGTTATCAGTGTGGAAGGACTGACTTCCTCCTGCTCCACATATTTCACTCCACACGTTTTGGCTTTATTAAAATGCTCTGATTCTGCAGTTTTAGGAGGTGAGGTTATACTGACTGCGACAAAATGATTGTAGGTGTGACTGACTATTAAATAAATTACTGACGCAAGTTAAAGTGCAGCTATTTTAATTGGTTGTCACAAACGTTTTTCAATTCAATTCAATTCATTTATTTTTGTAACGCCCAAAATCACAACAACAGTTGTCTCGAAGGGCGTTCATGTTTTGGTTGATGGGGGAAACCGGAGTACCCGGAGGAAACCCATCCAGACACGGGGAGAAACATGAAAAACTCCACACAGAAAGGCCTGGTGACCCGGGGATCGAACCAACCTTCTTGCTGTGAGACATGAGTGATGGCACTCAGTCACCGTGCCGCCAAGACACAAAAAACAAAACAACAGGAAGAATCAGACACAACAAGAAAAATCAGACACAACAGGAAAAATCAGACACAACAGGAAAAATCAGACAACATAAGAAATCGGCCAGGAGACCAGACGAGGAGGAGGAGAGCCGGGCGAGGAGGAGGAGAGCCAGGCAAGGAGGAGGTCCAACTGTCATCGGGGCATCTGAAAGAGATACACTCCACAGGGGGAGTGGGACAGGGGACAACATGTGAATAGCATTGCTGATGAGAAAATAGGGCAAAGTAGAGGATAGTGCTCAGGTTGCCATACTTCCCCCAGCTAGTTACTCCTACTGCAGCTTATCTTATCCCGGGTTTTAATAACCCTAACTCCCTCACTAAGTAACCTGGTCATACGCTATACCGAAGAGGAAGGTTTTAAGCCTGGTCTTAAATACAGAGACTGTGGGGGCCTGTTTAACATCAGCAGGGAGTTGATTCCATAGCACAGGAGCTTGGTAACTGAATGCTCTCCCTCCCACTGTACTTTTGGACACTCTAGGAACCACTAATAGTCCTGCATTCTGAGAGCGGAGTGCTCTGTTTGGCTGGTACGGGACAATAGCATCTTGCAGATAGGATGGGGCCATACCGTTTAGGGCTTTGTATGTCAGGAGGAGGACTTTGAATTTGATTCTAAGCTCGACAGGAAGCCAGTGCAGATATTTTAGTACAGGACTGATGTGGTCTCTTCTTTTAGTTCCTGTTAGGACTCTGGCCGCTGCATTTTGGACCAACTGGAGGCTCCTTATAGTACTTTTGGGGCAGGCGGCAAGCAGGGAATTACAGTAATCAAGTCTGGAAGTAACAAATGCATGGATGAGTTTTTCAGCATCGTTTTTAGGTAAAATATTTCTAATTTTAGTTATATTTCGCAGGTGAAAGTATGCGGTTTTACAAGCTAGGTTTATATGGGCTGTGAATGAGAGATTTTGATCAAATAGGACTCCAAGATTTTTTACAGTAGGGCTAGAAGCTATATTCACATTGTCGAGTGAGAATATCTGGTCTGACAGAGAATCTCTTTGACCTTTGGGACCAACGACAATGACCTCTGTTTTTTCAGGATTTAAGAGCAGGTAATTCAAGGTCATCCAGGTTTTGATGTCCTTCACACAGGCACTGAGTTTATCTATTTGATCAGTCTGATTTGGTTTCATTGATAAGTACAGCTGAGTGTCATCAGCGTAGCAGTGAAAATTAATGCCATGTTTTCTGATAATGTTACCCAATGGCAACATATACAGAGTAAATAGGATTGGACCAAGCACAGATCCTTGTGGAACACCACAGGCTACTTTAGAACAGGGAGAGGTGCTCTGGTTTATACTAACAAACTGGTACCTATCTGATAGATAGGATTTAAACCATTTGAGGGCGGTCCCTCTGATTCCAATGTCACATTCTAACCTCTGCAGTAGAATGTTGTGATCAATGGTGTCAAACGCTGCACTGAGGTCCAGTAGGACCAGGACTGAAGCCAGCCCGTTATCAGCAGCTAGTAGTAAATCATTTGTTACTTTAAGCAGTGCAGTCTCTGTGCTGTGGTGAGCTCTGAATCCAGATTGAAATTTTTCAAATATATTATTGTCCTGCAGGTGGCGGCAGAGCTGTTTCACCACAACTCGTTCTAGAATTTTTGAGAGGAAGGGAAGATTAGAGATAGGTCTATAGTTGACTAATTCATCAGGATTTAGGTTAGGTTTTTTCAAAAGGGGTTTAATCACAGCATACTTAAAGGACTGAGGAACGTAGCCATTTTCTAACGACATATTTAATATGTTATGGATGGAATCTATTATTAGGGGGAGGGCTTCTTTGAGGAGTCTGATTGGAATAGGGTCGAGCAAACAGGTTGATGGTTTTGACGACATGATGACTGAGGTAATCTCCACCTCATCAACAGGAGTAAATTTATCTAATATTATTAGAGGGTCCATATGGGATATTGGCATTACAGACTGGATTTGCTCAGAGCTGATTTTTGGAGTAGCTTTGTTAATTTTGTCTCTAATGGTTGTGATTTTGTAATCAAAGAAGTGAAGAAAGTCATCACAACTAATGTTCGAGGGGATAAGAGACTCATTGGCAGTGTGGGAGTTTGTCAGCCTGGCTACAGTGCTGAACAAAAATCTGGGGTTATTTTTGTTTACTTCTATTAGATTTGAATAGTATCTAGTTCGGGCTTTCCGCAGAGCGGCCTTATAAGTGAGCAGGCAGAGCTTCCATGCCTTCAGAGACTGCTCAGAGCGCGAGCGGCGCCAAAGCTTCTCTGTGCGTCTTACATGTTTTAGTAATGCTTCCCATACTTGTCATCTTTACTTGATCATGTTTTGAAATTAGAAAAACCATGCAATAGGTAATCATTTACTACAACTGTCAACAAAATATTACATTTCCAATTCCAAGCAAAGTGAAATTCTGTGGCAGAGTCTGACAAAATACCACTCAATCTACAATATACAGAGATACGGAGATAGCATTGAAAAGAGACAGTTTTATTCCAACATTTTATTTATTTAAACTGTATGGACTTTTAATCCGTATTCAGTTTGGTCAAATCCAGTGGTGAATGAAGTACTCAATTTTGTTACGTAGACAAAAGTACAGACACAGAAGCAAAAAGTTACTCAAGTAAAAGTAAAAATCTCACATGAAAAAAATCTATTTAAGTAAAAGTACCTGTTTAACAATGTACTTTTCGAGAAAAGAAAAAAAAGTATTATAAAAGTGTTAATTTGGTGTGATATTTATTAAAAACTGATACAGGTTTTATTCAACAGTAACAATACAAATCAGTTTCTTAATTTTTTGTATTTTTATTTGCTCAAAGCCTACGCTTGAACTCAAAAATTTTTGTCCGTTTTTTTAAACCCTCAAATCATATGAAAAGTACTTTTTACTTCTCAGTCCTGTTAAAAATGTAGTGGAGTAGAAAGTACAGATAGTGCTCTCAAATGTCATGAAGTAAAAGTAAAAAGTATCCACTGTAAAACGTACCTAAGTAAAGTACACATACTTAAAAAAATGACTTAAGTACAGTACTTTAATACTTTTACTTTGTTTCCTTCCACCACTGGTCAAATGTGACTCTACCTCACTCTGCGTATAGTTTTTCAGTTGTCCAGCTGTATTGAGAGTGTGCTTCCTGTGTCTCCAATCCTGTTTTTCACAACACAATCACAGCCCTGTATGTGCGTGTGTTTGTGTGTGCGTGTTTTTTTCCATACAGGACACAGAGGAGAGAGAGTAGCTGTTTAGCAGTTCAGGGAAACCGCCGTCATTTCCTTCCTGTTTCCTCTTTTGTGTTCCCAGTCTCCTGCTCTCTTCACCACACCTGAAAACACACACAAACACACTGATACAGGTGCATCTGCAAACACATGAGACACTTGAAAGGTGCAAAGAGTTGAGGTGGAATAGAGTTCATAAAACAGGTCACCACAAGACACGTCTTATTTCACAGGTTACGACAAGCTAAAGTGTGCAAAGTAACACAACAAAACATGAAAGTAGAAATAAAAATCCATAGCAGTCTTGTTTTCTCTTTTTTTCGTATACTTTCAGACAGGTTAACTGACAAAGAGGAATGTGTTGATGTCATACTCCCAGATGAACAATGACCATGAAATATCCAAAAGGTAAATGACAAATGTTGAACCTGATCATTTCTATTAGTGACTAGACCCAAGAACTCACTGTACTACAACAAAAATCTGCATTGAAACTATATTCTTTTTAGCTGCCCCCGTCTGTATTAAACATAATTGGATTATTGATTGTTGTTGACTGTCTTCTGAAACACCACAGTTTATTTTGCTTTCAGAATAAGGTGGGTGTGTCTTTCATCAGTACTACATAAACTTAGTACAAATATTAATGACTTCACAGTCCTTTCGACAGGAGCTGACTCAGCACATACTTTTCAAATGCAGTGGGACAGGTGCAGCGGGTTTGTGAGACTAGCTGGAGTAGACTGGCTGCATTGTGAGCTCAGCTGATGCCTGCTCCTGGATCTGCTCCTTGTTTTCACTCCTCTAATGACACCACTGACAATCGTGTTTACATGTCAACAGAAATGGACAATGCTGGTATAAACAACATCTGCTTTCTAGTTTTTTTTGTTGTTTTCAGGTTAAGCCTCTGTCATTAACATGCACGTATTGAGATATTATTTGTGTAGTTTTAGTTTTGGGCTGGGCCTTGAGTATTACTTGGGTACAAAATAATTATATAACTGTTTGTTGCACAAGACTTGGGAAAAATGGGTATATTAAAGGGCTCATATTACGCCATTTTCTGATCTATGTTATAATGTTGTGTACTCATCACAAAAGTACCTCGAGTTGTGTTTTGTTTCATTCACACATTTAACACACAAATCCTGCATATTTAGGTTTAGTTCTCAAAACACTCCACCTTGTTCCACTTTCTGATGTCATGTGATAATACAGGAAGTGCTCCACTGTGTTTTTAAACTCCATACACCTTCACTGGAATCATTTCGATTATTTCAGCCCTGGAATTGCCAATCTCTACTGAACAAATGAAAAGGTAACTCTTTGAAAACAGTTTCATGACGTCACAGGGTGGAACAGAGCATTTTGAACTTTTGAAATGTAGACAGACTAATAATTACTTAAACATGTGTGAATGAAACAAAACACACCTCCGGGTATATTTTTTGATGAAGCAATAACATTGTAAAAAAAAAAAGAAGATTAATAAGCTGTAATATTGGACCTTTAATTAAAAACAGCACATTTAGCACAAAATTTTGTTTTGTAAATCAGAAAACGTGTTACTGCCAATGTCATTAAACAAAGTTCACACAGAACGGATGTGCTTCAGTGACATCGTGTAACATAAACACGGGTGATCATCCCTTTGTTTATACCTGTACACTCACTTGGCAAAAAATAGCTAACCAAAATAAAGACAGAACAGAATGATGATGATGTTTCAAAGAGCCACTGCTAGTTTTGAAGTCTTATATAATCCACATAAACAGTATTTGTCTATTAGAATAAACTCAAAGAGCTTATGGGCGTGCACTCTGCAATTATTAGTATTGCAACTGAAATTTATTACTGACAGATTTTTGGAGACAAATATGCTCAGGAACGCACCCTTCTTTTGACTTAACCTCTAACCTGTTTGTGATCCAACCCACAGTACAAAATAATTACCCTTCACCCATTCAACCAGGGAACTTAGCTAGAGAAACCCAATAAACACGTTCAAGTTCAAAGAAGCCGATCAGAATGGTGTGAGAACCACAGCCTTGTTGTGATGCCAAGGAGCTCAGGGATAAAAGGTGGCCTTCCTCAGATCCTGTTGCAATCCGTGTCCCAAATATTTGAGACAGTTCTGGCTGCAGACCACCACCCACCTGCACCTTCAAGCAGGCTCCACCATTGTTTGGCTCTCCTCCACCCACAGGTCTCTTTGGTAATACACTGCAGGCATCACGGTTATAAAAACAAGATAGAAGTGGATTTTGCAACAGTTTACAATACCTTTTGAAACCAAGCTCTTTACCACCTTTACTAACATAAAAGGAACAGCAAAGGGAACATTTATTATTGAATATTTTCTAGAAAGTAAAATGATTTAAAACAAGCGAGGAACATGCTGTTTGAGGCGCAACCATGCCTGTCCGGCCTGTCCACCCTACTACCTCGATCCTGCAAAAGTGACTGGAATGCACTAACTCATAGCTGGCATGTCTCCAGTATAGATTAACAAGATAAAAGAGGAGGAATCTACAGGCTTTTCAAAGACAAGAGGCAGAAGAGCAGAGAGTGCAGAGGAAGGCAAAAAAAATAACTAATTCCAGGAACTCAATTCATAAACCCCTTCAAGTAGGAGTGGGAAATATGCCAGGATAATAATATGCTTTTTGTATCTTTTAATGTTCCGCTAACCATGAGCAATCTTCTTCTTTAAGAGCTCACACTTCACTGCAATCCACTGGTCACTCAGAGCATGACAGAGGCTGACCAATAGGAGAAGTGGGTGAAAGCACTGAAATACAATGCAACAATCAAACTCCAGACCGACCGATGACAGAGATGACTTTTCCATGGCAGTGCCCGACTATGGAGTCACCTCCCTCTGCCTGTCAGATCCTCTCAATCTTAAAAACAGTTTAAGACTAGACCGAAAGCCCACCTCCTTTCCCTTGCATTTAATACTACCTAGACAGGATATCCAAATGTTTTATTGTTATTTGGCTATGTATCTCTATATTTGTAGATCTTTTAAATAATTGTTTTTATTTATTTATTTATTTTATGGACTAGGTAAAAAATAAATAAATAAATAAATAAATAAATAAATAAATATATATATATATATATATATATATATATATATATATATATATATATATATATATATATATATATATATATATATATATATATATATATATATATATATATATATATATATATATATATATATATATATATATATATATATATATATATATATATATATATATATATATATATATATAAAATTTTATTTTTTTTACCTAGTCCATACCTTCAGGTGTCACAGGTTGGTGGGAGCTTTAGGCCAAAACAGAAACCAGTTTCCAGGACAATAAACGTGACCCAGTTCCCAGCTATAATGTATATTCTTATTTCTTGCCATGTACATTTATAGATTTGTTGCCATGTGCATTATGCCGTTAGATACAATTGATTTTGTGATCTCAATACGAAACTGCACTGTTTTTGCTTGACCGCACCTCTGAAGGGAAGTGTACATTAAATTCTCCCACCTGCAACCTTCTTAGTGAAGTTGCTTATAACACTGAAAGTGCAAAAGGAAGAAAGCAGCATTGTGTTCAAACAGGGTCAGCTCCACAGAAATGTCCTGTTTAGATTTTTGAACCATTTCTAAGGTCAGCCTCTCCATGTTTGGCAGAACATCACACATTTCCATTATACGTCTTACGATGCTATAGACCTGAAAGGATGCTCTGCTGGCTATAGTCCCACAATGCTTTGTTCTAAGTATTCTTTGTTCTCATATATAGCTTTATCAATAAGAACTGCAGGTGTCCGGCCATAACCTCTTTTCTGAGCAAATCATATTCAAGATCAATCAGTTCAGAATTCTCTTTTTTACTTTGTTCATATATTTGTAGTCAAAGTAGCTCTGGATCAGATTTACATTAAAGCCCCACTGTGTAACTTTTTAGCAAACAATAAACGCATGTTTGTTCATGTGTTCATTGCACTGAACAAGACAAAAAACAAAAAAATGTGTCCTTACTGTGAGCAGGCGTCTATCTCCACAAACCTGACTCTTACTTAAAACTTGCATCTCCATGGAGAAGTTTTGTAAGTATAGGCTTTAATTTTATATGTCATGGAATCGTGCACGTGACATAAAATATAAATACCACACATGCCACCTTCAGAAAGTTACAGGGTTGCTTTAATTAATGAGATGGACATCGAAAATGCCCCTCCTATAATCTGTGCTAAGAGGATTGTAGGCTGTTGTCATTGGAAGTAATTAGCACAGTGTCGGCATGGTTACTTTTATGTGTCTGATATTTAATGCAAGAAGAATGAGATAAACACAACAGCATAGTTTCAAAATGACATTTGAAGAAGCAAGTAGGTATTTTGCATGACAAATGAGACTGACAACAATGGCATTTCTCTGGAAAGGGCATCAATACAGCAGAAGACCATTTTCCAGATATTATCCACAGTGGGCATGGGGCAATTTGGTGCAAAGGGGAACGTAGGCTCATTACAGTCTGTGGATAAAATTGGATATGAGTTGCTTGCTGGCAGAGTGGGTGGCCACGGGGCTTGTGCTTTCATTTTTTTTGCTTTATCACGTTGATCCAACAGTGTAAGAGGGTTTGCGTATTACTTCAATTACTGAACGGATGAAGTAATAAAAGTAAAATTATTGCTGAAAATAAAATGCTATTGGGAAACACAACACAATAACTTGCTTGACGCTTGATTGCGTGCTTCAAAACAAAAAATATATAATACAGTTCAACTCTATTTGAACCCGCTGAAGCTATGAATGAGAACTGATAAATGGAAGGAGGGAAATGTAGAAGACAAAAGTAGGTCAGGTGCGTTTGTGTGCGTTGAGAGCAGCATGTGTGAATTAGCATGAAGGAGCTGTGCAGAAGGCAAATACATGATGAAAGGAGGTTTACATGGCCCTTGAGAAACACACTCTTGGGATGTGAGACAATGATATATTAGAATGGCAATGCCCACCAAGGATTTCTTTGTGCAGTTACTTATTAGCATAGTACTTATGTGGATGTTTGCTGATGCAAAAGCAGACGTGGTTTGTTTATAAATCCTCGCTATAATGATTCTTTTTAGCCCACTGTGTGAAATATATGTATGATTTTGATAACAATTCAGATTAAGGTAGTAAGGTAATGTTTGACGTTGATACAAATATACTTAAGGTTATCTGGTTTTACCTTTTATTTTGTAATTCAATCAATGGACACACTTAAAAAGAGACTAAATATGCAGAGCTTCAAATGAATGTGTTAAAAAGATACAAGGCTTTGACAGTTAGACCATGACCCAGAGAACGATCAGAGGTGCAGAGCTAGATATGAGAAAAGACTGACAAAGCGATGAAGCCTCTGCAAAGGTGGTGCTGGGGTGGAGGAGGGCTGTGTCAGCTGGACAGCTGACTGGAGGAGTGAGAGTAGAGTTTAAAACATGTTGGCTGAGAGCTTATCAGCTGGTGATGAGTGCTGATGGGTGGGACAGTGATGAGCGATGAGTGAAGATAGGCCCAGAAATGAGCTTGTACAGGTAAAGGAACTGAATTGCGTAAGGTTAACTAGGAGTGAGACATAAAACCATACCATGTAAAAAGATGAACAAGAAACACCAAATTTATGTAAAACTATCCATGGGTTTCAGAATGATATAAAAGCACAGTTGGCATAGTGATTGGCAATTTACAACAAAATATAACATCTTTTGAAGGGGAAAAAGTCACAAAACTGTTACAAATAACAGGAAGCTGAAACAATGAATAACCCAAATATCAGTAATGCAGTACTTAGTGTCATTGGGTTGTATTTTTACTTTGAACTGCATGTCATAACCTGCCTAATAAAACACTGGTGAGAATACGGCCTTGTCTTTAGTTACATGGGCCTCATTGTTGTCTCATACAAGGCTTCATCCTGCCCAAACAGCACTGGCCTCTGTCTTATCTGTGCAGCTGGAAAAAGAAACAGGCTTTTGCAGCATTTGTGTTGGAGAATCCAGTGCTCGGCTTTGAAAACACACATCACAGAACGCTGTTTAAAAATACACCCGGCACAATCCTGAGCAGTAGGAGCTGTGTGCTGTGGGAACAAGGCTGGATGTGGCTTTGTGGTCAGCGGGGTTCAGGCTCTATTCCCTGCTTTGGGGATTCTCTATTGCAATTTGTCTGACAGAATTTTTTTTTTTTGTTTGACCCAATAGTAACACATATAATTATAATAAAATATATATTTATAGACCGTACAAAAAATGTCCCAACTTCTGCACAAGCATAGAAGTATTATAAAAGAATTGTATTTGGTGATATTATGCTTAGTAAGATATTATGGCAATTGATTTCACCAAAATATTGTCCTTGGTAGAATATTTGCTCCATGCATTTTTCTGATTGGCTAATCCATCTGTCGGTCACACCCATTTGAACTCAGACTATATGTCTTTGTAAAGGTCATAATGACTTGACTATCCAGGCTACTGCTCATAAACTGCAGTCTACCACCAAATATAGCATTTTTAATAAAACAAAGAAAGACAGAGCTCCTGCAGTCATATGAGGAATGTCCTATTATTTATCAAGTTCCTGTTAAGGATAATGGACAGGATGAACTTTCAGACAATGTGCCATGATGATGATTACACAAGAGTGCCATCATTACAGCCCTATGTAAAAACGCTGTTTTAATTAACCAATAATTATATTGTAAAATGTCATCATTTTAATTCTTATAGGAACATAATGAAGAAGAAAAAGAGACATTGAAGTATTTCATAATTATATGATTGTAATGTGGTTCATCCCCTCACTGTAGACGGCAAACATTTTGTCTGGATTTGCTGCAGTTTTTCTTATACATGTTTTTCGTCTAATTTGGACGTAGTGAATAGTTTTATTAACATTAGACATAACATCTCAGTGGCTGGTGCATCAATCCCTCAGAGTCCTCTGCTTCTCGCCTTGTCCTATTGTTCTGCTGAAGGCCTGCTTCAAACATCTGGGACATAAATAGCTCGTCCAGGGCTGTAAACAGGAAGTCCAACACTGCAGTCTGCTCTGGGCCAGTGCCATTTCTGTGGCTCCATCTGACCTTCCATTTGTTTCTTATCTCCACACGTCTCATTGGTTATTATTCATGACTAACTGTGTCGTCTCACTGTATAATACTGTCCAGATCAGCTGACCCAGACACTGACCAGTCTACAAAGGCGCCACTCTCTCCTAAACTTTCCAAAAAATCCACTCAAAAGTTAACAGTACCTCCTCGTGAATGATAATGACTGATGGGCCAGGATTAATTCAGGGATCACCTTTGAAAATATTTGCACAAACTGGACGAGAGAGTGGAAGATGGAGAGGAGTCTGCTGGGGAAGTGGAGTGCTTTGTTTACTTTCGATCACTGACAGCCAATCAGAGAAAGTGTACTGTTCTATTAACACGCACACACGCACAAACGAGCAGACGATGTTCTTAGCTGTGGCAGTCAGGGATCATTAGTACAATCTGTTGAAGTTTGCATAGTTGTCACAAGATTTGAGCAAAACGTCTTTTTAGCTTTCCAAATAACAGCATGTTTTATAAGGTGTATGGAGCAGCACTGACGTCCAGTGAGTCATCTTTCGCTTTTTGAAATATGGGTATGTGACAAATTTGTTTACGTCTCAACTCTCTCTCTCAAGTATACAGGGCAGTCGGCGGGGATAGGGGGTAGGTGACAACTGAAATTTTCTGAACAATCATATGAAAAACTAGTAAATTTATACATTATAGATTTACAGCAGTTCTTCTTCTTGGGTGATAATGCCGCTCGTGTTACTACCACTGAACACTGAACTGGATCAGAGTTCACAAACATTTTATTACTTATTAATTATTTTACTGTTATGTTAATTGCAATGTTTCTTACGTCATTTGAAACACTTAAACTTGGGCAGACACTACCTCGTCACTATCGCTAATTGCTTACTTATAGGTTTGATTAGGCAAATTTTTCATTTTTATTGGATTGACGTGTTCTAATTACTCTTGCATTGGAAAAAACAGATGGGAAATTCTTCGAGATGCTATGACATATAAACTTAATTGACATTCAGAACAGCAAGTATGTTTTTTGATGAGTAATGCATTCTTTATATGCACATGACTCAATGAGGGATGCCCATACTTTTGGTGAGCGTTGACGGTGACAAAACCAATTAGAACACGCCACTCCTTCTATGTCATTTACACGGCATGTGCACACCCAGACGAGCGCACACCACCCATGCACCACCCGACCCGCGGCAGCCTGCTCAGCACCTCTCCCTCCAAATCCTCCTGGTCTGTTAATAGCACCAACGGAGGAAGTCACACACTCAGACTCCGGCACAACTCTGGCTCTACTTGGCCCGCACACCACACAGCTATTTCAGGATGCCGGCTGCTGACAGGATGAATGCCAGTACAAGAAGGCAGACACAAGCACGAGATTCCCAATTTACATTCTGTACTTGGTTCATCTGGAAAATATCTCCAGTGGGGTGTGAATCAAAGGGATTCTTTTGGATTCAGAAAATAAACTTGTTGCCAGTGATTTTGGTAATGTCAAGTTTTAAAAAATGTGTTCAGACTTCAGAGACAACCAATTACATTTACGTCACTGTTATGTTTCCTTGAATTGTGATGAAGTAAACAATTATACCAAGAATTGTTACTCAACATGTCTGGTATAATGCATAACTTTAATTAAATTTTTATGTTTTGTAAAGAGTGTTTTGTAATTGTGCTTTAATGCTTTATAGAGGGTTAATAAACATAGAGCATTTACCCCTGAACTATAAGATCCCAGGTACCCTCTGTTGGTTTGCTGTTGGTCTGTCAAAGTGGGTCAGGTTGCTGTACCTTCAAAATAAAAATAAAAAATAAATATAGTGGACAAATTTGTAAAAATATAATTCAACGTTTTTGTATTCTATTATAGATATGTACCTTCATTAAAAGTTCATTATGAATTTTGTCTCTATGGAGATCTTATTGTGTTGCTTGGGATGTTCCTTAGTCTAGCTTTAGACATATCGAATGTCGAATATGCATGGCAACTGGTGACACCTGCAATTAAAAACATAGATAAATAGATAATTTCATTTCCATCAATGCCGAAATGTATCAAAATAAAAGTAGTAAAGTACTGTGCTTAAGTCAAATTTGCAAGTATCTGTACTTTACACAAGTTCATTTTACAGTGCATACTTATTACTTTACTTCACTACATTTCTGTACTTTCTGCTCCACTACATTTTTTAACTGGACTGAAAAGTAACAGTATTTTTTATTATTGCTTGAGACCTGATGAAAAGGCTGAGGAGTTTATTTTTTGACACGTTTGTAGTTTGAGCAAATCAAAATCAATGTACTTGAAGCCTTTTAAGACCGCAAAATACTTTTACTTTACTCTCTAAGTATTAAACAGGTACTTAAACACTTTTACTTAAGTAGATTTTTTCATATGATACTTTTGCTTTTACTTGAGTATTTATTTGCCATGGTCTGTATACTTTTACTTAAGTAACAAAGTCAAGTACTTCTTCTACCACTACATTTCTACAGTACAGAAAAATAATACCTCAAGTGAAAGGTTACCTCCTACCTCGAGTAATTAGCCTCTGGTCACATTCACTGAGTGCGTCCTTGCAGGGATCCTAATCTTGACCTCACTAAGCCGCCCTGGTTGTAGAAGGTGTGGTAATTTTAGCTTATATGTCCTGACGTCTCCCTGCTCCTGGAATAAGGACCACAAGACACTGACCTGAAATAAGCTTCAATGCACAGAACACAGAGTATTTCACAGCTTCTCCGCACTGGGCAGGTCTTCCCAGAAACACATTCATATTAGTGTGCAACCTAAAGGGTCAGGCTGAGTCACAGTTCTTCACACAGTTATTAGGATTTGTTCATTTATTCTGAAAATTCCACTAATACTTTGAAATTTGTGTCAGGGTAGTTTGTTTAGGTGCCCCCCCATCTGCCTTTTGCAACACTAACACTCCTCTCTGGAATGTATTATGAAATTGCTGTATTTGTGTTACCATGAAGAGCAGAATTCTCTGGAAACTGGCTCCTATACAAAAATGTGATGAGTGTTAACAGTAACTACAAGTAATCTTTAGCCATAAGGTTAAGGAATACTTATTTATTTTGTATAATTCAGTCCATAGCCATTTATGTGATGCATGAAATATATTTATATTTTATAACAAAACAGCAGTGACATCATATAACATTTCACAACATTGTAACATTATGGTTACACTGATGATGAGTTGGCTTTGGCTGATGTTTTGTACTTACTATTGACATCTAGTGTTAAATGTGGATATTACTGTCCGCACTGTCTGAACAGCTATGGCTGTATTTCAAACTGACTCAGCACAGTCACATGTGTTCTTTTTATTAAAATGTCTCCAGTGTGCTTTGCCTTTGCATTTTTCCATACAATTAAGAATTCAGTTTTGTATTTTGCACTTATATTTATCATTTTGACTAAAGTTGTCAAAAATCAGATGCTAATTGATACTACAACTAGTATTGAAACTAGATACACATTGTAGCAAGTACTGATATTTATTTTTTTAAAATAGCTTTTTTCAAATGTGACATTTTTTGAACAGTTTCAGAATGATTTGACGATATCATGACAAAATGGCATCAAATATGGAAACATAAGCCATATTTTATAGGATCCTGACAAAGAACAAAATGGTATGTACATGAGAATATATCCTACAAAACATTATTTATTCTGATTGTGAGAGTTGTCAGTAATAATGTTTTCACAATACTAACATTTCAAATTCAATTATGATACTAAATGATAGGATCAATACTAATACCAACCATAATGATAATAAAATATCCAAATTTTCTTTATGTTGAAGTAGTCTGTGTAATCCCTCAGTGTTCCAGGTATGACCCATAGCAAAAGAAAAATTCAATTCTTTCAGCCGGACATAGGTTTTAGAGTCAAGATGTTTCGTCGTTCATCCCAGCAACTTCTTCAGTTCTGGTCAGATTGCTGGTGAACAGTGAAGTAAGTGTGAACTGTGCCACACTTAATGTACAAACAGAAGCTGTTAACAAATAGGTGTATTAGTTTCAGTGTAGTTTGTTCCTCACTTCAAACAGTTATAAGGCAGTGTCCACCAGTAATCTGACCAGAACTGAAGAAGAGGCTTGGATGAGCAGCAAAACGTCTTCACTCTAAAACCTTTGTCCAGTTGACAGAGTTGAATTATTCTTTTGTTATGGGTCATACCTGGATGATTGAGGGATTACACAGACTACTTCAACATAAAGAAAATTATCAATTTTTATTATCATTACGGTTGGTATTGGCATCGCTCCTATCATTTAGTATCAAAATTGAGTTTGAAATGTTAGTGTCGTGAAAACACTATTACTGTATAAACTGTATTTTGTTGGAACTTTTCTCATGTAAATACATGTACATACCCTTTTGTTCTTTGTCAGGATTCTATAAAATATGGCTTATGTTTCTATATTTGGTATCACTTTGTCATGATATCGTCTCTGCATCAGAAACCATTATGCACTTCCACAACCCAAACACTCTCTTGTCTGTGGGTTTCAGTAATCACCTCCTGCAGCTGAAAGAGACGAGGTACCGACTGGAACAAAACTCCAGACTATAATTAGTGCGTCTGTATGTTTGTTCCAATGAAACATTTGTGGGGGAGGTACACTGATCATAGGGCACATTTCAGCATTGCTTACAGTGCACTAGGGTAAATAAAGAAGTGTCAATGTTTCTCAATGTCAGTAATTTAGTTCTGTGAAAGTGAAAGCAACACTAGCATTGTGCTATTAAAGATAAACTAAAGTTTCCCTTGTCACTTTCCCTCTACCATGGTAAGACTTTTTGTCATATCACATTGCACTGGGGAAAAGTATTTACAGGATGAAGGTAATTACCCATAAAGAACTGAGTGCAAATTTGCATCACTCAAACCAGAGACTGTATAAAGAATGGACTAAAACAATATGATGTGACCCACAGCGTTTGGCTCCAGTCAAATGAAGCTCATTGAGGCTGCAGTTACAGGGGCCAATTTGGAGCCAAGTTCCATATTTGGAATTCCAATTGCGAGTAACATAGCAACCAAAGAGCCAATCAGGAGTGAGGCTGTTGAAGTTAACTCTCCTCCCACCCACACCTCTGGTTTAAGAAGGAGTGGGTGTTTACAAATGCTCTCAATCAAATTGCCCTGATTTGTCTGTTATTAATGTTCATATCTTGATTTACGGACACAAGAGCAAAATAAAGATACCAAAATCATGATGTCAAATAAGGAGCCTGGTAGCAGCAGTGACAGAGAGAGGGGTGTTTTTCAATGTAAAATGAATTGGAGCCAGAGTCATTGGAGCTGGAGGCGTGCTCGTGCTCATTTCCTATTTGGAACGTGGCGGCTAACAGGTTAGCTATGTACATTTATATGTACAGTCTATGACTACGAAATACCACAGGATATCATCTAGTGCATTTAGTCTATTTATTTGAGGTTAAAATCAGATGCCCTTCCTAACTTACTCAAATGATCTTGATTTGAGACCATCACAGAGTATACTGTGACCTGGGAGAGGTAAGTGGCTAATATGAATAATTACTATACAGTATACATAATTACATAAACATTATCATGAGCACATCATTTGTATAACATACTTTAGTGTTTTTTTATATCTATTCCATGTTGTTCTCAGTAAGATCTTACATGCTATTTAATTATTCACAATTTAGTTTTAAATTTTTCTGATTTTCAGTAGAACTGATGAGTAATTCTACCTCTGGTATTACTCAGATCCAACACACACTGAGCTCAAACAAAACACAGGAAGCAAGTTGGAACTGAACAATGATTTCAACTCACACTGACGGTCTATTCCCATCAGTTTTACTTCTGTTTCCTGGATGTGCTTGTTATGTGTTCTGTGATTTGGGAGAAAGTTTAATGCCCTAACCCATAAAATAAGTAAATAAATCTTCCGTTAGCGCATGGCACAATATGATCTTCATTTGGTTCATGTTAGAGTTGCCAAATGTAACTCCATTAAAGATTGCATAAATAAATTGGAAACAGCAATTTTTTTCAGCGTGACTAATATGATTTCCCAATTCTTCTTCAAGCAACTTCAGTTCTTGTTAAACCCTGAATTCTTTTCAGTTCTCACCCCAAACCTATGAGTAATGCATATCTCAAATACTTTGAGAAACGCCTATAGCACTAATTATATCTGTTTGCTAAATATTATAGACTTTAAAGGTACATTTGTGAGGTGAACTATTGGTGTGTGTGAACTATTGATACTTTGCAGCTGATGTCATCAATATTCTCTGGGAGGGTAAAGCTAACTGGAGGCACTGCTCTGTCAGAAGCTCTGTTACTCAAATTAGAACATTAAGACTTTTCATTATAGCATCAGGTTCAAGTTCAAGTTCAAAATTTTAGGATTGTGACAACTCTACTTAAAAAATGATATTTTTTTAGTTATTAAATATTTCATACCACACACTACTTCATTTTAATTGTAATAGTAATTTCCATTCATTCGATCATCCCAATTAACTTGGTATTAAATATATTTAAAAGTAATCTGTTAAGAGTGATACTGCACCACCCTCATCAGCAGTGAAAAGTAACAAGTAGTGAAGTATTGTGCTTAAGTTTAGGTATCTGTACTGTACTTACATACATTTTTACAGTGGATTCTTTCACTTCTCTAAATTTGAGAGCAGGTATCTGTACTTTTTACTCCACCACATTTGTGAACTGGACTGAAAAGTAAAAAATATTAATATCATTACTTTTAACGCACATTTACATTTAACAAATTAACAACACTTGTGTTAAATACTTTTATTTTTTACTCATAAAATACAGTTTTTCAATGAGTACTTAACTTTTTACATTTGTATCTGCACTTTTACCACAGTAACAATATTATGTACTTCCTCCACCACTGCCCCCTGTAAAAGAAAATATAATTCTACAAATGGTTTGTTGCATCATGTTGTTGTAATCCAGCAGAGTTTATTATGACCAGCCAAAACCTCACTGTCCACTGAAGCATTCATTTGACAAGCCTATCCCAAACACGTTTTGGTGAGGAGATATTCAACAGGTATTTCAGACTGGATCATGAGACACAGAACGAGGAAAATGAGATGATGAGAATTATTTTGGTGTATTTTCGTGTTGTGTCTTGATCTATTCAGATTACACTCAATAAATCTAAACCAAAAAATAAAAATAAATCTGGCTTTGTGCAGTGAGTGATGCAATGGTCTGAAATCAACAGGCTTTAGATTTCACTGAAGGGGAGGCAGCAGGATACAAGAACAAAAGGAGCTGGTACAGTATCATCAATCATTCATACATTATAGAGTTCTATGAGATTTGAACAGTGTGCAAAGATGAACTAGGAAAAAGGTCAGCCTAAAGCTTGTATTAAAATGTTTTGAGTTCTGCCATAATCAGTCTAGACATATTTGCACAAATGGGCACTTGACGTGATGCACATTTTTGGTGTTATCACTTTAATTGACTTTCTAAATAACATTTTTCTTCTTCCAAAATTAAACTAAACTGTGCACAAATATGTATTCTATAAATTAAATATATTTTAAAATGAAGTCCTGCATCATATTTTAGTATTTTAACAAAAAACACCAAAATGTCCTGCTGTGTAACTAACACTTCTCTTATGTCAGAGTCAGGTCATAAAGGAGTTGACATATTTAATAAAATGACACCTTTATCTCTAAAAAGATAAAAGCAGTTTAATCCTGTAACCCAGAGGGTGTCCTGCGGCTTGACATGAAAAATCACATATTTAAAAAGACATTTACACAAAAAACAGAAGTAGCTCAACTGATGTTTATGCACCAGGACGAGCTCAGGGTTTAATATTAATATTTTAATGTTATTCCATCTCATGTTTTGTGTTTTAACTTGTGTACAGCACTTTGGTCGACTGTGTTGTTTTTAAAGTGCTTTATAAATAAAGTTGGATTGGATTAATATACAGGTCAAAATGAATAATTGCCATTTTCTTACTTTTGAAAAACAGGCACCATTTTAATGTCCTGCGGTGTGACAGCTGTATTTTCTAAAATAAATAAATAAATAAATAATAATTGTTAAAAAGATATTCTTTAAGCTTGGACAATCATATACTTAGGAAACTAACACTAGAGACATATCAATTATTTTAATATAATTTTCTAACATGGAAAATTTGAAACGTCTGTCCAGTGGGGTGACAAGAGAGTCACACCATAGGACACGTTAAAATGTCTCAAATTAAAAGAGTTACACAAATATGTTTCATTTTGCTTCGAAGATGTGTCACACCGCAGGACAGGAAAAAGGCATTACACCTACAAATGTCAAGTATCAAAATTAAGTTTCATTGATTGATGAAATTGTGATGTTTCATATCATAATAATTTGATAATATGACGTCCCTGTACTTAACCACTGTGTTGCTTTTACATTAGAAATTCCTTTGGGAGTTTGTTGAGGAATTATTTAAAAAGATATAAAGGTAAGATAATATGTTTACATGGTGAATTAGTCTATTTAGTTTAGTCAGTATTTAAAACCTGGATACATTACAAATGCATGAGGCAGAGTGGTTAATTTTAGTTTCTATCAGGCTTATTGTGTCAAGTGGTAAGTGCAAATTGCACAAGAGAAAAATAATGTTTGTTTGTGTATGTATCAGCCATGTGACTGTAACTGCCCATTATCCAGCTCAATTGAAGCTTTCATAACTGCTATCTGAGGCTCCTAAAATGTACAGCTTTAAAACATGCTTAAAAAGTGCATTAAACTGTATTGGGACGTTGAAAGCGTGGTTTGTACAGTGAAAATTTTGGGGATGTATTATTGGCTGAGTCAGTTTCTAAAGCCAAAATTAGATATAACTGATGTAGAAATGTTAGTCAATCCCAGTCCCTTATGGCTGTGCATGTCCACTTTGATTATAATCCCAGCACGGACAGATGCAGCCAATGTGATGACCAGTATCCAAGTGCACAGCTGCACTCAATCAGACTGCAGTATAAACAAAGGAAACATGGTGGAAAAGCCAGAACTAATCAAAGAAGAATCCTTCATCTGTTGGCTGTATCTCCAAGTCACGCGTTTTGAACACTAGAAAGTACAATGTTTCTAGGGATTTATTGACTGTTTACATTTCTGCATACCAGACTCAAATGCATGAACACGTGACTATCGTGTTGGTATTATGTTGGTGTTTATCTACTGATCTGAAGGTTGGTGTTTCGAATCCCACTCTTGACCAACAAACATCGTTGGTAGAGTGGTCAAATGCTCTAACGCACAGGTTGGCGGTGCGATTCCAGCTCCCACAGATGATTACTGTTGTTATGCCCTTGGGCAAGACACTTAATCCTATGTGTGTGAATGGGTTCCTTGTAAAAGCGATGCGAGTGCCTTGAAGGTAAAGCACTGCATAAAAATATGACTATTTACCATTTGTCTCCATGAAGATATTATTGCTTGGCATCAACACAACCATAACATCTACTTAGATACAACATCTACCAAAGTCTCTAATGTAGAACCTGATTTATTTTTTATTATAATCAATTACTTTTCAAAGCATCTAGTTGTCTCGGATCATGTGTTTGTTTGTTTATTTTATGTCCTAGTCAAGAACAAAACCACTTTTCTACCACTATACCCCTCAATGATGCACAGTGTTTTTAGAGAAGAGAAGGAGAACAGGTATGGAGGGAGAAATGAAAGACAAACCCCTGTGACATGATCCCTGCTGTCAGAATACCCCGGGGGAGAGTGCAGGTAAACGGGGGTCAGCTGGAGGTCGGGTGAAGTGTTTTGAAATATGACAGTGTTAACTAGGCCCTTTAAGATTAAAAAAAAAAGAAAAGAAAAAAAAGTGTGATTTCTGAAGAAAGTATAGAATAAATGATAATATTGAAACTAACCTATGCCACTGACATAACAACCCTAAAACAGGGTTATAAAAATGATTCTAAATGTGCAATATTGTTCAAAACTTGAGCTGCAAGAAATAAGTAGCAGAATAAAACCTATATACTGTCTACAATTAGTATTAGTCATAGAACTTGTTAATTCAACCTTCTACAGCTCAAATCTTATCATAGAACAAAAAGATAACAGAAAATTCCACTCCAAGAAGTACCCATGATAAACATTACCTCAGCATATTTGTTTTCAATTCATACAGTGTTTATTCAGTGCCACAAGGTAAGAACTTTTTTTTTTTTTTGTGTGTGTGTGTGAAGTAAATCTTAAAATAAGATATAATAAAATGATAATTAAAATACAATACATTTTTCAGGACTGTGATGTCTGATGTTTTTCCTGGGATCTGTTGTAGCCACTCCTCCAGTTTGGAGGTTTCTCACAGCCAAGCATGTCTGCTGAAGTGTATATCAGCGCTTTGGTTTCAGTGAAGGTTGAGGCTTGTTCTCAATATTGCAATCTCATCTTCTAGGAGACTTTCAGATGGTACTTCACTATATATAAAATATCAGTACACTTAAGAAAGAAAGAAAGAAAAAAGAAAGAAAGAGGGAGACAGCAGAACAATTATTGTTCCAAGTATAATGTTAGTGTCAAATGTTCACAGAAAGACCTAAGGAGTGCCTCAGTAGTTGTGTTTCCACCAACTTATTTTAAATGTGCATTTTATATAGGTGGAAACACAGTTACTGTGTTGTTCTCTTCATAAAAGCATGACCAGAGGCAAATACCAGTGTTACATAATGGAGACACTCACACAGACAGTCATAAACAAAAACAAGAGAAACAGCTTAAATTTAAGTCACAGAAACATAAAAGAAGAAGTTATAAGAGCATTCACAGCTAATTATTTTAGTTTGGTAAAGGTGCCTACACAGTTCACATAGATCAGGCATTTATAGTAATCAAAAATGTTGTTTAGTCTTTGCCAAGTTCAAGCAGTGTTTGTATCAAGCCATGTTGACATCACCAGTTAGCGTTCTATTTTGTTCAATGGGGTTTCTCTCTCTTACTCTCTCTCCCTGTTTTTCCCTTAAGTAAATACAATTATCTTGGCCTAAAAGAGCCTTTTGCTTGCCACCATCTCACCACCAGGGACAAAACAAAACAGAACAAAACAGAACAACAAATGTCAATCTCCTCCGTTGTTCCTTTTTCTGGAACACTGTGGTTGGGGTTAGTTCTGTTACATTTTCCCAAAAATATATTATGTGAGTCAGTGAATGGTTCTTGCTTTCAGTGTATATGGAAGTTGAAAAGTAAATTTCCTGCTCAGTAGTCTGGAAGCAATATGTTTCGGTTAAATGAAATATACAGGGAACATAGAGTCTAGCTTACCAGGCTTGAAGCAAAAGTTACATAAAAGTCTGACCGTGTAAAGTTCTGTACTCTCTAGTCTGCTGCCCTTTAAAACCTCTTGTTCTGATGTTTCTGGGAAAGCGGAGGTGTGGGCGCGGTGTGTTGGTGCACGTGCCGGACATTCACTGCAGGTCTGGTGATGACTTTATATTGATCTGCTCACTTCCTGCTGTGCCTGCAAATGTGCCCCATAGGAACCTCCCTAGGTCGGAGCTTTGAGTACATTAAAACTACAAAAAATTGAGGAAAAGGCCTAACCATGCAGGCAGTCAAAGGCATTATCATGTGTTAGAACATCAACAAACCTCATGTTCTATAATACACAGCAATCAGTGAACTGGAGCAGCCGTGGACAAAATGTTCTGAATGAAACCAGAAGGTCACGTGTCAGCTTCAGGCTTGGATCATGCATTGACTTTTCACACTCAACACTGTAAAAATGTTATGTGTTTTTGTTCTTACCTGTAATAGATCCCATTAAAGAGGAGCTTGGATATTTTGGGAATTGTGCACAAAATAGCCTGCGCTTCCAGGTCAAGAGTACATTCTATGCTCCCCTAGATTCTGCCCCACTGCTTTGGAGGAATGCGCCTGTTTCTATTCTGGATGAGAATCAGAACACCTCATTACTCAAAGAAAATCAGGGCTCCTATCTTTAGACACTAGCTGCTTGTTGCAGTTGTAAGTGTCGCAAGAGGAAATCATTCATAAATTCTAATAATAGGCCGCTCTATGTTTGAAGGGAAAGGTGTGCTTAAACTGCTGGATCAACAAACTGCTTGATTATTGTATAATAAAGTACAAGGCCTGGTGACATATACCAAGGGTGTTTAATAAGTGAATAATGAACACTAACAGATAAGCTAGCTGATTGTGTTTCAAAATCTATGAGTGATTTATGTGTAACAGGGGTAAAACTATTGTTCCTCTGCCACTTTAAATTTGAGTGTCTTTTCTTTGTGTGGGTGTTTTCTTATGTTGATATGGGCCAAAGCAGGCCTGGGTCTACAGGGGTGCAAAAAGGTGCATTGCAACCTCAGTTAAAAATATTTATTATATATACCTGGCAGACTGGATCCTGGACTGTCTCACAAACCAGCCCCAGTTTGTGAGAGACAAGGTCATCAAGAAGTCCAGCTCTGTCCTGGGCTGTCCTCTGGACTCAGTGCAGGAGGTGGGGGACAGGAGGGTCCTGGCTAAGGTCATTTCTATGCTGGGCCATGAGTCTCACCCCCTGCAAGACGCTCTGTCTGCCCTGGAGAGCAGCTTCAGTGACAGACTGATTCACCCTCACTGTGTGAAGGAGATGTTTCGCAGGTCTTTCCTTCCTGCTGCTATCAGACTGTACAACGAACACTCTTAACACTGAACATGTGTCATTCAACTATACCCATGTGCAGTACTGAATACCATGTAAATCTACTGAGGTCACTTTACTGAGATTTATTCTGTTTATATGCTGCACTGTTACTCTTATAATAATAATAATAATAATAATAATAATAATAATAATAATAATAATAATAATAATAAGATAATATGATAATAATAAACAGTGTGTTACATTAGAGTCTATTTTTTAGTTTATTTTTAAGTGTATTTTTTAATTATTTTAAGCTATTATCTATTATCTTGTTTTATTGCATGTTACCATTTTCCTGCTGTTCTTGAACTGTGCGGTGCAATACTGGAATTTCCCCACTGTGGGACTAATAAAGGCATATCTTATCTTATCTATCTTATATTATATTTCAGGTGCTTAAAATAATGACACTTAATGGTATTAATTGGTATTATGTTTGCAGCCTCACCCTATCCCCCTTAGGGATAGGGTGAGGAGCTCAGTCACACGGGAGGAGCTCGGAGTAGAGCTGCTGCTCCTACACGTTGAGAGGAGCCAGCTGAGGTGGCTCGGGCATCTGCTCAGGATGCCTCCTGGACGCCTCCCTAGGGAGGTGTTCTGGGCATATCCCACCGGGAGGAGGCCCCGGGGAAGACCCAGGACACGCTGGAGGGACTATGTCTCTCGGCTGGCCTGGGAACGCCTTGGGACCCCACCGGAGGAGCTGGAGGACGTGTCTGGGGTGAGGGAAGTTTGGGAGTCCCTGCTTAGACTGCTGCCCCCGCGACCCGGCCCCGGATAAGAGGAAGAAAATAGATGGATGGATGGATGTTTGCAGCCCTTTGAAATTCGAATCCACTCTTAGTCAGTTTGATTTGTTCTTGGGCCTGGATTTAAAACCCCTATCTTCTCCCTCACTCTCTCATACACTGTTATCTGTGTGTCCAGCTCACTAGGAAGGAGCGCATCACATCACACCTATTGGACTTTCTCTAATGCTAATGTTAAGTAGAATATTGATACTAGACCTAATTTTTATTGCTTTGACCAAATGTTTGTTACTGAAAACGTTCTATCTTATATCCAGCCAGGGTCAGACAGTCCCAAGACCAGTCATTTGCTCTGGGAGAAACTGGGGCACACTGGGGACTGAGCACCACACCAGCTGTGCCAGCTGCTGAATGTGAGCTACAGAGCAAGCTCAGTCTGACCATAAGCCTGGGCACCTGGAAAAACCTCCAAGCCCAAAACGACTCTGCTTCAACCCTGTGGCACTTTAATCATTCCCCATTTTTAACTAAATAACTTAAATTATAATAATAAAATTATTGAAACTAAAGTATACTGTCCATAGTTCTCTGGTGTTGTACAATACCCTCGGTGAGGGCATCCAGCCCTTAGGGAGTGTTACAAATTACATTTGTCATTACATTTGTAAATTACTACATTGAACTATTATATATTCAACATGTCCATTAGTAACCTCTCACCAGATTGATAGCCCTCTGAATAAAGTTCTACACGTCAGCCTGGGATGGCTCGTTGACAGTGATCGAAACCAGTGATTGGAGCATTAAAATGAATACTTCACGTTTATTGGTCAAAGCATCACAACAGTTACATCTGATGTGAGTAATCTGATTTCTATGACAGAGTAAAAGGGTCAGTTAAATAAAATAAATTATGCAGGCGCTACGAGGATAAAGTTGTAGCATTTCGACATTAAAGACGTAATTTTATGAGAATAAAGTCATAGTACTACGAGAATAAAGTCATAATTTTATGAGAATATAGGCTTGTGTGCGTGAATGTGTGACCAGTGAGTTATGAAGAATTGTTCAGATATAGCAATTTCTTCCAAATCCGTATGGTTCCTCCGACTAAACAAACTCAAATACTTGCAGTGTCCCTTCAAAGTACTTATACTGATGATAGTGTGGTGATGGTGGGCTAAAAGACACAGTATTTCATCGTGCGTAAACCCCAGCTGAAAGTTTATCTGAACAAAATGCTCCAAGTTCTCCATAACACATAACGCACTAGTCACTCATTCACACACAGCAGCCTATACTCTCATAAAATTACGACTTTATTCTCGTAAGATTACGACTTTATTCTCGTAATATTACGACTTTATTCTCGTAAGATTACGACTTTATTCTCGTAGTACTATGACTTTATTCTCGTAAAATTACAACTTTTTCAGGCTTCGACTTTATTCTCGTAAAATTACGTCTTTAATGTCGAAATGCTACGACTTTATTCTCGTAGCACCCGCATAATTTATTTTATTTAACTGACCCTTATACTCCGTCGTAGATTTCTTTCTGATTGTTTAGGCAACTGCAAGTTTTGACAAATTATGCAAAAATATGCAAACACGAGAAAATGTTAGATTGAAATAGTTATTTAAAAATCATTTTGTTTTATCTTTCAAGTACAACTGTTGCTCTAAAAATACATTGATTAATCAACACGTCACACCAGGATTTGTGCATTTATACAAAATCAGACCTAATTATTGGATTATCTGATTTTTACTGGCTCTGTAAATTTACCCACTATGAAATATTTTCTTTGGAGAATTAGAGGTGTTGCAGGTTTACTTTATCTGTCCCATGACTGTATTGACTTTAATGTGTGGTTGGTGCATGTGACACACTCACTCACAGGGGGCATGCAGGTTGAGTGCTCTGATCATGAGAGGGGCATGTCTCTAGGACACATGCATCACATGTGCCTGGATGACACAAAGGTTTTTTCTTTCTTTTTAGCATGATGTAATTTTCTGTCATTGAGAACAACATGAACAGACATTGCACTTACTCATAACACTTTATACCTCAGTATTGTCATGAATGGTACTATTATGAGTCACACGTCAGCCATAGAAAATTTCTCATAGAAGAACTTCTAGCTGTACCATTTCTGACTGCTCTTCCAGGCTGAAGAGACAAACTTAGAGCTGAGCCCACTATTTTGAAGTTAAAACAAAAAATAGCATGCTAACAGTGTATTTCCTGATTTTCTGACAATTAAAGTGCTTTATAAGTACATACAGACAGGCAAGGCAAGGCAAGTTTATTTGTATAGCACAATTCGTACACAAGGTAATTCAAAGTGCTTTACAGAATAAGAAAGATATTAAAATCACACAAATGAAAACATAAATACAGTACATACTTGATTTATTTTCACCTCAAGAGCTGCTTGCACTGGGACAAGACAAATTCTGCTCAAATATATGGAAAAAGTACCATACAGGATCTTTAACTCCAGATATAGTCCAAATGGAGTATTTACTCCAGGCTGTTACATCAGCACACCAGCACACCAGTGATGAGTCAGATCACCAAAAGTACATTATAAAAATGTCCTTCCTTAATCTAGAAATAACCGGAATACACCAGTCTACATAAGAACTTCCTGTTTTCTGTAAGTGTTGTCTAATGTTCCATAGTAAAACAATAATAATAGTAACATTAACATACACTGTGTTCATGTGGTGGTGATGTGTTCTCCTGTTTTAAAATAATGACTAAGTGGCCCCAAGCTGAGACAGGGGCCCTTGGGTGCTGCGGCCGGATGACAACATAGAGGGGAAACATCTGCCAGAAGGTCAGCAGCAGAAGAGGAATTTCCGCACTGAGGAAGAAGATTCACTAAATAGCTATTTTAAAAGTACCTATTTACCAAGGACTATATTTTTAACAGTAAATGTTGGGTTTTGTTTTGTGTTTAGTGGTTCTCAAATTGCGGTGCATGTACAGCAAGTGGTGCACAAGAAAATAATGGGTTTAAACACTGATTCTTTCCGGTTTTTGTGTTGTGACCATTTTATTCTGAATGTATTTGCATGTGCTGATTTCAACTTTGCATCTGATCATGTTTTACTTTTATGTTGTTGTTTTTGGTCACCAATGCTCACACACTATTTATATTCTTAATGTTGGAAATCTATGGAACCAATTGTGCAGTTTTGGTCTGATGAAAACTGGGTTCCAGTTTCCTGTTTATGGACAACATTTTGAGAACTATTGCCCATTTAAAGGGTAGAATATTTAGTTTTGAACTGTTGATTTCTATGGCAACAGTAATATATTTTCATCACTCTGAAATCTGTGTATCGTGAGTGGTTGTACTTGAAGCGAAATCTAAAATCCCTCAAAAAATGTAGAACACTGTTGATTCTGAACATCACGCAAGCACTGTTCAAAATCAACATTGGCCCATGCACCTGAGATTAATATTTGTGGTGTTTTTATCAATAGAGACGTGAGTGGACCTTTGTGGCACTTCTCTGGCCTTGTCCTATTTTCCAGATAAAGCCATTCTCCATCACTTCCTGCAATGGCCCAGTTACAATCAGGCTCTGAGAAAGTCCAGAGCGCACGTGCATCATACTCTACCACAAGCAGCATTATATGAGAGGTAAACAACAGAATCAAACAGGAAAAGTATGTTCACCTTCACAGGGTTATTGTTGTGTGGGCAGTAAGTATTCACATGCATTTACAGTGATATGCTTTTGTGTAGAAATCACTCAATGAAAGCACAGGTTGAACCCTTAGCAAACTAGGACAGACACAACTAAAACGTGTGATCATAAATATTACGGATCTCACGGGCAATTCTGTGCACACTTACACAAATACTAACCAAATCTGGACTAGACTAAACAAGACTTAACCAAGTCTACAGCAGGTTTGAACTGGACTCAAACCAGGGCCAACCAAGGACAAGTGAGCGCACCCTTAGCCCAACTATTCCAATAATAATAACTGTTCTGTAACATCTTTCTTCACCATAAAACACTCATGAAACGGTAGGTTGTCAGATAGGAGAGACGTGTTTGGGTCAACAACATATTCAATAGTAACACAACTGAGAGAAAAGAGATGGGAACTGCTTGATTAAGGGATAGAGATGAGAGTTGTAGGAGCAGGAGTTCAAGTTTATCGACATCTTTCCATCAAACCTCCCCAGAGAAACAGAGGCAAGAGGGGATTAGCACCAGCTACTGCAGAGGCTTACAAAGTGTCATGGCGATTTTAATGCAGTAACTCCCGGTGCCAACCTCAAAAACATTACAGGTACATTTATTTACTTTACTTTAACTTCTCTAGAGGTTATGACACTTACTAGTCTCCATGGAGATGTGGTTGCTTAGTCCAGAATGTTACACAGTTTGTCCTTCTACGTAATAACATATATTTAAGTACAGGTGGCTTTATTGCTACATCAAATGTTCCAAAACATACATTCTTCCTGAGAGTGGGGTCGCTTATCTAAAGATCTGACCTGTTACTGGAACTGGTGACGTCAACTATTTGTTTGCATGAAGATACTGAATGTAATGCCATACTGTGGATCATTCTAGACTAAGCATGAATATCATCTTAGAGACAAGTAGTCCACCGAACACTTTCGTCCCTTCACCTGGATCACACCAATCTGTTTGCCAGTCCAAGCCAGCCCTGCTACAGTATGTCCTGTACAAAACCCAATTTCCTCCACCTCAAAACCAGAAAACCAGGATGTAGAACAATCGCCATGGAGACAGACTCCTCACAACAACATTACCTAACTTTGTGCGGCATGTCTTTCAGATGGCCTGTCCATATTAAGTTGTGGATCATGTTTCAGTGTCTGGCAGCAGCCGTTGTTTTGCTCAACCCTCAGGCAGCTGTGTGCTACTGCTGCCTCGACCACAACAGCTGGCGTCACAGAATCCCTCTAATGCACTTTGGTCAGGACAATGTTATTAACAGCATCACTTTGTTGTGGTCATCTGTTCTACTTACCAAAACATGACGAAAGACGATGTTGATTACAAACTCTGTGTCCAAGAGTGAAATGGTAATTCGCATACCAGTTTATTACCATCCTCTGAAAGATTTATGTAATGAACGACCTCTCTAAGGAGGCTGACCGATAGGCGTGACCTAGAGTTGATGTCACAGTATAACAAGACAAGGGCAAACATACCTGAAGAAGAGACACAACACGCAATAGTATCAATGGAACAGAGGTAGTTTATTATACTTGCAGAGTATGGATACACAGCAGCCTGTCCTGAGAGATGCAGAGGACCAGTTGCACCAGTTTGAGAAGGATTAATCACATTTATTGAGAGCACACAGAGCACAATGAGGCCACAGTAATTCATTTTGTGTTCACACTGCTGTAATCTGTTGCCCTGATACACAGCCTATAAGTGTGTTATAGTCTGATTGTATAGATTAGACACGTGCATTTAAGGCTTAAAACATGTATTTTCTCAGAATCTGGTGAAGTGTTAACGGAGAGGTGCAAAACTGAACTCCAACTTCATATCATAATGGATCCAAAGCTTTTTAATTAATTAAGAACAAATGGAAATTTAAAACTAAAACTAATATAATTGGTGACCCTTCAAATTAAGAAAGAAATTAATGAGTGTCTTATAATGTTGTTTCCTCATCAAAAACATACCTGGAGTTGTGTTTTGCTTCATTCACACATGTTTAACACACAAATCCTGTATATTTAAGCTGAGATCTTCTCTCAGACACTCTGTTCCACCTTGTGATGTCATGTGGTGATACAGGTTACAGGTGCTCCACTGTGTTTTCCACTGTGTTTTAAACGCAATACATTTTCATAAAACTCTTTTGGATGATTTCAGCTCTGGAAATGTCAATCTCTACTGAGCAAAAGATAAAAGACAGATGTGAACTTGAAAACTACCTCTTCGTGACATCACAAGGTGGAGCAGAGCATTTTGAGCTTTGGAGATGTAGACAGACTAATAATAAAGGATTTCTCAAACATGTATGAATGAAACAAAACACAGTTTCAGGTATGTTTTTGATGGGGTAACAACATTATAAGCCTGGACATCTTTAATAAACTGTGAATAAACTATTTGTTCATTATGAAGTCTTTGTTCATGCTTTATCAAGACCTCTATACCTTTAATTAAGGTATAGTGATTTTAAAAATGTATTGGTTTTTTTTTGTTTTTTTTTACTAACCTAAAAATAATTCAAAAATAGAGAGTGTTGTGCCCATATTGTAGTGGTCACTGTCATTCTGCCCCATACATGTGCCGTACAGGGACATGGCATTCCCTCACTGCATGGGACCCCATTAGCAGACCTTTAGAGCCACAGACCACTCTAAGTGCTGTCACTCTGCACAGCTGAGGCTCATTCACGTGGCAGGTCTGGACTCCTGACGGTGATCACTGTATGATGTGAGTAAATGAGACAGGGTGATCAAAAATGCAGCAGCAGATTAAAGAGAGCAGGGACAGCATCATCCTCTTCAAATGTCATCCTCAGTGTGTGCACCAGGTCAGGGCCAAAGGGATATAAATAGTCCCCATGCACGTGCCAATAACATATATGGAGTGTTTTACTTACAGCTGATCTGATTTGACGACTAATCCATTATATTTTTTCATACTTGTACTTCATATCTTTTTTTTTTCTTCGTTAATCTGTCGTGGCATATCTTGTCTCAGCCAAATCACAAAATTGACAGACTATAATAGCAATAGATGAACTGTCACAGCACACGCAGAGTCGAGTCATGGTCATGGCCAAAAAAAAAATAATTATAATAAATTCCTAAAAACAGCTTTGAGAAGAATTTTGTGAGTTAATTTTGTCCAGATCTTATTAATCATTAAGCTTGTAAAACAATTAACATGCAAGAAATTAAGATTAAAAGCATAAGGATATATCTGATGTTTCAATGATTACAACCCAAAAAAGGAAACGGGGCAGGGAAGCAGGGTGAAAAAGTTTCACAATTCACTCAGTCTTGCCCGACAAATATTGGATACCCACGTGGTTACTGCAGTGTCCATCTCTCCTCATTAGTCAGTACCCTCTTGGTGGAGATAAACACATGAAAGTGAGTGGGGGGTTGTATCAGTCTTGTCCAGGCACCTGCCCCGTGTCCTGCTCAACTCTGAAAGCTCATTACACCTGCACAGACCCAGGTGCATTATGGGACAGGGTACATTTGAAGTGGAAATGACTTCACACCTGAGCAGTTCACTGAGCTCTGAGCCCATGAGATATTTAACCTTTAAATGATAAAAGTGCAAACTTAAATGGTGCCTTCAGGTGCAAATGCCCTCTGAAAGAAGATAAGTTAAGCGGTTAAGAAGGAAAAAACTTCAAAGATTCTGCATATGAACGTATAGTAAAGTAATAAAATAGTCAGTATTTATAGTATTTGTGAAAAATATAAACCATCTCAGTTGTTTATTTTGATGTCAAAGCAGATAGTAGATTACATGCAAGAAACATATAATGTGTTTAAAATTTAATTGTGTTCCACTGCAAAACTATTTGAACTGATACAATTTTGATTTATTATACTGTATGTGTTATTAAATATATATAGCAAAATGAAAAGAAAATTTGTTTACAGGACAAACTGTTGTAAGAGTGAAGACGTTTTATTGTTCTTTTGCTATAGATTAGACTTGGATGATTACACAGATATATGAGTTGAATATTATTTTGCACCATAAGAACAGTTAGACATTTAAAGTGATTATTTGTTTGAATAATAATACTGATTTAGACCAAGTCATTGTTGTAAATGAGAATTGGCTCTGCGGACTCTACATGGATAAATAAAGGTTAAAATAAATAAACAAAAAGTCAGTTCATAGGTAACTTAGCCAAAACACCTTACATCGTACTCCAAGCAGCCAACATACTTTGATTTTCTTCACTTGCATGACCTGGATGAAATGAGGCCTTAATATTACACAAGCACTTTACTACTGTTTGCTTTTGTTGAGAACCAGAGCAGCTGCCATGGAAAATAGGGTGCATGATTTCCCTGTGAACCTTTGGTGATAAAGTGTGGTGACATCATCTGATATTCAGGCTTTCAGGAGTGTGACAGAGCATCACCACATGGCACAGAAGAGAGACATTTCACAAGCTTCTTGGAAGTGGCTGGACTTGGGGACTAAACCTGCACCCATTGGCACAGCTAAGCGTAAACATGTCCACTCGATGATGTAAGGTTTTGAATGAAATCACCGAGAACAAACTGTGCAAATCAAGTAGCAGCACTCAAACTGAGTAGGTAAACAACATCTAAACATTTCAAGATATCCGGTGGCTTATACCTACTCACATTATGTTTCAATAAATAGAATAGTTTGTGCCTCACATCCTGACCACACTATAAAAAACTATGAACAGATGGGCTGAAAAGTCCTTGTCAAATCAAGTGGTAATGAATGATATCCTCACATAGTTCAAGCCGTGTGTCACGTTTGTTGACAGGTTTCTGAAGAGGGCAGACATGACCATGCAACACTTTCAATCCAAGTGGCAAATTCTGAGACACACTTAGGCTGCCCAAGTATGGTGACAGGAAGTGAAGTTAGAGCAAATGTGTAAACTTTATACCTGCTGTTCTAACTAACCCATTATCCTGTTGTGCCTATCCCTCGTAAACATTAGGAGATTCTACAAGTATCAGCTGCCAGCTATTTTTCAGAAACACACGTATTGGGGGAACTTTTTTGACTTTGAGTGATGGTAAATTGTTGTGGGGTGAAAAGGCATTCTTCATCTCCGATTTCTGCCATTTCTGAGACAGAAAAACATCCCTATGGCTTTATATCTTTTGAAGGCACTGTGACTGATTTCACATCAAAAATGTGATAAACACAAGCAGTTCATTTTAAACTGTTTGCAGAGGCCTAATGTTATTCCTCACTGCATTCTGAGCATCCTAATTATTCACCACAATGAGTTTATAAGTGTTTTTCACAACTTTCAGAGGCCATAAATTGGATTGGAATTTTGCAATCACTATAATACTAATAATAACTAGCATGCTAACAGTGCAATTCCAAATTCTCTGAGGATAAATCGCTTTATATTTAGGTGCAGCTTACACAACACAGCCACTTAAGTATTTGAAACAGCAATATCAACAGTTGCATGCACCCCTGTTTCTCAGTGAACTTCTGAACCAAATACATTTTATTCATGGGTGACTTCTTTTGGACCATGTTTGAAAACACATCAACCCCTGGCTAAATTATAGTAATCTCCTCAGCAGCAGTGTGTCCAGATGAACACACAACAGGTAGTAATCCTCTTTCACCCTGCAAGTTTGACTCCACAATTGCACAGTGTTTTTGAATATACATGTGAAGAATTGATAATCCTAAAACCCATCATAGCATATAACACGTAACAGGCCGTGAGTTGCTTCCTAATTGCGCACACAAAGGTACAGGCTAATATTTCAGTGCTATCATATATGAACACAGACTCCCTCCCTAAGATGCTGTTTGTTTGATGAGTGACTGAGAACAGAGAAACAGAAGGAAAAAAAAAAACATCTTTTGAATCTGAAACTATGCAAAGAGCAGAGACAACAAGAGGTGTGTCGAGGTGTGTGTGTGAATCATAATGAGTTTTTAGGAATGAAAGAAATGCTCTGAGTCACTCAAGTAAGTAATATTCACTGATGTTCTGGCAGCAAACTGTTTTGCTTTGGTTGTTTGAGGTTATGTAAGAATTGGTATTGTTCTTTTGCATTTTCTATAGTATGCATTTTCTAATTGAGTTGAGAGTGTCAAGTAAACAATTTGCCCTGTGCACAACAGCGCCTGGCAATTTTAGTGTTAGCGTCACTACTTCCTGTCCAATTTTGTCTCTGAGGTTTTTGCTGAGTTTTGCTTAAATGACTAAATATTTAAAAATAAGTCAGTGGACAGTGACTTGAGGGTGCATGTTTAGAACGGCAGCTGTTTGTCAGTGCTAATGCTAATGCTAATTTTAAGGCATAACATTTTTTAAAAACTGAACAAACTGAAATAATCTACATACAGTATAAAAACAATTGAATAGTCTTTACATTAATCAGTTGTTAATTTTATATTTTATTATTATTATATTCTTTTAATAAAACTTAGCCTTAGCTTTAAGACAAAGTGAGCTAGCTAGCATGCTCCTGTGCACAGAGCCAATATAACATGTGTAGTTTAGCCATCTTATTTAGTTTTTTGGTCATTTGAAACTGTGCTAATTTTCAATTCTTCTTATTTTAGATAGTAATTCAACGTTTAGCTTTTTTTTTTTTTTAATAGTAAATATACTTTTCTAAATTTAGTAGTAAATTTTGAAAAGTATATGTATATATAGTATTAGTAAATCTAAGGATCTTCATTTTGACTTTTTGAATAAAATCATTTTAATTGTTTTTCACATCTGTCAACTTTTTAATTCAGAACCTTACCTGTGTATCTTTAATTTGTAAATTTGATTGTGGCCTCAGGGTTTTAAACCCTCCTCAAAATTCCTCAAAATGAACCTTAGTGAAACCGCACACGCAGGAATTGGATACGCTATATTTGATATATGTACAGCAGGTTTCAATGTTGGATACAGGGCCATTCTAACTTTTTGGGCCCTGTGCAACTTAACACTTCAGTTCCTGGGGGCCCTTAGTTTGCCAAAATTGGAAAAAAAACTTGTATCCCGTAAAATGACTCATGCCTATTCCACGTGCAATCACAATACCATAACATACTGTTATAAAGTTAAAAGTAACAATAATAAAGACCCATATTTGAGTTAGGGCTGCAAGAAAATTCCCTGGTTATTTCCAGGTCATTCCAATATACAGGGCCAGCCCAATACCTATATATGTATGGTAGTGTATTAGCTGAATGATGCTCACATGTTTTCCAGACTTCCTCTGCCAAATGCCCACTAAGTCCCCCGGTTCCTGTGTAGGCGTTAAGACTGAAATTTTTTTTTTTTTTTTTTCATAGAATTGTGAACATGCAGCTGCGGTGACCTTTACCATGGGAACACATCAGACCGCTGCAGCATGGCTTGTCCTTTTACATATCCGTGTGAAATTATAATGACTCATATAAAGTTTCCTGTTCATTCAGCAATAGACTTCACCTGTCACCATATTTATGAGAGCCTTGTTGAATGAACATTATCATATGGTAAATGGTCACTTTTTTATATAGTGCTTTTCCACCTTCTAAGCACTCAAAGGGCTTTACATCAAAGAACCACTCACCCATTCACACACACATTCACAAGAACAGGTGAGTCTCAGCTAAGGCTAGGTGAGGGCAGAGGAGAGGGGTTAACAGGTTTCATATCAAATAAACTTGCATATTGTATAGCTTTGATCCCCACCGAAACTATTCTACCTATTTGTCAGGGGAGCTGAGGCTGATGTCATTTTGCTCTTATTTTGGCATGGTTTACAGCCTACAATAGCTCTTGTGTTAAAAGTAACAATAACAACCAGAAGAAATTTGGAATATTTCCTTACAAGAAAATAATATGAATAACATGAGTGATAAACGTAACTCATTTGACCCACAACAGCACATAAAAACACATACAAGTGCAATAAATACATTTTGAGTTCACAAAAAAATGGTCCATCTATCATTCATTGAACAGAGAGCTGATCAAAACTATGGTTACAGATGCTCAAAGTACTTTTTTGTGTCACTTCCTAGAGGGTGCCAGTAGAAACAATGATACTAGCACTTGGCTGGGTATTATGTTCATTTGCACACTTTCAATTCACCTGCAAACAATACAGAATGGAAGCGGCAAAGCAGAAAATCCGATCTCGGTGAAAAGGTGATATTTTTAAATTTAGTACTCTTGAATGTCAATAGCCTTTCACTGATTATGCTGCGGAAATGACAGTGAAATGAACAATGTCCAAAATCCCAGCATCATTTATAAAGACAAGAGCTGTCCCTGTCTGTCATTCTCCCTTTTTCACAATGTTTGAGCGCGCATTTTCAACAGTAAATGTTGTATGGCATCTATGTTGATTATGTAACACTGCATCGCTATTGGGGCTTTGAGCTGAGAAAAGCACTGTTGGCAAGGTCACAGTCTGGGCACAGAGTTTGTATACTCTCTCTCCTCATTACCACATGAAAAGTGGCTAAATGTTTTATATAATAGCTGCTTTCAACATGTCTTCATCACAGGCGCTTTTTCCCATTTCCCACTTATAAACACCACTCTACTAGTTTGAAGTAGCTTTTTCACAATCCTATATTCACGTATATTTTGTTGTTTACAAAGCTAATTGGGCCTTTGAAACCCACATACTAATACAAAGAGGTGCTGGGATGATAACGCATTTTTCAGCTCAATTAATGTAGTCATTCATGCAAAATTCACAGAAATGAATCTAACCAATTACAGGCAAGTGTAAAGCCCTTTATCTACGTGCTCAAAGCTCTGTGGCTTTCAAAGCAGTTTGCACTTTGCAGGACCTTGCTTTCTAACAAGCCGTAGTAGATGAACCCCTCAGAACAATAGGAGGAATCTGCTAAATTTGGCTGGATATTTTTGACCCACAAAAACAGCATCCAACGTGGCCTTCCGGAAACTCTGTGACCCGCTTTCTCTTACCTCCTCATTTATCTCTATGCTGCACAACAATAGGGAAGTTATAGTACAGGTACATAGTGCATAGAGTGCATGTAGTTTTATTGAAAATTGCAAAAGTGTGCATGTATTACTGGGGCAAAAGCATGATGGGCATATTTTAAAGTGAGACTGTGGGAAGACATTCATCAACATTTCTTTTTTTCCCCCTTTTAATAGATTCTTTTTTCAGACAAAGGTTTTGTTGCGGTCTACCTCAGAGTGGTCACGTGATGTTGCTTGACGTGTCTGATCAGCAAATTCTAACAGGTGTTGGCTCCATCTTCCTACTTGTGCAGGCAGGATGACAGCGCCATCTACAGTCATTCTTCTTCAGGAAAGTAGCCCAGGTGTGTAAGAGTAAAACGACCCCTCATCCCAGTTTAAAGGTGGCACTGGAGCATCATTCTGCCTCCACCGCTATGAAGACAGCTCAAAAAACCTGTTTAAACCAGCTGACCAGATATGTCACAGCAACATCATGTGACCACTCTGAGGAAAAGCACAAGTGAGAAGTCAAAACCGTCAGACATGAAAATACACTAAATTGTGGTCTGAAAAAAGAATCTATTAAAATAAATTACCGGTAGACCAGATGAACCTCATTGGACAAACATTTAAGAGTGCGTTGATAAATGACTGGACTAGTATTTATTTCTACATTTCATCAAGCAGTTTGAAAAAGCAGAATGTTTGTGCTTCTTTAAAAAGACAGAGACCTTAGAAATATAGGAGCTGATCTGTCTATAGCTACTTACGAATGCTACCTGAATAGAAAAGTACATTTTAACTCTGACCAAGACACCTGTGCAATAAAAGGAATGGATTTCTGCAAACTAATGTATGATAATGACCTGATATTTTGTGTTTAGTTCAGAGTTGACACCTTCTGTTGTATTTGTAACTGTTTGTGTTGTTAATGTAACTGTTTTTGTTTGTGACACTTAGATGCTATGCTGACACGTTGATGTGAAGGTTCTGTTCATCATTTACTGGTCTGTTTTTTTTGTGAGAATGGCTCTAGTGAGTTGAGACCGCTGTTGTTTTTTTGCTCTTGTTTTGGCGTGGGTTACAGCCTACAGTAGCCCTTATGTTCAGAAAATAAACAACCAGAAGAAATTGGCCGGGTTTCCTTACTCTAGAATGATACAGTATGACCAGAGTTACTTCGGTAGAACTTTTTCCAAATAGATTTATTTAGCGACACCACCTCATTCCAAACATCGTGTTGAGGACTGTGGCACACCTTAAATATGATAAGGTCTCTCAATACATTCTTTACAGCATGAAAAATGTAAATATCTCAAGTATGTGAATCCAAACCAAACCAGAATCATGACACATTAACAAAACACAAACAATTAACACCAGTTTGTGCTGACAAATCATATATGGGATGCAATCTGAGCATGAGTCAGCCAGTGACCTCAGCAAGGCAGCCTTTTTTTTTTTTTTTTTTTTTTTTTTGGAGTAATCTGACTGTAGTGACACAGGTTGCACAAAAAATACATGAAAATGACAACATTGAGTTTATGTGATGTCACAAATGTATTTTTATGAATATATATTTTAATCTGATATAGTTGTGGAGCATGAATGACACTTTTTCACTGTATATTAATATTAATTATGTTTAGACAAATGTCCACTGATTCACTGTTCTGATGGTTGGCAGTTCGAATCCCGCTCTCAACAAAAACATCTTTGGTAGAGCGGTCAGATCCACTGACCCACAAGTTGGCAGTGCGATTCCAGCTCCCACAGATGAATCCTGTCATTGTGTCCATGGGCAAAACACCAACCCACCTCAGTGTCTGTGTATACCGGTGTATGAATGTGTGTGTGAATGGGTGAGTGGTTCCTTGATGTGAAGTGTTTTGAGTGTCTTGAAGGTGAAAAAATGTAACCACTGACCATTTTATACCACCATAGTCTCCCCGATTAATGGGAAACACTAAACAATGAGTGATCTTGAGCGCATGTGAAATTGTGACTCCCTTGTGCTTTAGCTTGTGGTTTTGCTAATGTCCCTGCAGTTGTTGCTTTGCAGAAGGTCTACACAATCAATACAATCAATCAGTGAATCAACCAATCAATTAGGGGAGTCAACGAGGGGAGGATAAAAAGGTCTGTTGTCCCAGATCCCAGGGACTTAGGGGCCCAGATTTTGACCCTGTTCCTATATTTATATTAGAAGGAGGCCCACGTGAGGTTTCTTGCCCCAAGCCCCCAGATATCTGTCAACAGGCCTGCAATAAAACACACATACAGCCATATACTTTTCTGGTGGAGGGTACACCATTTGCTTGTCTCCATGAAAATGTTATTGCTTTATCTAGATTGTCACTAAACTTGACATTGAACTTATCTATCTCCATTGAGACAAGTAGGTGATAAAGCCAAGTCAAGTTACAGGTCAAATCTGTGGAGAGGTGATCCCACTGACAGCAAGAATGTATGTTTTTAAGATATTGTAGACTAATAAGACATATAATTCAATAAATGCAAAAGTTAAGATTAATTCTATATTCTAGGCTGTGCAAGAACAGCTCCACAGATAAGTTTCATAGTGCAACTTTAAACTGTTAGTGTATCAAGAGACAAAGATGTAAGTATATGGCTCTGGTACAGATGTGCTGTTGAGTGATTTTTTTCCCCACTTGTATTCTCGCGCTCAGGGCCAGCACAGCAGTAAACTCTTACAGTGGGTTCCTTGTTAAATGATGTAACAAATATCAGTGCAAGGCATTCCTGAGAATCACCCTCCTCTGTAACCCAAAGAGAGAGAGTAGGACCCAGGCACCTCAGACCCACAGCTCCTAACACTGCTAATCTGTGCAGCTTCTGGGAATGTCTCCAGAATAAAACCGCACTCAGCAGATGTATGTGTGCCATCTGTTACAGTGAGGCTGGACTGTGTAAAATGGAGTCATCGCAGCTATCTGTTTACCAGTGTAATCCGCTGTCAGTTTAAGAACTCATGCAAGTACATTCAGATCATCTTAAATGCAAAAAGACACTTGGTTTATGTTATAAAATGCATTGCCAGTTCATGCATTTGCTAAAGTAACCCTAAAAACTATGACTTACAACGTCTATTTTAGCATGAGACTCAGATCGAGATTCTGAGTAAAATCATTTAAAATATGGAATATTGTTTTTATTGTAAGTTTTAATATAATAGTAATGACAGTGATTACCAAAAATTAGATCAAAACATACAACTCTTTTGGTAGTGGCTCCATGGGGATGTTATTACACTGCCTGGAATCTGCCACACATAGGAAACACATAGGAAATATGAAAGTCCCCCACAGAGCTGATCAAAACATAATAAAACAATGTCAATAAAAAGAGTGCCACATGTAAAACAATTAAGGTGCAGTTTACAGCGTATTTAGAAAACAAATAAAGCTGTTTTTAAAGCGCTTATTTTTGTATCTTGGGACCAGGTACCTTTGCCCAGATGGAAAGAGCTGAAAGTCACTGCGTAAAGGGTGCAACGCATCCTTTAAAATGGCCATGGTCGAGGGCTGAAGCTGCCTGGAGAACAGGGCCTGGGGGGACTGTACAGCTGGGGGTCTCCAATTACCCTACTAGACCATTTGACTGTTTGAGAAAGCAGATTTTTGTTTTTGAGAGAGAGACTGTCAAAGCATGATACCGGACAAAACGATAACACAGTTTCAAGAAAAGCTCGATATAAAAGAGTCATCATGGTCTCATCAGTGTTAAAAACAGACAGTACAACTTCTCGTGACCTTTCTTTACCACAGCTGCACAGTTCTCATCATTCTTATCACATTTATCAGTATCCATGGAGACAGGTGAAGAGGCAAACCCAGTCACAGAAAAAATGTTATGGGGTTATACGTATATAGTTTTTCAGACTATATTTTCAAGCAAAAAAAAAAAAAAAGTACTGGCATGAAATACATGCAATACAGTATAGGTAAGTTAACTGTAATATTGTGGAACATTATAGGCAACCCAGTAACATAATGTACACTTAAACTAGTTAAGAATGTCTTGAAACCCATGCATTTCTTCTGTGCATCTCTTTTGCTGAATAATGACGCCCGATGCTTCTAGCCTTCTCACAATAAAAATGTCAGAACAACCTCTCATAAATATTTCAAGGGGAGTGGGCAATAATCATTTCAAAAATATACACACAGAGAAAGGTTATTTCGTACCCATTTATTCATCCAGACAGACAAACCAATAATTACACCGCTTTAATGTTATTGATTTAGCATACTTGAGCTACTGTCGAGACACCTGTCGTTACTGCAGGGAGAGGAGTTATTGATGCGGCAAAATTAAAGAAACAAATAAAAGTCGGTTGTGTGAATAAATGATGCACAAGGTAAGGACATTGCTGCATTATACTTTTTTTTTTTTTTTTTTCTGCTGAAATGATCATCAATAAAAAATATGTGTCTTTAAAAAGTCGACAGGAGGAGGACAAAGGGGTCTGTTGTCCCGGGGTCCAGGGTGTTAGCGGTTTAGAATTGGACTTTCATCCTATTAATTTATATTAGAGGGGGGCCCATGTGAGGTTTCTTGCCCTGAGCCCTGAAATTTCTGTTGGAGGGTCTGCAATCAATCCTAAAAGGACACATCAGCAATCATCTCTGTGGTCTTAACAACAGTAAAAATCACACGCATACAGCCACATACAGTTTAAAGTGCACTACTTAACTTTTCTGATGGAGGGTACGCTGTTATTGCTTTGCCTAGATTGTCACACAGTATGACATTGAGAAATAGAGGCTATACAGTTGCAAAATATACCAACTTAGATACTGAATTCATTTTTTTTTCTTTTTAACTTTCATACACATGGAATTCAATGAAATCAATGGAGTGAAATCAATTTTATTTTATTTTTTTATACTGCAGCTGCTTTAACAAAAACAGTGGTAAAACAATAAATGTGCTACAAAACGGTCTGTTTGGGTCTTTGTGTTGCCATTAAAACTCATGTGGCACCATTTTGGACTTACATAATACCAATCAAATTTATCTGGCCATTACCAATAATGGCTCACCTTCTGCAGAGAACAAAGCACAGATGCCCCTTCAAAAATGTGTTACACAGGTAATGCGTTTTGACCACAATCTCATTAGTTTGACCAATATCTGTTTATCGCCCGGAGAAGTTTCCTTTAGTTGAAGTAGACAATCTAGAAACTTCTGCGTCGAGACAATGTTTCTAACAGCAGAAAGTTACTGAGAACAGATGAGCAAATCACCTTCTTACAAATGAAATATTTATTAAAGCCAGAGTATGCAGCATTTTACCTCCTAGCAAAACAACTGCCAATCCTGATCATGGAGGACAGCCTATTATTTTAACTTTTTATTTCCATGGAATCATATAGATGACATGCCACTTCCAGAAAGTTACAAACTTATCTTTAATTTTCTTCATAATTAACAAACATACGGAACATGAAGCAACAAAAACATGTCAGCTGTCCAGTATTTACCATCCAGAACACAGCTTTATTTGTCCCCCAGCAGACACACTCGTGTAGGTCACATGGTATTGGATCACCTTTAATTATAATGATGCTCCCATTGCGACAAACACAAGGTTCTCTTTAGTATGAGACACGCTGTGCTAAATATACCCCGAGGAGATGGCCACGTAAAGCTGTGACTCATTTGCAGGGTGTTTTTGCTCCTCAGGCTCTGGCCCCTTAAGACGAGTGGGTCATTAAAGTGTAATAAAAGTGTCCCACCTCAAGACATCAGCTCCTCCTCCGCCTACAAACACACAGGATGCTGCTTTAGTGGTCTCAGTGCCGTTTAGCTTGTTGTCTTTTCTGTGTTTTCCTTCCGTGTGTTTATTTTGGGAGAAGAAACTATCTTTAGCAGCCCACCTCCTAATCTCATTTCTCTAGGGGCAGGCACAAGGGTGAGAGGCGCTTATGTGCACCTCCCCCTATGGTTCATTCATATAGTGTCTGAAAACATCCCATTTAAGGAGTACTGGCAGGACATGGAAAACCTGCTATGTGTCAGAAAAAACATGTTGTTAGCAGTGGTTTATCCCCTGCTAGGAATGGAGACTGCTTGATTGAGCCTATTCATGCCTTCACACTGTTAAACAAAATATATATGCACAAATCTTGCCAGATGTGTCAGCCCAAGAATGAAGTGATTTCGCTAGAACAGTATGTTGATAAAATGTGCATTTATGAAAATTACATTTAAATAATCTGACAATATTCATGTCCTTCTATACTCACATAAGCTCATTACAAAGCCACAGCTGCCTCAGGGTTAAGTGTTGAAAACATGGCTTCTGCATCACCTATCCCTCTGACAATCATTCTATTTAAATATTTTATGTTCAAGGAATGTATATTTTAAAGGTGCACTGTGTAACTTTTCAGGTACAGGGGCTACCACCTGTTTATTTCCATGGAAATGTTTATATTTTACCTAACATGTTTCAAAGTAAACTTATCTACCTTCATAGAAACAAGCAGGAAACAAGCAGGACCTGTGACCAAATGTCACAGGTCAGACCTGAGGGGAAACACCACTAAGAATGGACCTGCATGTATTTCAAGGTATTTTTGAGCAACAAAAATACTGTAACTGAGTAAATGAAAGATTGCAATGCAAGATTAGTTTAAATGCCATACTGTGGAACATTCCAGGCAAAGCAATAATATGAAGCAGATAGACAGACAATTTGGATCAACATAAACTGATAGGAGAGATAATAAATGTCAGACAAATCATTTTTAGTGTATGAGTCAAAAGACCACCACCCTACACTACACAAAAGTGACTGTTGTGAGATTTAAGCCACGTTAGAATGTTGTTTCATGCACAAATAAAACAACACTTTATTATTAGTCTGTCTGTCTGTCTGTCTACATCTCCAAAGCTCAAAATGCTCTGTTCCACCTTGTGATGTCATGGTGTATGGAGTTTAAAAACCCAATGGAGCACTTCCTGTATTACCATATGACATGAGGTAATTGAGAGAAAAAGTCAATCTAAATATGCAGGATTTGTGTGTTAAACATGTGTGGATGAAACAAAACACAACTCCATGTATGTTTGTGATGAGGAAACAACATTATGGGCCCTTTACAGATTATACTGTTCTTTATCACCTCTTCTCCCAACACTGACAGAAAGCTCAAATAACCCACAGCAAAAGCACAGAGGACAAACTTCATCTGATTTCATATTTGAGATAGAGCATTACGTGTTTGCCACAACTAATCGAATCAGTCAGAGTTATCTGAAATATCTGAAATGTGACCCGCGCCATCACATGAGGAGCATCACAAATGAAACTCGAATCCCACTCTGAAATACAGTCTCCATAAGCCTCAGATCTTCACCATACAACACCATTAGTTTGCTCTAATCCTCAGACGCTATAAGAGAAATGGAGTTTTGAATAACACTCCCACAAAGCCCACTGTGTGTGTGGGTCATCCGGGTGTGTTCGGGGTTGTAGATGCAATTTCCCAGAGCAAAGTTCAGGAGTGGTCTATGTAACCTGAAGATGTTATGAGACGGCAAGAGGAAGGGGACACAAAGCGTTCATTTAGGCAGCTGGTCAGGATCAGAGCAGGTAAAGCCTTGTCCCAACACAGAGAGAAGTCAGCCAAGACACAAAGAACTTACAGCTGCTGAGAAAAGCCAGACACCACTTATCTCCTGTTTCTCTCCACACAGATTTCATTTGAAGGATTTTTTGTGGTTAGTTTAGATAAATATTGATAAAGAAAGTACTATTTTAGTGATGGGCAGATGCAGTTCGTATTAAATGTCTCTTTGCTCATATTATTATTACTGTAAATTGTCTTCTATTACTGTTACCTAACTTAAAATCATTTTGATTACAGAGACTGTACCTGATTTTCTTCATGTAATAAAAGAAAATTTGTCTTGTCCCAAAACAAGCATATTGTAAAAAAAACTAAAAAACCTAAAAAAAACTCATTGGGTGAAATGAGACAGCTGTGGCCTGTCTGCATCTATTTCTGAAGCATTTTTATGGTCCATGAAAGGTGATAGTGTGCTAGTTGTCCGGTTACTGGTACCATAACAGAAAAACTCTGCTCTATCCTCTGGAAATTCATCACACTGAATCATTACTTTGCTAGGACTGTATTAACAGTTGAAGAATACAAACTGTTTAAAATGAACTAGTTCTCTTTTTCATGTTTTCAGTAAATTTCAGTTACAGCACTTTAACACTGCATTGAAAAATTTGGATGTTTCATTGGATGTTTCCTCTGCAGATACTGGAACAGAGGCACGTAAACAACAAATGTAAATCGATCATCGAGGAAGGAGGATATAATATACGAAGGTTTGAACTTGAGAGTGTTTAAACAAGAGAGAAATGTGACAAAATGACAAAATGTTAATGCATAAAGTGTGTGGTGAGGGGATTTACAGCTTTAAAACATATATAATAATTGTAAACTGTAATTGTAAAATATACAAGCTGACTACTTCGAGAGAGAGAGAGAGAGAGAGAGAGACAGAGAGAAAGAGACAGAGAGAGAGAGAGAGAGAGCACATGAAACTGCTGGACTGAAAACTATTTAAAATGAACTAGTTCTGTTTTTCATGTTTTCAATAAAATTCAGTTAGCCTAGAGCGCCTTTGTGTATTTCAATCTTTTGATGTTTCAGTCTTGTTTTTGGTCAGCTGTGAAGAGTACTGCTACAATTAACCATAAATATATGTACTAATGATGTCTGTGTAATCCGTCGTCCAGGAATCATCTACGCTCTAAAACTTTTGTTCAGTTGACAGAATTGAATTGTTCTGTTGCTATGTACTAATGATGCCCACTACTGATTTAGGGTTTGAGCATCTGCATGAACGAATTGTACCAACAGGTTTATAAGCATTTGTTAATTGACACAATAAGCAGAACCTGCACAGCATAAAAGTAATTGCTTAAGCAGTCAATTGGAGCATTACGCAAGAGCATTCAGCTATATTGGTGCTCATCACTTTGTAGAGCGTGAATAATGTGCATGAACTTAACTAACTTAGCAAGTTCACTTATGTAACAGGGCCTGTTCAATGTGTACTTCAACATCAGTGACCGTTTGTTCCTTGTACATTGCAAAAAAAACAACTCAAGGAGCTTCATGTGATACCAACGCTTCACCAAAGCTAATAGGGCTGTCCCAAGCAGTGCACAAAACACTTCAGATCAGTTCAATTCAATTCAATTCAATTCATTTTATTTTTGTAACGCCCAAAATCACAACAACAGTTGTCTCGAAGGGCGTTCATGTTTTGGTTGATGGGGGAAACCGGAGTACCCGGAGGAAACCCATCCAGACACAGGGAGAAACATGCAAAACAGAAAGGCCTGGCGACCCGGGGATCGAACCAAACCTTCTTGCTGTGAGGCATGAGTGTTGCCACTCAGCCACCGTGCTGCCTACACACAAAAACAAAACAACAGGAAAAATCAGACAAAACAAGAAAAATCGTCCAGGCGAGGAGGAGGAAGACCAGGCGAGGAGGAGGAGAGCCGGGCGAGGAGAATGAGAGCCAGACGAGGAGGAGGGCCAGGCGGGGAGGAGGAGAGGGTCCAGCTGTCATCGGGGCATCTGAAAGAGTTACACTCCACAGGGGGAGTGGGACAGGGGACAACATGTGAATAGCATTGCTGATGAGAAAATAGGACAAAGCAGAGGATAGTGCTCAGGTTGCCATACTTCCCCCAGCTAGTTATCTCCTACTGCAGCCTATCTTATCCCGGGTTTTAATGTCCCTAACTCCCTCACTAAGTAACCTGGTCATACGCTATACCGAAGAGGAAGGTTTTAAGCCTGGTCTTAAATACAGAGACTCTGGGGGCCTGTTTAACATCAGCAGGGAGTTGATTCCATAGCACAGGAGCTTGGTAACTGAATGTAGTTACACCTAATGCTTCAAAACACTCTTGTATAGAGAAAGACAGTCATTGGCTTTCACATAAGCCCTAAAAACTATTGATCTTATACCACCCCGTCCACTTTTGACGTAAATGTGACTAAGCGGCGCTGTTTTGTGGTGTCACTTCCAGTTAAGTGGAAATCCCATTCTTTTCAATAGAGAATTTGGAAAAAGGTTTGCGGCTAAAAAATAATATAAAGTAGGTTTATTTGTGTAAAATATTTTATGTTTATGTGCACCAATAAGTCAACACTGCACCGATTCTCTGGGAGGCTTTAAAATGGTTCTGTAGTCCCTATAGAACATATTTGCAGTCAAGATTGGCAGCTCCATGCAAAATAATACAACCTGAATGATGATGGCGGTGACCACGGCAGCTTTCCCAAAAAGGTAAACAGCGATTTTAATCACAGTTTGGCCATCAAAATTATGTCACAGCTCTTTATAAATGAATGACAGTCATATAAGCTATACACTGTGGACATTATGTATTATATTGCATTGTATTGTATTGTATTGTACAGTAGTCCACTGAAGTCCAGCTGCTTCCCAAAGACTATTGATCCCCCCACACTAATGCAATCAGGCTTGGTCTGCGGCTGCTTATTGACGCCAGGACTTTAGCCTAATGCCTTCTGAACGCAGATGTGATCATGTGCAATAAAGAGGAGCCATAGCAGCTAGCAAAGCAATGAGGTTCTGTGCAATAGATTTTTCAGTAAGCAAAATGACTGCGCAGAAACACTGTGAACCTGAATGAAAGTCACAGCGAGAGGCCATGCATAGTTTAGATGATAATGGCTGTAACAGAACAGATATTTTCGCCAAAAGTAATTTAAAAACAACAGAAAGGGTGTTATATAATTGTTCTCCCACCTGAGTCAGGACACAATCCGCATGATGGGGCTTTTCAGATGGAGGGATCATTTGATTGACTGCCACAAAAGCAGGAGCAGACTCAGCGTACAAGTTTCAAGTTAAGGTAAAAAATACAGCAAGAGACTGGAGATGGCCTGAATGATTTCTGAATATTTAGTTTATAGCTTTTAACCATGCTATAATGTTGTCAAAAACCTACCTGAAGTGGTCTTTCATTTGCACATATCCTGCATATTTAGTTTTGCCTGACCTGCCAAGAATGCACATGTTTCTAATACAAAAATGTGAGTCTCCAGTTGTATCTCCCTGAGTTCAGATGGATGTGATTGGCAGGTGGATTAGCCAATCAGAGTCTTACTCGGCCAGCCAGAACCACACTCTTTGACAAAACTTTACAAAGATGAGTGGATCTGTAGCCGTATCCTGTCTCCCTGATTTCAGAGGGAGCGTGATTGACAGGCACACTAACCAATCAGAGAGACGCATGCTCCATTTGTGTCAAAAACAAACATGGCTGCTTACATGCAAAAAAGAGAAAAAACACAAAGGACTGAGAAAACCACGCAATTATTATTATTTTTTTAGAACCAATAATATATTCACTATATTGAAAAAGAATTGTTCAGAATGTTACAAGAATTTTTGAGAGGAGACATCTTCTGCATTTGAGAAACATGCTACAAATTAGTGACTGTGGTTGGACCGTCTCAAATTAGGACGGAGGATTTTCACCATCTATTGTCCGGTTCCAGATATTCTGAATGAATCTAGATCGGACTGGCTGGTCAGGCAAGGGTCTATCCAAAACAAACACGTCTGTTTATGAGAAAAATCAAGATTAAAAAATATCACTGAGAACTGAAAAACATTGCGGATCCATTGAACGAAGCCCCAAACGCTGTTAATCTGAGGTAAGAGAAATTAGATTTTGTTCTAAATGATGTATGACCAGTGAGCATGTTTCCCATACAGCACTGAAATAAACACATCTGATTGTCTGACTTTGGCCTCACATTCAAAATACTTCTGTGATGTCTTTAGGTCACACACATCATTCTGCATTTCAGTGCAGAAGTCACCTCTGTTAATCTCAAAGCATACTTGGTTTTAGCCTTTATAAACTCCTTTTGATTTCAATATGGCAGATGATACAGGCCTATTGCCAACTGCTGGTGCTTTTTTAAAACTACCTAAATAGTATTATCCCTATGCATAAATGATTATTGTACTAAAGAACAACGTAAGCCTATGGTGTACAAAGGGCTAGTAGAAAAAGCCCTTTGTACACCATAGGCGTATGTGTAAACATTTGGAAACATTTTGTTAAGTTGGAGAAATGTATTTATGATGCATTTCTTGATGGAGGCAAGAATTTTCCTCACAATAGCTGTAAACACGTGCCGTCTGACAGTCACAGCTCAAGGCTACTGTGAAATGCACGAGATTAAGAAGAAAGAGATGCAGGAGATTGAGGTATGGCGCCAGCTCTTTCACTGAACAGGAAGTTACTTTTGTGGTGGTCAGCTGACACATACAAGAATAGAAATCGCAGGTTGAAAAGAAAATCATTGTTTCTTTAGTATCGGTCATTTGTGATCACTGGAATGGTGGCGACTCATACTTTTCTTCAGAATGTCATGTTGAGCTAATTGGCTGCAGTTCCTTAATTTGATCAAAACAGAGGCAGTCTATTCCCAATTGTGTGTCAAATTATCAGAATCAACATTTGTGCATGTAACTTTTTGATATTTCATGGCAAAGTACAATGTAATCAATAGGAAAAACTGTCTCTTGTGCCCTGTCTGAGATTATCGCAGTCACATTTTAGAATCTGAAAACCACCAGTAAAATGAATAGAAAAATATCAGTTTGTTCATTCATATTTCAAGAGACACACTCCAGTTTAACAGCGAGTCTCTGCATTATTGTTCTATTTAGATCATGGCTTGTCACTTGATTAACCCCACCCCACATGTCTGAAATGTATTTGATGCAAATGGAGGAAAAATCAAAAGATGCATAATGGGAGTTTATGAGGGTATAGATTGTAACTGACACAAAACAAAAAGAAAAAGAAAAAAACATTTATGGACTCACATGGCTTATTTTTCACATTATTATCTGGCAATTTTCTCACGGCCTGTGATGACTGTCAGAAACACATTTTAACAGCTTCATTCTGCAGTGTTCTTTGACTGGAGGAGATGAGTTGACAGTAATAACAGCGTTATACTGGACCACGTGAATAAACAAACTCATTTTGTGAGACTTGTCCAGCGCAGATGGTGAAGACACGTGCTGTCTCCCGAAGCATAATCTCTGACATGATTGGCTCTATTTACTCTATTTTTGACATGTTGTTTTAGAGTTTAAAATAAGAGTAAATGTGATGAATGGTGTTAAGGAAAATACATTGTTTTACTTCTACAAAACAATTGTTACAGATGGCAAACAAACTGTAGCATTTTTGTATTTTGTGGCATTACTGATTTGATTATGGATCCATGAGCTTCCCATTGGCTTAGACGCACTTTGTTCATTTGATTTGAGAGACTGGAACGTGTCACGTGGCCAGGAGGTCTCTGTGTGCGTGAGGCTGCAGAGGAATCTGAATGTCGACAAGGCTTTTCTTCAGTGTTCATAATGAGGAAAGATATACAAGATGAATGACGTAACTACTGGTAATTAAAGGTGCACGTCATTCTTTTTCAGTCTAGGGTTGGGATGGGGTAAAACATCCAAATCTATCTCAGCCATTAAAATGCAATGTAAACAAACAGCAAAGTTTAATACTGTACTTTGGAAACTTCCAGGCTGGCAAGAAAAACATCTCCAAGACAAGCAGGTGATGACCACTCTAATGGAAAAGTACAACAACTGTGAAGCAATTATACTTCACTACATTTAAGAGCAGTATCTATACTTTATACTCCATTACCTTTTCGAACTGGACTGAAAATTAAAAAGTACTTTTCATATAATTTGAGGAGTTTGACTTTGAGTAAACAAAAATAAATACACAGAATTTATAAGAAAAATAAAGAAAGTGATTTGTATTGCAACTGTTGACCAAAATTTGCATCATTTTTAATCAGTATCTTTACATTTAACACTTATAAAATACTTTAACTTTTTACTCTTAAAGTACATTTTCAAACTGGTACTTAAATACTTCAACTTAAGTCAATTTTTTCATGTGATATGTTGTGATACTTTTACTTGAGTAACTTTTTACCTCTTTATCTGTACTTTTACTTAAGCAGCAATATTGAGTAATTCATCCACCACTTTTTAAATGATACTAAAATTCATTGATCCATTACATTTAGTTTGTCAAAAATATCGTCAAACATATACCTTGAAAGTTCACTATAGTCGTCTGTGTTGAAGCAGGCCATCAGTCAGGACAGAGATTTGTTCTTTGTTTGTTTTTGTTCTGTAAAATGGGAAGATTCAGTTCCAAACAGACAAAACTGAATCACGTGGTACTTTAGTCCATTTGTTGTCCAGCGAGGCCACAGCATTTGTCCAGTCATTTTGAGGCATGTGGACTTCTTTGTGAGCGCTGGCCTGTACCTATTCACCAAACTGTAAAGACTGTGTTTAAGGGTCAGATGTCAAGTCGCTCCGGAGTGTGTCTTCAGCTCACGTGACGGTCTGCCAGCACCTGCACAACTTTTAACCAGTATTAACAAACTGTCGGGCATGTTTTGTATCATTACTAATTTGATTATGGATCCATGAGCTCCCCTTTGTGTTCATTTGATTTGAGAGACTGGAACGTGACATATGGTCAGGAGGTCTCCATGCACGTGAGGCTGAAGAAGAGTCTGTTCATAACAAAGGACAGATGCGCACAAATGAGTGACGCAACCACTGGTAATAAAGGTGCAGTTAATACATTTTTCAGCGGAGGGTTCAGTTGGGAAAAAATATCTAAATATACTCTAACAAAGCTGCATATTTTAATATTATGGAACCTTCCAGCCAGGCAAGAAAAATATCTCCGTGTGAACAAACAGGTGGTGAACACTCCACTAGAAAAGCTACAAAGCAAAGGTGTAGCCCTGAATCTCATAGACAAAACAATCGATACTGTTTCGTGTTTTGCTGGTGGTCATAAATTAACTTGTCACAACCCTCACTGCGATATTGTCCACATCATTGCTTTCTAAACTGAGTGGAATTTCACGCCACAGGAAAAAGCTGTATCGATTTATATGTCCCTAACCGGCCTCTTGTGACCTCACTGCCCCCAAAGGCCCTGACCTCATCCACTGTCACTGGCCTTGAGTCATCAGCCAATCAGCAGCCTGCTAGTTTAAAGTGATTTATGAAAGGGTTGTATTGATTTCTTAAACACAATTGGAAAAGCCATGTGGGAAGAAACGTGTGCCACTGTGTGCTGCTAAAAACAAACATAAATGGTAAAAGGGTAAATGATCACATTTTTGTACAGCGCTTTTCCATCTTTAAGGCACTTTACATCAAGGAAGCATGGACACATTCATACGGCAGTGTACGCAGACACTGGGAGGGAGGGGGGGGTTAGCGTCTTGCCCAAAGACACAACAGCAGCATTCATCTGTGGGAGCTGGAATTGCACTGGCAACCTGTGTATCAGTGGATCTGACTACTCAACCAGTGTTTATGTTGAGAGCGAGATTTGAACCGGCAAGCTAAAAAACACACCCGACTGAGACATATATTACCAAGCTCAGAAAACTAAACCTGTTACTTACAATAATGTTAATTCTCGATGAAAATATGTGTGATCTGTGAATGCATTTGTATTTTTAAACTACACATAATGATATAGTACTAAAATACTGAATAGTGTAATTTCCCAAAGGGGACAATACAATTTACCTTACCTTAACCAAAACATTAATGATTAACAGAAAGAAGAACCCTTTGATTATGGCTCATCCAAAAGAAACGCAAAGGCGGGGAGAGGTAGTTTTAATGTGTATTTGGATGTTATGTTTTAGTGAGAAATTTCAGTTTTTCAGTCTTTTCAAAGCAACAGTGAAGAAATGAGTGCAATGCTGTTTTTCCTTTGATTTTTGAGCTGTGGGAGGATAAAGTCAGACAGCTCATCTCTGGAATATTAGATGCCACAGACACAACCATAGGCTTTAATCAATAGATTTTAATCAATACTTTGTGAATGTATTCAGTATTAAATCAGAACAGGAGAGTGTAGGCCGAGGATTGTTGAGTAAATATACAGAGGTGTAAAGTTTCTGTGTTCAAAATATAATACAATAGTAATTAAAGCTGTGAAATGTTGAAAATCAGATCCTAATCAATACAAATACATACAATACAAGTATCAAAACTAGACACTCCTTTAAGCAAGTATCATTTTTGAAAAAAATCACATAATTGGATCAAATTTGATCTTTCCTGAGCAGTTTCATCTTGAGTTTTATCAGAACTAGTAAAAAACCACATGGTATAATAGACACGTTATTATTATTTTGTATTGAAAATTACAATATTGTCTAAAGTGGAAAATCAAAATCAGTATCAACTATTGAGTCTATTCTTTAGTCTTTAGTTTGTTCTTTGAAATCCAGTATGAAATTTTAGTACCATTTCTGTGTAGACTCACACACTCACACTTGACTGGGTGACAGGTGCGTCGGAGGTGAAGCATTTGATCTGAAAGTTTAAGATACCTGAGGAAGGTCAGAAGGGCTGAAAAGTGAACCAAGAGTGAGACAGTGTGCGGGAGTCTTCTTATCCTTTCCATTTTAGTATCATGACAACACTAATGGTAACTGAACAAAGTGAAAGAAACAATTATTCATCCAGCACCAGATTACATAACTGTTTCCTCACTGTCTAATTTTCTATTCTTGATTGCAGTGTCTCTATGTGACTTCACTGACTTTAAGCTGTGCCTGGGTTAATTACATGAGAGAAAGTAGCACACAGTGACCATACAGGCCCAGAACTCTTGTTAGCCAATTACCACGGCAATGGAGATGTGCTACTGCTGTTGGCCCTGGTCAAATGGAGCCCCAATTACCGTCTCCTTGTGAGAAGTGTGAATGCTCTACCATGACCTGACCAATCAGATCACGCTGTGCAGAAAAACACAACGGATATAGATATGACCTAAGTCTCCCTTTTCCTGACAGTTCTTCTCACAGGTAACCTAAGCTTCCTAAAACTTTTTTCCTTATTGATTACACTGTATTTTGTCATGAAATACCCAAAAGGTAAATTCACAAACGTTGAACCCATAGACTGTATAAAGTAGTGGACTAAGTGAGTGTGACGTCACCCGTAGCATTCGGCTCCAGTTAAACGAAGCTCATCGAGGCTAGCAGTAATAGGAGTGAATTTGGAGCCAAGTTGCATATTAGGACCAACCAAAGCAGCCAAAGAGCCAATCCAGAGCGAGGCTGTTGATGGTAACGCCCCTTCCTCTCGCATCACTGATTTAGCAGGGACCGGGAGCTTAGCAACGCTGTCAATCAAACCTGTTGCTAATGGTAGCAGGAGAAGACACCTGATTTATTTGTTATTAATGTTCATATGTTGATTTACAAACACCATAGCAAAAAAACCCATACCAGATTCATCTAGAGCGGGTCAATACGAACATTTTAAGACCAAAATGATGAGCCTGACAGCAACAGTTACGAAGGGAAGGACAATTTTCCAATGAAAAATGAATTGGAGCTAGAGAAAAAGTTCTAAAGTGTTTAAATTATACTCCTCCCTCAAACTATGGTACTGGCCCCATTAACTTCTTCAGGTGAATTAATCAATTTTGAGTCGTTATGTGTCCTCCTTGTCCCCATTTAGATGTACTTTGGTGAATTACAATTTTAAACTTGGGTTAGTCATTAAACAATATTCATCGCTTCCTGTTATGTGAGACATTTTGAGGACTTGGTGGAGTTTAAAATATTAATATCTGAGAACCGTTGTACAAGAAGATAGTTATACAAATATATTTTAGATATCTACAAAATCTACAAAAATGTCCTGGCTTAAGGACGATGCAGACTGAGAACGATGAGTTCAAGCGCACACAGCCCTGGGTCAGAGCCGTGCCAAGACTCAAGATATCATCTGCTGCTTTTTCTCACTTTTCTAATGTTTCAGTCCCTGCCTTCTGTACAGGATTTCCTCTGTTTAGCTGAAATCAAACCTTACTGAAACCAACGCTCAGATCTGATAGCTAAATCCCTCCTAAACTCTTTCTATTACTTTGAGTAGTTTTGAACAAATTAACGGTATACAACTTGTCTCTGTGGAGATGTTGTTGTTTTGCCAGGAGTGTTCCACAATATGACAATAATCTGATCAACCTCCATGGAAACAAGAAGATGATGTTTCCAAGCCAAGTTACAGGTCAGATCTGGGGAGAGGGGAACCATGACACACTAAGAATGTATGTTTTTCAATGTTTTGGGGTTTTTTTAGCAGTAAAAAAGCTTCCAGTTATATGCAAGATTTTGAGGACTTTTAAAAATCCATATAAAACTGAAATATACATAAAAATATAATTGTTATAATTGTTTTAAATAATTTGTCATTATGGCAGCTGTCCTGATTTTTTATCATTGGTTGAGCAGGCAGATCCATTGACCCATAGCTTGGCAGTGCGACTCCAGTTCCCACAGATAGAAATTGTTGTTCTGTTGTGTCCTTGGGCAAGACACTTAACCCACCTCACCCCCAGCGTCTGTGCACACTGGTGTATGAATGTGTGTGTGAATGGGTGAGTGGTTCCTTAATGTAAAGTGTTTTGAGTGACTTGAAGGTGGAAAAGCGCTATATAAAAATGTGATAATTTACCATTTACAGTTACAAAGCCCATAAATAACTGAATACATGCAAAATACACACATTTATTGCCCTACTGATGAAATTCCCAAGCATAGCAGTGATGACTGACCCTGACCAGAAAAGTTCCATAATGCACCTTTAAAGTAGTATTAGTAGTATTTATTTTATTCAGTCATTACATTCAAAATCAAACATTATTCAACTTGTATAGGGTTGTACATAACATTTCTGTCATGAAAGGGTTTAGGCTGAAGTAAAAAAAAAAATACTTATAATGCCTAACCCATTTTAATAATAACACAACAGTTCTACAACATATGACTCAATATGTAAACAAAAGAAAAACTACAAACCACAACAGTTCACATGAATCATTCCTGAGTCCTGAAATTTTCAAAAAGTAATGTTTTATACCTCTTTTTAAATGTTTCTATTGTGTAGGAGGTTTTAAATTTCTCATTAAGGTTATTCCACACACTAACCCCTCAAACAGAAATGCAATGACGTTTTTTTTACTGATTCTAGTCTTAATTTTTCTGAATATACCTGTGTGAAGTAGATTTGTTAACATGAAGGTCAAATTTCTGCCCATGTTTTGAATCAGTTTACAGTGCAGAAAATGTGGTCCTTTGTTTTTTACTTTAAAGGACATTTTTTGCGCTCTGTCTGCTGGAAGAAGAAACTGTATCTTCTTCAGTGGAGGCAGAACAGCCCTGGAGACCAAAGGTGCTAAAGTGGTGCAGAATGTAACACGGCTCCATCAAAAGCCCGACTGACAGGCCGCCATTACACTTCCACTCTCTCACTTGTTCCCATCTGCTCACATACCAAATCTATACAAACAAACGTGACGGTTAGCACACGGGCAGGCTTCTACCACTTTGTGTGTGACGGGTCATAGAGTGTAGATTCTGATTCTGGTATATTCTAAAAGTATAGTTATAGTAGTAGTAGTAGTAGTAGTAGTAGTAGTAGTAGAAGTAGTAGCTAACACTATATTCCTGTAAGGGCATGTTGTAGTAGTAGTAGCTGACATTATAACTGTGGTAAGGACACACCGGATGAGAGTAATTGCATCAGTCAGTGCACAGAGGGTTTTAGCACATGAAAATACACTTGTTTGGAGGAAAAGGATAATGCAGCAAAATGCTTGTTTAACTGCAGTGTCCAGATGGCACCACAGATGACTGAGTTTTATAAGGGAGTTTGTTCTCACTAAAAGAACATTTTATTATTCAGGAGGAACTATTGTGGCTCTCCGTTAACGGTTAAGACAGGATGGGCATCTGGCTTAAACAGATAGACGTCGTCATAAACAGTCAATTGCTCGTGCTTTTTGAAACACAGTAATAATTTAAAGCAGACCTATTATGCAAAATTGACTTTTCAGAGCTTTTAACAATGTTATAGTTGTTTCCCCGCACAATTTACTCACCCAGAGTTGTGTTTAGAGTTATTCATGCACGTTTAAGCAGTCTTTAATATTTTTTTTTCAAGACGCCATTTTGCCGATTAATTCCCGTTTTCACCACTACAGTATACGCTCACTGTCCAATGTTATTTTCTTAATCTATGATACATGTGGGCAGTGTCATGTTGTCATTTTGGTACACATGAAAAACAAATCTGGAACGTGCCAGTGTGATGTGCAGTTATTCACTGAAGGTGCTGACAACTTCACGACTCTTTACAGCAACATGAACTGTACAAATGTAAATAGTGTCACAGCCACATCCTTAGATGGATTGCTGTGCAGTATCATTATTGTGTGTGCAGGTGGAGTTTGGTCGATGCAGTCCTGGTGTGTGCGTCTAGGACCCAATGCACTGCACCTTTAAAAGCTCGTGCACACCAGAAGCTCATGCACGCTAATCTTGCTCTCAGCCGGTCACCTGCTTGTCTCGGACTTTTCTTTGTATTACTTTAATTCGCAGCATAAAACACTGCGTGCACACACACACACACACACACCCCAACACACCCCGACACACACACACACACACACACACACCCACATCCCAACACACACAGACACACACACACGCACACTAGGTGTGTATGACTAGGATGGAGGAAATCATACACACACTCTCAGCATTTATTGGCATCTACGCCTCATAAAAACTTTAAAAGTTAATCAATTTGTTAAATAAACACTTTATTTAATTGAATATGCTGTTGGGAGTATTTTTCTGTCATTGTTTGGAGCTGGGTTATGACAATAACGTATGAATATTGTGACTGAGATTGAATGGGACTAGTTTTCCTATATCTGGCACACATATATTACCTCTTTGAGTAGGTCACTCTTTTTATGTGCATTGGCCCTGGTAAATAAACAAATAAACTTTGTTGTGATGACATTTACGGTAACAACAGCTCCCATTGCGTACCATTTTTTAAAGTCATTTTAGTTTAATATAATGATTTCAAATGTCCAAATTATAACATAATGATCCATGGGTGTCATAGATCATAACTATATGCAGACACAGGCACAATAAAAGTGCCCTCATCGGCAGGTTAACTTATCTCTTTGGCGTTAATTCAATTACAGACTACAACCAAATAAAAATAAACTAAGCTAACAGGATAACTAGGACAGAAAAGTTACACTGTCCATCTTTAATTGTAAATTAGAATTAAACATTATTAACTCATAATCATTTAGGTTTTGACTTTAAACTGAACATATTTTTTTATCCAGGCCCCGTCATTTCTTGTACAGAGATGACAGTTCATTATTAACAGTGACAAACATGGGGATCCTGTGACGGTGGCAGTGAGCTGTGCTGGTGTCAGGGGGGTGATCTAAGAAGCACGTGTCATGGCCGCCTGCCCCTGGACCTCGGCGTGTGGAGGAGATGATGGATCTCCTGCTGCACAAGACAGCTGTCAGCACAGAAAAAGACACAGAGAGGTGTCAGGCTGAGGCAGGAAGTGGAAAGAAAGAATATTGCAGAGAAACAAGCAGATCAACGAGTGATCATACAGAGGTAAACATTAGCTGACTTATTATTTAGAAGTTTTTTGTCCAGCTAACCCTAAACCAGAAGTGTGCTGTTTATTCCAGTGACATCGCACAATGCCACAAACTTGGAATTAATAATAGTCTTTTTGCGAATTGCTGAGATCAGTCTTTTGTTTATATATAATTCATATAATTTTTATTTATAAAAAAAGGGTCATTATGCAAAATTTACTTTACTTTTATTAGCGGAACGCACACATGCTGAGACTTCTGACTCAGAGTGTCAAAAAAAGTGAAACTTATAAAACGTTAATATGTTGTTTTCGGCAAATTTAACATTTTCAAAACATGGTGATCTGAATATGTTATGTATTAGCAATTAATGCCCCATAAAAGTAAAATAACTCCTCTTTAAGAAACCAAGAACACAGGCTCACCTAGCACGCCCCTGTCCCACCAAACTGACAATGCCAATGCCAGTGCCTCCTAGTTTTTAGTGCTAATGGAAACATGGTTTTAGTTACTTACTTTAATTTCTTGGACTATTAAGCTATTGTGTGCTTGTACTTATACAAGAAATATTTTGAAGAAATGGTGTTCTTATTATAACCTAGCCACCTTTCACCACTACTGTGACTCCTCTATTATACAAAAGGAATAAGTATAATATCTACTTTTGTTAATAAAATATTTAAAAGAACAAAAACATGCATACATTCCTTTCATGTCTTTCATGTTTTTCAGCCCAGTCTTGCAACAGCACTCGATGTTTAGCTTTCCATCAAACAAATGGTTTAGTCAGATTTCAATCCATCCAATCCATGAGTAACACATTTACTATTCAAAGGTGCTGAAAAAAAATGAACAAAATGGAATCTGACCAAACTGAGAAAATTGCAGAGCACACATTGTCATTTCAAAGAAACTGGGGAATGTAAGCTGATGATCTATAGATCTTCTGCATTCTCGAAGCCCCTGGAGGAGTGGTCAGACAGTGTGAAGAAACACGCTGTGATGATGAGTATTATTTATGTAAGACTTCTTCATGTGGTGCTATAAAAAGTGCTTAATCCTCACACACAAATCTAACGGCCTGTCGGAGAGGTTAGAAGATCCAAATTTGGCCAGAGAATAAAATGTACAGTTGTTCCACAGAAGCCATACAAGGAAAGGCACAGAACCCCCACTGTCAGATACTTTTATTTCTCAGTTTTGATAATCAGAGGAGAGGAGAACCAAAACCTCCACTCAAGTAAGTGTGCAGTTACTCTAAAAATGATAATAAGACTCAGGTACAAAGTAGTGGTCCAAGAAATGGCTCAAATGAGTAAAAAAGTATTTGAGGAAGTAGAAGTAATTGGTGTGACTGGATGTAACGTATGATTTCTAATTAGAAGTTAATGTAATTATAAGCACAAACTATTAATGGTCCTATGGTACTATGCAAAATTGACTCTTGTGAGCTTTAGGGCATGTTCTAATGCTGTTACCTCCTCAAAAACATACCTGGAGTTTTGCTTTATTCACACATGTTTGAGTAATCCTGCATTATCTCCAAAGCTCAAAATGCTCAGTTCCACCTTGTGATGTCATCAAGTGGTAGTTTTCAAGTTATGTTCAGTAGAGATTGGCAAGTAAAGGATTGAAATTATCCAAATGATTCTAAAGTAGGTGTATGGAATGTGGAGCACTTCCTGTTTTACCACATGGCATCACAAGGTGGAACAGAGAGACGTTTAAGAGAAGTACTCATCCTAAATATGCAGGGTTTGTGTGTTAAACATGCGTAAATGAAACAAAACACAAGGTATGTTTATGGTGAGGAAACAGTATTATAACATAGATCAGAAAATAGTGTAATATGGACTTTAAATAATGCATAAGTTGTGTATGTTTAAAGGATGGACAACAAAAATGATAAAGACTAAATCCGCTAAATCAGCATCTATCTGACACACCAGTGCAAAAAACAAAGTTCAAATCATCAGTCTTTTGTCACTTGCAGACTAAGAGTAAGAGAACTGTTACACATATTACACAGAAAAAGTATGATTTTGGAAAACTAATTAGAGTCCAAGTCCAACTGAGAACAGTACTCAACTAAATGTAATATAAGTAAATATAACTACCCACCCATGTGAAAATAAGTGGGAGAAATGTAAAATTACACGCAGCCCTACCGAGAGCAAGAATCCTATAGGACATTTATAACAATATATAAATCAAAATAGTCACACATATCTGAACTCACAGGAAGCACACATTTATACAGAAAACATAATGTGCATCATTGTAAAAGCTCAAACACATTAGACACTATTTCTTTCATAAAAGAAGAAAGAAAAGGCTCGATTTCAAAAAGATTCTTTGAACATACTTCAGATATGACCACATTCACTGAAATTCTGCCATCAGTGACACTGCTTCCTGTATCTCCTGTTCCTTTCTTCCATGTGCCCCTGTCATTTACCACTGTCACTGTTCAACTACCCTGTAACCACCATCTCACTGCTTATGTGTTCTGTGGAGTCTCTCTTGTTCAAGCAGCTCAGACTGACCTGACTGAAATCAGCTGGACACATTCCCATTTATAACAGTGTGTCTCCTTTCTTTCTTTCAAATAGTTTGTCCTATCATTCCTCCATTTACTGAATGTGGACCAAACTCACACAGGTTTGAGTCCAGCTCAGATCTGACCTCAGCTTTCCTCTGCCCGCCTTCATCTCCTGGGGTGTACATTGACCTGTTTTCTTTTGTACCTCCTTCTGGATCTCTCTGTGCCCATTCCCAAGTTTACCTCAACAAAGCTCTTTTTTCTTATGTAAATGTAGCCTTCACAGGGAAGTACACTGCCACAAATAAATACATACATAAAGTATATTAATATTATTCTATTTTAGTTTTTGACTAAATTTGTTCAGTACATTGATCTAGGTTTGTGGCATTATTATTATTATTATTATTATTATTATTATTATTATTATTATTATTATTATTATTATTATTATTATTATTGCTATCGTTATTATTATTGTTGTTGTTGTTGTTATTTTTAATTTAATGTTTTATTTTTATTTATTTATTAAATTTTTTGGGGGGGAAAAGAGGGTTGTAAGAAATCTTTAGTAGACGATCATCTACCATCTGATTGTCTTGTTCTTGCTTGCCTAGAATGTTGCATAGTATAACAGTACGAAATACATCGGGGAAACAGGGAGGACATTCAGTAGGTGGAAAAAGAAACATAGAACAGAATGTAAGAAGGAAACAATGAAGGTGTGCACATGAACAACAGAACACAAAGCAGAACAAACCATCCATTTTTGACAACTGCAAAAGAAAGAAACACATCATGGACTGGGACAGAGCAAATATCCTTGGAACAGAGGACAACAAACATTGTTCCTGGATTAAGGAAAGAAATGAAATACAGAAACGTTCCCACAAGACTTTAAACCAAGACGAGGGGGCTTTTTTACTATCACACACCTGGGATACTGTCCTGAAGAAGTCGAACTGCAGATGGCGCTGTCGTCCTGTCTCCACCGGTTGGAAGAAAGCACCAAAACCTGTTTAAATCATCTTACTGGACACGTCAAGCAATATCATGTGACCACTCTGAGGAAGAGCGCTAGCGAGCAGTCGAAAGTGTCAGGTATGAAAACAAACAAAACCTTGGTCTGAAAAAAGAAGCTATTAAAATATAACTGTGTTTGTGTTTAAAAATCCAGGCTGCCCTGATGAATCTTTTATGTCTGAGTTCAGTTCAGTCTCTCTCGAATGACATTTTATACTGTTGTAATCTGCTGTGTGCTGAATGCCCAAACACTGCCCTTTCTTCAGTTATGTAAAACAATCTCAAAGCAGGCCACTTATGACACAAAAGTGTGTTGATTGTCTATAAATATATTGGAGCCTTTCATAATTCTTTTGCAATGCATTTAATACACGGCCCTGTTTTCCTCAATCACAAGTCCATTATGCATGAGTTGATGCTTTTATGATCATTTAGAGATCTACATTGTCAACAACACAGTGACACACATTTTTCAAATTGTTGACCTGCTTTTAACATCCATTCTCTGCCCATCACTACATAATCATCTAGTTTCATCTGAACTCAGCTGTCAGTCTGACCGTATGTTCATATAATATGCAGTACTTAAGTGTTAAGGGAAGATTCTTCACTTGTAAGGTTGAGGTACACTTAGAAGATGGAGATATTATTTCTTTGTAATAAACTTATTGGCACGGTGATTTAATTTCTACGCATCCTTTCTGCTTTTCCACAGATCTGAACTGTAACTGAACCTGGTGGAATCCCATGATTGTCTCCATGAAGATAGGTGAGTTTAATGCCATACTGTGAAATATTAGGTAGTAGTTCTTGTGTGTAGGATTACAAGAGAAATAATTACTTGTGCTCTATAGTTACTTCTGGCTACATAAATCTACTTAGATGCAGATGAAGTTCTTTGTTCTGATGCATATTTAAATAAAACATGTTATAATTAAAACTGTTACTGAACATCACGACCAGACACAAAAATAAAGGGTCTGACTCAATCCTAACACTGTCTGGGCTTACATTGACTAACACAGATCACATTGAAAGTGCAAATAGATCTCTTATCAAAGCATCAATCTGCCTGACACTCTCACTGTATAAATATACTATTACAGGAATGCACGATGTTCTTTAGACAGTGTGACTGCATAAATTGTGCAATTCTGTCTCAGAAGGCAACAGCGCCTCCTAAAGGTCAGCTGGAGTGCATGCGGTGTGCCAGCTGCAGCGTGTGAACAGGACATCGTGTACAGCAGTCAGCAGATGTGCATGTGCGAAGGATCATGTTTGTCTTTGTGTTTTAGGGGCCACTGGGTTTCATATTACAGTGTGAATCATTTTATTATGTTTTAGTCAAGTGTGCTTCTGCAGGTCTATGAAATATTTGTCAATCTTTTTTTTTTTTTTTTTTAATGAGGAATGAGAAAATGTTTAGGATTCACATCAAGACAGTCCAGAGGTAAGTGACTGAATACATATGAGTTTACATATGAGACCATGAGCCATAGAGCTGTAGCAGTAGTATCCTACATCATAAAGGGCCAATATTACACTATTTTCTGATCTATGTTATAATGTTGTTCTCATCAGTAACATACCTGGAGTTGTGTTTTGTTTTATTCACACATTTAATACACAAATCCTGCATATTTTGGCAGTGTTCTTCTTTCAAACGGAAAACACTCTGTTCCACCTTTTAATGTCATGTGGTAATACAAGAAATGCCCCACTCAAGTGTAAAACTCCATTCACATTCACTAGAATCATTTGGATAATTTCAGCTCTGGAACTGCCCAACACTATAGAACAAAAGATAACTATCGCTTCATGACCTCACAAGGTGGAACAGAGCATTCTGAGCATTCTGACAACCTAATAATGCAGAATTACTCAAACATGTGTGAATGAAACAAAACAGAACTCCAGGTATGTTTTTGATGACGAACAACATTCTAACATGGCTTAAAGCTCACAGGTGTCAATTTTGCGCAATATAGGCCCTTTAGCCTTAGGCTCTCAGTTTGGTCCCTACCCCGACCAGCAGTGATGTTATTCCCTTGAGCAAGACACTTCACTTTGTATGAATGCAGTGTGTGTATTAATTATTGTTAGTGGTTGAAAGGTGCTGTATCTGTTACTCCTGAGCCACTGTGGTTACCAAATTAATTATTCTTTTTTAAGTATGGCGAGTGCACAATACTTGAGATTGTAAAGTGATTTTGAGCATTACAAGAGGAACAATAACAAATCATGTCCATTAGTCTGGGTGGGCAATAGTGCTGAAGCCTGCAGATCCACACAGTTAAGAATAGCTCAGCACAATGAGAGCAACTGCAATCAGGCATTGATAAATCCAACTAGCCTCTGTAGTGAAGGCCATAAACGATGAGCTAAAAAAACCCACACTTATGTAACGCAATTAGCAAAAAGTACAGCAGCAGCTTTAGGCGTACGCTTGAACAATAGTATCACAAATTCTACTTCAATACAGCTCCTCATATATCAGGAGCAAGCTCAAATCATGACAGCATTGGAGGATGAGCAGTGGTGGAAGAAGTATTACATTTTTTTTTACTTAAGTAAAAGTACAGAGCAAAAAAATACTCAAGTAAAAGTATAGCATGAAAAAATCTACTTAAATACAAATATTAAAGTACCCATTTAAAAAATGTACTTGAAGAGTAAAACATAAAAGTATTATGTGAAAATTTTGAGATCTAATAAGATACCTTCTCTCAAATGTAGTTAAGTAAAAGTAAAAAGTATCCACTTTAAAATCTAGTTAAGTAAAGAACAGACACCTAAAAATTGTACTTAAGCATAGTACTTTATTACTTTTACTTTGTCATGTTCCACGACTGAGGATGAGTTAGAAATATACACGTAGTTTTAAAGGTGCTCTGTGTAAATTTTCTGGAGGATGGAACAGCAGCTGGTGATAGGACAGACCAAATGATTCATCATTATTCAAATGTTCCACACAGTGAAATGAATTATAAAACTCCTCCTTGGATTGAATACATTTCTTAATTTGTCTTATGAATTTTGTGCATTTATTTTTATTTGCTCAAAGCCAAAGCTTGAACATGGTCAAAATAACCCTTCAAATCAGATGAAAAATACTTTTCAGTCCAGTCCAAAAATGTAGTGACTGCTCTCAAATGTAGTGACTTAAAAGTAAAAAGTATCCTCTGTAAAATGTACAGTATAGTACAGTATAAATACCTGAAAATTCTACTTAAGTACAGTACTTTAGTACTTGTACTTTGTTACCTCCCACCACAGCTTGTCACAATGTGCTGATTTGTAGATGTTGTGTAATTGTTCTGTAGCGCTAGTTTAGCATTATATAACAAAGTTAGCCAAGTCCTACGGCATAATTACAAAAGCAGATCCCAATGAATGTGATTTGAAAGGTTTTATTTTCACTGAGGCACAAGTAAATAAATAAGCATGTTAAATGTGTCTCAAAAGCCCTAGCCTTGAGGGTTAATTACTTTGTGATCTGTTTTGTTTTAAAATACCTATAATTTCTTCTTGTATTCTCAAAAATAGCAAGACAGTTTGTTGATCGCTGAGAGACAAAAGCAACAATCTTTCCGTCTCTTTGGAATAATGTTCAGTTTAACAGGTGCTGTGGCCTTTTTGTGAAACTGGCACACATGGAACAAAATATTCCCTGAGAGATTTGTAGATCACACTTTAGAAACAGTGTCAGTGCCTCTGTAAACACCTTCACCTGAGCAGAATGTACTTTTCATTAGACCTTGTTATCACATTGGATAAAATGGACCAGTGTAGCAGTAAAGCACCTGTCTCTTCTTTGTCTCCAGAATGTGGGTCAAAATTATAAGAGGTGACATTTTTCTGCAGCAGACGTCAACAAAGGCCTCCCTCCTCAGCCCACGGTTTGTTTTGTGACTGCCTTCTTCAGCTGTCTGTGAGTTTAATCAAGCGCTCACCTGCACACAGAACTGCCATTTAAAAGCCTGTCCTCATTCTCGCGCTGCGTCATACTCTTGTCATTCATAGTCATTCACAATCTGCTCCTTTGTGGGTCAAATTGCCAATATTGAGGAATGCGGAGGTTTAAATTCAGATTTTAAGAGTTAAAGGTCCTATATTACACAAAATCGACTCTTGTGAGTTTTAACCCATGTTATAGTGTTGTGTTTTGTTTCATTCACACATGCTTGAGTAACCCTTTATTATTAGTCTGTCAATTTCTCCAAAGCCCAAAATGCTCTGTTCCACCTTGGGATGTCATGAAGTGGTAGTTTTCAGGTTAACAGCTGCATTTTTAGTTTAGTAGCCATTCCAGGGCTGAAATCATCTAAATGATTCAAGTGACGATGTATGCAGTTTAAAAACACTCTGGAGCACTTCCTGTATTGCCACTTGACATCACAAGGTGGAATGGAGAGTTTTCTGTTTTAGGAAAGAACTCAGAACAACTACACAGGGCTTGTGTGTTAAACATGTGTGAATGAAACAAAATACAACTCCAGGTCTGTTTGTCATGAGGAAACAACATTATAACAGATCGGAAAATAGCATAAATTGGCCCTTTAAATAAAATAATATAGAAATATGTGTGTATATTCTAAAATACAATGGATTAAATAATGAATTAAGTAGAAAGGGCATCAATAGAGATCGGGATTGTGTCTTAAATTGGTAAAAGGTCACGTTAAATGCAGCACTTTTAATGCAGCACAATGGCTATGAAGTAAAATGATGTCTAGATTGATCAACTTAGAAATAGCACTTTAAATATGCACAACCTATTTTTTATAGTTCCACGGCTGCCATAGCTCCGCTTAATATTGAGGTCAATGGATATGACACAGCATTTTAGTCTTTAATCATTTTATGCAGGCCAAGTCATCGGGGAAGAGAAATTGTATACACACAAGGATTGGAAATACAGCCATAACTGCACTCATCAATATTTTTAGCCCAATCCAATGTTATAAAATGTCATTGCTGTGTTAACAACCTATTGTGCTGGCCCACTTCTTGTGAGTAAACACTCCAAAGCACTTTCCGCCTTTGTGAGGAATGGAGCCTTTGTACCAGTGATGAAAGAAATGATGTCAAAGAAGTAGATAGAAACGTAGATAGCACATGTTGGCAGTGATTTACAGACATCTTGATGACATGTGAGCTGTTGAGACAGTCCTAAACTGCAGAGCTATGACTGTCACGACTGAAGAGCTCCCAGGAGCGCTGACTCTACTGCAATTACAAAGTCATGCATGGAGCGACTAAGTAGACGTTCAGTTACCTCGGCTTGGGTATTGGTGTGCAAATCCTATTAACTCCCACATATGAATGCTTTCAAATTTGGGAATCCAACTTACAGAATAATTAAATTTATCTAACCCTTTTCACTGTTGGTAACATCTCAAGTAACCAAGATGACAGAATACAGATACAAGCCATACACATTGTCAAGGCCTGATCATATCTGACCTCGGAAAGTGAGCAGAGCTGGGCTTGGTCAGTACTTGGATGGGAGACCTCTGGGAATACCAAATGTGTCTAGCGCCTGGTCCATACTGTTATTGTGTCCTTGTGATTGTTGATGGTCGGACGAGCCAATGGGGCAGATTGCCAGCCTCACTTCCCTCAGGCTATCCCAGGGCAGCTGTGACTACAGTAGCTTACCATGGACAGTATGGAATGAATAATGCATGAAATGGCAAAGCGATTTTCAGCTACTGGAAAAGTGCAATATCGGACTTTTGCATTATTTTTACCAGCCTCATCACAGTGAGCCCAGCACTTGTCCAACACTAGTTCCTGAGCAAAAATTCAGATTAGAGATGGTGTTTAAGTTTAGGTTTTGTTTTGGAGACCATATGAAGCAGCTATAATATCTCGGACAAAAATGGCACTGAAGAGAACACAACCTGCCTTGATCAGCTGGGTCTATGAATGTTGCACATTCAGTTTGCCTTTTGACAGCCCATAGAAAATCTGTTTGTGAATAGAAACAGAAGGCTAAAATAAACACAAAATAGACTGTGGTCACAACCTATAGTACAAAGGCAAGTACATGTATCCAGTGACACAAACTTATGAGGTGGTATTCTTTTAACTTGTTTTTGTACTGTTAAAAATGTGTTAATAAAAGACAATGCAACCAACAAACAGAGAAAAATGGGAACAGAAATGACTTCTGTTGTTACTCACATGACATCAAGCTGGTCAGAAGATCCAACCCATGAATCATAAATGGTGCTCATTAAATAGTCCAAAAGTCACATTATGTAAGCACATAACAGAAATGGCAAGATGAATTTTCACCAGTTTACTGGATTAGCTGAAGCAATTAAGCAATTACCAAAAGCCTTGTGTTAAACAGTGACACATGTTGCTATGCGCTTAAGGTCATAGGTCACCAAAAAGACTGACTTAAGCAGTGTAGTGTTTACTTGTCCTTTTGTTTATTCACTGAAATAAATGTCAAAATTTGTCAAGGTTTTTTTTTTGTTTTTTTTTTTTTTGCATTACTTTCAATTAAAAGTAAAAAAAATCTACTTAAAAAGTAAAATTACAAAAGAAACCAGCAACAAGAATATTTTTAATTACTTTCAACCCCCAGTCAGACATATCTTGAAATTAAAAGTTTCAAGTCTAAATTAATTCAATTCAATCATATATAGCACATTTAAATACAACTTCAACTGTCCAAAGAGTGTCACATAAAAAGTAAAAAAAAAAAACAATTACATGATACATAGGAAAAGTACAATAAAACAACGAAACACCAATAAAACACCAGAGTATTCTGTCTAGCTAGTATTAAATGCCAGGGAGAAGAGGTGGGTTTTCAGTCCAGTCTTAAACTGCATTAAAGACAAAATTAAAACTGACAAACTCCAGATTCATATTTTGAATTCAAGTCACTTCAAATGTGTCTAAGATAGCACACTTTTGCGGTATAAGTCTTGTCATCCTAGGCCTATATGATATCTACGTCCTGTTTAGAAGCCTGTCACCCACTTATTACACTCGACATTCACATATTCCAGACACTGCTGCTGTTTGCCTGTTGCATGTGATGTACCACACTGACCTACTTTTCTGTCTCCCTCTATAGCCTATATGTCCCCATTACCCAAGTAGTTTGACACAACCTGCAAATTGTTAGCATCTCAGAAGTCGTCCACTGACCTTAAATGGAATTATTAACAAAAGGGTAAATAATAATAATAATAAATAATAATAAATAGTTTGTGAAACATTTTATATAATCGTAGTATATATCTCCAGATTGTGCAGAAAAAACTACTTTTCCCTGATGATCTCTTCTAGATTATTGTTGTTTTCACTTATGATATAATTGTTTGAATGATTTGTTAATATTCACATTATAATTATTAATTATCCATATCCATAACATCTTTAAACTGTCAGCAACTTTATTGATCGTCAAGATATAACCATTAATCGTAATAATTTTATTCCATAATAATCGTGACACCAAATTTCAACATCATCCCAATCCCTACTGACCAAAAAATGTGAAAAATGGGTTACTAATCTGTAAATGAGCTAAACGGTAGAAGAGTGAACACTATATAGCGGTTTTACACACACGGGCTCTTGGGTATAAACTGTTGCCATAGTGACATTTGACCTACATCTAAACATCTGGGTCATTCACACCGTAGTGGTCTTTTAAGGTCAGAGACAGGACCTTGTAACCCAATAAAAAGGTCACTTGAGTCTTCATTGAGTGGACAGAAAGAATAAGCAATAATCAGATTAGTGTAATAATTAAATTTTAACATTAACTATTGACGTCATTGGTCAGGCATGTCCATTGTCGCTAAAATAGGTCACTAACACCAAGTGCATGGTTAAGTGTTAGGACGACACTAGAACTAGCAAATTCAAGGTTTCACATCTGCTGGTGCAAAAAAATTAGATAAACTTGCAGATGGTAGATTTAAAAGGAAAGGGACATTTTTAGCCTTTTTACCCAACCCAAAGTTATATTTTAAGTCATGCATTTTTGAGTAGCCCTTTATATTTCTGTATCTGAGACTTGAGTGATCAGAATGTCTGTTTTCGCCTTCTCCCATCCCCGCCCACTTCCACATAGTAACAAAAAAAAAATAAAAATAAATAAAAATAAAAAATAAAAATGAAAATCCATTTGCTTTCTAGAGAGATTTGCTGCTATTAAAAGGCGCACTCATCAATTCTCTATTTTTTAAAAGGAACTCAATGGTCCCATTTCTATTATTGAGCCATTTTAGATCAATTTTGCGGTTTACAGTGAACAAGATGTTTTATTAAAAAAACAGCTGAGACAGGGAGATGCTGGTATCCACATAACCAACGATGTTCATGAGGAAGGGAGGAGTTTATTTAGAAAAGCACAAATATCAGGCACTTGGTTTAAAGGGCCTGTGTTACACTATTTTCTGATCTATGTTATAATGTTGTTTCCTCATCACAAACAGACTTGGAGTTGTGTTTTATTTCATTCATATATGTTTTACACACGATACCTGCATATTTAGACTATGTTCTTCTCTGAAACACTCTGAAAACACTCTGATCCACCTTGTGATGTCATGTGGTTATACAGGAAGTGCTTCACTAGCATCATTTGGATAATTTCAACCCTGGAATTGCCAGTCTCTACTGAACTAAAGGTAAAAAGTAGCTGTTAACTTTAAAACTACCGCTCTGTGACATCACAAGGTGGAACAGAGCTTTGGAGATATAGACTAATAATGTAAGGTTACTCAGACATGTGTGAATGAAACAAAACACAACTCCAGGTATGTTTTTGAGGAGGCAACAACATTGTAACATGGCTTAAAGCTCACAAGAATCAATAATATAAGATCTTTAAAATGCTTTAAAAGCCTTTATTGTAACATATTGTAATTACTATGCAGCTATATCTTATAAATAGCTATACACTGTCATTTAATCAAACATAAAGGAATGAATTGACTCGATATAGCTCTAAATCAGTTAATCCCCTGGTGTATATGCTGGCCAGGGCTGAACTACACAGGTTTAGTGTGGGCAGGGGCCTGGCCTTGTGCACCTGTCCTGTCCTGTAGGATTAAAGTAGGGCAACACAGAGACCTCATTTGTGACAGACACTCCCATATACTGCATTATGTGGGTTGACCTTCTAGTTCTCACAGCTGGTATTTTCCCTATCTGAATTCAGGTGAATGAGGGCAAAATTCTACAGCAGTTCTTGAGACAGTCTAGTCATATATCTGTCTGTGTGCTCTTTGTCACTGACTACATCGCCTGTGGAGTTCTTCAAAAACTCATCTCCAGCAGACCTCATGTTATTGTTCGCATGAGTATCGGCACATATTAAAGACAGGCTTGAGTCAGGTCTTGTTTATATATACAGCTAGAGCCTCTATGTGAACTACAGGTTGCATAAGTCATATAATACAAAGGATATCCCATAGCACTAGTACTTTTCATTCATAATTTCTGCTCAGTAAAGAAATAAAGAATTTAATAGGTGCACATACTTGTTTCCATGGAGATGTAAATGCTTTGCTCCACAGTTTGGCATTGAACCGCTCTCAGGAAGAATGCATGTGTTTTTCAAGGCACTTCTTTAACAATAAAAAGCTCTGTAACTGCTTGTTTTGTGGGAACATAACACTGCAATTTCCAGATCATAATCTTGACCATAAAAATATTGGTCAAGATTATGATCTTGACCAATATCAAGATTATATTTTTATAATCTTGACCATAAAAATATTTGTACATATACGTAGGTTTATAAAAGTCATTCTGAGTCATAATCTAGTTATAAAACCTACAGTACATATGTATGCAAATTACTGTTTTAGGCGTGTGCTGTTTACAAAGTGTATTTTCTTTAGTATGCTTGATGATTGTGTAATCCCTCAGTCATCCAGGTATGATCTATAGTGAATGAAAAATGTAATTCTGTCAACAAACAAACGTCCGGCTGACAGAACAGAATTTTTCTTTTACTACTGTGCTTAATGTTAATGTAATGCAATAATTTGTATTGTGTTGTATATTTTGTCATTTTGTAAGACACTAAACTAAAACTAAACCAAACACTTCACTTTTCTTTTGGTCCATTGTGATGTTGACACCCATGGCCCAATTTTGGGGGAATAAAACAAACCAGTGCTGTCGTTGCTCCCACTGTAAACACTACATGAGGACAAAACAAATGTTGAGAGCCCAGTCACCACCACAATATCACATTTCTTAATATTGGTTCTTATTAGTTTTCATTAGACCACAGGCTGAAAGAGATACATCACTACACATCTGTCCTTCATGTGCAGACTCTCGTAAAACTTCAATAAACCATTTGAAGTCAGTCACTTCCCCCATTTCTTCAAATGTATCATAAATGGTGTTGTTTGTGACTGCCGTTTTGTGCTCGGGAAGCAGCTATGGCGGATTGAGTTGTTTGGTCGGTGCGAGTCACGAGATGCACAGGCACGTGAGAGGCCTTCCCATGTGAGGCGTTTTCTGTTGTTTCCTTTCACTATTGTTGAGAGTTTTATCCAGAGTTGTCAAGAAATGATGAGAGTTCAGGTCAGTCCTTTGTGGCACAGCCAGAATGTGAGCAGAAAAGAGTGATGACAAATGTGGAACTGCCAACATAAAATTGTTTGTGTGATCTGTGAAAATGATTTATATTTGGGCAACTTCAGCAAATAGATCGGAATGGCTTTGGTTGAAGATTAACACTGCTTGGCCTAAAATAAGAGTACGCCCTCCCATTGGATAATTTGGTTCAGTAGGTTCAACATAATGTGAACCAATGAGCCAGCTGACTTAACTACAGTATCAGAGGAAATTGGGTGATTTATATGTGTTTTTTTTTCTGATGACAGAGACATGGTTAACCCCATTGAGGCCTATGTCACACTTTGCCATTATCTTTCATTATGCATACATACCCTGTGATACTGTGGCATCTGCAACATTAAAAAAATCCTTTATTTATGTAATTGTTTGTGAATAATTTGCAGTGATGTTGAGAGAGGTTCTTGCAGCTCTCTTTCAGAAGATGAGCTTAATGAATTGGCTTTATCTCGAAATAATGTGTTTCATGTTTATTCATTTTTATTGCAAGGCTTCTGTACGTCTAGCACTGAGAACAACAAAAATCACTTGTGAGACTCTTTAATACTATTCCCTGTTATTAATGAACCAATGACCAGTGGTGGATGAACTACTAAATTTTGTTACTTAAGTAGAAGTACAAATACACAGGTAAAAAGTTACTCATGTAAAAGCAAAAGTATAATATGAAAAAAATCTACTTAAGTAAAAGTATTTACCGTAGGTACCCGTTTAAAAAGGTACTTTAAGAGTAAAAAGTAAAAGTATTTCACACAAGTGTTCATTTGTTAAAGTGTAAATGCAGTGATACTTTTTTTTTTTTAAATGACACGGATTTTGGTCAACATTTACATTACGAATCGATTTCTTAATTTTTCTTATGAATTTTGTTTATTTATTTTTGTTTGCTCAAAGCTGAAGCTTGAACTCGAAAACTTTAGTCAGGATGTTACCACGAACATGGTCAAAATAACCCCCTCAAATAAGTAGAAAGTACAGATACCTGCTCTCAAATGTAGTAAAGTAAAAGTAAAAAGTACCTTCTGTAAAATCTACAGATAAATAGTACAGTACAAATTCTACTTAAATACAGTACTTTACCACTTTGACTTTGCTCCCTTCCACCACTGCCAATGATCATACGGATATTGTGTAATTTTAACAACAAGATTCCAGCTGGACCTCTACAAGTGAGATCGTTTATTACACACTCTTTCCAACCTAAGATCTTTGGGTGAATCCACTTTGGTGAACAGCCCGTTTGTCACAGGGCTAAGACGTGATTGTTATTACAACAATCAGTCACGTATGCAGATGAATCGACCCACACATGCGTGCCTAAAAGGTAAGAGCAAATAGATGTCTCTCTATAAGGCAGAGTGTGCTATTACCATAAGTGCAGCTGGGTGAGAGATGTTTCAGAACAGATGAAAGTGGCTGCTCTAAGCCTCTTATTTGGGTGACTGCGTACTGTCTGGTCCCCGCATGCACTGGGAAAGGAGGCAAGAGAACATTATGATTTACTTCGCGACCTATATTTTATGCCCAATTACAATTTGTTTTGTTTATTGGTGGTCATGACATGCATAGTTGGCCAAGTAGAGTCTAACAGCAAGCACTCCAAAAATATAAACAAAAAGTGTTTCATAATTCTCACCAGTCATATAAAACAGAAATTGAAGTGTGTCATAACCAAAGTATGTCATTCCCAATTTGTACAATACAGACAGAAATGAAAAGCCACAAAAGCCTAATTTTAACTGCTCAAAGCCATGAGTGCATTTACAGTTTTAACTAGGGCACTTGGACAGAGCATTCTTTTAAAACGGCACTTACACAACACGATTTGACCAAAATATAAACAAGAATATGCATCCTTTTGGGCTTTTCTTAATGGAAAGGAAATTGCCTATAATCAGCTGCCTGGAGGCTTAAAATTAATTTCAGTTTACAAATATCCGGGTTTGTTCTGACCCATTTAATGTCAAAAACAAAGGAGAAGAGTTTCATAAATGTATAATACCAGTCTCTGTCTGTTCTTGGGCAATTCCCCTCTTCAAATCAAAATATAGCAAAATTTCTCTAATTGAAGGGACATGCTGTGGTGCCATGTTCACGTGTTGCACATCTTATCCTACTTCTTCTCCACTGGAACAAAAAAACATAATTTGTGCTATTTTAAGTTGTTTCAGCAACTATTTCACTTTTTTGGGGATTACAGCCCGGTCACACTTTTTAGAGGTCCTTTGGTTTCATTCATATATGTTTGAAGATGTCTACATCTTCAAAACTGAAAAAGTTCCACTTTGTGATGTCATGAAGTGGTAGTTTGTTCAAGTTAACAGCTACCCTCTACATTTAGTTCAGTAGAGATGGCAATTCCAGGGCTGAAATCATCCAAATGACTCTATTGAAGGTGTATGGAGTTTAAAAACACAGTGGAGCACTTCCTGTATCACCACATGACATCACAAGGTGGAATAATTTTCAGTTTGAGAGAAGTATTAAATGCGTTAAACATGTGTGAATGAAACAAAACACAAAAGAAACATCATAACATAGATTTTTTTTTTAAATAATTAAAAAATTTGCGTCATTTAGACTATGGTTCTTGGCTTTTGGGTTTAAATTTCAAAACAAAAATATTTAATAAAGTTCTTCATGCAGTAAGTGCTACACTTTATCTTAGTAGTTTTCAGTTATCAGTTTCAGTGGGAGCTTGGAGCTTTCCCTGACTCCTATATGTTCCTTTTCCCAAAAGGTTTGTCCTTGAACATTGTCATTCTAGTGCATTCACAGGAAAGGGTGGGTATCTTGCATTTCCTCATTAGCTTCTTATGCAGCCCTTCTATGAATCTTTATTGGTAACTAACATTTCTAAGAAGTCTGGTGACAAAGCCCAGGAAACTGCCCTAACTCTGTAGGTTTCACAGCACCAGCCAGAGACTAAACGGTTTTTAACTGATGAATTTTCAGTGTGTGCTCTCAGTCTGAGTGACACAAGTGGGCCATCAATGTAAGTGCACTAACACACATGTATATAAGGGAAAAAAAAGACACAAATCAAAAATTCTTTACATGTATTTATTTAAGGAAACAAATGAATAAAAAGAGCAATCTGCTGTATGATTTCTTTTCAGTGGGACTTTGTGAAATCATAAAGAATCATTAAAAGGCCTATATTACGGCATTTTGTCATCTATGTTATAATGTTGTTTCCTCATCAAAAACATACCTGAAGTTGTGTTTTGTTTCATTCACATGTTTAACACACAAACCCTGCATATTTAGGTTGAGCTCTTCTCTCAGACAGAAAACACTCTGTTCCACCTTGTGATGTCACGTGGTAAAACACGAAGTGCTCCACTGTGTTTTTAAACTCTCACTGGAGTCATATGGATGATTTCAGCACTGGAATTGCCAATCTCTATTGAACTAAAGGTAAAGGATAGGTATTAACTTGAACAATACCACTTCATGACATCATAAGGTGGAACAGAGCATTTTGAGATTTGGAAATGTAAACAGCCTAATAATAAATAGTTACTGAAACATGTGCGAATGAAACAAAACACAACTTCAAGTATATTTTTGAGGAGTTAACAGCATTATAACATTTCTAAAATCTCACAAGAATCAATTTTGCCTGATACAGGACCTTGAAAAAGTAATACTCTGTAGAAATAAAATATATAAATCGGAATAGGAGTGGTATGCCCCCAAAACAGTAAAAACATATAGTCCCTTGTCGGTTTTCAAAGTGCACTCACAAAAAGGTAAATCATGTCTTCTAATCTCTTCTATGTGCATCCCTTATACAGATATCAAGCTTCATTTACATTCAAAGACTTGCGTACATGTTGCGCTGCTTTGATCCCCTTTTGGAAGAACTCAAGGATAATGAATTGATTTTGGAGGAACGTTTATTCTTGAGTATTTCATTTCCCAGTCCAGTGATGGCGCTGTGCATTATTTCATTGTCCCCAGTTGTGTTTGTATGTCAAAGTGAGCATCCCTCTATCCTTATTGACTGATGACTTTTCTTGGAATTGCTGTATTCGTTTAGCGATAAAGGGCAGTGTTTGTAAGAAGTGGGTCACGCTGACAACTGTGTCACTCGATCGGAAAACGTGCACTTGTTGTTCTCGCACTGTTTGTCTGACAGCCTCAGAGTAACTACAGATAGAATAGAAAAAGACATCTGTGTCATCAAATGTCTTGCCCTGATCTTCACCTACTTCCACCACACTGGTATTTTTAGAGTGGAATTTTACTTACAGGAGATAAAGAAAGAAAATCTGAAATCTCACTTGGAAAGGAAAAAAATGGCACAACAAAATTCCTATTTTTTTAAATAAATGTGTTGGGGTTACTAAAGAACACAGGATGAGATTAGACCCCCGTTAGGACCTTGTTTGGTGTTGACAAGAGGTGATGCTGAGAGAACATGGGATGCTGGAAATAAGTGTGGATTACTAAGAGGAAATGGAGAAAGTGAAAAATGGAATGGCCTTTAGACTATTGTACTGGATTATTTATACGAGTACTGCTACGACCTTGTTATAAAATCTTATTCAATGGATACTTCTAAAAAGGTCCATGGTTGCAAATTATTTTGAGTATTTGTAGGACGATAAACACAAATCAAAAAGATGTTTCTCTTCCAAAAACAGTGAAAAAGGTTCATTTCAATAAATTATACACATCTGTGCCTTTACTAGGGCTATAGCTGAAAGAAAAACTTGGTCCAGTGAAAACATACCCTGTGCATCCATTATCAACAAAAAGGGGGCAGATATGGGGCTCTAGCAAAGCTCACAAAATTATCCATTTTGGGACTGTTCCATCTCTCCCAAAACTCCAGCTAACTTATTCAGTGCTGCCAACTTTCTGCTGTGGGCTTGTGGCCAATAGATAGCCTTGTAATCCTCATAAAATAATTATTTGCCCAATAATAAAATTGGTTGACTCAAAGACACTATTGACCAGTTAAATGACTACAGCCCTTGTCTTTACATACAAAATGTAAAGGTTTTTTTCAGTTTTCATGGTATCTTCTTGTTAATATTTGCTCAGTAACACAAACGATATTATGCATTCTTATCTAACATTCTTATCCCGAGATGCAGAATTGCTTTCAGTCATTGGGTATGGGTGTGTTACAGTTGCCATGGTAAATATGGACTGGGCCCTCACAGCGGTAGTACATCTGAAACACCTCTCCGTAGCCATGGTCCCTCCACCAGGTGCACAACTGCCTGTTCCAGCCACAGGCCAGAGGGTAGAACAGCTCTGGATGCTCCATCCCAATCATGGAGAAGAAGTCCTGGTCCCCAAGATGGCCCCTGAAGCGGTACTGCTCTGCAAGCTTGGCCACATTGTTGGGCTGCAGGAGCTGGTTGTACAAAGCTGAAGTCCTCATGGCTCCCAGGTCCAGTAACATCACTCCACTGTTGAACCCTGGCAAGCCGTCAGGAGGGGGCTCGCCCACTTTGCTCTGCGGGTTCTCCTTTCGATACTGCCAAAATGTGTGCCTGAGGAGAAAAACATCAGTTAGTTAAAAATTACATAAAAAATCTCAACAAATATAATGTTGTTATTAATAGAACACCATATACATTTTAAAATAAGGGACTGCTTCATACATGTTAGAATATCTTGTTTGTTAATTATCGATACAGGAATATCTAATACAAGATCACATGATTGTGTAAGTCTAGGGACTAGCTGCACCAGAACTGAGATGGGAAAAAAGGGCTTTTGTCTGTTTTGCTTCACTAAAACAAAATATATTTCAAGGACAAGCAAAATTCGATACTTTGGTGCTGCCAATGTAATTTTATAATCTGATAACATTTATACTCACACCTGCACCTGTTTTTCATGCTTTAAATAGACTTATGTATTAATTTGTTTTGTTTGTTTTTTTGTTATTGTTTTTTTCCATATTTGAACAGGGCATCTGTAAAAAAGAGAGTCTAAGTGCTCTCCCTGGGCTCTCGCTGTAAAAAGATAAATAATAAATAACATACAACATACATTTCTAAAGTTTCATCATCTGTTAGCTTAAAAAATGTAAATGTTGTAAATATTACACAAACAAACAAAGTCAAAACTGATAAAATGAATGACAAAACATTGTGGTCTGTGTGCGTCTTCAAACATGTCATTCCTTAAAAGGTCCTATTGGCAACAAGATGCTAAAAGCTAAGAGCACCTCAGAGTGAACACAATGTAAGTACTTAAATTATGAACATGAAGTAGTGATAGGAGAGGGACACGTAAAAGAACATTAAGTCCAAAATATAAAAATGCTTGACTATCGAATTACTTTAACTCTCTGAATGAAACAAAATAGAACTCAATGCAGTTTTGATAAAAGATCAACAAAATAAAAGATGAGCCTAATATAGGAACTTCAAACATTACAGCATTGGTGTGGTGGGTTTACACGGCAGCACATAAAGCAAGAATGCAGACGAAGTTTATGTGGGAAAATGACAGCTCGTACTTAACATGTGACCCCTCACTGTGTGGTATGATCAGATCTGGTGGGAGAGGCAGATCCTCTGAGTCATGCTGTGATATTATTACTGACCTATATTCAGCAGCTGTGGGCTGCCTTTGCTCGTCCACTGTTTTATAGTGGCTGATTTAGTGACTGGGGACGAATTATTCCATAGGGCATTGTCATTTTAAAGAAGATGACAGAACTACGTGCCCCGAGACACGAGTGCAGTGCAATCTAAACAGCTCAGATGTTTTCTACTGACAGATGCAATGAGACGGACATAATGATTATATTCAAACTGGACATTTAACAAGAGTTGTCACGCACAGTTCACCATAAACCAAGATGAATTTGTTTTGGTTCATAGCTGATCTGCAAAAGCTGTGTATACCCTTTTTATTGTTTTAAAGATGGAATTTATGTTTTGGCTGTACAAAAAGTAATGCATAGTTACTAGAGTTAATAAGAAATCAAATTATTATATTTAAAAAAAGAATTCATTAGATCAGTGTGTTACTAAAAATGTTATCTGTATTACCTTACTTTGTACATCATTATTGCGCAACACTGCTTACAGTTAACAAAATAAATATAAAAATACATACAGAACAAAAAGTCAGACAAACCATTAGGCTCAAATATGAAAGAGGTTTAAATAAGGAGACAATAACACTAATATTACCTATTAACCAATGTTCACGACTTTTAGTTGTCAGCTGACCATCCAGCCATAGCTCAATACCTTGATGCTATGAGCTATGGCTGGGACACAATTCCTCATAGATTGAGTGTGTTGCACTCTTGTATCAGAACAGTAAATCCTGGCATAGGAACAAAAGAATCAGTGCAAGTCTGAGTGCCTCATCTTCAGCGCGGCAGTTCACACATCTGTGGTCTTCTTCAGCAATTTACACCATCTCCACCAGCACCACCCCTCAAACTCAAGTGTCTGTCTCCCGCACCATCTGAGCCGCTCTGAGAGAACGAGGTTCATTATGAAGTGAGGGGACATTCTGTGCTGCCATACCATACCCAATGTGTTCTTGGTTTAAGCCAGTGACAGGATGCTCTCTGATACACAAAGACAGAGGGAACAGTTCAAAGGCGACCTGTGAAATGTCTGCTCCTCTCCATGGCGACGACAAAGCCCAGTCGGCATGAGGCGCGTACATTCAAGTGTATTCTGGTATTGTCAGAAAGCAGCATGGAGGACGTTTTCACTATCAGATCATCTTGTTTGAGGTTTTTGGACAAGCTGTTTATATTGTTGAGGGTAGATAAGAATAATAATCATAATATTATTGCAAAAGCATCTCTTGGTGAATATTTTTTATACTTTTCTGTAAGAGTTATCTATAAGTTTATCCGCATTCTATCACATTCTACCGTTAGTGCCATATGAACCATCTCACACACTGCATATGACTGAAAGGTTTTTAGCTGCAGTCTTCTCTTTTAAAGTCAATTTTATGATGATTATTTATGTTTTGATTTGTTTGTTTTGTGATTGTAATGTATTTCTTATTCTGTAAAGCACTTTGAATGACTTTGTGTATAAATTGTGCTATACAAATAAACTTGCCTTGCCTATTGCACAGTTACAATAAAATGATATATTTTCCAGTCGTGCAAGTGAGTGAGATATTTTATGATTCCCAGAAAAGAGCAAAGGGATTTTATTCTTTATGACCCAAATCTCTTGAAAATTGACATTTTCCTTTATGTTCAAATTTATGATAAAGTGACTTTTCATTCCACCCCGGGGCAGCTGTGGCTTTAGAAATAGCTTACCATACAACTCCAGGTGTGAATGAACAATGAATGCTTTTGTTAGTCACGCAGCAATGCAGGAACTGAACTGAACTTTTCCCTTACTTGTGAATATTACAAAATTTGGCGAGATCAAAATCCCTTTGTTACAATCTGAAGCACGTAGGAGTTTGAATTAAGTGAACATTGCATGGCTACAGTGTGTAGTTCTGTTGTGTTTGTGGTGACACTTATGTAAGTGGGTGCAGCCTTGTGGGATTTTAAAACATTTCAACTGCAGCTGGAGGGGAAGACACAGGGCTTTTTCCAATAATGAACTTTTCAGTGGCAGGATGTGCTGTGAATGTGGCTGGTGGGAGGATGTGTTCTGCTGCATAATGCTGTGTCCATTAGCACCCAAACTGCTGAGAGCCTCCAGCACTTGTGACAGGAAACACTGCAGTGGAAAGGCTACAGGCTCATGGTCTGTGAGTATATGACAGACAGTACACAATCGCATTAACTGAATCTGGTGAATACCAACTATTCAAGAGGAAAAACGCACTGAATCAATACATTATGCAACAGGTATTCATAAGGTCACAAAAGAGGTTCCATGCAATTTTAATGATTTGATTTTCCTCTAACCACTTCAAGATAAAAAACAATATCCTTCCAATCTTCAGTGACGTATAATCCCTCTAAAAAATCATGTCAGCACATTTTAATTTCCTTATAAATCCTGGAATGTGCTGAAAAACTGCACTTCTCAAAGACTGCTCTGTATGGCAGCACCACCCTGAGTGACACTGTGAGGTATTATACAGTAACATTGTTTTGAAGGTCATGCTATGCTGAGTTTTGAACGTCTGAAGGTACACTGAAAGAAATTAGCAGGGATTTCCCGGAATGAGTGGACTTCTGTAGCTGGAGCACATGGAAATCAGTTAAGAGCCTGAAGGAGCCAAAGAAAATGAGAGAATATCTGACTACTGTGTTCATGCAGTGCAATCCAGTGGTACAGTATTGTAATATTCTCCAACTACTTCAATAAAAAAGTTATAACCTTTCTCAGATAGTCAAATAATGGTTTGTGCCTCAATGAAATAACCATGGAATGAAGAAATAGTCACTACTTGCCTAACTTAAACCCCAATCTTAACCTATTATTTTAATAATAATTAATAATAATAACAGAATAACAGATTTACGTCACAGGGACCTGATTTTTATCCTCAGAAGGGAGGCAGGTCCCCATGATGTGAGTGTGCATACATATTTTAGTCCCCGTCATGTGACAAATACCCGTCCAAACACACGCACACAATGACGTCCTGTTTTGATGCTCGACAAGAATGGAAAACGGTGGTGCCATGTTTGTATATCTGAGAGAAGAAAGGAAAATCAGTAAAGTCGCCAAGGGCTTCCGACTAAGTGGCTTGTTTACACCAATTTTCCACATGACACAAAAGGACAAATGAGTTTATTACTCATAAAATACATGTTAATATTAAGAAATGTTCACAAGACACTTTTGTGCTAGTAGAAACTGACAAGTCTCTGCTGTAGCATTGTCAGTGTGCAGTCAGTAAATATTTAACAATCTCCGTGGCAACAATACGACAAAGTTTAGTATTTTCTCAAAGTATAAAATGTCTGAGCCAAAGCAAACTTCTCACCAAGATATATATATTTTGTTTTGGCATTAACAATATGAACACAGACCTGTCAAAAGTTTGATACATTGCTGAAGTAAATATAGACGATAAACGATAATATTGAAACTAATTTACGACACAGATACAATAACCCAAGAGCAGATTTATACCACAAAAAACTATTCTTAATCTACAATACTGTTAAAATACATGAGCTGCAACACATAAATTGCAGAATAAAACACTTAAGTACTTACTTTGCATCTGTAATGAGTCATAGACGTTAATTCAACCTACTATGACTCAAATCTTATTGTATAACAAAAGTATAACATTGACACTCCCCCTCCTATCATATATTGAATGATAAGTTGGTATAATATTTGTAATGATAGGCCTATAGGAACAGTTCTAATATGCCATTATATAACTATCTTATAGCTTGAACATTTCTATCATTTTCTGTAGGCTACATTTTGCCCCCAAAGTATTAGATAAATCAACTTTTATAAAAACAGTTTCAGTGGGGATATGAACTGGTAAAATCATACAACTGGGGAAGCATGACAGATTCACTTAGGATGCATTCACAGTTCAGAAAATTGGAACTAAACTTGGACTAAATCTGGAACTAAATCTTGACCAGACATGATTAAAGTTACCAGAACAGGACCAAACCAAGTCCACACTCACCTGAAGGATTATTAGGAACACCATACTAATACGGTGTTTGACCCCCTTTCACCTTCAGAACTGCCTCAATTCTACATGGCATTGATTAAACAAGGTGCTGAAAGCATTCTTTAGAAATGTTGGCCCATATTGATAGGATAGCATCTTGCAGTTGATGGAGATTTGTGGGATGCACATCCAGGGCACGAAGCTCCTGTTCCACCACATCCCAAAGATGCTCTATCGGGTTGAGATCTGGTGACTGTGGGGGCCATTGTAGTACAGTGAACTCATTGTCATGTTCAAGAAACCAATTTGAAATGATTCGAGCTTTATGACATGGTGCATTATCCTGCTGGAAGTAGCCATCAGAGGATGGGTACATGGTGGTCATGAAGGAATGGACATGGTCAGAAACAATGTTCAGGTAGCCTGTGGCATTTAAACAATGCCCAATTGGCACTAAGGGACCTAAAGTGTGCCAAGAAAACATCCCCCACACCATTACACCACCACCACCACCAGTCTGCACAGTGGTAACAAGGCATGATTCAGTGGTTAGAGTGCTGGTCCCCCAACCCGAAGGTCGGAGGATCGAGTCCCGCTCAGACCAAGTTCTGTCGTTGTGTCCTTAGGCAAGACACTTCACCCACATTGCCTAGTATGAAAGTGGTGTGTGCATGAATGATAGGTGGTGGTCGGAGGGGCCGATGGCGCAGATTGGCAGCCTCGCTTCCGTCAGTCTCCCCAGGGCAGCTGTGGCTACAATGGTAGCTTACCATCACCAAGTGTGGAAATGAATGAATAATGACTATAGTGTAGAGCTTTGAGAGGCTTTGACAAGCCTGTAAAGTGCATTACAAGTGTAAGGCATTATTATTATTATTATTATGATGGATCCATGTTCTCATTCTGTTGATGCCAAATTCTGACTCTACCATTTGAATGTCTCAACAGAAATCGAGACTCATCAAACCAGGCAACATTTTTCCAGTCTTCAACTGTCCAATTTTGGTGAGCTCATGCAAATTGTAGCCTCTTTTCCTATTTGTAGTGGAGATGAGTGGTACCCGGTGGGGTCTTCTGCTGTTGTAGCCTCAAGGTTGAGCGTGTTGTGGCTTCACAAATGCTTTGCTGCATTCCTCGGTTGTAACGAGTGGTTATTTCAGTCAACGTTGCTCTTCTATCAGCTTGAATCACTCGGCCCATTCTCCTCTGACCTCTAGCATCAACAAGGCATTTTCGCCCACAGGACTGCCGCATACTGGATGTTTTTCCCTTTTCACACCATTCTTTGTAAACCCTAGAAATAGTTGTGCATGAAAATCCCAGTAACTGAGCAGATTGTGAAATACTCAGACTGGCCCGTCTGGCACCAACAACCATGCCACGGTCAAAATGGCTTAAATCACCTTTCTTTCCCATCCTGACATTCAGTTTGGAGTTCAGGAGATTGTCTTGACCAGGACCACACCCCTAAATGCATTAAAGCAACTGCCATGTGATTGGTTGAGTAGATAATTGCATTAAGGAGAAATTGAACAGGTGTTCCTAATAATCCTTTAGCTGAGTGTATATCAGGACTAGACCTGGCTCAAACCAGAACCAAACTAGTTCTGGTTTTAAGTGTGAACACACCCTTAAAATTCAGCTGTTAAGAGGTTATCTGGGAAATCATTGTGGTCAGTTTTAGCGTGGCTTGCACCCACCTGTACACAGGCTGCATCTCTCTGGCGATGCCGATAACAGCCCCAGGAGGAAAATGGTCAAACTCCTGGAAAAGGTCCCTGATGTTGGTCTTGTATTTAAGGTCCAGGTCAAGCTGCACAATGCGGGTCAGATCTGTAATTAACACAACAAAATTAATAATAATTATACAGCATTGAAGAGTACAAAGTTAGAGTAGGGGCCAATTACCGAATTACTACATAAATGGATTAATTCACTGACCACGAGTAAATGGCCAACAATGATACACTGTGTACTCTGACCTAAACAAAAAAGTAGCATCAAATGAGTGTCTTCAATTGCATTACACAGGTCAGTGTGACTTGTTCTTTCTTGGATCTCTTAGACCACTGACATTTTCCCTTTTACTTCTTTCAGTAATGTTGTGACTAGGTCTATCTATTGAAACCAAACCATAAAACAGATTATTATTCATAAAAAAGTGTTCTACATGTACAATGTGTTAAATATTCTTGAGCTGTATAAATAAATAGCAGAATGCAACACTTAAGTAAATTGTTTATGTAATTTTAGTTCTTATGTTATCATATTGCTGAAAAAAATACCAAAATGTCCCAGTACCACAAAGAAAAAGCCCCCATGATAAATACTGACCCCCAAAAATCATTGCAGCATTTATAATATATTGAAGTTGATATAGTAATTATCGTGACAGGCCTAGTTGTGACTGACTGGAGACTGGACTGGAAAGATTAGAAACCACATGGCAAACATTTGATCGTCTCCAAATTAAAATACTTACTACACTATGTCAGTTACTTCAAACAAAGTTAAATAAATGACTGAAACCCTCCAGCCACTATTGCGCAAACCCCATGGTCAGCTGATTTTACTAGGAGCAGCCAGTCATGCAGTCCCTTATTAAGTTGTTAGGAAAGCTTGAGGAAAAATGCCACAGAAAATCAGTGTCGGTCCCTGATATATAAAATAATGTCATAAATAAAAGGCACTTCTTGAACTGCTGACAGTGATAAACAGCATCTGGGTTTAGTTTCTGACAGTACAATAGTAACCACCAGGATGTGCAGACTCCATGTGCTCATTGTTCTAGCTTCCTATGTTTTGCTTGTTGCTATAGTGATGAAAAGATGGGAAATACTCCAGCCAGCGTGGGCATAGAAAAAGAGGCTTAACCTAATTGATGTGACAAAAACACATTATTTTCAGTTAAAGACAATAGGTTTTTGTTTAGGGGCAAAGAACACAGCTGATTTGATAGTAGTGGGCAGACGGGATGTGTGTGCGACTGTTGACAGGCAGAGTAAAGGGGGAACAAAAGACTGAAATATGATAGAGCTTAAGCTCCGCTAAGATCATAAAAGTCAATGTGATATGCTATGGCATTTCACAACCTGCGCAGCTCTATTCTACACATATTGGGCCGATGCAACTTGGAGATATTATTGCTTTCCCTGGAATTTTCCACAGCATGACATTAAACGCCTAACTCCATGAAGACAAGCTGGTGACACCACTGCCCAAGTTATAGGTCAGATCTGTGGAGAAAAGAGTCAACTCACATGAGAATGTATGGTTTTCACGGTATATTTTTAAACAATAAAACACCAGTTATTGAATGAATACAAGGCAAACACATGCAATGCCATACTGTGGTGCATTCCTGGAAAAGCAATGACATCCCCAAAGAGACAAGCAGACAAGCGGACTCTTCACCTGAAGTTACTCAGTGCACCTTTAGGTTTGAAATAAGACAGTCACCTTTATATGTAAGCCTATATGTTAGTTTACATCAAGAGGTTAGTTTATTTACTTAATCCCTCTCTGGGTTTGTTTGAATCTGACTTGTTCATTGCTTTTAAAATGTTTTTTTTAAAGAAATGCAGAACAAAATATGCAATGTGTAATGTATAATACACAAAGTATTTGCATGCCGTTTTTAAGAAAATTATCAGTGATACTGCCGTGACAGATTTAAACTGGAGTCACACTGGGGTGAGAAAAAGAGAGAGAAATTTCCCCATGACCGACAGTAGCCCATTCTCTCCAAACAAGGAAGCTGCCTGTCACCGTGTCTTTATAAAGGTCTTTATGCACTGTAGCAACAGAGAGGCTCTGCTCAGTATTTTCAAAGGGTGTGAGACATTTCTTTAGTTCAGGGCTTATCATGGGCCGGTAAAACAGGAAAGAGGGTTTATACAGTTACTGCACTGTAGTTGGTGGGCCTGGTGTCTGCTCAGGGAACAGAGAGGCTTCTAGGCACTTTGGTTTACGGTTTATGTTTTTGTGTTAACTAGTTTCCCATAAAAACATTGCAGACAACACTGTCAACACAGAAACAAAGACAAAGCAATTGTCATGGCAATATGGTGATTTCATAAAGGAAAAAACGGATTAGTCTGACAAAATCTGTAATTTTGGGCATGCTAGGAGAGGGCTGCAGTTTGCCTACAAATGTGACAAATGAAATAGTATTTGATAATCACTAGTAGATACTCTACAGTCTCTAAAGCACAGGCCAAATGACATTTTATAACAAAGAGAGCTGCATTATTAAAACATAATAAGAATACATAATTTCAGTTTTGCATCAGTAATACACTTTATTCTGTCTAGAAGCCTTTTGGCAGCATATTTTCATTTTCATCAGGTTAAAAATCAATTTTATTTAAAATATTTAATGTGCAACAAAAACACAAAAAATAATAAATTGTATTCATTTAAGTTGTACTGTAGCAGTGTAATTGTACTATTATGTTTGCTTAAGCTTACAGTACTCATGTACCTACCCGATCTCAGGCGTGTTGTTGCAACGATAGGAAAATGTAATTACCGGTACAAAACGTGACCCTATAAAAAAAAATCAATCTGTTGCTAGTAAAATTGCCATTTTGTAAAACCAATGAAAAATAAGTGGCCTGAATGAAACTGGCATCAAAAATCTGTTTTTACACCTGGCCACGTGAGATGTGAATTTGGAGGCACCATGAATACAGTGACAAATGCAAACATTACCAACCAGTAGACCTGTCACAGTAATTACTAAATTGACTCATCGTTCAATATATGAAAGGTGGAACAATATGTTTTGGTGCTCGGTATTTATCATGAGTGCTTTCTCCTTGTAAAAATGGGAGGATTTGGAGTATTTTTATTGTAATTCACTTTAATGGCTAATTATTGGTACATTCTGCCATTTATTTGTTGCAGCTCATGTCTTTTAATGAAACAGTCTATTTAAAAATGGTTTACTGTGATTATCTTGCATTATTTAAATCTTAATTAGTGTCAATATTATCAGTTATCACAATATTTCTCTTTAGCAATATATTGCGCTTGTTATTGTGACAGGTCTACCAACCAGGAACATTTGAACATCATCCAACTACAATATTTTATTATATAAAGTTTTTGCTGAAGGCTTGCATCTTAAAGTTTGCCTTGTTCACAAGATTGACACTGGCAAACTGTTGTTCCTATTATGTTTGGAAAATATTCTAGACTCAAGTTAAGACATGCTTGTACCTCTAGAGGGAGTCCAAAGACATGTAACACATTGATGTAACAGAACAATATGTAAGGTGGCTTATTAAGAGCAAAGTGTGACAGAAATATTGGATATAATATATATTTTTAGATACAAATGGATTCTTCATGTGAACTGGTTAGTCTGCTGATTTATGTCTCTGACATTTTCAGAGTACTTCACAGTTACATTACACATTTTTTTTAAATATTATAGTTATGTATAACGTACTGCCCTTTCAGTTTCCTCACTTATGACTCCATTTTGTTATTAAACATAAATAATAATTTTGGATGCGTGGCGCGCTAGATGGAAAATAGTTTTGTCGAAAATGGTTTTGCATGGTGGCTTGTGCAGCAGCCCGCTCTTTTTGCGTAATGCCCTTTTAGAGATAAAAGCCGGCTTTTAATAGAAACGTGTGGCTATCCGGATTCAGCCGACCAGTGGCACATGTGGATGATCAATAAGGATTTAAAGTCACATGTGGTGGGATTTGAGTTCAAACAGCTGTACACGTCACAGCCAGTGCTTACACAAGTCCACCTTTAATTACAATGAATTGGCAAAACACCTTTTAAATCTGATGTATTACAGACAGGTGACATGGCCATCCTTATGGAGAGTCCTAATGGAGTCACAAGAGCTAAAGAGTCAGAGCAACTCCAACACTACAAGCCTGGATTATGTGGTCCAACAGACAAGCTGCTGTACTTTAAACTGGTGGTGAACATATAAATACTGATTAATGCTGTGTCACAGTTAGTCTGTAGACAAGTGAATAAAGCATTTTAACAACTGCAATGTCATCTTAATGCTAATCAATTTTAGTGGTTTTCAATTCTAAATTTGTGTTTCTTTGTTTCAAAACTACAAAGCAATTGTTGAAGCAATCTTGCATTTGTGCTTTCTGATGACGTGTTTTGCAGTCAGAGGGCATCTTGGTACTTCAGGTAACTATTGATCCAGACTCCAAAGCCTAATTGTCGGGTCTGTTTGTAGACCAAAACACTGTTGCACACCAACTGAATTGGACCAAAGCAGCAGCACAGTGGTGCTTCTGCTGGTCAGCAGGCACACAAGGGATAGTAATGTGAGCAGCAGCAGGTCACCTCCTGCCCAAATCCCTGGGATTCTGCAGAAAGACACGTGCCGTCTGGAGGCGTGCCATACTGCTGCTGTCCAGCTGTGCACCAGCATCATCCAGCATGAGCAACACTACCACAATCTCAGTCAATATATGAACAACAAAATGTGACATCACAGTGATATTTTGCTAAATTATCTAAAGAAAGATGTAAGTGGCTAAATCCGTTCCATTGACTCCAATTATCATTCAACTATCAAACCAAAACATCCACAATAAACAAACATCTCCAGCTATAGTCCTAAACAAGATTAACATCTAGAGATGGGTCCATGGCACTGAAGGATGGAGGTCAAATGCATGTTTTCTACCACAATACATACACAGTGGTCTGCAGTTCTGGGAAGAATCAAAACCTCGCATATCAACACATTCTAAAATAGTCTTTCTTCGTCTTGACCACACAGTGAATATTACAGCTTTATGGTTCTTACTTTCAGGCATGATGAGGTGCATGGCCACAGAGAGGAAAAAGATGGCATCGCTGTAGTATGCTCCAGACCCAGCGCTGAAATACTTCTGCATGGCCTCCACAATGGGGAACAGCTTGTGTGTGAGGTCCACCACATCGTGAAATAATACCTATGGAATGGAGAACATTTTCATTGCTGCCTGTTGAACCACTTTTAACATTCCGACATGCCTTGCCAAAAAACACAACAGCAGTGTGAAATGCCACTAGTACAAAAACTGGTACCACCTTATAATAACTACACCTTAATTAACCTTAGCATGAACAATAATGGACAGTTCTTCATTATTATTACAATTATTAAGAATGATTCAAAGAGGTTGGATATTAAGCAGGTACTAAGCTGAAATCATTCTTAAAAGGCTATAATGTTGTTTCCTCACAAACGGAAAACACTCTGAGTAATCCTTTTGTATTAATCCATCTACATCTCCAAAGCTCAAAATGCTCTGTTCTACCTTGCGATGTCATGTGGAAATACAGGAAGTGCTACACTGTGTTTTAAAACTCCAAACACCTTCACTAGATTCATTTGGATAATTTCAACCCTGGAATTGCCTAGCTCTTTTGAACAAAAGGTAAAAGGAGCTGTTAACTTGAAAACTACCACTTCCTGACATCACAAGGTGGAACAGAGCATTTTGAGCTTTGGAGATGTAGATGGATTAATACAAAAGGATTACTCAAACATGTGTGAATGAAACAAAACACAACTCTGGGTATGTTTTTTTTTAGGGGGACACTACATTAGAACAGCTCACAAGAATCTACTTTGTGTAATACAGAACCTTTAATATGCTGTTATTATAAAGTGTTACAAAAAAAACCCTCACATTATGCTTAATGGCTCTACTTGCTGAATTATTGTAACACGAATTCACCAAGGCATACAAGACTAAAATAACAGCTTGGCATGAGATGGCACAAAATACAGAATTTTTGCAGATTAAGAGGGATTTTTATTGAGCAAGCAGTAAACGCAGATTTTCAAAGCCTTCCAGAGGAAAATGAAAACACATGTTCAGAGCATAAAGAAGTGCTGAAAGCTACTGGTCATTCTTGGTTAAGTCAGAAAACATCAGTATGTGTAAAGGGCTTTAGATAATCCTCACAATATGCATGTGATTTTATAAAGTAGGTCAGAACTTAGACCTGCCTTTGCTCTGTCTGGTCATCTGTGGAAACCTGCACCTCTTGATATATACTATACTATTTAATGTGGATTGTTTATGTATTTTTATTTATTTATCTTTATTTATACAGGGGAACCCAATGAGAGCAATCAGACTCTCTTTTTCATTGACACCCTGTTTAAAATATAATAGAACAGAAACAGAAAAAAGAAACAACTATACAAGTCCATATAAAACATAAAAAAATGGTGCAGGTGTGTATAAAAGTTTGTTATCAGATTATTAAATTCCTATTATGTCACCAATGACTCTAATTATGCCTTTCCTTTGAGTATGTACCATTTTTGTGAAGCAAAACAGTTAAAAGCCTCTTTCCCATCTCAGTTCTGGTGCAGCTAGTCCTTAGACTTATGCAGTCATGTAATCTGGTATTAAATGTTCTGGTACCAAAGGTTAACAAGCAGGTGAGGTATAGATAAATCTGATTTAAAACCATCGGCTACTACTGCCTGGGTTCTGTGAAAGATCATTTTGAAACCACTTACATGTAGCATTGTCAAATCCAATGCTTATGCTTCAGATGCTTCAAGACGACTATATGATCCAGTGAATCAAAAGCTTTAGTTAAATCAATAAGCAGATCTACACAGTCTTTTGTGGTTGCAGTGACAGTACTATGTCCTTTACTGAAACCTGGTTGATAAAGACTTCAAAAGAGAGCATTTATTATTTATTACTAAAGGTAAAACATGTGCCATTTTCCATAATATTGGTATAACTGCTTTTAATTGATAAATTAAACATATGTAAAAGAGGTTGAATTAAATATGTGGCAGCTGGTAATAGAAGTTTTGGACCAAGCTCATCAGCTCCCATGGACTTCTTTGGGTCTATGGAGCGGAGAACGTTTAAGACCTCTAAGTAAGTGAAAGATCTTAAAGAAAAAATGTGATTATCTGCCCAAGGTTAAGACTCAATCAAGATCAGAAGGACCACCATTATTATCCAAAACGTCACATGCAGAGATGAAATGCCCATTGAAAGCATCACATATTTCCTCCATTTCCATTTACAATACAGTTGAATCTAATAAAATATCTGTTGATTATGTGTGAACACTAGGTTCTGAGAGTAATCTGACTGTCCTCCAGAACTTTGCCGGATTTCTGTGACTCTTTATAAACACAGACATGAAGTAAGATGTTTTTGCCTTTCAAACTGCCGATAAACATTTATTTCTCTTCTGGCAAAATGTCCAATCCAAATCCAATCTAGTTGTGTGAGCAGTTTTCCAGGGAGCATAATTTTCTCAAATTAAACTTGCCTTGCCTTAATCCTTGGTTCTACTCAGAAACTGTAACAGTTTTTCATTCTAATTGTTCTTATACGCTCATGCCAGTCTACAGTTTCATTAAATGTATTAATAAAAGGCCACATTAGGGTCAGGGAAAAACACCATTTGCCTCATAATTATGGGGTTTGTTTGTTAAGATTACATCAACTAGGGTCAGGTCTAGTCAGAATAGAAATTAACTGTGTGAAATTTAGGCCATTGCGTAGGTCTTTCAAAGTTTCGGACTCTTTCTCCAGCCAGTTAATATTTATATCACCCATTATCAGGGCCTCAAAATTTTCCAGTTTAGAAAGCATCATGAACAGATCATTAAGAGCATTTTTAGGAGCTGAAGGGGCATGATAAATACCAGCAATGGCCACTTTTTTATCAGGATCATTTGCATAACTAAAAGACAGACAAATATTCAAAACATTTAGGTTTTGAACAGGAGAATAGAAGGTCCACAGACAGGTGATCTTTGACAAAAATGGCAATGCCATATATACACTGAACTCAATTACCTCAAGACTAGCCTATTTTATCAATTGTAATCTAATCAAAGTGCAAACAGATAGTATATTGAAGTTGTAATTAAGATTGTAAAAAGGAATTGCTAAAAATAACTCGACTTGGCTTCAGACAATGAGCACCTGCATTTCAGAGGGAGTGTTAAAAGTTATACCTTAAACAGATTTCATATAATTTATGAGAAAACCAGGGTAACAACTTTTAATGTGGAATTATAAATACTGCATCAAGATAACCTGATGTTCATTTTTGTTAAAAATTAAGACTAAGTCTGCGAAATAAACTGCATACGCATTTTCTTTTAACAAACAGAAGGTAAATTCATGCCAAGGATTGGTGATGTCTGGTATTGAAGAGAAAGTTTATGCTCTGAGTACTAAGCAGAAGGTTCTTTGTGAAGATTTTGGCAACTGTTGTTTGAGGGTTGCACTTCGAGAATCACTAAAGAAAAAGTTGGCAAGAATGAAAATCTAAACCCTTGGTTCACAAACTTTTTGTCCTTGAGAAAAAAAAATATGGCCCTCTTTCAGCCAGTTTTCAGTTTTGTTGGATGTTTGTCTATTTCCCATGTGAGACAATTATGCCACTCTAATATTAATAGTATAAAATAAGAGATTAAAACATAAATAAATAAAGTCAAATGATCTGCTTGATAAAATGTATGAACTTGACAATTTCATGGCCTAACATATGGCACCTTGAGGCTTAAAGCATGAAGCATGTGAACTTTTACATTTTACATAAAACTATGTTTTGTAATGCTCGAACAATTTCCTGTTCTTACATAAAAGTAATGTTTTGTTTAGCATAGCCAGAGGCACTGATTTTACCCTGACAGTGGCATCCACAAAATGACATCTGTGTTGTATCGAGCCTACAGCAGGGGACAGAACAGTCATGAACATTCCATGAACATAAACTTGTGTGAACTGGAATGTCTAGATGCTGTTTTTGTAGTTCAGATACAGATATGTCCCTACAGTGATATCAGCATCCAAGAAATGACTCAAAAACATAAACCTTGGTGGTCAATACATAATTAAACTATAGGCATTATTACTCAAAAGGTCAATAGTTCATCTGTTTGCAAATAAAAAAAAGACAAACATTGAACAAAATAGTAAAAGCAAAATGTAAAATCTGTCAACTAGACAAAAAGTTGTCCACGTGTGAAGCAAAATGAAATATCTGCTAGCTAACATCACATTGCACTGTCATACAGACCTAATATTATATTTCAAGCCTTATTTAAAGTATGAAGTCAAAACTATGTTAAATGCCCCCATCTGAATAACTGACTCTATTCACCACTGGTCTGTAGCCCTCCATGTTGAATATTTTTCAAGATATGGCCCTTGGTGAAAAGAGTGGGTACCCCTGGATTACACAGACATTGTATAAAATATTGAACAAGTTGCACTGCATCACTGTGTTTTGTTGGATTTAGATAAGGAAACAGAGCAATCATAAGTAAAAGGCCGTTAGTAATGAAGATGAGATGGGATGAGTAATCTCTAAACAAGTTGATGAGCTTGAGCTTTGTGAACCACACAAAGCAGAGAATTAGGACAGAGCATTATGCAGCAGTAAGAGGCGTCTGATCCTCACAGACTAAAGAAGACCAATACTGCCCTCTTGTGTTCATTTCTACTACTGTACTGACAGCATCAGCGATGCCAATACTTTAAGCAATTATTTAGTTTAAGGTTCAAAACAATGCCCTGAAAAACATGCATTCTTACTGTGAGCGGGGGTCTCCCTGTCCACAAATCTGAACATCACCTACTTGTCTCCATAGAGATAGATAAGTTAAACACCATACTGTGGAACATTCTAATCCAAAGAAATAACATCTCCATGGAGTCAAGAAACTGGAGTGTCCTCTACCAGAAAGGTTACTGTTAACTCTAAATTAGCTAGAATAATACATACAGGGTGTCCATAAAGTCTCTTTACAATTTAAAAACTGTATTGCAAAAACAAATGATAATATATCAAATGTTTTTACCTCATTTCATTCACTTCTATATGGGCACCAGTAGTCACATGAAGGATTTCAAGATGGTACTGGATTGCTTGCCATGTTTGCGATGTTCGCTGCCTCATCAATGGTTGCAGTCACATCTGTTATCTTTTGCTTTAGGACAGTAATGTCCCATACCTTAGTGTGATACATGATATCTTTAACATAGTCCCACAGAAAGAAATCCAGGAGTGTGATATCTGGTGAAATAGTGGTCATAGAATTGGTCCATCCCTTCCAATCCAACGGTCTAGAAATGTTTGATTGAGAAACTCACAAACATGCAGACCCCAATGTGGTAGAGCACCAGCTTGCTGGAAAATGACGGTTGGTTGAAGGTCCCGCAGTTGTAGTGCCACATATTCAGTCAAAAGATCAAGGTTGTAGTGGAAGAAAAATGGACCAATAATTCAATTGCACATAATTAATGCAATGTGATTAAAAATGTATATGACCATTGTGTACAACCAAACAAATCATATTAATTTGTAAACAATGTGTTGTAACCAACTTTATATGCTGAACAGGACCTACCTCATATTTGAATACTGCATCTTTTAAAAATTCCTGAAGCATACTTTTCCCCAATTCCTGGCTCGCTGGGTCACTGACAAAATGTAGGACCAGTACTTCACCTTCTTCGAAGTGTGCATGTTTCACCATTGACAACATGGCCACTTTGAACTTATCCTGCAGACTCCGACTCTTATCCACCTTAGTAAACATCATCAGTGCATGGTAATGTTGACTAGCCGACACGCTGTTCCTTTTTCCAGTTATGGTCTGTGGATTTCTTCCTTCTTCATTGTGTAGAACTCCTCCGTGCTCCACAGATTCTGACAAAGGGGTGAATTTGGTGTCCACGGTTAGATCTGCATCGTTCCTGTTGGTGTTATGGCTTGCTTGGGTTTGCTTAATTCTTTTGGTAGTGCTGGAAAAGTTCTGCCTCTCTGTCCCAAAGTAGTAAAAGGCTACAACAGCCAGAGCAGCGGCCAGAAGAACCACAAACTGATAGGATCTAAATGTACTGATCCTGCCCATGATTCCGGCCACAAATCTGAGGATGCCCATTACGTCTTTGTAGATGTCATGAGAAAGGTGGAATGTAAGAAGATCGGATCTCCATGTTCTTTAAGTCAGCTTTGTAGACATTTCCACCCATTGACCTGCAAAACACATTATATATTGTAGACTTGCATTTTAAGTACAACATGGTACAAGAGAAAAAGTCATTTTGAAATCATGCACATGCTTATTCTTACCATTACTTGGAGATGCCTACTTTTCATGGGCACCTTTATAGGAAAAATCAAAATCTTCTTTTACTAGCAAAAAAAGATAAGTAGGCTCGCACAATATAACCTGTTGACATGCACAAGGCTCCAAAGGATGCTAACCGAGGATCTGCGTCTAGGTTTAACCCCCGTCAGTTTATACTATGTCAAATGCAGGTCCCAACCCAAATGAATGTTACCTTTGGAGGACTAGTTTTGGTCTGTGCTTATTCATTGTTATAGATCCAAACGATGGCAAACAGCTTTATAAAACCACTCACATGATACTGTCTACAGCATTAGCAACCTAGCATTCTCTGACACGAATATGGCCCCGCCCACGGAGGTCATCACGCTTATCTTCTTGATTTTCTTTTTCCTCTACTAGAAAAATATCTTAGGTCATTCTGTCATTGTATATATGTATTATTATTTAACATATTAACCCATGTAACGAAACGTAAAAATCGATAAATTGCACAATCTCTAAATTTGACGCAGGATGAACCTGTTGCCAGGTTTGTTGTGTTTCTGTGGTTCTGTTTGTTCTCCGCGTCTTGTCCTCCAGTGACCTCTTGGCTGAAAACTGTCACGCGGTATTGGCAACCCCGCGTACAGCAGAGGCGGAGGCCTACTAGTCCGCAGCAGCGCATACTGAGTGATTCTTGATGCACTTATTTAGCATTTTCCTTTACAAAGACGACCAGGTGACCGCTTACCCTTTCACTGCCGAAGACTGCGGCTGAAGACGCTGGTAAAATGAGTTCAAACACACACGTCATTCAGGTGACCAACGTGTCTCCCAGCACCACCTCCGAACAAATGCGGACGTTGTTCGGGTTCCTCGGTACCATAGAGGAGCTCAAGCTGATCCCACCCGAGTGAGTATCATAGTCATTTAAGTATGTGTGGGTCTGTGTCACTTAAGCATCACATTACAAGTCAAAGCTAGTCTCCGTCTGAGGCCTGTCGTCAGACTCAGCCTCATGCTGTATCCTTTGCTAATGCTAACCCTTTGGTTTGTTTTTAGTCCGCCCCTTACATCCCATATACTGCACGCACGTGCAATGTAACTGGCTACATAACACGGGTGTCACAACTGTTTCAGAAGTGGGTGTGTATTTTACAAACTTGGATTAACAACTGTTAATCCTATTTTGTAAAATAACTGTATACAGTAATTTCAATTAAAACATTGCACAGTTGTACAGACTTGTATGGAGAGCCCATTGAGCAGAAGAGAGGTTAAATCCTGCTCAGTAAATACACATTGTAACTTTTGAGGGTCTGACAGTCTTTTCTCGAGTAGATGACAACACCGGACCAGAAGTATTTAGAATTTAAATATTTAAAGTACACTTTAAATGCAAAATATACCTGTTTATACCATACTCTGGATCATTCCAGATAAAGCCATATTATTTTCATGAGACAAACTGGTGGCAGTGCCTCCAATAGAAAACTTTCAAATAAGAACCCTCCATGATAAAACGGAACACTGCTGGTGCTTCAGTCACTTGCAGCCTATAACTGAATGTTCAGTGTGATTTCTTTCATAATTTAGGCAAATAATATTTATTTATTTATTTCATGTTTCATGCCAGGTATCATGTTGTGACAAGCCAGCTGGCTATGAAAAGTGTGTGTATTTGTGTGGGTTTGGGTGTGTTAGTTGGGTGGCTGTTTGATATCACAGTCTGATCTGTAGTGACCCAAGTTTTGAAGTCTCCAGCTCCAGTCCTGCCTAAAACCCAAAGACGTGCAGCTGACACTCATGGTAGATTCATATTGACACTAAACCATGGAATTGTAATGTGATATTATTATACTTCCATACACTAAACCTGTGGTTCACCTGTTGGGGGACATATCAAATTAGATGATATAACTAACTGTATGGAAGAAATAAAAGCTGCTTTAATTTTTCAGTCCATTGCATGGAGTTTAATGGAAATATTCTTTATACAGTCTATGGGGGTGACACACATTTTGTTTCTCTTACACATTATTTGCTAACGTTAATTTTAACTGAAATGGCCTTGAGTCAACTCCTTCCAGCAGATGGCCTCTTGTCGGTTGTTTCCCTTTGCCCAACATGTGTGTGTTTTCTTCCAGTGACTCTCCCATGCCTGTGACCTCACGTGTCTGTTTTGTAAAGTTCCAAGAGCCGGAGTCGGTGGGAGTGTCCCAGCACCTGACCAACACAGTCTTTGTGGACAGAGCCCTCATCGTGGTCCCCTTTGCAGAAGGTGGGAGTTTTATTTTTCACTCTTTTTTACTCTGCAATTCATTTACACATTTTGTCAGCCATATTCAATGTATTTAAACACTTTATTTATTTTTCACCAAGCAATAGCTATATCATGCCTCAAAGTAGGTCAGTTATTAAAAGAACGATACATTTGTGTCCAATGTCTTGCAGACTAGCTGTAAACCTCTCTCTCTCTGTTATTTGTGTTTCGGTTTTCATAGTGGACAAGTCCTTTGCAGAGAGCCCTTCCTTGCTGGCTGAAAGTGGTCCTCTGCTGCCATCAAGAGATTAGAACAGAAATATTGCCTTCAGGGTTGCAACTGTCTTCTTGTTTTCTCCAGTAAACAAAAGAAAATGTAGTATTGTATTTTTGGTTTAGGACTGTTTATAATCATTAATGCAACACATTTCTAAAAAATAATGATCACAAGGTATACAAATATACATCTTGGCTGTTCCTGGTCAATAAGTGAAGTCATCATGGAAGAGTTAGACATTTTTCGGCAACAGGTAAAATGTCTGTATTTGCCTGTAGTGCTTCACTAGTTACTTTATGCAATAATGAAGAGTATTAAGCTCTTGCATACTTGTACACTAATGTAAAGGGAAAAAAATGCCGGGACATCATTCGCACAGTGATATGCATCAAGTGTGCGTTGAACAGGCATCCAAAGACAAACACAAATAATAACAAATCTCACTTCATGACTTTTTAAAAATATGAGCTTTATTACGCACAGTCATCACATCACTTTTTATTGAGTCTCTCCAAAAGAAGAAAAGTGAATCTGACATTTAACAGTGGTGTTTTTTTTGTTGTTGTGTTTTACAGTTCTTTTTCCTGGTTCAGCCAACCCTATATACCAGGCCGCTGACATTGCCACCAACAGTTTTTTCTACTGCAGCCTTATCCTGTTTCTCAAGTGTCCTTTCTGTTGGCTGTGTGTGAGTGTGTGAGCGCGAATGTTTCTCCCTCTCTCTCTCTCTTCATCCCCCAAAATATAATTTTCAGATTCCATATAGATGACTATCGCCTTAAAACAGACTAATATTTAAATGTTCATATATTGTTTTTTGTGGCTTAGTAACTGTAGAACTATAGGCCTGTTAGAGTGACTTTCTGCTGTTGTGGGTTAATCTTGGGTAAGAATTACATTATAATCTGGTATTTTTGTGGTGGACATATTAAATACTGACCACCAACAAACTCCAAAATATGATTTGCTATTTTTATGCTGGTAGTAAGAGATATTGAATTGTGCCCTACTGTCTCCACCTAAATCAACTTTGTTTTTTGTATCTCAATGTTTTTGTGTGCTTTATAGCGAAGCAGCCGGCGTGAGTCGATTGTTCATAAAACATCTAATGAAAGTTGAGAGCACATCCCGCGGGACAACTGGCTGTGCTTGCATACGTTTGGTTCATGACTTAAAATACAAGTACAGGTGATAAAATCTTGGCAGTGTTGACCACAATGTGTATTGTGATTTAAAACATAACTGCTAATCCTACAATGATGCTTCACACAAAAATCAGGGAGCAGGATTTACAGACAAGACTCAGTGGATGTCCTTAATGTTTTACAATAGAGTAGTTAGACGGGGTTGCTTGTCTGCAAGAAAGTTGTCTATGTTGTCTTGAGGCCATTTTGAAATTTTCTTGTGTTCTCCAGGAGTGATTCCTGATGAATCTAAAGCTATGTCCCTGCTCGCTCCAGCCAATGCTGTGGCCGGGATGATGCCCGGAGGAGGACTTCTCCCAACGCCTAATCCTTTAGCAACAGTGAGTTCTTTTTGCTGTAACAATATCAGTGATTTAACTGCATTACTTGTACCACACAAAATTTGTTCTAGATGGGGGCTTCAGCATTTGGTCTACCAACCATTGAACAAATGGCTGCCATGGGATTGCATGGTCCTAATATGAACCCACAGGTAAAGACAAGTTTAGGGGGTGATAACTGTGCTTCATGAAAATGAAATATTACTTTTTCCATTTTCAGGCTCTGTCTGCAGATTTCCTCAAGCTTATGCAGTCAATTGACCCAAAGTAAGACACTGTAGCCTCAAAAATAATAGAAGAAAATATTAACAACCCTTTTAACTGATGCCATTTGCAGATTGAATCCCTTAGCTGCAGGGCTTGGTTTAGCTCCAGGCTTAAAGACAGATGCCTCCAGCAAAGAGATTGAAGAAGCAATGAAGAGAGTGCGAGAGGCTCAGTCTTTGATATCTGCTGCCATTGAACCTGGAAGTAAGTACTTGTTCTATGCTGAATTATCATTAATGTCTTACACAGAATTTAACTACAATACTTCAGTTTCAATGTATCCTCATTTGTCTTTAAAGGCAAGAAAGATGACAAGCGTAAGCATTCCCGCTCCAGTTCACGGTCACGCCGCAGGAGGTCCAGATCTCGCTCCAGGCACAGGTGAGAATTTTTTTTATATACACCCCTCACACCCCTCCCCAAGAGAAATTAAATTCAGTTGTTTTTTAATGACAGACTATCAAAGAGTCGGTCACGACGCAGGTCTCATTCAAGGAGCAGAAGGAGGTCCAAGAGTCCACGGCGGAGAAGGTCACATTCACGAGACAGAGGCCGTCGCAGTCGTTCCAGGTACTGCTCTCCCGTGTCCTTGTGGAACTGTTTTTACGTCACAAACAAAAGTCCTTAACTTATTTTTCTCATCATCATACCTCAATAGGGACAGAAGGAAAGAGGAGAAGTCAAAAAAGCGATCAAAGACACCTCCTAAAAGCTACAGCAGTGCTAGAAGATCCCGAAGCATTAGTCGGTGAGTAGTCGCGCATGAAATGACAATATCTTTTCAAAAGGGAATGTGTTTTTACACATTTTAAATATCGTCCATTTTAGGAAGCACAGACGAAGCCGTAGTGCATCTCGCTCTCCTCGGAAAAAGCCTTCCAGGTCGCCATCCCCCAGACGGTAAGTAATTGCATTAACAGTATAGAAATTCAAGCAGAGAAATGGGTGGATTGGTTAATCTGTGGGAAAACTGTAAAAACAAAAATGTTACAAGATAGTTCTCCATCTTCTGCGATTGTATTCAGCCATAAAAAAGAAAAGAAGAAAGACAAGGGGCGTGAAAAAGAGCGAGACAGGAGGGAGGACAGAGACCGGAGCCGAGACGAGAGAGAGCGCTCAAACAGCAAGAAGAAAAGAAGTAAAGACAAGGAGAGAGATCGAGAACACAAGTCCGACAGTGAGAAGGGAGATGTAAAGGTTTGTACCAGAAATGTCATTTATTTTTCCAAAGACCAAATGATAGAAATAAATGAACATGCCTTGACGAAGTGTTAGACCAAAATTATTCTACTTCTAGTGTTTATTGACAGGTGACCCGTGACTATGATGAAGAAGAACAAGGTTACGACAGTGAAAAAGAAGTAGAGGAGGATGACGAGGAAAGAAAAAGTGATTCAGACTCAAACTCCTCCCCCAAAGGCTCCAGCGATGCCCACAAAGCTGAGGCCTCTAAAAAGTCCAAGTTAAATGGAGACGATCACCAGCAAGAGGACATGGACATGAGTGACTGACTTACCACTATCCATCTACTGCTCTTTGATATTTTTTATGGATTACTTTTGTGAGGTTATGATTTAAATTGTAAAACTGTCTTGGAGAATGGGGAGGAAAAATAAAAATGGGTTTTAAATAGTTATTGTATTTTTTTATAAAGCAATTGGTATTTGTTGCTTTTTGTCCACCAGCCAGAACACACATAATGGTGTCAGGATAATATGTTGTCATGTTGGGGCACTGTACGTGCTCACCGTTTACTCAAATTGAACAGTTTGCTTTACTGTAATGCACTGACTTGTGCTGCAGCTCCCTTTTGTATGTTCAAGAATTTGTATTGTCCATGTAAGCTTGTTGAAATGCTGCAATGAAATGTGTTCTAGTTTGGTTTTTTTTAATGAAAGATGAATAAAAGTAATCTTTATGTAATGTAAGTTATTTTTTTAAAGAACAGTGAAAACTGAAACATAGTTTGGATGTAGGGTTTTATTTTTAGTATTATATATAAAAATAGTGTAGCAGACTTTTACAGCTTTGCTGTACAACTGACATGGTTGGTGATTCACTCTAGAGTAAATGTAAAAACTAAGCTGAAGCTATAATGAACAACTTTTGAACAATAGTGTGGAGGCACATACCCAACATCTGGGTCAGAACAGACAAAAAAACAAAAGAGAAATGGATCAAATGTCAGTAATTAAATACCTTGTTCTTTGTGGTTGTGCCTTTAGTTTTAAAAAGACATAAGGAGCGTCTGAAGAGGAACCTTGTATCCACACAGTGAGGCTAAAAAGCCATAGCAGCAGATGTAAGGACACAGTAGAACCAATGTTATCTTAGATTTTAAATTGACATTTCTTTGTGCTTTTTACGTTACTGTAAATACAAACTTTGCACCCACGCAGTAAAAGTTTTCAAATAAAGGGACATAAACATTGTGAAAATAATACAAGTCTGTACAAAATAGCAACAGCTCACTAATTAAAGTAAACATAACCTACATAGAAATCCATATTTTCCCTCAAAAAAATAAAACGTAAGACAAGTTATCCCTCACAAAATATGTACCATATTTACATACTGTGTGCAGACCAAACTTTTTGTAAAACAAACAAAAATTGAATGATGCAAACCTCAATGACATCTGCAAATGTATTGCAGTTGCAGGTCAGTTTTCACTGCTGGACTGAACTGTTATAAAACATGTGGAGTTCTGTTACCTTTGATCTGAAGCATGACCAAGATTGGCTAAATATACTGACAATGTAAAAACATAGTCCGTAGTTCATCATGAAGTGTCCAGGCACTATGCAATGCCCTGTCAACTCAATTTTAATACAAAGAGTTTATGTGATTTTGTGAAGTTAATTTCTCATCTATGAAGCATCTACTTCATTGAAGTAGTAAAAGTCAGCATAGAAAGAGCCGACACATCTTTGGAAAATCACTAACGTTCATAAGATTAAAATAAAACTTTAAATTAAACCCCATTCTTTTTAAACCTGAAAAATAGATTTTTGTTATTTTTTTCTGCCAAACTCTACAAATGAACTGTAACAATGTATTAGTGGAATCCCTCTTGTACACTTCAGTGATTGACTACAGTCACGTACTTACAGTCCCTTTATGAACAATACATATAAACTTACATACAAAGCATCGACTCACTGCTCGTCCTTGTCCAGTGAACGTTTACACGGCACAACTGCAGTCAAATAGAGATTTTCAATGCCCTTAGCTACTCTGGTACAGACACAGGACTGCTTGGGCTTTAGAGCAACTCAACTCTTCACAACTGAATGTTGAGTTTTTATTTCACCGGCCCAAGTGGTTAAGAATGTTCATACTTATTAATGCTTCACTGTCTTTTTCTATAATTTTTGTGAAGTAAAAGAACTGCCCTCTTTACATGCTACTTTGATCCAAAGTTAAAGGTCAGGAAAGCGACTAGGGTCTTCTTTGTATTCCTCGGGAATGGTAAAAATAGATGGCTCAAACTCATCGTAGCGAAACTCCTGAAATGTGACTGTGGCTGTGATTGTAGGGAAAACAGGGATGTCTGAAAGGAACACAATACATAATGTTGTCATCATATTTTTCTTCTTACTTTTTAATAAAACAGTTTCAATGTTTACTTACCAAGCTTGACTGGAAAGCCTGGAGGGAGCTTCATCTGAACAAACTCCCTGAGTTTATTAAAGTGCTTGAACGGTGCAATCACTTCCAGGACATTTAACAACCTGTGACAGAGGAATTGCTTTACATAAAGAACATTACAACATCTCATCTGAAAATGACTAGATCTGGAGTGTTCAAACTTTTTTTCACCAAAAATGTAAAAGAAATTGAGATTGAACAGTAGGATAGATTTACATTTTTACTTCTTCACTGTTTCTATTTCATGTTTTATGTTTTTGTGTGTCTTGTTCTGTTAAATAAATAAACAAAACCAAATGACACTTAAAAATCCAAATACTCACGATTCAATGCCCAGTGGGAAGTCTTGACTCATTGCTATTGTAGCTTTAAAGTTCTTCTTGCTTTCTTTACACACAAGCTCTCGTCCAAGATGTGGCGCTCTAAATGAATAATAAAACAAAGAGAATGCATTACTGAGATTACAATCCAACACTTATAAATCCTTGCTTTGTGTGCAACTCACTTTCCATTGTCAGCTGTGATGTATTCCTCCCAAGATATAGTGTTGGGCATTGGGGGGGTTAAAGATTGCCTTCTTGTTGGCTGCAAAACATGTTAACAGTTAGAGGTGAAGGCTGCACATCTCTTGAATTTGAAATGGATAAACCAAAAAAAAAAAAGAACCACTAGAGGGGGTCAGTGCACCAAAAAACAGACACCTATTCATACATAAAACATATCTATTGATTGTATCACATACATTTGCAGAGAATTTTGAGATAAAAATATATTCAAGTAAATGATTATTAAGGTCATGTTAATATGTCTTTCCAATTGATTAACTTTAATTCACAGGCCTGTCAAAATGATTACTATACTGACTGATTTTTCTTTTTTTTTTTTTTTTTTTTATCTTGAGAGCACTCAGACTCTCCTTTTCATGAGTGCCCTGTTTAAAATACAGAAAAATACAAACAAACTAACAAATTAAACAAATATATAGGTCAATTTAAAACATAAACAGGAGCAGGTGTGATTATAAATGTCACCAGTTTATTAAACTGCATTAGTGGCACCAGCGTATCCAGTTTTACATGTCCTTGAAATGTATTCAACTTCTGAGAAATAAAATAACGAAAAGCTTTTTTCCCCCATTTCAGTTCTGGTGTGGCCAGTTTTTAGACGTTGATAATCATGTGATCTTGTATTAAAAGTTCCTGTATCACCAGTCTATCAAGTATTCCCTATAATTACATTCTATACAGTGTTGTTCTCTCCTGACAGACAGTGATGGCCAAATTATTTTTCATAGTGCACAGTGATGGGTTTTAAATTCATCACCTGTTATGAAATGAAAGCTGAACAATATTTTTGGGGCTCAATTTTAGTGTGTACCCCCTTTTTGCACATTTTTACATTTTTATCATTCATTAATATATGAGCTTTCGAGGGCTGAATAATTGACATGTAACTTAATAATGATACTATCCAAGTACGCAAGTCTTTCTGTGCGGTGTTCAATTTTTTAAAGATACTGTTCATTTAAAGAAGGGTTAAATGGAATTACTTTGGGGTTATTGTATCACTGACTTAAAGTAGTTTTGTTTATTGTGATATTTTTTGTAGCAATATACCGTACTTCAAATATATATTTCAAAAATATATATATTTTTTGCAACAGCCAGCTGAATATTGAGGGTATAATTCCAGCTAGAGGATGAACTGCTCTTAAAATAACTGTCTAAAGTGAATATGAACTGCCTGACCTTGCTTTTTGCTGAGATAAATAAAGCAACTAGGACAAAAACCAATGGAAAGGTGTAGAGGTTGACTTGAACCACAGAGGATTCTTCTACACATAGCAAATAGGACTTTCTGGAGACACAAACACAGCCCTGTTTTGAACCTCGCCTTTGGCTTGTCATCACAGACATGTTTGGAGCTCTCTCACTCACTGCTGTTGTGGTCCAGACAGAAAACACTGCCCTGGTATGCCCCTCCGCCCCTCCATCATTCCACAGCACCGTCAGCTTTGAGCTTCAGTCGTGCGATCAATTTTGGAAGCCCTGTTTGAAAGTGTCCACAGGCTCAGAGCTAAGCCAGTCCGAGGTCAACACATCTAGGCTAAAGCTACTGTGCCTCAGCCTTGTAGACCTTAGGGCTACAACTAATAATGATTTTCGTAGTCAACAAGTCATTATTTTATTTATATATATATATATATATATATATATATATATATATATATATATATATATATATATATTTTTTATTTTTATTTAGTTGACTAGTAATATATAAAAACTGCCTTCTTAAATAATAGTCACCAATTAAATGTTGAAATAGGCTGACTAATACTTCTACATAGCATATTTATGAATACACTGTAGTAAATAAATAACTACATACATAAACAGTTTATACTTTTTAGACATTTTGATGTAATACTACTGGTGTCATTGTTATAAAAGATCTTTTTGCATGTGCTTTAGGTCTGTGTAAGATAAACAATGATCAAAATCGGATTATTTTAATAGCTGACCGGTTACTATTTTTTCTGAAATAAAGGCCTAGTGGACTTCATCTTTTAACAAAGCAGACTTCTTCAACACTGAATACAGATGTTCATTTACAACAAAAGCAAAGGGCACAAAAGGACAAAAGTAATGCCAACAACAAAAAGAGCAACAATAAAGTCCAGTGGTGTAGAGAGGCTTCAGTGAGAGTGGCTTTGTGCTTTGTGCTCAAACACTAGAAACATTCTGCTGAAAGTGTAGCTGTGTCTGTAACCACATGGTGGCAGTGTTGAGACTCTCTCGCAAACAAAGTGGCATGGGCACTGAGTGAATTGTATAAACAAAGGTCAAATACAGTACATAGGGCAAGTAGGAATGTGTAGATAAATGCAGTTGACTGATAAAGGTCCATGCCACTTAAATAGCCATAAGAAATGTGAGGTTTGTTTTGAATGTGACCACCCTACCCCAAGATTCCACCGGGACAGGACAGTTTCAGGACTGGACTGGAGGTTGTGCTGTAGATATATACAGATAGACCAACACTTCTTTTATTGAGCATATACTCCAAATGATCTTAGTACAGCTTAAGGATTGTGTGCAAAACTGGTCTAAAATAAGACTAACTTTTAGCTAAAAATTGCAGAGTTTTAGTTTATTGCTATATAAACTGGTGTTACGGGAAGAACGAACAAAATCAAAACTCAATGAGATAATCTTCAGAGTTTATATCATGATGCATTAATTAAGTTGGTCTGTTGCTTGTCCTTCTAATCCATACACATCACATACTGTACAGACATTTGTACTTCCTGATTAGATTCATTTGATATACCAAACATCTTGTTCCTTTTTGTTTCCATGGAGATGTTATTGCTTTGCCTGGAATCTTCAACAGTATAGCAATACAAGTTGGTGATGACAATTTACAGGCCATGTCATCTATGGAGATTAAAGCCTGCTCATTGTAAGAATACAATCTTTTTAAACATTCAAACACCTGTAATCAAATAAATGCAAGACAGACACTTTTAATGCCACACAGTGGAACATTCCATGAAAAGCAATAACATTACCATGGAGACTAGCAAGTAGCCAGTAGGTAGGTACGTTCACTTGAAGTTACTCAGTGGACCTTCAAGTCACATAATCTAGTTTTAGAATCTATTCTAATTTGTGTTTGGTCCTGAAATATCAAAGTAAAAGTACAAATGAGAGTGTGCTCTACCTCAAAGTTCTGCTCGATGAGGTTTCCTCCTTTACTCAGACTCTCCATGATGGCTTTGTTCCTCAGGATGTCCTCCTCACTCAGATGTTCTCGTCTCTTGCGGGACTCCAGCACCAGTCCGTTAACGGAGTAAAAATCTGCCAAAAAGTTTCCTACACGTTCCTAAAGAAAAGACAAATGGTACGGTAAGTAAGTCATTGCAGAGTCTAATCTAGTTCAGTCTATTTTAAACAGTAAATTTCACCACAAGGCACAACAGACTGTAGAGCAGGACATCGACGGTTTCTATCAAACACTGTGCCTCATTCATTTATATAAGGGGCATTATGTCATTTTATTCAGGTGGAGGGTCTGGAACCCCATAGTCTCCATGGAGAAGGTGCAGTTTTGCCTGGAAAATGACACAAAACTTTTGCCTGGCAAATCCCAAATCTCTCTCTGTATTTTTTTGTACAGATTGGAATCAGTCTGGTCCCCACTCCCTCCGTCGTGTCTCGAGTCTGACCAAACGTAATCGTGCAATCAGATTTGTTTTTTTCAGTGACCCATGTGAAACCAAAGAGCTCATCAGTCATCCATCATTTACAGACAAAAATTACATTTCCCTCCCTTCAGATTAACAGAGTTTAGTGCTTTGCTCACTGAGTCTGCAAAAATCCTCAGTATTTCTCAGTCCCTTGTGATATTTTTTGCCTGTCTTTTTTAATCATAGCAGCCATATTTGTTTTGATATGGACCTTGCGTGTCCCTGATTGGTTAATCCTTCCTTCAATCACGCCCATCTGAAGACAGACATTCACCGGTGACCAGACTCTCATCTTCGTAAAGTATTGAATAAGTGTGTATTTTGGATCCCAGGCAAATAAAACACAGTCATTTCGGGCAATAAAAACACATGCTATTGAATTAGAATGTTTATATCATACTGTGGAAAAATTACCATCAAAGCAGTAACAATTTTATGACACAAGCAGGTTACGCACCCTCCACTATAAAAATTACATAGTGCATAGTTTAATTATGATTTGATTTGATGATGTTATAATTTCTGTCTATGAAGAAAGTAAAACATCAAAAGTACAAAGGTGGAAAAAAACAAAGAAACATACACACACACACACATCTGGGGACTTAATTTTTCATTTGTCAGAGGATATAGGAAATTCCTTAACTTTCTGTCTGGGGCTTAAGATCCCGGAAATTTACCCATGAGACCCAGACAGAATGGTTCAAAATTTTGGGGTGGCAACAGTCTGGAAACAAGATCGCTCAAACTCACCGTCTTGTCTTCTCTAAAGAGCCACCCGGTTTGTGCTCGCGAAAATGTAATGGACTTGGTCGACAATGTGGCAGAGTAAACGTCACTGCTCATCAAAATGTCCACCTCTTCCTCTGTTTCCATTTCGGACTCCTGAAAAATACATGGAACAGAAATTTAATAAGGTTAAGTACATTAAATTGAGGCATGTACAGTAAATTCAATCAGATGTTAGATAGGTGATACAAGTGCCCTTTGGTTTCTTGTATCAAGTAGAAGAGGGTTGTAGACAGTGTAAGCACGTACATGTAACAGGACCTGATCTGACACATAATGAAATGTATCTAGTACAGAGGAAGCATGTTGAATGTCTAACGAACCCAAAGATTCCTGGAAAAATCTTGAAATTAGTTGAGTATTATAAATAAAGTGAAGGAAACATAAATGAAATAATTTACAAATGCACTATGGTCTGGTTGAGGGGGTCCGTCACTTGTGTGTCTCAATGGAGAGGTTATTGCTTTTCCTGGAATTATTTAAAATATGGCATTAAAAACTACCGTTGTTTAGTCAATAATTCATTAAAGTGCATTCGTAGAGTGAGCATGGTTGTCTCTCCACAGATAGAAGATGGTAAGTTTAATGCTGTACAGTGGAACATTTCAGTTAAAGCAATAACATCTCCAAGCAGACAAGCAGGGGATATTTTGTAAATAATACAAAAATGCCTTTAAGATTAGAATTTTCAGTATAATACGATGCTGTCATTAATGTTGAAAATGGATTAAGATTGCATTTCAGGTGGTAGGCGTTGCTGACCCGCTGGACATTTTGCCTTTGTTTTCACACAAACCTCATGATGTATTCGCTGATAAACCTTTTGTTCATTGTCCAGCACCACAAAAGACTCGGAGGGGATCGCGTTGCCATTGAAAATGAAGCTGAGGTCTCCACGTTGGCACTTCATATCACTAAAGTCTATGAGAGTCGTGTCAAGTCTGAAAGCACCAAGAAAGACAAAACATGAGAAACTGTTTAGTGATAGTGGATCTGATCAGACAGTGCAAATCATTTAGTGCTAAATAAGACTACTAGCACTGGACTTTTCATGGTCCTGGAATGGGGTGTGACAGCAAAGAGACAAGCAGATGGAGCAGTGTGTAGTAGGTTCAGTAGAAGTCTGATGGTATTATTGTCTGAATACAACTTGCAGGGACAGTACTAGGACTAATGAGTTACTTCCACCATGTAAATCCAGGAGACAATAAAGACATTTTGAATACCAAATCAAGAAGGGCGGCCATCGAGAATAATGATAGCACGTCATGATGTAAATGTTTCAATGGTTTTGGACAGTTCTTTAAATTGAACTACTGAAATAATAATTCAAATCTATCAACTGGACAAAAAGTTGTCGGAGTGAAGATGTTTCACTACTCATTTGATTACTTGCGGACACTGATTTATATCTATGTGAAGGGAGGAGCTAGCTACACTGAAAGTAACACACTTAATCTAATGTCATCTGGAGATTAAAAAGAAATGTGCAGATGAGTCTTATATTATGAAGAATAATACTGATTAAATAATAACTGATTAAAACTAGGTTGTCACAAATGCTATATTTCATGCTCTACACTAAATTTTAAACATCGTCAGTGATTGTGATGTGAACCGATTGTTGTGTCTTTGATTTTAAAGTAGCACAGATTTCAGATTCTGATCCATTAATAAAACATTCTTCAACTCTTCAACCCGAGTGTAGCCTATTGTATTTTTAAACAACAGCCAATGAAAAGTGCCTGTGCAGTTATGGATTTCACACTCTGGTTCACTAAAGAAGGTTTGAACTGAGGTGGTAGAAAAGCAAAGACAACAGAAAACACTGACGTTGACAAGATTCTGCTGTGGAATATTTTATGATCCAGACTTCTCCCTATAAACTATTTCTACAGGTACACATTTGCTGCTATAACTTGCCTGATGTTAATTCCTTGCTTGTAGATCTTGCATGCATCCGATGGCAGTATTCGTGACAGCAAAGGCACTGCAATATGAAAAAATAAAGAAGAAACACAGGTCAACCTAGATGTAGAAACCCTGCCCAGTAATAAAAACTAACCATTGCTTTAACAAAATCAAGACCGCAGAGGTATGTACAGGACGTGCTATATAAGAGAAAGGATTGCTCAATATTTTATACTCCACATAGCGTGACTAATTTGAACCAACTCAAAGATATCCTTGAGCATTACTAAAATGAACCAAAACAGATTTAACAGCACAAAGTGATTTAGTCAAGAAGCTAAATTTAAGTAATCCCAGTGGAGCATCACAGGGAGTACAAGGCCTTAAGGAAAACACGGCTTTTTTTCCCCAAATAACCATGTGATACTGCCGGATCAAACTGGATTTCTTTTACTTTCTTAATGATTAAAAGTGACCAGAATAATATACTTTTGCTGTAGCTGGTCCCACACTCTGGAACAATCTTCCTCTGTGTATTAGAACAGCCCAGTCTTTACATATTTTTAAATATTTGTTAAAAACTAATGTGTTTGGACTGGCTTTTAACATGAGCTGTATGAGTGTATATTGTATGTGTATTGTTTTATTGTGTTTTTGCACATTTCATTTTATAAGATTACATTTTCTATTGCCTTTGCACAGCACTTTGGGCAGCTGTGGTTGTGTTAAATGTGCTTTATAAATAAATATGACTTGACTTGACTACTACATATGCATTAAGCCTGGGTGATATGAACAAAAATGGACCATCATTTTATTTTTATTTTTTTTCATATTTATGGGTACTTTTTGATTAGATTTTGATGTTGTCTTTTGTCTTCTTAACCAATAACCATATACTTTTACTGACTCTGTGGACCTCTCCATTAAAAAGGCCCAAGCTGGACATGTACAATTACAATAACTGAATCTCAGTCTCACTTAAAATGTGATTATTTGCAGAGTTCTATTCGCACAGTCTATTATGTATTATTTATTAGTAGATGATGGTGGACTAGGCAAGCTCATAGGTCAGTGAGTTTCTAGCAAATGGCTTTCTGTATATGGGCATTGTATATCAGGTCATATAATATGCCTAGTCTGGCCCAGTCCGACCGCTGTACATTAACAGCACAGCATATGTACTATTATTGACATATGTAAAAGCCTCCTGGATGTCATTTCAAAGTCAAAAACATAGGAGGTGTTTATCAGCCCTGAAAGTCCTTCATGGCAGACATAAGGTGAAACTAGACAGTGATGAATTCTATCAACAAAGGTTTTTGCTTTATTTGATCACAATCTCTTTGCAGCAAGGACAATTTAGATTCCCTTAGAGCCATATGCTTCAAAATATCAAAGATTGAACGTTATAACAATTCCACCACTTTGAGAGGGGAACCAGTTTTCATATTTCATTTTTTTCTTCCTTTGCTGTGTAATGACCTAAATTAGAGTTCAGCGACATTTGTTATTATTTTATTTTTTTCATTTCTAAAAGACTCTCATTAGTAAAAAGAAATATAAATGAAGGGATGCCACCAATATACATGAGATAAAAACATACAAATAGACATACATTTCAACACATTTCAAAACTAACTCACCCCAACTTTGAAAGTCCCAATGTAGCTCCAAATAAAAGTCTCCAAGCTGTAATGGAAAACCATAAAACACAGTATTTAAAATGATTAGGCACTCTACAAAATGAAAGTAATAATTAATCTTAACAGTGCAAAACAAGAACCCGGCTGCTTAAATATTACAACATTAAATAGCTCTTTTAGGCTTAAGTGAAAGTACAGGTTCAGCTCAGCAGCTCAGATCTGAAGTGCTTAAAACGCACCACGGCTGACTGCCACAGCTCAATACAGTCCAATTATGTGGTGAGTTACTGAGTAAGAAGAGACCTGCAGGGTGGGGATCTGCACTACACCAGCACTCGCAAAGCATGACCAATACTCAAAGAGTGATTATGAAGTCCTACAGACAGTGTATGCTAGGATTTACTGGGATTGTGAAAACGATTTAAAGGAATATTTTTAAAAGTCCTATGCAGCCATGAATGAGTCACAAAGCAAAAAAAAATGTAAGATTCGGAACAAAAGGAAAACCTCAAAACCGCAACAACTGCTGTGGGTACCCACAGTTAATGCCACAGGTCTCAAAAGTTTGCTTCAAAAAGACTATTAAGAATTTCAACTGCTCCTTCTTTTGCAGTACTGTGGGGGTGGTGGTGATGCTTAACTGACCTGAAGACACATGTATTATAATATGACGCTATAACACTGCATTTGCCAACTTTAGAAATTGGGAGTTCACTCTTGCACTGTACAAATCTTTGCCCGGTAATCCTAAACACTATGAATGCATCTTGCTTTTGCACACGTCTATGACACATATAATCAATGAGCTATGTAATTATGCCTCAATAACATGCTGCTCACACATTAAATACACCGTATGTTTGGGACCCATGCCACGTGTGTCCATTTGTTAATGTGGATTCCCTGTTCTCTGACTTCTCATCCTCTTTCAAAGACATGAGAGTGTGTTTGTGAGAGTGTAAATGGGACATTGGATGGAAATTAGCCCATGGCTGCAATCTGGCATGTTTACAGCATGTTTATCATGTATGTCCATTAACATACACTGGCCTGACAAAAATAAAAATAATAGAGAATTCAAAACCTTAAATGTACTGTAAACAATTTGTGTCCCCACCTAATGTCCATAGGAGCTGGGTGAGAGTCTTGCCAATTATGTATGTGAAGTTCAACGTTCAATGCATCAGGATATATCAGGAGTAGTTCACGTGTTTTCTAGTTAAGGGTCTCAGGTAAACGGGGCAAGCTACACCTGCTAGTCTCAGACAACCATTCACTTTCATGTATAATCCCTGCTCCCTTTAACTGAAGCAGTATGCCAGTGATGGGTGCAAACAGCAGAAACATTTTAGCTCAGCTTTGACAGATATCCATGTGAACTGAATATTGTGCATTAATAAAAGCTTAAGTCCACATTAAAGTCATAGTTGAAAGCATCTAAGTGGCATACTTCTTTAAGAGCAGTGAGCAGCTTGGGCCGCTTGTCCTCCACGCTCTCCCTGGACTGCTGCTTCAGCTTCCTCAGCAGCGCCGTGACTAAAGAGGACACAAGAGAAAGAGCTGGAGATTAGAAGCACATGCAGCACCGGCAGCATTAGTGATGACCTTCTGGCCGTGTGGGAAAAGTGGCGATGGCACTCAAACAGGAAGTGATACGAGTGTGCTCTTAGCTGTTATCATCAATGTAATGCAGTCTGCTTTTCTGGACAGGAAACCACTGCTAATTGGAATTTCAGCACTTATAAGTAGTGATGGGCAACACCAGTGATTTTTGTTTCGATCTGATACCAAGTAAGAAAGAATTTTATTTTTCAATATAGAGGCGGTCAATAGTTTCACTCCACCCCAGTTTGAATTGATAACAAATTACTGTATATGTGTAGATAAAATACAATCTAAATCTGTACTTCAAAAAAAAAATAAAAATTGATTTCAGGCAAACATTTTGGCACAAAGTGCATATATTTTTTGATGCCTCAGTTGGTATCAATATTGGTATCAATCTGTCCATCACTGCTTATAAGTACATGGAATATACAAGGAAAAATCTTCACTACTAAATCTGTTTGTGAAATTCAATGTAAATTTACAGCAATCGTTTCAACATTTTCTTTTGATTCTTGCTGCTATGTTGGTGTCATTATTAAGCAGCAACAACCACGACAAAGTAAGGCAAGTTTACAGTAATAATGACACATTTTGCTTGGTTACATTTACCTCCTACGGCCACATGGGGCTCACCCTTTGGCAACCCTGCCAATCATGTTACATTGCCTGCAGTGATCATAAGAGTGCCTGGCAATTCAAACAAAACAAGCGTGAATGATAAAGGCGTGTGCAAGTTAATGAGCTGTTCTAGTAACCTCGTTCATGACCTGAGGGAGAGGCAAAGTCACTGGAGATTTCAGTGCGGTTCACATTAAGCTTTTAGTTCTGGCCATCAACTGAAAAAATGATTTGATCCTTTTTCTACAGCAAATCAACAAAGGCTTCACCATTTTAGAAAAAAAAAAGTTAGGTTTTCACATAGCAAGTTCACTTCTGTTGTGCCTTTAAGTCATTAATATTTGAATTTGACAAAAAACTCTGAGAAAAATGAATGGGACATTTACCTCCAGACCATCAGTGAGTAAGAAAGTGGGCAGTTGAGCTCCATACATGTAAAAGTAAAAGTATAAGCTCTTAAACTATTAAATAAATAAAATCAAGTTACTCTAGCTAATAAAATGTTGCTATATCTGGGTCTGGGATATGAATAGGCATTGAAAGTACATCTTGCTTGTCAGCTGCTGTGGTAGGTCTTTATTATATTGAATATTTTGGGGTGCTGCTTAAGTCCAACATGGGATCAGAGGCCTCAATTCTCAATGTAGGTCAGGTCAGTCATGCACGCACATACAGGGACCACATCAAGACCCAGTGGTTTAATGAGGGTTGAAGAGATCTGTTGGGCAATGTCCCAATCTGTGCCGCTCGCCAGGACAAGCAAAGAGCAAAACACGACCACCCAGTATAAACACGACCACCGCAGAAACCAAAACAACCTCAAAGTCACCTGTCGGGACAATTAATCAACCAAGAGGCACCATGCAGCCATTAATCAAACAATAAAATAGAACAATGATGGTTGGAAGCTTCACACTAAAAATGATTTGTCAACTCGGATTTGACTTGAGGTAGTGAGCGCAGTGAAACATGGGACTGGGCGATTTCAAAGATAACAATAAAAATGGATTAAGTATGGATTTCATGACCATAAACAAAGCAATTCAAATTCAGTGCCATTTAACCCAAGTCTGAACACTGCTCCAAATGACACATACTTTTATTGACAGACGACTGGCTATAAACTTCTTGGTTTATAAGGCCCAAGCTGATCATTGAAGCTTAGACATGACTATAATCTAGAGCTAGATTCAAATTTGATTAATTGCTCCCTAGCCCTGGTGAAACTGCAGGGCTGCTGTGTTAACTTTTAGAAAATGAAAAGTGAATTTATTTTTATCATTGTTAGCCTCGGGGGTTGGTACACTTTCAGTCACTGAGATCATTAGTGATTGCCTGTCAGTGCCACCCACAGACGCGGCACATCACTGGCACAGCTATCGTCATGGCAGCTGAATTCTTTACCAATTCCAGAAAGTGGCAATGGTAACGTGTCCGGACAGGAATAGTCCCCACTGAACACAGCAGGGTTCATTGTTCAAACTGAAAGAAAAACTGATAAAGGTGAATTTCAAAGTTCTGAATAAACACAGATGCCTATTGTGGTTGCTGTGAGGTCAGGGCAGTCAGACTTTCGCCCCTCTGTAAAACAAAGTGTACTATTACTGTTCCCAGTTAAAGCTGACTCAGCCTATGCAGCCAGCAGCAGACAGCTCTCAGTTTGCAGTCCTATCATTCAATACCCTGGAATATAAAAATGGCACTCTATGATTACAATTTTGCAGTCACAATGGAACTGAAGTACAATATTAAAAGCCAGATTTTGACTTCTATAATCTCAAGAATCATAATTACTGTTACTCGATGCTTGATTAACATATTCTCCTGAAGCCTGTTTGAAGAATTGCAAATAAGTGCACTATGTAACTTTTCTAGTGAGTAGGTTTGTCACCTGCTCTGCCTGGAATGTTCTACAGTATGGCATTAAACACATCCATCTCCAACTCCTTGGAGACAAGAAGAAGATGGCATCACCAGGTTGTTGCAAATCAGATCAGTGGAGAGGCGACACCACTCAAAGTAAGGCATATTTTTAAAAACACCTGTAACTTCATAAGAAGATAGAGGTTTAATGCCATACTGTGGAACATTTAAGGCAAAGCTTCAACATCTCCTTGGAATCAAGCATGTGGCGGAACCTCTCCAGAAAAGTTGCATAGTGCACCTTTAAACAAAATGGTGTAAAACAGTTAACACAACAACCATGGTTAGTGTATCTAAAATCTGGCCACAAGCAGAGTAGCTACATCGTAGTCAGTCACACTGGAGCACACAAGCATTAAAGTAAAGGATTTTTAAACTGAAATGAGAGACCATAATTTCAGACTGCTATGTAAAAACATCCAGAGTGCACCATTAATGAATCAACCCTGTACTTGGTAAACACTGTGGCAAAAAAGATACATATAGCCAATGACTGCTGCATGGGCAAGGCTGGGGTTTGAGCCTGATCAGCCAATGAAGAGCTAAAGAAACAACCAATGAATTTAAGCTTTTCATGTGAACACAAAAGCTATAGGGACTTCAGGAATGTCTCCCCTCAGCAACACAAAGAAGCCCAGCCCACGTCATGGCCTTTCTAGGAAGCATCAGGCTGGAAGAATGGGCACAGACATGTGTTGATTTGTATTTGATTTGGTCATTTTCTCCCCTCATCACAGTTTTCACACAAGCACAAGCAAAACTCCATTAACGTCACAATGTTTGTTGAAAATCGTTCGCTGGACCAGTGGGATGTGTGTGTGTGTGTTTGTGTGTGTGCAGTGGATCTGTTGGCAGACGTGCAAAGCGCCCTCTCGGTTTGGCAAAAAACAAAGCCACTCAGAAACTCACTCATCTGACGGTCACCATAGCTGATGGCCTCAGCCAGGGGGCTCCATCCCTGAGCGTTCTTCACTTTGACTGGTGCATTGTGGGCCAGCAGGAGATGGGCACACTCTGCAAAGAACATGTTTAGAGAGAAAAGTAAATATAAACCACTGAATGTACAATACTTTAGCTTAACACAGAGAAGAACAAGAATGTATGGTATAGTACATAGATGTGACTAACATTCAAGTGTTTTTGCTTCGAGTGCATTTTTAAACATGTCTAGGAGCATTAACATTTGGAAGAAGACTGAATGGTTAGATAAGACACAAATGGACTTCTGACCACCTTTGTATAGGTCTAAACTATAGGGTTAGGGGTTAGAACTAGACTAGATATTTAATTACTTGCAGAAGATTTTCCTAAAGTGGTCACTCGAATTACAATGTAGATTCAGTTGTGATTTATGTTGCAACTCTAATCAACAATGTCTTCAAATACTTTTCACCAAGCACCACAGATACTGTTTTATGTCTACTCTACCGTGCATTCATCATCTTTACAGATTTTAAACTGGAGTTGGCAAGAGCAAGAGCAACCCTCTTTCCTTTTCTGTTTCTACATCAGCAGTAAGTGCAGTACCAAATCCCTTTTACTGTTTGGGTGGACTGTCAGTAAACTACCGCCTGCCAAAACTCAAGCCTGTTGTTCCGGCTTGGTTGTCAGTTTTGTTGTGGGTGACATTATTCATTAAAACCTTGGCACCTGGACAACTCTGAAAAAACAAAAGCAAAGGGTTGGCCATGGACACTGCTCGCTAACCGTCTATTCATACAGGATGCATTTAAGAAAGTAGGCTTCATATATTTTTCAATATTTTAATCGTCTATGCTGCAAAATCCCACACAGGTGCTTGCTTTGCAAGCTGCCTTTCACTCAGTTAACACAATGAGTCATCCAAGCATACCCAGACAGGTTCTGCTCTCCAGTTCGGACCTGTTTTTCAGCAATTCTATAAAAAGGATTTCCAGTGTAATAAGCAGTCAGTCCTGTAACTTTAACCACTTCCAAGAAAATAAACTAATTTCCACCACATCTTCAATAAAATGTTGAATCTTTTAAGAAAATATACATAGGCCCTAGTAGCAATATGGTTTTACAATATGAAGAAAAGTGACATGGAAAATAACTATGCATAAATCCATATTTCAGAATTCATGTGTTAGTTTTGATTACTGTGCTACAAAGAATTTGTTCAGAAAAATAATAAATTCACTTTGTCATGTAAGTGTTGTGTGGCAATGATGTTCTGTGAAGCTTACAGCTCTTCATAAAATTATTTCTGTCAAATATTGGCTGAATACGTATAATTTATTTTCTAGTGTTTGGTGGAAGCTTACTACTTAAATCTGTACTTAACTGACAAACAGGGCAGAGCCTCATACAAACTTAGTGTGACACATTTGGAAATATTTCCCAAAATAAACCCAACAAAGGGACAGAAATACTGAGATCCTACAGTGACAGTTGGCTGGCCTGTCTCTGTGCTGCATTAATCATGAGCTCTAGTGTTTGATGTGGAGCGGCTTTTAAAAGTTTGTTTGTAGGTATAAAAACCTAAACAGTCATATTCACTAAATGTAAAAGAACAGGCTCTCATGATATCATTCAGGAAACACAATTATTATATTTTGAAAAAAATAAAAATAAAACAAAACATAATGCTACAATGCGTTGCACTTTTTGTCTTGATGTTTTTGCTCTTGTCTCGAAGGTGTCGACATCTTCTATCCTGCTGTGTGTGTAAATAAAAGAATTTTTTCATTCATCCAGTCTTCTTCTCACTGGAGTTCAATGTTTGTTTTTTGATCTCTTTTACATTACTTACTAGAACTAAAGCCTCAACTCTAGTCCTATCCATGGGTTTTCAACTGATGAAAAAGTAGCACCTTTGCCATCAACAGTTCAAAACTAAAAACTTTTTGTTTTGAGTGGAAAAGCTCTTCAAAATGTCACCTTTTACAGAAGACATATTGTGTTTGTGTCTGCTATATAGCAACAATCTATGACACCCATGGATCATTACGTTATAATTTGCACATTTTAAATCTTAATATTCATTTAAACAACTTAAGAAAAAAAAGGCTGGCGTCACCGTAAACGTCAGCACAAGAATGATCCGTGAAGTTGTCAGCCCCTCCTATGGATAGCTGCAGATGGATTTTTTTTCATTTGTACCAAAATGACTACACAGCGCTGCCTAATCCTACACATATTGACGATTAAGAAAATGCAATTTGTCACTTGCTTCTGTTTGTAGGTTTATGTGAATCGGGTTTATTTTGGGACACTCGTGGTTTGGTTATGTGTCCCTTATTTTGTCTCTCGTTTTTAACCTACGTGACTAGTTTTTAAAGACACAAATCTTGTGATCTGTTAAACTTTATTTTTGATATCTTAGTTTAGGTTATTTTGTTTATACATTTGCGTGAATATTTTATACCACTTTTGTTACTTTACCTTTTACATTCCTGTTCACTAAATTACACCTTTATTTATAGTAAACACTGAAAGTAAAATCTGTCAACTTTGTCCAGTTGACAGATTCTACTTTTGGCGTTTACTATGGATCAGACCTGGACGACTGAAGGATTACACAGACAACGTTATTTATACCATTTTAACATCTGGTTTACTGTTACTTCCCTCCTCCCTGGCTGAGCCGGTCATAACAACAACTATAACAAGTATAACACAGTTAAAAGCTCTAAATAGCTCTGCTTTAACAGGAAGTTAAAACTCCTGAATTGGCAAACAACCTTTATGGTACTGCTATCAAAAATAAAACAATTTTAGTTAGCAGCAGAAGTTAAAAACATTGACCCTTAATATCAAAATGACAGGTTAAACACGAAAGATGACCCAAAACATTGTCCTACACAGAAAATAAAATAACGTTTGCAGTGACTATTGTATTTTTTTGTATTTGATTTGATTTTAATATTATATAAAATAACAATAAAACCTTTCCGGATTACTATTACTATTGCAATTAGATGTATGCCTAAAAAGCAGGTTTAAAGAACATTCTGTTGCTTAAATAGATGGAGTCTTTGGGATTCGATGGCAACTCCACCTACTCAAATAGCGATAGCAATATTTTGTGCAGACATACAAAGAGTCTTATTTGCAACTGCACAATATTCATCTGTTTCCCTGCATTACTCTAATCCAGGAAGAGAGAGAATCTGATAAAAGGGGAAAATGGGGATGGCCAAATGTAGTGGTACTTAGTGACTGACGCAAGTTCACATTCCCCGGAGTCTGTGGCCTATATATCACCCTGCTAAATCCAATGATTGTGTAATAATAATGACAACGTTTAGCTGATATACATTATGCAATCATGTGTCGGGAACAGGAGGGCACAAGTCAGGCGCAGTGTTCATCTGAGTTTCCCGGCAAGCTGTTACGTTGCAGGTAAAAAGCCAGCCAGACATACACTGATCTAATGGGGGATTTAAACTAAGCCTGCACAGTATTAGACACAAACAACATTGATGTTAAATTAGAGATTAAAGGGCACACCAGGGGAGAAAAAAAATGTGTAATGTGTAGTAAGTATTTAATTTGCAATGTGGCCAGTTACATTTTCATTTGGTTCCAGTAAATAGAGTAAGTCTTAGATTAGGGTGAAATATGACAACTTTTAAGCTGTTTTAATAGAGGATAATAACATAATAAGTCATATTTTAGTAGCTTTTAGTTGCAGCAGTATGCCATTTTCATGTTGAGTTATTTTTAATCATAACATAATTTGATAGAGGCTTGCTGATATAGACATCATATCAACATTTAGCCGATATGCTGTTAGCCACAGTTTGGAGCTGTATTGAATCTATTGATATTGTGCATTTCCCTGTAGCTCTGCAGATTGACTTCATGCGCATGAACTGTAAAGAAAACTCCAGCAGAGGAAAGAGCAGGATGGAGTGGGACTGGGAAATAAAGTGCTCATCTAATACCCCGGGACGTGCTCAAACTACAGATGGGGCTCTGATCATGAGGCAGCTGTGTGAATACTTAATACAGAATACATTTACTCCAGGTTCAAAACTACCATACAACATATAATGACAAAAAAATAGAAATGCAGCTTTTCTTTAAAACTGTTTTAACAATGCAAAATATAACAAACTTGCACTTGGCTGATATAACACAAAAGGCTATAATTTTTTTCCTTCATATTGACCAATCTTAATGTTCTATTTCAGGGATGGGACGATATACGATAATATCGTTAATCACGATCAAAAAGGTCCACAATTAATCGTTTGTGGTATTTTTTTAATAACCATGATCAACGCAAGCGATTCTAATCGATTTTGCGGCACCAGACTGCCTCATGTTTCCGGTTTCAATGCAATGTTTAGATGTTAGTTCTGGTGTTTGTCCACAAGTGGGTCCTATATCATAGCAATGAAACTTGTTAGCTTCTGTGCCTATGTCTCATGGCTGGTGGGCAGGCAGGGGATCTGCATCCAGGTGACACCACATATTTATATCCTACACTCAAGAAGGTGAAGTCTGATGTGTGGAATTATTATGACTTTATTATTTAGACAACCATCCTTTATTGTTTGACAAACTTGAGATGAAAATATCAATCGTAAGTAACATACCATGTGAAACAAAAGATTGAATGTAGTTTGTGTTATAATAATAATAATAATTGTACATGTTTGTGTCGACTATGCTCTTGCTAGGTTAGCGCTAGCTGAATAGGATTTTGCACAGCTGATGGCTGTGATGCCAGCATATTTTTTATCATATCCTTTTTCTGGGGGCTTTCTGGGGGCTATTTGCACCATATTATATATAATGGTTGAAATGATTATCATATTATTAAGGAGGGTTCAAGTTACATTACTAACAATGAGTCAGTATGGTATTAAGTGTTCCCATTACATGGACAAGCCCCTTGTTCTCAAGAGACATAATCAATGATTCATCCATGCAGCTTCCAGGGCAACAACCAACATCACGCTTGATGCTGGATCAGTTCTTTACAGTCATTCTTGTTCTTGTATCAAGATTATGCCTCTTATCACTAGTGATACTGACCCCACACAACACTACAGTGAACAGAGCTAAAATTTAGGAGCTATTTGGATGTGTAGATATTGAAAAACTGCTCTTTTGGTGCTCTTCAATATATCAAATACATCAAATACAAAGTTGAAAAAACTAAGGCTATAATGAATAGTCTGTGAATATGAGGCAGTAAAACCTATACACCTGTAAAACTAAGGGTGGCTGATATCACAAAACATTCATATTATGGTTTTCTTACATAGCCTATATTATGATTATAATTCCTCTTGATAGTAAACCAAATATTGTGAGAGTTCACACTTCACTGTGGTTATATCCACCTGTCACTCACTCAGAGTCAGATGGCAGCAGACCAATAGGAGGATAGGATGGGGAAAAGTGTCTGTTTGACCAAAGATCTGCATTTTAAAAGAGCAACTATATAATAACTAAGCACAACATAACAAGGACAAAAATAACATATTTTCACTCACTTATATCATGAATCATATCATGATTCTATTCACTGTTGGTGTCAGGCTTCATGAAACATTTTTTGGGAGTTTCTCATTTTTGGACTTTTGGTGTTATTTAAAGCAGCTGGAAACTCCTTCAGCTACTTCACTGTCACTGTAGTTTAACTTGAACCGTAATATTGATCAGTCAGTTAAGTATTTCTAGGCAAGATCTAACTTAAAGATTTATTTTTATCTTCTCAGTATTAAGTACTAAAACTATAATCATTTGTTAACAGTTGTGTGACAAGAGCATTGGGATTTAATACACTTTCTTCTTCCCATGCATTTTCAAGCCTAAATTAGAAAGAATATGTTAAATATACATTAAGTGTACTGGATAGATGTATATTTTCTCCTGTATTCACCCATCAGCTCAAAATAAATAAATAAATAAAAGAACATGGTGTGTATTGTCTACCATAAGAGTGGAAAGATCTCCAATGGTTTGCCTGCATGATTTTGCAAGATTTTTAGTTGAGGCCCAATTGCTAAACATATACAGACATATAGTTTTGACAAAAAATATTTTTGAACTCTGAGATCAAAATATCACCATTCATTTTACTATTTTCAGCATCTCATTAATCTCATGTTATTACACGTCCTATTACACAGCCCTAGTTTCAGGGATTATAAAATAAAAATCAGATTATTCTACTAAATGCATCTGTCCCATTGCTACCACAGTAAACAAACAAAAAACCCTGTGCTGTGTCTTCATCACAGCAGGACTGCCACACCCAAAACTATGATCTCATCTCCAGCCTTCTGCATGCCTGGTCTGAATATCCCTAGAGGACACTGAGCCAGTTCTGTGGCAAAAGACAGGCTACCACATTAGCACAATCAATTCCACTGTGTCCTATCGCTTGTAGCCCTGCATGTCTGCATTGCTAGTACTCATGGGCTCCACTCCAGTGACAAGGATCGCACAGTGCAAATGTGAAATCAATCGAAACTATGCTCCAGTGGCAGACGTTAAACAAATAAGACACAGAGCAGCACGGGTAACTCTACGCCTGACTTGCTCACAGAAGATCCACTGCCAAAAAAAGTCAGATTAAAATTTCAGAAGCGTGTACTAAAGCCTTCTTGAATGTAAGCAAAGATTCTCAAAGAGGCAGGACATCAATATTTTATCTGTTGCTTTTAGTTTACCAAGTGCAGGTTATAGTTAGTTGGAAACTACGTAACAATACAAACTCATCCAATTCTTCTGACTCATCTGATTCCTCTTTCCAAATTATTATTATTAGCCAAACTTGGAAGTAGATATTTTAAGGTATCTTTTCACTTCTAACGTGGCATGATTGGGGTGGTTTAGAGATAGAATGAATGCAGTAAGGTCAATTTATTTATATAGCTCATTAAAGCTGAATATTTTAACAAAGAAAAGGCTGACAATTTCTTACAAAACAATTGCAAAAAGCCCAATGGAATGCTGCTGCTAACTGTGGCAATAAAAAACCACAATACATGTTTATAGGGATCAACACGGAGATACAAAAATAAACCACAGTGACAAGCAGCGATTAGTTGCTCACCTTTGTGCCCCATCATGACAGCAAGATGCAAGGGCGTGTTTCCTGCAGAAGAGAAAGCAAAACAATTTAACCAAGTAAAAACAGCATTTATAAATAACATTTGGTGACTTAAAGGTAACAGGAAAACACAGCTTCCATTTTATTCAAAGCCTGTTCAAACTTATAAAGCTACAAGTGCATTTGATCCAATTTAGTGTTGTATCAAATATCACCTACCTCTACAGAAAGTGTAGAACAGTGTTGTTGCAATACTAAAATTTCGATACCAAGGAATTGATTCAGTACTTGATACTGATTACAATACCACAATGAAGTTAAAACATGTGCTTTTTTAGTAACATAATGTAATTTCCATACACAAAATAAATCATACATTCTTTGTTACCATGCGATGAGTTCTGATAAAGCTCAAAATTACACTAAAACTGTTTAAGTTTTAATATTTGTTTTAGTATCAATCAGTATCTGTTTTTCATTCTTTTGACAAACCTAGTGTGGATTGGGCGTTACAAGCTTTTAGTGTGTCCAAGGGGGGGAAACTGAAGTGCTAGATCAGCACCACCAAGCCCCTCCTGAGAAAATATAGAGATAGTATCCGGAATTGTTGTTCAGAAGCAATATTCTGAAATCTAGGCTAAAACTCAAGTAAAAAAGCTTGGTGCAAAACTGACACAGAAATTTGGCAGCTGCACTAATAAATGTAAGTGTCTGTATCTAATGCCTTACACTGTTAGAGCACATGCCAGGTCTTTGACTGAAGGACTTTTGAAGTGGGTGGGTTACAGTTTTCTTTGAAGCTGCTGGGTTTACACTTCTTAGAAAATGCAAGAAGATTTACGTGGAATAAAGTTATTGTGTAGTAGTGGACATTTTTGGCTGTGCCCACATATGCCACACCTGAAATAAGAGCCGAGAATAATAAAACTACGATTAGAGTGAACAGCTGGGAAACTTACCATGGACATCTTTCTGAGCGATATTCTGCGTACGAATAAGAGAAGACAGTCTCCGGACATCTCCCTTAAAAACACACTCGTGCACGGGATAGTCCTGCGCGGCTCGGATCACTGGGTTCTTGTTGTTGTCGTCTATGACATCGGCCGTGGACAGGGGACTAGTGTTGGCGTTGATCTGTGACTGCTGGTTGTGCTGCTGCTGAGTGGAGGATGACCTGGTTAACTTGTGGTTGCTGAAGATTTTACTCGTTCTGCTCTTGTTATTTGCCTTGGACGCGGTAAAAGTCCCGGTGGCAGCTTCCTCGTCGGGCTCCAGTAAGTCCCCGTCTTTGCTGGGCCTTTGGTCCTTGCGCAGGGAGCGGATCTTCTCCCCGGTCATCTTCTAAACACCGTGGCGGCGGCGGCGGCGCAGGCGGAGCAGAGGGTGCCGCCGTGGAGAGGACCCTCTGCGCGATCAAGGCGATCCGCCTGCAGGAACTCCGAGACACGGAGAAATGCTCCACATGAACTATCTGTGTTCAAAAGTCACGGCTTATTAAGAGCACGTAATGACTACGTCGTCCTGAAAACACATAGACAGCTCGCTCCCACAAACTGTCCCCGGTCACGGCAAACATACGCGGCTCCAACAAGACTCGAAACAGAGCAGATTGGGTGATGTCTTCCGCCGTGAACTATCGCGAGAGTTTGCTGAAGGTTACTATCGGATAAAGTGGGAAAGAGCAAAACATGAACACATGTTGTAGGCATGAGTGTGGCTGTAGGTCCTAGCCATGGTCCCTAGAGTCTACTACAGTTTGTGAAGTTATAATGAGTATACATTTATAAAAAAAAAAATAAAAAAAATTATAACAAAAAAAAAGTATTATTAAAAAAAAAATTAAAATCTAGATTTCTTATGACTACTATGAAATGAGTTTTTCATTGGTAAAAGTGTTTAGATCCAAGTAAATTAATTGATAACAAGTCAAGATTTAAGGTAGCTCAGTTTTAAGATAAAACTAGTAGGCTACATATATACGCAAAAACTGGTGATTTGGTGTCTCAAAATAAATGGCAAAATGTCAAAACCTGAAATTTGGCACTCGAAGGAGAGAAATATAACATAAAACAAGTTATTTGGGATAAGACTCTATAGGCCTCTATGTGTAAAGGAGCAAGTTCTCCCTCTGTGGTGTAAACAATGTATTACAGTACAGAGTATCACAGGAATGAATATCAGCACACCAAGTAGGACTGATGAGGATATGGAGATTGCCAAATCTTACAAAGTATGGCATCATAAGCATAAAGTATGTCGTCGATATACGCTGTGGATTTTCAGTATATATATATATATATATATATATATATATATATATATATATATATATATATATATATATATATATATATATATATATATATATATATATATATATATATATATATATATATATATATATATATATATATATATATATATACTGAAAATCCACAGCGTATATCGACGACATACTTTATGCTTATGATGCCATTGTAAGATTTGGCAATACAGTTCCCTGCTTGATGACACAATATGTGGACACGTGTCTTTACAGTTTAACTGTGTAGCATTTCTTTCTCTCTCTAGTACAGAGTAGATACTGTAGTATTACACATGAGAGACAGTAGTAGTACGCTTCCTGTATGTGGTGGATTGCATCAGTGCCTCTCCTAAAGCCACCGCACATACATAGGAACGCAAACAACGTGCCTCCGTCACATGGTCTGGACGCCCCCGCTCGTGCGCCAATCGCAGCCGCCTCGCGCTTGTTGATGCGCGCTGATTGGTCCATAACCACTGTGACACATGGCTCCGGTAAATGGCTCTTCCCTTTAGCGTACAGCTGTACAGTCTTTAGTCCATTTTTCTTTCGCCTCAGGACTCAGAAGAGCACTGTCATGGAGCCCAAGAAGGAGAATCAGAGCGACCTGTTCGCTGGCTTTCACACGGTCTTTAAATCGTTTGCTACAGATGCCATTCACATCGGTCAGGAGCCAGAGCAGTGGAAATCAATGGCCGTGGTGCCGCCAATTTCTCTTTCTACCACGTTCAAGCAAAACGGACCAGGAAACCACGCTGTAAGTGATATGCTGTGGTTATTTATGGTTATTATGTGTGTGCTGTAGCAGAGAGAGAGGGCGACCATGTGCTGAGTATGATCTCCCCCAGCCCCAACGGAAATGACAAAGATCAATAATATGATTTTACATACTTGTTTGGTAGCGTATATCTGATATCCTACACGAGGTATCCACTCCAACATTCTTGTATTTATTATTTCAAGTCATCCGTGTCTTACTGTGCTGACCCCTCTTCTTCTTATAGCTCAAAACAGCTGCACCTACTGCCATTAGATGAACTCTAGTAATAATTATGGGATTATGTGAAATACTCTCTGCTGGTGAATGTTTACAGATGTCCTTTTTCACACAGAGTTGTACAAATAGTCTCAAGGCCATGTAAGGTCTCTTGATGAGCATCATGCAGACTTGTTAGAAGTGATAAGTCCTGTCCAAACTAGACTTTTCACTGCAACCTTTACCTGTAGATCCTATTTGATTGTATAACACTAAAGTAGACTGTGTGATTTTTGTTCACTTGTATTATGTAGGGGTTTGAGTACAGCAGAAGTGGAAACCCAACCAGAAATGTCCTGGAGAAGGCTGTGGCAGCTCTAGATGGAGCCAAGTATTGTAAGTGAAGACTATTTTTTACTTTTTTCTTATCTTTATCTTCACTATTAAATCCAAGCAAGGAATTGTTACATAATATAAGATGAAGGGTACAATGTAAAAAAAAAAAAGTCACATCAAAGGAGTCCGCACTAGTTTTATGCTCTGGTTAGACTGGTCTGATTAAGACGTTTATTACACTTGAAACAATGATCTTAACTGTGTTTGACATATAAGTACATTTCACCAGGGCTTACTGCCTCCCCTTAAATAGGCTAAGGGTTAGATTCCTTATAGCAGAAGACAAGAGTTATGCTATGGTATTATGGTTATTATGTGTTACAGGTCTTGCTCTTGCATCTGGACTTGCTGCTACTGTTACCATAACCCACATGCTCAAAGCTGGTGATGGGATAGTTTGCATGGATGATGTGTATGGAGGTTTGTCGTATTTCTTTTTACAAAACAAGTGTATCCAGGATGAAAGTATTTTTTCAAATAATGTTACTTTTTTTCCTAGGAACAAATCGCTACTTTCAAAAAGTTGCTGCTCAGTTTGGCCTTGAAATCAGTTTTGCTGATTGCACTAAACCAGAGCTGCTCAAGGCTGCTATTAAGAACAACACAAAAGTAAGACGCAAACTTTCTCCGTCAGCATGAATAATCGTATTAATTGGGTGTGTCCCTATTCTGTTAAGCTATAATGGAGTTTTTTGCATTGCTTTTTTTTTTTTACTACTTCCAGTAATCACAGTTATCTCTAGTCTTATTTTGTACAATCCTAAAAATATATATTTTTTTAATTTTATAGATGGTGTGGATTGAGACCCCAACAAACCCAACAATGAAAGTTGTGGACATCAGAGCCTGCTCAGATTTAGCCCATGAACATAACAAAGACATAATTGTAGTAGTGGATAACACATTTATGTCAGCCTATTTTCAGGTGAGAGATTTTTTTCAGTCCATGTTCAACCTGTTGTTTTGTTGTAATTAAATTCCTATAAATGATGCGACAAGTTGCCCACTACATCTTGTCTCTCCCCAGCGGCCATTAGCACTAGGAGCTGATATATGCATGTATTCTGCTACCAAATACATGAATGGTACAGTAGTCTTATATTTTCATACATCTTTGTTATTTTACTTATTTATTTCATTTTGCCTTCATCTACTTTACAGGCCACAGTGATGTAGTAATGGGTCTTATCTCTGTCAACGATGAGGCCCTGTATGATCGGCTTAAATTTCTTCAGAACGGTGTGTAAAATAAATAATGAATGTAAAAAAGTTATTGACTTTGAAGTCAAGTTACTCATATACTCATACTCATACTCATATGTAGTAATAGTATCCAGTATTGTAATTCAGTTGTTAAACATTAACAAGTGATGTAGTTATATTGTTACAGAAGTTCAGTTTCTATTTTACAGTTACTTCATGTTACAAAAAGTCTTTTTTTTAAATTCAGCACTTGGTGGAGTGCCATCTCCCTTTGACTGCTTCTTGTGCAACCGGGGCCTCAAGACGCTGCACCTTCGCATGGAGAGACACTTCAAAAACGCAATGGCCGCCGCCAAATTCTTGGAGGCAGATCCTAGAGTGGAGCGCGTCATCTTTCCAGGTGACAAAATATATTAAATGTGGTAGGGGGATACTTTCAAGATAAACATTTGTAGTGCAGATTATAAAATGGTTAAAGGGGACATGTTATGTACAATCTATTTACTTTTAACGATTATACAATCAACTTGATTAATTCAAACATGTCTGATTAACCCTGCATTGTTTTGCTCTTGAGGCTTGATTACTCAGAATATGTCTGTTTTCACCAAACCCTCATCCTAGCCCACTCTGCTGTATGTAAATCACACAAAATATCCAGGCTCTGGGTCATACATGTAGGGCTCAAAAATGAAATGTAGCTATAAAAACATGTAAATGCTTGATGACTGACTCTGTGAAGATGCAGGACCTTCCGTCTGTTGTGGAATTTTGCATCTTACACGTAACACTGCACGGTAGTATCGGCCATTCAAGTCTCACTATGCTTCCACCCAAGGAGTTTAATTAGGAGCCAAGGACAAGCCTGGAGACAAGCTGACCGAGATAAAATGAGCAGTGCAGAGCAGACTGATTCTGTGAGATGAGTGACCAAAGAAATTGATAAGATTAAAAGACCAAATCTGTAACAGTTGGATGACACCATAACCACAGAGAAATGTCAACCATGAACTTTGTGTGTCATTGCTAAGATCATATGGGGGATGCAAAATTCCTCAACAAAGTCATTGCAATCAATCCGTAATATTAGGCTATTTTAGATCAATATTGTGGTTTTCAATGGACAAAATGTAAAATAATGATCCAAGTGTGTTATAGGACAAGTTATAGTTAATTTATAGACAAGTGATGGAAATTATAAAAAAGCATGTGGCAGGTCATCTTTGAACTTACAGTTCATACTATTAAAATGTTCTGTGTCTGTCAAAGCTCACATAATTAATCCATAAAAGGTTATAGTTACATCACTATCACTGATGACGTATGATTAACTGAATAATAAACCTGTCGGTATGTTTGTCTGCTTGTAACAGGCCTCCGTTCGCATCCTCAATATGATGTTGTGAAGAAACAATGCACTGGATGTCCTGGAATGATCACCTTCTACATTAAAGGCAAACTAGAGCATGCCAGTACCTTCCTCAGCAACCTCAAAGTAATTTGTTTTAGCATTTTTAAACCATTTCATTTAATCTGGAGTTATTACAATACTATTATTTGTGTTTCAGATGTTTGCTGTAGCCGAGAGTCTTGGTGGATATGAAAGTTTAGCTGAGCATCCGTAAGTTAACTAAAGCTCAGTGTGCTGTTTACTTTTACCACATGGGGGCATCAGAGTTAAGCAAATAAAGCACATCTCCGACGTAGTACACAAGCTCCTTACAGAGATGTTAGGTTTCTATGATCTTTGGGTACAAGGCATTTACAGGCACATTTCTGCATATTCTTGATACATTGTTAAAATTATATCTGAATATTGTTTCTGATATACCCATTTTAGGTATGATATAACCATTTTTTGTCAATATCTTTCACCCCTAATTCATGGGGACCTGATGTTTGAGGCAGGTCATTATAAAGTGAACGTGTATACAGATTTTAGTCCCCACAGTGCCATAAATACCCACGTATTCTTCTGTCCTAGGTCCACAACAGTATTTTTTTTTTTATTATTTAGGGCTATTATGACCCATGCATCAGTACCTGAGAAAGAAAGGGCTGTACTTGGGATCAGTGACACTCTGATCAGGCTGTCCGTGGGGCTGGAGGATGAGGAGGACATCATTGAAGATCTTGCTCAGGCACTGGCTGCTGCTGTAAGTATTTGAGCTATCATAAAGACAGTACATCCATAAATGCATATGAACTGTTTCATATTAGTGGACAAACACCCAAGCAAGCTGAGCAATAAATTGGTTTTAAAATTATACATTATGTTAACATATATATATATATATATATATATATATATATATATATATATATATATATATATATATATATATATATATATATATACATAGGAATAACTTCATCTAATATTTAATCAGTCTTTTGATTAGTAGAGACACTAAGCAAAAAAAAGAATAAATTAATAAATGTATTCCTTAAGGATTGCCTGTGCCACCATAGTCTAAACAGTATAAATCACTGCATAAGTAATGGAACGAAAAAATATGCAACACTACCCACGATTCTAAGTCTAAATCTAGCTAAATTAACAAGGTGACTCTGGTATGTGACTTGTTAGATTTTATTCATTAATCAAAGAATTAATGCACTCTCTGGCTCTGTGCTTCTTACCAAAGCTTTGTAAGTGTTGGTGATGGTAATGACAAGGGCTGTTAAATAATGTGCACTGGTTTTCTGTAAAAGCCACATCTGTCACAATGAAGACAGACGAGTCGTGAGGTGAATAAACAATAGCACTGGAAGTTCTGACCTGACATTCAACTTTCTACCATAAGCCCCAATAGAGGATGAATCAGGACAGAGTGCATGCAATGAATAATTTGTACTGTATATAATGTGGTGTGGTTTGAGATAGACTACATTATCAATATTAAATATACTCTGTGGCATACTAAATTACAGTTGCCTACAAAATGAACAGCTTTCTCCTCTTCCTCTTCCCTTTTCTCTTTTTCCTATTCACAGAATCAGTTTGTAATATGACTGGTCTTGCACTTGTATTGCATCTGCTTTACAAGCCTCTCAAAGTACTACATTATAGTCATTCACTCTATTGTCTGTGGCGGTAAACTATTTCTGTAGCCTCAGCTGAAACTGCCAACTGTGCCATTTGTCCCTCAAACCATCAGTGATCACTCACATATCACATTCATACAAACACAAGATGGACGAAGTATTTTGCCCAACAACAGTATGCATTGGTCAAAGTGAAATTTGAACCTTCATCCTTCGAGTTGATGGAGGAGTGTTCTAACATTTGCTGCCCCTCTTTCACCTTGGAGCAGTTCCCAGATCTGCATATAAGATTTGGCTAGATTTGCACAGACCTCTGCCTCAAAGAGAAAATGACCTCCAAATAATTATATTGTACCATTTCTATGCAATTTTCTTAAATTGTAATTGTAATATGATTTTTGGCTAATTCCCAATTACTGGTGATTTAAATTTCCATAAGCTTTTGGCTGCTCTTACTGCTGTATCCAGTGCATTGGTCTGTGCGTTATCTCTCATTTAGCATCTATGCAGGCTGAATCTAAAGCGCCTAGCTGCCAATCTGTAGCAAATGGAAATCAAATGGAGATAGATACCCCTATTGACTCCCAGCAATCTCAGGAAAATGCATGCCTGATGGGCCATGAACCTGATTGTTTGGGACAGCAGGTTGTTGTGGGACAGACCTGTTAAACTTCCGGTCATGTATTTAGGTTAGTTTTAGCCACTGGCAACATAACGTGTATAGTATTGGTGTGGAGGAAAAACAAATCTAATCTAAATCTAGTCTTGCTTCCTTGTTTCAGGATTATTGATTATTGATATGTCTGTTTATTTGTGCTTGCTCTCTTTACGTAGCATCCAGAGAAGAAGTGAAAGTCTATAGGGAGTCACATCATGACTGGAGAATATGAGACCGCTCCAAATAAAAAGATGAATTAAAGGGATGCACCTGCGGTCAAGACTTCTGATTGTGAGCTCCATAGAATCAACAATCAGGGAACAACTATATCTTTACTTGCTACTACTTGCATTTTTCCATAGAAGCTTTTTAACTTTGGTAAACAACAGCTGTATTATTATTTATCTCATGATTGCTTTATTTTTTTCACGTCTATATGTTATGTAATATTTTGCGTCAATTTCAGGAGCTTCATCAATTACACAAATCAAAAATAATTATAATTTTATGAACCCTCGGACAACATGTGCACACAATGAATCTGTTGTCCTTCAATGAATGTATTTTTCAGTTACAATCAATGGATTTTCATTCCAAAGGGGGTGTTCATGATTTTATACCAGAAATGGTACAACAAAGTGTACAACAGTTAGATAAAAAAAAAATACTGTACAAGCAACCAAAATCTGTGCAGCCAACATTTCATATTGTTAAATAATAAAAGCTCTTTTATTTAAAAATAAAATAACAATAATGACTGAACAAAGATCTACTATCTTCCAAAGGGCAATCTCCAATAATATGTGACTTGTGCCATCGAGCTGAAATAAAAACAATTAAAGTAACAAAAAAACACTGCTATTTACCAATAGAAAACCAACTTGTTTTTACTGGTGAATTCTTTTGTAAGGATGAAAGTTATACTCTTAATTCCCTTTTCCGCTTCATTTTGGACAACACATGTTAACTGTCTTTTGTATTCCTGACAAAACATTAAAGTCAGTTTGAAATCTGTTTGCATGTGTGTCACTTCTAAACAAGGTAACCCTGGTCCAACTTAAGTACACATTCAATTCAATTCATTTTATTTGGGCAAGTAATGGACCACAAGTAATGGACCACATTCAGATTAGCCCTGGCTGCATAGATGGTTTAAGTTGACGGATCCAATGAGCTATGTTAATGACTAAACTGCCATTAACATTTTCTGTTCAAGTGTGACATTTTCAGAGGAAAGACCTGTTCTGGCAATGGTCCACTGCAGGTCTAATTTGCACTTACCTAGAAGTGTGCAATGATTTAACAACCAAAGCTGGTATTGTGACTGATTAAAGCAACACCCAGACAAGAATTCTTTACATATATTGAACCGATGCTAATTTACAAGTGTGATCTTAGTGTTGGCGGGACCACCACCTGCTTTTTTCTGTGAAGATGTTATTGCTATTGCATTAAATCTGGCTCAATGGTCACACCACTAGGCCAAGTTGCAAAGGTCATATCTGAGGAGGCAAACACGCAAATCGTAAATTGTTTTCAATAATATTTTGGGAATGTTTGAGCAAAAAACACCAATAATACTAAAATAAACAATTTAAAAGATGTGTATAATGCCATCATGTGTGACATCCCGGCCATAGCAATACCATCAGTGACACCAACAGACGAGTAGGTGCACCTTTAGTGATAATAAAACAAGCAACTACTACTATACCAATTTTCCTTTCAGCTTGTTTTGGCTATGGGGCAAACATTTCCTTATGAATGAGAAACACACACCCATTTTACCTGCCCCATCTCATTTTAATATTAAAGACCTGCTGAATGTAATCTGAAACCCAGTCATTTGTAGCACTTGTAGTTGCCACACTAGCAGCAGTAACTTTCTGCAGTAGTTTGAACTCATTCAATGTTTTTTGAGAAAAGCAGATGTGTGATTGTTATTCATATCCCAGTGACTTGAGCAGGTTCAGGACACATGAGCCCCTCCAGAGTATGATAGAGCCTTCACAGACAGTCTCTTCACATCCTTCTTTGGGGAACACATCTGTCAGTTCAGATGAAACAAAAGACATTACTCAGTGGAAGCCTGGGATTTGGGAGCTCAGTACACTGCCGTGACTGCAGCACTATTCACTGATCCAGACACTTATTTTGAACAAAGACATCATTAAAATAAACACAAAATTATTTTCCAGACTTGCCTCCATGCTCACCGCAGACGAGTTGTGTTAGATAAGGTTTCTGGGAAAGATTGTTTTTAAATAATTACTGTAAATCTGCAGTGCAATCTATGCAGACATATTATCCTTCCTAGTCATAATGGAATAAAGGGAGGTTAACTCGTACATTTGAATGCGTTATTTGAAAATACTGTGCTTTCCGCTTTTGGTTAATACACATGAAGTATCATTGTACACTCAAGGACCCTTATTTCTATTGAATAAGCGTTATAATAATTTGAATTTGAACAAGTATCGGTACAAAAAGAAGCTAAAAAGAAAGAAAGTAGAATGGTAATACACACTACCAGTCAAAATTTGGACACTCTCTCTTATTTTGCTGTTTTCTACATTTGCTATACATACAGAATACATCAAATATATGAAGGTAAAAAAAGCAAGAAATTATTTTCTATTGCATTGTTTATTTATTGTATATCAGTATTAACTAGTCTATCAAGCTTTTTCCTCATAGTCAAAATCACATCTAAACAACTAGGCCTGTCACAACAACAAGAAAATATGGATATAAGATAAACAATAATATTGAAACATTTATATCACTGACATAGCAACCCTAAAGCGGGATTATCTCAAAGATTTAATTGTACAATATAGGTAAAAATGGCTACAATAGATAAATAACAAAATGAAACATATACTTTAGTGTTTCATAGATCAGAAATTATTCACTCAACCCTGTAAAAAAAATCCCCAAATAAAAAGTACCAGCGATAAATGTAGATCTCCAAAAATGATCGTTCCATGTATGATTTTGTTTTGAGGCATAATACAGTTTTTTTCACTCAAACTTACTGCATTTCATCATCATTTTATAATGCATTTCACATGTACTCTTTGGGACCCTAATGATATAAAAACTTTGGACCAGTTTGTATTTGTCCAAGAGCTATAATGATTTTTCCCTGAACCCATTAACTCCTCACTGTTAAACCTGTGTTTGCAGAGAGCTGGAGGGGATCTGCTGTGTTAGTTTAGCATCTTATATTACCCATGCATAAGTGGGTGAGTAATTACAGGTTATGTCATTTCTATCTCAAAGCTGTAAGGCAGATATTCATTTTGCTGTACATGTGTTTTACATGACAGTTGATAATGGCAAACTGTACTGTGATTATTGATCGCTAAAGTAATGACTAAGGAATAGGCCTGAACTTCACTGGTTAATAACAGAACAAATGGTAAAATATAATCTAAAGCTCAGTGGTGGATGAAGTACTCAGCTTTAAAAAGTGGTAAAACAGAGGTAAAAAGTTACTCAAATGAAAGTAAAAGTATCACATGAAAAAATCTACTCAAATAAAAGTATTTAGGTACTTGTTTAAAAATGTACTTTAAGAGTAACAAGTAAAAGTATTTCAGAGTGTTGTGTCGCTAAATAATACATTTTGGTCAACAGTAGCAATATGATTCAGTTTCTTATCTTTTCTTATGAAGTTTGTGTATTTATTTTTGTTTGCTCAAAGATGAAGCTTGAACTCAAAACATTTGGCCAGGATGTTACCACAAAAATAGTAAAAATAACTCCTCAAATCATAAAAAAGTACTTTTCACTTTTCAGGCCAGTTAAAAAATGTATGAAGTAGAAAGTACAGATACCTGCTCTCAAATAGTAAAAGTAATAAGTATCCACTGTAAAATGTACGTAAGTAAACTACAGATACCTAAAAATTCTGCTTAAGTACAGTACTTTACTACTTGTTCTTCATTATCTTCCTCCACTGCTAAATTCACACTAGCTCCTTTCTAACCTACCCAGCCGGGCACTAAGTATTTGAAATAGCCAAATGAGTCACTTAATTATCATATTCTTTTATATTTTTTAACTACCATGTTTTTCAAAAGTCAAGTAATGTCAAATGATTCATTCAAAATGCACATCTCCGCTTTCTATTCTGGGATCGTGATTTAGACAAATCTTCCTCAGCCCGCCATTAATTGCCTGGACAGTTCGGGTGCTGTTTATTACCTTGTACTCAGAACACATAAATGCCCAGTTTTTCCATGAATTGGATGGATATTTCTGCAGAGGTTTTATTAAACAGATACTGTTCGGGCTAAAATGGAAACATTAAGCCCATTTAGAACAAAGGACATGCTCTGCTCATTTAAGGCTTCAAATTGTCTACAGAGCTGACCAATATTTAGGAGCTGTTGTTTTTGCCTTTTTACACTGGAGACCTTTCGCCCCCTGCTCCTGATTTTATGCATGTAAAAATCAGGACAGCCTTCAGTTGTGTTCCATACTCAGTTTCATAGAATTGTAGGGCAGATCTATTCTGCAAAATTTACTTTTCAGGTGTTACAGTTGTTTCTCCTTCTCATTTTACCCTCTTGAAGTTGTATGTGGAGTGATTGAACGTTTGAACAATCTTTAATCGCTTATTTTCAAAACGCCATATCCCCCATTTTCACCGCCACCGCCATACACCCACTGCTGTACTTACTTTGTTATCCAGTTTTGTTTTCTTAACAATAATAGGGAGCCATTTTGGTACAAACAAAATTACAAAATAAATAAATATACAGACTTGCTTGTTTTTAGTTTCTTTTCATTCATATTTGATGCATATTATAACAAAATTATAACAATGATCCACTGGTGTCATAGATTACTCTACTATAGCAGACACAACCACAATAATAGATCGCATAATAAGACATATAAAGTCAATAATCTATGGATCACACACATCTTCTGTTGGCTCTGGAGACATTTTCTCTTTAAGAATCAGATGCCAAACATCCTTTTTGCAATATTGATAATAATATTGATTCAACTGTGTAACTTGATGCAGGTCGATATAGCTGCTCTGTTCTGAAAAGATTCAATATTGCATCATGCAGACAGATTAATTAAAGCACACAGCTGAAGTAACTGACAAGAAATACATCAATCTAATGCACATATATTAGGAAAGTGGTGGAAAAAAGTGGAAAGGAAACTGACCAGACGGCTGGATTATAACATCACTTATGACACGCTGTTCATATTCGTGGCTTTTAGCTTCCTGGTATATGTAAATATTTGAGACAGCTTTGCCCATCCAAAAGATATAGTGTAATGTTTGGCTTGAAAGTGACAATTGCTATGGCAGCTATCCTCATTTTTCATAAATCTAAAACCCATGAAATACACTGAATGTCCTGCAGTAGTGGAGTTTCTAAGTGTGCACAGGACCTATTTGTGGGACAATTAACCTCCCCTCTCTATAACTGTATTTTAACAGCCGTGATATTGCAAGCAAAGCCTATTCATTTTGATGGATCACATGTGGTCAGTTACGGAGGAGTTCTGCACTGTACTTTTTTCTCAGCATGGTGTGAGTATGAGATTACGAGGAGATCATGCAGAAAATTAGTGTTGTTTTCCATTAACACTTCCATCTGCATTTTGTCCATGCCATGTGTTAACTCCTCAGGGCTAGCAGAAGCAAGTCAGATGCTGGTGTACGGACATGTATTTCAAAAATTGAGATTTTGAAGTGAGAGGTGACAGGTTGCCTGTTCTTGACCCTGTCCGAGTGAAAGATAACATTCATTATTCACACGCAGGCTGGTAGAGTAGTTTGTAGTGGACACGAGCCGGCTGACGGAGCTGGGCTTGTCTCCTTCACAATCCATCTACGTTTCATTCATCTCCCTTGAGCATCTTTCTTGCTTGTACCACTTTCATTTCTTCCCGGTAGAATCCCAACCACACACTCACTGCAGGGTAACAGTATCAAAAACACCAGGCGAGCATCAAGAGCTTGTTTAACATCACATTCAGACAGTGATGGTGGTTTAATCTTGTTTGTACAAAGTTGACATTTTTACAGGAATAGACCCGCCAAGTCAAATATAAATATGTTTAAGATCTGTAACAATTTGTGTCCAAAGCATTGAACCTCATACTCACCTTTTAAAGCTTATTAGCAACATCTGGAAGGTGTCCAAGGAACATTACTGAGTACACAATGAGCGGAAAACCTCTGGCAAACAAACATCATTCTTTTATGATGCAAATGCACTGCAATAAAAGATTACCTGACCCGAAGACACAAAATAACGTCCCATTATGTTTTATGACTAGATTCAGTTGAGCATAAAGTTCTGGCAAACAGTCCTTTCAAAGTTGTTCTTACTGAAGCTGAGTAATTCTATCTATTTGAATTATTGGTGTGGTTTATACATCATTTTTCAAAGTATGTATATTATAACTGAGTCCATTAATCATTTGGGGCAGACTGGGGTGTGGCAGCCATATTTTGCCAGCAAGCTCTCTCCATCCACCCACCACCAAAACCACTCAGGCACCGATCAGATCTAAACATAAAGTAACATGGGAACGACTGCGACAAATGCAAGGTATTCAAGAAGCTTAATGCCATACAGTGGAACATCCCCCCACAATAAGAGTGTACCTTCAAGCAGACTGGTGGTAGAGGAGGAGGCATGTGTCATCTCTGCTTCTGGGTGATATTTGTCTGTGTCCCTCTACTTTCATTTAGATGCATGCTGAATAGGCTGTGTCTGGGCTGATCAAATCTGGTAAATGATGCACCAAATTAGACGTCTCTATAGAACTGAGAGGCTGCCAGTGTTTGATTCTCTCTCCTCACAGATCAAGAGATGGGTCTTAAAGGACTGTACAAAATATGGCATTAAACAAATCTTGCATTTATGGTCGGAGTTCTTATGGCTAAGAACAATTACAAAGTGTGTACTCTAAGGGTGAGCGAGGTCGCCTCTCCACAGATCTGATAATAAAATGTCATACTCAATTTTGATGCTAAGGAATAGGCTCAATATTGATTTCCATGATAAATAAAAAAAATAAATTAAAAAACTAAATTAGATCCGTCTCAATCCAAGAAAAATCTCTATAAGTATTCGAGACAGACTGCTAACCGATATATCAGGCCGATATTTGGACTTTTTAGCACATTGGCTATCAGCCTTAAAACTCCTGCACAGGCCAATATTTTGTTGGTCAATCGATTGCCTAAAAAATACACAAAAAGCTTTATATTAACACTTTAATACAAAGGGATAGCTATCATAAAATGTGACAACACAGCTTTCTTATAGGTTGGAGGTAAAAAGAAAAGGGCTTAGGGGGAATTTGTAGTAAATTAAAATGGGAAAATAATCAAAATTGACCCTATGTATCATCCCAATGGATTCTAAACAGTCGTTATCAGCATCAACCAAGAAAAAAAAATCATATTGGTCAATCTCTAATTAGTATTTGGATATAGTTTTTGATTCACACATGTTTAACACACAAACCCTGTGTATTTAGGCTCAGTTCTTCTCTCAAACTGAAAACACTCCGCTCCACCTTGTGATGTCATGTGGTAATACAGGTGCTCCACTGTGTTTTTAAACTCCCTACACCTTCACTAGAATCATTTGGATGATAGTAACCCTGGAATTGGCAATCTTTAATGAACTAAATGTAAGGTCCACAAATTGTACAAAATGTGTTTCTTTATAAATAGTTTTAAAAATGGATGTCACAGGTCTGATTGGAGATGGGGTTAACATGAGTGCAAGGAAATATATTTGCTACCACACATGTACAATTACCAGCCTCTTCAACACGCCTGTCAAGTGTCCATAAAAACGCTCAAATGTAATTACCCCTCGAGCAGGTTCACCCAAGAGAAACATAAACACATCATGTAGGCAGAACATATTTACCCCATACTGTCACTCAAACACATGTTAACAACACTGCTTCCTACACTACACTATTGTATTATTTAGCAATGCATAAGTAAAAGACAATAAGATGCCTATTTTATCATTTAAAGGTCCTCTATGTAACTTTTTTGGTGGTTGTTCTGCACCTGCTTATACTTTGCTTGGACTATATCTTGCGTTTATTCGGTTACTGGTGTTTTTATGGCAATAAATTAAGAACACCAACAAAGCATGCATTCTAATTATGAGCAGGGTCTCCTCTCCACAGATCTGACCTGCTACTTTGTCTGACATTGTGGAGATAGATAAGCTTAATGCAATACTGTGGAATATTATAGGTTAAGCAATAACATATACACGAAGGGTAAGCAGACAGCTGGTCCTCCACTAAAAATGTTACATGGTGCATCTTTAAAGGGACTGTATCTGATTTTCTCCATGTAGTTGAGCAAAATTTCTCTTTCCCCAGTACATGGGACTGAGGTATAGACATTAAACATCCATCCATCCATCCATCCATTTTCTTCCGCTTATCCGGGGCCGGGTCGCGGGGGCAGCAGTCTAAGCAGGGACTCCCAGACTTCCCTCACCCCGGACACGTCCTCCAGCTCCTCCGGTGGGACCCCAAGGCGTTCCCAGGCCAGCCGAGAGACATAGTCCCTCCAGCGTGTCCTGGGTCTTCCCCGGGGCCTCCTCCCGGTGGGACATGCCCAGAACACCTCCCTAGGGAGGCGTCCAGGAGGCATCCTGAGCAGATGCCCGAGCCACCTCAGCTGGTTCCTCTCAACGTGTAGGAGCAGCGGCTCTACTCCGAGCTCCTCCCGTGTGACCGAGCTCCTCACCCTATCCCTAAGGGTGCGCCCGGGCACTCTGCGGAGGAAGCCCATTTCAGCCGCTTGTATCCGCGATCTTGTCCTTTCGGTCATTACCCAAAGCTCATGACCATAGGTGAGGGTAGGAACGTAGATTGACCGGTAAATCGAGAGCTTCGCCTTCCGGCTCAGCTCCTTCTTTACCACAACGGACCGATACAGCGACCGCATCACTGCAGACGCTGCACCGATCCGCCTGTCAATCTCCCGCTCCATCCTTCCCTCACTCGTGAACAAGACCCCGAGATACTTGAACTCCTCCACTTGGGGCAGAGACTCACCACCCACCCGGAGAGAACAAACCACCTTTTTCCGGTCGAGAACCATGGCCTCGGATTTGGAGGAGCTGATTCTCATCCCAGCCGCTTCACACTCGGCTGCAAACCGCCCCAGTGCCTGCTGCAGGTCCTGGCTCGAAGAAGCCATCAGGACAACATCATCTGCAAACAGCAGAGATGAAATCCTGTGGTTCCCAAACCAGACCCCCTCCGGCCCCTGGCTGCGCCTAGAAATTCTGTCCATAAATATAATGAACAGAACCGGTGACAAAGGGCAGCCCTGGCGGAGTCCAACATGCACCGGGAACAGGTCTGACTTACTGCCGGCAATGCGAACACAGCTCCTGCTCCGGTCATACAGGGACCGGACAGCCCTTAGCAAAGAGCCCCGGACCCCATACTCCCAGAGCACCCCCCAAAGGACACCACGAGGGACACGGTCGAATGCCTTCTCCAAATCCACAAAACACATGTGGATTGGTTGGGCAAACTCCCATGAACCCTCGAGGACCCGATGAAGAGTATAGAGCTGGTCCAGTGTTCCACGACCAGGACGAAAACCACACTGCTCCTCCTGAATCCGAGGTTCGACTATCGGTCGGATTCTCCTCTCCAGTACCCTGGAATAGACCTTACCGGGAAGGCTGAGGAGTGTGATTCCCCTGTAATTGGAACACACCCTCCGGTCCCCCTTCTTATACAGAGGGACCACCACCCCGGTCTGCCATTCCACAGGTACTGTCCCCGACCGCCACGCGATGTTGCAGAGACGTGTCAGCCAAGACAGTCCCACAACATCCAGAGACTTGAGGTACTCAGGACGGATCTCGTCCACCCCCGGAGCCTTGCCACCGAGGAGCTTGCCAACCACCTCAGTGACTTCAGCCAGGGTGATGGACGAGTCCGCCTCTGGGTCCCCAGTTTCTGCTTCCTCCTCGGAAGACGTGACAGTGGGATTGAGGAGATCCTCAAAGTATTCCTTCCACTGCCCGACAACATCCCCAGTCGAAGTCAGCAGCTCTCCACCCGCACTGTAAACAGTGTTGGTGAAGCACTGCTTTCCCCTCCTGAGGCGTCGGACGGTTTGCCAGAATCTCTTTGAGGCCGTCCGATAGTCCTCCTCCATGGCCTCCCCGAACTCCTCCCAACCCCGAGTTTTTGCCTCTGTGACTGCCCGAGCCGCGGCACGCTTGGCCCGCCTGTACTCATCAGCTGCCTCAGGAGTCCCACGAGCCAACAAGGCTCGATAGGACTCCTTCTTCAGCTTGACGGCATCCCTTACTTCCGGTGTCCACCACCGGGTTCGGGGATTGCCGCCGCGACAAGCACCACAGACCTTACGACCACAGCTACGAGCAGCCGCATCGGCAATAGAGGTGGAGAACATGGCCCACTCGGAGTCCATGTCTCCAACCTCCCCCGGGATCAGGGAGAAGCTCTCCCGGAGGTGGGAGTTGAAGACCCCCCTGACAGAGGGCTCCGCCAGACGTTCCCAGCAGACCCTCACAATGCGCTTGGGCCTGCCAGGTCTGTCCGGCTTCCTCCTCCGCCAGCGGATCCAACTCACCACCAGGTGGTGATCAGTTGACAGCTCAGCCCCTCTCTTCACCCGAGTGTCCAAGACACGTGGTCGAAGGTCAGATGACACGACAACAAAGTCGATCATCGACCTCCGACCTAGAGTGTCCTGGTGCCATGTGCACCGATGGACACCCTTGTGCTCGAACATGGTGTTTGTTATGGACAAGCTGTGACTAGCACAGAAGTCCAATAACAAAACACCGCTCGGGTTCAGATCGGGGAGGCCGTTCCTCCCAATCACGCCCCTCCAAGTGTCACTGTCGTTACCCACATGGGCGTTGAAGTCCCCCAGGAGAACAACGGAGTCCCCGGTTGGTGCACTGTCTAGTACCCCTCCCAGGGACTCCAAGAAGGCCGGGTACTCTGCACTGCTGTTTGGCCCGTAGGCCGACACAACAGTGAGAGACCTGTCCCCGACCCGAAGGCGCAGGGACGCGACCCTCTCGTTCACCGGAGTGAACCCCAACACGCAGCGGCTGAGCTGTGGGGCAATGAGCAAGCCCACACCGGCTCGCCGCCGCTCCCCGCGGGCAACGCCAGAGAAATGGAGAGTCCAACCCCTCTCAAGAAGTTGGGTTCCAGAGCCCAAGCTGTGCGTGGAGGTGAGGCCGACTATATCTAGCCGGTAACGCTCAACCTCCCGCACAAGCTCAGGCTCCTTCCCCCCCAGCGAGGTGACATTCCATGTCCCCAGAGCTAGTCTCCATGTCCGGAGATCCGGTCGTCGAGGTCCCCGCCTTCGACTGCTGCCCGGATCTCTCCGCACCCGCCCCTCATGGCTCCTCCCGCAGGTGGTGGGTCCACGGGAGGACGGCCCCACGTCGTTTCTTCGGGCTGGGCCCGACCGGGCCCCGTGGGGAAAGGCCCGGCCACCAGGCGCTCGCTGCCGAGCACCCACCCCAGGCCTGGCTCCAGGGTGGGGCCCCGGTAACGCCAGTCCGGGCGACGTAACTGGCCTCGTTGTAACTCTATTCATGAAGGGCTTCTGAACCGCTCTTAGTCAGACCCGTCTCCCAGGACCTGTTTGCCATGGGTGACCCTACCAGGGGCATGAAGCCCCCGACAACATAGCTCCCAGGATCATTCGGGTGCTCAAACCCCTCCACCACGTTAAGGTGGCGGTTCGGGGAGGGGAGACATTAAACATACAGACATAATGTATAAGCAGCTCTTGAGGTCAAAATAAGTCAGCTGTGTACTGTCTGATACTGTGCATCTAATCCAGAAGCATTTTTATTGTACGATGATCACGAAGTGCAAATTAGCATGCTAGTTGTTGTTAGGTTTCCAGTCACAGCAAAACTCAGTACGGTACTTATAAATTCATTGTGGTGATAATTGGGATGTGAGTAATAAGGTCGGGCCACTGCAAACTGTTTAAATTAAATTAGTTCTGCTTTTCAAGTTTTTAAGATGAAGAAATGAGGTACAGAGACTTAAATCATATAAAGTTTGACTGATGATATTACATTGTAACTTTGTTCCCCGTGATGTTGGCATATATTGATTATGTTTCTGGCTCAGACCTCTCTCAAAGGGAATCTATAAAATCTTCAGGTGGATAGGACATTGGCATTCAGCTCTTCAAATGCAAAAGGCCACATCTCGTATCATGCACTGCCTTTACATTTTAAAAATATAGGGTATGTGAGATTTTTTTGTTTAAAGTGTTGTAAACATCGCCTGCATTTGTGTGTCCTTGGATATGAAATAAACATGTTCAAATATTGTTTATATTGCCATTTTGTGTGTTGGTTCTCAATCTGATTATCCAATATGAAAGCAGCCTGAACCTCCCACTATGGGGTTGCCAGCTCCTACGACTACAACCAGTCAAATTCAGCAAACTGCAACAAAGTGGGCAGTGGTCAGAGGACTGTGTGTGTGGGGCAGGCTTTGGACTGGTGATAGACAGCTGTCAAACAATCCAACATGGCATGGGTCACAGCAAGAGCCTGCAAGAATCAGAGAGGATATTTGTGGTGGATTATGCCTTTTCCGCCATTTCCAGGCACCGTCGGGCATCGTGTTGTCCGACGGCACTCAACTGAGCCTGTACTGGCACTGTCACGGCCTCCGCTTTGCCTGGACCAAAGCCGGAGTAGCAGTACCATCGAAGCTAACAGTTAATATTCAAGCTCTTCAGAAATTACTGCAGCATTTTAGGTCATTTTGCTACGTAGGCCTGTCTTTTGAAAAACAGTTCACCGTCCAGTGCAGAGGATAATTTGGTACATACCCATAAACAGTTATTGTAACACCCAGGCTTCAAACAAGGACAATTATTGATTTTACAATTCAGTGAAACACAATTTTCACACATAAGCAGGTTTCAATGTGTTACTAAGGGATGATATTAAAACAGATGTAAAAAGGCGGTGTGGTCTTGTGATCTGTGTACACGTTACTGACCGCTGAAATTCTATGACAAAATTATTTTCCAGTGATGTAAATGCAATAATAAAGATCAGACCAACTGCTGTGCTGCTACACTGAGCCACAGAAAGTGAATCCTGCCCTTCACTACAGAGTTTTGTTTTGGGTTTTTTTCCCCTTTGAGAAAATAACGCAATAACTAAATATGCAGAGTTGTGTGTTGTGTGAAACATGTATGAATTTAAAAAAAACAAACAAACAAAACTTCATAGATCATAGAACATAGATCAGAGAATAGCGGCATATGGGCCCTTTAAATATTGCCAACCCAGGTACGGTTGTGATTTAGCCCTCTTTTAAAAACAGTTAGTGCAAGATAGTTTCAAGTCCAAAAGCTTTAAAAATGTATGCCCGGTAATTCTTAGCAGTATATTTGAGACATAGAACTTGTAATGGACTATCTCGTTGCCATATTAAGATTCAAAATGGCCCATATCCAAGGAAGGAAACGATTAAGGACTTGACTCCGCTTGATGGAAGCCGAGAGTATTTTTGTTCAACAAGTGCATTTTGAGCCCATTACAATAATGAATCTTACTCAGGGCCAATGGAACAACTACACTGATGCTTTATGGCAAAATCCTCCTCTGTCCTTTTCTCCATGGATTTGACTTTTCCCACTTATCTATCTACCTGTCTTTTGATCTCATTCCAGTCCAATAACTATAAATATTTTTGGTCAGGCGCTCAGGGTAATTGTGGTCAGGAGGCACTTTGAAGCCTGTCACATTTCAGTCACCCGCTGAGGGATTGATTATAGATTTATAGAGGCAGATATGAAGGCTGCACAAACAAAGATGTGATTCATAGGTCTGACTTTCTGTCTCAGTGAAAAACAAACCGAGGAAACGTGAAAGAGAATGAGTTAAATCTTTTCAATTTGAATTCAATAACATCTGTCAAGCTCTAGGGCAGATAAAACCAATTTACGTTTCGAGTCAGATGGTAACACTGCACCTCTAAGGACAATAGGTGAATAGGAACTACTCACGCATTAAAAGACCTGTGTAAAACAATCAGTATCAGTTTCATCGGTGTTGCCACATTCTAAAGGCCGTAAAAAGAGCAGCTTAAACAGGCCGAATGGTGGGATTACATAGTTGAATAGTAATTATTCTGCTGGAGCTACAACTCTATGAATATTGAAGAGATTAATTACAAATGCAATGGTCACACCGGTTGCTTGACCACCGACATATATAATGTATAATACAGAGGACCAAGGTTAAAACTAGAAACACATTTGTCATCCTAAATACTTCACTGTGGCATTCAGTACACTGTATATGATCTATATGGTCCTCAACTATATTCAGCGATTTATGGAGGTAGTATTGAGGGTAGACCAATACTTCTTATTAATTTGTCTGGAGAAGTGGACAAGCCCTTCAAAATAATCAAGATAGGGCTACAGTGAAGTAGGTTGACCTCAGTTCTCAATTACATTTAAACTTACTTAATATTATTTTAAGTGAATTGGTCTATGTAAGAGAGACACACAGATCTGACCTGCTGCTTTGTCTCATGTTGTCCTCTGCTTCTTTCCCATGGAGACAGACACATTTAATGCAATACTGTGGAATATTATAGGTTAAGTAATAATATCTCCATGAAGATAAGCAGACGCCTGGTCCACCACTTGAAATGTTATTGTACATGTTGCATCTTTAAAGCGACTGTATCCAATTTTCATAATGTAGTTGAGCAAAATTTGTCTTGCCCCAGTACAGTATTGTATCTGCAGGTCTTGAGGTCAAAATAAGTCACCTGTGTACTGTCTGATACAATTCGTCTAATCAGAAAGCATTTTATTGTCCGAAAATCAGGAAGTGCACATTGACATGCTAGTTGTTGTTAGTTTTACCGTAATGGCAAAACTCTGCACTCTATGTAGTAGGGACACACCATTAATTACTGACCTTATAGGGAGGTTTTGAGTTTTGTAGGTGGTATTTGATGACTCTGACATAAACATCCCCTACAGTCTGGCAAAACCATAAGCAATCAACATGTCGCTCCATCACATGACACTTCTGGCAAAGGCTACAGGAAGTAGATATGCTAAGCTAAAGGTAAACATGACAGTAAGAATGTTTTTGTACCGAGAAGTGTGAAATCCCTCAGTCGTCCAGGTCTGATCCATAGCAAAAGACGAAGTTTAAATCTGTCAGCTGGACAAATTGTTGTGGGAGTGAAGACGCTTCGCCGCTCAGCCACTTCTAATCTGACCAGAACTGAAGAAGCGGCTTGGATGAGCAGCGAAACATCTTCACTCCTACAACGATTTGTCCAGTTGACAGATTTAAATTTCATCTTTTGCTTTTGAACAGAAACGTTTCATTGATCCATGTTAGCAGTGAAGAAAATGCTTAACTTGGCTCAACAGTCACAAACCAAACCAATATTGCTTTACCATTGTTTTACGTGCAGTACTGACAGTCCCATATGTCCCATTGACAGTTTATATCAGGTGGTGAGTTCACAGTGTCTCAAACTGCCTATAATTGATTATGTTAATTTAATTACAAAGGGATTCCCGCCCCTGGAATCAATGGACACAAAGTCAATCAACGATTACCACAGCAAACAAGAGAAATGCAGCATCGTTTAACCTCCAAATATGAGGAAAATAATAGTTTAAAATAGTTGATGTATAGCCTTTTTGGTATCAACATACATTACATAAAATTACAATTACAGGGTCACTCTCACACCACTTTCGTACTAGGCAATGTGAGTCAAGTGTCTTGCCTAAGGACACAACCTTCTGCCTCTGGAAACCCACGGTGACACCTGATATTCCCAGCGATCTCCCACCCAAGTGCCAACCAGGCCCAGTTCTGCTTCGCTTCTGAGATCTGACGAGATGAGGCTTTGACAAGGAGGTTCGGCCAACTATATAACAATAAATAAAAAGCAATCCAATCCAACATGTCTGCTCTCACTTTTGCCACACTACCTCTGCCTATACCTCTGTGGCAACCTCACTGTTAGCGTCACTCCTTCCTGTTTAATTTTATCTCTATGAGGTTTTGGCCGAGATGCTAAAATGAATTAATATTTAAAGATGAGGCAGTGGACAGGGAGCTACACAAATAACATGAACACTTCACTGGAGGATAATTCTGTGTTTAGATGGAGAGATTTGTTTGTGTGTTTGTGATTAGATAAAGTCTGGAAAGTACATTAACGTTTATGATTTCAGCCGTATTTCTCTACATTAACCCTGGGTCTCATTTAATTCCCTTAATAGCGTCTCTCACACAATGTACTATTTAGACCCACAGTTTAATGATAAAAACACCTCCTCTTCATGGTCTCTCTGTTACTGCAGAATATGCATTCCTCCACCACATTTGACACCACCAATTTACTATGCCATTAAGAGCCTGGCTTCCACCACTGCAGTGAGAACAGGGGACTACAGTTTGTTAGGACTGATAGAAACCATATTTAGAGATGATTTGTTTGTACAAATTCATCTGCTTCGTCGTTAGAGAGGTATAAATTGTCTGTTCCTCCTTTTTACCTTGAGTGGGGGTCAAAATAATCCTCCAGCTCGTAAAAGGCATGCTATGTTAAGTCAAACAGTGTAGTAAATTCTTGTTAATGACCGCCGCGTGTAGCAACATAAACCAAAGTCTGAAACCCAATAAAACATGATTTAGGTGCAGCGCTGTGGTCACTCCTGCCTCTATTAGTTTCCATTGTGACCTTTTCCAGGTGCTTTTCCTTGACTGGAGCTTTATATGTGAGAGACAGCATGCGTCAATTACAAGTACATAAAACTTCATATTATTTTTGGCAGACGTGACTAATGCGACTGAGTACATGTTTCAATGTGCAGTTAATTTTCTGCTGTCTAATAGAAAACAGGGCTGGAGACAAACTGTTACACTGTGCATTTCCATGATCCAATTACTTGCAGTGTGGACTTGCACAGTGGTTATTCTGCTCTTTACTTCATATGGCAAGATAGCAATGGCAAATGTGTAATTCAAGCTTCATTTTGTAACATTTCAGCCAATAGATAAAAATAAAAGCACATGCGTCATTGCTGTGTCATTACTGTGGAGTTTGCCTCTCCAGAGACCTGATTCGTAACTTGGCCTGACCTTTTAAAGCAGACCAGTTGTGCTTGTGTCTGCTATAATCTGTGACATCCGTGGATCATTATGTTATAATTTGCACATTTTAAATTGCAATATTCATTTAATACAACTTAATAAAAGAGAAAAGTCCCCTTCAGTGTTAGAAATGATCCTCCAATGGATAGCTGCATATCGTGCTAGTGAGTAGCGGATTTAGTTTTGATTGGTACCAAAATGACTACACAGCGCTGCCGAATCTTGCACATATTTCTGATTAAGAAAATTTAATTGGAGAACTAAGTAAGTACAGAGCAGTGGCTGGATGCCAGTGTCGGTGAAAACGGGGATTGATCAGCAATATGGCAACTTCGGGTGAGTAAACAGTGAAAGGACGCAACTATAACATGGTTAAAAGCTCTAAAAAGTCAATTTTGCATAAGAGAGCTCAACTGTGACAGCCTGCTCAGTTTCCGGAAGTATATTTTCTGGTCATTTTTCCCATAGACTTCAAATCTGAAAAGTTCAAAGCCATTGCAGAGGCTAGCCAGCTACGTGTTAACGAATATCTATAACGCAATAGTTTTAAGTCCAAAAAGGGTGTTTAAAATGGAAGATTCTGCAAAATGTTTTAATAACTTTGCAGTTTATAAAGTTTCAGAAAGACATTTTAAATAAAATTAGCCCTGAGCAAAGTCCATGAGGAAAATTAATGGGAAACTCAGTTCCATAACCGCAGGGTAGGTCTGCTTTAACCATAATGGTGTTCCCTCATGATTATCTCAGTCAAAGCTGTATTTCGATTGTATTTCCTGCATGAGTAACCCTGCACTGTTCTATATTTGAGGCTTGAGTGCTCTGAAAAAAATCTGTTTTCACCAACCCCCTATGTCTGCCTACTGCTGTGTTTACTTGCAATTATTTAAAAGAGTTCAGACTCTGGGTTATACATGTAGGATTCATCAATGTCAACAGCCAATTTTCAACAATAGAAAAAAGTGAACGAAACTCTACCACTTTCTCCAGTGATGAAGAAATGGAGCCGGCAGCAGAGAAGAACTATTATTATTGAGCCGTTTAAGATCAATATTACTGTTTACTATGAACAAAATGCAAAATAAAGATCTAGCCTACATATCATTAGCCTCGTGGCATAATTGCAAGCGATTTTTTTAAGGTTTTTCGGAAACATACAAAAATAAACTGCTTATGTCAATTAGATGACTGGTGCGGTTTATGTTTTCCGGGCTGTAAAAATTGATTGGCTGAGGACGGAGTCAATGATACAGATGCAATAGAGTCTGGAGAGAAGGATGGGAAAACTAAATTTGGCCAAAAGTGATGTAGGAATATTGTCAGGCCAGTGATATGTTAGCATTTAAATCTATAAATACCAGAAAAAAATATCATCTAGGGGTTTTATGCATTTTTTTTAAAGCTTTCTACTATGTTATAATGGTCTGATTATTTTTTGTGCAGAATGCTTCAGTTTTTGGTGTTTTTTTATATGTATTATGTCTCAAAATTTGCATAAGCGTTTGAGACACAAACATCTCTCTTTCTAAACACAGAAATGTCCTCTGGCGAAGTATTCATTTATCTGTGTCGTCCTTAACATATTCTCAGTGACCTTCAACCGTAGCTCCCTGTCCACTGCCTTATCTTTAAATATTTATTCACTTTAGCGTGACTCGGCAAAGACCTCATAGAGATAAAATTTGGTTGCCGGGTGCTGAGCCAATTTAGCGATCTCTCCCAGGCCCTATTCGAACCCTCTTCAGGGCTAGCTGTAAGATTCTGTCCAATTCTCAGCCAACGAGCGTACGTCACCCATGCTCCCACATGACAATTCTCCATAAATATACAAAACTGTACACGGCGACTCGACAAACTTCATGTGATGACAGTAGTTTCATTATGCAGGCGGATTGTGATAGCGCTCTGAAAGAGGAGTGACTAGCACGGAGAGCAAAGGGAGAGGAGACTCAGAGGTTCAATAGCCAAACTGAAACTTATAATCTGTTAATACAAAATGTTATACGTTGTTTTTGGGGGAATACAGCATTTTCAAAACAATAAAAGATAAATATGTTACGTGTTAGCAGACTCTATAGAAGTAAAATACTCCCTCTTTAATGGTAATGCTTGTACAGTATTTTCTAGCAGTGCAGCACTTCACGAAACTGCTATCTTGATTTACTAATGCTAAGGTAAATAACACGTGCCACCAGTGGATATGGATTGCGTGGGGGATCAACAAGATGCTGTAGAGACCAGCGTAGGAGTTTACAAGGACGTGCGGACAATATACGAAGGCCACATCTTCTTATCTTCCCCTCAGTTAGGAATGTGTGACCTCCACTCTGAGAGGCTCATAAAACACTCACCTTGTTCGACTTTGCCTAAAACTTCTTAATGTGTAACCATGCAAATCAGAAGAGGACCCGCCCCACACATACACACATTGGGAGACCCTATAAAAGCTGTCAACATGCACATATCAGGACTCTCTTCTTTTCTTTTCTGAGATTCTGTTGTTGTTGTTCACTTTACCTGTGTGGGACTCATCACACCCTTCTGATGTTATGTTTGAATCTCTTGGTCCTCTTTGACGCTTACAACAGACATATGCTAAAGGGTAAAAATAAATAATAAATAGAGGGCAGTGTCGCTGAGCACATTTAGCGGCTGAATATGTAACACATATGCATGCATGTATCCTGAGGTAGTACATGTATTTACTGCTGCACCACATCTCCACAGAGGACAGATCCCAGGAGCATTCGAGACTTGTAAAGATTCCCGATTTCTCACGACCTCACAGCTTCACAGACCTGCGGCTTAGACTTATCTGTTACAATAACCTCACCTTTATGTTATACCAGCGGTGCTAATCAGACTGTACACCAACTGCCCACTCACTCGGTCCATATGGGAGCCTATAGACTTGTGTTTTCAGAGGCGAGTAATTGTACATCAAAGACTTCCGGCTAAACTGCAGCTGCTCTGCTCCACGTGAGATGTATGCGATGTCAACCCCACTCAACAAAAAGATACTCTCAGTGAGAATCCAAATGGGGTTTTCGCTCTACAGGCATTTGCTTCTATCAAAATTCAGTGATTTACACGTGAGCCCAGCTAATGGATGCATTTGCCTGGAGGCTCTGAGGTGACCATGTTGAATGAAAACTAACCCTGTGTACTGCGTTTGTGAAGTGCCTCGTGCATGGGCAGAGTGATTATAAAGCCTGCCCTTATTACTTTTTCTTCAAATTTTGTATTTTTGTCAGAATAATTGTAAAAGACAAAATGGAACAAAAATCATAAAAAGCTTTTCCGTTTTATCTTGAGGTTGAATCTATGACAATTGGACCAAACACAAGGCAGCACTGTGGTTTGGGCAGAAGCCTAGGGTGAAGTGGAGTATTTGGGGAAGCGTTTTGTGCTTTCTCCTCTGTGGCACTTGACCAAATCATACTGAAATATTACAGTGAACATTCCTCTATTTCAGCAAGAGCAGTCCCACATTATAATAAGTAAAACTTGACTGTATAAATCTGCCTTACAGGTACTTTTTTGCTCCAACCAAAATGCCAATAAAGAGACATCTTTGTAGATGTACTTGCTCCTGTGCAGGTATGTCCATTCATACAGTCAGTGTGATTTATAACTTCACAAAAGCATCATGTTAGAAATCGTAAACGTCTGCTCCTGTCACCTTCTTGAAGCTTATAAAATCATATTATATGAGCCACATCCCTCAGCTATGCTTTCATTACCTTTCTGTGAGTGTAAGATGCTGAGGTCTCTCTTCATGGACTTCTGATAATGTTCAGTTTCATGTGAATTAGTCAGCGTTTCTGTCACAAGCTTATAGAACAAGAAGCAATTTACTAAAAGTACTCTGCAGATTGCAGCTTTAAAGATTTCCACATTATTATGATGATTTGAACTGCATTTTTACTGCTCAAAAAGAGAAGTTTATATTTATGTAATTATATTTCTCTGAATCAAACACTGTTCAGATCTATGGCATTTAAATGTAGCTATATTCATCTTTTTAGGTGACATTTATGTCTCCAGTGATCTCAGCACTCACAAATAATAAAAATGCCTTGCACTTAATGTGCTTTACAGACTCGATGAAGCCTCTGAGTGTCACTGTACTCAATATTCATTCACTCCATACAAGTGGTGGCAAGCTATTTGTAGCCATAGCTGCCCTGGGACAGACTGACAGACGTGAGATTGCCAATCTGGTAGCACCAATCATTTACACACACTACTTTCATACCAGGCATGGGTGGGTGAAGTGTCTTGCCTATGGATAAAAATATCACAAAACCCATATAATTTGGCCATCAAATATTATGCTGCTGTGTGTATTCATTTTTTAAAATTGGTAATTTGGATCAAACTGCATCTGTATCTAAATTCTCCTTAGGGATTCTTCTAAAACATCTGCAAAATCTGAAAAGTTAGAAATAATGATCATCCTGAGACTACAGCAACTCCTCAGGAAGCTCCCAGTCAAAGCACACATCTGTCACACATCAGTGCTCAGAGCCTGCTACCTCAGTGTCACTGGGGGCTACATTTAGTTTACAAACAACCGCCGTATTAGCAGACAGCTATCCTTGCAATCTATAAGCCAATACAAGTGTGGAGGCATCTGTTTGAAAATGCAGAGCATTCTGGGCTCAGGGACATTGATATGAATGAGGATGTGAACCCATCTGTGCAGCCAGGAGTGAAATATTCCATGTTTTGGGTTGCAGTTTTAAACCACAGCATGTTTCACAATGCAGCTTCTGGAAATGTATAGGTCTGTCATTACATTAGTGAAGGATACACTGATAATAAACAAAACTGTAGTGATAAAACATCTATTTGTTATACATGATTGGTCGAAACAGTCTAGTATGAGACAGAAAAATCAAAACTATGATTTTATGCAACAGGAACAACACATTAAAACATCTAAAGTATCAGTGGTATCACTCAATCTTGTTATCTAAGTAAAAGTAAAAGTGTCACATGAAAAAACTACTTAAGTAAAAGTATGAAAGTACCCATTTAAAAATGTACTTAAAGAGTAAAAAGTATTTTCTGCAGTGTTTGAAATCTAATAAAGTCAAATGTAGTGCTTTTGATAAGCATCACGCTGAATATGTTTGTACCTGTTTTTATTTGTATATTTTGCTTGGTCAAACTGCAAACGTGCTAAAAATAAACTCGTCAAGCTTTTCAGCAGGTCTCATACTATAATGCAAATACTTTTACTTCAGTCCTATGCAAAATGTAGAGGAGTAAAAGTACAGATACCTTCTCTCAAATGTAGTGAAATAAAAATAAAGTACAGATATCTAAATTTTTACATATACATACATTTTTACAAATACGTATATTGCGTAGTTCCTGGTCAGAAAACGTTGACTGGATAACTGTATTATTTGACAACTATACTATTATATGTATAAAGCTGATACACAGATATGAGTCAGTGGCAAGTGATGCTAGTGTGAAGATATATCAAATTCAAATACAGTAAAACAATTTTGTATAAAACAAGTAGGTGAATATATTGGTCAATATGCAGTGCTAAATATACATCTGCAGTACTATAGTGTAATCAAGGAGCAATCAGTAAGACAGGGAGGGGCAGGAGCAACAAACAAAACTTGAACTTGCAAATAGGTAATATGGAAATAGTCATGTAGTGTGTCACCGTGATGTAGCCATGTCCAGTGTCAAGGTGTGTCCGGTGTCACGCCAACGCAGTGTGCTAGTCAGCTCGGGGCTGTTGTGTTGGCGAACAGTGGTGTGGCCCAAGTAAGTAGATTTCTAGTTTTGTGATTATTGTCTTATCGTGTAAATTACCTTTGATCAGAACATTAAAGGACCTGGCTTCTTTAGATTCTAGTCATGTCTGGTTGCATACTCAGGTAAATTCTTTTGCTAATATATTTGCGGTCTAATAGTGTCATAGCGTGGACCTTTTAACACTATCGTCTAAATAAACTTTGTCTCTTTACTGGTAAAAACATATAGCTCTTTTTTACTTTATTTGGTTTGAAATGGGCCAGTGTGGCTCTTTTGCTGTAAAAGGTTGCAGACCTCTGATCTAGACATAAAAGTTGTGGAGTAAATCGTGTCTTACCAGTTTCATATCTACCCCAAAAAAGTGGAAAAATGTGTTAAATTATTTAAAGGGCCCATCTTAAAGTATTTTCAGATCTGTTATAATTAAACATAATTAGCTTAATATAATTTCATTTTATCTTCTCTAGTTTGTAGATATGGCTGCTGTGAACTACTCGCTGTCAGAAGACCAGTTTGTTTGCTCCATCTGCCTGAGTGTCTTCGTGGACCCAGTCAGCACTCCATGTGGACACAACTTCTGTAAGAGCTGCATTTGCAGTTACTGGGATGAAAGTAGTCACTGCACATGCCCACTTTGTAAAGAGGACTTCAACACAAGACCACAATTAAAAATTAACACTTTGCTTTCCCACATGGCTTCTCATTCCCTGAAGAAACCTCCAAAACAAGAAGAGAGTTGTGAAGTTCCAGAAGAACCAACTCCAGACCAACAGGTTCGCTGTGATATTTGTTCTGAACCAAAGCTAAAAGCAGTAAAATCTTGCCTGGTGTGTTTGGTGTCATTCTGTGATACTCACCTGGAGCCTCATGGGACAGTGTCAGCACTGAGACATCATCGGCTGGTGGAGCCCGTATCTAACCTGGAGAGCAGGATGTGTGCAGAACATCACAAACCTCTGGAGCTTTTTTGTAAGACCGACAACATCTGTGTCTGCACCTACTGTTCTTTTTCAGACCACAAAAGTCACAATATTGTTCCACTGGGTGAAGAGTGCGAAGAGAGAAAAGCGGAGGTGATGAAGATGTTGAGTGTAAGAAAGAAGAAAATTGAACAAATACAAACTTCTTTGGAGCTCAGTCAGAAAGCAGCTAACAAAGTGACCACAGAGGGACTGGAGGTGTTCACAGCTCTGGAACAGGCCGTACAGAAGAACTTGGATAATCTCATAAAGGAGATTCAAGGAAAACTTGAGAAAACAACAAAGCAAAACAAAGACCTGATCGCTGAATTAGAAAATCAAATATCTGAGCTGGACCACAGAAGCACTGAGATGGAGAAACCAGCAAACTCGGAGGACTACCTTCAGTTTCTGAAAACATTTACACCATTTAAATCGGATCCAAACATAAAGAACTGCTCCATGCTCAGCATCTGCCAGCCCTCGTTTAAAGGACCAGTTGTTAGATCTTTGTTAGATCTGGAGAAAACGTTCACTGAGGTCTTAAACAGAATCTATCAGGCCGATCTAAAAGCTAAACAAAAATGTGAAGTTGATCCCAAGCTATCTATGAAATTTGGCAACAAAAAATGCTCTTACATGTGGGGAAGGGAAAATGTTCCTATCGATCCTGAAACATTTTCTGTTTTTCCTTTTGTTATGGGGCAGCAGAGTTTTTCCTCTGGAAGTTTTTACTTTGAAGTTCAGGTCACACGAAAAACTCAGTGGGCTTTAGGAGTGGCCAGAGAGTCCATAAACAGAAAAGATGAAATAACATTAAGCCCTTCATTTGGTGTTTGGGTTATTTTGTTACAGCATAGTGAGCTTTTAGCTTTGGCTACCCCACGTGTCAATCTTTCCCTCAGGTGTGCCCCTCGAAAGGTTGGTGTGTAGATTATGAGGAAGGAGTTGTCTCTTTCCATGATGTAGATGCTGCAGCTCCCATCTACTTCTTCACTGGCTGCTGTTTTAATGACAAACTTCGGCCCTTTTTTGTCCAAGGAGCATAGAAAACAGGAGAAACATAAGTCCCATGATCATTTCATCTGTTTGTTCTTAGACTCTCTGCCATTGTATTCGGATTTCTGTTAGTATTCAATATCATCTGGATGGAGGTATAACTATATTAAATGTAAAAAATAAATAAAACATCCAATAATACCCCTAGGCTTAGCCAAGAAAATGAATGTACAATTTAACTACTAAAGAACACACAGGTTCATCACTGACAGACTGTTAGGAGAGGGTGCTATCAGAGATGTCCTGGGCCAGTGAGAGAAAAGAGGAATGAGAGAAGGATTCCTGCTGCGCCAGTTAGAGACTGAGCCAATGTGTCAGCACCACCAGCAGCACCACAACTACCACAACCCCAGCGAAGGAGTTGCCACCAGCAGCACAACCATCTCCTCCAGTAAGGGATCCAGCAGCACCACTACCTCCCCCAAAAAAACATCAGCAGCACCACCACCTTCCCAAGTGAAGGATTCATCTTCAGCATCACTTCCTCCAGTGCCTTCGTCACAGGCCTTGAACCTGTCTGTGACAGCCCCTACAGAGGTTTCCGTCCCAGCAACACCCCATCACATCCCCTGCCCACAGACCAGCCCTGGGTCCCCTTTGCTACATCTACTCCCTCTAGGGGCTCTTCACTCTCCTTTTTCCTCTCCACCTTCACCTATGGCCCTTCCCAACCATCTAGAAAGCCTCATCAGAATTAAGATGGCTCCCCTCACACCCAATATAGAGCGATCAAGAGTTCTGGCATCAACTATGCTGCCCCCTGCTCACCCTCCCCTTCCTTTTCCCAGAGCTGTTATCAACAAGAGCTAGGACACACAGGGATTCTGCTGTCCCAGGACAGGTCAATGATAAAGATCATGATGATGCTGAGGCCCTGTGATGGAACTATATCTACAGTTACACCACGTAGACTGATTAACAGAAGGATAGTTAGACTATCCAATCAGAGACATTTAGTTCACATTCCAGCCCTATAGAAACTAATCTGAAACTTGCTGTACTCAGTGTCAGATTTTTATGTAACAAGCCATTTTTAATTAATGATTTTATCTCTTCTCTTGATTTTATGTTTTTAACTGAAACATGGCTCATCAAAAACACAGGTAATCCAATCTTAGTGGAATCAACTCCACCCAACTTCAAATTTGAATATGAAACATGAGTAAACAAAAAGGGTGGAGGTGTGTGTGCGTTGTTTAGAGATAATTTGGTCACCCACAGCTTGTCATTTTGGGTGTTTTCATCTTTTGAGTATGTTTCCTTTAAAATCCTCTAAAACAATCCCCCTCCACACTCTACTTAGCCATATACAAAGCTCCCCAACACTGTCTAAGTTTCATTGATGATTGTACTGAGATGCTTTCAGTCATATGCATAGACTTTGATGGTTTATTCATTACAGGTGATTTTAATGTACACGTGGTTTGACAGAACTCTGGACCTGCACATTATGTCAATGTGGTGAATGTTGCTCTGTCTGATCATTTATGTGTCTTTTTTTATCTGTTTGTGTTTCCCAAAGCAGCGGCTGGTTCTGCAGTTGTTCAAAGGAGACACATAAATGATAACACAGGTGCAAAGTTCATGGAAATGACCCACTCTGAAAATGTATTTCAGACATTATTTGAAGTTGTAGTAACAACTCTCACATCCTGTTTGCAACAGTAAACAGATTAACAAACCCTCTAGCTCTGTTGCCGTTACAAGTAATTTCCACATCTAAGTGCAATGAGTTTGCAGTATTCTTTAATGACAACGTTCAGGGCATTAAAAATGTCATCAATTCCACAATGCAAATAACAACCCAGCACCCACCTAGACACTTAGAACTGACTCACTTTGCACCTGTAACTGACAAAACTGTCCAAGAGATGGTCATCAGTCTGAGTTCATCTACATGCTGCCTCGATGTGTTACCCACTAAATTTCTAACGTCTGTGCTCAACAGTTTACTGTCACCACTCACTTGCATAGTTAACATGTCACTTCAATCTGGAACATGCCCAAGAGCTTTGAAAACTGCGGTTATCAAGCCTTTTCTGAAGAAAAGCAGTCTTGATGCGGCAATTACGACCATCTCAAATCTGCTGTTTTTGGGCAAAGTCCTCGAAAAACTAGAGGACTAGGTGAGCAGCTCTGCTATGCCACTAAATTGGTTCAAGTTCTATCTAGAAAACAGGGAGTTCTTTGATGAAATTGGAAAATGTGTCTCAGATAAAATGTCCCTGACCTGTGGGGTGCCCCAGGGGTCAATCCTGTGACCCCTGTTGTTCATACTCTACATGCTGCCATTAGGCCAGTTAATACTCAGCAATAATGTGTCCTACCACAACTCTGCAGATGACACTCAGATCTATGTCTCACTGCAGCAGGTGAATATGAACCAGTGGATTCTCTCTGCCACTGCATCCAGCAGATCAGTGTATGGATGCAAAACAACTTTCTCCAGCTAAACTCAGACAAGACTGACGTCATCATCTTTGGCCCACAGAAACAAAGAGAAAGTGTCACCAGTCACCTCCAGTCTCTCTCTCTAAAACCTTCAAATCAGGCTAGAAATCTAAGGGTAATAATGAACTCAGACTTGAACTTTAACAGCCACATCAAATCAATAACATCTTCAGCTTTTTACCATCAAAAAACATTGCAAAAATCAAAGGTATACTGTCAAAACCCGACTTACAGAGACTTATCCATGCATTTATGCATGGATAAGTCACTGGCCTCTCCACTCACTGGCCTCTCCAAACGAGCCTTAACACAGCTGCAGTACATCCAGAACACTGCTGCTCGGGTCCTGACTAGAACCAGGAAGTACAAGCACATAAGTCCTGTGTTCAGGTCTCTGCACTGGCTCCTGTGGCTCTGAGAATAGACTTTAACCGGCCTCCTGCTGGTGCCCAGAGTCTGGACTAAACATGGAGAATCAGTGTTTCAGTTTCATGCAGCTAAAACCTGGAACAGTCTTCCTGAAGATGTGAGACAGGCCTCTACTTTGACAATGTTTAAATCCAGGCTCAAAACAGTTCTGTTTAGCTGTGCATATGACTGAAAGGTTTTATAAAGGTTTTTATTCTGCACTCTTTTGTTTTAGTGTGACATTTATGATGATTATTTGTGATTATTTGTTTTGATTTGTGTGACTTTAAAGCCCTTCTTATTCTGTAAAGCACTTTAAATTACTTCGTGTACAAATTGTGCTATACAATTAAACTTGCCTTGCCCTTGCCTTAGCTTCTGAGATGTGATGAGATCAGGGTTTGGGGTCAGCCACACAAAAAATACAATAATTTACTTCTCTTCTGATCAACCTCTCCCTTATATGAGAGATCAGTGTTTTTATTTCATACAGAGGGAAGCCTTCTCACAAAGACAAAGGAAACGTCAACAGGATGTGTATAGACAAATATACAAAACTGAACAAAAATTGTTGATAAAATATTGAAGAACTTTCAAAGTTAGACATCTGGACAGTTTTTGATGTTTTGGATATTCCCATGAATGCTTATATTACAGTCTTGTCAGAAAGGGAAAGCTGATTTTGAACAGACTATAGTGGCATTTTTAAGGGCACATGCTGCAATCAGTACCTTTTAATCTGTAATGTTTGTGTAATCCCCCAGTCGTCCAGGTCTGATCCATGGTAAAAGAAAAATTCAAATCTGTCAACTGAATAAAAAGTTCTAGGATTGAAGAGATTTCGCTGCTTATCCAAGCCGCTTCTTCAGTCCTGCTCAGATTACTGGTGGACACTGCCTTATATCTATGTGAAGGGAGGAGGCAACTACACCGAAACTAACACACCTATTGTTTACAGTATCTGTTTGTAGGCTAGGTTTGTAGTGTAGCTCATTAGCTCTAGTTGACCAGATTTGAGTTTTTCTTTTACTTTAATCCGTAATGTCAAAATGATGAACGAGCACTTTCCTGTTGTGGAGAGTAAAAACACAGCTCACTCTCACTTTAGTTTCTTAAGACCTCTTTAAATGAATTTTCACTTGGAGCATAATTACGCTACTTATTTATTTATACTTCACGCTCTGCTTTGTATCGATTTTACTTGTGTGTAACTAGTGTAGGATGATGACTTGACTGGCTGACAGGAGTGGCGTGGCATTGCACAGGTCTGTTGCTAATGGTAACACTATAATCTAAGGAAGTGTGCCTGCAGCAGTGTAATTGGTTTATGATTTACCGCAACTCATGAGTCACTAACAGCTTTTACAGAGTTCAATGCCTCGGTCAGCTTTTCAAACATCAAAGAAAGTTTATTACAACATGCAGAGTTGATCCAATAGACTTTATTGATTTATCTGGCAGCTGCCCCATTACAACTACAGCCAAAGTATCTATCTGTGCAGGCCTGTCATGATAATTACTATATCGACTTATCGTTCAGTATAAGCTGGAACTATATTTTTTGGAGGTCAATTTTTACCGTGAGTATTTTCTTTGCACTTCTGGGAAATCTGTGGTTCTTTTTTGGCGATATGATAAGATTTAAGCTGTAAAACATTGAATTAATCACTTCTATGACTCATTACAGATGCAAACTAAGCACTAAAGTGTTTCATTCTGCTGTTTATTTATTGCAGCTCATGATTTTTTTTAACAATATTGCACATTTAGAATAGTTTTTGCAGTTTAAATCAGCTCTTGGTTTCTTGTCAGTGGCGTAAAGTAGTTTCAATATTATTGTTTATCGTCTATATTTACTTCTGCAATATATTGAACTTCAAAATGTGTTATCAGAGGGCGTGATTGACAGGCGGATTAATTAATCAGAGAGGCACACAAAGCAAATGTGACAACTTACATGTAAAAAAGAGGAAAAAACAACACAGAGGAAAAAGTAACAGAGCAGATTTCTACAGAATCAACAACACATGCTACAAATTAACTTATATGGTTGGAATACATGCTGCGTTATTTACAAACATGTCTAAAAAGTGGGTTATCATCACCCAAAATCATTTCATTCCTTGTCACAAATACTTACTCAAAGCACAAGTGCCGTCATTCTGGTTTTGGAAAAGAATTCTTTTGTAACAGCATATTGACAGAACCTATCAGAGCCCTGCCTGCTGCCTGCTGTTGGAACACACTGTTACTTTGAAACATCTAAGCTCCTCTGGCATGTAGCCGCGTACATGAGGTGCTTTGGCCTCATAAAGTTTGGTGCAGCGTAAGGCACATTTAATCACTGCACCGGACCATCTGCCCCCCAAAAAAAACTATAAAAACTTCTTTTAAATTCCTCAATCTGCCCCCTAGCTCCCTTTTATTTTAAGAAAGGACTACTCTAAGTGGCCTATTGCTTATGCATTGTGTAAGTAGAAATGTTAATCTTAAAGGTGTATACTGTAACTTTTCTGTTGAAGCATCCACCACCTGCTTGTTTCCACAGAGATGTTATTTCTTTGCCTGTAATGTTCCACAGTATGTATAAACAATAAACTTGTCTATCTCCATGACAACAAGGCAGTAACATCCCCAGGCTAAGTTACAGGTCAGATCTGTGGAGAGACGACCCTGCTCAAAGTAGGAATGCACTTTTTTTATGTATTCTTGAGCTATAAAAACATGGATTAATACACAAATTTAATCCCATACTGTAGAATATACCATCTCCAAGGAGACAAGAAAGTGACCTGCTATTCGGTAGAAAGGTTAGTGCAAATTTTACAAGTATTCTGAAATGTGCATTGTTTTATTTTTGAGGCCTGGACCTGTCACTATTTTCTGAAAGTGAAACTTAAACTAAGGTGACAGTAAACAAGAACAGCATGTACTTCTTACTTCCTCCTCACTGAGCAGGTGCCTCATGAAGCAGTTCTGGCCGGTTGTAACAGTTTAAATACTGAGAGTGAATTTTCTGTGAGTGAACAAGCTCATGGAAAAACTGTGACTGTATGACCCTCTGACTCCTGTCGTCACACTGACTGAAAGTAGAATCATAGTCTACTGTTAAAAAATATACTCATTATAATACATTTCTGTTAGTAGGTTCAAGACTTCAGAAAATCCCCAAAACAATAGCCAATGAGGTTAATCTAGTTTTCTGATCATTTATTTTAATAGATTCTTTTCTCAGACCAAGGTTTAGTTTGTTTTCATAGCTAACAGTTTCGATTGCTCACTAGCGCTCTTCCTCAGAGTGGTCACATGATGTTGCTGTGACGTGTCCGGTCGACTGGTCAGCAAACTGAACCGTCTGAAAAAGGAATCTATTAATATAATAATATATCTTTAGAACATCTTTATGTGTTGAACATTAAAAACATTAGCATAAAGTTAAAACAATGAAAAAAGACTCTTTTCTTTATGTAGCACCCAGGCATTCCAGCTTCCATAGATGAATCCTGTTGTTGTATTCTTGGTCAAGACACCTAACCCGCCTCGCCCCTAGTGGTTGGGGATGATGCATATTAAAACATTTAGACAAATGTAAATATGTCAGATTATAACGTTGGACTGGTTTCCATCGGCAGACCTCATGGCAGGATGATGTTACAGAAAATAAAACATGCATACACACACATACACAGACTATGTACAGCTGGAGAAGACAGGTGAACAAGGAGAGAAACAATGTATATCGTGTCATGTTAGTACAAACGTTTAACAGCGGCAGGTTAATTAAAATGTTAATTAAACGAGTGAGTGACAAAATACATTTAGAACCAAACTGTATTGCACACACTGCTATGCTTGGGTACTTAAACTATATACATTTTATATAAGTCTCAATGGGACCTCTTGGTTAAATAAAGGTAGAGATAACACTACTCACAATTTTTTACTTTGATCTCAGGCCTGGGTCTACAGGGGAGCAAAAAGGTGCATTGAAATCTCATTTATAAAAGTTTGCTCCCACATCTGAGGTGGGACACATAATGACACTTCATGAAACAATAAAGACTTTACACCTGTTTGAAACTCAAATGCAGCCTCAGTCAGTTTGGCCTGGACATGCCACTGCTTTAAGGGCCTGTAGTACACTGTTTTCTGATCTGTGTTATAATGTTTCCTCATCTAAAACATATCCAGTCTTTTGTTTTGGTTCATTCACACATGTTTAACAAAAACCCTGCATACTTATACTGAGTTTTCTCTCAAACTGAAACACACTGTTCCACCTTGTGACATCATGTGGTACTACAGGAAGTGCTCCATGGTGTACATCTTCACTTGAATCATTTGGATGATTTCAGCTTTGGAATTGCCAATCTCTACTGAACTAAAGCTAAAAGGTAGGTGTTAACTTGAAAACTACCTCTTCATGACATCACAAGGTGGAACAGAGCATTTTGAGCTTTGTGGATGTAGACAGACTAATAATACAGGATTACTCAAACACATGTGAATGAAAGAAAACACAACTCCAGGTATGTTTCTGAGGAGGTAATAGCATTATAACATGGCTTAAAGCTCACAAGAGTAAATTTTGCATAATATGGGACCTTTAATCTCTGAGTCTATTAAACTTTATAAACCGTCTGTAAACAGAGTCCTTTTCAATTTAAGTGCAATAATGTTCATCGAGGCATTCAAAGGTTACAGCCATACGTTATAATAAAACTTAATAGCGACTTGAGACACAGCTCCTCTTTACAGATGGCACAATGTTTATTCATCACTACAACACAAACATCTGCTGACATCGTAATATAAAAGATGAATATTGTTTTTGTAATACGCCACTGTTGTGACACTTATTCATGGACTTCTGTCACCCTGTTGTTTTCAGCTCAACCTAAAAAGAACATTATATTTGCCCTCAACTTTCACTTTCGTCTCTGCAGTGAAAGAAGACCAGCTGTGCACTGTAGTAATTCAAATGATGAACATTTTTGAGTGTCAGCAGGAACAGAGCAGAGCAGGGAAGCTAATAACCACAGAAGTAGACAGTGCCACCACTATGAAGAGAGTGTTCAGTTCATTCATGTATTTGAGTTAGGGCTGTGCAGTAGACTTGTAAACGAGATTCAGTCATTTTACTTCTAATCAATGATATACTTGGGTCTTTTTAATGGAGAGGTCCTTAGCCAATCCTTTGGAAGCAAAAGCATTTGTTTTGGAGCATGCATGAGGAAGGAATTTGACAATTTTGGGGTTATATTTCAACATCTGTATTCTGTATGTTGGTAAATGGTTAATGGTAACCTTCAAGGCACTCAAAGTGCTTTACACCAAGGAACCACTCACTCATTCACACACATTCATACACCGGTGTACGCAGATACTGGGGGCAGAGTGGGTTAAGTGTCTTGCCCAAGGACACGATGACAGCATTTATCTGTAGGAGCTGGAATGGCACCGCTAACCTGTGGGCCAGTGGATCTGACCGCTCAACCAATGATGTTTATGTCGAGTGTGGAATTCGAAACATCTACCTTCGGATCAGTGGACAAACACTCTACCAGCTACTGTCATCCATGTTCAGGAAAATAATATTGTAAGCCATTTTTATCAGCATTTAAGATAAAATAAAAGTGATTATGGAGTGATCGTGATCATTTCTTTTGTCATATATTGTCCAGTTCTAATTAGACTGTCAAGATCCCAGTCTGCCTCGTGTTTTGTACTGTTTTCTCCCTCCCTTCTGTGTCAGAGCCTGGAGCTGGGCGGAGACTTGGGCTCCTCCCATGCACACCTGCCAATCAAGCTGCACCTGGGGAGGACAAAGGGAGACAGGACTTGACACTCAGCACCAGATCATCTGCGTATCCACAGTGGTACGTCTCTACTTGGCTCAGTCCCTTGTTTTTGCATTTTGCCAGTCACTTCTAAGTTGGATGTTTTTGCTCCTCATCAGATCCCGCTCCCTGGACCCACTCAGCTCCTCTGTCTCCGACCCAGCTCTCCACGTATGAACCTCACACCCTTCGACCCAGCTCACCCACTGCCCACGATCTACTCCTGGAAACAGCAAACTATCAACTATCTACCCCCCCCCCCCCCCGTCAGTCGTTGCAATATAGACACAGTATATGTATATGTATGTAATGGTCATTGATAATTCTATAGTTATATCACTATCATTATATAGTACAGTAGGCTCAGTTGTAAAAAAAAAAAAAAAGAAAAAAAAGGTGATTAAACTCATCAATATTGTGCTCATATTCAGTCATTATAATTCCAGACTTCATATAGGGTACTTTTTGTCAGAAGGAGGAATGATGTGGTGCAGTTAGTTTCATGCAACAGTAAGCAAAGCGCTTCAGATCTGACTGGAAATTTGTGTAATTTAAAAGTGTAGAATGTTTCATTTGTTCAGTTAATTATAGTCAACAGCACATAATGTAATGAGCCAAATTTTAATGCTGATACTGTTACAGCTGAGTTTAGCAGATCACAAAGCAGAGGCAGAGAAGGCTGAGTTCAAAAGTTCAAAAAATGTATTTGACAAAAGGCAAGCTGTGGACAAAGGGAATTGGCTGGCAGGCTGGGCAGTGAGGACATAAGCACAGGACAGAAAGTATAAAAATGAAAAGTTGTAGCAGAGTTTCGAAAATCACAGGCAGAGGTTCAGTACTAATGTAATAATGAGGCAAAGAAGTGGAGAGAGATGGGCTTTTAATGATGATGATGATGATGACGGGGTGCCTCTGTCAGAAGCAGAAAGAGCCAACTGCGCCCCCTGTCACACGCAAGCCCTGCAACAAGAAAACAAAACAAGAGGAGGAGGAACACAAAATACACTGATACTCAAAAGATACATTTCACAATTTCCTGAGTGTGTGTACTGGTTTAATGAGATGATAGCCTGCAGGGACTATAGGAGACAGATAGAACTAGCGCCTCTCATATGTGTTATCAGTGTGAATGTGCTTTGGTAAAGTGCATTGTACAGCACTGTCCAAGGTCCTGACCTGCCTCTGCAGCTCTTCCAGTAATGACAACGCCCTGCCTCACCAGCTGCAGTTATAGTTTCCCCATAACGCCTTCTGTGGACAAGACTGAGAAACAAAAGGGGGAAATTTTATTGAATTTTACATTTGTTTTCAATCTTTTTATAGTACATTCTGACACACTGTCAAATGCAAGAAACAAGTATAGAAGTGTACTTTATAGCAAAATATAGATGTGGTAGAAGCAGTATGAGTTGCAGAATTAACAGTATAGTAGTAATAGTAAAAGTATAAGCAGTATTATTAGTTGCAGTAGTAGAAGTAGTTGTAGTAATAGCAGTAGGACAGCAGGGATAAATTAGACTTCTTTGATTGTTACCCTGTCAAATCTAACAAACCACCCACCTTTAGCTATATTTGACCTATATTTTCAGTCCTTTCAACTTTGGTTAGCTGGAACCAGGGCTACGTAATAGTACATTATGTAGTGCTATGAACAGTAGTATGAGAAGTACATCTTTGGGTAAACATGTTTTATTGGTATCTCTTTTTCATAGTCTTTTTTTTAAAGCAGATCTATTCTGTAAAATTGACTTTTCGGAGCTTTTAATCATGTTATAGTTGTTTCCTCTTCTCATTTACCCTCTCGAAGTTGTATTTGGAGTGATTCAAGCATGTCTGAGCGATCTTTAACCACTTATTTTTGGCCATATTGCTGATAAACCCGCATTTTCACCGCCTCCAATACACCCCCACTGCTGTGTACTCACTTCGTTCTCCAGTTTTATTTCCCTAATCAGTGATGCACGTAGGATCCGGCAGCGTCATGAAGTCATTTTGGTACAAATGAAAAAATTAAAATCAGTTGCCGACTCTGACGTTTACCACGACTGCTCCCACTGGGCACCTTGTTGTTCTAATACAAAAGTCAGCGGGTTTGTTTCTTTTATTATATCGTTTTAGATGAATATTGTGATTTGAAATGTGCAAAGTATAACACAATGATCCATGGGTGTTGTAGATTATAACTATATATAACAAGCTCAAGCACTGTTGTTTAAATAAGACCACATTTATTTTAGTATAGCCATTGCTGCTTATAATGAAATGGATTATTGTTCAAGCAAGTGACACATCCTAATTCAGGGATCATTCTGCTTCACTGCCTAATATTTCAGGCCTGTAATCTCTAGCTTCCTGCTGCGTCCGGTTCGTAAAAGGCTTCTTCAGACAGACCTCTCCAGAATGACTGATGTCTGCTTTGTGTCACACCGCAACCCACTGCACACGCTGACCCTGGCGTAGTGACCACCGGAGCACACGAGCGTGAAGAGATAACAAGGTGCTGACCGCTGCTCCAGCCTGTGGACACAAAACACTCACTTTCTACTCCATTTCTCCAGGGAGGTCACAAACTGGAAAGATTTACACAGCTGGACATTTTTTCACCAGCTTTGACAAAAACCTAGAAAACAGCAAAAGTATCCTAAATCCTGCAGAAAATTCAACTCTGATCTAAATGTGTTGATATAGTAGTCCATTGTATATAACATTATGCAGTTTTGTCTCCAAAGAGATGTTAATGATTTGCCTGGAATGTTCAATTCTATTCTAAGTATTTTCATTGCTTAACATATTCCCAAGAAAAACATGACCCAAAGTTTAATGCCATACTTTGGGCCATACCAGACCAGAAAGACCCCCCCCCCCCCCCCCCCCCGCATGCACCCCCCCCCCCCCCCGCATGCACCCCCCCCCACATATATATATATATATATACACACACATATATACATATATATATACATATATATACATATATATATATATATGTATATATATATATATATGTATATATATATATATATATATATATATATATATATATATATATATATATATATATATATATATATATATTATGATGATAGAATGTATACATTTTTACTTAAATTCTATATATTTTCTTTGAATCAACATAAAGTAATTGAAAAGCAGATTCCCAAATATATTTTATAGCCAACATGTCTCTTTGTTAGGCTGAGGACTGTTGTATTTGTTGGTAAAAGTCCCCACCTTTGGCTTCATTGTAGCCACAATACTTTCCTGCAGTGTCTGTTGTTGAGTGCTAGGCTAATGGAAAATCAATATGCTAATCACTTTTATTGGTTGAACAGACACTGCAGCTGACAGATCTTTAGACTCGCATTTAGGATGGATGCAAATTGTACTTTTAGATTTTGTGTTAGCTTCTATTGACAAGGAATCGTTTAAAATGCATATTATTGTTATATCTGGGATAATCTTCATATAAATTCCTCCTTTTCTTTGTCTTTCCTCAAGGTCTCCCTTTACTTTTTACACTAACAAGATTTTACAACCACATCTTAAGGAATGAAAGTTGTGTTTGATCTTTCCTATCTTAATTCCATAATGGTGATATATTTTCTCCATCTTCCACAAACTATACGGGGCCTATAAATCCATAGAAAGGTAACTCCAAGGAGACTGGTGCAGATGACATGGCACCACGCCAACTGAGCTCATCTTCCTCATGGGGATATTACAATCCCAAAATGCATCTAATATCCTCCAATAGAGCAGCACATCGCACTAATGGATCCAGAGACGGATGATTCAGAAACAGAGAGAGGGTGATGCTCCGATGTACAGAACATCCTAAAAGGTGTTCTAATGGAATATAGACAACTGCGCAAATTGGATTCATACCATTTTCTCAGAACCACACTGTGGCCTGACACTAAGATGTTCTTGTATGTTCTTCATTTAAAGGTATATTATATATTATATTATAACAGAGTAAACTAAGTGAGTGTGATGTCGCCCACAGCGTTCAGCTCCGGTCAAATGAAGCTCATCGAGGCTAGCAGTTACTGGGAAGAATTTGGAGCCATATTCCATACTTGGCATTCTGACCGTGAGCATTATAGCAACCAAAGAGCCAATCCGAAGCGGGCTTGTTGAAGGTTACGCCCTTTACTGCCCACACCACTGGTTTAGCAGGAAGCGGGCAGGTCAATCAAACCTATTGCTAATGCTGGTTGCTGATTTGTCTGTTATTAATGTTCATATTTTGATTTTACAGACACAATACCAAAATAAAGAATCATGTAGAGCAGGTTAATGCGAACATTTTAAGACAAAAATGAGCCTGTCAGCAGCAGTTATGGACAAAGGGCCAGTAGAAAATGTCAATCAAGAGTCAATGGAGCCGGAAGCGCGTCCATGCTCACTTTCTATTTGGAATGTGGCAGGTAGCAGGTTAGCTATGTTCATTTATATATACAGTCTATGATAGAGATGCCATATATTTGTCTACAATGTACCACAGTAAGGCATTAAACATAAACATAGAGTGAAGCAGGTGACAGCCCCAGGTCAAATTAATTGTCAGACCTGTCATCTGTAAGAATGCATGTTTTTCAATTGAATAAATGCAACATAAATATAAAAATAAAAAAAAATTCCACCCAAAGCGATACAATCTTCATGACGACAAGTGGGCGATGAACCTCCCACTGGAAAAGTTACATTAGTGCAATTTTAATTAACGTTGAGTACCACCACAAAAGCACAGTTCTGCTCGTTCAAGTGGAGTGGAGTGAAAAGAGAGTTCCAGTCAGATGTTTGACTCCATAATAAATAATTGATTTATTGCTGCTCAGAGCAAATGGACTGAAGTCTGGCTCTAATTTGCAGGTGTGAATAATCAGATCCAATAATAATCCAGACGTTGAATTTAAATCTTGATATAAAGTATTAATTATACAGTGGGTTCATGGGTTCACAACAAGAAAGCCTATAGTTTGAAATGGAGCTGGGGAACAAGTCAGAGCTCTATGCAGCTGTTTCATTGTCAGATTGCAAATTTATTGACTTGGTTCAGAGTTAACATTTCCAACTCTGGCACCTCTATTTGTCAGCATAAATAAAGAAAACTGCAATTATTATTTCGCAGTGGCTTCATAAAGTGGTGCCATTATTCAACCCCAAAGACGCTGCCAATTCTGAAAGGACTTCAAGCCATAAGATCAATATGGCAAATTTGTGGAGCCAATCCATAACAAATAATGATAAGGTTTAATGATAAGGTGCATCATCAAGTTGAGATAAAACACTAAATCTCCCATAGAGCTTCACAGGCCACGCCCACTCCCATCACAGTCTAGAAAGTGAACACAGTCTCTTGAGATCTGCTTGACAATTTCATTTATTATTGATTCACTCTTCATATTCTATAGGGTTACCGAAGCAACAGCTGGAGTAGAATAATAAAAAAACATCAATCGGAGCTACAAACAATCCCTCGCTCACCACATCCCTACACACCAGGGTGAGATCAGTGTTTTGCTCAAGAAAACACCAAAAGTAAAGGCTACGGCAGGGATTAAACCACCAATAAATATATAAATAGTATGGCAAACTAAGAAGGGAGAAGCCAAATATATATGTACATTAAAGACACTGTACCTGACGTTTTCAAAAAGTAAAAAACTAAACTATCTTATTTTAAACAGTTTGCAGAGGTACAAAGTGACTTTTTACTAATCTAATCCATGTCTAGTATCGTAATTACTTACCAAAATGAGTTTATAGATGTGTTTTATGACCTTCAGAGGCCAGATTAGAGTTTTGCAGTCACAGAAATGCTAACAACAACTAGAATGCTAACGGAGAACTTCCTCACGATGGATAAACGATTTACAATTAGATGCGGACAGCACACAGCGGTCTCATTTCTACCTAAAGAGCTGCTTACACAATATATCCGAGATAAAAACACATTTTGCTCAGTTATACAGACAAAAACTAGTACAGCCGACTGAGTACATGTATTCTGTTTTACACCACTGCAACATTTCACCGTCACAGTACAAATACAGGTGTGTACGTGTGAGGCTAGTGTGAAAAGTAGCCCACCTTAGCTCTGAAAGAAATGACATGTTTTTTCCACATTCCTCCAGAGCACTGACAAACACATTATGCTGATAAAGAGAGAAAAATACCAGTGTGTTGGGAACATTGGTGGAATTGTCAAGGAGCTATAGGAGCAGGAGATGGATGCACTTTTCTTTGTGTGGCCTCACTGCATCAATCATTGTAGTAAGGAGTAATGGCCAACACCTATACGGCAGATTTATATTCCCTCAACAGCAGAGAGACACAGATAGATTTGAAGAAGTCCAGTTTGTACGGCGCACTTCCTGAAACATCAGCGTAGTAGTAGCATTTTAGCAGGATGAAAGCGATGGGAAATGATTAATTAAATACTACTGGGATTAATTAAGTATTCCCAACGGTGGCACATCAAAGATTCAGTGAAAGCATGTTGGGGTGTTGTGCAATTCTCCTGGGAGGAAGTTTTATATGTATTTAAGACTGTTTTGGAAATGAGCTCAACCTGCATGTGCAAAAATGTCCTGACAAAGATTAATGGAAAAACATTCAGCCATAGAAAGTACGTGGTGCAAAGAAATAAACTAATTATAACTGTGAAAGACTGCTGTTATCCTGACTGTGAGCAAAATATAATACGTTTAATACATATTCTTATCAAAAGTAGAAAAGATCATATCATGTAAGATGTAAAGGAGAGGTTTTGGTCGTATTGGGAGCTGCAGGTTGAGTCTCAGCATATACAGTAAGTAGCTTTTGGCCCTCTCCCAGATTACATTTATGATTTCTCCAGTGATCAGTATGCAGAGAATGTTGGAGTTCCCTTATTGTACTTTTATAATAGAAAGAAGCTGATAGAATTCCAGACTTCGTGCATACAATATATAGGCTGCAGCATATTACAAGGCTCTGTGCTGGCGCCATTTTTGTTGAAAAGACATTTTCAGTGAGTCAGGGCTGTGGGCGTACAATTTCCTAAAAAGTACTTTTCACTTCCTCTGAATTAATTTAAAATCTGAAACCATTCCAAGCGCCCCCTTAGTTCTTGCGTACTCCTGATTGGATAGAATCATCTCATTTTCAAGTTTGGAACACTTTTAACAGAGTTTTTATTGCTCTATGTTGTCTTTTGGTGATGTTTTCTAATTGTCTTCTTTGTGCCCAAACAACAGATGGAAATGCTTGAAAAATGGTTCTTAGATGTTCATTAATATGTCTCTTGTGGCCATACCGGCTTGTCAAATCCTGATCTCATCAAATATTAGACGATAAGCGAGGCCAGGCAATCTCCCATCCAGGTACTATACCTGGATGGGAGATTGCTGGGAATTCCAGGTGCCACAGTGGAGCATCCTTGGGCCACACACTTAACCCACATTGCCTTTTATGAAAGTGGTGTGTGCGTGAGTGTATTGGTGCAGACTGGCAGCCTCTCTTCTGTCAGTCGCGGGCACCTGTGGCTACAATAGTTGCTTATCACCACCGAGCATGGAGTAAATGAATAATGCACTGTAAAGCACTTTGGGAAATGTGCTGTATAAATCCACTGATGAATAATTACGTAATTATTTCACACTCTTCTCCCCCATTTGAAGCTATAATTCCAGTTCTGTCCAATGCAGTGTTGACAATTTTCAGTATGTTTTTCCATCTCATTCCAAAGCAAGTTCACCTCACAAAAACTCATAAACATAACGAATCAACTAAGATTTAATACAGATTTACGTTATATGGATCTGGCCCAAGGGGAATTTTAAATAGCAAACATAACAGCTGTTTTGGTGATGATGTCTCTTGACTGGTGACCGGTGTCAAGAATTGTGCTATTTCTTAGTGGTGAAAAAATAAAAATAGTTGATAAGAGCATAAGCAGGCTTACACTATACACTATACTTACAGCACCTTAATTTATTCAAACATACCTTGTTTAAGCCTTAAGCCCCTAACACAAATGTTATATGCAAATTGTTACAGTGTATAAAACAGCAAAATATTTCTGTTTGAAGGATTATGCTAATTCCTCCATGGTCATTCCAAACACAGCCAGAGTCTACACTGTGCTGTCTTTTTAGTATTCTCAACGGGTGCCTGATTACATTCCTGGATGATATTTTTGGAAATGATTGATAACAGAAAATACATAAAGATAATAAAGAAGGTCTAAAAATCCCTGTTCTGGAATGTTTAATTTTCTCATCGCTCCAGGGAAGACAAACATATTGAAGGACTGGGCTGGTCGTAATCGAGACTTTAATTAAATGCTGTTTGTGGTTGTGTCGTTTTGCATCATGGCAGGGGACATATAATGCTTTTTCTGGTCTTTTACTACACTATAACATGCACAGGTCATTATTATTCATTTTTTCCACTGTAAATCATATTGACTTCAAGCTGCTTAAAAACAGAAACAGGTCCATTGATTTCCTGTTCAAAATTACACATCTGCACACATCCCCTTTATTGTGGCATTTTGAGCCCTATGGCCCAGAGTCCAAGTACAGAGCAATGGAGACTCAAACCTCAAATGTACGACGCTCAAACAATTCAATTGAAATGAAACTTGAAGTTAATAATGAGCCGCCCTTATAACATATGATAAAACTTAAATTGGGTTTCCAGTGCCTAAACCTGCAGATAGAGGACAAATACAAGTTTTTCTGAGTATACAAAAAGGCTTTATGCGAAAACTCAGAATCTCCAGAATTCACTCACTGAGCTGCAGAGGCCACACTAGCACTGATTTATGATCGGTTACAGGAGCTGGGGTTTAGGTAGTGACGATTAAGATCAGAAAAAGGGATTTAAGGTTTAAATCAACGGGAATTCAACCCAGGAGAAATTGTGTGAGGCTCATTCTGTTTTTTGGTTGGATTATGACCAAATTATAACAAACATAAATGGGACTTAAGGCCCAGTGCTTTTGTAAGTCAGCATTCAATTTAAAATATAAATCTTACATACAGTCTTTTTAGAAGCTCATACAACATAGCTCAACTTTTCATAATTCCCCTTTGCTTATTTCTGGATTTGTGGTGTTGTTATTTCTTGGTGTGTTGCCTTCTTGTTCCTTATAAACTTGTGTTTATAAGGAACAAACAGTCTAATGATAATGCTGTTTGCTAACTATTTTCAGCATGGCCGCAGTACGAAAATCACGCTCGCAATCTCATAATGGCAATGCAAAAAAGAAATCAATGCACTACTTAAGTAAATGATTATGTGGGGAGAACATAAGAGTGCGTCAAGGGCTTTTAAATATTTATTAAGATGGAATTATGAGCTAAAGTGCGTTGCTAATTTCCATAAAGGTGCAATAAATCCGGTGACCTTTCGATGAATAGCACTTGATTCATCCTGTGTGCTGTGCAACGCATTGAACGAGCCAAGAACAGCACATAACATATTAGCCAAAGCGAGACAGATGTTTACTTCTTCTCTAGTTTGATGCCACACAATTGTTCTTTAACAGTTTTCTGACCAGTCGATACATTGGTGACCCCCACATTCTTCTCCTGCCTGACAAACTGCGCTTTAAAGAGTCACCGTGTACCTTTTCTGGAGGATGGTCTGATACCTTGTCTCCACAGAGATCTAGCTGCTTTATCTGGAACGTCCCACAGTATGGCATTAAACTGAACTCTCCAGATCAAGCTACAGGTTCGATCTGTGGAGAGGTGACCCCGCTCACAGTAGGAATGAATGTTTTTCAAGGTATTTTTAAGCAATACAATACCAATAATGAAATGCAAGGCTGATAAGTGTAATGTCATACTGTGGAACATTACAGGCAATGTATTAAATGTATTATGATAACATCTCCTTAGATATAAGCAGGAAGTGGACCCACTACATGAAAATTGCATATAAGGACAAAAAATAAATAAATAAATGAATGGCAATGGTTAATGAAGCTTTTAAGAAACACAAATCTCATAAAAATGTAGTACAAATTTAAAAAGCCCATATTACACTTTTCTGATCTATGTTATAATGTTGTTTCCTCATCACAAACAGACCTGGAGTTGTGTTTTGTTTCATTCACACATGTTTAACACACAAACCCTGCATATATAGACCAAGTTCTTGACTCAAACAAAAGAGACTCTTTTCCATCTTGGGATGTCACAATACAGGAAGTGCTCCATTACAATCTCAAACTCCACTAGAATCATTTGGATAATTTCAGTCATGCAATTACCAATCTCTACTGAATAAAAGGTAAAATGTAGCTGTTAACTTGAAAACTACTGCTAAATGACATCACAAGGTGGAACAGAGCATTTTGAGCTTTGGAGATGTAGACAGACTAATAATAAAGGATTAGTCAAACATGTGAGAATGAAACAAAACACAACTCCAGGTCTGTTTTTGACAAGGAAACAACATTCTAACATGGCTAATAGCTCATTCACTCTAGCTAGTCAATTTTGCGTAATATGCGACCTTTAAAGTGTCATTACTTTACTTACTAATTATTGCATTTTAGTCTTAAGCCTCTGGAGCTTTTGTAAAAACAAAAAAACAAAAAAAATGCTTACAAAAGCTCTGGGGGCTGGCTGACAATCCAAAGTTAGGTCCCTGTCGACTTTGTTGCAAATTACTTCGCTATCATGTGTCTAATTGCTTCCGCCAGTCCATGAAAACTTTACACTAGATGCCCTTCTTGACAGCTGTATAAAATTACTCAATTAGTTTTGCACTGAAATGATTCTAAAGTAAAGTGTAACTGTTATGAGCGAATAATACTTAAAATACTGCTGGTTACTTGTTGCTTGTAAATACTATGAAAAGTACAAAAAAGAACATGAAATCATAAAGGCCAGCAATACAAGCCCTGAATCACTATAATCTAATCAAACTGCTGGCAAATCATTACAGGCACGATTCTATGTGCTGTGCCTGAATATTTCCCTATTAAACTCGTCTGTATGACATGCCCAATATAAACGTGATCTTATTTAAAATGTAATCACACATTCTCCTCGTTAAATGAGTCAGCATTCTGTGACTTGGCCTTCCCCATCAGCCTCTACGATTTGTGGAGTAAAATGTCCCCAGAGGCCATTACAACTTCTTGGCAGGATACGGCACTGGTCTGAAGGGCTGGTCTGAGTGTACAGCAGTGAGTCAGACGGAGACTGAAAGCACTGATACAGATTCAGATGATCAAAATATCTTTCTCATGCAGATTGTGCTTTGTCATTGCATTGAATATTGGCTTGGTTGAACTATAAGATGAAATTGCTTGAGGTAAGTCATGTAAATAAACGTAATCGCAGTTTTTTATTCGTAGATGTCAGCGGATCGATGGAGAAATGCTTATGCCACAGGAAAAAAATGTCTTTGTAAAGTTTGCGGTGACCATAATTGAATTGTATATCACACAGCGCGTTCCTCACATATGGTATCAGCTCACACTATGACTTCAATCTGCTGTGCGCATCAGTTCTTTTCGCACACATGCTGGACAAATACTTCATGCTGGTCACTTCTCATTGTCAGTATGTAAAATAGGGATGGTTTATGAATAATCTCGTTCAATAGCTTTTTAAATGAGTGTGTTTTGAACAAACTACCCAAAATTGTGAACCAAAATGGCAAAGTTCTAAAAAGAAACCTGGCCTTTGCTCAAGTGGTGTTTTCTTTCCAAACTATCAGACACTCGAATCAGTCTGAAAACGTCTGTAGATCTTAATAATTTTACAAGAAATTTTTAAAAAGCACATTTAAGATGATCAAGTGTGCCCACCTGCAACATGCACAAACAGATTTTTAATATTTGTATGGACTGCAGGCAGCATAATGTGTTGGACATGTTGACATTTTATTGCATTTTATTGCTAATTTGAATGTTGAAGTATTGTCTTATAAGGTAATTGTAATGAAATGTGTAGTTTTAATATATCTGCACCTGCTCAGGGACTGCAGATGGGAAGTAGCAGTAGCTAAATCTGGAACAAATCATCTTTCCTTTTGTAAGATGAATGACTTTGTGCATGGTCCTTGACAAATAAAGAATAACGAAAGAAAAAAACGCTACATGACTCAAACATACACAGCCAACCAGCATCTTACACACAATTTAACACACACACTGAAATGGCAGATACACATTCAGTTCATATTTATAGCCCAACATCACACACAATTGTTTTATACTAGTGTTCTGATCGGTGGATACATCGGTGACCCCAGATCCTTCTCCTACTTGAAAAACTGCGATTTAAAAAGGCATTGTGTAAATTTTCTGGAGGACGGTCTGATACCTTGTCTCCCCATGGATCTAATTGCGTTGCCTGAAATGTCCCACTGTATGACATTAAACTGAACTCTGCTTGGAGATGGGCGAGTGAAGCCGCCAGCCCAAGTTACAGGTTTGAACTGTGGAGAGGAGACCCCGCTCACAGTAGGAATGAATGTTTTTCAAGGTGTTTTTGAGAAATAAAACACCAGTAATGGAATAAAAGGCTGTTAAATGTAATGCCATACTGTGGAACATAACAGGCAATGTATTATGATAATCCTTAGACGTAGTGGGCAGCAGATAGCGGACATACCACATAAAAAGTTACCTAGAATGAGTCATAAAAAATGTAATATCAATGATTAATGAAGCTTTTAAGAGCCACAAATCCCATAAAAATGTATTAGCAATTTTACACAATATTACACTATTTTCTGATCTGTTCTAATGTTGTTTCCTCATCACAAACAGACCTGGAGCTGTGTTTTGTTTCATTCACAACCGATTAAATGTGTTATTTTTCTGGTGGATGGCCTGCCACCCGTTGATGTTGTTTCTTTGCCTGGAATGTTCCCCAGTGTGACACTAAACCTTTCTATTTCCACGAAGACAACCAGACGATGCCACTAGGCCACTACACTAAAATATTTTTAATACCGTACTGTGGAACATTCCGGGCAAAGCAATAACATCTGGAGGAAAACTGATGGCGGACCCCTACCTTCAGTATTGATTTGACCCGTGGAAGCGACTATATTTAGCTTCTACCTTGATCAAAACATAAAAGTATAATTATGTGCCATGTGTTACCGACAGGCAAACTGATAAATGTGAAAAGATAGAAATATTTTTGATCTTTTTTTTATTTCTATATTTTGTTTTTACTATTTAAACACAAAGCAAACAGTCACATTTTTATATAGCAATTTTCCACCTTCAAGACACTAAACATCAATGAACCACTCACTCACACACACATTGTACACAGACAGTGGGGATAAGGTGTTTTAAGTGTCTTGCCCAAGAACACGACAAGAGCATTCATCTGCGGGTCTGTGGATGTGACCGCTCAACCGACGATGTTTACGTTGAGAGCGAGACTCGAACTGCCAACCTTCAGATCAGTGGACAAACGCTCTACCAGCTGAACTCAACTTCCACAGATGGTTGTACTAAAGTATTTTGTAAACAGGTTGGAGCTCTTAGGTTTATGGGGCAGGTGATTAGACCTCGTTTGTCATGGCTATAGTAAACAATGGACGCATTATAGCTTGATTGGCTCTTACATTCTCACTCCTCTGTTCATTTAGCGCTCAACAGTAGAACACTTAATTTTAATAGCTTGCACAAGTGCTATTGTTGAAGTTAATAGGGACTTGTTGATATCTTTTCAAGGCGCTGGAGAACAAATGACGTTACTGAAATGCAACTCTGAACAAAAAGGGAAATAACAGCTCGTGAAATGTAATGAAAACAGAACCAGTAGTGATTTTTTAGTGCTCGTGGTTTTGCAGTTGAAAGGTTCAGTGTGTTTTAAGACTAGAGAAAGGCACTAAATCATATTAGAATCATGTTAAAAGCATTCACACACATGATCCTGCAGAACACAATGAGGCCTGTCACATGATTCACTGGGGTAATGATGTCACCACAGACAAACGTGATTAGGTCCATTAGGAGCAGCAGTTTGTCAATGAAAGCTCTGTGTGATCCCTCCCACTGCTCTGTGATACCTGTAATCTCATACTATACCAGCACTAACACAGTGATTGATGAAAACAAGAAAACAATCATCACAACCCATCATCATTGCATATTTATGTATTTCTGCTTTCTAATTCCACTGTGGCAAATGAAATATTCAGAAAACGTATTGTGTGTTAGATTTTAGATTAGGTAACCCTTTATAATGTCTACACTTTAATTAATCATAATTCATAATGCAGAAAGAATAGAAGTAATTAATGAAAGGTAACTAAGGAATAATAGAAGAAATGTTTATTAAGATTGATTCAGGCTTAGTAACTACTTCATCAAAACCCTAACCCTATCACTGACTTTTTAATTAAAGGTACAGTTGGTAACTTCCTAAAGGTGGTACGTCACCTGCATGATTCCATGGAAACAGAAAGCTATGGAATATTTTAGCCAAAAGGAACAACGTTTACATTCAAACAATCAAGAGGAGGTCCTGCTCCAGGCCAAATAAGAGTCAGGTTTATGGAGATGCAAGCCCACTCACAGTATGAATACATTTTTTTCAACATTTTTCAGTGCAATGTACACAACCAAAATGAAACAAAAAACAAGCATTTATTTTTTACTTTTTTTTTTTTTTTTAGCTAAAAGGTTACAGGTTTCTTTTCTTCAATTAGTTACTAAGCATCAATAATTTGTAATAAACTAGTAGTTCATTAGGATTTCAGTCTAATGAACTAATTAAGGTGTGTTTTTATCAAGAGGATTTGTTATATAAATACTTTTCATGTTGTAACCATTTACTCCTGGTTTACGACATGGAAGTTTTCATTCTGCGTTTTATATGTGACAGTATCTTTGCCGCTGCGTGGGCATATACACATTTATATTCTTCAGTCATGGCTCCATTACACTTTCCTTGCATTATAGATGATTATCCTTTTCACCTTTACAGGATCCATCACTTCATATTTATTTGGCTGCTTATGGAATATGGAGCAGACATCACTAGTCTTCACGTGTCCATTGCTTTGAGCCCATATGGATTGAAGTATTATTGTGGAAATTGCATGAGCCTAAGCATCAAAATGCACAATAATCCTACTCACCAGAGCCAGCAAATCTGCAAAATGTGATTAGCTCAATGACGAATCACTAATGTATCTGAAATTTGCATTGTATGATCATTTCAGGGGTCGACCAATATGGAATTTTAATGGGCAGATTTAATAGAGAAATCATTAGATGGAAAATCTATTTGGCCAACCCTGCAAAGAAAAGCATCTGGAGACACATGCAAAGTGGGAGGAATAAAAACAAATGTATGAAAATGCAAATAGCTTGGAGTGAACACTTAAAGAGCCATGTTTATGTGAAGGCCACACCTGTGTACTGGGAAATTTCTGTACAAGGTCAAAGTATATTTACATACAGGACAGACTGGCTGTAAGAAATAGTTTGAACAGCACTGATGGAACAGGATTGATGTAATATGACTAAATGAAATATTAGCCAAAAAGGTAGAACTGCAAGATCAATCACAATCAAACTGAAATCATAATTTGAACGAATGCAATTACCAAATATTTCCTCCACAAATAACAATACCCTGACTTGTTCTGCATAAAAACAGATAACCCTGTAATTTAGAGCCGTACAAACATGTTCTGAAATGCGATTTCTGCCTTTTTGTCAATTCTTCTTCTGTGAACTTTGAATAGGATTCTGTTATTAAAACATCAATAGCAAATTTTAATCTCAAATGGTTCAGCTCTACAAAAGGCAGCAGAATGTATGACGCAAATCAGTGAGTTACTTTCTGTACTTTCTTTCCAGCTTATTTTGTTTGAGGATAAACAAACTGACAAAACAGCTCAAATTGTCAGAACATGTGACTTGGACATAGGTATGTACAATAGGACATGCTTTATATTGCAAACATCCTGCTGTATGTAATTTCCCTGCTTCCTTTCTTTGTGTTGCTCGGTGATAAAAAAAAATCTATGCAGAGATGGAAGAAGATTGGTACTGATACTGACATATAATTAAATGCTTGGACATTCGTTTTTCAAGACAAGAATCCACTTCTATCATACCCAGACTGCACAAAAGATGTTCTGAAGACATTTCCTGGGGTAGAAGTAAATGTTGCCATCTATAATCAGTAGTGGAAGGTAATGAAGTACAAGTAGCAAAGTACTGCACTTAAGTAGAATGTTCAGGCATCTGTACTTAAATACATTTTACAGTGGATACTTTTGACTTTTACGTTACTACATTTGAGAGCAGGTATCTGTACTTTCTACAGCACTACATTTTTTAACTGGATTGAAAAGTAAGAAGTATTTTTCACATGATTTGTGACGTTACTTTGACCATGTTCGACAAAAGAAAAATTAAGAAATAGATTCATATTGCTGTTGACAAAAATCTGTACAATTTTAAATCAATATCACTACATTTACACTTAAAAAAATCAACAACACTTGTGTGATATACATTACTTTTTACCTCTGTATCTGTACTTTTACTTAAGTAGCAACATTGAGTACTTCATCCACCACTGTCTATACTTTATTACATTATGAAAATACAGTGATAAGTATATGTGCTTTAAGATCCAGAATAACCCTATATTTCACTGCAGGGAGCCACAGTCCCTCGACAGGAGACTACCGACTGACAGATGAGACAAATGAGATGTGCAAATGTAATCCACTCCTTTACACTCACACACAGGATTTAATGACTTTTTACCATAGACTGTATATATGAATGGACATAGCTAACCTGCTAGCTGCTGTGTTCCAAATAGGAAGTCAGCATGGGCGCACATCCCGCTCCATCGACTCCATCGGTCCAATTGACTTTCTATTGAAAAACCTGCTCTTCATGATCCTGATGTTTTTATTTCATTATTGTCTCTGTAAATCAAAATATGAACATTAATAACACACAAATCAAGTGCCTTCTTTTGTCAAGGCCACTCCTGCTCGTGTTGGTAACAGTTTTTGATCGCTTCAAGCTAAATCAGCGCTACAGGCGGGAAGGTGCGTTTCCTTCAACAGCCTCGCTCCTGATTGGCTTTTTCGCGTCTCACAGTATGTAAATTTGCCCCATAACTGCCAGTCCCGATGAGCTTTATTTGACTGCTATGGGTGACGTCACACTCCCTTAGTCCACTTCTTTATACAGTCTATGCTTTTTACGTGTCAGGGAGCGTTACAACATACAAAACAAATTGAATTTGAAGTTGAATTTTGAAACGTCCAGCAGAGAAAAACAACGTTCTCTATTATTCTGTAGCTTTGAAGAATGTATTGTGTTGAAGAAGCCTGTTTTGACAGAACAGAAAGGCTTTGCTGAATAAAACATCAACAGAAATGAATCAGCAACAGAAATTTAATATTTCCTGATGAAATACACTCATTTTGTCATATAAACTGGGATATGAAGAATATTTTCAGAACTGTCCACCAAAAACAAAATAAAGGTGCTCTGTGTAAATTTTACATGCAAACTCTGCTTCCTCCTTATTGCTTCTTTCTTTAGTATAACAATATGGCATTAAAGAATATCTATTGTGCCCTGCTATGCAGTTATAATCTATGAAACCTGAGGATCATTGTTATAACTGCACATTTTAAATCATAATATTCATCTAAAACTGCTTAGTAAAAGAAACAAGTCCGCTGACTTTTGTGTTAGAAAACTGTGCTGCTCAATGGCAACTAATGTCACCATAAATGTCACAACAAAGAGCCAAGGAAAGGCTAGTTTATTTGTATAGCACAATTCCTACACAAAGTAATTCAAAGTTCTTTACAGAATAAGAGAGACATTAAAGTCACAATACAACAAATCAAAACAAGTAATCATAAATAATCATCATAAAATTAACATTAAAAGAGAAGTGCAGAATAAAAACCTTTCAGTTGTATGCACAGCTAAACAGAATTGTTTGGAGCTTGTCTCACATCTTCAGGAAGACTGTTCCAGGTTTTAGCTGCATAAAACTGAAACGCCGATTCTCCTTGTTTAGTCCTGACTCTGGGCATCAGCAGGAGGCCGGTCCCTGAAGTCCTCAGAGTGTGAGATGGTTCATATGGCACTAACATGTCGGAGATGTACTTTATATACAAGCCATGTATATCACACTAGTAAGTAGCAGATTTTTAAAAATTTGCCCCAAAATGACTCTGCGATGCTGTCGAATCTTACACATATCATTAAGAAAATAAAATTGGAGGGTGAAGTAAGTAAAGAGCAGGGGACTCATGGTGGTGGTGGTGAAAAAAGGGGATTGATCGCAATATGGAGTCTTCAAAATGACTGATTAAAGATTACTCAAACATGCATGAATCACTCCAAATACAACTTTGAGAGGGTAAATAAGAATAAGTCTTCCTTAAACTTCATCTCTTCATCTACCCCCATGCATGTCAAAAAAAAATCTCCAAGGGGACAAGCAGGAAGCACTGGAAAAGTTACACCATGCACCTTTGAATTCAACCGCATAGCTATCAATACATTTCCATCACCGATAACAAACGCTGCTCTTGGTTCGCTGTTCTTGGGTAGTTTCGACCCAATACAATCCTCTCCTGGACTACTCGCTCCATGTGGTGTCAGATTACTGCTGATAAAGTGGAAGTGGTGGCTCCTCTTCCCTCTGTCACCTCGCCCATAGGCTCAAGAGGAGAATCACTGCACAATTTACAGCCTGTGCTTAATTTGCCCCGTATATGTGCTGAGCAGTCAGGAACGGCCCTATAGCACCTATGTGGAACAGGAGGCTGCCAAAGCACTCATAGTCCAGGGAATATCAATGAAATACTCATTTGTGAGCCGTGTGTATGCAAGGTGAAGTGTCCAGTCTAGAGGCTTCCAATATTAAGTAGTACTTGTGCTTTTAGGCCTTTATACTTGAGTACACTTCTGTAATTACATCACAAGGTGGCTCCAAGTGTGTAAAGAGTAGCAGAGGAAGACAAAAACTGAATAAAAATGATCAAAAAACAAAACAAAAAACTCCCCATAGGATTTTGATCAGAGCAAAACTTTAAAACACTTTATATCGTCGGCTTGTCTTCATCTTGGAAATGTTATGTTTTGTCTGGAATGTTCCACGGTATAATATTAAAATGATCTATCTCCATGGACAAGCAGTTGATCTGTGGACCATCTGTGGACCACGCTCACAGCAAGTATGCATGTTTTTCAAGGTATTTTCTTGCAATAAAATACCCATAATTTAATAAAACGATATATAGGCTTAAGGTCATAATGTAAAACACACCAAGCAAAGGAATAACGTCACCATGGAGACAAGAACGTGGATGTGTCCCACCAGAAAAGTTACACAGAATCTTTTAATGCACAGAAAGTTGATTTAGTGTAATACGGCAAAGTGTTAAGCTTTAATTTTGAAGCGCATGTTTTTATTTGTAGTGTGTTGTGCTTTTATTTTGAAATGCATGTCTTCTCGTTTCTATCCAAGACCTGCCTCTGGACCCGGAGAAAAGCTGCTTGTTGCCGGAGAGATTACTACCCCCCATTTTCAGTAGTTTTTGACTTTTAGTTTTTTATCCATGGACTTTAACCATTGTGAGGCCATTTTTCTCTTTGTTTTTAATCAATCACCTCCCTGCTCTTATCCTCCTTGGCAATTATTTTGAGTCTCATCCATATTCCCTCATTTTCAAACACATACCCAGTACCCTCACAATAGTATCTACTGGGATCTTTTAGTACGGCATTTGTTGTATATTTATTTTTAGCTTTCCCTGTCTGTGTTGGCTGCAATTCTAAATAGATTAATGCTATTCCATTGACTCCGGTTTCCCACATATAACATTCCCAACTGGAACTTTCCATTGCTCCAAAACTGTGCATAAAACAGACCACCACCATAGCCGTTAGATTGCTAGAGGAAATATTGACACTTTCCATTCTTAAGCTGGAATGATGTAAATAAATGAATAATTTCGTGGTCTTGGCCATATCATGATCCAACGCCTCTAACAATGCCAGGCTCTCTTTCCACTGTGGTGAAATCATGAGGTATTGCCAGTTTATTTTTTTCCTGAAATACAATCTACATGGAAAATATAACCCAACGCTAATTAAAGTAAAGGTTTTTGACAATGCCTAGCCTAAAGCGGGTAGATAAATAACAGCTAATGTGGGCAAATTGAATATAGACAGGACGTTTTCATAAATAACCCTGTTTATTGACACGTACATAGAGCAGAGCAGTGCATGTAGGGAACAAAGATTAGCCTTCACCTTACATACTGTCTCCGCTGCAAAGGCCATGACCCGGACCTCGGCCTATTCCTGATCAAAGATAAATTATCACAAGCATGGTGTGTGGGGCAGTATATCTCTGCTTTCACAAAGGTTCATAGACTTTTATGATTCCTTATGGTAGATGAGATTTTTGATTGAACGAGAATCGATGGCCAAAGTTATGGATACTATTCTGCATCTTACATAGGGGTGTAAAACTGTTAGTGAGTGACAAGTGCCAAGGAAGAAAATATTGCATAAAATTGTTAAACCGCTATTGTGAAATAGTGACATTGGTAAAAATCAAGAGAAAGTAAACAAAATATAAGAGATGATCTCCCCATTAACAAAATAGGGCTGACAGTAGCCCAATTGGTAGTGCGTTTGTCTACTAATCTGAATGTTAGCAGTTTGAATCCCGCTCTCAACATAAACATCATAGGAGTGTCCAAATCCACTGATCCATGGGTTGGTGGTGCAATTCCAGCTTCCACAAATGAATGCTGTTGTTGTGTCCTTGGGCAAAACACTTAACCCACATTACCCCTAGTGTCTGCGTCCACTGGTGTGTGAATGTGTGTGTGGTTCCTTGACGTAACGTGCTTTGAGTGACATGAAGGTGGAAAAGCGCTATATAAAAATGTGCCCTTTTACCATTTATCTAATTTAAACAGAGAAAACTGAAGTAGTAGGTTCCCTGGGGTTACAGCAGGGTCAAGGGCCTTTATTGCTGCTTGCAGTTTTAATATTAGGAGATAAAGTTGGACAAAATAAAACTGAAGAAGAAAAAAGTATTAGGTTAGAGCGTAGCAGAAGAAGACCAATAATGGGATTTAGGTACATGGTGAAAGAGTAAATGTCATCAAAAGGAGGTTATAAAAAGACAGGTCTGCTGGATGGAGAATGAAATAGCCCACAGGAAAATGGCATTATACAATTTAAGAATCACTGGCGTAAACAGTGATGCTGTCATGACGCCCGTTTGTCCCTGTCCTCCCGTGCTCTCTACCCCTCCCCGACCTGTCTGCCCGGAGCTGGGCGGAGTTCGAGACTTCTCCGCACGCACCTGGAGCGCATCAGCGTAATCACCGCCACCTGCTGCTGAGTACTTGAGGGCTCGGCAGAGTACACTCGGCGCCAGACCGTCCGCGTGTAAACGTGAATGTTCCAGCATAGTTTTGTATTTTGTGACCTGCCTGCTCAGCTCTCATTCTGGATTTTTGCCTCCCTTTCCAGACTCCTGCCTTCGCCCGCCTCTGCACCTGCCTCTACGCTCCGACTCCAGCCTCCGTCCGCTCCTGCACCCGCCTCTACGCTCCGGTACCGTCAACTCCCTCTGCTCTGCCTGTCCTGGTCTCTGGCGTCCCGCCTGCCTCTGACTCTGGGTCCCGCTTCCTGGGCTACGCCGGTCCCGCTTGTCCTGGTCTCGTCTCCGTCTCCCTCGTCACTCCGGCCCCTGCTTCCCGCTCCCGACCCGCTCTCCGTCCGTCTCGTCTGCCTCCTGCTTCCCGGATCCTTGTACTTGTTATTAGACTGTTTAAGACTGCTTTTCACTAAAGACTTGTATAATAAACACTGTAACCTTGCCCCGAGTCTGCTTGTCCTTCCCGCACCCGTTACGACAGAACGGTCTGGCCAACGATGGACCAAGCGGACTCGGGTCCGGATCAGGCGCTCCGGCAAGCGCGCTCTCATCATGAGGCGGTGTTGGGGCAGCACGAACAATCTATCCGGACTCTGTTAGACCTGAATCAGACCCTGACCCAACAAGTGGCGCAGCTTAGCCACCAAGTGGCCGCGCTCCGTGTTGCTCCGCCTGCGGCCGCGGGGGGGCTGCCGCGTCCTCCGGAACCGAGGGGCACGGATCCGGAGCCATATTCGGGCCAGCCTCATCTCTGCCGGGGGTTCCTATTCCAGTGCGAATATATTTTCCAACAGTGCCCTACGCGCTTTCACTCGGGGGCCACGAAGATACGTTTTATTTGCGGATTACTTCGAGGAAGGGCTCTCCAGTGGGCTGAGGCACGGCTAACCCGCACACCGGTGGAGAATTTGGATTATAACGAGTTCATCACAAACTTTAAATTGGTGTTTGACCACCCGCACTACCGGGACAATGCGGCGTCCCGCCTACTGACTCTTAGCCAGGGCTCCAAGACGGTGGCGGACTATACCATAGACTTTTGGACGCACGCGGCGGAGGTAGATTGGACGGAGAGCACACTACAAGCCGTTTTCGTGCGGGGGCTGAATGAGCACCTAAAGGATGAGCTGGTGTCTCGGGATGAACCCTCCGATCTACGGTCACTCATCACCCTCACCAACCGGATCGACAACCGGCTCCGGGAACGTCGGAGAGCGAGACGACGCTCACCAGCCCCGCCGGAGCTACGTGCCGCTCCTCTGCCCCCGGAGGAGCCCATGCAGGTCGACCGGACCCTCGTTTCGGCCGAGGAGCGTCATCAGAGGCGTCGCCTGGCCGGAGCCTGCCTCTACTGCGCCGAGCGCGGGCACTTTATTGCCACCTGCCCGGCTCAGCCAAAAGGGGGCGCCCACCAGTAGCGCTGGGAGTACTGGTGGGTGAGTCACATATCCCGGATACTAACGATAGACTGCGGCTTAGTGCCAACCTGTGCGTACGCTCCGAGACTCTTCCTGTTTCCGCCCTCATTGATTCCGGGTCCGAGAAGGATTTTATCGACGCCCAAGTCACGGAACAGCTCGGCGTACACCTGGAACCCCTTGAACGCCCCCTACACGCCCAGGGACTTAATGGACGTTTTTTAGGTCGCGTGACCCACGTCACAGAACCCGTCACTGTGGTTTTGTCCGGCAACCACCGTGAGACCCGGCAGTTTCACGTCCTGTCTTCCTCCGCCTCCCCGCTGGTTTTAGGCTACCCCTGGCTTCGAACTCATAACCCCATCTTCGATTGGGCTCGGGGTGGGGTTTCTGGGTGGAGTCCCGAGTGCCATGCCCAGTGTCTCCAGTCGGCTCTACCCCCCCGCCGGGGGGTCCGGTCCCGCCATCAGCCCGTCCCAGGACGTTCCTAGCCTGTCTTCGGTGCCGGCGGAGTATCACGACCTCAAGGAGGTTTTTAGCAAGAGTCGGGCGCTCTCCTTACCTCCGCACCGCCCCTACGATTGTGCCATAGACCTCCTCCCGGGAGCTCCGTTACCTTCCAGTCGGCTGTATAACCTCTCGAGGCCGGAACGAGAGTCTATGGAGGAATATATCCGGGGTTCCCTGGCCGCTGGAATTATCTGACCTTCTACCTCCCCCGTGGGTGCGGGTTTCTTCTTCGTGGCCAAAAAGGACAATTCACTGCGCCCCTGCATTGACTACCGGGGGTTGAACAATATCACCGTTAAAAACAAGTACCCGCTCCCCCTTCTGGACTCTGCATTCACACCACTCCATGGAGCCACAGTTTTTTCTAAACTGGACTTGCGAAACGCCTACCACCTTGTGCGCATAAGGGAGGGGGACGAGTGGAAGACGGCGTTTAAGACCCCCCTTGGCCACTTCGAATACCTGGTCATGCCCTTTGGCCTTACCAATGCCCCTGCAGTGTTCCAAGCCCTGATTAACGACGTTCTTCGTGACTTTTTGAACCGGTTCGTTTTCGTCTATCTGGACGACATCCTGATCTTTTCCCAGTCCCTCCAAGAGCATCGCCGTCATGTTAGCCTGGTTCTGCAGCGCCTCCTCGAGAACAAACTGTTTGTTAAGGCAGAAAAATGCGAGTTCCATGCGGAGGAGGTCCGTTTTTTGGGCTTCATTGTGGGGCGGGGCCAAGTGAAAGCCGACCCCGAGAAGATCCAGGCTGTCGCGGATTGGCCCGTCCCGACCAACCGCAAGCAGCTCCAGCGGTTCATCGGCTTCGCCAACTTTTATAGACGCTTTATAAGGGACTTCAGTAGGGTTATCTCACCCCTAACTAAACTTACCTCTCCTTCGTTACAGTTTTCCTGGTCCCCCGAGGCGCAATCAGCCTTCGAGAGGCTCAAGAAGCTCTTCACCTCTGCTCCTATCCTACATCAGCCCGACCCTCGGCGCCAGTTCATTGTGGAAGTAGACGCCTCCGACTCGGGAGTGGGGGCCGTACTGTCGCAGAGGTTTGACCCCCACAACCGCCTCTGTCCCTGCGCCTTCTTCTCCCGCCGGTTGTCCTCGGCGGAGGCCAACTACGACGTGGGGGATCGGGAGCTTCTGGCCGTCAAGCTCGCCCTGGAGGAGTGGCGTCACTGGCTGGAGGGGGCGGAGCAGCCGTTTGTGGTCTGGACGGATCACAAGAACTTGGAGAATATCCAGCCTGCCAAGCGACTCAACTCTCGTCAGGCTCGTTGGTCCCTGTTTTTTAGTCGCTTTAACTTTCTCCTGACCTACCGTCCCGGGTCCCGGAACATCAAGCCGGACGCACTTTCTCGCCAGTTCACCCTGGAGGACAGCCCGGGCCCCGCGGAAACGATCATTCCTCCCTCATGTGTTGTCGCCGCGGTCCACTGGGAGATCGAGGACACCGTTCGAGAGGCCCAGACCAACGACCCTGACCCAGGTAACGGGCCGCCTGGTAAACTATTTGTCCCAGACTCTGTCCGCTCCCAGGTGCTCCAGTGGGTCCACGCCTCCAGGTTTGCCTGCCATCCCGGTGCGAGTCGCTCTCTCTCTCTGCTCAAGAGGCACTTCTGGTGGCCCACCATGGACACGGATACCCGGGCCTTCGTCTCAGCGTGCCAGGTATGTGCTCGGGCCAAGGCCTCCCATTCACCCCCTTCTGGACTCTTGTACCCCCTTACAGTTCCTCGGCGGCCGTGGTCCCACATTGCAGTGGATTTTGTGACTGGACTTCCTACCTCCCAGGGGAACATGGTCATCCTCACGGTGGTGGATCGGTTCTCCAAGGCCGCCCACTTCATAGCCCTGCCCAAGCTCCCAACGGCCAAGGAGACTGCCGATCAGCTCACCAACCATGTCTTCCGCCTCCACGGCATCCCGGTGGACATCGTTTCAGACAGAGGGACCCAGTTCACATCTCAGGTGTGGCGAGCCTTTTGCAGCGGTTTGGGGGTGACGGTGAGTCTCACGTCCGGCTTTCACCCGCAATCGAATGGGCAGACGGAACGGGCAAACCAGGACCTAGAGTCTGCACTGCGATGCACCGTCTCCGCCAACCCCGCAACTTGGAGTTCGTACCTGCCCTGGATAGAGTACGCCCACAACTCTCTCGTGAGCTCGGCCACCGGGATGTCCCCGTTCCAGGCGTCGCTGGGATACCAGCCTCCGCTTTTCCCCGTGGAGGAAAAGGACCTTGCCGTTCCGTCAGTCCAGCATCACCTCCGATGCTGCCATCGGGTCTGGAACAAGACCAGGGCAGCTCTCCTTTGGTCCGGTGCGCGCACCAAGGCCGCGGCCGATCGCCACCGCATCCCGGCACCCACATACCTGCCTGGTCAAATGGTTTGGCTCTCGTCCAAGACCATCCCCCTGAAGACCGACTCCCGCAAACTGTCTCCCCGCTTCCTGGGACCATTTAAGATCGCCACAATCATCAACCCGTCTGCAGTGCGACTCCAGTTACCCCCGTCCCTTCGGATCCACCCCACCTTCCACGTGTCGCAAATCAAGCCAGTCCGGACCAGCGAGCTGCCTCTGACTCTGGGTCCCGCTTCCTGGGCTACGCCGGTCCCGCTTGTCCTGGTCTCGTCTCCGTCTCCCTCGTCACTCCGGCCCCTGCTTCCCGCTCCCGACCCGCTCTCCGTCCGTCTCGTCTGCCTCCTGCTTCCCGGATCCTTGTACTTGTTATTAGACTGTTTAAGACTGTTTTTCACTAAAGACTTGTATAATAAACACTGTAACCTTGCCCCGAGTCTGCACCTCTTGGTCCTTCCCGCACCCGTTACGACAGATGCTTGTGAAACGCCCACTTCACAAACACAATAATTGCCATGAGATTCCAAGCATTCGGTGCTTGTTTTTCACCTTTGTGCACTTTCCTGCTTCAAACATAGAAAACCGTGGAACATGTTTACCTCATTTACAATATCATTTACAGCTAAATGTATTTAGTCCTTGGGGAAAAACAACAGAAGTGCTTCCGCTATGGCTCCAGTATCTAACTGCACCTCACACTAAACCACATTATCCAAGGAAATAGGGTTCAAAGAATTTTAGTTGACATGGTTAAATCAATATGTTTGGAGTTTACAGTTTGATCACAGTGCTGTAATTGCATATGAACCCTACAGCGGTGAATTATAGCACTTTGAGATTTGAGATCAGAAGAGTTCTCAGCATAGACATAAAGTGAAATGTAGAAAAAGTCGATTTCCAAGGACTGAGCGGTGCCTCAAGGTTGAGTCTCTACGTTGCTGTGTCCTTACCTAAACTTTGCTTTTTTATATAATTTTAAAATGTATTCGAATTTCAAATATTTTTAGGCAACCTGAACGGAAAAAAACAGTGAGGGGTAAAATGTACAGATATTACATAAACACATTTAGACAGTTAAACATACAAAAGCTCCCTTTGCACAAAAACCTTGATTTTTTGAACAAATATCGCTGGACACTGATTGGCAGCCATGTTTCCATCATTCAACACCTGTACCAACAGAATATGACTACGAATGGATAGTAATACAATTCAGCGCACTATCCATGAGTCCAGACTGCTGATAAATTAGGACCACTGACATAGCGCATCTTTTGAATCAGAAAAAGTCCTCAAGATTTTGCACATAATACGAAGCTGAAACCATAAATAGAAAGCACTTTCACTTTAACTGGCTATAAAGACCTCAACCTGATTGTCTGACCCATGCTAAATACAAAACTCTGGAAGTGCACAATAAGCGGGGGGATGGGGTCAGATTGAGGTGGGGAGGGGGGTCATTAGTACTGAGCCAGCGCCATCCAGACTACAGAATGCTCAAGTCATCACCCTCCTCACATCAACAAAGCACTCTCTGAGCACCTGGATACGTGCACAAACATTAGATCGGGACTGCTATTTTAAATGCACTATATAAACATTGTTAAATCCGATTTTTTGAAGCAGAAAAAATAGCAATCTAAGAATAAACAAGCAAAAGAACATCCAATGCATGCTTATATTAACATTTCTTCCCATAGGAGACACACACATTAAAATTCATTGTATTACGTGGTTGTCTTTTACTGCCGCTCTATTGCTGCACAGTGCTCAATAGGGGCACATAAAGAAGTGTTTACAATGTCTGTGTTCTTTTTATTATTGCATATAAATGAAGTGTTAAAAGGTTGTTTGCTGGGCTTTAGTCTGGCAGAATCTATCAATACAGATGGTCACTAATCTGTTTGTGTATAAGGGCGTTTTGCAACATCATGAAAATGCTGATTGAGTTCAAACAGTTCTATTGACTATTGAGGGACAGCAGCAGCTTGGTGGATGGGGGAGCTGAGTGCAGTTATGAGTAATCAAAAAGTATATAGCCTGTTAACATTTTGGTGGTTTCCATATACTCCAATGTGATTATGGTATATGAGCTAGTGATTGCATGGTATAATCTGCATTTTTATTTGGCTAATTCCACCTGTATTAAATTGTACTTTTACATCGAGAGTGGGATTCAAACCTCCAACCTTCAGATCAATGGATAAACAATAAGCTACTGTCGTCTGTATTAAATATTATTATCCAGTACAGTGTCGTGATGTCATTTGAAAGGCAATCTCCTCAGTAAATAAATAAAATAGTGTTTGTTTATTTAAAATTTTCCTCAACGTGTTATACAAGCTGCTTCAGTAATAGTAATAAAAAAAGTAAACATGTTTACAAGAAGCAGGTCTGTTCTCACGCAAATGCATTTTCTTTGGCGTGTTGTGTAGGCATAATTAAGAGTCTGTTAAAGTTGCCCACAGAGTTGCAGTGACAGACTCGGCCAACCTGCTGATTCAGGCTTTGGGTATATTGACCGAGACACTTTCCTGGCCGGTAGCTCGGAAAAAAAAAAAGTTTGGAAGTTAAACAGAACTTCCAGTGGATCTTGGTGCGTAAATGTTTGAACTGGGTCTTGTGTCATATAATTCTTTAGTTGCATTAAGTAGCATTGGAAATAATAAGGGCAGTGGAAGCCGTAGAAAATACAAGTATATGGGGTCGCTCCCTGTGAAATGCTTCATAACAGGAGTAGTAAGCCTTTATATATTTGTATTTTGCTGAATTCATGGAGAAAACCATTTCTTCCTAATCAAGTTATAATCAAAGTATATTTATTTGTACCTTTTTACTGTTTGGAAATAACTGTGAAGATGAACTTGGCTCTCTCTTTATAGCGGCCACAACTGAAACTGAGGAACACATTAGAACCTAAGTGAAAACATGATTAGTTCATTATTTCTCCTGATGATATTGGCAACATTTTTCATCATTTTGAGCTGAAACCCTAACCCCAAGCAGCAGTGCTTTGTTTATTTGATTTTAAATGGTACATTACAAGCTCACTCCAACCCATTAAAGTTTCATTTAGCTGAAGGAACGGCTGTAGCCTGGCAGGAGCAGTCTCATCAGCGAAATGTGTGCTGGGTAACCACAGTAACTGAGCAGGGGCCCTTGATACTAGTGTGTTACAAACATGTGACATCCTAATCCTGTAGGAGCACATGTGCCAAAGGAGACAGAGAAACAGTGGGACATTTACATAAATGAACCTGTTTTTCACATTTTACATGAGGCAGAATTTTTCTGTGGGTGGAGATAGGGGGTAAGTGAAAACAGAAATTTCAGCATCCAAGCTTTGAATCTAGGACATTGCAGGAATAATCAAACATGCATCAATCAACCGAAATATAACTCTGAGCAACTAATGATGAGGAAACACCTTATGTTTTCCTTACAAAAAAAAAAATAATAATAATACAATATGTAGAAAAAGTATGATAAAACACCTGTATAGCTAGTAATAAATGCCAGAGAGAGGTGGGTTTTCAGTCTAGTCTTAAACTACGTTAAAGACTGAGAAGATCTGACAGGCAGATGGAGGCTGTTCCATAGTCTGGGCACTTCCACAGAAAAGGCTCTGTTACCTCTGGTCTTGAGCCTGGCTTTGAGCACAGCAGCAGGAGTGGGTCAGCTGACCTCAGAGCTTTGGGTGGAGCACAGGGGCTGTAGTGACTCCCTCAAATAAAGAGGACCCATAGAGTGCAGACATTTAAACACAATCAATAATATTTTTAATTGCACCTGATATGAAATAGGGAGCCAGTGCAGGTGGCACAGCACAGGCATGTTGTTTTTGTCAGCAAACGAGCTGTATTCTCATTAAGCCGAGGCTGTGCTATGGGCTTTGTGCACTTTAGTATCACACACACATCAAAAACCTTCAAGTGTCACTGAAAAGAGAGTAGACCATATGGCATAGAGACCGTATCTCTATTCAGCAAATGAGCTGCAGCATTCTGGACATTCTGTGAGCGCTGCAGGGAGCCTCAACTGAAAGAAGCTGGACTTTGAGACAGAGCTAATGTGCAGTGCTTTGATTGTCGTCTGGCTGTCTTTGGCGGTCACTGGCAGACATATTTGAATGTCATCTGCAAAACAATGAAATGCCACATTGTGGCCTCTTAAAACATCACCCAGGGGAAGTATGTGTAGAGTGCTGTACCCTTGATGCCCACATGTGTCTCCAGGCGGGACAGAAGAATGCTGTGATCCACCATGTCGAAGGCAGCTGATAAGTCTAAAAGCAAAAGAATGGATTTTTCAGAGTCAACAGTTAAAAGCAGATCATTAAAATCTTTTAAAACAGCGGTTTTGGTACTACTTTTGGTGCTGGGATTTAAAAACAGAGTGGAATTTTCACCAGTTTTGTTAATATTAAGGTAAGCCTGCATATGCAACCTTCTCTTAAACCTTAGACAAAAAGGCCAACTATGAGATAGAAAACATATTTGGGTCAAGATTAAGCTTTTAATGATGCTGTGGCTGGACCACAGCATGTTTCAGGGCAGTAGGAAAAACAACCAGACCTAAGAGACAAGTTCACAAAAAGGTCCAATAGAATCAAAAACATCTTTGAACTTGACTTGGAGTATTATCTAGTGGACATAAGGAAGTCTTTAGCTGTTGTTTTTTTTGTTTTTTAAGTCTAAGAGAGACACTGGCTCAAAACACTCAAACTGATCTGCAGACTGTTAGAACGTCCATACCAAAATAACAAGAAGTTTTTGCAGAGTGCAGATGAGGGCACACACATGCGCCGCTGACCTCAAACATATTCTCATTAAGCCAAGGCTGTGCTATGGGCTTTGTGTGCTTTAGTATTAATGGAACAACGGCATCCAAAACCTTCAAGTGTCACTGAAACGAGAGAGTAGACCATATGGTGTAGAGACCATATCTCTATTCATAGTTTCAGATGCCCTGAACACAACAGAAAACAAAGAGGCAGTCGTAGAGTTCATTGTGTACACTTGGCGTACTGGGACACACAGACTAACACTTAAAGGCAGCGTTATAGTGAACAACGTGGCAATATGGTCCGAAAAGTGTGTTTCGCACACCAAAGTGTACAGGACCGGGATGTCTTACTATGAAAATCTGAAGCTCAAAACTCGAAAACAAGTCGATCAGAACCTGCTGACATATGTAGGTGGATTTGTACACTGTCGCTAGCCTCCCACTGCCAGTAATCCAAGGAGGGTTCTGGTAGAAACAGTCGGGTGTTACAGTTCTGAGAATGGGGAAGACTCACTGACTTGGAGCCATATCTCTGTGAGCAATATAAAATCCAGTTTCCGCAAAGTGAAGAGATCATTCAGGAGAAATGTTTTATTAGCTAGCAATCGAGGATTCAAAAGGCCCAAGCGGAGAGTCACATCCTCAGGACCCTGTGCAGAGCTGCAGCACAGCAACTAGAGGCATCCAAAATACACACAGCATTTCAAATCGTCAGAGTGTCCACCCTCTGCTTTGTTGACAGCGCTGCAAACCTTTGGCTTTCTCTCAGTGAGCTTCTTGATGAAGCTTCCTGAAACTGTTTTCCCTTCACATGTGTGCCACGCCATGTCAGGGTCAAGAAATACCAAGAGTACAAACAGTGATCAAAGCAACAAGTGTCTCTTTTTAGAAATCTGAAATCTGAAACAAGTTTTAAGTTATTTTGATATCCCATGTATGTCCATACATATTTTTGATGCCTTAAGTGAGAATCTATAATGTAAATAATCACAGAAATAAAGAAAAGCCATAAATGAAAAGGTACCAGTTTGACTGATGATGTGTATAGCTGCTGAATAAATGACTCTATTTACTTTGTTATAAGCTATATTATTTATCACATGTAAGTTGTACTGTTTCTATTGGCACTTTAATCAAACAGACAAAACAGGAGGTGCAGGAGTAGTCTCATCTCCGCTGATACACTGTCTATATTACAGCGTTAATAAAACTCAAGCAGTGTAAATATTTGTGTCTGAGGGAGACTCGGTCAGATCTCGTATCATAATGTGATCGATCGAAGCCTGAGGCGCTCTGACCAGGGCCAAAAGCACCGCCACTACTGTGAAAAGTACCTCTTTTATCTAATCATCTCCTCAGTGATGAACTCAGATGTAACCTGCCATCCGTGGTATGACTTAATCAGTTATTTTTATTGGTCAGCACATTCCTTGCATTACATGGGAGTATCAGGCAGCCTATTCATGTGTTTATGCTTTAGAAATCATAGCCACTTATTGTATGTAATAGTTTTGTAGTTTTACGTTTTTATTCTACTTGCACAGTGTTGTTTATTTGCATATTTTTGTGTGTGAATTCAAAGCATTTTTAATATTTACGTAAGATTTTGATTGCATATTTTACATTGTGGGACAAATAAAGGATCTCTTATCTTATCTTAAAGGCAGCATTTTGTTTATCGTTCTGAAACAAAGGATAGGAGAGCCACGACTGCACTAGTTAGGATACTGTTGTGGTCACCTGACTGGAAGTGTATTGATCACAGAGGAGTGTTTCTGCTCGAGTGGCATCACTTAGGGGAGAGGGCAGATATATAGCTTCATTACTTTTTTTTTAGATAGATAGAAAATAGAAGAAAATGGAAGATAGAGCAACAGAGAAGGCACAGGCAACTTAAAAGGACAACAGTGTATATTACATAGGACCTAACAATGAAGACTGAATACTGTTGTTTCTATTGTAACAAGAAATGTATCACGGTAATCAGCCTGTACAAGGTTTGGACAGTTTGAAATATGGTGTGGGCTGTTCTTAACCATTAAACTCAATGCGTCAATTTGCTTTTCCTTTTTTCATATAAATAACCACATTATAGTTCAATGTATAGCAGGTACTTAAAGTAATTTTAATGGCGTCCAATCGTCTACTGGATAAAACATAATGCATTACTTTCCCACAGTGCACTTGTGCCTTTCCTGCCCATTTTCCAAGTAGGAAAGGCATAGCATCTGATCAGGAAGTTAACTTTGTGACATATTATAATCTTTAAGCTTTTATATTTTTAAATATTTAAACGGTTACATTTATATAAAGCACTTTTCTACCATCAAGGCTCTCAAAGCACTTTACATCAACGAACTACTTACCTATTCACACACACATATATATATATATATATATATCAGCACAAGCCACAGACACATGGGGCAAAGGATACACAACAGCCTTCATCTGTACGAGCAGGAACTGCCAGTATCGGACAGGGGATCTGATGTTTAGATAAGCGCATGTCCAACTGCTGCCCCTCACTTCTGTTTCAATCAAAATTCAGCTCACTATATGTGCAAAGGTGTCAAAGTCTTGCTTACTAATAAATCATGTGTATTGCATTTGAATTGTGCAATATTAATGAAGATGGACTTGTGAGCCTGCTCCAGAAATGAGCTCTGAAGCCCTTTCATCAGCTTTATTGCACAATGTAAATACAGTTTGATCCCACTGGACAAAGCACATCTATTTATGATGCAAACAAACTCAGGCATGCATCTATGGACATTGTCATTCTGAAGGGGTCTCTATCAGCTTTATGACGGTCGCATTGTTTAAGCTTATAATGCATTTAGTGAAGGACATATAGTGAAAGACATTAGACTAAGCTATAGTTCAACGGGCACACTCGGGTCACCTCTGCTGGCCACAGAACCTCTCTACATTGTTCCCATGATCAAAGCCTTATTCATGACCAAAACAGCAGTCTGGCCCGGGCTGTGTCTTCAAAGCTGGGTCTAAAAGCAAAAAAGAAGTAATGGGTAGCATCCATCACTCCTGATTAAGTCAGTTAAAGTCGTGCCTCTACTCCCTTTGAGAGGCCTGGGAGCAGCAATTATACCATTTAGAGTAAACAGGCATTAATCCCTGTAAGTAAACTGGTGCGGGGAACAAGGGTCAACTATGGAAAGTTCATAAAATCACTCATCTTAGAGCCTGTTCTCTTATTTCAACAGCAGTATCTTTGAGTGGTTTTCAGTGCTCATACAGGTGTCGGATGTTTGGCCAAGCTGTAGTCTTTATTTCAAGTTTTAGTTCTAAATTGTCGTTTTTGAGTGCATATCTACCAATCCATATAGTGTAGCCATATAGTCTTCACCGGTTTACATCTATACCAGCATTATTTCGAAAAGACTTATTTTTGAACTGTTACGAGCTGGGTGATATGGTGAAAAAAATCAAATGAGCTCATGAATTATTATTATTATTATTTTTTTTATTTATGAAAAAAAACAAAACAGTACAGTACAAAACATAACAGGACTTGACAAGAGATAGAAACATGGACAGGAGACAAAGAAACAGACAAGAAAATGATAAACCTGGTACAAAACATAGGACAAGAAACGATGAGCTAATGTTTTATTATTGAGCAGGTAAAATGAATGAATGAGTGGGTACAGTTATGAAGTTAAAACTAGTTTTGACATTCAGTTTCAGGACTGAGTCTCCATTCTCTTATTTATTTTTTCCTTTTCCTTTCTTCCCTTTTTATTTTCCATCCTGTCCTTTATTCCTTTTTTTCCTCTTTTCCTTTCTCTGTCTCCTTTCTTTCCTCTCCTTTTTTTTCTTCCGGCTTTCGACTTTCTTCCTTCATCAATTTGACGATCTGCTGTTTTAGTAATATTGTCAGACTGTGATCAAGTTTTATATTCAAAATTGTGTTTTTTTTGTCATTTTAACTATCCCTAGTCACTACAACCCCATTAAAATTACAACAGTTAGAAATGATTTCAAAACCACCATTATACTTATTTTGTTTGTCGCCTTATTCTGAAAGTTGCCGTGGACACCGCTATCATCATTGGGGTTGTATTATTTCACTTGGGGCTTCTATAGGGACAACAGAGACATTTTAAAGCCTCCAAGAGAATCCTTGCAGTGTTGGCTTGTTGGTCACATGGACATTTTGCACAAATGAACCTACTTTATATCAGATTTAGTGACAAAACCTTTCTCAAATTCTCCCTTGAAATGAATGAGATGAGCAAAAGTGGGCGGGGCTGAATAAGGTCAATACAGACACATAACTATAGCACGGACTATATTAATTTCCAGACCTTGCGGCTCTTCGCTCTCCAGTTTGTTGTAATAACCTCCACACACACGGTTACCCACAAAAGACTTTATAATTTGCTCAATTGAATCAGCATAACTAATCGTTTTACTAAGAGCATTTAGTCCATTGAGGCTAATAACTGAGTCCCGAACACCTCGGTTTATCTGTCTTTCTATTTAAAACCATTTTGAGATAAGTGGTTTTGTTCATCGCTGCCTGTGAAGATTCGGCCCTGGTTTGGTCCGTTGCTGCCCACAGGTATGAATAATGGGATGATAACGTTTTAATAGCCCCACCGAGTTTATCAGATGCAGACGGTGGCCTTACTCAGCAATAAAATGGCTTCTATAAAAATCAGCTAGGTGCTTATTTCACACACTCCTCATGACTAATTGAATTAAAGCTTTAAAATCACTCTCAGATGTTATCCGTATGCCTCTTTAGCTTTTATAGATAGCTGCAAGTGCCGCCTCTCGTCTTCAGGCTCATTTTACACAGATAGTGAGTGGGCAGAAGTTTAAATCATGTCTGTATGAGGCACCTGCAGCCTGGAGAGGGGCTGAGAGGGGATGCTGATGTAAAACGCATGATTGAGCTCTTGTCAGCCAAATGCAATGCCATCTGTAACTGTGCAAGTCCAATTATGGCCGTAAGGAGACCAGTTTGGATGAGTAAAACGATGTGGGCTATTGTAAATGTTAAGTACTTGAGAGCATTTTTAATATAAACTAATATGTGTGTGTATGTTTAAGTTTAACTAAAAAAAGGAGTTGGGCCAGTTTATGCCAATTTGGTATGCTAAATTTGAAAGGTTGCAATTGTATTTGTTTAAAGGGTCCGTATTGTGATATTTTCTGATCTATGTTATTATGTCTGTGCTGTTTCCTCATTAAAAACATACCCGGAATTTGGTTTTGCTTCATTCACACGTGTCTAACAGACAAATCCTGCATATTTAGAGTTCTTCTCTCGAACTGAAAACGCTCTGTTCCATCTTGTAATGTCATGTGCTAATACAGAAAGTGCTCCATTGTGTTTTTAAACTCCATACACCTTCACTAGAATCAGTTGGATAATTTCAGCCCTGGAATTGCCCATCTGTACTGAACTCAAGGTAAACGGTGGCTGTTAACTCACATCACACGGTGGAACAGAGCATCTTGAGCTTTGGAGATGCAGACAGACTAATTATACAGGATTACTCAAACATGCGAATGAAACAAAACGCAACTCCAGCAACTGTTTTTGAAGAGGCTTAAAGCTCACAACAGTAAATTTTGCATAATATAGGACCTTTAAAACTTTAACTTAAAAAAGAAAGACTCACATGAGCGTTTGCCATTACATTCTTTTTTCTTTTTTTTCTTCACAGACACTGTTGCTTTAAATAAATATAAAATTTATTTCTGCAATATCTGAATTTATGCTGTTACGTTGAGGCAGCAACAACAACCCCGGGTCCTTCCAATCAGCCACACCTGCACAATTTGACCTTTATCCGAACGAAAGCCAGCAAAAATGAAACAAGCGCTCATTATGTAAGTCCTACATGTCCAGTAGAAAGTGTAAAAATATCTGTAACACCCACAGAGTCGCATATATTTCAGGTTCATCCAGTACATTTTACTCAGAGGGTTTTGTATCTGCAGACAGTGAGTGATAGTCACATCTTTTATTGAGCCACAAGGAACAGAGACCAACAATACAAACTTCACAATGAACTGAACTGGCTTGACTCCCTGAAGCAAAACATTTAGGCACAAAGATACATAAAAAGTCACATTCCTTTATTTCTTGTTTTTTACATGTGACTATACAATAAATACATTTGGTGCAATTGTTGCACAGTTAGTAAAATGTTAGGGTTCCATTTGTGTTCCTTTTTACATTTATACACTGCGATTCCCTCTAACAAGATAAAAACACAGACGTTTCAAGAAAGCATGCTTTTGTCAGACAAGGAACTTTTTTTTTTCTTTCTTGGCATAAAAGTCAATCCAAAAATGAATCAAAAGTGCATTTATTTTGAACAAGTCGAGCAGTGAAATGCACACACACATTTGAGCAGATTTCTAGAGTTTGCAGTTTTTTCGGGGAACATATTACGTAAGGTTATTCCTGACAAACATATCAGCCGACAGTGACGTTAGCAAATATTCATGGCACGCACAGTAATCGGAGTGTGTCAGAAAGAACAAACATATTGAAATACTAGCCCTCATCTGAGAATCGTGTCTCAGGTTTCCAAGTGTAGAGTTTTACATTCAGAAGCTTCAAAGGACAAAACGGTTTTCAAAAAGTATCATTTTAGAAGAGAAATGACAATGAAGCTAAACCTGTACAAATCCAGGGAGGGCATCTGATCTAAAACCTAATTTATAAACTTATGGCTGCACTGGAAGGCAAGGTATTTCTGTTGCAACCCCAGAAGGAAAAAGGAGGGAAGAGTCGCTGAACTTGTTTTACACAGATTTTTACAATGACAGCCAGAACATCGTTATCGTGATTGTTTTGCAGAAATGTTTATGCAAAAGAAAGAAAAAAACGCAGAATAGCTGGCACAGAGCTGACATCTGGTAACACTTTTATATGACCAACATCTTAATAAAAGGATGAAAAAAATATTTAAATCATACTGAAACAATGCTTAAAAAAAATAAAATTAATAAAAATAAAACAAAAATATATATAAAATAATACTAATACTAATACTAATACTACTACTACTACTACTACTACTACTACTAATAATAATAATAATAATAATAATAATAATAATAATAATAATAATAATAATAACAGTTAATCAAATATTTGTTCATTAACGATTAGGTTTTTGTTCATGCTTAAGTAAGACTATCCATACATTTTCTTCCACTTATGCAGGCCCAGCAGTATTAGCAGGGACTCCCAGACTTCCCTCACCCCAGACCCTTCCTCTAGACTGTTAATTCTGTTTCAAAGTGGTATTACAAAGTGTTTTTAAATCCAAGGTGAGAACAGCTTCACAATGTTCTGACACAGGTAGTAAACATATCCCTGTCTTTAAATTAAAACATCAGTTGACAAGTGGATTCAAAGCACCCAGTAAAAGGCTTTGGTGATATATAGAGCCAGCTGGCAGAGGCTTTGGTAAAATCATTTTCTAATCATGATTTAACAGCACGCCATATAACCGTGTCGAAAGCTATAATAAGTCACAAGCCAGTTTACTTTTGTGCCTGTTCCAAGCCTGGACAAAGTTTGCTTGTTTTTTACAGTGAAGGCCTCTGAAGTAAACCTGACACACTGAGATGGTTGCTACAGCTAGGGCATCTGGTGTAAAATGGTAAACGGTCTCATTTTTATATAGCGCTTCAAAGCACTCAAAGCACTTTTTACATCAAGGAACCACTCACACATTCACACACACATACACCAGTGTACACAGACACTGGGGGTGAGGTGGGTCAAGTGTCTTAACAACGACAGCATTCATCTGTGGGAGCTGGAATCGCACCACCAACCTGTGAGTCAGTGGATCTGACCGCTAAATCAATGCTTTTTATGTCGAGAGCGGGATTCGAACCACCGACCTTCAGATCAGTGGACAAACACTTTAACTGAGCTACTGTCTGGTGTAAAATCCATATCAAAACAACAACAAAGTAAAGCTTACGTTATCACAGTTTTTACAACAGATCGTCAATGTTATTTAATTAAATGAAAGATATATTGATGAACTGACAAACATTTATAACCAGGTAGTGAGGAAAAAATGCTAACACCAACCAAAGGTGTTTTCCACAGTGAAATCTATGATACTAATTATGTTTAAGACCTGTTCTGTGTGAACCCCATTACTGAGCTGTACATTCACGTAGAAAAACGATGGAGCCTGTAACAAATGAATCTAATCACAGTTTTAATTACTTAGATTTATGTGAGTATATGAACTGACACGGAGGTGAGCGGCTGCTGAAATAAGAGCCAAGAATGCGGAGTCACAGACTAGGTAGAGCAGAACATACACATAAACCATTACAATAGGACACGAGATTTGTATAATAGTGTAAAAAGTACACTTAAAGGCACACTATGTAACTTTTTTGGCGGAGGGTACGGCAACATGGTTACTGTTTTTGCCTGGGATGTTTGACTTTACAGCATGGCATTAAAACCACCTATCAATGTTGTGTTTTGGGTTTTTGTTTTTTTGTTTTTTTATTACAGGTGTTTCATAGCAAAAACGAAAACTATATATAGATGAAGTTTAATGACATATTGTGGAACATTCAAAGCAATGGTGTTTTTATGGAACCCACTACCAGAAAAGTGCTATCCACTGCAAACTGCAAACCATGTAAATATGTTTTTCTTTTACTGTTTTTGGAAGTAAAATGTTGATGTTGAGAAATTGTTTAGTTCTTGCTCGAGTCAGGATCTTGAACCGAGAAGTAATTTCAATCAGTGTTTATAAGAACTTTTAAACTGCAAGTAAAAAGTACATCCACAATGGGACAATATACACCATATAAATGCACTCTCTCACCTCAGCGCTACATTAAAAAGGCTTTGAAATCAATGGGGAAATGCACTGAACATACTGTCATTTGTCACCAGCTGCATGGATCAGAACATCCTCAGGTCAGCTTTACATATTGACTTCCTATAGAATCATTATCAGTCAAGTATTGAAGACAAGACTGGATCACACTCTGGACAGAGTGCACAACCCGAGTGTACACCTGTCACCATGGTAACAAAGTCAAAAGCAGATGAGCTTGACAAACAATACCCCAGTAGAATATGTTAAAAAATGTTAGTGTGATGTGAATTAATAGTTATGAAAGTGTGGGTCTTTTGCTAAATCAGAGGTAGCGTCAAGGTCTGGTTTTATGGAAACACATTCAGCATCACATTCTGAAAAGCCTGTGAGTAATTCCAATTAAAAATGAAACAGCAGTAGTCAGAGGAGTTGGAAGTTTTCTGCAGGGTTCATTATCGTTTGTCTCATGAAAACTGGTTTGCCTTGAAGGTTCCACAGTATGGTATTAACTCATTTATTCAGTTGGTCAAATACATTTGGTGGATTTTTATGCGATTTCCTCAAACATTCCAGTCAAAACTACATGTCAAAGAAGAAAATGTTTTGGATCCTCTACGTAAAATGTTACATAGTGTTGCTTTATTTGTCATGTTATGTTGACGAGTGTTACTATGGGGATAAAAAATTGTACAAAACTATAAATACATATAAACATATAAATAATGCCTTAAATGAGTCTAGCACGTGGGCCATTTTGTAACTTCTGTACTGTATTGTATTGTACTGTGTGAATAGCCTGTTATTTGCTTTTCCACACAGTCACTGCCTCATGTTCTTTTCATTGAAGCGGCTTAAGAAAGAACAGACATCCTGTGCTAATACTGTCATAGATCGATCGCTCTGTGTTTACATACTTCAAATCATTTTCCATCACAGTAATCCATATTATTCTGTATTGATTATAGTCAGGCCTGCAGCAGTCCAATTATTGTACTCTAACAGCGGTGCTCTGAGCTGCGTTCAGTGCAACAATGGTCTGCTCCAGAAACATTTGCAGTTTTGTGATAAATGCAGCTATAGACCTGACTTATACATAATTTCAAGCTCGAATTGTTTTGGGAGGAAGAATAATGCTGCTAATATTTTCCATGGGTAAGAATAATAAACATTCAAACTGTCCAAACATTTTAACAATAAATACATAAAGATGACATATTAAAAGAAAAATATTAACTGGATAAAAAGTTGTAGAGGGTGAATATTTTTCGCTGCTCATCCAAGCTGCTTCTTCAGTTCAAAACGTCTTCACTCCTACAATTTTTTGTCCAGCTGACAGATTGAATATGTTTCTTTTACTATGGATCATACATGGACGACTGAGGGATTATACACACACATAAAGATGATATTTCACTTTTGTACAAATAAATAGTTAGAGATTTGCATTGTATTTGCACATTCCCATTGTAAATTGCACATTCTTTTTTAAATATATTTTGTTATATACAAGTCTTATACATATTTACAAAACAGGCCTTGATTAAAGGTGCACAGATTAGACGGGAAATGAATCTGCTGAAATGAGAAAAGAACCCTTCTTTCCATTATACCACATGTTACTAGGCAACAAGAGAACAGTTTTTGATTAAAATGTATATTTTAGAAGCAATGAAAATGAAGCATAAAACAGCTGCGCAACAGACTGTCTCCAAAACTGCAGGTCTTGACACATGTGGAGGGTGAAGGCTGGTTCAGCTGGTGCGATTCAGCAGATGAGTTACAGTGGCTCAGTCATTAGACATTTATGCTGGTTCTTTTACATAGAAGTCACAATACACAATACACCGGTGTGTATAACGCTTAGAGATGGGACTAGACACATTTCCCACAAGATGAAACGAGACACAAGGTTAAGATTTTCTGTGGAATGTGGAAAAAATCTTTTGACAGACTTTACCACATGTGTCAGTCTGTCAGTCTTGTGTCCATTTTATCTTGTTGGATCTGGTCTCATCCCTAATAAGGCGAGAGTTCGGTACAATACAGAACATTTCCAACAATATAAAGGTTGTGGCAGATCTGTGTATATGGCTGGACAAATCGCTGTAACGCGAGAAGAATCCAAAAAGCGTGCTAAGAAAATGGTCATGCTTCCACATTCTGGTCAGCTCTGGAGCGCTCAGCTGCCCCAAATAAACACTCCATTATTCCACTGAGTGCAATGGTTTCCCTGTATCCAACTTCAAGTGTTATAGTTAGTTTTAAACATTCATCTTAGCTTGTCTGCGGTTTTTGAAGTCTCTCATTATCCTGGTTTTGTTTGTCTACTGCATCCAGAGCAGTCTGAGTGCCCTTTCGTTCCTCTATGGAACAGTTGGACACAGCATTGGCCATGATGCAGAACTTCCGAAGAAGAATCTCCCTGAACAGCAGATAAACCCATGGATCCAAGATCTGGTTGAGGGAGGCCAGGCGGATGGCGGTGAGAAAGAAGTTGCAGTCTAACTGGTAATCCCGGCCGGAGTTCACGATGCTGTTCCCAAAGGTGGGGTTGCACTCGTGGGAGGAGGTTTGGGTAGAGATCATCCTTAGCATTAACACCTGAAAAATATAGTGGAGTATGAAAAATAGGAAGGGTTTGGATGATGTAACAGTTGGAAAGCAATGGGTTAGAGTAGTAAAACATATAAAACGCTCTATTCTGTTGTTTCATCAGCATCAACCACCAGGCCTCAGCAGAACTTCAGTTTTGATTTGCTTTGCACACAGAACAAGCTATAAACCCCACAGAGTTAGGCCTCTTTATGGCACCTTGAAGTGCTTTTCAGATACAATTGTTTTTGGAAGGAAAACAACATTGCTAGAAATGGAATACACTACAAGGCAATGTTTTTGATGGTGTCATACATATGTGCAAAAGATAAACAAAATACCAGGTGTTGAAATGATTTGAATAGATGAATCAATAAAATGTTTTTATGTAATCAACAACCAAATATTATATAAAAGCTGGATGTAAAACAAGAGAACTATTATCTTTTACATTACAGGATGCACTATAATCCACAAACTGCAAATGCTCCAATTACTTTAACCTTTTGTGTTGTTTTGTAACCAAAGTATGATTTATCTAATGCAGTAGCACATTCATAAGTACGCTCTATGCCAGTCACAAGTATGTTAAAATAAGGAGAGTTACAGCAGAAAGTATCTAGCAACATCTAGGATATTTTTTCATACTTGCATGAATACACTTTGAATGTATCACATTTACAAAATGTCTTTAGACTAAAGTCTCTTTGCTCGAAATGGAGTGGGCTGAAGTAATACTTATTTATTCCCGCCCCCGTGTTATGCAAGTAAAACACATTTCTAGAATGATTCCTGTAGATGCATTATAAAGTTACACTAATCCCCTAATATTAATGCTCGCAAAGATTCAAATGTACATATCTAAGACACAGCAGTTGGATCATACTGGATCATAACAATAATTACGTGTGATAATAAAATGTAAATCTGTTTATAGCTCACTTCTATACTGGGAAAATATGTTGTGGACAAAATCATTAAAGGGCCGTTATTGAGTTGTGTTTCTTTCACACATGTTTAACACACAAACCCTGCATATTTATGCTGACTTCTTCTCTCAAACAGAGAACGCTCTATTCCACCTGGTGATGTCACATGGTAATACAGGACGTGCTCCACTGTGCTTTTAAACTCCACACATCTTCAAGAGAATTATTTGGATGGATTTCAACCTTGGAACTGCCCATCTCTACTGAACTAAAGGGAAACGGAGCAGTTAACTTGAAAACTACCACTTCATGACATCACAAGGTGGAACAGAGTATTTTGAGCACTGGAGATGAAGAATATTAGTAAATGAAACAACACAACTCCGGGTCTGTTTTTGAAGAGGTAGTAACACTCTAACACGGTTTAAAGCTCAAAAGAGTCCATTTGCGTAATATGGGACCTTTAAATAAAAAGATCATCAATAAACAAAGTATTGCACACTGTCTTGGGCAGATGGGCTTTGCTGGGTTCTATCTCTGTTTCTATTTATACATACATATACATTTACACACTTAAGTATTCAGAAGGATTTCCTCATTTATTGAAATTTTCATGAATCCCCAGCAGTCACCAGTAACTTTCCACATGCTACATTCATGCATGCTGCTCCTACAGTCGTGTGTGTCTCTATTAATATCCACAGAGGGACTCATAAATATGTAACTGACAATGCCTGACCTCAGTATCACCAGCAGACCCTTCCAACAGGACCCAACTAAGTGGATTGGCCCATAATTGTAAATGACAGCTGTGTGTGTGTTTCAAAGGGGGCTTTGTTTCAGGAGTGGTACAGCTTGAGAGGAAAAAAATATTGTGTTATAAAAGAGGTATAAACCCTCATGTTAACATCATGTGCCAAACGTGTGATGGAAGAAATCTTACCAGCAAAGGGGACCAGCATATCAGCAAAACGCACATGATTCCCAACAGCTGAATAACAGTCTCTGTAGTGAGCCTTTCCCACTGTTTGGAGGAATGGGAAGTGCCAGATTTAGTTTTACACCGTAAGATTAAACCTCGTATTGTCACTACATTACAAGAAAATGTAACAAGCAACGAGAAAATCCCAAGTGCTGCAAAAGTAATGGCAAAAAACATGTTCCCTGGAACCTCTCTGTCCCCCGTGCTGATAAAGCACCAAGTCCCGGGCCACTGACGCGTGTATTTCCCGACTCCAACGATAGGTAAAAGCGCAAAAAGCAACACAAGACACCATATGACAGCTAGAGTCTGTTTAGTCACGCTGGTTTTCATGTGGTTAGAGTACCAATGTGGGTTTGTTATGGCCGTGGCTCTTTCTATTGCCATTGCGCTGGCCATAAACAGTGCGCACAGCCCGAAAGTTGTCATGCAAACACCGAAAAAAGGGCACAAATAGCCAGAAGAGTCGATTCGGTCCCATTTCAAGTCGGCTCTGTAAACTGATATTACTATTGGGCTTGTTAGAAGCTGTCCAAAGAGGTCTGTAAAAGCCAATGAACCAATGCAGAGCAGGAAAGACCGTTTCCTTTTGTTTTCTTTCTTTCTGTAGGAGATATAAACTAGGATAAGTGCTAAAGAGTTGCCCACCATCCCAGTCACCATCATAGTAATTGGGAATCCGACTGAAACTGATCTACAGCTGGAGTTCTTGGTGATATTGTCCCCTTGCAGAGTCTTGGACATGTTGGAGGTCAGCATGTCTCCAAAAGTCGCTTGAAAGTCCTCCAGGGAGTCACACGCATCCCCTGTCATCCTGCCGGCAGAGATAAACACGCGGGCAGATGATAAGCCATGTGTGAGTGACATAAACCACTGGTATTCCTACTCCAAGGAGCTGGAAACTGAATGCACTGCGTAAAAGCGCATCAGCGTCTTTACGCACGAGAGGCGGGACTTCAGGACCGCCCGTCACTTACAGCTTATTTGTAGACTACTACTGTAAAAGGTGCACCTCAAGACTGGCTGCAGCAAGTCTGAGGAGAAGCTACTGCTACTACTTTAGAGCTAGGGTTTAAAATGTAAATAACATTTGCCTCGACATGTGGGCATGTTGTGTCAAAGTAGTCTAATTGATGTAGGTCTACTGTGTCCAAAAATATTCACTTTGTCTTAAATCTCGAATTGTGTAGCGTGTATTTAATTGGAGGAAAGTTAAACACCAACCTCAGTCGTTTGGAGACTCTATGATAGATGGAAGCCAGTTTCCTTCTCTTATTTATTCCTCAACACTCTATCACGTCCCTTTTAGTGTCTGACTTGAGTCACTGAGAAGCAAAAATATTACTAAAACATTGCTAAGACCTCATGTTTGAGACGTTGCATTCAGCGCCACTTGTTGGCAATCGTCGGTACTACATGAGTTTAAAGGGACGACTAGTTAAACCTTAAATGGCGCAATTTCTTGTTATCTATGTATAACATCTTAGAACATGTGTGCATTTTCCACCCGATAAATTGGCTTCAGACAAACATTTTTAAAATTGTTTTATTTACACGTGTACATTAGTGATGCTTTACCAACAACATACTGTACTGTTGAATCCTACTGCAGATGGGTAATTAGTTTTTTCTAATGTTACTCATTTCTTTTGAAATTGTGAATAATTAGCCATTTCCAGTGACAAAAATGTAGTACTTGGCCTTAAAGAAAAGTAACAAAATCTAAAACCAAACTACAGAAAACAAAATTACATCGATTCAAAAATGATGAATACTTACCTTCAAAAACAAAAGGCCATAATGACATTGCTACATTGTTCATATTCTTTTTCAATAAAATGGTAGGAGAAAAAAGAAATCTCAGCAAGTGTTCCTCTGACATGTTTAAAAAGTGAAGTTTACACTACAATGACTACTACACAGAAGAACTGACTTTGTGAAAACCTTTCACAGTATTTCTTAAGTTATGGTCTGGACACCTACAGTTACAGACTTGGTAAGAGATTGGGTTGTACTGCATTTGCTCAAAGGACAAAAAAGTGTAAATGTTACTTGAAGAATGTAGATCAACAGTTTACTGAATGGGAGCATTTGATATCTTGCAACACAACATGCATTGGTATTGGGTTTCCTTATGTTTTCTGATGTGCTCAAAAGCTGTTTAAAGTCATTTCTTTTTTGAACTGGAGCCAGAATTTGATGACCCAGAGGACTGCCCACGCCTCCTGCAAGCACAAACACAAGGGAAGGAGTACAAGGTCAGTAAGCCCATTTATTTCTCATTAGTTATTAAAACTAAACGAGGTCACAATAACACCAGTATAGCATAAAATCCCCAGAAATGATAAAATGACATAACTGCAAAATCCAAAAGAAGGCAACAGAAGTATGATCTGTGCCACTGTGGTATTCCACATAAACCCAAACCTTTCGGACGAATGGGATCTAGAGCGCCTGCGTTTCCTCCCTCCAGAAGAGGACCGGGACCGACTGCGTTTGAGTGTCCTCTCGGGGGAAGAGGAGGGCGAGCGGGAGGCCTTCCGAGACGAGCCCTTTCCAGACCTGGAGCTGGATCTTGTGAAAGGATAAACCAAGTGCAAAGGTCAGTAAAGTCACAATCAACTCCACTTGCATGGGTTAATCAACAGCTCTCAACAGCCTCCAAATACTTCAGAATTTGGGCAAGAGAATGAATAGTTGGTTAGGTGTACTACTGCTAAGAGCTGCTTGATTAAGCCCTAGGGTTTCTAGTCTGGTTCATTTCTATTCATTTGAAATTAGCCAAACTTATTGTAATAAGATAAGGTCATAATAGTTTGGCCATCTTTATGTCAGACTACAGTGGAAGTAAGTTAAACTAGACCAAAGGACTGAGCAAGGCGTGTGCCCCACACATCCACTCTCAGAGGGAGAGTGCATGTCACCTCATTCACCTGGAACGGGACCTGGAGTGAGAGCCAGACCTGGAGCTGGACGAGCTTCTAGAGCGGGACCTGGAACACAAAACAAACCCTTTCCAATCATCTCAATACTGTGACAACAGGGCATTTCATCTGCCAATACAGGGTTAGGAGGCAAAAAACCTAAAAATAGTTACATTTGTGCAGTGACCAGACAGAGATCTATACCTCTCGAGTAATACAGGTTATAGACAGAATACTATACAACTACACTTTATTATGCATGCAGCAGTCAGAAGTGGAAGCATTTTTCATTAAATCAGTTTTACTTTGCAAATCAAAAATCAAAATGTATTTGTAAAGCACATTTAAAACAGCCAAAGCTTACCAAAGGGCTCAACAATACAGGTAGTTATATTAAATAAGGGCATAAGGGCTAACACAAGGTCAGACTGCTACAAATGTTCAGTGTATGTACTTTGATTATATCTTTGAAGGAAAAGTATTTTGTACAGTACAATTTTAAACATTTGGTCATGAGAGTGTACTTTAATATAACTAATTGTCTGCATGCATTCCACCTCTGTTTTGAAGATGTGCTATATCTAAGGCTATAACAAGAGGGGTGGGTTTTAGGGTGGAGGAAAACAACAAAAACATTACAAGACAATAATTTTCGATCATTCAAAGCATAAATAAATAGAGTGCTGATACTGACATTTTGCCCGTGGTTACCCTTTGACCTGTACCCGTTTACCTGGACCTGGACCGTGAGGCTGAGCTGGAGGAGCGAGAAGAAGAACGGGAGCGGGATGAGCCTGAGCGACTGCCCTTCTTCTTCTCCTCCTTCTTATCCTCATCTTCATCACTGGCATCCAAGTCATACTTTGAGAGGTCTCCATCTTCATCCTCCTCATCATCCTGAAGATAAGAATAGTATTTGTATTGTATTGCATTTTTATAATCACAGTTAAAATGTGTTTTATAAATTCAATCCACAACTCCAAAACGATAAACCTAAATATCAAGTGCTTTTGACTATGTCACGCCAACTTAAATTTATCATTCAGAAAGTTAGATTTTTAAGTGAGTGAAAGAAATGTGAAAACAAAAGATTTAACTGGTTTGGTGATGGGGTCAATAATCATAAATCATCAGAAAATATTATGTTTCATCTCACTATAAAAATAATGTTTAAATTATTATTAAATTAATAATTATTATTTAAATATAACTGAACAAGTCATTCAACATTTTAAAATGTAACAAGATTTCTCATTAAAACCAGGAATTCTAAAATACTGTGAGGCGCCTTCCCCAAAAAGGCAAAACAGTGAAGTTTTATATATAGTTATATCGCTATTCTAAAAGAATGTAAAATAAAACTTACATCCAACTTATATTTTGAGAGGTCACCATCTTCATCTTCCTCCTCCTCCTCCTCCTCCTCTTCTTCTTCCCGTTTTGATTCTTTCTTTTCACTTTCTTTAGAGGAAGAAGTGCTACTGCTTTTACCTCGGAACTTTTTCTTTTTTCTACCAAACTGTAACATGAAGACATTTCATCAAAACAGGAAATATAAACTTTTACAAGTACAAGTCCATTTCTGGAGAAACCAACAACACTGACCTCATCATATTCTCCATCAGACTCCTCTCGTTCAATATACTCTACGTTCTCTCTCTCATTGAAACCCCCGCCATAACCTGACAAAGAAATGTAATCGGGATTTTAAAGTAAGTTATTCTTACTGTATTAACATACAGTAAGAATAACAATGGTGAGATCTGTAACCATTAGTAACCTGTTCTTTCTTCAAGTTTGGCATATTTGGGTGTATTACACATGTTGCACTCCGATCGTCTGGCCCAGTTTACATTGCCACATCTAGGGGAATAAAACCAAAATAAATTATTAAAGGTACATCTAAATACATTTCATATAAAAATGAGTAAGACACTTACGTTTTACACTGCCAATCATTTGCACTAAAGAGTCCTCTGCTTTTTTCTGCCAAAGTTTTACCAATTTCAGTGCCACCTGCTTTCATCATCTTGGCTTCAGTGGTTTTGTCTGACAAAGAAAACAGATATTGATTAATTTAAGATGAGGGTTTGAAAAGAATCTGATGAACTGCAGAATAATACTAACTTACCTCTGCCACATCTGTTACAGCTAGTTCTCCTTGCAAAGTTTACGTTTCCGCACCTGTGAAATGCAAAATCAGGTAATGAACTTTGTTTACTTAACACACCCAGGCTGCGGAGGAGAACTACGTTATAAAAAAAAAAATATGTATAAAGAAAATGTCAACTTTACTACTTGTGACATCTGGTTTACCACTCAGATACATAGAACAGATCTGCATGTAACTTGATACTGTTACTTTCCAGTTTGGATCCTCAGTCAACATCATGTCGAGTGCAAACCTCGAGCGAGCAAGGTTTCCTGATTTGTCGTGTTAGGTGATGTTTAGAGGTAATTTCGTGTTATAATTTCATTATAATATTGGGTATTTGTGTCTTAATCAAAGTTATTGCGGTGGAGAATAGAAAACAAACTCGCAAAGGCAGCAAACTTGTGTGATAAATGTGAACAAAACACTACATGGCCTAAAAGCTATGTGCTGGATGCTAGGAGCTAACAGTTAGCTGCATGCTAATGTTTGTTGATAATGTTTAGCCTTGTGTTTATACGAGGCTTGATGTGATCACTATTGTGCTCACCAAGAGGTACTCACTTTTTATCGGGACAAATCCAGTCCCCATCGCTTACTCGAAAACTCTTTCCAGACATTTTGAGCCTAGAACACTACACGCTGTGCTAGCTCAGGCTGTTCCTGAAGCGCTGAACGTGCTCTGCCTCTGCGCATGCGTCACGTGTATCGTTGTGTTCATTCCGTTCAGATGCACGAGCGCCCCCTGTCGGCTCAGGAGCAGCTCTACTCTACTGGGCTTTTGTAAAGTTCAAGAAAACTGTCCAGAGATGGCGAGTCACTACTAACTAATGCCAAAACATTATGATAGAATGTAGTAAGAATCAGTAAACAGCTCTTAAACAATAGCCTAGGTCTGGAAGAGCAAATTGGTCTTACACTTAGTGGGGCTTAAATATAAAACAAGAATTGGGCTACATTTTCACTGGGATCTACACAGTTAAACTGATCTCTCTCAAGCAATAATGTTACTGTTCATGAAGTGTTGCCCTTTGCATTTGCTCTACATTACAAAGGTGAGCCACTAGATGGCAGTTAATGCTTAGGTTTACTGTTGCAAATTTGCCACACACCCTCCTTTTTAGGTCGGTCTTTTCCACCTTTGGAGCACAAACTGACTATACTCCAACAATTGAGCTTTTTGTAATGTTTTCACTCAACATATTGAAGATAAGCAGTGCATCAGCAGTGTAGTAGGTTGTCATAGTTACAGTAGCAACCAGCACTTTATTATTTATTGCACGTCTGTGTCCTCTTTGACCACTGTGACAGCCCTGCACACTGTGTCTCTTGATTGCATGATACAAGATGAGTGTTCATGTCAAGAAGAGGATGGTCGATAAACACTCTTATTCCTGGTTTTAATAATGCATTGATTCTACCGTAATAAGCACATATATCTGAACAACAACTAGGGCTGTGTTCTTCCAAGTACCTCACGATAAAACACCTATGCTGGGTCCATGATACAAATCTATCTTGATTCTCTGACCTTGTTATAATATGTGTTCTGATACACAGATATGTTCACAATGCCCATAATATCAGAGTTCAATTGTCCTATGAATAAGTCACCTTCTCAGTCCAGCAGATAAAGCATTAATGCTGTCATGAGGAGGTAGTTAACACATTTTAATCTTACTTACCACTGTGTATTTTTCCTGTTCTGTGGATGGACAAATATGTACTGTTTTTTTTTTTGTTTGTTTTTTGTATGTGTGTCCTTTCAATGTTTTTATATGTGTTTGTCTTTTTTGTATTCTCTCTGCTGTAAAACTAATTGCCCCATGGGGGACACAAATAAAGTGAAGTTGAAGTTGAAGCGTATAACTTGGCAATTTTTTAATGAATTCATGTTGTTTAAAAGTATCATGATATACATCTCTGTATCGATACATGCATTGCAAAGAAGTCTGTAACGATCTATTTTTGCCGTATCAAAATTTTCAGCACAGTCCTAACTACAACCCACTCAAAAGATGATTGGAACAAGCCAATTGACCCATATAGTCTTATCCACCAACTGAACCTTTGGAGTAAAATTTCTGGTAAGAGCTTAAGAGCTTAAGCAAAAGTATGCTGTGTATAGTGAATTTGTCCATTTTTGTGTGTGTGTGTCTCTTGGATTCTGTGGTCGTCAAAGTCAGTGGCCCCGGAGGTCAGTGCCACAGCTGCTTCACGACCCTGAGCCTCACCACTGTCTCTTACACCATTTTAACTGCACTCCATTATAGTCCCCTGTCTATCTCCACCCAAAACCACCCAGGCTTGTCCTCCACTTTTCAGCCTTGACGGGTTTATTTAATTGAATACACTCCCGATGATCTGAGCCCATTTTTAATCATACATTGTTTTAATCTCCTTGTATCTGTTAGGCTGACATAGGTTTGATTTATGAGCCCCTTGAAACAAAGATTATTAGCCGTAGTAGAGGCCAGCGAAGATAAGATATGGAGTCTGGAGTCACATGTCGGGATGTGTCCTCTTTGTGTTCGAGGAAATGACTCGTGGACCCCATCAGTGGCATCTCAAACGCAATATGAACACAGCACTGTCTGCTCCAAGGAGGCTTCTTAGATTATTTGTTTAAGTCTTGTATAGAAGAATTTTCCTCTCCGAAGCTATTCAGAAGTTCATCTGGGGATAGCATTAAAAGCAAGCAAATAAAGCCTTGAATAGCCACAAGATACTGTTGTTTTCCTTTCGGCTTTTGCATCTTTGGACTTCTGAAACAATCTGCCCCTATGCTGTGATATGCAAATATGGCTTGGATGCCCCTAGGTTTGAAATGGCAAATGTCTACTCTATTGTACTGACAGAAAAAGACACATTCTCAGGATTTGAATTATCCTCATATGTACTTTGGGTTAGGGTTAGAGGGTTAGGATAAAACAAGTAACTGTCAAATAGGAAATGCGTATGATAGCTTTCTTGCAGTCAATGTACTGGGATATAAGTAAAAGTACTAGTTCCAGCAAAAGTAGTGATGCATTAAATTAACACAATGTACCTGCTTGTCACTATGGAGATGTTATTGCTTTCCACAGTAAGTCATTAAACCTGTCTGTCTTCATGGAGATAAGTAGGTGGAGTCGCCAGGTCAGATCTATGGAGAGGGACCCCCACTCACAGTAAGAATGCATTTTGTCAACATATCTTCATAGACAATCAGGAGGAGGACCCTTAAACACAAAAGTTTACTATAACTCAAGTAATAAATTGCAATGCGGCTTCAGCCAACACATCCTGTCTGTGTTATTGAATGTTTGTTTGCAGCCCAGAATGGCATGAAAAATTCAATGAGCAGCCAGCCAATTAAACAGCACTTAGGCAAACCATGTCCCATTACATTTAAGTAGCCTTGGCGTGGGTCTTTCTTTACTCTGACCAATGCCCATCTCGGGATCTGATAACATCCCTGTTCAATACCAGCCCCAGCTGAGATACTTCTTGGATGTAAATGAAGCTTTAAGCAGTGCGGACACACCTCTCTCTCCCAGGCCGGTCATGGATGGGCGTTCCTGCACTGTGAGGTCTGACAGGGGAGCAGCAGCATGTATAGAGGCTTGGAGAGACCTGCCACGAGCCACTATGGGCTTTCCAGAGCTGACAGATGGCACTGAGCTGTTCCCAGGGAAAAGAGGCAAAGAGTTGGATGGTGGAGGCTGGCATGAGCTGCCCTCCATTCTGGAGTTAATACCATGAATCAGCTCTAAGCACCAGGGTGACATGGGTTTCCCTGTGTGGGTGTTTGTTTATCACACGTGAAAGCAGGTTTGTCGGTAAACATCTGGTGCAGTCAAGGTAGAACTTTTTCACAATTTGTAAAAGCTTTTGCCCAAGTCACAAATCATTCCAAAATCTTTGACTCATCGAACTTTCTACAATACTGTAATTATGGTGGTGTGCCAAAGGTTACAAGATTTGTGAGAGTGGATTTTCGTGCTGGTATTTTGTTCTTCATTATTTCCAGACAGAATCACTGGCTCTGTGGTACTCTAATCGGTTCGCCTTGCAGCTCTTAGACACTTTTTTTTAATGGCAGAATGTGTTTCTATGCTTGGGGCCTGGCTCCAGGAACAGGGGTCTGCTCTGTGAGCAACTGACGTTACCCAAACATGACAATTACGTTTGTAATAACATTCAAAGTACCTCAATTGTACTTTTTAATCATGAGATCTCAGCAATTCACAAAACTGATTCTCAAAAAGGTGTTTCATAAATCCTCTAAGGAGCTCCTCTAAGTAGTAAAGGGATAGACCCTTTTGGGCGGTAGTCTTACTTCGCGTAGGCCTCTTAGGACCCCTCAAATGCCCTCCAAAGCTAACCAGTGGAAACAAGGCTCTATAAGCCCCACCAGAATGCTGTATCTTTGTGTGCTCTTCCTCAGTGAAACAGGCAGTACTGGCAGATGTGCGGCTGCTTTGTGCCGTATCTCCTGCGCTCTCATCCGGCCCTTATCACTAAAGCACATTCATTTTGAAAGCAGAAAGCGTGCATTTTTACAGTCTACTCCCAACACTCCTGCGAAACGCAATCTCCAATACATGATAGAAGGCACAAAACTTTAAAGTAACAACTCCGCTACTTAACTGCATTTGCAAATGAGAGGCGCATCATCTGTTTTGACATAAAATGTATGGAGCGAGCTTAATATCAGCTTTATGCTGTATTTCTGCCATAAATCTATGCTCTAGTCAACTTGTCCTTATTTGACCTTAGAGCAGCACTGTGGTTTAACCTTGCATGTCTAACATTGTTTGACTTAAATGTGAATTTATACAGTTTATAGTTACAGCCTTTTCTCTGCCTACACAAAGACATGGCTATAAGAAAGATTCAAGGGAAAACAAACCAACCTTGAGGTTAAATAAATGTTGCACAAAATAGCCAATTATAATGTGCTCTGAATATATTGATGTCCATATTGCTGCTGTTTCAGTTATTCAAACCCATCCCCTCCCTGTGTGTGGACTTGAGTGAAGACCTGTACCTAGAGGGGCCATTACAAAATCATGTTCACCCATCTTGACTTTGAAAACACAATGATACCTGAGTTGATCTGCTGACAGCTTGTGCTTGTTGTTGAGTCTGGCAGATCTTGACAGAGAGTGATGCTGGCATGGAGTGTAAGAGCCGTAGTTCTTCAAATGGAATCGGAGATATATCCACCTATAAAGTGTTTACAGGGTTAGAGGCGAGACCACTTGATGATTTTCGTGTTTCGGCACAAAATGCAATATCCAAAGCCATGCCTCCGCCAGGGCCCAGCCGGGGGGATGCTCTCCTCTGTCATATCTCAAACGGCCGTGTCAGGTCAGAGCGGCGGGCACAGCTTTAATTGCCACACATCACTTTTGGGGATGACTCGAAAGGGAAAAGAAATCAATGTCCCCTCTGCACAGATGCCAGACAGAATAAAGTGAGTATCATTCAACCTGTGGCCCCTTGTGCCTGTGTATGTCTAAGCATGAAGTGAAAAATAATAGGAAATACTCAAGTGTGCAGCAGTCCAATTCAATACAGGAGAGAAGCAGACTGGAGGGGTGGAATTAACCAGCTCTTGAAACTTAAATATAAATGGATCAAGAACTGCAGAAAGAAAAGTTTGTGGCAGAATCTTATGCATTTGCAAAAAAAAAAACAAAAAAAAAAAAACAAAAAAAAAAACATGCATGTGTTTCTTGTCTATTAAAAAGGTCATTTTCTTTTGTGCTGCTAACTGAAAGCCCAGTCTGGGAGTCAAATCCTGCACCTTCATGCTTTGAGGTGAGAGCGCTAACCTCACTGTTCCCTTTCATTAAAGCTGACCTATTATCACCTTTTTAGAGGTTTTAACCATGTTATAGTTGTTTCCCCTTCTCATTTACCCTCTTGAAGTTATATTTAGAGTCATTCATGCTTGTTTGAATAATCTTTATACTGCTGTATTCAAGTCATTGCTCTGATCAACCCCCGTTTTAACCGCCACACGCCCACAGCTCTGCCCACTTTAGTTTGTTCCCATTTTCTTAATCGGTGATATGCGTAGGATTCTGCAATGTTGTGTAGTCTTTCTGGTACAAATGAAATAAAATCCGCTACTCGATGTGCAGTTATCCATAGGAGGGGCCAACAACTATGTGGCTCTTTATTATGATGACGTTTACGGCAATGTAGGATCCCATTGGGCACCGCAGTTTTATAACACGGATGTCAGGAGCTTGTTTCTTTTATTAAGCCGTTTTAGATCAATATTGAGATATAAAATGTCCAAATTAGAACATAATGATCCACGGGTGTCTAGAATATAGCTGACACAAGCACAATGTGTCTTCTTTAATAATAGAAAACACTCCAGGAATATTACATGTCTTTTGATTATTATTTACAAGGCTGATCGTCAATCTGTCAATCAAGTATTGTTTGCACTTCTTACTCTTCTTACTGCCTTCTTTCCTCGCTTAGCTGCTGTCTTCATTCTATAGTCTTGTGCCGTAAAAGAAAGAATAAAATGGCAATCAGTGAGACGAAGAAGTCACAGACAGATTAGCGCAGAGAGGAAAAGGCGATAGGTAAACAATACTCTGAATGTAATTAAGTGACCTGACTTCAATTAGAGGCATCGTGTGTGGAAAATTGTTTTTGTAGCTCGGTGCACTCAAGCATGCATTTGATCCCGCCATTATTCTTTGTTTATCTTAACCCTTTGCAAATTCACTTAGCTTTGTTCAGTCACTCCATAAGTTTCATGTCACCACCTTGCTACTTACTCAGAATAAATTTACAACATTATTGGCGCAATAAAAGTTCTGTGCCAAAGTACTACTCAAAAACTTTTTTCATTACTGTCCCTAGATAGGGCAAAAAGGGTGTATTGCCCAAGGACATAACCGCAGTATGCACTCAGAGCAGCTACCCTCAACTAGTACATTACAGCTATCACCTACGGCAAGTATTCAGGTAAATGTAAATTATTTTATACAATGATGTAATCTGTCACCAACTGTCCAAACCAGTACCCACCATGGGCTGTGCATGTAAATGGACATAGCTAACCTTCTAGCCGCTGTGGTCTAAATAGGAAGTGATGGTGGGTGCGCTTCCGGCTCCATCAACTTTGGCTCCAAAACTGTTGCTGCTCTTTCCGTAACTGCTGATGTCAGGCTCATTATTTTGGTCCTAAAATGTTCTTATTAACGCATTCTACATGATCCTGGTGTTTTTATTTTGCTGTTGTGTCCGTAAATCAAGATATGAACATTAATAAGAGACAAGTCAGGCTTTCCCAGAGGTCACGCCCGCTAGTGTCAGCAACTGGTTTGATTGACAGCTTTCCTAAGTGCATGCTCCCTGTGAAACCAGCGGAAAGGGGCGTTACCTTCAACATCCTCGCTCCAGATTGGCTCTTTGGTTGCTATGACACTCGCGGGCAGAATTCCAAATATGGAACTCGGCTCCAAATTCGCTCCATAACGGCTAGCTGCTGCTTTGACTGGAAACCGAGCTCTTTATTCAGTCTTTGGTACCCACTGATATCACTAAAAACACACAACTCTTCTAATTAGCAAGTGGATTTTTAGGATTTCAGGCATTGGTATTTTGTTGCTGCCTTCTGCACATATCAGTGGCTAATGCGACGCTCCCTGCCCTGACTATACGCTGCACCTCGCTTAGATGTGGCAGCACAGTGATTAATGCGATAGGTGGAATTTGTCTCGTTATGTTGACACGGCCTAATAAATGCCTTGTAAACAGCCAGTCGCCTCTGTTAATGCATCATCATAATCCCGGATTAGGAAAGTGCCTGGCATGGCCAATAAACGCAATTAGGCTCTGACTAAATGAATTCGCCCATGCCCTGACTTCTTGCCTGTCCATTCTGAGGAGACAAGTGTGCGGTAGTGTGTCGCTAGGTCGCTTAAGGGGAGACTAGGTTAGAACATCGAGCCTATTAAATAACACAAAACCTAACTCGATTTAGGGTTAAGTACAAAGCATGTCGTGTGGAGTATACACTGGACAGGATTGAAATGAAAACAAATACCCCATCTCTCCGCCTCTAATCTGTTTAGAACTATGGCATTATCAACAGGGACATCAGTGGCCGTGAAATGAACTGCGCTGATTCAGGCTTGGGTCGCTCCATTGGGTTTGTGTGCGCATGGAGAGCTCAGATGTTTATGGTGTATAGTCTGTAGATAACTGTTTTTGAGACTGGGAGAGCTGTTATGATAAAAGGCAGTTACAAAGACTGGGACAAGAGCACAGTGTTTTCCCTGCTTTGTTTATTATTAATATGTTGATCTTTTTTGGTGGAGGCTCTGCTATCTTCTTGTATATATGGATATTTTAATGCTTTGTCTGGAATGATACGCATTAAATCTATCTATCTCCTAAGAAACACGCTCCACCAAGGCAAGTTACAGGTCAGATCTGTGGAGAGACGACCTTGCTCACAGTTAGAATGCATATTTTTCAGCAATATACAGTAATATTTTGAATATTTGCAAGATAGATAAGTCCAATGACACACTCTGGAACGTTCCAAGTGGTAAAGCAATACGATCTCCATGGAAGTTACAAAAGTTACATTGTACAGCTTGAAGATTGCTTATATATTGATTCAGATGCGCAAACGCCAATCGAAATTTGAACACAGTGTTGCTTTAACTTCGAGACTTGCGTCACCGTATGTGTGAGGTGTTGGGGCATTGAAGTCAGTTGAAATTTCAGACACATATGAAAAACGTCAGTTGCGTCAGTTGTAAAAGGGCTAAAAGTAGCTAAGAAAATGTTTGTGTTGAGGGACAGTTGACAGATTGGTTTGACTAAAGGTGAGGAGCTAATATCCAACATGTTTGAATGGTGGGTTCATCAGCCCGTCTGACAATCATCATTCAAATGACAGACAGTGTTGACCCAATGTGTTGAGTCTCTTTGCTCTGTCTTGCCGTAAGTTGCATCATAGAAGCTACACGACACTCTTCATATTCACAGCCAATTGCCCTCAGATTTTACCTCACAATTTACCCGGTGACAGGAGATGGCATCACTTCTTCAACAATCATTTCCTAGTTGTAAAAGTCAGCTAGCAGGCCCAAATATTAATTTTCAAAAACTAATTTCTAGACATTCGCATAGTTAAACTACAAAAGAATTCAATTCATGTGTAAAGTTAAGGCCACATTTTTACTGTTAGGGTTGTCAAAAGTGTTGATACCCAATACTCAGCGAAATTAAAACTAGAACTGAACCTGAATACTTTTTTAAACAAGTACTTCTAACATTATCATATAAACAGGACAAAATTTGACCTTTTTTGAATAGAACGGTCTCGATCTATATCAGAGCTTAAAATGGCACAGTTTAACATTATAATGATCTGATATTTTGTGTTTAATTCAGAGTTGACACCTTTTGTTATGCTTGTAGCTGTTTACGTGTTGTTGTTGTTGTAGCTGCTTTTGTATGTGACACTTGGTTGCTATGCCGACAAGTTGTGGAGGTTCTATCCGTGACATTCTGGTTTGTTTTTTGGAGACTGGCTCTAGTGAGTTGAGACTGCTGTTGTTTTGCTCTTGTTTTGGTGTGTGTTACAGTCTATAGTAGCCTTTGTGTTCAGAGAATAAACAACCGGAAGAAATTTGACGCATTTTCTTACACCAGAACACATCAATATAATATGCTTAATTTGTTACATAATGTTAATGTCAATGTTCTTTTCAGTTTCCTTTGTGTTAATGTTGTCAAAAGTGTTGATACCCTATACTTACCGAAACTACAATTGAAATGAGATACTCTTTTAAGTATACTTTAAAAAAAAAAAAACAATATCACATAAACAGGACAAAATTGGATCTTCATTGAATAAATCTACTCACCGTATCTGTTGCTGTGGGCGCCATCATCATCTTTCATATTACCTTAAACTGTATTTTTTACTGTACATTTCTGAAAATCTACATTAACAAGCCTATATCAAATATTTAATGTGTCCCATTGAGGATGTAAGCATGAATAAAGGTCTAGTGGTTCAGTCTAACTTGTAATAATAATGCAGATTTGATGTATTCACTGTATTGGTGACCAGTCTAGGCCCTCAGTCGGCCCTCAGCTTTGTCTGTGGTTTTATATGTAGCCATTTATGAGAAAAGTTTGGACACCCCTGCTCTCGAGAATTGGTGCAGTGTTGACTTGTTTATCATGTGAACACAGAACATTTTACCCAAATCAGCCTACTTTACATCAGATTTTAGCAGCAAAACTTATCCAAAATCCTCCATTTAAATGAATTGGATTCTCGTTTCACCGGAAGTGTCACCACAAAGAAAGTGCGGTTTAATCTCATTTATGGCAAAAGTGGACAGGGCAGAATAAGGTCAATATCAGATCCTAACCTCACACAGTTTAATATTAAAGACTAGATTTACATTCTATTTTCAAATAAATAAAAACAAATGTGTTTTTAGTATCATAAAGGTGTTAGTAAAAGTATTGAGTTTCCTTGTACCTAGAGTTAAAAATGTTAGAGAGCACCACTAGAACACTGCAGCACGTCGTCTTACTCGTGTCTTATTGGTGGAAATAATTACACATTTATCGTTATTATCGCTCCGTCTTCTTTTTTACCTCTCGATACTGATGTGTAGTTTTCTGCTGAAGACATCCAGCCATCCCTGAAACCCAGTCAGCCCATACGATTACCAGAGTGATGGTCAATTGAGATGATCAATTTGCATAATGGAGCATTAAATTGGGCCCATCACCGGCACCTCTCAGCAGCCCGCTCCCACCGAGGCCTCACGGAGAATGGCAATTGCTCTTGAAAGGGTGACATGTATCCTCCCTGACTCTGCTTTCACCAGGCAGCTCAAGCAGTTACACACTCAACGCACCACATTTTAGTGAATAATATACTTGAGGGTTATAGAGCTCTGCCAGAGTTTACATAGAGGGATGCTGTATAGATTTATTTAGTGATTTATTCCATCTGGAGGCAAAGTGTCTCATCTCAAGCCTCCAACACTTAAAATGCCATATGAAAAGAATTACGTGTATTTGTTTTACTCATTTGATTAGGCATCACAGTTTAAATAAGGCTAACAACAGTAAAAGGGAAGAAAAGTTTATTCGTATAGCACAGTTCCTACACAAAGTAATTCAAAGTGCTTTACAGAATAAGAAATGCATGGACATCACAATACAAACAAATCAAAACATAAATAATAATTGTAAAATTAACATTAAAAAGAAGAGTCCAGAGTAAATCCTTTCAGTCATATGCACAGCTAGACAGAAAGATTTGAGCCTGGATTTAAAAATGGTCAAAGTAGAGGTTTTGTTACATAAAACTGAAACTATGATTGCCCATGTTTAGTCCTGACTCTGGACACCAGCAGGAGGCCTGTCCCTGAGATGCTTCATATGGCACTAACATGGGAAATGTACTTTGGAGAGACTTGTTCATAAGCAGAGCTGCTTTAAAGTCTATTCTCTGAGCCACAGGAGCCAGTGCAGAGACCTGAGCACAGGACGCATGTGCTCATACTTCCTGGTTCTAGTCAGGATAATAAAGCATATGTCTTATATAGTGCTTTTCCAGATGTAAAGTTTCTTCATAATTTTGTATTGTTCATTAATTTACTCCACGCTCAGAGGTGGTAAGTTACTATTGTAGCCATAGCTGCCCTGGGGCAGAGCGATAGATGCGAGGTTGCCAGTCTGTGCCATCAGACCCTCTGACCACTACAATCACTCACTCTCACATCACAGTCATACTAAGTGGGTGAAGTATCTTGCCTAAGGACACAGTAGAGAAATACACATCTGATAAAAAAGTTCTGACTGCATGCTGGGTCCAAAGACAAAAACAGCAGAAAAAAAGAACAGATCTGCACTGCACTTTTTACTATTTTAACAGCACAACAATGTGACATTTTGGGGTCAGGCTCTTCTTCAGACAAGAAGAACAGTATGCACTACAGCCACTACTGTGTCACTGTGGCACCAGGTCTTAGATCCAAGTACCGGTACTACCCTGGCCCAACCCTGCTCAGCTTCTGAGATCAGATCAGGCATTGACAAGGTGATATGGCACCAACTTTGTGGTGAAATGATCAAAGTAGGTCCAGATGTATATGAACAGATCTTCCAAAACACACATGAGCACTCTCTGGAGAGGAGGTCACCACTTTATGACATCGCTGGTGGAACAGAGTGTTTCTGAGCTCTTGAAGAGGAGACAAATTACTAAGAACCTCTAATATGTTTTACACAAAGAAGGAGAAATATTTGTGTGCTCATGCTAATGCTGATGCTAATTTTGAGGCATAATAAATGGTAAAACAACAACACAGTAGTATTGTACATATAAATATAATTGGATAGTCTTTATTATATTTGAATATAATAGGTTGTTCATTTTATGATTTCTAATTTTAATAAAAGTGACTGTTATCTTTGAGCCACAGTGAGCTTGCTCATGCGCTGCTGTTCAGAGAGCATATTCTGTTTAGTATAGTATAAGTATAATGTTGTATAATGAACAAAATGTAAAATAAGAATAGACATAAGTGGAAAAAGCATGATATGTGTGCTTTAGATTAACATAAATGTATCCTGTTTATCTCGGTCAGATTGATTAGGCTCACAGAGGCATGTCTCAAACGCCTAAAGATGTGTGACAAATTGCTTCCATGGAGCTGCTGGATCCTGGGGTGACTGCGGTGATTGATGCATGTGTCGTGTGAGTGGCAGCTAGCAATGAGATAGAGCCATCAGTGTGTTTCTTTTGTTTCAGGTGTTTTCTCCTGGGAGATGGAGAACAATATGTCGACAGGCTGGCGTGCACGTTTTGTTAACTGGCCCGTTTGGAAAAGCCCATTTGGCATTGAGAGAATTGCTGGAAGAGACAAAAGAGATTGTGTGAATGGATAGATACATTCTGTAGTAAATATTTTGTCAGAGGATAGAAAAATAATGTCATTAATTAAATACACTCAGAATTTCAAACAAAGATTTCCAAACTCAGTAATGGCATGACTCAGACTCTGAACTACTGCTTATTCTTGTAGATTTTGCAGATTTAGTAGAATTTCTGATTAAGTCCAGAGTTTGGCTGTGTCTTCACAGTTGTGCCTAGAACCAAAAATTTGATTTGGAAGCTTTCCCAGTCTAATATTGTACATTGGCCTGTGCCAGCCAAAAGTAATGTGTTTCTGTATTGCCTTTCTAAAACACCATTAATAATAACTTCACCAGATTCTGCATAAACACATTTTATATTTTGTCATTAAAAAAAATCACCCAAACCTCTTAAGTGGAGTGGACAGTGACACATGGCTAATTTGTTCATATTATGAATAGAAAGTGAATAACTTTAATTCAGTGGAGTGAGTGCTGCCTTCAGTGCCAGGAGCGACCTGCTGGGCGGGTGGCAGGCGCTCAGCCGTGGCCTGACAGGTGAGTGACATTTAAGAAGTGGTGATTCTGCTTCTAAGGCACAGACCACCGCCTCCCAGAGCCTTTGTCACATAGTGACACCTGCAGGGTTTGATGTGGTCTATGGAGGACAAATGGATACTATATAATGTATAGACTATAGTAAAAGAGAGGATCAAACTATTCTCAAACATTGTTCATTTGAGACTAACCCGGTCATGATAGTTATTATATTGTAAGAACAATATTTCTGTTCTTCGTGTATACCTTTTTTTTTAGCTGTAGAAGGTCGTCTTAAGTGTAATTAATTTGGTTTTATAAGAATGTAGAACATTAAGAAAGGAGTTAACTAGGATTACTGCTTTAGGCTTGCAGTGATACAAAGTAGTTTCAGTATTTTTGTCTATCATGATATCTTCCAGAGCAACACACTCCAAAATGAGTTATCATGACAGGTCAGATCATTTTACACAACCTTTTCTACATATAGGTTTGGGACTGACACAAGTGCACTCGCTACTGTAGGCACGATTTACTAACCATACATACTTTCTCCAAATCTATTCTTGCTGAGTGTGACTATAAGGTACAGAGTCCCTCGGGACATTTATCTAATAGATCCATCATTCAGCTCTGACAGAGAGCCATTACCAGCACTCCAGTCTGAAAGTTTGTGTTTGAGCGGGAAATGAACACTCTGCCCTGGGTAAATAAATAAGAGGAATATAGCCCTTGTGGGAGGTGTTCAGTGGCTGCCTGTGTAATATAAGGTTGTGGGTTCAATCCTCTGACATTTCTGTATGATAGAATGGACGAGTTGTTGACATTGGTAGTTTTCAGATTCTTGAATGTGATGATGCCAAACTGTCAGACGGGGGCAAGAGGATGCTTTTTTCCCATTGGATTACATTGTTCTTTCCAATAGGTCAATACACAAACATTGAACCTGATTCTTTTTATTGGCGATTAAAGCCTAGAACTCGCACTAGTCCAAAGTCCAAAAATCTGTATTTTAACTAGAATTTTTACCTGTCTCTATTTAATATGATTGGTCTATATGTTGTGATGTCATTTGAAACCCAACAATGGAGCTCAACAGTGAACATTCACGCTAATTTGATTTAAAAAACTTAAAACATAAATTGCAAAGTTATTAAAACACTTCGCAGAAGCTTTCTAACTTTGAAACTGAATTTAAAACAACCGTGTTATGGATATTCATTAGCATGTAGCTGGTTAGCCTCCACGATGCCTTTGAACTCCTAATATTTCAGTTTTGAAAAGTCTATAGGAAAAATAAATTGAAAATTTACTGTGTTGTGTTTATCAATAACACCGCCAGGATACCCCAACTTTTTTTTTTTTTTTTTTTTTTTTTTTTTTACTATTTTAATAGGATTATTCAACTTTTTTCAATTAAAAGGGAAAGCACTACAGTATATCATCATTCGGTTTAGGCATGGGACGATATTAAAATCTTATGATTATCCTGGCCAAATTAATTGCGATTAATGATTATATCACAATAATCACTAAAGTTGTCAAGGTTCCATATTTAAACAATTGTTAAAGAATTGTACTTTGTCATAAGTGAAAACAACAATGATCTTCATCAGGGAGAAGTAGCTTTTTTCTGCACATTCTGATGATGTAATGGCAGTTATCTTTGTTGGCAATTATTATGATTATGTAAAATGTCCCAGAAATGATTATTGTCGAACTTTTTATCATGATAAACGATATTATTATTTATTGTCCCGTCCATAGTCCCATATTGTCTCAAGCATCTCAATGTGCCTCTGGTCCCACTGGTGCTTCCCGCCGCTTGGTGGGAGGGACCTAATTGCTGTGCCTCTGCATGCATGAGCGCCACCTCATTTAGCCTCATCAGTGAATGCACAGCAGTGAAGGTCCCTAAACAGGCAGTGATAAAATACATCTGAAGTTCATTGCTGCTCATTGTCTGATCTGTTTAGTACAAGTATAGCCTGACCAAGCAGAACGCTCCTCCTATCACTCTAAAGCGCAACACTTCTTCAGTCGTGGCTTAAATGTCACGCACAGAGACAACACGGCTGGGTATTTGCTCGTCTCCGCTCCAGATCCATACCATTAACATAAACCGGGAATCAATTATTCCTGGATGGAGCTGATTATACACCATACAGATAGGGAAGGAGAGGGGGAGTTGTGATTACAAGATGACCAAGGTGGCCTTTTGGTGATCATGTGTGATTTAGAAATGCACGGTAGCAGTTAAAAGAGTCTTTGCCCACTAACACATGCAGTAGGTTGATAGTTTGTTTCACATTTGAAACACTGCATACAACTGTCCCTGGGCAACCCAGACCATCTGGACCCCAATGTCTGCATGCACTGGTGGATTAATCTATGTGCATGAATGGAATTATGAAAGTACAATTCAAAAGTTTTCTCTCAGATTACATTCATTCTAGACAAGGTTGGTGAAGTCCCTTACTTACAGACACAACAGCAGTTTGCAGTAAAAACGCTGCTGCCTCACTGTGGCACCTTGTATTCCCAGCAATCTCCACTCCCATCCAAGTACTAACCAGACTCTCTTAAACGTCTTAGATCAGACGAGATTGTGCATGGATGAGGTGGCTTTAAGGCTCTAAACAGGTGTCAGCGTTTACTTGCATAACCTCGTGAAACCACATGCACACAGCACTGGCTCTGTGTTTGTCAATGGGAAAGCAGATCAAACCTGACTACACGCAGGTCTACAGTGAAAATACCTAGATGAATAGGCTTGTATTTGCTGTCTGTATAGACTGGCCACAGCAAACACAAGGATTTCCAAAGTAAATTTAAAAGCACAGATTAACAGTCTTTCTGAACCTGGGCTCCTTCAAACGATATGTAACTGCCCAGCATTATTTGGTAACAAATACAGCAACAAATGTATGCTTTATGCTCTCTATGTATTTTGATGGAGATATGCGCCTTATGCTAGTGTAGAGCATCAAAAATAGGTTGGATTTTATTTTTTGAAATGTACAAAGGATGCTGCTCCATACACGTGCCCTGCGCAGGCAGTGTGGCCCTCCCCATTCACTTAATGTATTCTAAAAAATATGTGTCAAAACGTGCTATTTTTACATTTGCGTAGGGCGAAATACACGTGCAGTGTGCGTGTGCCCTATGCCTTATGTATTATAAATTCACAAATGCTTCACACTGATGCAATGGTCATTACTTTTGACTCAAAGTAAGAAGATCCGAGGTTAAATTCCTGGATCACGTGAGCTGTTTGGTTTGGACTGTACTAGTGATTTTAAAATAATTCAATCTAACTCTATCCAAATAATTATGTGCGTTCAGTAAAATTAAACATGGACAACCTGACACAATTACCAATATCACCCCCACTCAAATCGTAATAACATATACACAATACTTAACCCCTACTAGAAAAAGTAAATATCAAAAATCCCTAAAACAAAATACTTTTTACCAACATGAACCTCCTTATGCAGAGCAAGGAGGTCACGACTGATACAAGCATACACGGCATGTTTCCCATGTTGCTTGGTGATTACAGTGGAACATTTTAGCAGCTGTGTTTGCTGCTGAACCCTCTTGCCCATTCCTTGATAACATCCTGGGACAGGGAGCACAATTCAAACGCCTGTGTCCCCGAAGGCTGAGGTGCTGTGATGTGCCAGACACTCAGCTCACAGCCTACGAGCCAGCACACACACAAGAGGTCCTCCTCCTCCCCCTTCACTCCCTCCCACTCACCCGACCTGTCAGAGAGTGAAGACAGGAGACAAAGGTGCAATTCTGTGACATTTACTTAAAGGAGGAGTCTGGCCTGACAAACTTTGCCTGTCCTCAATTAAAACCAGGCTGAGAAAAATTGAAAACCCGTTGAAGAAAAAAACTGCATCTATATTTTTCTGCATTTAAAAATTTAAGGATGCACACTCAAATATAATACACCATGTAATCATTTCGTTTGCTACAATTTTAATATTGTAATAACTGCAATAGTAAATAAATCACTTTAAGTTTCTGATATGGGTTTTTCATATGTCCCACCCAAACCATAAAAACAGCTTTATACCTAATTCTGCACATTATAAAATAGAGCTTTCACTAAAATACTAAAACTCTCTTTAAAAAGTTACTACTCAAATTTAGCTCTGCCATTTAATGTAGCGCAAAAAAACAATAAATATACAGGAAAGGATAGGTGCAGCATCTTTCCCAAGGACACAAAAACAGCGTGGAAAAACCTGCAGGTATTGAACCACCAACCCTCAGTTTAACACATCTTACCTTTGCATACAACCGTGATGCTTTGTTTGAGCCCATTGTATCAGAACCAGCATGTGTTCACCGTTAATGAGCGCCATATAATGATATAATCTGTGTCATTAACTTAACTTGTTAGGGGCAATATGCTGCACCTGGCTGGTTTAAATATGAAGAAAATGGCTTAATACTGTTGGCATGAATAGCCTAATGTAAGCAATATGTCCTCGGCTGGTTTTCAAGAATCTGCTGCAAATTAATATAAGCTAAATGAGGATATAGTCCACCTCCTTAGACTTATCCAGCTACCAGCTCTGAGCCATTAACTCTGCTGGAAGTGGCTTCAGCTTTCATTTGGCACGCATGAACAAACCCCGTTAGCTAAAAGACAAGAAATCCAACTTTTTAAAGGACCCCCTGCGTGCCTGAGTCCTATAGCATGATATCCTCTGAATAAACCAGTGAAATTAGCAAAAGTGCAGCATGATTTTATGAATTATTGAAATGTCTTGAAACACAGCTTGCACAGATTGACTTGAAAGACTCCTAAAGCTCACTGCAAAGTTAGGAAAGTTAGTGAGGCCAGAGAACTGTATGTGTGTATATGTATATATGTATGTAGGGGTTAGCAGCATCAGAGACAGGTCAGACAGACGCTCGTCATCCGACAGTGTGCTTTGAAGTGCCATGCTGCAGAGAATAATGAGGATGCAAGGTCATTGGGGATGACTTCAAGCCCACACACACCCCTCTTATATACAGACATTCGATTTTTGCTAATGCTATAAAGAGGACTGAATGAAATTTAAATATGTCAGATACAAATTGTACGCTTATCCACTGAAGGGAATAAACTAGGCAAAGCATTTTATTGTCTGAGAATCAGGAAGTGTAATGGTAATCTGCTGTTTGCATGCTAGTTGTTTTTAGCTGCGGCATGACAATCCTCTCACCATCTCTCTGCCTCCGAAAGATGTGAAAAGAGCCTAACGTATTGCGGTGAATACTAATAGGATAGTAATAGGAATGCTTCAAAGTTCCGAATAACTTTGGATAGCTGCAAATCGTTTAAAATGAACAAGTTAGGCTTTTCTTGCCCGGCAAATCCAGAAAGATATCTCTCCATATTTTGATACAGATTGATATCAGTCTGGTCCCCACGTCCTCGCTTGCGTCTCAACCCCGGTCAGACGTGATCGTGCAGTCAGATCAGTTTTTGTGTGACACGTGAAACAAAGGAGTTCATTGGTCGCATATGATTTACAAATGCAATCAAATTGATCTCAGTTCAGATTAACAGAGGTTAGTGCTTTGCCCATTGATTCTGCAGAAATCCTCTATGTTTTTCAGCCCCCTGTGATATTTGTTTCCTTTATTTTTTCCGACATGGACGGACCATGTGTGTCCCCGATCGGCTAATCCACCTGTCAATCACGCCCATTTGAAAACGAGCACCGATTCACCGCTGACCAAACGCACATCTTTGTACAGTATTGAAAAAGTGTGTATCTTGGATCCCAGGCAAATGCTTTTCACGTTTCTTTTTAAATATTACAAACCAGATACAGCCATTTGAATTAATTTATGTCAAAACTAGGCTTGTTGAAGTCTGTCTGGTCATTTTTAGAGGGAAGGAAATTCATGCAGGTTTGTGATCACATCTGTTTTGGCAAAAAAAAATCAAGTCAACAACAATAACTTATGTCGGGAAGCTATAGACACTTAACTACAAAAATGATTGAAAGCCCTTTATTTGCAGAGTTCTAGCGCAGGAAAAGTTTATTTTTCCAAATCCTCCCACATTTGTCATATTGTTCTTGACTAAAATAACAAGTATGAAGTAGAAGTAACAGTCTGAATATCAGTCAAGTCTACAGAGAACTTCCTGTTACACTGCACCTGTTAATACACCATGCTTTGCTTTTAAAACTCCAGTGCTTCCGCTAGTGCTAAACGGAGGAGGCATGCTTGTTTCCGTGACAGACATGAGAGTAAATCAGTGTTAATGGTATACGGGGAGATAGTAGTAAAGTGAATTCTCTCCAAGCGCCTCTCCGAGCATGAATTCTTTGCAGGTGGTGCTACTGTGACTGCTGCGTTTCAAGGCGACTGGGTTCAGTTGTGCCTGGCAGTTGTCAAGGCTTCTTCAGAGGCACGGCAACACAAATGTGGGTCAGTTGGGCGCAAAACAACACCAGAGTTTAGTTTTAAATAATGTTACCACCAGGGAGCGCTGTTGATGTGCCAGAAGTGAAGTGTGTTGGTTACTTTTGATGATAGAACGCGTTTATTTGGAACATACAAGTCTGAGATGAAAAGGTAGGCATCGGGGGAGACAACATTTAGAATCCAAGTAGGGTAACAAAAAAACTTAAAAGGTACAATGCATCAGACTTTTGCTCCCTATTGGTATCTATTGTAACTAGTATAAAATACCAGCAGGGGGCACTAGAACTGAATCCTCTGGTACATTGAAAAGTGAAGTTAATTATTGATAATCCACACACATAAAGTATTATTTTACATAGTTTTTTTTAACTGTAAAAGACTATAATGATCTCTCCTAGACCATGCTATCAACCCCTCCTCCTACTCGACATGTATGACCACAGTACAAGGCTGTGGACGGGGGTATGTGAAAACTACCCCCGCACTGATGCCACGAAAGTAGGGTAATACAGGCTTGTGAGGGTAAACCATTATAGAAGGCAAAGTCGATCGGTGCCTATACTTTAGCTAAAATAAACAACAGTCAAATTGCATCAAAATGTCAAACTTAGTGGGGAGGCGAAATGGCAAATGGTAAACGCTTTTCCACCTTCAAGGCACTCAAAGCGCTTTACATCAAGGAGCCATTCATTCATTCACACGCACATTCATGCAACAGTGTACGCAGACACTGGGGAAGATGTGGGTTACTTGTCTTGCCAAAGGACACAACGACAGCATTCATCTGTGGGAGCTGGAGTTAGATCTAACCGCTTTAGCAATGATGTTTTGATGTTGAGAGCAGGATTCGAACCACTAACCTGCAGATCTGTTTACAGGATAAGGTCTGTGTAATCCCTCAGTCATCCAGGTCTGAGGATGGAGTTATAGATGAATGGATAGGATAGATGGATAAATGATGTCTAAGGCCCCCATCCCTGTCTAAGGATTATATTTCCTAACAAAAATAGCTGATTTAACTCCCCTCTCAATCTTTACTTAAACAGGAATGGGGGGCCTTAGACATCATCTATCCCCATCTATAACTCCATCCTCAGACCCAAACAAAGAAAACAATAGCAGAGTTGTTAAAGGTTGAATAGGGTAGTTTCAGATGACACTGTAGACAATAGATGTTTACAGTTTCAGTGTAGTTAGCCTCTCTCTTCAGATAAATATAAGGCAGTGTCCATCACCAATCTGACCAGAACTGAAGAAGCGGTTTGGATGAGCAGGAAAACGTTTTCATTCCTACAACGATTTGTCCAGTTGACAGATTTAAACTTCGCCTTTTGCTATTTTACAGTATGAGTTTAAAAAGGTCATAAAGTGGCCAGGAGAATTAACAGGACGGGTACACAACATACCACGTCTACAAGTGCTGACTCCTCACTCCCTTGAATGAAAATGCTAATATTGTGTTTTTATCCCCATTATTTCTTAATAGTTGTGACGCAAAAGAGAAGAGACGCTGGTGTATGTAGACACAGTGAGTGGCTATTTGACTGTCTAATGACCTCTCTTCAATTGTGTGTTTGGAGGATTGAGATAACAGCATTATCACAGTGTCTATTTGTGATAAGCATGCACTGAACAGTAGACACCAGCCACGACCAATTATGAATATGAAAACCTATTCATCAAGCCCTATTGTCCTCCTCCGCCTGACACAGAACATCTCTTTTGGATCCCTGATGACTTCGTGGCTTGCTGATACAATGGGTTTAGCTGAGGACCAGGGTGGTAAAGTACGAGTTCCTCTCACTACTGTTTTAGCTTGAGTGTGTCTTTTATGTTTGATTTCTATAACATACACAACCACCAACATTCATAAACTAAACGTTGGACAAATCTATGCCAAAAAAATGATAATAACTGCTGCATATGATGAAAGTTCTCATTACGCAGTCTATCAAATGTGCAAATGTGCCCAGACAATCACACATTTCTTTTTATTAGCTACGTAAAATAGGCTAGAAACTTTGTGACATAGAATTATAAAACCCCTGGCTCAATAACCGTACAAAAGTTACTTAAAAGGTAGAATTTTAAAGTTCAAAGTTATTCTAAAGGCAGTTTCTGAAGACCTCTGTCCAAAATTGTTCTGAGCCAGAATTGAAAACGTGTTGGGGATATGTAGTTGGATAGTGAGCCAGAGTCTAACTAGACAAGCTGAATTTGACAGCTTGACATGAAAGAAAGGATTGAAACTCCAAAGTACGTGTTCAGAGGTAGGATGCAGCCAATCCGCAGATGGCTCTCCTCGTCCTCGTGTCGTCAACAGACAGAACTGAGGTGCCATAACTATGCTATTGTGTTCAACAGCATGTTAGTGCTCGAAATGTGGAAACAAAGAGAAGCTAATTACAGTGAAATCAAGGAAATGGAGCCAAGAGAGAACTGACCTAGTATAGGCTCTACTCTGAAAAAGTTATTTTCACTTGCAATGGCTGGGCCTAGATTTATTTAGTCAGTAAACAATGACTGGATTTTCATGATCTGTTTATAGCTTCGCTTTTAAGCAATCAAGGTCGAATCATTAAAGGTACAATATGCAACCTTAGTGGAGGGTCCCACACATGCTTGTCTCAGTTTATGTTCTTGCTTTTTCCTGGAATATTCTAAAGTATAGCATTAAACTTATTTATCATGCATTTATTCAATAAGAGATGTTTTGTTGTTCTAAAAATACATTTAAAAACATGCATTCTCACTGTAAGCGGTGTCACCTCCCCACAGATCTGACCTGTAACTTGACCAGGTGGTGGCAGCTGTTTGTCTCCTTGGAAATGTTACACTGCACTGTGGAACATTCCAGGTAAAAAAGCAATAACATAGTATTCATGGAGGCAAGCATGTGGTCAACCCCTTCCAGACAATGTACTTACTGTAGCATACTCCGAATGTAAAGGCTTGGGCACATTTACCATTGTGAAATTGGCTGCCTTGGTGGAGGTCTTTACTTTTTTATTGTCTATATTTTAATTTTATGACATCAATATTTTAGTCCAACTGAGTAAAATCTTTACTCCAGCTGTGTGGTTAGAAACAGCAACCAGAAACCCCCAGTAGGTCTTAGTTCACCAGAAACAGTTTTATCAACAAATAGAAATTGGCATTTTGTGATTTTGTGATAAAATCCCTAAAGAATATTTTATTTTGCTTCATCTGTATTCATGTTTCTCATATACCCACCACTCTGTTTCCTGACCTTCACTTCAGACCTACCAACTGGTTTATCCATAGAGATTTAATGGGGTATTGTTGAAAGTGGACATTTGTGCCACCTGACTTATTCGTATCGCAAAACCAGCATGAACGGCAGAAATTGGTTTTACCAAGACATAATGTTGATTTGCATCCAGCTTTTGTTTTTCGCTGTTGTGATGATGAGAACTGAGGAAGTAAAAATAATGAGACACAGTATGTTGTAAACAGTAAAATTGGTCAGTGTTGTTTTTTGCACTGAATGTGTGAAGCTGAACAGATCAATGATGACTAAATAATCCTACCAACAATTAAACATTTGTTCCTTTTACTGTTATGTAAGTACTGTACAGGGGTGCAGTTGGCTAACAGGAAATGAAGGTAGGTGACGACGTGGGGCCTTAAGACAAGGGGTCCCCGGAGATCAGCTTTGAACCAGTACATTTTACAGCAGTCGTAGATTGGCACTGCATAATTGACAGCCCAGCAGATTGCAGTTCCACCATCCATCACTTGTAGAGACTGGTGTAGTGAGACCAATTTCATATGCATACTGTGCTTACTCATGGTAACGAAACTGTATGATTTTTAGACTTATTTCTATCAAAAGCTGAGTTAGGAAAGCAGACGGGGGGGGGGGGGACAAAGGGACTACTACTTTGTCGACAGGCCACAAGACATGACAACATTCAAAACTGTCCATATTTAAAATTGACCAAGAGAGCAGGTCGGTTTTCAATAGAAGAATTTTCTCTTTAACTGTCAGATTCATAGGCTGTATAAAGAAGTGGACTAAGTGAGTGTGACTTCACCCATAGCGTTCAGCTCCAGTCAATGGAGCTCATCGAGGTGAGCAATTATAGGGGTGAATTCAGAGCTGAGTTCCATATCTGGAGTATCAATACCACGAGTATCATAGCAACCAGAGCCAATCCAGTGTGAGTGAGGTCGTTGACGGTAACACCCCTTCCCGCCTGCACCGCTGGTTTAGCAGGGAGCGGGCGCTTAGCAACACCGTCAATGAAACCTGTTGCTAACGCTGACGGGAGCAACCTCGGGGAAAGAAGGCAGCTGATTTGTCTCTTATTAATGTTCATATGATATAATACCAACAATAAAAAGACTAGGATGATGCAGGGGAGGTCAATGCAAAAATTTTAAGATCAGAATAACAAGCCTGGCAGCAGGAGTTATGGAGAGAGGGCAACAGTTTTTTCAGTAGAATCGAAGTCAAAGTTGATAGAGCCGGAAGTGTGCACGTGCTCACTTCCTATTTGGAATCGGAAAGTTGGGATTGTTATTACTCGTAGCATCCATTATCTCTTGCCCTGAGTGGCTTCTTTCACCTCTTTATAGGCCCATATAACTTCCAGATCAATACAAGTGTCATATAACTTTAATAATAATAATAATAATAATACATTTTATTTATAATGCACTCTTCACTCCATAGAATCTCAGAGTGCTACAATAAAACAAGAACTTCAATCCAATATTAACCTGAAGGAGCATGCCACCTGAAGATCTGAGGGTGCAGTTTGAAGATTGCAAAGTGATCAGGTCTTGCAGATACAGTGGCGCCTGACCAGTGATGCGTTTATGGGTCATATCTTCTGACTTTCAACGGTACATTTCGTTATAAATAAAAGTCATAAGATAATACAACAATGGAAATAATGTTTGACACAGTTACTGACTCATTTGATTTGTTAAACCTCTTTGTTGCCATAGAAACAACAGACAGACACATTACAGTCAGCTACACCCCTGCAAATTTTTCCAGCCAACATTTCCCACAATTCTCGACCGTAACTCTGATATAGCTTTTAAAATGGCATCTCAGCAGGCTTATTTTAACCGTACTGTTCCATTACGGAGCATTTCCACACAGAGGATGTATTATTTTGTATACAGTGGGCAGCCATTTGATGCTACCATTAAAGTCATCCCGGTTGCAGCCACAGTTCACATTAAGTTTTATGAATTTTGATGCTAATGCGCAAATTTGATGTCAGGCCTGGACAGATATGGGCTGCCGTCTGCACCCGGGGAAAATTGCGGAATGCCTTGACCTTTGACCCCTGTATAATATTCCATAAGGCTCAGATGTAGTTTCCACACAGTGCGGTGGGTCTCTTTCTTCATCATCACAGCCTCAGCACATATAAAGCAGTATTTATGCTGACCCAGGGGCCTCCTCAGAACGCAGCAGGTGAGCAGGAGTCAGGGAGGCACAGAACAAAGCAGACTTCTGTATCCCAATATGATGCCAGGGATTACAACACCTGGCTCGATCAAGAGCAACTGAAAAATGCAGCTTGTGAATACATTTTTAAAAATCAGATACTCTGCTGCAAAAAAATTTAATATTTTCTTTTTTTCAAGAACAGAGGTTTAAAATGCACACAGACAATGTTTTATGCACTGTAGAGGCTCTCTTGAGGCTCTCCCCAGAGACTTGAACAATTAAATATTTAAACTGTTTGTGTTTACCCCAGAAAACTATACTCCCACCACCGTTTACTCCAGTTAAATGTGACACAATGGTGCGCATTAGGCTCTCACTGAAAATGATCAATCCCTCTGCAGATTGGAGATGACGTCTCTTGAACTACTCCACTGATATTTATTGCAAAGTTTGGTAGTTTCGGCTGTTGTGTATCAGAGCAATGACCTTAAAGAACAAATATTGTGCTTGTGTCTGCTATATAGTTATAATCTACGACACCCCTGGATCATTATGTTATAATTTGAACATTTGAAATTGCTATATTGATTTAAAACGATTTAATAAAAGAAACAAGTCAGCTAACTTCTGCGTTGGAAAATTGCGGCGCCCAATGGGAGCTGACGTCGCCGTAAACCTCATCACAAAAAAAAAGTCGTGAAGTTGTTTGCACCTCGTACAGATGGCTGCATCTCGCACTAGCAAGCAGAGGATTTTTTTCATTTGTACCAAAATGACTATGCAACGCTGCCAAATCCTACGCATATCACTGATTAACAAAATAAGATTGGAGAACGAAGTAAGTACAGAGCAGGGGGCATATGCTGGTGCCGGTGAAAATGGGGGTTGTTTGGCAATAAGCGATTAAAGATTGCTCAAACATGCAAGAATCACTCCAAATACGACTTTGAGAGTGTAAATGAGCAGGGGAAACAACTATAACATGGTTAAAAACTCTGAAAAGTCAATTTTGCAGAATAGGTCTGCTTTAAACATCAAACAAGTGGTCTGTGTTAGAAGTTACAGCATGCCCTAGTACATATTGTTATTATTCTAAAAGCAGTTCTTTGGGTACAAATGAGGCCACTGTCTGCATCTAATTATACTTAACCCTTGATTGGACAACAACATAATGCACTACACCAACACACTCCTGGTACAGTTACTCTTTCATTTGGAGGTATTCAGCACACAGTTACTTTCCTCAAATCAAAAGAATACATTTTAGTACTTCACACAATCACGATTTAGGCTTCAAACTGCACATAATCAATGAGAAAAATAGAAACCCCAGCTCTTGTGCTGAATGCATATGTGACTTTTCCTTTTCCAGTTAGTGATAAGAAATGCATAACAAACGGTGAAACAAACATTAAAGGTCCTATATCACGCAAAATTGACTCTTGTGAGCTTTTAGCCATGTTAGACCGTTGTTACCTCATAAAAAAATACTTACAGTTGTGTTTTGTTTCATTCACATATGTTTGACTAATCCTTTATTATTAGTCTGTCTACATCTCCAAAGCTCAAAATGCTCTGTTCCACCTTGATGTCATGAAGTGGTAGTTTTCAAGTTAATATCTGCTTTTTTACTTTTTGTGGAGATTGGCAATTCCAGGGCTGAAATCATCCAAATGAATCTAATGACAGTGTATGGAATTTAAAAACACAGTGGTGTACTTCCTGTATTATTGTATTTTTTTCTGTGTGAGAGAAGAAACCTTTTTTCCCTAATATTCCCTAAATATGCAACAAAACACAAACAAACAATATTTTAACATAGATCAGAAAATAGTAATATGTGCCCTTTAACCTGTTTTTAATGTTGTGCCATTTAATCTACTTTAAATGCAACTCCCCATGAAAGTATTCTAAGTACTGTATTCTCAGAATATAGTACTCTGATTCGACCATGTGTCAGATTATGTTACACAATACATTTTGTTATCACTGATAACAAAAAAACGCACTGTAATGTACTCATATTTAGTTCTGAGGTCCATGTGTTGACCTGTGTTATTTTAGGCCAGAGCACATTCAGGTTAAACCCTTTACACTGTGTTAGCGGTTCACCTTATCTACAGCCCAGTGTCTCTTGTCTCTCTTTCTCCTCCAGTCCTCACCTGTTTGTGCCTGAGTGTGTGTCTGTGTGTGTATTTATGTCATGTGTTTGTTGGCTTGGCTGTGCCCCAACAGAACCTCAGCCAAACATGCACAGCTGCTGCCCCTGTCCTCTGTGGGCACATTCTGCCACCGACACACACTCTCGCAATTTATTTTGATTTCATTACACTGTTTATCATGTGGCGTATATGGGGAAGAGCGGGGCATCTCTCTCTGCCATTATGAGCTCTTAGATGAGTTCATCACATCAGGGCTAATGACTTTGAGGGCCCCGGTTTGGTTGGCTTGTGGTTCGCTGACAGCAGTGGAAAGCCGGGGAGAGTGGAGCGGCCTTGTCAGAACTCATATACTACTATTTGTAGAGCTAATCGATGTGAAGTGGATCAATAATTTATTTGAACTTATTTCAAAATGCCTGACACTTGTCAACAGTGAAATATATCACTTTCTCTCATTTATATTGTCTGATGCATTAACATTTATATAGTACGTGACCAGCTTTATGTAATCAACTTTTCTCAATCATAAAGTAAAGTTAATGTGGCATAAACAGACAGATAAAAAGGCATGTTTACTCTTTTGGAGAGTAGATTGACTTGAAATGCTTTAAGAATCACAATTATTAATTAGACAAAGAAATGACATTCCTTCCTCCGACGCATCTCCCCCGCAGCAGCACAGAACATCAGCCGGTGCTTTCCAAACAGGAAGTGAGCATAAGCGTGCTTCCGGCTCCATCTACTCTGGCTCCAATTCACTTTCTATTGAAAAACTGCCACTCCTCTCTCCGCAACTGCTGCTGTCAGACTCATCCTTTTGGTCTTAAAAAGTTTATATTAACCCCCTCTATATGGTCCTGGTATTTCTGTTTCACTATTTGTCCATAAAACAACATATGAACATTAATACCAGCCAAATCAGGTGCCTTCTTTCCCTGAGATCACTCCTGCTAGCCTTAGCAACAGGTTTAATTGACAGTGTTACTAAGCACCTGGCCCCTGCTAAACCAGCAGTGTGGGCGGGAAGGGGCATTACCTTCACCAACCTTACTCCGGATTGGCTCTTTTGTTGCTATGATACTGTCGAAATTTCGAATATGGAAATTACCTCTATTTTGCCCCTGTAACTGCTAGCCCCAATGAGCTTCATTTGACTGAAGCTGAATGCTATGGGTGACACACTCCCTTAGTCCACTTGTTCATACAGTCTATGGCCTCACATCCTCTTCATCCTCTTCATCTGTATTTACTTATTTATTTCTGTTTCATCACATAAGTGACATTGCTGGACTCTAAACCCCAGAGTGTTTCAATGTTCAATGTTCAACTTTCTACAATTTCAATACACAATGGTTGGTCCGTAATTGGAATGCATTCATTACCCCCTGTCATTTTAGATCAGTTTTAATTTCTGTTTATATTTCAAGGAGAAGAGCGCATTTCCTTGAGTTTGGCTTTCATGGATTCATAGTCCATGTCTGAATACTGTTGAAGAAAATCTTTCATAAACATCGGATTGCTATTTTTTACCACCAACAAGGTTATATTTTCACTGGCCTTGCAATGTTCCTCCTGACATATAATTCAACACAACTTTCTTTTATGAGATAGAATTGCTACTGAATGCATTTATAGGTGCTGTATATTTGCCATAAAGGAAATTATTTTTGCCTGTGACCAAAATATATGGCTGTGCAGTATTCTCTAGTGCGATCCAGAACAGGCAGTTTTGTATCGAAGTACATTTGAATGAGAGGCTTTAAAGTATATAATAATACTAACTAAACATCAGTGATGGAAGCGACGGTTGCCCACAGATGAATGCTGTTGTTGTGTCCTTGGGCAAGACACTTAACCCCCCCTTACCCTTAGCGTCTGTGTACAGTGGTGTATGAATGTGTGTGAATGGGTGAGTGGTTCTTTGATGTAAAGCACTTTGAGTGCCGTGAACGTGGAAAAGCGCTGTATAAAAATGGGACCTTTTACTATGTTACTTAAGTAAAAGTACAAAGAAATACTCAAGTAAAAGTAAAAGTATCACATGAAAAAAATCTACTTAAGTAAAAGTATCTGTTTAAAAATGGACTTAAAGAGTAAGAAGTAAAAGTTTTTCACAAAGATTCTGAGATCTAATAAAGCTTCAAATGTAGTGATTGTTTTTTGTCCCGGTCGTGGAACACTGGACCAGCTCTATACTCTCCATCGGATGCTCGAGGTTTGACCAACCAGTCCACATGTGTTTTGTGGATCTGGAGAAGGCATTCGACCGTGTCCCTCGTGGTGTCCTTTAAGGGTTGTTCCGGGAGTATAGGGTCCGGTCTTTGCTCAGGGCTGTCTGGTCCCTGTATGACCGGAGCAGGAGCTGTGTTCGCATTGTTGGCAGTAAGTCAGACCAGGGCTGCCCTTTGACACCAGTTCTGTTCATTATATTTATGGACAGAATTTCTAGGCGCAGTCAGGAGCCAGAGGGGGTCTGGTTTGGGAACCACAGGATCTTATCTCTGCTGTTGATGTTGTCCTGATGGCTTCTTCGAGCCAGGACCTGCAGCAGGCACTAGGTTTGCAGCTGGGATGAGAATGAGCTCCTCCAAATCCGAGGCCATGGCTCTCGACTGGAAAAAGGTGGTTTGCTCTCTCCGGGTGGGTGGTGAGTCTCTGCCTCAAGTGGAGGAGTTCAAGTATCTTGGGGTCTTGTTCACGAGTGAGGGAAGGATGGAGTGTGAGATTGACAGTTGGATCGGTGCAGCGTCTGCAGTGATGCGGTCACTGTATTGGACTGTTGCGGTCAAGAAGGAGCTGAGCCCAAAGGCAAAGCTCTCGATTTACCGGTCAATCTACGTTCCTACCTTCACCTATGGTCATGAGCTCTGGGTAATGACCGAGGATAAGGTCGTGGATACAAGCGGCCGAAATGGGTTTCCTCTGCAGAGTGGCTGGGCGCACCCTTAGGGATAGGATGAGGAGCTCGGTCACGCGAGAGGAGCTCGGAGTAGAGCCGCTGCTTCTACACGTCGAGAGGAGCCAGCTGAGGTGGCTCAGGCATCTGCTCAGGATGCCTCCTGAACTTCTCCCTAGGTAGGTGTTCAAGGCATATCCCACTGGGAGGAGACCCCGGGAAAGACCTAGGACACACTAAAGGGACTATGTCTCTCGGCTGGCCTGGGAACGCCTTGGGGTCCCACCGGAGGAGCTGGAGGACGTGTCTGGGGTGAAGGAAGTCTCGGAGTCTCTGCTTAGACTGCTGCCCCCACAACCCCGGATAAGCGGAAGAAAACTGATGGATAGATGGCATTTTTATTTTCATAAGCTCAAACTTCAAATGTGTTAAAAAATAAACCCCCAGCCTTTTCAGCAGGTCTGAAGCCATAATACGAAAACTTTTACTTTTCAGTCCATTTTAAAAAAGTAGTGGAGTAGGAAGTAAAGATACCTTCTCTCAAATGTAGTAATGTAAAAGTAAAAAGTATCCTCTTATTTATACTACAATTTACATTTAAACACACTGCTAAATATGAGCAGCCTTGCTATGTCAGCTACGTTTTGAAAGCTTTTTCTTTTGCTACAAAAATGATGCTATTTATATTTAAAAATAGCAACAACCTTTGGTGAAAATTGCTTTAATTTAAAATGTAAATTTTAATTTAAGTCATTTTGTCTTGGTTGGATTTAATTCAAAATCCAATGTAGAATATTTCACTGGTTTCAGAATATTTATGACTCATGATAAACTTGTAATAAGAATTCTTGCCTTGACATAAGAATGTGTTAATGACCAATGTCAGAAATATCTCAGATATTCTAAATTCACTGAGGAAAATAAATAATGACTCTAAAAATACTTAAAAATAATACTAAAAGCAAGACAGAGCATTTGACAACTGGGTCTGTAATTGCTGATCCCTAAATCCTTATTGGCAAACTCAGATATGTCCTAGCCTGGAGTCATCCAAGGGATCGGTGTCAGTGCTCTTAAGTGGGCAGGTCACTTTGACACATTTTATCTCGGGCACTTGATTGCACTATCCAAAGCAATCCCCATGGAAATAATCTGGGATTATCCTGTTGCTCTGCTTATCCTCCCCACATCTAGATTTTGCCCAGACTTGACCAAACCATCGCCACAGAAGGCCTGGTCTCCTGCAGGCTGTCATCTGTGAAGGGGGAGGAGGGGCACATTTGAAAAGTGAGTGAAATCTCCGAAGACCACACTATGCTCCTGATGAGTTTCCTGTCTCTATGACCAGAGGCAACGGCCAGTGGAAGCACACCGCTCGCTCCGTGACATGTCATTATATCCATGCGAGAGAGCTCCGAGGGTTGTCATGACTACACCAGGGAGATACATGCAATCCATGACGCATTCTGCTTATAACCAAAACAATCAAATATCTGCATAACTGCTCATGTGGGGTTGGCGGTTGAGATGCTTAAGTAACCTTAGAAGAGATTTATTAGCGACTTTGTAATACAGCACATATATAAACTAATCTCTTGTAAAACTCTGTATTTCTGTAAATTGTGGAGATTTAGTTGAAAAAGTAAACAATTAAAAAGCCCATTGCTGCAAACACATATAGTTCTATGCAATTTAACAGCCTTATACTGCATTCATATTTCTGCATTTAATTTACAAAAAGACAAACACATATTGAGAATAACTAGTACGGTTGCATGTTTTTGGGGTTTGTCCCAGTGTCTGCCCTTCATCTCAAGGAATTAGTCTCCCCCTTTAAGGCCCATAGTTAAAGAGCCTATCATAACGAAAAACGGTAAATAAATGTATTGAATGACTCAGTTAAAGCAGACTTAATCTGCAGAATTGACTTTTTAGAGCTTTTAACCATGTTATAGTTGTTTCCCCTCACCATTTACTCACCCGAAGTTGTTTTTGGAGTGATTCGTATTTGAGCAATCTTCAATCGCCTATTTTCAAGACGCCATATGGCCAATCAAGTCCCGTTTTCACCAACACCAGCATACGCCCACTGCTCTGTACTTACTTTGTTCTTCAATTTTATTTTCTTAAACGGTAATATGTGCAGAATTTAGCAGTGCTGCGTAGTCATTTTGGTACAAATGAAAAAAAAACTTAGAGTGATCTGCAACTATTCATCAGAGGTGCCATCCCTTAAGTTGTTTTAGATGAATATTGTGATTTAACATGTCCAAATTATAACTTTAGGATCCACGGCTGTCATAGATTATAGCTGTATAGTAGACACAAGCACAATAGGTCTTCTTTAAGGTACCATAGGGAAATTTGTCCTCCGCGTTTGACCTGTCCTTCACCTACTTCATTACATCCAATAACATTCTTGACTATAGCCTATTGAAAACCTAGCCTCAAGTGTCAACACCAGCAATTTCCAAACATGTCTGGCCCTCACAGTAACACAACAGAGTGATATCAGTGAGCACAGATGGATTGTGGGTAGGCGGGGGTCCTGATTACGCTCACCAGCATGTCTGCTCCTGGTGCCTTTATATGCCCTGATGCCCTGTCACTTGTCTGGGTCTGATTCAACAGCATGCGTCATCCCCTCCATGCTCTCACTGTCTGTCCAGCTCATCCCTACTGTTTCTATGTATATCTGACCTGCCCTGGCACTGTCACGGACATCGTATTTGCGAGCCATCTCTCACAACAACACCACTCTTTACCTTTTACGCTCACACCACAGGAATTGGACTTTCTGTCTAGACTTATGTGTCCTGGAGCACGGTCTGTAGCCAGTGGTCATTCTAAAGTAGCCCTACTGTTATGTCAAAATTATATAAGCAGAATGACCGCCAAGTAAAATGTTGGTAGAGTGTTTGTCCACTGATCGCGCAGGTCGGCAGTTCGAATCCCTCTGTCAACATAAATATCACTGGAAAAGCGGTCAGATGCACTGGCCCACAGGTTGGCATTGAGATTCCAGCTCCGACAGATGAATTCTGCTGTGATGAATGCTGTTGTGGTGTCCTTGGGCAAGACCTCACCCCCAGTGTCTGGGTACATTGGTGTATGAATGTGTGTGTGAATGGCTGAGAGGTTCCTTGATGTAAAGCACTTCTGAGTGCCTTGAAGGTGGAAAAGCACTATATAAAAATGTGACCATGTATCATTTACCATGACTACCTCAAACGCTTAAGGGGCTAAACTGAAGGTAACCGTTATTTTTTGTTATCAATAGAGAGTTTTAAAACAGTATGAAAACATACATTATATATAGGCAGGTACATGAAAGAAGTACACAGTGAAGTACACATTAAAAAGGTACATCTAATGGAAAAGTGCAGTTCAAGAACATATATTTCAAAGCTTGCTATTGTGAGAGCTCGGTAAAAGTATGGTATGGAACACAGAAACAGCTGGATACATTCTAAAGATAAATTCGCCATTCACCCTTTTATTTTCATCTTTCCACCAAAGATGAGAAGGGGTATTCTTCAGCTATAATCAAGTCGTACTGACTGAAATGGGTGCATTCTTTTTACATCTATGCAGGGACTGAGGACACCAAATGGTAATGTTACAGAACAATGGTTCATGAATCTCTACCAAAGAACAAAAAGAAGAATAAAAGATAACATTTTTCGATTGTTTAAAGACACAGTTTCACGTATCGCCATGGAGAATGTTCCCAAGTATAGTTTTAACTTTCTATTTCCGTAGAATTATGTAGTGCCATCTCCAAAAAGTTACATAGTTTTTTGCCTTTAAACTTTCCACCAAATATAAAGTTTGGACTTCTGTTTACCAGGCATTTTGGTCATGTTTTTATTTTTCAAGTTGTGAAAATGTACTAAAAATAAGCCAAAGTAGAGTGACGTGTCAGGGTGGGCTCTTCAGACCCCACACACAAGTGAAGAAGCCTAGAAGACCGAGAAACCACATTTCCTCTGTGCCTTAGTGAATTACCTGAGTATGAGTTTCCTCTCTACACACATGCATTCTGGATCCAGGCCTGGGTAGATGTAGGCTGTAGCCCTGAGCCATCCATAAGCAGCCCATTTCTCTGTTTTTCCCCCATGCTTCCCCTACTTTCCTGTCCCCACCCTCCATCATGCACACTACTCCCCAATCCAAGTCTCCAAGGCACGCTGCACCTGTCCCTGCACCAAAAATACCTCGGGATGCCAGCGATCCCGACAATCTGTCACCTCCAGGGCCTCGCTGACATTTTTAATCAGAAAGTGATAGAATTACAGTTATATAGATGGCATTTACGCCTTTGGTAAAATATATACGCCCTCACTGAAGGCTGGCCTAAAAGTATGGTTTGAGGGGATCCTTGTTTTTAAGTGCAGTACACCATTTTGTGGGCAAGTTACAACAAATACATGTTTTGTTCCTCTTTGTCTCTATGTGGTCCACTGAGGCTAGCACAGCTCTCTGCTTATCACAAAAGTACAGTGCATCAAAGCCCAAATGTGATGGAGTCCAATTATAAGGGCTGGTGGGATTAAGAGCCAATATGTAAAACACATTTTAGCATTCCAACATGTCTAAGCTTTCTTAGTCTCACACCAAGGAGTACAACCAAAGCAAATAAAGTCGGGCTGGTAATAAGTAATAGTGTGAAAGCAAATCATAGTGATTACAGCAGCCTTTCAAACTATGCTATTTTACAATTACACCTTCATTATTCCTCGTCCTTAGTGGTGGTCAGGTTAAAACATATTTTGCTACAGAAGTTAGATTTTAATGTTTATTTCAAATACTTGGCAGAAAGATAACACATAAAGGTCAACAAACACATCAAAACTTTTATGGAGAAAATCTATTTGCCACGTAAGTATATAAATTATTGAGGAAAGTGAAGGGCTGTGGAGAACAACAATTTGGAGGAAATTCTTCCAAATCTTGAGCAAAAACTATCCAGTGAAGATCTCCACTGATAAAGAGTTGTCAGCACTTTACATAATGTTTACCTTCTCCAAAGGTTAGTTGCGTCCCATTGGCACTTTGAGAATTTGTGCTGAAGGCTGTTGGGCGCTCTCTATAAAATATTCCTTTGTATCATGGGATAGTGATGCCTCAGGACAAACAACAAAGCCTCTCCTGAGCAGGATATTTGAAACAAAGTGAGGACTGTATTTTGTTTTCGACATCAGCAGCCTAATGGATAATTAATGCAGGAACGAGGCGGAAGAATGTCCTATAGTCAGTGTAAAGCCCCGCTGAGGAGAGAGCCACACAGACAGATGTTACCCCCAGGCCAGTGCTTCACCATCACACCTCCTCTTCCTCACATGCACACGGACAATGGAAACAGAATTATGAAATCAGCTGCAGATCTGTGCACATTCATTAATGCAGCACAGGGCTGCTGCAGCACAGGTGAACAGGCCAAGTAATCAAATGAGAGGTTCACAAATCCTGCGCCCCAGCAGGGAGATAAGCTGCTCCTCAGCCCAACTTACCGTGCTGTAATTAAGGGCTATGGAGTGCCTCTCATCTCTCCACCTTCTATTGCTCTTTGTCAGGGCCAGCCTATATAGTTGGCAGAAGCTGTGTCCCATTTCTTAGATAAAAAATGCCTGGGCAAGGGACTTGCTGCCATGTTCTCTATGGCTGAATAATGGTGTGATGCCCTTGGTCTGCAGCCCCCGGGGGATTCTGTTTCAACAGTAACCTGCCAGAGTAAAGGTTGTGGCAGTAATTAAAACCAAATATTTAAGAATTGGCCAGTGGTCATGGCTGAATTTTCAGATCAATGCAGGCCAAGCCCAAGAGCGTGCTGGCTGCCTGCGCCTGTGTGCAGCCCACAGAGAAAGTCAAACAGATTGAGTCAGCTGCACTGCTGGCGAACTCACTGAGCTGCCAGGATGCAGGCCTGGGACCTCTTGTTTCAAAGCTTCACAGATCTTCCATTGTTTACAATAAGGAGCTCAGAGGCCTCCGAAGTCTTGATGCTGAAATGAAGAAACTAAAAAAAGTTATCATTTACATGATACAAGTCATGAAGAGCTAAGCACTCCAACTTGCCCCCAGCAGCATGCGCACTATTATCATTTGAAGAGCCCTCTTATTATACACTACTTCAATTTATTCATGGTTTTAGCACAAATCAGATGCAAAATGTTTTCTTGGGCCCTGGAGATAGCTGGAGAGCAGTTGCATAAATATCCATGATGATGCCATTAGGGTCATCCAACCGAAGTTTTTAGAAATGCTCCATATAAGACTTATGTTTTAAGGAGTGTTGAATGCTTGTTTTCTCAGATTCTCTTAAACCAAACAATCTTTTATAGAATTCACTTTTTTCTTTGATTTGTGTTATCTTTGGGTTGTCAAAAGTAACCAATGGGATCCAAGAACAGTGTAATACTTTCAATATCCCTGTAATTACTCCACACAAATGTTGGATGGAGAACCTCTATAATAGTCTTATTTGTGAGGTGGTGGTGATAATTACATCCTTGTATTGTTCTTGTATTGTGATGAATAATAACATGTGATTAAGGTATAAGGACTTTTGAGTTCACTGAGTCAAGAGGCTTTTGTATGTGCTTCTTGATTTGTCGAACATGATTGAGAAACAGCTGCCAGCACAGTGCAGGCTTCAGCTGGAGGCAGCAGTGGGCTGGCAGATAACATGTTCTGAGGATCTCCACTTCCTCCCCGACAGAGCTCCACTACGCCCCCTCTGGTGAAGACAAGGCCTTTCTTCAATCATTCAAGCCCCATGCATTCACAAATCTCCACACTCGTAAACCAACCATGCACACACTGAAAGTACTTTTTGATTTGATTCTCTTTTTGATTGTCAGAGCTGTGGAGCAGTACACACTGAGAACAAGAAAGCCCTCAGCTGAGCTGTCTTAGAATGCTTTTCTTAGAAATATTTTCGGAAACCAGAAATTGGGATGCTCAGTGTGAAGTGGACAGTAGAACAGTACAAAAAACATAATCTCTTCAATCGATCTTCCATTTTGCAGGCCTCCTATGTCTGAGTAATCAATGGGCATTTCTGAGGGTTTGCCATTGTTAGCTCATTGTCAGTCTGGTGGGGCAGGCTGCCACTACAGTAATGTGGCAAGTTGTTTGCATCCAGATGTGCAACACCAACTTGTCAAATATGTGCTGATATTTCTGCCATGAACTTTATTTTAATAACAGTTGTCCAACACCCATTGTCTTGACCTTGTTAGCATTGAAACTGACAACACCTTATCATTAGGACTGATTTTCCCTAAAACACCTGAAGAAAACGTCCCCCTTCTAAAAGTGAAGCTGTTTCTAAACCCTTTGGAGTATAAATGGCTGGGTTTGTAAGTGGACAATCACATCAGGGACAATCAGGGACAATCAAACTTCAAATCCTGACTCTTGTTGGTGCATATAAGGAGTAAAGCTACTTCTGCGACACACTGACAGACAGTAGATTGGGCATTTGTTGGGTCTTAACAAATCCCATTTCAAAACTGAAGCAGAAATCACACAAAAAAAATAGATTTAGGGACTTTTAATTAAGCAAAGAAAGTCGAGGTAGAATGCCCATTATAGACCTAGTAAAATGTTGTGAATTTTAGGATTATTTAGGATTTTTATTTATCTTTATATATATAGACTCGTTTTCATGAGTGCCCCGTTTCAATACAGAAACATACAAACAAAAGAAATAAACACACAAGGCCATTTAAAACAGGTGCAGGTGCAGATTATTAAAGTACATTTGTGGCACCAAAGTATTCAGTTTTGCATGTCCTTGAAATATATTCAATTTTTGAGGGGCAAAATAACCAAAAGCAGTTTTTCCCATTTCAGTTCCGGTCATGAGCTCTTGTATTAAAAGTTCCCATATCAATGTTCAACAAGCAAATGAGATGTGGCAGTCTCGTGGATGGTGGATTTGACTGAAAATAAGCAGGTAACAGCTTTATACCTTTATCTTTTACATGCCCAGGAACGTGATAGTTTTGGAATAAATGAAGAAAAAATTGCACAGTGGAATTAGACTCTTAGACTGTAATTCACAAGTTATATTTACAGAGCATATTGTGCAGAAGTCCTGGCCCATAATATGACTGTTGTTTTCTCGGTCCATCCTCAAGGACAAGATATTCACGCCTTTTGCGGATAGTCATTGACTCCATTTCAGAGTATGCAAAATTTGTTTTCAAGGCTAACCCAAACGTCTCTAATAGCTCCTCTGCAATTCAAGTTCTTTTCCCGAGACACAGAGATCATTCATGGGTTTCAGCTTCCTGTTACATGCAACATTTTGACTGACTTTTACGAATTCCGAAGATAAAATATTTTACTTTAAATTGTTAATCGCTATGGCAACGGTCCTATTTCTCATCATCCTGGAAAGAGTAGGTGACAGCGAGCCCATCAAGCGGAAACAGAGGCATGATGGTGCAGCGCCAAGAAGCATTCGTCAAGTCTTCAGAAGGACAGGACTCTCACTGGATAATGTGAGTTAAGCCATAATTACAGCATTAGGCAGACATTAACTATTATCACATCACTACAGTGCGATCGCTGTGGAGTCATTTTAAGAAACTGGAGTAGTAGTTAATGTGTCACTTCTGAACTTAGAAATATCCTTCATATTAATAATGGTGTGTCATTTCACTGATATTACAGCTTAACTAATCAGTGACCAAATAACTATTGCAATCAGTCACCCAAATCCTGACTAAAGAAACATTTACTTCTTTTACATCATAAAAAATAATAATAATGTGAAAAAAACAAAAAGTTATCAAACAGTACAACACAAACTTACTTCAAACCAAGGCTACTTTTAATGTATGCACCAAGAATCTATGCCAAGGCAGTATGCAAATAGCTGTACCACATACAGGTCAATACTTTAAGAATCAAGGTGAAATGTCCAAAATCGATATTGTTGCAGTCTATTAACCTCCTAAAAAAGAGGATTTGTTTTAAAATAATTCATTCAAAGCAACACCACGTAACTTTATGGTGGCGGCACGTTATTGCCGGGACTCCAGGGAAATAATAGAGACATTCTGGAAGTGGAATTTAGTTTTTCAAGGTTTTTAGTGCAATAAAATATCCATGATGAAAATATATGCCTTTATTTTAGTCTGTGTTTGGGTTAAAAGTTAGATGGTGGGTTTAAACATATTTTATCTCCATTTAACAGTTTTTGTCATTTCACTTTTTTCATTTTTCACAGTTTATTCAGAGGCACGTTAACCATTTTCAGACAGACAAACCGATCAGAGCAAAAACCTTGAGGACGGTTACAACAAAAAACTAGGAGTGCCAGGTGCGCTTCTGTCTGAATGCTAAAGTTCAGTGTTGAAAGTTTGTATGTTTCACTGAATGCCCCACTAATCACATGTGTAATCAGATTCAGAACCGCTAATTACAAACTCTGAAAAGGTGCGCTGGTCAGGTCAGGGCTGTTGTGTTGGCTAACAGTGCTGCGGTGTAAGAGCTAAAGGAGTCCGGTGATGGTCGGAACGTGCCCAGAGCCCAGAGTCATGCCTGGTTGAATATGAAGAACTACTGTGTCCGATTTTGCTCTCATTTCTCATTGCTAACTTTTGATTGTAGCTATTGTAGTTTTATAGTTGCTTATTTATAACTCTGTCTGGGATTAGTAGTACAAAAGAGGGTTAGTTCAATGCGGGGTAGACTGTTTCAGGGTTAGCACAAGACACTTTACACCTTGTAGGCGCCAAACACACGCACTTTTAGCATCTAATACTCAACGTGCTTTAATCCAGTTACACCTAAGCACTTTACGCTGTGAGCTACAGCACTTAAAACTGCATTTTCCACAGTACAAGCACTTTGGTCGATTGTAATATAGGATTTAACTTGTTATTTTGGTTTGATTAACATTTGGTTTTGCATTACTAATTTTGGTTTTATATACTTTAGTAAGATTCAGTTAAATTCTATATTTCAGCACTGATTTTTTGTGTTGTGAGATGATTGAATTTTTGTGCGTGAAACCTTAAAATTCACATTCCATAAATAAAAAGAGCCTTTCAACATGACGGACTTGTTTGGTCAGATTTGCCTGTGTTGTTTAAATTAAAAGGACCTTAACTTCTCTCTGGGTACGTCTCCTGGTGTTTGCTGTGCAGTATCTGGCAGACAAGGCAATAATGGTTTAATTGGCTTTTACTTTGGTAGTGCTGTGCAATTGTTAAGGGACCTGGCTGAACCTGGAGTTGTGAGATGACCACAGTACTGAGCAATGGAGGATGGACTGCAGCAAAGGTAGCTCGTGTCCCGGTGTAGCCGCTGTCTGTTCCCATGTGATTCTGAACAGCAACGCCATGTCGATCACGTAGGTCCCATAAAAGGAATAATCGGTGGGATAGAGAAAAGCTGGTTCTTGAGGGACTGAGTTTGACTAAAATGAAGACATGGTGGTTACTGTCTTTGGGAAATAAGGGACAGATGAAGAAGTGGATGTGATAAGGGACAGACTCTCTGGAGACTCTGGTGGGTTTGGCTTTATAAAGTATGCCCACGTGGAATGTCCCAAGGCTACGCTGGACGGTGTGGCTGTAGATGGCCATGTGATCTGTGACGAAGAAGTAGGAAGGAGAAATGGCCACTCTAGAGGATGTGTTTCTTTGAAGATGTCTGCTGGGAGTAGCTTTGCTCCCATGACCTTTGACTGAATAAAACACTAATTGAAACATTCTCAAAATCAACCATTGCATTATGTGTTTTTGGAGCATAAGTCTGACACTATTATCATAAAATCTAGTTCACCATTATAAATGCAGCGCTGTTAATGAGTTTGATTATAGATCTTAAACAGCTGACCTAGATGAGAAAATAATATCCACAACATTTCCCTTAGGACACTTGAAAAACTACGTTCAGGAATAACACACAAGGCATTGACAGAACAGTTATTTATATTTATATATATATATATATATATATATATATATATATATATATATATATATATCAGTGCTTTTGCATGTTTCTTTGGTGGAGTAAGTTTACATATTGTGAAAGACAAATAAAGCTTCAGTTACAGTGACCTGTACGAACAGCTGGGAACAGTCTACGAGCGTTTCTCTGCTCACTTCGGCCGTACAAAAACAGTGTTTGTGGAACTTTCTTAAGTTTGTAGGCAGGTCGATGCTGTTGTCCACTCCAGAAAAGCCTTCGTTCCTACCTTAAGTGTTCCTCAAGGATGCTGTAAGTTGCTATTGTTGATCTTTTAAGTTGGTCTTGAATCAAATTAATCTCTTCTTACACAATGCCTACCACCACTTATGATGTTGATTCTGTTTATGCAGAAGCTTGAGCCGTAAGGTGCATAAAGCCATCGGAAAATTACAACCTCTTCACTAAACAGAATCCACTCCACAAAAATATGCCAAAGGCTGTAAGATCTTTAAAAGAACAACTTGACAGCACCTTGAGTTGTACATAGAGTGAACATCATACGATAAAACATGTCAGTAGGTTTGCCGGTGGCGATTCCAGCTCCCACAAATAAATGCTGTTGCTGTGTCCTTCGGCAAGACACTTCACACCCACCTCGCACCTACTGTCTGTGTACAATGGTGTATAAATATGTGTGTGAATGGGTGAGTGGTTCCTTGATGTAAAGCTCATTGCGTGCCTTGAAGTTGGAAAAGCACTTTATAAAAATGTGACCATTTACCATGAGCACAGAGACTTGAAAATAATATAAAAACTCCACCACCATCGCATGACTTTGTTTTCGTCTTAAATTGTTATTGAGAATATAAAGGCAGCCGTGAAAATGTCTTAAGAAAACTGTAAGAAACATTGCCCCCTCCACGAATGTCTACGAGCTCCAGAGTTCATACAACTTGAAAGTTCTGTAAGAGCAAAACATTCACACGGTTCACTGTGACCGTAGCTTTTTCAGAAGAGATTCCCAAATTGAAGAGAACATATCGTTAGTTGGGGATCGAATAAGGGGCATGAGAAATTTCAGTTTGCTCAACCGCCAAAGCTATTACCTCTACCGCTTGCATTTCAATCTTTTTAAATGCTGGATACTTCACTGTTGTTATTTCCACTGCAAATACACCAATAAAAAAAAAACACACACCCAGAAAAAAGTTTACCAAGGGACGGCTGAAATGGCGCAAAGGGAAGAGGAGATACACTGCCAGCTGTCTGTGGATACTAAAGGGAGAATAAACAACATGTGGATATGCGTCTGAGAGAGTTTATCTCCAGCTTATGCCATGCATGAATAGCAATATGGAAACAGCACAAATTGAAAAATGTCACTGACAGGCGACAGGCAGTGCAACAGGCTAATAGCTTACATTTGAATAAAAGGCTCCAAAATGGCATTCTCTCAGACAGCAGCTTTATGTATTGCTGAACAGCATTTCACAGTGGGTAATTTCCATAAATCAGGAAGAAGTCTATAATTTAATTTGATGGCTTCTTATGGGGTTAACAGCAAGTAGCAGTTAGATTCCACTTGAATCACACCCAAATCAAAATCTATACCAACCTATAGAAGACCATAATATGTGGTCTGTTTTATACATATAGGGCTATTTCTCTACTCATGCATTTTTATTATTAATAGGCTTGGGCAGTTACTGAATAGGGCACGGTAAGGTGATATTTACATTCAAGTTTTTATAAATGTATTTCACTTATAAAACTGTACACTTGAATAATCTCATTGTTCAATTAAGTTTTATTTATATAGCACATTTAAAATACAAGTTATGCTGCCCAAAGTGCTATACATTTATACATTTTATTCATAAAATACGACACATAGGCAATAAAACAATAAAACACCAAGATTATGTTTTATATTTTAGTGCCTCCAAAACATTACGATTGCAGGTGCAGTGTATTGCGTTATGTTAATGTGGCTGTGTTGTGATACTTGGCAACACTCTTTTCGCTATTTTTTACGGAGGCAGTTTCTTGCATTTTACATTTTACTTCAGCTGTCAATTATAATACTACAAAGTGCATATGTTTACGTTACTCACATACACATTTTTCCACTTGTGAATATGTAGACTTACTATTTAAAGCCAACGTCTTCTCTATAGCATTTGGCACTATCCTTTCCAATTATTTTATTTTATGTCCTAGTAACTCTATGGCAGTCTTTACCACTGGGAAATAAACAGTAATGTAACATTTTCCATACAAAGCATTTCATCATCTTCCTAAGCACTGCCATTAGCATCAGCTGTTCCTTTCATCCTATCCGTGGGGGTGCGGTGTGCATGCGGCAGCGCAGTTCTCGGGGCATAGCTGAAGTAGTCCACAAACAAGTGCGAATCAGAGGCTATCAGCGGGAGGCTATGCTATTGGCTGATGGCACATTTACCTGGTCATTGCAGAGACCTTGTACAGTCCAATAGGCCAACATTCCATGCACCAAAACATCCCAAATTGTCGGCTTTTGCACTTTTTGTACGTCCATTCTTCTGATCAAATTGTGTTGAATGTTGAAAGGCAGGGGTGAGGCTTTATGAGTGCAGAAGAGGCGTTTGAATAGAAGAGCATGCCAGGAGTGTTTTGTGATGTATTCAGGGACAAAAAAAATCATACAGCTCTCCAGCCAGTGCAACCTCGGCAAATTGGTGTCCTGTCGATCTTTTTTGGACAGATAATACAACCTGGTGTGAAGGACAAGAATGGTCCTCCTGTTGTGGTTTCTCAAACAGCGGTGTGCAACCTTTTGAAGTCCTGACTGCACATAATAATGAGGACACACACTCAGCTCACAATAGCCCCATGCATAACGCGCTTCAGATTCAGCCTGTGAATGTATAAAGATATTACGCAGTGGACAGTCACACGCAAACAGAGCGTTACTTTTGGGGTTGAGGGGTTAACCGGGTTGAACTGCATGAGTGTGGCTGCCATTGTAACAAAATGTATAAAATCTGTTTACTTCAGTAAGTCTTTGTTTACTGCTTTGTTTAAACTTTACAGCGTCAAATTTGAGGAAAGTTAATGGGGTTCAGTCATCCAGGTGTGATCCATAGTAAAAGAAAAATATAAAATCTGTCAACTGGATAAAAAAATTGTAGGAGTGAAGATGTTTTTAATGCTCATCCAAGTCGCTTCTTCAGTCCTGGTCAGAATAATCGTGGACACTGCTGTATATCTATCTGAAGAAAGAAGTTAGCTACGAACGAAAAACAGATATAAGGCAGCATCCATCAGTAATCTGACCAGAACTAAAGAACTACAGCTTGGATGAGCAGCAGAAAGTCTTTGTCCAGTTGAGAGATTTTAGATTTTTCTTTTACTATTCTCTCATAATGGATCTGAAGGAGACATAGTATGACTTTTTTTTTACTGTAACTATATTATAGTTATCATACTGCCCGGTATGAGTGAAAAAACATCGCAGTCTACACTTACTCACATTTCTCTGCCCTCAACTTATTTGCAGTTATTTGAAAAAAAAAAAGTCAGAGTCTGATGTTCAAAATGATGGGTAGTCAATTCTGAAAAATAAAAACATTGCAAATGAAAATCCGCTGTTTGCTTCGATGAAATGCCACGATGAAGAGGCGAGCCAGCTGCAAAGAATCAGTTCAGTAGTTTTGAACAGGCAGTCAATACACCTGTTTCTATTAAAAAGTCATTTTAGATCACTATTGTAGTTTACAGTGAACAAAATGATATCAGAAATAACGCCTCACTGTTTGCTTTGCACATGGCTGTAGGATTGTATTTGAGAGTATTGCTGTGTTACTGTGGTTATGATCAAGTGTATGTATGTGATCACTTACAATTAGAAGTTATCACCTTGTTAATATGAAGTTTTAGAAAAAGAACCAGCACAGCATTCTTTGACAACATTTTGGGCACATAACATTTTGGCTCTGACTCAGTATCGTGCTGTTATTGTTCTCTTGTTGCTAGGTGCCACAATGAAGAGTGTTCATATGTTTTGCCTGGTAACACAGTATTGTGAAAGGTAAATTTTGTGAGCATTCTGTGTATTGCTGGTTTATTTCTTATTTACTATGGGGGTAAAGTACATGTATCTACTGTTTTTTTTTGTGTTTCCAGTAGATGCTTCTGGCGACTGGTATCTAAAAACAACTATATGCAAAGAATATAAATATATTTCCAGCTCCTCCCAACTACTTCTATGCTTTCTCCAAGCCAGTAGGCATATTTAACAAGCATGGTAACACCATCCAACTGCACAGAGCAGTGTGCACAGCCGCAGAGCACAAACATCCCACTAGCTTCAGTTAGCTTAACACGTTGTAGCACTTAGCAGCTTAAGAAGTCAATATAAATCCCCCCAGGAGCTTTTAAAACACAAAACAGTGAGGGACATTTATCAAAAGTTAGTTTGCTTAAAGTTGCAAATGAAAACTAATGTTCTTTTACACCCCGAATGCCAAAATTGTAATTATAATTTTTGTCTAACATCTTTGCAAAACAGCTAAAGGCACTGCTGATGTTGCTATTGTTGCTATTATCGCAAAGGCTAATAAAGCAAAACTGACCAATTAATCTACTCTTATACATGCCCACACAGGATTAACATAATTAAGTTTGATATTTACTTATTTCTTAACAGGCAAAGTGTTCTCTCTTGTGTCTTACTTTTAAGGAGATTTTTATTTTTGATTAAAAATAAATAGGCTCCAGTCAATTCTCCCCAAAGATCATTTTCGAGCCAGAATTTTTAAACTTAGTGCAACTGGATATCATGAGGGCCCATAACTAGTTGTACAGCTCACACTGGCACACATCGCATACAGAATGTTTCTTATTGTGCATTGTCCCTGTTTAAATATACCCACAAATGGAGGATGGTGCCGTGTATGGCTGCCTTGGCATTGTGGGCTCTTTGTTTTCTCTTGTGTTTTGTAAGTAGCCTAATCTTGTGTCAGCCTGCGACACCTGTGAAGAAACAGTAAACAATAGTAAATTCTGTGAAAGTTGATCCAGTAGTTAAACTCTCTGCACTAATTCTCTACTTAATGTGAAAAAAATAATTTAGTACATTAGCACACTCTACAGATTGAAATAAAATTTAATATGGAGAGAATTTTTTTTTTTTTCAAAAAATGTCTGAAATTTTAAACAAAATTAAATTTTGGCATCCCAATCAAAAAAGTCACTGACATAAGTCAATGCCATATTTTTTACGGTGTAGTCATTGCAATGATAGAATCTGGGGCTGATCATTGCCGCTTGCGGGTATGGTTTACCTTATATTTAATACATGGCCTTATTTTTAATTCATCATAGTTTATATTTATTATTCACTATTTTGTGTTGCACCATACTGCTGAAGCAAGTTCTTAATTTGTGATTTTTGTTAAATGTTTATAACTGTTTATACCCAGTAAACAGTCTCTAAAGTAGTGCAATAATGGCCTATTAAATTTTAAAATGCTTACGTTAACTCCCTTGAATAAATGTAAATCAAAGGGCCTGTATCTGATTTTAGCCCCGCCGTCTTAGTCCTTTCTGCCATTCAGATATTACACCATGATACAGTAACACTCTGGGACAGGGTCTTATGGTTGTTTGTGTATAACTCTCCAAGCTCCACCCACTTTAAGCACTTGTGAGAATCAGGTGTCTGCAGACTGTGTCATGCAGTTTTCCATGATTCTTGGTGAACAATGTGCCTGATTGGATGAAAAGAGGTGACCGTGTCAGTAGCTTCTGTATTAGTTATTTTCAGAGAAAATGTGAGTGTATTCAGTGTATTTCTTGCTGCTATTTAGCTTATCTGGGTTCAACTAGCAACTCCACAAGGTGCAACCACAAAGTCTATCAAACATGTAAATAGTGTCGTAATAATCTAGCATAACATAGGATTACAAGTGTGTCGGCCTATATGTCACTAACTGCCAGGTCACCGATAATGCTAGCTTAACCTCGCCTAGCCTACCCTAGCTTCTTACGTCAATCTTTATCTTACAGTTTCTGTTACGCTTCTAACCATAGATCCATAACCCTGTAAGCCTTAAACAACTGCCATCCCTTTTAAAAGTTAAATGTATTGTTGCTAAAAAAAAAAATAAAAAAATCAGTTGATGGACCCAGAAGTGACATTACACTTAACAGTCCAACACGATGCATGAAGTAAAGAGCATTTACCTTTACTAGAATAAATGTATAGATGCAAATACAGACCCTTCAAGGCAAGGCAAGTTTATTTGTAAAGCACAATTCATACACAATTATGTCTTTCGTGTAGCTTGGATGAACCTTTTGCACTCGTCACATGGGTTGGGGTAGGTGATACATTTGAGAGAAGCTATTATAACTTTTACAGTCCAACTCTATTTACGTTGCATGCTCTCGGGTGTTACTTTGTTTTTTTCTTTTTTTTCTGCTTTTGAATTGTTTGAGAAAAAGATTACTATTATGAACTTGGCTTGAAAGGGCACTGTCTTGCTGCTGGAACTCTTCTATTATTACACTACACTTGTCTGAGACCAATCAGCGTCCAGTCATTTGGAAAAAGGTTTTATAACTGTTACTTTGAACATAGGGGCTGCTCTTTGTGGCTCAGGGTTATGATATAAATGCCTGCTAGAGTCCATTTAGAGAGCGGGACTTTAACTGGAGTCTAAATGCATCCATGTGCGCTGACAGTGACAGCGGAGGTCCCTGCTTCAAACGCTCCAAGCAGAGGAGGCGGCGCGCGAGTCTTGTTGCTAGGATACGGACCACGGCTCTTAAAGGAGATGCGGTAAGAAAACAGTGGAGCAAATTATCTGCCCACAAACAAAGCTTCCTTCAAATTCGTCACCTACCCCAACCCATGTGACAAGTGCAAAAGGTTCATCCAAGCTAAATGATCCATAGAAAGACATAATTCACTTCTAATTTAAAACGGCACGGCTGTTATTGACACCAGGGCCCAATCAGAGTCAGCGATCATTAATTCTCCATTTGGTATTCTCTTATCAAATGCATTAAAAAAACATTAAGGCGTTGTCTTGGTGCAACAAGCAGTATGGCCTTTGTGTGCACGCTGGAGTCAGTTGGTTGAAGTTCACGGCGATTTGTTAAAGTGACTTTTTCTCCCCATCAATCAACAGCACTACTGACCCTAAAACCCACGCCGTAATTGCCTTCAGGATTAGAATGGATTGGAGGCTCTGGTGAAATCCTGCATGCATTTCCATTAGTTTTTCCATAGCAGGGAAGTTTGTTGTGGAAAAAAAGGACAAAAGAAGATAGTTATTAGTCTGTATGAAGATGTAGTAATTTTATAAACTCACAATCAGACTGTATGACATGTTTTAGACTAGTATTAACTTTATTTTACAGCTGTTAATGCCCTGAATACTACTACTACTACTACTACTACTACTACTACTACTACTACTACTACTACTACTACATCAGACTTATACAGCGCTTTTCTGGACACCCAAAGACGATTTACAAACAATAAAAAAAAACAGTAGAAGACGACGGTGGGAATCATGGGGGGAATTCCAGATGAGTCAGGTGAGTTTTTCCTCGTGTTTTCAAGTGTTGCAATGAGTCCGAGTTCCTGATCGATTGTGGGAATGAGCTCCAGAGCGTGGGGGCGACGGCAGCGAAGGCTCGGCCCCGCAGAGTGCGGTGCTTTGTCCTGATGAGGGCAGTGAGGAGGTTGGCGTTGGCTGATCTGAGGTGGTTCGTGGGACAGTGCAGAGATAGGGAGGACCCAGGTTAGGGCCAGGTTACTACCATTACCTGGGTGCTACTTTTACGCAGCGGTTGTAGTATTTACGGGATGGGTTTTGTTGAATTCATTGCACTTTACTTTTTTAAATGTATTTAAAATTAAATATCCAAAGATAGAAGTGGCTGTATACTCCATCCAAACTTTTCTAAACAAATCGATTCGACTCGCAGTGTAACACATTTATGCAATTATATGTATTGGTAAGCTAAAATAATAAGCAAAATAGAAAAAAATACTTTAGCCTAAATAATAAAAACAAAAAAACATAAATCATTTTCTCTGTGTGTGTGTGTCCCACTATTTCAGAATTTCATGTTTTTAAGACTGTAAAAAACAAGTAGGTAGCACCTCTAATCTGGTTTTCATCTTTTATTTCCAACTAGCCTAACACATTGTACAAATAAGACTGGTGGCCGTCTAAAGACTCAGTCCATCACATCAAGACCTGTCCCTGAACTCCACTTTGGATAAAAAAAAAGTGTCACTGTGCTGTGTTGAAACTTCTGTCAAAACACTGCATAATTTGTCAGAAATCTAATACGGTTAGCGATACGATCAGTTTAAGCTTTGCGTCGTCTAGCTCAAGCAATCAACGTAATTACGTTTAACAATAGATAACACAACATCAGAGTGCAGCTTGGGCCCCATTATGAATAGATATAGAAGGTCAAATGACTCAGTGCGTTTTCCACTAACACAATTATAGCTGAGTCAATGGAACAGCGCCATCCATGAAAGAAAAATTATGTTATCAAAGGCTCGCCGTAGACTTGGAGATTGTTGTTTTTCCGTGTAAGCCAATTTAAAAGATGCACTGTAAAAACAAGCGCTATCAAAAGACGAGGGCTGATTTGCATATTTATCATACAAGGAAGCCCTCGAATGTTGTTTGTGCATTAATTGGGTGGCGTAGCTTACAAGGCCATAAATAGAAAGGCGCAAATTGCATGCAGCCAACTGAACATGGTGCACTATGTAATGAGAGATGGCCCCGCTCTCGCTGTGACACGCATATTTATTTACACATTGTTCGACAGTAGAACATTATCAATACAATAATGTGTTGAACTGGCTTCCTCCCTTCAGTTAAAGGTCCTATATTTCGCAAAATGGACTCATGTGAGCTTTAAGGCATGTTATAATGTTGTTATCTTCACAAAAACATACCTGGAGTTGTGTTTTGTTTTATTCACACACATTTGAGTAACCCTTTGCTATTAGTCTGTTTACATCTCCAAGTTTAAAATGCTCTGTTCCACCTTGTGACCTCATGAAGTGGTAGTTTGCAAGTTAACAGCTCCTTTTACCTTTAGTTCAGTAGAGAGGGAACAGCATTATAAAATAGATCAGAAAGTTGTGTAATATAGGCCCTTTAAAGGCAAGGCAAGTTTATATAAAGAGGCTGTAGCTGAGTTTTTCATGTAATAGAGTAACATCTGTCTTAGGTATTTTGCAAAAACAGTTCTGTGTGCTGTCTGCATCTATTTATACTTTTTATCGTATGTTAACCAGGAAGTAATGCTGCTGGTGCACTGTTAGCATGCTGTTGTAAACTCTGCTGAAAGTTGTGATGAATAATGACTAGATCTGTAAGTTTTTAAGACCTTTAACCTCACAACAAGTGAGAATGTCCCAGATTTAATTTTTGGGATGGGTAGGGACTTTTCTGTTTGCATGTTCTCCCTGTGCCTGGTTGGATTCAAGCAGATGGCCCAGTTTCCCTCATCAACTCAAAAACATGTGGGATAATCTTCCAGCCGTCCTGACCAAGATGTTTTCTCGAGAATATCACCTGATTTAGCCAGAAGTACTAACCAGACCCAACTTTCATACTCACTTTACTCACACTTATTATAATTATATACAATGCTTGGAAGGAATGCAAACATAAATTACACATGTGTTTACCTTTTTGGACTGAAAATGTAAAGGTTTATTATAGGTATTATAAGTAAGTATTGAGAATGTGTTTATATTGGCATCTATTTTTTACACTACATAACTAAACCGAACAAACATCCTTCCTGCTCTCTCTTTATCTACTCTCCCATCCTTTTATTCTTGCTATCCTTCCATCTCTTCCATGGCATTGCCTCCAGGTCTAGCAACCGTCTCTTTTCTTTTTTCCTTGACAACTCCATCTCGAGCAGCCCGGATCGATAGATGTATGGGACTAGAAGCCTTCGCATTTTACTGAGACAACATAAGTGCATCCAAAAAGTGCTTGTTAGTCAGATGTTCCACTCTGCCGGCCTATTCGAGCTGATTCAGACTTGTTTTCATGTCTCCTCTATCTCTTTGTCCCTCTTTTTATTCTACTGTGTCCGATCAATGTCCCCATATTGTATCAAGGAGAAAGATCTTGCAGAAATCCAAAATGTCATTTCGCCTTGTCATTTCAACAAACCCAAAATGGGTTTGTTGAAATGACAAGGTGCTATTATCAAAGAAATAGCCACGTTTAACATTAGTATTAGCTGATATATGTTCTAATGATCGGCCCCATTTGCTTATTTTACCGTAAACATGCAATTATGTATAAGACGCATTTCATTGTATTGTTGAATTTACAGAATAAAGGCAGTTTGATTACATTACACAATCAAGCTCGGGTCTACAAGGGTGAAAACGGGCGCATTGCAATTTTGATTACAGGGTCCATATTACTGTTTTCTGGTCTATGTTATAATGTTTTTTCCTCACCATAAACATACCTGAACTTGTGTTTTGTTTCTTTCACATGTTTAACACGCAAACCCTGCATATTTAGGCTGAGTTCTTCCCTCAAACAGAAAACACTCTGTTCCACCTTGTGATGTCATGTGGTGATACAGGAAGTGCTGGACTGTGTTTTTAAAGTCCACACACTTTCACTAGAATCATTTGGGTGATTTTAAGCCCTGGAATTGCCAGTCTCTACTGAACAAAAGGTAAAATGTAGCTGTTAACTTGAAAACTACCACTTCATGACATCACAATGTGGAACAGAGCATTTTGAGCTTTGGAGGTGAGGATAGACTAATAATAAAGGGTCATTCAAACATGTGTGAATGAAACAAAAGACAACTCCACATATGTTTTTGAGGAGGTAACAACATTATAATATGGTTTAAAGATCACTAGAGAACATTTTGCATAATATAGGACCTTTAAAATGTTTGCACCATTATTTCAGGCATTTAAAATAATGCCACTTAATGGTTTCCTTGAACACATCAGTCAGTCAGGTTGGTCTGCACCCAGGCCTGGAGACAAGCAGTTCAATGCCTACTGATGTTGTGCTTCTTTGCAAGACTCATATTGTTTAAAGGTCCTATATTATACAGAAGTGACTCTTGTGAGGCTTAAGTGTAAGTGTTTAACATCATGGGTGTGTTTAATCTGACTGGACCACAGAGCATCTTTGAACAGTCAGTTGTGAGACAGGCTCTGAAGATCATCAGAGAGTCCTCTCATGTGCTCAACACAAAGTCTGAACTCCTACAGTCTGGGAGGAGAAACAGGGTTCCTTTATGCAAAAAGAGCAGGTATAAAAACTCTTTTATGCCACAGTCCATAAAAATTATGAACAACATGGATGTGTGAAGCCTGAGTGATTGTATATTGTCCAGATGTTTCAGGTTTTGTTTTTTATTTATTTTATTATTTTTTTTTTTTGCTCTGGGAGTATGGGGTCCGGGGCTCTTTGCTAAGGGCTGTCCGGTCCCTGTATGACCGGAGCAGGAGCTGTGTTCGCATTGCCGGCAGTAAGTCAGACCTGTTCCCAGTGCATGTTGGACTCCGCCAGGGCTGCCCTTTGTCACCGGTTCTGTTCATTATATTTATGGACAGAATTTCTAGGCGCAGCCAGGGGCCAGAGGGGGCCTGGTTTGGGAACCACAGGATTTCATCTCTGCTGTTTGCAGACGATGTTGTCCTGATGGCTTCTTCGAGCCAGGACCTGCAGCAGGCACTGGGGCGGTTTGCAGCCGAGTGTGAAGCGGCTGGGATGAGAATCAGCTCCTCCAAATCCGAGGCCATGGTTCTCGACCGGAAAAAGGTGGTTTGCTCTCTCCGGGTGGGTGGTGAGTCTCTGCCCCAAGTGGAGGAGTTCAAGTATCTCGGGGTCTTGTTCACGAGTGAGGGAAGGATGGAGTGGGAGATTGACAGGCGGATCGGTGCAGCGTCTGCAGTGATGCGGTCGCTGTATTGGTCCGTTGTGGTGAAGAAGCTGAGCCGGAAGGCGAAGCTCTCGATTTACCGGTCAATCTACGTTCCTACCCTCACCTATGGTCATGAGCTCTGGGTAATGACCGAAAGGACAAGGTCGCGGATATAAGCTGCTGAAATGGGCTTCCTCCGCAGAGTGGCCGGGCGCACCCTTAGGGATAGGGTGAGGAGCTCGGTCACACAGGAGGAGCTCGGAGTAGAGCCGCTGCTCCTACACGTTGAGAGGAACCAGCTGAGGTGGCTCGGGCATCTGCTCAGGATGCCTCCTGGACGCCTCCCTAGGGAGGTGTTCTGGGCATGTCCCACCGGGAGGAGGCCCCGGGGAAGACCCAGGACACGCTGGAGGGACTATGTCTCTCGGCTGGCCTGGGAACGCCTTGGGGTCCCACCGGAGGAGCTGGAGGACGTGTCCGGGGTGAGGGAAGTCTGGGAGTCCCTGCTTAGACTGCTGCCCCCGCGACCCGGCCCCGGATAAGCGGAAGAAAATGGATGGATGGATGGATGGATATTTATTTTTTTTGTCTTTGTTATGTCATGTCTGTATGTTAATGCTACTTACCGCTGCTCTGAGCCAAATTTATCCATGGAGAGGTGAAAATAAACAAAACCTGAAGTAATGTTATAATGTTCCCTCATCAAAAATATATCTGGAGTATGTTTAATCTGTCTCCAAAGCTCAAAATGCTCTGTTCCAACTTGTGATGTCATGAAGCGATACTTCTCAAGTTAACAGCTACCTTTTACCTTTAGTTCAACAGAAATTGGCAATTCCAGGGCTGAAATCATTCAAATGATTCTAGTGAAGTTGTATGGAGTTTTATAACACAGTATTACCACATGACATCACAAGATGAAACACTGTGTTTTCTGTTTGAGAGGAGAACTCTGCCTGAATCGGCAGGGTTTGTGTGTTAAACGTGAGTGAAAGACACACCAAAATCTCCAGGTATGTTTGTGATGAGAAAAACATTATAACATTGATCAAAAAATAGCATAATATGGGCCGTTTAAATGAATGTCATGAAAGTGATGGTTATTGGAGAGGCAGTGGTGCAGAATGGCATCCTCCGGTTATGTTTCAGTTTTCTATTATATATTGTGAATACTTCTGACTATTTCAAACCGGGAGCATTTTTCCTCAGTGTTGTTAACATCAAATCTTATTTATTCTGATACATCCATAATGCAATGTTTGTTTTTGTTGTTCTTTTGTTGCAAATGAAAAGGCTAACACTATACTAAGTAGTGCTAATTGTTGCTTTTATAAAATTGTATACATCACTAACAGGTATTGTCTTTAATTATGCGGAGTAAGCTTTTCTCTGGAAATCATGATGTTTTGGGTGGTGATGCTTAAGTAATTTTGATTTACGTTATATATTTTAGATGTATATCGATATTTTGACTCACACCGTATTTGACTTAAGCAAGCTATCATTTTCAATATTTTTACCTGAAGAAAGACAGATTTAATACTTTAACTTCTTGCATCTTTCATATCACCAACATTTCTGCCCTTGGTGAACTCATATGGCATCTCAAAAAATATGTGTTATTGGACAAAATGGTGTCTTTCAGTCTGTGTGTGGCTTTAATCCTGGCCGTTGTATTGAGGTGGAGGATGTTTGGTGTAGGCGTTGTGTCCTCCGCGGGCCACTGAAGTCTGCGCGCTCTGAAAGCTGCCTGATGATGAATAACATTTATGTAAAGGCTTGGACCGGCGCCGCTGTGCTTCTGCCGTTCGTCGTTCCTTCGTCTGACAGCCAACATGGAAATCCATTTTGTGCCTGTAATCAAATAGCCCGATGTGATTGCACTGTTGTGTTTAGAAACAGTTTTTTTCAGAAGGGTGTGGTAAGGTAAGGCACAAAACAAGACCAAAAAAGCAATTTGATTCCACTGTCAGTAGCTTTGTGCATATCACACCAGCGAGATGCGGCTGAAACAATTTGCTTTCTGTGTTATTGAGCGGCTTGTCTAATGCCTTCAGTTCCTGGGGTTGTTCGACTCTCAAATTTGCAAAGATTGCTGATTCAAGTTGTTCAAAACCATAAAGCAACTTGCGAGACATTTGAACCCAAAAAGGTCCCAGATTCAGCAGTGTTTTGGAGCACGTTAACCTGTACTTTGTCAGCCTTTGACCCCTCCCACGCGCTGCGCTTGTGCAAGGGGCCCCTGGGAGAACCAGCCTGACAGACTGGGATTTATATGACTGTTTCAGCCCACACTGTAGCTGTAAAAGCCTGACTACTGCTTATGTGAAATGTGATTTTTTTTTTTTTTTTTTTTTTTTACAGAACTGGGAGCTTTGTCTCAACACAGATTTTGGCCTGCTGGGTAAGCATACAAAAGGTACAGTACATAACTTTTCTGATGGCAGGTCTGCCACCTGCTTGTCTCCATGGAGAGTCCATTGCTTTGAATGTTCCGCAGTATGGCATTAAACTTAACTACATTTATTAAATTACAGGTAAAAAAAAATTCTAATTTGACAAGTGGACAAAACGTTGTAGGAGTGAAGACGTTTCGCTGCTCTTCCAAGTTGCTTCTTCAGTTCTGGTCGGATTACTGGTGGACACTGCCTTATATCTGTCAGAAGGGAGGAGCTAAATACACTGAAACTCAAAAGGCAATGCAAGTTTAGTTGTATAGCACAATTCGTACACAGAGTAATTCAAAGTGATTTACAAAATAAGAAAGACATTAAAATTACACAAATCAAACCATAAATAATCACAAATAATCATCATAAAATTAGAAAAAGATTGTTCCAGGTTTTAGTTGCATAAAACTGAAACGCCAATTCCCCATGTTTAGTCCTGACTCTGGGCACCAGCAGGAGGTGAGATGGTTCATATGGCTCTAACATGTCAGAGATGTACTTTAGTGCTAGATCATGGAGAGACTTGTACACAAGCAGAGCTGCTTTAAAGTTTATTCTCTGAGCCACAGGAGCCAGTGCAGAGACCTGAGCACAGGACTTATGTGCTCCTACTTCCTGGTTCTAGTCAGGACCTGAGCAGCAGTGTTCTGGATGTACTGCAGCTGTGTTAACGCTCGTTTGGAGAGGCCAGTGAACAGGACGTTACAGTAGTCTAACCTACTGGAGACAAATGCATAGATAAGTCTCTAAGTTGGGTTTTGACAGTATACCTTTGGTTTTTGCAATGTTTTTAGATGGTAAAAAGCTGCAGATGTTATTGATTTGATGTGGCTGTTAAAGTTCAAGTCTGAGTCCATTATTACCCCCAGATTTCTAGCCTGATTTGAAGGTTTTAGAGAAAGAGAGAAAGTGTTAGCAGTCAACTCCAGTCCCTTTGTTTCTGTGGGCCAAAGACTATGACTTCAGTCTTGTCTGAGTTTAGCTGGAGAAAGCATCCACACACTGATCTGTTGGATGCAGTGGCAGAGTGAATCCACTGGTCCATATTCACCTGCTGCAGTGAGACATAGATCTGAGTGTCATCTGCATAGTTGTGGTAGGACACATTGCTGCGTATTAACTGGCCTAATGGCAGCATGTAGAGTATGAACAACAGGGGTCCCAGGATTGACCCCTGGGGCACCCCAAAGGTCAGGGACATTTTAGCTGAGACACATTTTCCAATTTCAACAAAGAACGCCCTGTTCTCTAACTGCTTGGATGAGCAGCAAACACTCCTACAACTTTTTGTCCAGTTGACAGATTTGAATTTTATTTTACTATGGATCATACCTGTACAACTGAGAGATTATACAGATAAATTACAGGTGTTTTTATGTCTTCTCTGTTGATTCCGTAGTTCTGACCTTCTAACTTGGCCTGGAGGCATCATCACCCAGTCTTCATGTAGAGAGTTTTTAGCTGTGTGGAACTTTCTTGGCAATAAAAACAATCATAACACAAGCAGGTAGCAGGTTGCAGACCCTTCACCAGAAATGTGCTCCTTTAAAACATAACTTAAACCAAAATAATCATAAAATAATGTATATGAGACACACAGATTTTATGCTAAATTTTCAACCACTTTTCAACCAGGACTGAGAGGAGTGTTATGAGTGTTGTGCTGGGTTCCGTGATGCGATTGTAAGAGAGTAGCCTGTATTTTCAGTAACCTTTGTCCCTTAGTTTTGTTTTAGATGTGCTGCTGTTCTGAATTGGATTTTTGAGTTTGCATTTGTGTAATTTGTTTTTGGCTTTGCTTTGTTCAGACTTGCCCCACATGATAGCAGAGAGTGAAGTGACCCAGAATAGTGCTGGCATAGGCTCACCTCTGCTGTCACAAACACATGTTCTGTGCAGAGCTGGACACGCTGTCACTTCAACACGCTCCAGAGGACAGGCCAGTGCTTATCAGACAGCAGACACATAAAACAAGTTTACACATTTTATGCTTTTCTTGCCTGGTGAGTCAGCTCCCGATGCACGAGGCTCTGGGATCAGCTAATAATGTCTCCTACAAATGTCTCTGTTTTACAGGTTTTTGCAGATTGATTCAGCAGATGTCTGTGCTGCTCGTCAGTCCTCTGTATATTTTTATCCATTAATTTATTCCAAAATTGCTATGTTTGTATTGACATGAACAGACTGTGAGTTTCTGATTGGTTAGCTGGTTCAAGACTCTTATAAAGTATAAGACAAGCTAGTATTGGCCAGGTAAATTGTATACACCTGTTTGTTTTCATGTGCAAATTTCATCTATTTCATGAGAACTTTCCTCCTTTTTTCTTTTTCTTTTCTTTATCTTTTCTTTTTTTTACTTAGTTTACTCTTACTTTTCTTTACTTTCTACTTACTCACACAAACATAAAGGCCTCACAACGACATCAGAGGGTGGCAGTGTCGGGAGTTTTTATTTGATCAAAAAAATGTAACTCAATATCCCGCCCCTGTTTTTTCTAGCCATGAATGTGGTTATAGAACCAATGCAATTTGTAAAAAAAAAAAAAAAAAAAAAAAAAAAAAAAAAACGTACGGAGTGATGATTCTATGCTTCTATCAGTTTGCAAGGACTAACGACAAAGCATTTACCCCTCAGTTAGATGAGGACCTGATGTCTGAGTCACGGATTGGTGCTGTAACAAAAGCTTTATCATTTTAAGTTAGTTAATGTAAAGGAAATGCACAAAAAACACACAGGGAGCAAGTGAGGAGCAGGGTACTTCTAGAGTCTTTGCTAAGCAGCACGTTGAACTAAATATAAACCCCACCAAAGACACCAGCAAACCTTTAAATAGAGCTCAATTATTGAACATGGAGTTAGCAGCAATGTCACAGTTTGTTACATACATCTGACAGGCCCTGCTCTAAACGTGCAACTTCAAAGCTAATATATGCACACGTGATCCAGCACAGCTAGTCACTGACTTTGAGTCCATGTCACTCTGTTGTTTTCATGTCAAAGGTGTTCTCGTTTTTTGTCTACTAAAAGTGTCACGATGTCCTTTGATGAAAGCCGTTTGGATCAGAAAATACTTTTGGCCATCCATAAAAGTAGACTTTGTACAATCGCATCTATAAATAATTAAGATCTCCGGGGAGGACAAAAATGGAGATATAAAAAGAGAGCGACAGTTCCTCATAAGTGATAGTGGGACATCATTGTGTGAATGCTGCAGATATTGTGTCACTCAAGTCTTTGTGCTGTTGATGCGTCTCTTTCTCAGATGTCTTTCTTCTGCTCGGAGACGCAGCAAACAAGGCACAAGTTTGTTTTGTGGGAATCACTAATAAGAGAATCTCCCGACACTTTGTAAGAAAATAAACACAGACTTCGACTCGGCAATTACGCACTTTTAGTAATAGTGGGTTCTAACTACACTTTGAATTAGAGTTTGGTTCAACAGAATTCAACAGAATTTTGATAAAACTTTGAGTGCTGTTCAATTAAAACATGCAATGTAATAAAACAAGGAGCTGAGAAGCTAAAATTGTACTTAAAAAGAAGCATTGTTACATAATTATAATACCAAGTGAGAAGTACTAGCTATACTAAACTGTACATAACAAAGTCATGCAATCTATTCTAATTAAAACAAAAAAGTGTGAGAATAGAATAGAAAGCACGTTTTTAGTAAAACATTTCAAACTCTATTTGACTTTTTTCATTAAAACAGTAGTGATATAGTCTGATGCAGTGAAATTAAGGTTGAGATTGCTTCAGTTCTTTGAAAATTTACATTAAGTGTGCATATAATGCATGAGACCCTAGTCCCTCTGATTATTGCAGACACTTTCACAGTTCTTAGTGAAAAGAGCATTGAATGGAGGAGACGTGATAAAGCAGTATTGTTCGGTGTGACAGGATAAAAAATCGTCTCCCACTGGCCTGGTAATCCTCGGGCGGATAATTAAAAAGTGTGCACCACAGTCAGGGAGAAAGAAAGATAGAGAAAAAATTGAAATAAATAAATAAGTGAGGAGCAGAAGAAGAGGGAAGAGGCTGGGCGCTGATCTCGAGGGGAACCATTAGAGAATGTTTTCTTGAATTGAGGTTAGGTGCATTGATCTCTGTCGAAGCCGGCACGGCTGAGAGTTAACACTCCCTGCCTGCGACGCAGACTCATTTCATACATTATTCCAATTAAATCGCAATGGCCCGCCTGGCTGCCTTTCCGGATTTTGAAGAACACTGCGATTGGCACCTGCTTGAATTAATCCCTATTCAAAAGAAGTTGTGAACAGAAAGGAGCAGAAGAAAAAAGATGGTTATTTCAGGTGATGTTTTGTCTCCAGCCACAGAGCAGACGACGTCGTGATAGATTGAGCACATTAGGAGCACGCTAATAGGTGCCCTGTTCTATACAGTGGCCCCGTGTGTCGCCCATGATGTATTGAGCGGTGGGAGTGTGAGTAAAGCCATTGTTCTTGTTTCCGTTTGTGCAGAATGTGAATGGAAAAGCCCATTAGAGGACTTACTTTGGGGACACTTTTGGACATTTTACTGCACTTAAAGTGACCTCTACACTGTGAGGTATACAGGTTTCATGTTTCATTTTGAGACTGACCTTATCCAGTTACCCAGGCTTAGAACTAGAAGTTTTGCTATTACATTTTGTAATTTGGTGAAAAAATATGGGAGTGAATGGTTATCAGATTTCAACTTACTGTATGTGCTTTAAGCCATATTTGCATGGACTGGATGTGGCAACACATTGGATGACAAAATATGGAACAACTGTATGATAGGAGATCATTCAGCAACAAGGGGCCAGGGTATGTTTGGGCCTCTCCAGAGAAACCTATATCAGAATGGGCATCTGGTGTAATCACTTAAAGAAGGCCTATTGTGCTTGTGTCTGCTATATAGCTATAATCAACGACTCCCATGGATCATTATGTTGTAATTTTGAACGTAATATTCATTTAAAACAACTTAATAAAAGAAACAAGTTGGCTGACTTCTGCATTAGTAAACCGCAGTGCCCAATGGGAGCTGATGTCCCCGTAAACATGATCACAACAAAGAGCTGTAGCTGTCAGCCCCTCCTATGAATAGCTGCAGATCATGCCAGCGAGTCGCAGATTTTTCTTATGTACCAAAATGACTACATGATGCTGTCGAGTGTCACGAGCATCACAGATTAAGAAAATAAAATTGAAGAACGAAGTCAGTACAGAGCAGCAAAATCTTGAAAATAAGTGATTAAAGCTTGCTTAAAACATGCAGGAATCACTCCAAAAACGACTTCGAGAGGGTAAATGAGAAGGGGAAACAATTATAACATGGTTAAAAGCTTCGAAAAGTCAAGTTTGCATAATATGTCTACTTTTAACCAGATCTACAAAGCAAGCAAAAAGGCCACAGATCTGTCACTCAAGGAAAGACTAGCTCTTCATATCCCCTCTGTTTATTTATTAATCTGCATTTGAAACCTCTTAATGCACAAACACAAGTGAGTGGTTCCTTGTCAGGCTGTTTGCGATGTCTGAACGCACCACTGTACAGCATCAGCAGCACCCTGACAGCCGGCCGCTGAGTGGAACAGATGTGACAGAGCCTCTCCCTAACGCGGGCCCGTGCCAGCGCCCATCTCCTTCTGTCACCGCGGCGACCACATCACCGCGGCGACCACAACACGCCACGCTCAGGCTGGGCTGATCAAAAAACCCGAGCTGTCACCAGAACCTGACAGGCTGCTTCCATCTCTCGCAGCGCTTTGTCACCACGACTCCCATGCACCGATCATCTCTGCATCTGTCTCGCCCGTAACCAATATGAAACCATTAATTAGCTTCACACATCAGATCTATGAGGGAATGATTGACAGCTTAGAGTGGTGTGTTCAAAGTTGTTTAGATACTCTTGTGCATTTATCTTTATAATTTTATCAGTTCACATCAGAAACCTCAAAACAGAATGGCTGAATTTCCCAACTGTTGTCAAAAGCTTCATGCAACACCAATTTTCCATATATTGTTTTAAGAATGACAGAAATGTTGCAAATTTTAGAAACTATTTTGAAACTGAATGCAGCAGAAAATAAAGTTGTGTTGTTTTTTTGGGTTTTTTTTCAGAATCTTTGCTGACCACTTTGACTGTGGTGCCAGTGTGGTCAGTCTGCCGCTGGGCATCTGTGGCAACAAAGAAGCACTACCCAGTGTGAAGGAGGAGAGAAGGAATAAAAAGAGACTTAAATACCTCAAACTCTTCAGATACTGTTGCAAAGACACACTATTTAATAAATACAGACTTGTCATTATACAAGAGGCTCACCATGACAGCTAGCATGTACCTTGAGAGAATCTAGACATAAACTGCACTAATTAGCTTCCCATTAGCATTCTTACACGCTTCAAGAAAGTGGTCTTGAGGAGAGGTATAATTTAGCATATTGGCTAGTCCTAATTAGCATAGCACCTATGACTAATTAGCTTCTCAGTTATCGGAATAACATTGAAAAGGTTAACCTACCGTTGTAATGGTCCACATTAGTGACAAAAGTTGCTACAGGCTAAAAGTAGATGTCATAGCTACCAATTATCGCCAGCAAAAAATAATTTAAGAATATACATGGAGCCGTAGCAGTGGGGCTCTTTCACCCTTATAAAGATCAGGATTAAAAAGACTGTGTGGAGTGTCAACAGGACATTGTGCTTGGGATGTTCAAGTGAATTTATTTATATCTTTTCTTAGATGCTCTACACTCGCAATAAAAAACCACAGAATTTCATATTGCCCAATAACATGTGTGGGATACTAAGGGTTTTTAGCTTAGCTTGATTGGGTAGCAATGGCTAAACTCATAATTAAATTACATAATATGTAATAATAATAAAAGAAAACCAGCAACACCACCTGGGAGGCATTGTTCGCCCACATTGAGGCATGATTTAAAAGTGCACAGTTTATTTATTTAGTTTTCATAATTTAGTTCAGTTTGACTATTACGTTGAAAAAAGTTAGTTATGATTTCATTTCACAGTTCACTGGATAACAGTTGGTTTCAAAGACAGTGCAATTGTAAATCCAGCCATAGTTTGGGTCTCAGGAAAACAAACAGGGAAAGGCAAGGCAAGGTCTTCTCTTCAGCTCCCCGGCTCAAGACTTATGAAGCAAAATGCGCTATACTCCTAATTGCACAACTGAGCTACTGTTTATGGGGCTATTTTAAGCCACACACCTGTATTAGTGGCATCAGAAAAGCATCAAGCAGTAAATGCGCCCAATAGCTGGTGTTCTGTTATGCTATGTTCCCCATTGTATTTCTACAGATAAGCCTAAATATGTGAATTATGCATCATCCCTTCTCAAAACTAAAATTTCCTCATTTACCTTATTCCAGAAGTTGGAATGGGCGGCGCTATTGTCATTCGGTTGTGTTATTTTGCATGGGGCTGCCGATCTTGACAACAAATAAGTTCTACATGTACTATAGACACACTGTGGTAAGGAGGGGCTGAGCCAAAAGGCAAAGCTCTCGATTTACCGGTCAATCTACGTTCCTACCCTCCCCTACTGTATGAGGGTAAGAACGTAGCTTTGGTAATGACCGAAAGGACAAGATCATGGATACAAGAGCCCAAAATGGGTTTCCTCAGCAGGGTGGCTGGGGTGACGAGCTCAATCACACATCAAGGGCTCAGAGTAGAGCCGCTGCTCCTCCACGTTGAGAGGAGCCGGCTGAGGTGACCCGGGCATCTGTTCAGGATGCCTCCTGAACGTCTTCCTATGGAGGTGTTCCAGGCATGTTCCACCGGGAGGAGGCCCCGGGGAAGACTCAGGACAGGCTAGAGAGACTGTGTCTCTCGGCTGGCCTGGGAACGCCTTGGGGTCCCACTGAAGGAGCTGGGGTGAGAGAAGTCTGGGAGTCCCTGCTTAGACTGCTGCCCCTGTGACCTGGCCCCGGATAAGTGGAAGAAGAAGATGGATGGATGTACTACAGAGCAGTTTTAAAGTCTCCAGAGAATTGGTGGAGTGTTGACTTGTTGGTCACATGAACATTGAACATTTCACACAATCGACCTACTTTATATCACATTTTAGCTGCAAAACCTTTCTCAAATTTTCCATTGTAATGAATGGGCTTGCTGTTTAACCAGAATTGCCATCACAAAGCCTGGTTTAGTTGCATTTATTTCAAAAGTGGGTGTGGCAGAATAAAGTCAATAAAACAAAGCTGTGAGAATCTATGCTTCAGTGAGGACACTGATACTGCATCTACAGCTGTAGTAGTACTTGCTGGGCAATAAAGGAGGAAATGAGTTCTTCTATTGACATGTTAAATACTGAGTCAGTTTCATCTATTTTTAAAATAAGCAGCCAGCTATATTTATTTTCTATTCTCGCAGGTGGAATACACACCCCCACTGGTATTAGACAAGCCTTTACACTCGTTTTATAAAATTAATTAATGTGTGCAGATATACCCGCTATTCTTTAGCAGTAATATCTCTTTGCTTAAGTTGTATTCATCCCCGGTGGAACAAGTCTTTGTCCTGGAAAATTGAGCAGCTGAACTTCTCTCACATCGTCGCTCCACGTGGCTGCTCCCATTGTAACTCTTTTGTGATTCTCTGAATACGTTGATTGCACCATTCGCAGTGGTAGCGGTATCTGCCCTCCATGTATCCATATGGGACCTTTATTACAGTATATGACAGCACTTTTAGCCCCCCCACCCTTTTTTCATTTGAACTTCATACAGTGGCAAAGATAAGATGAGAATGGGTGTTACATTAGCGTGAAATGTACAATTGTGGTTTTAAAATAATATACTTAACCTTGTGTGAGGAAAAATGTACTTAAGTAAATGTGTTGTTACTTTGCTATAGTTGAGTCCATTATAGTTTTTTTTACACTTTTTCTATATGGCTGTAGGGTTTGTCTACGGAGCGGACGGTTAGCGGTTCAAATCCAGCTCTCGACATAAAATTTCAGCTCCCACGGATGAATGCTGTCATTGTGTCCTGTGTGTGTGAAAGGGTGAGTGGTTCCTTGACATAAAGAGCTTTGAAGGTGGAAAAGTGCGGTTGACGATTTACCATGCTGTTTTTGTAATATCCATTGAATATATATATTAGTTTTCCATGTCAAAGTTCTGAATGTGAAGTTTGATTTCGTTTGAGTTTTTAAAACATTTGACCAATTACTTCTACGTGGACATTTTGACATTTTCCTCCTCTGCACTGAATAATGCTTGGCTATACTTCCCACCTCTGCATATGGAATAACTACAATCAGCAAATCACTTTTTTAGCATGTTGAAATCTATAAACAGTGTCATCATATCTACGTAATATTTAAACTTTTGGCCCTATAGTAACAGTGACACGTTGTGCCTGTGCTGAGGTGATGGGAGCAGTGCCTGTATATATCGCTCACTCATTGTTATGCCTGATACACATTTGGTTATGTATTCTTGCATTGGGAAGATGAGCAGTGGGTGCATTTCCATTTCTGTCAGACATCTATTGTACTGTTGCCTCATTCATTAGGCGCCATTGTTTTGGGCTTTCCACTTATATCGCCGACTGCACACTGAGCCATTATGGATAAGTCACTACGATTATTTACTGTCGCTGCAAAATGAACAAAGAACCAGAGGCCTACGTAGCTCCACAGGCCACACCATTATTTCCAGCTACTCTCTATCTAATTGAAAAGCAGCAAGGAGACTCAGTAATATGCAGACTTGTACATACCTCATGGAATAAGCAACTCGCCTCATCTTTCACCACATGCCAAATTAACAAGTCTGTGTTCCAGGTATTATATTGTCTACATCTTCATTAGTTTTGATTTACTCTTTCAGGTGTCTGGTATCTATCTCCCTCGAGTCCTGACGCTTCGCATTCTGCACCATTACAGCAGCAACAGTGTATGACATTAGCTTGTGTTGGCATAAAAAGATGCAACACATGCAGGTAATAAATTAGAAACAAAGAAGAGAGACCTCCACGAAGGCATAATAATCGTGAAGTTGTGCATACTGTCCTCTTGTACCTGAAGTTAGTAGCTTATGTAACATCTCTGGTTCAAAGGGCCCCTATTACTCTATTTTTTAATCTATGTTATAATGTTTCCTCATCAAAAACTTTCCTGGAGTTGTGTTTTGTTTCATTCACACATGTTTAATGCACAAACCCTGCATGGTTCTCTCTCAAACAGAAAACATACTGTTCCACCTGGTGATGTCATGAAGTAATACAGGAAGTGCTCCACTGTGTTTCTAAACTCCATACACCTTCACTAGAATAATTTGGATGATTTCAGTCCTGCAAAAGCTAATCTTCAGGTACAAGAGGACAACATGTGAGACAGGCCTCTACTTTGACAATATTTAAATCCAGGCTCAAAACGGTTCTGTTTAGCTGTGCATGCGACTGAAAGGTTTTTATTCTGCACTCTTCTCCTTTAATGGTAATTTTATGATGACAAAAGAAACATGGACTGATGGACTTTTATTAGACAAAGTAAAGTGACAGAAAAGTATGTGAGAAGTGACAGGAAAGTTTTTTGTAAAGTAATGGGAACGTTCTTAAACTGAGCAAGACAGTGTGAGAGTGCGAGAGAGAGTTTTTAAAGGGTGCAAACGAGTGGGTGAGAGAGTTGCAGATTGGGTGATTATTTATGTTTTGATTTGTGTGATTTTAATGTCTTTCTTATTCTGTAAAGCACTTTGAATTACCTTGTGTGCGAATTGTGCTATACAAATAAACTTGCCTTGCCTTGCCTAATCTTTACTGAACTAAAGCTAAACGGTAGCTGTTAACTTGAAAACTACCACTTCATGACATCACAAGGTGGAACAGAGAATTTTGAGCTTTGGAGATGTAGACAGGAATACTCAAACATGTGTGAATGAAACTAAACACAACTCCAGGTATGTTTTTGAGAAGGTAACATCATTCTAAGACAACTTAAAGCTCACATGAGTCAATTATATGTAATATAGGACCTTTAAATGAGGAACTACAGTCACAACTGAGCCTGTGTTGCCAGAGCCTTAACCTTCAGACAGAGGACACGTACAAGTTTTCTCATTCTCAGTATATGGACAGGCCATGGCTCATGTGAAAGCTCAGAACCTCCATAATTCACTCACTGAGCTGCACTAGCACTGATTAATGATTGGCTGCAGGTTGTGGGGTTTAAGTAGTGAGGATTCAGATCAGAGAGAGGAATTTTAGGTTTAAACCAACTGGATTTAGTCAAGAATTCACAACCCAGATGAGAGACTTGTGTGAGGCTCACTTTTAGTCACTGGCCTGAACCCTGTGTGAGCTGTGTGGTCCTCTGTATCTTTTATTCTTATTCATTTTATTGCTTGAATTATTTTATTGCTTATTTTAATACTTTCTGTTTACTGTGTTATATTTGCCGTTTGTTTATCTGTGCAGCATTTTGGAAACCGTCATGTTTATAGAATGTGCTGTAAAAATAAAGTGGATTGAATTGGATTCTGCTTCCTGATTGAACAATAAACCTTGAAACCATAACCCCAAATGACAACATGCAACTAGTGTAAATCAACATTACAATTGTTAGCAGTAATATTTCACTTCTATGTGTTTACCTTCTTCTTGGACACATGTAGGTTGCGATTATGAAATTTGAAAAAAAATACATAAAAAATACACATACTACCTTTAATTAATCACTATTTCCCATGAGGCACCATTTCTTTCATGATCCACACCTAAGATCTTCACCGAACTTGACTTCTGGGTTTGGACCTGGTTTTGTCAATGGTCACATTTTTATATAGCACTTTTCCACCTTCAAGCACTTACGTCAAGGAACCACTCACCCATTCACACACCAATGTACGAGGGGGGTTAAGTGTCATGCCCAAGGACACAAAGGCCGTGTCCCAATTTGACAATTGCACAGTTAGAAGTACCGTTTTAAGTACCCGGCCAACAAAGGGTGCTCCTCTATGTAGCCTCCGTTGGCTGCAAAGACTGTGCCGAACTGGAACAGGCCTATAACACAGAGCGTACTTCAATCGCTGTCTGTGCGCTTACGTTATGTAGGTTACTTTACGTCACCTAGCAACCATGACGGCTGCTGACTGATGAGCTATACGGCTGTTGACTCATGACCTAAAGGTGAAAAATGGACACAGAAATAACAGTTTTATTTTAAATTCTTGATTATTTCATAGAAGAAGAGTCAAGGTGTCGTCATCGTAGCCTTTCTTTTTTTTGTTTAGATTGAATGAAGTAAGGAATTAATCTTTCCCTTTGAATATCAATAGACAAATATAACATTCAAGGTGATTTTTTTTCTTAAATGTAGCTAGTGTTACATAACTTAAAGAAAATATACTTTGTTTCTCCCATAGAAGAAGTAGTGCATAATGGGATATACCAGTGCACAAAGTGACTTCGGACGGACGCTTCATTCATACCCAATCTCCATGGAAACACAGGGCACATTTGTCAGCCGCATGAAATGGGACAGGCCTTGTTGTGCCGGAAGTTACATAAATGGTCTTCAAATGCAACCATCAAATTGGGACACGGCCAATGACACAACAGCTTTGAACCACCAACCTTTGGATCACTGGACAAACACTCTACCAACTGAGCCACTGTTGTCCTGGTTTGTCACTGGATATCTGCCTCCTGTATAACTGAAAGGCCTGCTTATATAATATTGTGCCTAAAATGATTTCTTTGAAGCCTGATCCCCTTGGAACCTATGCTTCAGCTTCATTAGTTACATTCTTAGTACTTGGAACTTGGAAATCCCATTAAATTTACTAAAGTTTTAAACAAGTAACATGGACTATTTCAACAGTTCAACACAGTGGCACTTTAATTAACACCTGCAGTCATTACAGAACTGAGCTACTTTGTATTTTACTTTGTTGAATCCCATAATTGTAATTTAAATTTGTTTGTAGTGTTGATTTGAAATGTTTCAGGTTCTTTTTGTCTTGTTTTCAATTAATGCAGTTAAATAACGTTGCTTCTGGGGTTTAAGATGAAAGTTGTGACTACTTTTGAAGAGATTAAGTGTTCAAATGGGAGGGAACAACAAACAAGGGAGTCTAAATTAGGAAACAGCACAAGGTTTAGTCTGTCACTTTCTGTCTGAGTGAGGTGAATTCACTGGAGACCTCTCATCCTGACAGGGCAAACTTGAGGGATGAAAGGATCAGTGCATTTGTGAAAAAACATCGAAGGACGGTTTCTAGACTGTTGATGCATGTGTGGTTATGGGGCACGCGTCAATGATAATCTTTTCTTGTCTAAATCCCAACTGACAAACACTGGCCATTGTATGTGTTCTCTGATATGATCATGGGGCTTACAGGAGAGAGGGGATGCTGCTGCTGCTGATGATGATGCTGGGTGGAGGAGCTTACTATTGCTCAAGTAGAAATAGGGAATATTAAAGTGGTATGGTTATTCTGATGCAGTGAAAGTGGGATATGGGATACTGCGAAGACAACTGGTCAGCAGCAGTGGACAACCCAGAGAAAACAAAATAAATTACAACTGTCTATTAAAAATCATAGAGGTTATTGAAAAATTGCAAGTGAACTCTGTGCAACTTGTGCTCGAGTGCGTTTGGAAGTGTTCAGGCCAGTGTGAAGCTAAGATAACACTAGATATAATCAAGATATATAGCAAATGTAATGTCTAGACATTCTTCAGTTTAAAAGACTGGAGTCAGATGTAAGCAGGGCTCTTCTCCTGTGCTAGGCTGAGATTTCACTGATTCTATTATTTTCATGATTTAATACTCAAACATACCTTGGGAAACATGCTTTCTTACTGTGAGCAGAGTTATCTTTCCACAGATGCAATCTGTAACTTGGCACATCATCATGTTTGTACAGCGATGCGTTTATTGCCGTACTATTAACAATTCTACGCTAAGCAATACCATCTTCAAGGAGACAAGCAGTAAATGTTGTTGTGATGCCATAAACGTCATCACAACAGAGCTGTGTAGCTGTCGGCCGCTCCTATGGACAGCTGCATATTACAAAAAAGAGTAGCAGATTTTTTCCTTTGTACCAAAATGACTACACAATGATGCCGAATCCTTTGTGTATCACTGATTAATAAAATAAAACTGAAGAACGAAGTAAGTACAGAGCAGTGGGCGTATACCGGTGGCAATGAATATGGGGTTATACAGGGAAAATAAGTGATTAAAGATCACTCAAACACAGCAAAAGACAAAGTTTAAATCTGTCAACTGGACAAATCATTGTAGGAGTTCAACCTTTAATGGCCCCCTTATTGTTCTCTTTCATTTCTTGGTTGAATAGGGTCGTTAAGGCTGAAACTGGAGAGAATAGCAGTTTACAGTTTCAGTGTAGTTAGTTCCTCCTTTCAGACAGATATAAGGCAGTGTCCACCAGTAATTTGACCAGAACTGAAGAAGTGGTTTGGATGAGCAGCGAAACATCTTCACTCCTACAACGATTTGTCCAGTTGACAGGTTTAAACTTCATCTTCTGCTGTGGATCAGACTAGGACGACTGAGGGATTACACAGACATTACTCAAACATGCAAGAATCACTCCAAATACAACTTCAGGAGGGCAAATGAGAAGGGGAAACAACTATAACAAGGTTAAAAGCTCTGAAAAGTGGATTTGCAGAATAGGTCTGCTTTAAGATGGTTACATGGGAGATTACATGGATTTCTGTGTGGACTGAGAAGGTTTCTAAGGTAATGGTGATAATAGGGGAAGGAGTGGGGTAGAGTGAGAGGATTTTGCTGCTTATATTGCGATGGGGCTAAAGATAGTCAAATCTGATCCGGTAATGAAATGCAAGAAACAAAACAAAAGGTGACTTCTGGTGGACCCTCTAAGCTCAATCATCTGGGAGCATTGTCTAAGCCGTGGATGCATGCATAACAATTTTCCAGGCACTATGCCAGGCTATCTTTCCCTTTGTTTAGATACGAGCTGACAAATGGTGGCTACAGTCCTGCGTGTTTCTACATTGACTGGAGCATAACCGCTTATTATGACGAGGGCGAATTATACAGTCTGTCAGTCAGCAGCTTTGTGCCAGGTTCACGCAGGTCGGCCCCTCCTCGCTGTGTGCACGGACCAAGGGCCAATAGAAGAAGAGATTAACTGCTTATTATGTCAAAGTGATGTGGAGGAGTCAAGCCGGGTCTGCGAGGTCATGATTTATTTTACACGTGTGCTCTGAAAATATTAACAAGCCTCACACTCCACAGACCGCGCGATACTAAACAAACACAAAGAACAGACGTGGAAATGCAAACGCAGACTCAGTGTTTACTGTCCATGTAATTGTGGTGTTATCAATAGGATTTATTACAGTTGCTGTGGTTGTTCCTATGTAGCGCCCAAGTACAGCGCTATCTTTTTCTGATTGATTGAACTAGGTAAAGGAACTAAATTACTGCTAAATTAGTTGAGCCAAATATAATTACAAGAAAGAAAGTAGCTGGCAGCAGTTGCAGAATTCAGGTTAATTAAGAATAGCCCTAATTTTCTCTCAAGATGATCCTTACAAACTTAATCAACACCAACAAGGTGTTCTTTAAGGTTCCATTGAACAGACTTTATGAAATACATGTCATAAAGCATGTCTGAAGCACTATTTTCTGACATTCATTCACATTTGCATAATTTGTGCCTCATAAAATCTGAAAACACAGGCCACTGCTCTACGCATGCATAACCAGTGGAGGATTCAGTACAGTCATACATACTGGATTAATGCAAAAACATATCTTACTATGTCATGTTGCTAATAGCCATGCTGCTAAGATGCTCGCTAAACAGGTTGTTTTGTACATTATTGCCTGCAGAGGGCGACAAACAGTGGATACCAAAACAGTCTTAATGAGTAAGAGAGTAAGATGCATTCAAGACAAATATATGAGTTCAACTGTAAAGCAATTCAAGTTACATGCAAAGATAATTTTTGTAAGTAAAAGTATAAGAACATTTTCACCGTAATGTCAGCTCCTGAGATTTACTGTAAAGTGTTAAGACTACAATTTAAAAGAGTGGATGAAGGTCATGTGTCTTCATCACTCCTGACTAACTAATTAAACCTCCTCTGCCCCCTGTGTACAACTGCTGACAATGTCATTCCTGTCAGCGCGCTGTAGCAGAACACTCTCTGAGACAAAAGCATCGTACATGTTTCCATTTTGCTTGTGTACATCCTCTGGGAACATTTGTCGAGACAGCTAATTTATCAGATAATAAAATAATGATAAAGGTAATTAGATTAATTCTCCTGATCACGCTGATCGTGACCCGTGCACTTTGAATGCTGATTATCCTGGGCATACAAAGCTCTGTGATTTTACAGTGATACCTTCAAACTCAAAGTGAGGCTGTGCACTCAATTAGAAGGTCTAACCGAGGGAACACAAAATATCTGCTATAATGTGGTGTACATGCACAATTATACTTATAAATGTACAAGCAATAAGACATACTCTTCAATTAGTATGTAATTAAGAAGTATCTAAAGCACGACTGACAAGCCCATTACAAATCGTCTGCAGCTGAATGACTGTGGAAACAACTCATTTCAATATGGAAGAGGAACGGAGGCTAATTGAGTTGGCCTTAAAATCATCTTTCATTTAGAATTACCATAAAACAACATTGAAAGTATACGCAGTATTACTTTGCAGTGCAGTCACAACAAAAGACTTTTCTTTCCATTTCATGGCAAATAAACCACAAGAGTAGACCAAAAGTGGCATAATATTTGTTGCCCTGCCACATTTTGTTTATGTCTAACAGCCCTGGCCTAATGACTGGGGTAATGCCGAGCTGAACAATTTCTCTATGCTAATGTACAACACAGACCTCAAGTGGGCCACATCGTATGAAGGGTGACAGTATCATAAGAGCTGGTATGAAGATACAGAAATACATGTTCAAATGCTCTTACAAGCCCTTATATTAATAATGATAATCATACATTTTACTTTTGAAGCTCTCAAGGGCACCTTACAGAGCAGATTCAAAACAAGGCAATAAAAATACAGTAAAAGCAAAGCAGTGGTTACTATCCTGCAGGGTTTAAGTTCAGGTGCAGTAGCAACTTTGAAACAGGTGGGCTTTCAGATGTGATTTAAACAAGGGAAGAGAATCTATGGCACAGAGGTGTGTTGGTAGGTCGTTCCAGTGGTGGAGGGCAGAACAACTGAAGTCCCTGGCCCCCATGAAGGACAGACGAGCTGGAGGTGTGGAGAGGAGGAGGGATGCTATGGTGGAGCAGATCCAACCAGTGAGTCAATGCGAGGTTATGGGGGCCTTTGAAGGTGAGTATTTTGAAGTCAATGCCAAGATGGGACTGATGGGAGCCAGTGGAGTTCTCTCAGATTGGTTCTACTGAGATTATGAGTTCTGGACCAGTTGAAGTTGATGAAGAGATTTTTGGGGTAGGCCAGACAGAAGGGAGTTGCAATAGTCGATATTCAGGGACGTGCACGGACATTTTGACAGGCACGTGTTCAAATTATTCCATATGGCTTGAAATGAATTTATCCACAGGTTTTAAACAATTACTTTTAGATGTGCTTCTGCTGAGGTTTAGCAGCAAAGCTTTGAGCATTGGTGTATATGAGCTGAGGGACCAATAAGAATATAATAAAACACAAGGAAAAAGGACCATCAAGGGGGACTGTGTGGTTGTCCCCAGGAGATTTTAGATAAAATAATTATAATTTCCTGTGATCTGGGGTGTTTTAGGTGAAGAAATCACGTGTTTTATCAGTCTGATACTAAACAGATAAAGGCCTATTGTTATAGCCATAGATTCAAAACACACAATTGTTTATTAGACTATAACAACAACCTTTATGGCTTACTTGTTATTAACATCCATTTTAGTAACACTAATCACTTGTGTCAGTAGTTCTCCATGGAGACTCAGGCCTCTGCTCCCTCCCTGGCTGCGCCCCTGCTCTCTAGTGCACTGAACACAGCCCCATGAGCTGCAGTCTCACACTGGGCTGTGGACAAACACTCCAGACTACAGTCTTAAAGTGTTTGTCCACAGACCTCAAGGTATGTGTTATGTTGCCTTTATGAAGAATTCAGCTGATGAGCTGAAATGCGCTGCACCTCGCCTCAGTTTTATTTCATCAGCTGTTTTGCTCATAACACTGTAAACTTGAGGCGGACTGTCAAAAAATAAGAACTGGCTAAAAGCCAGTTAAAATGTTATTGGAAAGATGACTGTGGTTAGACAGATGTATGTGAAATATTTTTGTTCGACTGCTGCCTTTTTGAGATTTAAATGGAACAGCAGTTGTCAAACTTTAACACCAAGTACCAGAAAATATTTCACTTTCCAAATACCAGCAGATCTAAAACAGGACTATGTCAGGTTTTAAACTTAAACTTAAGTGATGAAACACTGTATTAAAAATACAATTTCACAGAAAATATGAAAAACATTTATAATTTCAATGAAAGATGACTTTGACAAAGATCAAGATAATTAACATTTTAATTCTGTACAAGATAGTATAATCACCAAAAGAAAGTCATATTAATATGCAGATAATTATTAATCAGTTGAGTGATCACAGTGTGGACAGCGCTCTACTCCCACATTCTCCAAGTGCATTTTCTTGGCTGTTGATACGAACAAACCTTTAGATACCCAGTGTACTATGAATCACACAGATGAATTTTGGACCAGATAAATCATGGATATTGTTAAGCTTTCAAGTCGACAGATCATTTATCGCATGTTCAAGGAGAATCGGACGCCCCAGACACTTGGCTGTCACTGGCTGGAGACAGAGAGAGAGCATAGTCATATAAGATGTGTGTCATGTGCCAAGACAAGTGCTTACACCAACACCCCCTTTGCTTATCTGCGCTGTAAAAAAAAAGGATGCATGCATTCACACATGGAGCGCACATACAGGCACTCCTCCTCCACCCGCGGTGCTAAATTATCACCTGTCATAACGGTGACATTTTTGTAAAGGCAGTTTGACAGCTACACGTGGCCTCTTCGAGATATGAACTTACATTGTTTGTGTGTGTGTGTGTGTGCGTGCAGGTGTGTGCATTTGTGCGTCCGTGTGTGCGTGCAGGTGTGTGTGTGAGGGGGTCTTCTACAGCAGCCTGCACCGCCCTGTTATCAAGTCATCTTAAATCGAGAGATCAAAACAGAAGTGCACAGGCAAAACTAAGTGAACTGAGATCTGACTTAAGATTCGCAAAGCACCGTGGGTAATTTGCACCTAGTCAGATCAATGAGCGGCAAATTACTCAAATCACCAAAAGATAAAGATATTTTGTTAGATATAGCCTGCTGTTGTAGCTTGTTGAACTTTAGGATTTTCAGGTGTTGAGATTTGCAACTTTGAGCATCACATTACATGCATTACATTAGCTCTATTAAACCTACTTTAGCATCAACTTCTACTTCAGAGTCTAGCATTCTCACACCATCTTGGATTACACTGGACACTTACCTTACCTTACACCTTACATCGCTCATTTGCTCACTTTGTCAGGACAGTTTACAATTACTATAAGCTTGTAAACAGCAAATCTTTGTAGAAAACTCTTCCCGTCTGCATTCATTGGATCAACCCAGGAGTAACTTTTTGAACACATTCATAGCGGTCAGGTGGAACATGGAGGTTTGCAGCACATCAGCGTTGAGTCACTTCCACAGTAAACCAGTCTTAAGATCAACACAAACCAGGAATAGAACCCAGGATCCAACCACAGGCTGTATAAAGAAGTGGACTAAGTGAGTGTGACGTCACCCATAGCGTTTAGCTCCTGACAAATGACCCACTAGTTTGGCACGGGGTGCTTAGAAACACTGTCAATCAAACCTGTTGCTAATGCTAACGGGAGCGACCTCAGGGAAAGAAGGCAGCTGATTTGTCTGTTATTAATGTTCATATCTTGATTTATAGACAAAATAGCGAAATAAAAACGCCAGGGTCGCGTAGAATGGGTCAGTACGAACATTTTAAGACCAAAACGATGAGTCTGAGAGTTGCGTTTATGGAGAGAGGTGCAACGTTTTTTTTTTAATGTAAAGTGAATTGGAGCCGAGTCAATGGACCCGGAAGCGCAACCCGTGATCACTTCGTATTTGGAATGCGGCGTCTAGCAGGTTAGTTATGTCCGTTTATATATACAGTCTAGTCTAACAAATAAGATTAGATTAAATGAAAAATCTGATGATGAGTGACAACACAATTTGTAGCACTATATTGCTCTGAAACTTGATTTAAATATTATATGCTAAATTGTAGTAGTCTTACTTTCAGTCATACCCATCTCACATGTCTTCTTATTCTTATGTTCAGTTGCCAGGTCTCTTAGCCATGTGAGAAACATCTCAAGAGCAGGAGTGTGTTGTGTTTGGAATCAGACAGCAAACTGAATCATTTGTACCATATAGCTTTATACGGCTTGTTTTGCTGTTAAAGTTTTTCCTGAGGGCAGACTGGCCAAGTTGTGAACAGAGGCATTGGAGGAGGAGGACACATTTCCCCTGTGGGACATGCCTGGGCTCTGTAACAGGAGAGGAGGAACCTTCAGCCCACCAGAGTCATGTGTTGTACTGGATCAAATACTGCAGAGAAAGTGCCAGTTGGAAAGCTGCCTGGATGGAAAGAGAGCTGTCAATTATCACAAAGATTATTATTTGAAGTACACTGTTGCAAAATGTAACCCGTGTACTCCCTGTCAGGGCAACTGAACCTAACACAATATTTTTAACGCCTTCTTGCATGTAAAGCTTGAATCTGCACTGACAAAATCAACACAATTCTGATAGTTAAAAAATAGATGGAAAACAAATGAAGACGTATAAAGCTCAAAGTGCAATCACTCCTTTCGTTCATTTTGGTGAGAGTTTCGTCCACCCCAGCAGCACGACCCTTCAGCCTCCTCAGCCTCTCCCTGTCCTCCTAATCAGCTTAACTACATTTCCATACAGTAAATTACCTATACCAGTCAGTTGAATTAGTTGTTCATGTCAATATTTTTACAAAGAAGATAAGATGAATATTTCTAATCTATACTCAGACCTTTAATTAGTGCCAGTAAAAACAAATTTATTTCTCCTCATTCTTCAAAACAAGATGCTTACACTGCTTAGACACCAGGATTAAAAAGTAAGCATATCATTGACTTTTTTTTTATATATAATTGGATCTCAATTTGATTAAAAATGACCAGATTTGTCCCGTATTAAAAATGTGAAAAGCAGAACTAGTTCATTTTAAATAGTTTGCAGTGGTCCAAAGTTATTCCTCACTTATGCATTCAGAGCATCTTAATTATTCATGGTGACTTTATAAACGCTTTTCACAACTTTTAGAGGCCAGAGTGGAGTTTTGCAAGACGGTAAAGCTAACAACAACTAGCATGCTAATTTGCACTTCCTGATTATTGGACAATGAAATGCTTTATAATTAGATGCTTACAGAACACAGCTTACTGATTGTAATCTAAAGAACTGTTTATACAATATATCTGTACTAGGGCAAGACGCGTTTAGCTCCGATCCAGACCTTAAATGGCCCAGCTCTGCAGTCCAACCTGACTGTCATACGCTATTTGCTCTGAAGAACCATGTTCAGCAGACACTACCCCCTGTGTTTCTCATTAATGCTTTTACTTAAATCCGAGGAGCAGCAGTCTCCCTCCGAGCACCTGATAAAGCTGTGATCTCACTCTGATGTTTGCTGCTCACAAGGACAGCTCTCAGACTGGGGAAGCCATTTGTGCACTTTGTGTGATAAAAGCAGCTAATGGATTTGTTCAGAAACCGCCAGTCGCTTTGTGGCTCAACTCAAAAATCAAGTGCAAGTTTTCAAGGCCAATTTGTTCACAGGTTGTACAATATTGTCGCGTAAAAGTTAGAAATACAACAAGAAATGTGCAGTGTTAAATACATATTCGGGGGGGAAAAAGAAGGGGAGTACCACAGCATTCATTTCACTGTTAAAGGCGCACTGTGTAAAAATAGTGAGTGAACTATGAATTCAACTTTTGAACACCAGGGGGCATAACTGCAGAGGGTTAATGGCTGTGCAGGAGCAGGTTCACAGACAGCGGGTGGACAGTAGGGAGCAACTAAATGGAAAATAACTTAAGTACTATCACTACTACTGCTTTTCATTTTCACCAAACCCAGGGCACACCCATGTTGGATTTTTTAAGTTGGGCTCTCACATGACTTTCTAGTTAAACATGCCAAGATCGCAGGGTGTTCTAGTTGTCATGTACAAGTCGAAACTCTGAAAATCTGACCTCCGAGGACGACTGGAACGCACCTTTAGCAATAGGCAATATTCTTATATTTTGATTCAAACTTGTCATGACTCGTTGTCACGACGACTGCACATTCACTACTGTTTCAGTTTGAGCAGTATCTGAAAGTAAACAAACAAACCGGGTTAGCTCCAAGGAGCAGCTGTCCGCACCTCCCTCCATCCAGGAACAACCTTTTTTGCACCCGGGAACAGCTCTCCAGAGCCAAAGACACATGGAGGTAGATGAAGAAGCCCAGGACATGGACAGAGCTGAGGAAGTCCTGTTGGTGGAGCCACGACTCAAACTCCGAGACCCATTCCCGGACCTGGTCACTGCCAAGCTGAGGCTCACCAATTCATCTGACTGCAGTATGTACTTCAAAGTCGTGATCACCAGCCCGAGCAGGTTATGTGTTTGGCCCTACTGTGGAATCATCCGCGCCCGCAAATCCATCACCCTGTTCATGAGCGCGCTGCGTTGTGAGTACGACCCCTGCGACGCGCCGAGACACTTAAAGCTGATGTCCATGGTGTCGCCAGACAACATGACCCACGTGGAGAGGGTGAGCAGGGAAGACAGGAACCAAGAGCTGATGAACACCACGTTGAGGTCCACGTTCGAGATGCGAGTCCTGTTCCCAACCTTTTATGTGTTTTACTGTCATTCCGAGTACCCTCTTACTCGGATACTTGGCAATTAAACCAGTTTACTAAAGTATAGTAGTATATTGTCAATTATTAACATTATATTTTATTGGTTCATTATTATTTATGCCAAAAACAACAAACACAGCTGCTATTTTTTATATGTTTTTGTTTGCTTAAGGCTCAGACCATAGACTATATGTAAATGGACATAGTTAACCTGACTGACTCTTGTTATGATACTCATACTTTACTCCATAACTAGCCTCGATGAGCTTCATTTGGCCAGAGCTGAACTCACACTCACTTAGTCCACTTGTTTTATACAATCTATGGCTCATACTCAAATGTAGTGTATTTTTGTTTGTTTTTTTTATTTTGTTACCTTCTAGCACTAATCCTCATTGTGTACAGAAACTGAAGGCAACCCCAAGGACATAATGGCAGTATAGGTCTGAGGGGAAATCAAACTGACAACGTTCACATTATTAGGAGAGCAATTCTGAAAATACACCATAGTTTTTTGTAAGTTTTATGACAGTCTCTCTATAACTGCTCTTCTTGTTAAAGCTGCGTGGTTGACGTCATGGTATTTCCTTAATATGGCCAACTCATTTACCATATTCACACATCTGTCTGCTTGACACTGTCTGCTTAAGATATGATTCAAATCCACCCCCCTTTTTGCACCCTATTGTTTTAGCCCTCCCCTGCTTCATTATGCCATTATTCTCCTCTCCTTTAATAGCACGCCATTCATTTAGATGCCATTTTCCTCCTATAGCGAGGTGCCTGCTTAACAAAGACAGAAGGGAAAAAAAGCCCATTAAAATGAATGGGTTCCTAATCAACAGAAAGCTTCCAAGAGTCGCTGAGGAACAAGTTATTGCAGACACAGAACCCTCTTAATCATCCAACAAACAGAATTATCAGCCTTTCCCTGGTCTTTGCCGAACGACGTCTGCTTGGCCACACTAGTCTCCGTAATGAGTTGTTGGGTTCAGTTATGTGTGGTGGACCTACAGAAGCTGCCTTCACACTGTGGGGATATGCTCCTTTGATCAATTTGTCTTGTTTACTCTGTATAAGATTGGGTCCTGCGCATGTTGTTGTTTTTTTTGCCACTTTTGCTGTTATGAAAGCTAGAAGGAACATGACAGTGGAAACTTGTGTTATCTCTGCGGGGCGTCGAGCTGCAGACTCACTACTGCTCACGTTTGGTCTGTGTACAGTAAGAGACATGCTCCTCATTTGAGATGGCAGAGGCAATAAAGAGTCTTTTTTTTACAATGGCTCCTGTAACAAAAACAATATGGCGCCATTTAACACCAAAAATTGTCAAATGGCTTCCTCCAGAGTCTAAACTGCAGACGAGGCTTTTAACGACAGAATACTGACCCCCATTGAACAAAGGATCATTGACGATTAGAAATTACTCGATTAATATTTGTTTAATAGGCTCTGTGCACACCAACAAAAATCAGAGAACAGTAAAAAAAAATTAATAAAAATAAGTAAAATTCTAATTAATTAAAATAAAGACTACCCAATTATTTGTATACATAGAATTTTCAGATTATGGTGTTGTTTTAATATGTATTTTGCCACAAAAATAGCTTTAGCGTTAGCACTGAGACACAAACATTTTTCTTTCTAAACACAGAAGAGTGCTCCGTTTAAGTATTCATTTTATTTGTGTAGTTTTCTAACATGTTGCCAGTGACATCCACCCGCTGCTCCCTGTCCACCGCCTGATCTTTAAATATTTATTCATTTTGACGAGACTCTGCAAAAACCTCATAGAGATACAATTGGACTGGAAGTAGTGACATTAACATCGATGTTGGCAGATGCTATTGTGCACAGCGCTTATAGCACAGCCTTATATCGATCTAGGGAGAGAAGATAGTTAGAGACGTTGGGTCAATGGTCAGGGCTGGATATCGAACCCATGACACTGAGGTGGTGGCAATCATATATGTACAATGCCTTAGACGACTATATCACCAATGGGCATATGTCGTAACGTGTGGGGGATCAAAGATACAGACTCAGAGTGAAAAGTTTGGCAGAGTTTATTACAATCAAGACAATGTGAGTGCTGGTTGGAGGAGGTGGTAGTAGGAAGCTGGGTCGGAGGCTGAGGTGTTCGAACCGGTCGTAGGAAGCTGGGTCGGAGGTGGAGGAGCAAGGTGGGTCCAAGAAATGTAATCACGGACGATACACTGAAGATACACAGACGATCTGCCCCTGTGTGCTGAAATCCTCAGTCCCTTGTTTGCTGAGCAGCTGCAGGTGAGGAGTGGGTGGTGCCAGAAGCTCCGCCCAGCTCTAGGTACAGACACAGAAGGAAGGGGACAAGACAGCACAGAAAACACAGAAAAAACTCATATCCTGACGGTATAAGAACTTTTCACATTCTTAAACCCTATGGACATCCAGTTCAGTCACTATATCTAACATCCCAACACCACAACAACTCATGAATCATTCTGAATCAGACTAAACCATTATTGCGCAGATAACACAACTTCACCTCTAACTTAGCATTACTCGGCGGCGTCTTTGCCATGCTGAGAATCAAGGAGAAAAACCCATTTCTATCTTTTTGTTCAGTAAAAACACTTGAGTGTAAGTATTGTTTTATCTCAAATCCCTTTAACATCTCATAAACAGTTTATTATAATAAAGTCAACATGGCTCACCCTTATTAAAAACCCAACTCAAAACAGCAACGTTGGGTGGTAATTCATTAATTACAGGGGTCCACAGGTGATGTTTATCCATTGCAAATTGGGTTTTAGTTAATTTGTGTTGACAGAGAGAATGTTGAACTTTAAACCTGAAAATGTATCATGTGGATAAGCCTGGTAATTATAAGCATAGGAAACATGTAGAAATATCTGAAATTAGTCACAGATTAGAACTGAGGAAGCTCACTTGTCCCTCACCCTCAGTGTCTATTTTACACTCTCGAGATTTCTACAACTTAAAGTCTTTCTACCTGCTTTTGCCACGCTCGAAAATTAGCCAGTTTTGAGTGTTTGGGCCCAGATAAAATCCATGTTTTGTAGTGCAAAATGGCCTCTGAAGGCATTATGATGTGGTCTTATGAAAGTATACAGTGCTGGAACAGCGATTGAGTTCTTATTGCTGGTGCATGTGGAGCCAGGACAGGCCTAATGACGGCTTCTCATGAGCTGCCAGGTCATGTGACACTCTCTACACCTCAAAAGCTATTTGGCGAGCTCCAACTGTTCACCAGCAAGGACCAAAACACGGCTTGATTAGCTACGGCGCTGCAGGGATGCTACAGTGGTACAGAGAGCAAAGTATAGCAACCGGGTTTAGGCAGTGGAGGAAAACACAAGGACTTTTCAAGAATAAACTAAATCCCGTGAAGACAGTACTTTCTGTTTTGTTCCTTTTACAATGCAGTATTTATTGATAATATGCAGAGGTGGAAATATTCGATTTTGTGGCTTAAGTAAAATTACAGGTACTGGAGCAAAAAAAATATGCAAGTAAAAGTAAAAAATATCACATGAAAAATCTACTTACGTAAAAGTATTAAAGTACAAACTAAGTAGTAAAAAGTTAAAGTATTTCGAGCAAGTTTTCAGATCTAATAAAGTTTCAAATGTAGTGATGTGCTGAAATTTGCGCTGTGGAAACAACTGAATAAATCATTTTTTCATCTGTTTTTATAGATATATATTTTTGTTTGCTTAAATAAAAAATAAACCCCCAGCCTTTTGAGCAGGTCTCAAACAACAATAAAAAATACTTCTACTTTTCAGTCCAGTTCAACAATGTAGTGAAGAAGAAAGTAAGAAAAATCTCAAGTAAAGTGCAAATACCTAAAATGTGTGACTACGTACAGTACTTCACTATTTCTACTTTCCCTGCTGTTGACTCCACCTCTTGGCATTTCACTGCATAATAATAATAATATCTCTCCTCTTTTACGTACTTTAATTCACTTCTCTATGAATAAAACCTGATAACTGTAGTTTAGACCTCTACAAACAAGTTCTGAAATGAATGGTCCCATTTAAACGTGTTTTGTTCAGTCTCCTCTCAAATGTTATTGGCCTTATATGGATTTGACATTTGGACTAGTATTAAAACATAAATCACAAATCTAACTGCGATGCTTGTCTGAAGTAAATATGAATCCAAAATTGTCCTGACCAAATAATGATCTAGTTTTTGGTTCTCTGTGATATGTTACAACAACCTTCTGATCTGCAGTATCGTTCTATTTTTGTACTGGCTTTTTAACTAGCTTTAAACTCTGCAGCCTTTTCAGCTCGAGTCTGATGGATGAGAGCAGACAGCTAACCTTTACTCCCCCTGTGCTTCACCTTTCACTCGCTGGCTGCTGTTCTTAATCTGATGAATTCTGATCCTGATCACCACACAGAGGAATGAGCAACAGTTTTCGAGATGCTCTGACCCTGTTACAGCTATTATTCTTTGGGCCTTTATTGAACACATTAAAATCCGTTCCGATTCTGGTCAGATCCCTTTGAAAGTTGAATACTGTTACTGGCACTGGATGTCCCATAAAAAGGCAACATGGTGACTGAGGTACGTACTGTTCCCAGGCAACAAGAAGTTCCTGAGTGCAGTTCCTAGACCACTGGGGCTTTTTTTGCATAGAGTTAGCATTTTATTTCCATATCTGTTAAGATTTTTGGGTATTATGGTAATCTGCCATCAAACTAAGCAACACAGTGACAATGGACACGAGCTTGGGTCCACGAGCATAAGACGAAATGACGTTTTGACATTTTTTTGACGGTTTATAATAGTGCAGTTTCGTTTACAGTTTTGTCCTCACATTTTTTTATTTCATATTCTTCTGTGGGCGCTAGCACAGGCTCAGAACAGGCTCAGAGCAGGGCTAGGTTAAATCTTAACAATGCTGACTTTTACATGAAAAGATTGAAAATGTAAAAATTTTTAGAAGTTCATGCTGTGAAAAGAAAAATAGCGAAGAATCCTTGCAAAACCCGACCTTTGTGAAAGCTGTGGATGCCCTGTCACCAAAACACGGGCAGTTTGAATTCCTAAAAAATGCATTTCGCTCTATTGGAGAATTATTTCTGGCCCTGGAGCTTGCAGTACCTATAGAACGGCCACTAGGGGAGTGTCTTATCCGGTTCTCGTTATAGATCCATGCTTAAAGAGTGTGTTTACTTATGCTCGAATAACCCAGTGATCAGCCTTATCCCGCTTAATATGATGTTTACATGCACTCAGACCTGTACACATGAGGAATCTGAGTATCTTGAATATTTAGAGTGGTAACCATGGTGACTATGACACAGATATGGCAAGAAGTTAAACATGTTCACAACTTAAGGATATTTATCATGTTCTCAACAACAAAAGAAACAAGATATACCTTCAGATAAGATTATGACACTATAGAGCCCAGTCACAGCTTTAGAAAAAGGTGTTATTAACAGAAAAAATACAGCAGAGTCCCAAAAAGTCTGTTCAGTTCAAGAGCAACGTAAACAGCCTCAGAATCAATATGCTGTTAAAAAGTTGCTATATTGTGCAGCTGTATGTTGTTTAGAGATATAAAATAATACATTTTAAAAGGCCGTGGTAGAAGTTTGAGTCGTTTTGTGAAAAATGCAGTTCTAACTATGACTGTTACTTCATTTCGCACATGCTCAGTACAGCACTAGTGTTGAGAAATCGGGATACCGCGTCTACATTCCCCCGTGAGAGCGTCCGATCACTCATAACCGGGATACTGACTTATCCAGGATACTGAAATCAGGATACTGCATGCAAACGTACTCAACGAAGATTTCATTTGTGCTAATCATTATAATTGGTGGTCATAATGATATGCTTCTTTCTGTATATAATGTGCATTTCTTTGATTTCGCCGAGGGAGAAGAACCAAAGAATCTTCAGAATCCCCAGGAAAAACAAGAGAGTAATTGTTGTTCTGACAGCTGTATCAGAGGTAATGACAGGTTAGATGAGTGTACATATATAAAGGCAGGCAGCTGGGGCATGGGCAGAGTGGACTGGGATCACATGACCGTTGGCTCCGCACAATAGGAGCCTTTCACGGGTTAATTGCATAGTAACATATATTCACCGCGGGGAAGGAGCTGGATGTCGACAGGTACGATCTCGTCTTTTATCAAACGTTCATGACTAACATTTGAACAAATTAAAAAGTGACATTAATCCTTTGGCATCTCAGAGTCACCTGTACATTCGTAATTAAAGTCCAAATGTCAGCGTCAGACACAAAGAAAAATATGAGAGGATTTGGTTTGCCGAGTGAACAGTTCTACGGCTGTACCTGAGACGTTCTGAAATGTGCAAAATGTGTTAAGAATATTGACTGCAAAAAGCTGTGTCAAGGTCCACATTTTGAACACTGGAATAGTTCAGTTTGATTTGTTTTCGCCTCCATTTGACCCATCGCTATTGTAGTCATGACAACTGCAGCATTAGGCATAAACCTCATGACTCACTAACTGATATATTTACTTTCTTTACATGCACTCAATTGTGTAGAAACGTTTTGCTGTTTATGTTCCAGACAACAATAACCTCGAAGTTATCCCTCTAAAGATTAAGGAACTCCGACTTTACAGTATAAACTATTAAATATTTCAACAATCTAAGCCTTATATATACTTTTAACTGAAGCTATTTAGTATTGGTCACAACTGTATATTGTGTTATGTAGTGGTGGAACATAACAAGTAAAAGTAGTAAAGTACTATACTTCAGTACACATTATTAGGCATCTGTACTTCACTTATAGATGTACAGGATGGGCCAAAAGTCACTGACAGTTGAAAAAAATTCATAACTCTTTTGTTTCTAAATAGTTTTATTTTATTTTTTCAGAGCATTTAGAACGACCCTTCCAACATTAATATGAGCAAATACAGCACCAAGGAACAAACCCTCATTGTGCAGTGGTACTTTGAGTCACATGGGTCAAATTCACAAACCCAGAGGTGTCACCGACGACATTTTAATACCAGAGATGCCCCGAGCGTAAATGCCATTAAAGGAATAATAAGTTGTTTTCAAAGACAGGGGGCAGTATGTGATCTCCACAGACCTGACTAGTCCTGATTTCTTCCTGTGGGCCAATCTTAAAGAAAAGGTGTTTTTGAATAAACCTCAGACAATAAACGACTTAAAACGTAATATCAAGGGTCAAGAGCCATAAGCCCAGAAACACTTTCAAATGTTATGTAAAGTGTGTTGAATTGCCAAAAGTCTTGGAAGGTTCAGTTTACCTACTGCTAAAACTTGGTGAGTATAACCACTTGGTCAGTAGCTCATAGGAGCTACTGAAGATTTAAAAGTGTCAGTGACTTTTGGGCCACGCTGTACATTTTACAGTGGATACTGGATACTTTTACTTCACTACATTTGAGAGCAAGTATTTGTACTTTCTAGTCCTTTATAATTTTGAACAAGACTGAAAAGTAAAAGTTTGTGGGTTTTTTTATTATTATTATTGTCTGAGTGGTTTATTTTTTTATCATGCTCATAATTTGAGCAAACAGAAATATACAAATAAAAACAGCTAGAAAAAAACAACAACTATTGATTCAGTTATTTCTGTTGAAGAAAAGCACAAATCTTTATCAAAATCAACATATCTAAAGCTTTAATACATTGAAATACTCTTTAAGCACAATTTTAAACTGGTACTTTAATACTTTCACTTAGATTTTTCCACGTGACACTTCTACTTTTACTTGAGTTTATTTGTGTTCCATTATCTGTACTTTTGCTTGAGTACTTCTTCCGCCGCTGCTATTATATAACATGTCCTCCCTTTGCGTCACCTGATATTCCCAGCGGTCTCTTGTCTCAGCTCTAAGCAGCAGGTGCATCAACAGAAATTTGGGGTCCCAGGTTAGAAGCCTCACATGAGCCCCTCTGTAATATTAATTAACAGGAAGAAAGTCCAGTTCTGGGGCCATGGGGTCTAAGATAACACTGTCTACTCCCCTACTAACCTGTCCCAAACCCGTTTAGCCTCTGAGATCCAACGAGCTTATTCCTTTTTCCACATCCAAAAGCATTTGATTCTATTTTTAAACCCATAATAATAAAAAGCAAGATTTCCAGCGCACAGAGTTATCCCACAATATTGCTGTGTAGATTAATATACTCCTAGGCTATGATAACGATGCAATGATGGATCCTGTGTGTCCTGGCGTAGAGTGGATTTATTTGAAAGTGCATGCTGGGATTGCGTATAAAGTATTGAAGAACAACATTTACACTCTGTATTTGTGTAATGGGGAAAGCAGAGACTCCGTGAATCATAATGACTCCGGCCTTTTAGCGAGCTCTTTATTAATTTACACCTGCTCCTGTAGCACTTTGGCACAACAGACAAAATGAAAGATGAAAACATTTCCTTGAATATCACAATATAGTTCAAAAGTGAAAGCGGTGAGCCTTCAAAGAGAGCCGGAGGGAAAAGTGCACATGGCCTGTCTAAAATAAATAGCATTAGCATCTTTCTTCTATTTATCATGTGTTGCATTATGCCTGCTGCCCGCTCTCATCCCTGATTAGATTTCCATTAGCTTAGCGTGCGAGTGCTGTGGGTTTGAATGAGTTAGCGCCGCGAGAGTTGGCTACTGCTAATGACTTGGTGCGGCGCATTTTCGGCGGGATTCGTTTGACAGCAGCATCTTACTCACAGCTTTTCTGCCTCTATCTCCCAACATGGCGTCAAGTGAACAGTGATGCATTGGGCTTTATAATACTGACAATAAAGTGGTTTAGCTGAAAGATAGATGGACGCGCTCACCTGAACAAAAACATCTTGTATTGTTCCTGAATTCAAATGAAAGGTAAAGCGGGTAGTTTTGTGGTTTGGCTGAAAATCTGTGAGAGACGAATGTAATCATGCTTTGGAAATGAAATGTGCGGCGTGGTTTTAATCTAGGACACATTAAGGATATGACAAATGGAGATCATATGCAGTGGTGGATGTAGTACTCAGTTTTAGATACAGAGGTAAAGTAAAAAATATACTTAAGTAAAGTAAAAAGAAATTGACTTTAAGGGTAAAAAGTATTTCCCTCGGGTGTTAAATGTAGTGATTTTGATTTAAAAATGCTGCATATTTTGGTCAACGGTTGCAATATGAATAAATTTCTTAATTTTTCTCATGAATTTTGTGTATTTATTTTTGCTCAAAGCCAAAGCTTGAACTTGAAACCTTTAGTCAGGATGTTACCACGAATATGGTAAAAATAACACCTTCAAGTCATAAAAGTATAAAAGTACTTTTTATTTTTCAGTCTAGTTCAAAAATGCAATGAGGTCAAAAGTACAGCTACTGCTCTCAGATATAGTGAAGTAAAAGTAAAAATATCAACTGTAAAATTGACTTAAGTAAAGTACAGATACCTAAAAATTCTACTTAAGTACAGTACTTTACTACTTACACTTTGCTACCTTCTACCACTGATCATTTGTGAAATAACTGGTTGAAACTAGACACACTTTTGAAATAACTTTATTATAACCTCATTTTTATTTATATAGGCCAAAATCACAACAGCAGTCGCCTCATGGGGATTCACAATATTGTTGATTTAACCAGCACTAAGTTTGAAAATCTAACTGTCCTCGGCCAAAAACAGACATTCACAAAAACAAGCAAATGGACAACTGTCCCAGGTCATCCTCAATCCTTAGATCCTCCTCCTCCTCGGAAAAGAAAAACTCCAATTAATCCAATGGGAAAAAGATAAACCTGGAGGAGAGTACCATCGATCCAGGACTGACGTAATATGTTGAAATTGACTCTTTTGAGCTTTAAGCCATGTTATAATGTTGTTACCTGATCAAAAACATACCTGAAGTTGTGTTATGTTTCATTCACACATGTTTGAGTAAATCTTTAATATTAGTCTGTAACATCTCCAAAGCTCAAACCACTCTGTTCCACCTTGAAGCTGTAGTTTAAGTGAACAGCTACATTTTACCTTTATTTTAGTAAAGATTAGCAACTCCAGGGCTGAAATCATCTAAATGATTCAAGTGAAGGTGTATGGAGTTTAAAAACACAGTGGAGCACTTCCTGTAATAATCACAATAATCACATCACAAGGTGGAACAGAGTGTTTTCTGTTTGAAAAAAGAACTAAGGCCAAATATGCAGGATTTGTGTGTTAAACATGTGTGAATGAAACAAAATACAACTCCAGGTCTGTTTGTGATTTGTGTGAGGAAACATTCTAACATAGATCAGAAAAGTGACACTATACCACAAAGTTGAAGTTAAATACATTTTTAATTATTACTGCACTTGACGTCTTAGAAACTTTTGGCAGTAGAAACTATTACTTCTATTCTTTAATGAAAGTTTTTCCTTGGTGAAGTTTCAGTTTTTAGTCTATTTCTGCAGCCCACCAGGTTCAGTTAGATTTGCTGCCTCCACTGAGCCATCCCAGCCACAGATGTGACAATCTCTTTTAGACTGTTCTCACAATTTACCTCAGATAAAGTCCTTTTTACACTCAATTGAGAGCGATGGCCAAGAGCTTACGAAAGGGTCTTGATGGAATTGGTGACACAGTCAAGGGGCCATGGCGAGACCAACAAGTCCTTCTTCTGGTGTCACTGCCTGGACCTGTGTCTGCTGGAGAATGACACGCTTTTGTCAAGTACTTTTTATACTTCGAGATGACTCTAAAATGGTGGAGGTAGTTGGTAATGTATTCACTCAAATTATTTAGAAGCAGAATGAATCTATTATGCAGAATAATACTCTTTGTGCATTTCTTAACACTTCAGAAAGGAAACATACTGCTGCTGTATTTTATAGTAGTGGCGGAGGTTAAAGCTGTAGTGTGTAACTTTCCTGGACGGGTTTGTCAGCATGGTGTTTTGTTTTGTTTTTTTTATTGGTGTGGAATTTAACATTTATCTTACGGGTGTTTCATTGTGTAATCGCCCCAACCTTAGCGTTTAAATGAGGAACAGAGCAGAGCTGAGACCCAAGTGCATTTATTCGAACACCAAAAATATTTATAAAAACAAGGACATTTTTTTAAGAGTCACCATGGCAGTACCTCCCGCACACACAGCACCCTTCTCTTTAGCAGACTGACGTTTGCTCCTTTTATACAGCACCTCCCTGATTGACTGAGCCCATTCTGTAGTACAGGTAAGGTTTCACACATTCAATAATAATGTTAAAAGTCAGCTCTAACCAAACAGTGTAAATATTTATTCAATCAAATTAGTTGCTAAAATAGAGCTCTACGTTTAATTGATCGTTTTAACAGTGAACACAAATTAGATAAACAAAAATCTAAGGTGCTTCGGCTCCCGGGGGATTTATTTGGCCGAAACACCTGGGTGAGTTAAAATTTGTAACAATTCAATTATAATCAATTAGCCAAAACACAACACTTTCATCAATAACATTTTAAAGTTGTTTGTGTATTGTCCTTCTTTCTGCTAGCCTCAAAGATAAGCTCGTGTAATTCACCAGCTACATGACAAATTGCTAAAAAAAAAAAAAAAAAAAAAAAAAGTTCTCGCTATGTGGCAAAATAGGGAAGCTTAAAGGCAAACTGTGGAACATTTCAAAGCAATGACTTCTTCATGGAGACAAGCAGGTGGCAGACCATCCACCAAAAAAGTTACGTATTGAACCTTTAAGCTGTGTGGTGTGGTTTTGCTGCATGAATAAGCTGATACTTCTATTTTTATTTAAACTAAGAGTAAAGTGTATTTGACCATGAGAGACCTTTCGGCTGTTCAGTATTAAGACACAGTGTGCCGTGGAGTGCAGCGTCTCTCTGCTTTAGTCTAATCGTGCTCTGGATTGATCAGCGGAGGGAGAGAGGAGCTGTCTCATTACTCTCTCTCTCCTCCTGCAGGTGTTCTCTACATTCGGGTGCTCCCTCTTTCACTCAGCACATATAAGACCCTGCGTCTCACCCGATGATGGAGGTCACACTCAGAATAAGTCCTGCGACTGACAGATGGAGAGAGAGAGAGGGATAGGGGGATATAGAGAGGGTGGGAGAGATAGAGTGGGTGGAAGGATGAGAGAGAGAGATTAAGTGTGGGAGGGAGAGTGCGGGGGAGTGACGGGGGTGATTGAGAGCGGAAGAGAGGAGGGGACTGAGGGAGGTAGAAAAAGAGAGAGGAGGAAGGGGTATAGAGGGAGGGAGGGAGGGAGGGAGGGAGAGGAGATAGAGGAAGAGATAGGGTGAGGGGGGAAAGTAAGAGAAAAAGGGAGATGGTGGAGAAAGAGAGAGAGAGGGGGAGCAGGGGAGGTAAAATAGAGGGAAGGAGGAAGAGAGAGAGAGAGAGAGTGTGGGATGGAGATGAGAGAGAGAAGAGGAAGGGGGTATAGAGAGAGGAAGACAAAGGAAAGAGGGGGATGGAGGTAAGGGGAGAGAGAGAGAAAAGGGAGAAAGAGGGAGCTGGATGGAGAGGGAAAGAGAAAGAAGGGGGAGGGAAACTAAAGAGAAGGAAGAAGATAGACAAGGTGGGGGGAAGAGAGAGAGTGTGGGAGGAAGACTGCGGGGGAGTGAGGAGGTTGACTGAGAGCGGAGAGAGAGGGGAAGAGAGAGATGTATTGAGAGGAGAGAAAGAGAGAGGGGGTGGAGAGGGATAGAAAAAAACAGAGGAGGGAGGGGAAGAGGTAGAGCGAGGGAGGTAGTGAGGGGAGAGAGATAGGGTTAGATGGAGGAAGGAAGAGAGGGAAAGAAAGGGAGGAAGGAGGAAACAGGAGGGGAGCAGGAGAGGTAGGGACAGAGAAAGAAGAAAGAAGGGAAAACAGGGAGGGAGGAAGAGAGAGAAATGGTAGAAGGGTGAGAGAGAGAACGAGAAAGAGGGAGAGAGAGAGAGAGGATCAGCATCTGGTCCAAAGTCTTTACATTTGCTGTTTTCCTTTTTTTTTTTTTTTCATTTCCAGGAAGGCACACTTTGTGATGACAGCACGGCGGTTATGTAAGGCTCCCTGACGCAGCCGGCGTGAGTTTTACTACGTCTTCATAAATCTGGGTGCATGTGTGCTTAGGTCCTGTTTATGGTGCGGCTCTCAGTCTGTCTGCTGCGGTCGCTCTGTCATACGGGGACACGGGGCTAAAGACCAAAGTGGGCCAAGGGAAATGACATAATACACATTTATAAATCAAAAATGAAGGTGTTTTGTGTTTTCGTTCTCCTTGGCTTAGCAGTTTTGGTACAGGACCCTGTGCAGTTGTTACAAGCTTCAGGTGGAGTACATCCTGTTTGACTGTTTTGTATTTCAGAATAACCAAAAATATATATGCGTGAGGGTAAGATATAAGGGTAAAAATACAGGGTTGTTTTTTTAGAGAAGCTATGTGGCCGTATGAGCAAATAACTTATATTTCTCTACCTTAAAAAACAAAACAATAAAAGTCTCAATATACGTAACACTGGGCAAAAAAAAACAAAACAATAAGAAACAGATAAAAAAGGAAGTCTGTTCTCGGGCAAGACTGTAACCACCGTGTATGAATGTGTGAGTAAGCAATCTTTAGGTGTCAGAGATGCTATTGGCACGGATTGGCAGTGATGGCTGCATCAGTTAGCCCCAGGGCAGCTGTGACTGCACAAGTGGCTTCCATCATTACATCTGAGAAGAAAACAAATAATAGATTACCGTAGTGCTTAGACGCTTACAAATACAAGCCATTACAATCACAAAACACACAGCTGTATTTTATGATGGTGGACTTGAAGGTACACCATGTAACTTTTTGGTGGATGGTGTAAAAGATCCCCGTTTCCATGGAGATGTCACCGCTTTACTTGGATTGTTTTTTTCTTCACGGAGATAAGCAGATGACGCCACCAGGCCAAGCTGCTGGTGAAAGATGAATGTTTTTCAAAGGAGTAATACAAACCTGTAGCTAAATAAATGCAAGATATAGTTTAATACCATACTGCGGAACATTCCTCCAACAACTCCACCAGAAAAGTGACTTGGTGCACCTTTAACCGCTGCCTACACGCTTCTACAGCTATTTTTGCACGATGTGTCAAATTGCTCCCAGACAGTGGCACAGTAACTTTTCTGTCTACTTTCTTACATTGATAACTATATAAGAAAGTCCTGAAATCTCTATTGTTCCGAATAGTCTCCTCTGTGACAAAATTTGGGGTCATAGAGTCAGCGCGTACCCGTCCAGCTCGTCTCTGAAGTCCTAATTGACGTATTAGAGCGAGGATCTAACAGCGACACAGCGCTCATTATTCTGCCTTTCATTTCACAAATACAAGCCACATTTTCTCTGTGTGACTGTGGCCGCTGTCACGTCCTGTTCTGTCTCTGAGCTGCGGAGTTCTGGATCATAAACCCCATCTCTGCACATTTGCATTTTTCTACCGAGCTACACGCCTCAGCTGTCTCCCCAGGTGAAGACAGGATAGCACCATCGCGCAGCAAAACCTTCCCACAATCCCATAGTCATCGCAATTAAAGGGACGTGTTCAGATCTGTTGTTTAAATCTGGGGTGAATTTATGCATTGTTGTGTAGTGTGTTATCCCGACCATCTCAGCGGGCTTTAATTATTGGCGCACTTAAAGAGAGCGGTAGAGTTTATTAGGGCGAGGTAACGCATTCGACAATGGGGGGAGGAGGAGAGGGGCGGGGGGCAATTAGAGGCAGGAGCAGCTTCCACTTGTCTCTGTCCCACAGGAGCAGCGCTCGCACACTTCGGTTCCAGTCAATAATTCAGACACTGGATTTTACGGCTGCAGGGGCCCAGAGCAGGACTCCTCTCTCAGGCAGTGCAGTTGGGCAACAGAAGAGTGACAAAGACAAGTCACAATAACATGTGTATACAGACATTTGTCGTTCAAAAGTGACACTGTGTAACTCTAATGAAGGGTCTGCTTGTATCCATGGAGATTTTATTGGTCTGAAATGTCTATCTTACCTTTACTCAAGATGGATGGAAGTTACTTTGTTCGGTTTGATTTGGTCTTCCAATATTGCTTTTTTGTTACAGACTAGAGTATGACCCTGACATGCTGCTGCACCGTCCTACAGAAAGGTCACGTGATGTTATGGTGACGTGTCTTGCCAGATGATTTTAAAAATGATTGGGATGAAGGCCAACAATCAGAAAATGTTGGATTAAGGAGGCTATTGAGACCCAGAAATGAGTAAACAAGGATGAGGGGACCTACCAACTTTCAAGGACCTGGGATGATGTCCTGGAGAAGTCGGACTGCAGAGGGCGCTATTACCCGACCAATGCAGGTAGGAGAATGGCACCAAAATCTGCGTCAATCAGCTGCATCCGAACCTTTATTTGGAAATGGATAGAAGTTGTTTTTAACACCTAAACTGGAGCAGTAAAGTATATTAAACGTATAAGAACAGTGTGATTGGTCTGACACACATCCACACTTCAGACTCCACCTCTGCAGTGGAGTCAGGTGTTTGTAATCAGAAACATCCAGTGATAATCATGAGAGTCCTGTGTGATGTCATATAGTACTTGAGACTGCTGTGGCCACTGGAGGCAGCACATCATCCACTTTTGACAGTTTCTTTTTTTTTTTTTTTTTACCGCCAGAAAATTGCTATTTTACTTTTGCACCAAATCTGCCAAAAATGACTAGGAAGAGGAGACAATACAATGAAAACACCACAGAGTTTAGAGAGTTCAGTCGCAAAAAGTTGAAGTTTAATTCTCTCTGTACGCAAAGTTGTCTGTCCACAGATCTAATGTGTCACTTGCGCTTTCTCAGTATAGAAAGATATACTGAAAACTGTGGAACATTCCTGTCAAGGCAATAAAATGTACTAAAATGGTACACAGTGCAACTGTAGTTTGGCAGTTTTGTATTTAACTGAATGTATATTAAACTAAGAAGGTGTGGCAGGACCTGTATAAGTAAGACAAATGTTGAGAATTGCATTAATGGAGCGGTGTCATTGTGGCTGGGTGTTTAGCACTCTTGCCTCATGACAAGAAGGTTCCAGGTTTGATTCAGTGTGTCTTGCCAAACCAGGATTCATTGCTGCTGGGAATGCAATACTAACCCCAACCACTAGGGCTCATAAACTTATCAAATATCACGAGTTACAAATGATGTACTGACATAACCTGGGTTTGTGAGTGCATCTGTTTCTTTTTTATCCACAGGAACGAAAAAGAAGACACAATGACACAACTACTTTTTGCTTCCTGTATACTTCCACATTTTACCTGTCCAACGTGTTCATCTTACATACAAATTACCAACTCAATAAGACTTCATGCATTCTCTGGTGAAACTGCATGCTGGACATATTTTTTGCAGGAGGCAATCAAATCTCTGCAGTCAAAGGTTATTTCTGTTGACTTGGATATTGACGGGTAAATATATCTCATTTCAGCAAGCAGTCATGACCGATGCACAGCCAATTCTATAGTTATTCTGCAGAGGAAACAGTTTGTGTCTCTATTATCATAGGCTGTGGTGCACAATATAAACTGCAAATGCACTCTCACTCCAGACAGCGCCCTCTTAGGAGTGTCTGTCACTGACATTAAGCTTCTATATTTGGAAACAGTATCTGACAAAAAAATCAATTCATTCTTGCTCATTTCCCGGACACTTGCAGATTTTAAAATGAATGTAATAAACAAATACAGACAGGTGGAGGCTTATTATGACGCTTTATTGCAGGAAATCACAAGCACCTGCTCAATAAATGGGCAGAATATTTTTAGTCCTCAACAGCGTATGAATAAATCATCATTTCCATGGGGCAGTGTGAGACTCTTCATCTAGTTTAATGTCCTGTGTGTTCCTCAAATGACATTAGAATGGTGAGATGTATGGTTTAATGAATAATCTTTAAACTTACCCGTCTTTATAATGGATGGTGTCATGTCTTTACTGCGTTTAAAGGTAACGTAATTTATTGTAGAGATGGGACTTTCGGCTCTTTAATGGGATCCGAATCTTTTGGATCCATTCATTTCAAAGAGCTGTTCAAAAGACTGGCTCTTTTACTGTTTGTTTATATGACAGAAGCCAATGTGAGAACTCATTTTAGCAACAAACTAATCACAGAGAGAAACGACCAAGGTTTAAATGTGTTTAAACTGGTCCAAACTGAGAGTGGGAGTGTGTTTACCCTGTCAATTTATGCATAATCGAAATAAAACAGTAATAATACATTTAAAACAAACTTTTATTATGATGTTAAATGTGTGTTTTTCATGCACGAAGCTCTCACTCGTGTTGCCCGCTCTGCTTCTGTGCTGATTCTTGTGTCAGTTCAGTGTTAATCGGTTTTAAAATACATACAAATCAGAAAGAAAAAGATTCGGCTGTTTTAAAAAAAATGAGATCCGGATCTAACCGCTCACTCTTAAGGAACCGTTCAAAAGAGCCAACTCATTCACAAACGTCCTTCCATCCTCATGGTTCTCTGGTAAATATAATTATGTGGACTTTACACACAATTTCACTGTTATTTAAAAGTGCACTGCTCATATAGAGATGTTGTTGTTTTGCTTGTAATGCCCCAGAGCAGCCTTAAAAATATCCATTATGCATTTATAAAATCACACGTGTTTTAATTGCTTAAAAAATTCCCGTGAAATATAATAATTCTTGTGAACACGCTCGCCTCTGCACAGATCTGACCCACTGTGACTTCGCTTGTGCCGTCGCCTGCTCGTCTCCATGAAAATAGATACGTTCAAACCCAGACAGAGGAACATCCATACATCCATTCATGTAGGAAGATGTTGTTTTACTGTAGAAATCAGAAGCATATCCAGATAAAGCCACAGTAACACAGAGACTCTCCGCTGATTCGCTGTTGCCCACTGGTCCAAAAATCAAACACATGACCTCTCCAGCTCTGTGCACACTGCTCCATGTTCCTTTGACCCATTGTGCCTGGGCTGCGCGCCTTTGAAGAAGCTTTTCCCACCCAACAGCCTGCAGTCCTTTTGTAAAACCAGCCTCTGAATAAACTCTCATTTTGTCCTTGGAAAATTATATTCGGTTGTCCAAACACTATCACTAACGAACAAAAACTTATCTTAAACTGTGATCCATGTCTAAAGCAATATGAGAAAACATAGAAAATTTAATACAATTTATGAGTTAACCAAGCCTAGTATAAACAGCAATCAGGCTCAGACCTTCAAAATTGCATGACTTAAAGGTACATTACGTAACTTTTCTGGTGAAGGGGTCTGCCACCTGCTTGTCTCCATGGAAAATTTCACAGTATGGCATTAAAGTTATCTTGAGAATTTGATTACAGGTGTTTTTGTTCATTAAAAATGTCCTGAAAATTATGGATTCTCACAATGAGTCAGACTGGACTGGTGGCGTCACTGGCTTGTTTCCAGGGAGATATACACGAGTTTGATGCCATAGTGTGGAACCTTCTAGAGAAAGCAATAACATCGCCATGGAAACAACAAGGGGCCCTGTTAATAGAGCAAGTGTGTTTGTTGGAAATTGCAAGTATAATGAATAAAAATTACAGTAAAAAACCTTAAAGTGAATTTGAAAAGTGAATGAAAAGTGTGAATTTTACACTATTCATTTCTGAGCTATGTTATAATGTTGTTTCCTCTTCAAAAAATAAATAAAAAAATTAATAATAATAATTCAAAAATATCAAAAAATACAATAAGTTGTGTTTTGTTTCATTCACACATGTTTAACAAATTCTGCAAGTTCTTCTCTCAAACTGAAAATGCTCTGTTCCACCTTGTGATGTCATGTGGGGATAAAGGAAGTGCTCCAGTGTGTTTTTAAACTCCATACATCTTCACTGTCTGGCGTTTGGATAATTTCAGCCCTGGAATGTCCAGTCTCTGCAAACAAAATGTAAAAGGCAGCTGTTGATTTGAAAACAACCACTTCATTACATCACGAGGTGGAACAGAGCATTTTGCGCTTTGGAACTGTAGACATAGTAATAATAAAAGGTTACTCAAACGTGTGTGAATGAAATAAAACATAACTCCAGTTTTTGATGAGGTAACAACATTCTAACACGACTTAAAGCTCACAAGAGTCAATTTTGCGTAATATAGGACCTTTAATAATCTGCAGCGTTGGAGAAAATACCGTGCTGTGAAAGCCCGAACATTCTCATGGACTGCATCACTCGCTGGTAACTTCATTTCTAGTTGAATGGCAATAATGAGGGACAGGTTGACAAATACTTGATGCAACCCTGACAATACTCCCCACATCTGCAGCTGCCAAAACAAAAAACGACAACTTCAAAATACTTAGCGCCTTTGTTGCAATTTAGATCTCCAACTCTGCAAGAGAATGGACAATTTTCTCGTTTTCCATTTGGAATCAAACATGCCTGCTGCCGGCTGGTTATGGGGGGATGTTTTGCAGGAAAATAGTTTTGTCCTCCCGCGTGACAAACATATAAAGAGAGTGGTAATGTTTTTTTATTATAGTAAAGGCCTAGTATGCAGCATTAGATAACAGGGCTGACCGCACTCGACAGTACCACACAATCTCCCAGTTACCAGTGACAAAGACTCAGGATGGTTTTCATTAAGCGTGGGGTCAGGGGGGATCTGCTTTGGGATTCCTATGGGCTGCTCTGGTGGCTAAACAGGAGACTACAGACACTTGCCTTGTGCACTGGGAATGTTAGCTGTGTTTATTTACTAACTCCTTGAGTAGTCTGCTGTGATTTTATTCTTTCAAGGTTTGTTGTCAAGGATTTTAGTGTTGTTTAAAGTAGAGTAAGTAATTTGATCTCTGCATCCTCTAACCTCCAATGCGGGGTAATCTGTCAAGAGTGGGTCATCGCTATAGCAACAGCAGTTAAGATTTGTTGAGGTGTAATAAGGCTATATGCATGTTTCAGTGTATGTTTGTTTTTATTCATTTAACTGAAAGTATTGTTATGCAATCAAAAAAAATCTTAAAAGTATCATCATCATCAGTGGCTTGTATTTGTAAAAAAGAAAAAAAAAAGTTTACATTTTCTAGTAAATACACTTGAAGAAGAAAAAAAAAGCCGCGATATGTAATGTATTTGATCTGAATGTATTCAAAACCTATAATCCAGCACATTGAGAAGTCCCAAATGTCTTAAAAGTAACTGTATTTATGTAAAAACAACAATGTTAAAATATTCTGCTAAATTGACTCTTCTGAGCTTTTTACCATGTTATAACGTTTCATTAAAAACATGCCTGAAATGGTTTTAGATGTTGACCATGCATGTCTGAGTATTCTTGCAACATTTCACATGAATATCTCTCTAGCAGTGTGAGCATGTACAAGGCTCAGTCCACATGCCTACATAAGCAATGCTCCCACACGGCTATTTTTCATAAATATGCAAAAGCATGATACAAAGGAATACACACCTTCACAAACCTGATGCGATGTGCAGTAGTTTCATTAGCGGAATGCACGGCAATGGTATCGTGATGGGACTCTGAAGAAGGAGTGATTAGTGCAGGAAACAGGGACTGACAATGTTAAAAATGAAACTGAAGCTTATCATACACATTAATAAGTGAATATAGCATTTACAAAATGGTGAACTAAATATGTTAAGTGTTAACCATTAATATCCCATAGTGACCTCCCTCGCCCCAGACACTTCCTCCAAATTCTCTGGTGGGACCCCAAGGTGTTATCAGACCAGCCTCCAGCGTGTGCTGGGTCTTTTGGTCATGACCATAGGTGAAGGTAGAAGTCCCACAAGCAAACAAGGCTTCTTCAGCCTGACAACATCCCTTATTTCAGGTGTCTACCACCAGGTTCGTGGATTGACAGGCACCACAGACCTTACGACCACAGCTACATGTGGCCGCATCAACAATTGAGGTGGAGAACATGGAGCACTCGGACTCCATGTCCCCCGGCCTCCTGTGAGTTGAAAACCCTGCTGACAGAGGGCTCTGCCAGATGTTCCTAACAGACCCTCATGATACGCTTGGGAATGCAAGGTCTTTCCGGCTTCCTCCTCCATCAGCGCCTCCAACTCACCACCAGGTGGTGATTGGTTGACAGCTCTGCCCCTCTCGTCACCCGAATGTCCAAGACACACAGCCGAAGCTCAGATGACAGATGTCCTGGTGCCACATGCACTAATGGACACCCTTGTGCTTGAACATGGCATTTGTTATGTGCAAACTGAACTAGCACAGAATTCAAAAAATGAAACACTGCTTGGGTTCAGATCAGGGAGGCCGTTCTTCCTGATCACCCCTCTCCAGGTGCCACAGTTGTTGCCCATGTGGCGTCCCCCAGAACAATGGCATCCTCGGTTGGTGCACTGCCTAGTTCTCCTCCCAGGGATTCCAAGAAGACCAGGTAACCTGCACTACTCTATGACCCGCTTGTTCACCAGGGTGAACTCCAACATGTGGAGGTAGAGCTGTGGGGAAATAAGCAAGCCCACACCAGCCCACCACCTCTCCTCGTGAGCAACGCCAAAGAAAAGGAGAGTCCAGCTCCTCAGAAGGAGTATGATTCCAGAGTCCAAGCTGTGCGTGAAGGTGAGGCCGACCATATCTAGTCTAGTCACAGGGGTTTGCAAAACCGCTCTTAGTCTGACCCATCACCTCGGACCTCTTTGCCAGGTGTGACCTACCAGGGGCATGAAGCCCCTGACAACACGGCTCCCAGGATCATTCAGTCGCTAAAACCCCTTCACCAAGTTAAGTTGGCTGTTCCAGGAGCGGATAATTTTTATTTATTTATTTTTATTGAAGAAAAAAACATTTATGATAATGCTATGAGATGTATTTATCCAATTTTGGTGGCAATATTCTCTTAAAACTACATTTTAAAACCTATTAGCATACCCCCTGTCCTCCCAGAACTGGAGTTTCATCCATGATACTTTATAATGAGTGCAAACTGCTGATGAATGCACTGCAGAAGTGTTTAAGTCAGCTGAGTTGGATTTGAAATTTTAAAATTCCAGGTGGGGACTCTCCACACACTTGCACATTAATATTTAAAATCCTCTTATCTCCCATTTAAAAGGGACCGAGTTTGTTTGAGAGCTTTGGGCAAGGACCAGGAGGTGAGATAACAATCTGTGGAAGACGTAGGTGGCACGGCCTCTTTTTATAGCTCCTGAACACTTCACTTTGGTGGGTTAAACTTAAATCTCATATTGGGTTATTATGTGTCCATGAGGAGGCAGGCTATGCTTGACTCAGGTCTTTTAAAATCTAAATACACTGATAATCCAGTGAAATGCAGAAGTAACTCCAATAGCGATTAAAGGTGCATTAAAGCTGCACTAAGTAATTGTTCTGGTAGAAGATCCACCTGCTTCGCCGTAAATGTTCTATTGCTACAAAAGTAACATTGTGCACCTTTACACCAAAGATCCCTTCTATTAGCATTGCCTAGTGCCACTGTGTCCTTTGGCAAGACCCTCCATTCCGCTGTGACTGTAAACGGAAATGAAGCTCCACCACCAGTGAATGAAGAATGAAAAAATAGAAAACTAATGTAAAGCAAATTTGAGAAACTTGCAATGCACAAAATGATTCTATTGATATTGATATTATTGCACTGTATACTTTTACATGAAGCATAATTATCTGTTGTTCATCCCAGTGGGAATGTTCAGACCATTTTAGACAAAAAGACAATAATATTGAATTGATTCTTCATGTGGTTCACGTGGTTAAATCTTTAGGCTGAATACAATGCACAAGGAAAGACCAGGAAGAAAACTGATCTCTCTGAGAGGTCAGCTGTTTTCACTTAAAAAAACAATAGCTACATACATTTACGAACATTTAACCAAAAAGTGACTAAATCAATATTAAAATGGTAATTTGAGCTTTTTTCTACTTTTACAGTGTTTTGTTCAAAGTGGTTCTGTTTAGCTGTGCATTTGACTGAAAGGCTTTTATTCTGCACTCTTCTCTTTGAATGTTAATTTTATAATTATTTATGTTTTGATTTGTTGTATTGCGATTTTAATGTTTTCTTATTCTGTAAAGCACTTTGAATTGCTTTGTGTATGAATTGTGCTATACAAATAAAGTTGCCTTGCCTTTCTTCACAATCGGTATTGTTCAACCCCAGGATTCCAATTTTCTAAAACAGTGGCAGTGTTAGATGTAAAAAATCTTTTGGAAGGTCTCCTAAATAGATATGGTTTATATGCAGTGGTTAATTTACACTGCATACTATATATAACTGTGTCATATTGAGCCCTGACACAATACAACTCAAGTGTTAATATAGTCCAATGACAATATAAACCTATATGAGAAGAACTTAATCAACCCCAGAGCATTATGGGAAGTCTATATTTGTAATAAAATGAGCCTGTGACAATAGCGGTGGCAGTGCAGAGTAAACGCTGGATAATCCTATGTACAGTGGCATCTGGCCATCTTGGCTCGAGTGGATTTGTGCACGAGGCCAGAGGGGACGGATCAAACATGAATGAGAAACAAAAATTAAGACGACTCAATGGCAACGGCGTTCTGAATACACAGGCAAACACAGCCGCGTACGCCACAAACCTCTCACTTAACTAGTGTGCTGTCCCACTGCTTTTGTATTAGCATCCTGGGTAAACAACTCGGCTAATTTAGGCCATTTAATTGCAAGAGGGAAACAGAACTGACCCTGAAATCAAATAAATTATCCAGATAGTGCCGGCGACTTCAGCACTATTAATTTTATGCTTTGGCATGAGCTGCATGCGAGAGACTAGGGAAAAAATAGCAAGGCTTTTTAATATAAGATTTGGCACGCTCATGAAAACTTGTTCTTGTTTTATTAACTTTAAGACTGAAGCAGCTCTTCAAACAGTCACACCCCTCAAGAGTAAAGGGAACTCCGTCATGTACCATGTAAACTTTAATGATATTTCACAGATTTATTTTATAACAAGTTTTTTTTAAGCTTTTTATAATATTTTAATGGATACATTACAGTTGAAACTAGAGGTTTACATACACTATATAAAAAGACACATACACATTTTTTATTCTTTCTGTCTGACATGAAATACGACTAAACTTTTCCTGTTTTAGATCAATTAGGATTACCAAAATAATTTGTATTTGCTAAATGACAGAATAATGAGAAAACTAGTTTTCATAACTTACTTCAAAGTCAGATCTTTACATACATTTTATTAGTATTTGGTACCATTGCATCTATGACTTGGGCTGAATGTTTTGGATATCCTTCCACAAGCTTCTCACAAAAGTTGACAGGATTTTTTTTACTCCATTCTTCAGAACTGGTGTAATTGAGCCAAGTTTGCCGCCTTGCACAAACATGCCTTTTCAGGTCTGATCATACATTTTCAATAGGATTGAGATCAGGGCTTTGTGATGGTCACTCCAAAACATTGACTTTGTTATCCATATGCCACTTTGTAACCACTTTATAACCACTTTATAACCACTTTATAACCACTTTGTAACCAGTTTGGCAGTATGCTTCTGGTCATTGTCCATTCAGAAGACCCATTTGTGCCCTTTAACTTCCTGGCTGATGTCTTGAGATGTTGCTTCAGTATTTCCACATAATGTTCTTTCCTCATGATGCCATCTATTTTGTGAAGTGCACCAGTCCCTCCTGCAGCAAAATAACCCCACAACATGATGTTACCACCCCCATATTTCACAGTTGGGATTGTTTTCTCAGGCTTGCAAGCTTCCACCATTTTCCTCCAAATGTAATGATGCTAATTATGGATAGTTTCATCAGACCACAGAACATCTCTCCAAAAATTAAGGTCTTTGTCCCTGTGTGCATTTGCAAACTGTAATCCATTTTTTTATGTTTCTTTTGGAGTAATGTCTTCTTCCTGGCAGAGTGGTCTTTCAGCCCATCTCGATCCAGTACTCGATTCACTGTGGATAATGACACACTTGTACCAACTTCAGCAGCATCTTCACAAGGTCTTTTGCGTTTGTTATTGGGTTGAGATGCACATTTTGGACCAAAGCATGATCATCTGTGGGACACAGAACCTTTCTTCCTGAGTGGTTTGATGGCTGGACATTCCCATGATGTTTATACTTGCGTATAATTGTTTGAACAGATGAATGTGGCAACTTCAGGCATCTGGAAATTACAGGATGAACCAGACTTGTGCAAGTCCACAATTCTCTTCCTGATGTCTTGGCTGATTTCCCATGATGTTACACAAAGAGGCAGTGTGTTTCAGGTGTGCCATCAGATACATCCACAGGTGTGACTCTAATTAACTCAAATGTCAATAAACTGGAAATCAGGAGCTTCTAAAGACATGGAATTATCATCTGGGTTTTCCCAAATTGTTTAAATGTATAGAAATGTTCCTGTATGAAAACTGTATTTTAAAAATCCTTCTCTCATTCTGGCATTTAGCAAAAGACCTAAAACAGGAAAAGTTTAGTCTGATTTCATGTCAGACAGTGAGAAAAAAAAGTGTATGTGTCTTTTTATATAGTCTATGTAAACTTCTGGTTTCAACTGTAGCTATTGTAAATGGAATGGAAAAAGAAATATGTGATGCTTTTAAGAGGCATTTTATCTTTGCATGTGATGTTTTTGGTAATAATGGTGATTCTTCTGATCTTGATGATGTTGAATCTGGACCTCTGACAGGCAGCAGTCAGCTCTTCTTTTAAAAACCTTTCACTTGCAGGGAGCACTTAAATCCACTCCATCGACTCAAAGAAGTCCACAGGAGCTGATGACCTTGATCCAAAACTTGTATTACTAGCTGCCTCATATTTAGTTCAACCTTAGTTCATATTTTTAATTTGTCAATTTAAATGGCAGTTATACCAGAATTATGGAAAAGGGCACATGTTCACCTTTTAGATAAAGATGGTAAAACAAAAAATGTAAATAATTTCCGACTAATATCTAAATGACCTTGTCTTGCAAAAGTTTTTAAAAAGTTAGTTGCAATTTAATTAAATAAATGCTCCAGTTTGAAGTCAGAAAAGGCCTAGTGCTGTCACTGCAACCACAAAAGTTTTAAATGACATTTTCACAGCCCTTGATGGCAAACAGGATTGTGTAGCTCTGTTTATTGATTTGACTAAAGCTTTTGATTCAGTAGATCATAAAATCCCCTGAAGCATATTGGATTTGACAATGCTACATGTAATTTGCCTGGGGTCCAGAATACACTTCAATATTTTATGAACATGTGAGTCTGGTCACTGGTGAATCGCCCTGTTTTCAAATGGTCATAATTGACAGGTGGATTAGACGATCAGGGACACACATGGCCCATCCGTATCAGAGAAAATAAACGGAAAAAAAATCAAGAGGCTGAAAAACATTGCTATTTTCTGGCAAATCAATAGGAAAAGCACTAATCTCTGTTAATCTGAGGTGATATAAATTAAATTCTATTTGTAAATCATAGGTGACCAATGAGCTAATTCGTTTCACTGAAAAAAACGGATCTGATTACATGTTCACGTTTAACTGGGCTTGAGATACACCGGGGGTGTGGGGACCAGACTGATGTCAATCTATATATAAAAATACACAGAAATACCATTCTGAATTTACCAGGCAAACATGTAATTGGCTCCAAAATTATCTTTCAAACAGAACCCAAAGAAGTGCCCCATGGGTCAATTTTGGGACCGCTACTTTTTACTATATTTATTCATTTCATTGATTGCAATTTAACCGAAAGCCTCACACATTTATATGCAGTTTGATGCAGTTTTGTTTGCTCCCTCTGCTGATCAGGCGATTTTGAAAACTGCAGCAAGATGTTAAACAAATCCAAAATTCCCTCAAAAATCTTAAATTATCGTTGAATGCCAATAAAACTAAAAAACATTTAAATGATGTGCAAACTACAAATCTTTATACACTAATTGATACATTGATTGAAAGAGTCACCACCTACAAATCTTGGGTTTTTGTGTGACAAAAACATATCTTTTAAAATACAGATTTTGGAATCATGCAACAGTTCAAAATCACACTAGAAATGAAATGGTGGAAAAAAACTTTTGGTTATTTTGCTTCCCAAAAATGTAATATATTTCAAAACTTGATACATTAGTGCCATGAATTCATTTTAATAATCTGGTGATAAACATTTATAATCACACCTGCTCCTGGTTTTAATATTTTAAATGGATCTATGTAGCTATTTTTCTTTGTTTGTTTTATTGTTTGTATGGTTCTGTATTTTAATATTTAAATAAAGATAAATGAAAAGCCCAAAATCTAGAGATATCTTGGCCCTATATAGGCAACTGCACACAAGTTGCCCCAGCGAAAGAATGGGTCAAATGCAGAGGACAAATATATAGACAGATGAATATACCATTAACATAAAACCTTAAAGCAGCATATGTGCAAACATGTGCTTAACATATAGTTATACAATACTGATAAAGTGAGGTGCAATGAATAGAACAGATACAATTTTGTTCTTACGTTTGTTCTTATGTCAAATGAATGTTTGGGGGTATAGACAATGCAAGAAAGATGGCTGAGGTGGCTGACGGTCTTGCTGCTGTGGGGAAATATGTCAGAGGAACAGTAAACAGATGAGAAGCATAAGGTTGGATACTCAGGGCAACGGATGAAATTTAGCTATTGTGCTAACTCTGGCATATTTATGTTGAAACTGTTTGCTGACACATTGATTAGTATGCACTGTCCTAATTCAAATATATAAACAAATGAAATGAAATAATAAAGCTCTGTTCTGGTTGTGTTGAAGTCAATGAGCCTTTAGTCAATTGCAAATTCTGTATGATTACTTTAGCATTTTTTATAGTCAGTGATCTGTCAGAAGTTCCCAACTTCATCGTAAACTGCACTGCAGTACTTTGTTTGTGTCTAGACAGGCTCCTGCAAAGACAAACCTATTAAATGGCTCATAAACTCAGATGCAGATTAATGTATTGTAACATGAAGACTTTTATTGCAAATAATAGTGATTTGATAAAAGGGACTTGTTAATACCATTATTAAAAGAACCAACATCCATTACATTTCATGGAGTACTCTCACAGTCGCGACTGCTCAGATGAACGGTCCAGGCAGTTACGACAGTGCCACAACAACCATCATTAGTTGGAACAGCAGATATTTTAGTTTCTCACCATTTTCAATCATAAAAAACAGAAAAGAACTCACTCCGGGTGGTCTTTAAGAGGTATGTTTTAGACCAGGTCCAACTGAAAACCAAAGAAGTTGCAAAAACAAAAGTTGTGTCCAGTCTTAAGAATAAGTATGAGCACTTGTAAAATGGCCACCTCAAAAACACAGGTTAACTTGGACATGCAGCACAACCATACTCTGCACATCGTCAAACACTCAGTGTGTAAAAACTAGGACTAGACTGGCTCCTCTATTTTCTCCAAATATACACACATTGATTCAGCTCTATAATACTGTTATATTGGTTCACACCCTCGCAGTTTCAAAAAGTAAGAACAAACCCAATTACAGAAAGGTTAGGACACTGAGCCCAACAAAAGTGGCACATCTAAAATAGTAGCAGGAGGAGGTCACTTCTGGGATCATTTACACAGGACCATGACTGGATCTGGATTAGCCTTTTGTGCATGCACGAGAATACAACCCATACACACACACAGAAAGCTTCATCCCATTCCTATCAAGGAAACTCAGACCGAGAACCTTATAGCTAGAAGGCAGTGCTAACCATATAGCACACAGCCATAGACCGATATAACTTCTCCTCCCACATGTTATGCCCTGTCATGTTTGAGATTTTCAAATTTCTAAGTAGTTGCTGCTTTCATTAAATGGTAAATGAATGTGCTTGAGTGCTTTAATGTGACAAAATGACAGCATGACACGCCTCATTAACTTAATTTGAATGTTTTTTTGACAGTGTCCTAAACTTCATGAAATTGGGGTTGTTTATAGTTTGCAAATATTATTTTTTTCTTGAACTCTGACAAAAGAAAAAAAAAAGTCAATACAGTTATGGCATCTAAAAAGAACTCGACACCATTGTAACCTATGCCACTTTGTGATTCATTCAAATAATATCACATATCCAGTTTTACATCTGTCATTATACATTGTTTTCATAAAGTAAGATAATAAATATACTTTTGAACATTTTTCATTATAGATTAACATTGAAACAAGATCATACGGTGCAGTTGTTTCATAATTTGTCAAAACAAGCTGATTATAACAAGTACAAACAATAAAATAAAAATATACCGCAGATTTCAAAATAAAACACCACAATAAGATTTCAGAACAACGTTTTTGTGCTTTAAGTCTTTAACTGCCATGGCTATTTTGTATAGGTTTGCAGTTAGTAATCAAAATACAGGACTTCATTTGAATTGTAAAAACTGGGGGAAATACCATAATGCTAACACAATGGAGACTACTTAAAAGACGTACTGCATTTATCAGATACAACGTTCTTGGTTAGTTTGATATAATCTTAAGAGTATATCGTCTTATCTGAACACTAATGGATGATGCCCTCAGCTATTGGAAATGTGGCAAAAAATGACTTGTTTCAAAACGTGTCAATTTTGATGTTAATGGTTCTTTAAGGCATTACAGTACAGTACCGTATTTTGTATTACACCATGGGTTGAAAGATACTGAAAGGTGAACAATATGCCATGTTGAGAAACCCTTTTGAAATACTTTGAAATGATCAGGGTTAGTTTTATTCATGTTAAGACTTTTATTTTGAAGAAGCACCGTGGAAGAAATGGACCATGTCATTTTTTTTAACACTTACTTTGTTATACTTATAGTGCAAACGATCTGTGTCGTATTATTACATTGATAAAGATATGAAATAACATGGCATATAGATTTTTTATATCTTTAAATGGTACTGTAAGCTGCTCTGGGATAATTAAATCAAACAAACAGAAATGCGGTGCTACTAAACCCATTGTTAACAAAGTATCATGCCAAACAGTAGTGCCAAAAACCCAGATAGCAATGGGTTGTTAGCCAAAAGATATTAACAGGTAGCATCCAAAATAAAACATAAATTACAAAATGTTCAGATTCCCACTGCTTCAAACAGCTGCATTTTTTCATAAAAGAAATGAACTTTGCCACTTAATGGTAACATTCAAGTCCCAAGGTATGGAGAATATAGTATATTTATAAATGTAAACATGTTCCTCCCTTTATACTGTACAGAATCATGAGTTAATGTTGTTTGAATGAGAAAAGCTGGTCCCACTTGACAAACAAAGCCTACACTATAGTAAAATATAAAGATACAATACATTATACTTTGCTACTTCGACGGCTGCCTGATCAAAGCTGTTCGGCAGGTAGAGTAACTCATAAGGACCCATTTTGTAGAATACGACAACTTCAACACTGCATCCATCTATATAAGACAACACAGGTCCCCCGAAATCCCCCGCCACGTTTTGTTCTTTTCATTTTTTTGTGTTTTTTTGTAATACAATTTTAAGCACACCTCATAGTCAAAATCGGTATTGTTAGGAATCTATAAGTCTTTGTTCCACAAGCCATAATACATTCAATACAACATTGGTAGGGTAAATTCTGTAATGTAAAAATGTAATGTTAAATTTAGCACCTCTATGTGAAAGAGGCTTATGATCTTGCAAGTTCTCGGATATGACAAGGATATGGGGTGGAGCTGAAAACTTATTCTAGAAAAACTTAAAACGATAAAAAATAAAACATCATCATATAGTATTTACATGACATAAAATTCACAAAAAAAAAAAGAAAAAAAAAGAATAACAGTGATTATTTCCCCATCAGGTTGTTTTCAACATACAAGATTAGACTCCAGCCATCAGCAAATGTCAGAAAAGATTGATAAATGCTCAGGACAGTCATTGTTGTGTGTTTGGGTCCCGGTTAGTAGACGCTGATGAAGGACGACAGGGCCAGGACGAGGTACCGGCAGGCCAGTGGGGCGTCCGAGCTTCCAGTCCCATAGGGTGCAGTGTGAGGTGCTGCGGGCGACAAAACAAGAAAGATGTGATTAGTTTTGATTGCACTTTCAGCTTCGACCACACCCACCCTTTGAAAAGCAGCATTCAAAGCCTAGTATAGCCTTAAAATGAGAGGCAAGCACTGGAAGTACCACTGATGACTGGACCTGGTAGAGAAAATACTTCAGCTAAACTTGTGTTTTTCAAAAAGACACACAAAATGGTCCACATCATTGTAGACGTAGAAAATAACTAGTTGCTTTTGTCAAATGGTTTTCAAAAGTAAAAAACGTACTTCCTGGGTGGATTTTCCACATAAAATATACCATAACTTAATATTTTTTATGTATAGGGTGCTAGCCAGGGCAGCAGTCGGTGTTATTTACTGTGTGCTTGCCATGCTCATTTGCAGATTGTTCTTTCAACACATGAGCCACTCACATGCCCAGTGTACTGGCATAATTGTATAATGTATAATTTAGTCTTATTTCAAGACCTATGAAATTATTAGCATAATTATACAGCAACAATCCACCACCACAGCATTTCTGAGATCTGGCTCTCTGCAAATCACTGAACATGAGAAAACCGTTTGAAAACTAGAAACTCTACAAATGTTGATTCTGTGGGATGTTTCTGAAGTGTCTGCAGTGGTCAGAACCAGCACAGGCACAAGGAGGAAGGTCACCTGAGCACCTGTGACCTTCAGAGGTCCAAAAGAGTCTGAATCACCAAACCATACACTGTAATGGGCACCATAGAGAACAGTCTATTACTGATACTGTTGTGTATCTGAGATCTAACTGAACTGAAAACTGAGGGTCTTTTGAACACAACAAAATACAACACAAACCGAAAAAACAATCAAAAACAAAATAAGTCCATATAAAACATCAAAAACAGGTGCAGGTGTGTGTATAAAAGTGTTATCAGATTATTAAATTGCAATTGTGTCACCAATGTGTCCAGTCCATTTTTGTGAAGCAAAACAGTTAAAAGCCTCTTTCCCGTCTCAGTTCTCGTGCAGCTCATCCTTAGACTTATGCAATCATGTGATCTGGTATTAAATGTTCCGGTATCAATGATTAACAAGCAGGTGAGGTATTCTGGCAGTTTTTGAAGTAGTCCCTTATAGATAAACTTCATACAGTGCTGTTCTCTTCTAATAGACAGTGAACGCCACATAATGATGGCTCAGCATAGCTTTATTGCAGACCAAAACTGATTCACTCCTTAAGTCACCTCTGTAGACACAACTGGGCTGGGATTGACTGAGATGAAGCGACAACCTGATTAACAACCACCAATTACAGTCACACTAACACATTAACACAGCCAAGAGTGAAACAATATCATGTTTCAGTAGCATTACATTTAACTACAAACCTTCAGGTTAGTGTCCGAGCATCTGTGCCACTAAAGCAACATAAACGCAGACATATGGCCAATTTCATAAGGTCAAGACAATAATAATAATCTCTATTGTACCACTCAAATAACACTGCTCGAAAACCTCAAAATGACAATTTCTTTATATTGCTGAGTCTTATTTCCCTTTCGTCCCTTCCAATCTGAAGCCGAAAGCCTTCTACACCAACAGAGGCAGGTCTGAGGGCACCATCTCACAACTGCTTTATTCGGAGGCAGGCAGTTTTGTTTAGAGCTGTTTGTGTTGCCGTGTCCAGCCGACAGCCACAGTAATATGAGCAGGGGCCTCTCCGGAGAGCTGCGTCAGGCGGACACATGGGCCAGAGCCTTTCATTTGGAAGAACTGCTCCTGCCTCCTTCAACTGCAAGACACAACGCTTTTTAGGCTTGTGGCTCAATAAAGCACACCTCACAGGTTACTGCACATGCTAGTATATACAGCAGCTTCTCGTACAGGTCAAACACACTCGGAGCAAGGCAAGACAGAGTAAACAGGACCGGGTGTACCAGGGGAAATCATGCAGTGCACAGTCCATATCAGCGGGGAGCCTGCTATTTACACGGCCATGTAATTAGTTCACATTGTAGCTCCTCTGATGTGGACCTCGTCTCACACAAACAGCCAATGTGGCTGACGACATTGCATTTGCAGCAAAAGGTCACTTCTATGGGCTGGTAAGATTACGGCTATTCCTTAGTGTCAGAGTAGTGTTATTTCAATATACAGTACAGTGATCCAACATGCATGGAACTACGTCTGATGTGTTCAGTTCATATGGATTATAAGTGATAAGTAAGATGACACCACAGCTCCTCCTTTGAGTTTCAGAGTGTAGGTGGAGAAAGTTAACTGTCCTCAAGGCTCTTGTATCTGTCACACTGGTCTGTCTACTTGATCAGTCTGTTCAGAGTTCATCTTTATCTGTGTCATCTTTATATAGCCATGATCATAAAAAGTCTCATGGGGTATGTGACTATAAAAGGTTTGGAAACCACAGATGTAGACGATAAACAGAATAGGTATGTGCACTGACCCTTGTGGCACACCATAATTAACTAGAATGAATAGCATTAACATTACAATACTACAGCTGTTTCAGTTAGTTTTTTATTATGGTCATTTTGGACATGTGCTGTGTTATATACAGGTGATCATAATATTTTGCCAGATCCAACTAGTGGCAAAGTAGTTTGGTTATATTCAAGAAGTCTGCTACATGCATTGGGGCATATATAAGTTGTCAAATTAAAATAAGTATATAACAGCTGGTTGTTGACAATTTGCCTCACAAGATGCCAGCATATACAAATATAAGAAAGTCATTCAACCCATTATAAAGTGACAGCACAGCTTTTACCTAGAATTTTGCCGCTATTTGAGTTGTTTACCTATTAGAGTGAAAACTATACTGACAGATGAGAAGAGCAGGGTGAGGTACAGTACACAATGGCACAAATAAGGGGTAAATTTTGATGATGGTGGAGATGGGAGAATGCGACACCCCCCACACACTACCCCTCCCCTTTGGCTTCCATCTCTCCTCTACATTATTGTCTCTCTCGCTCCTATCCAGCATACAGGATAATGACACAGTTTTTGCGGGCTGTGCAAGCGAACTGAGAAGCAGTAACCATGGCAACAGCTCCTGTCCTGTGCTCAGCTGGCCCACTGTTGCCGGAGCGTGCGCTCGATGCATGGTGCTGCTAACCCCTGCAGCATCATCCGGGGTAAGATTTCCAGTTAGTGGGGAATAGGCAGATGTCAACCAGGGCCTATTTCCCATTAGAGGAGTTTGTGTCACACAGTGCGAAGAAACCCTGGGTAGAACTGCAGTTGAGTTGATAGAATGTGTGATTATGGTACCAGCTTTTTACACTTATTTTGAGATAGGGAAGATACACTATACTGGGAGTGTGAATACTAGATCAATAGCAAGGATAGGTGGAAAAGTGGCATTTTCAAAGGGCTTTAATCTCTCTTATTGATAATGGATAGTCTAGACGGCGATGAACTCTCCATGGTCCTGGGAACACTGTGTCATGACAAAACACGTCATCTACCAATCCTTTTGTTCTGTGACAATTTTTCAGATGTTTTGTTGCATCAAAATACTGTAGATGCAGGAGCTAATTAGCCCAGAACAGCTACACCACACACCTCTTTTAAGATCATACACTCGAGTCCAGCCAGGCATAAAGTTGAACTAATTGTGTGCTTCAACTTACCATAACTATACTACTAACACAAAGGCTAATACCTCTAAAAATTTTGTTACATACCCAATTTTTTTATGTAACCATGTATTAGCGAAATCTATTGTTTAATGTTATTGCATGAAGCTTGTGTTCAACTGCACAAAATCACCCAAACTCAATTATTTTCTTCCTTTAACACATCTCTGTTTTAGAAGAGGGTCTCTGTTGTTTTGATTGTGTGGGATGTGACTTGCCATTTTAATTAACTCCCCAGTCAGGAATGGCCCGCTACCCCATTACGCTGCTTATTAACATGAAGGTAACGGAAAGGGGTGCGAAACAGAGAGGGAAGAAAGCCAGATATGGGGGATCAAAGTAATGGAGAGCAGGCTGCAAGAAGGAGACAGTGATTGAAAGCATTGCAAAAAAGGTGGAAGCAATAGAAGCTCCGGCTATACTTTGTCTTTGGAGGTTGAATTTAATTGCCATGTACATCAGCGCACGACTACAATGAGGAATTCCAGACAATATATCATAGACGAGCATTGTCAAGCTGCTACCAAGACAAGTGAGGCTCTAAAGGGAGAGCGGAAGAGATAAGCACAGATGAAATACAGCAGACAATTAAAATGCAAGCGGACTAAACCAAAGTCGTGCAAAAATAACAGTTTCTCCTATAAGCAATTCTGGATTTGAGCCATCAGTTTTAAATTGCATCCAGCTGGCTCACACATTAAGGTCTAACTCCCTCGAAAACCTCCATCGGCGACAGTAGAGTATCTCACATATCATATGCAACAACAAATGCTCAGGGCCTGAACTATGGCCGTTGTTGACAGAGATAATGAATCATTCGGAGAGATGCAAGAGTGGCACTCGGCGTCTGTTTGTGTTCGAGGAGCAGCTCTGAAGCGTGTTAACATTATCATTCATTATGTAACTGAGCCATCCTTTTGTATTTGACAGTTCTTGATGTTGTACTTGGGGTGTGAATTGATTTCAGTAATATTGTGTTTCAGTGGTTATCAATCAAAACTGACGGTACAGGTTTTTCTGTTTAATGGAGGGCCATATGCCTTGATATTCGTTGAATTGGAAAATGCTATCAACCTCTGTGTTGGGAATGTGAACTGTTCAATTGCAATAATAAATTTTGATGGGCAATATATTGTTAGTGAAAATATGGTGGACGATAATACTGAAATGACCTTATGCTACTGACACAATAACCATAGAGGCTGATAAACCCAGCAAATGGCTTTTTTAAATGACTTAGCCCCCATAAATACTGCTCACCTTTAATTTATTGAACACAGGTCTATACAATAATAATCATCACAGGTCTTGTTATGAATATACTCAAAATGATCTCAAGCGATGCGCAACTAGGGTTTTAGGTTGGCTACGACACACTACAGTTATTTCTTGCCAACAGAGCTCAGGATCAAACAGTAAAAACTTTGCATTACTGGCCAGACACAAAACCCATAGAGATGCATTAGCAAAACCACAATAAAAAAATACACAAACGATCCCCAGGACAACTCGATAAGACGTTGGTAAATATCCAAAATCTCCATTGGTTTAACATTAGGCCAACTGAACTTTCTCTGAGATGGGACAACACAATCCTGATCTCTATAAACATGCCTAGTTTCACCTTCAAAGAGGCTCTATATATATACGCCAAGCCCATAAACCCCAAAATATCCATCTTGGTGTTGGGACTTTGCCGTTTAGCCAGTGATTCATTCAGTGGAGTTGTTGCTGGTGGTGCTGTCCTCTGAGTGATCCCGCACAGGCAGCAGCATCCAGCCCGCAGCAGCCCAATCCCCTGGAGAGTGGAGCTTCAGAGATGGGCTCCTATGTGTGTGTGTGTGTGTGTGTGTGAGTGGAAGGGGGGTTCACGGTGTCCTTGACCATCAATCAGTGGCCTGTGGTCCTCCCCCAGAGAGAGCCCACATGAGGCACTGCCGAGCCACAACTGATCCCCAACACAGTGCGCTGTAAATCGGCCCAAATCCCACGACATGGCGGGTTCATGGCAAGAAGCAAGGACGTATTTTTCAAATCACTACGTCCAACAATGAAAGACTGTTTAAGATGTATTATATTTGATGAGAAAATGTGCAGACCTAACTGCGGATCTAATTCTACCAAAGATAATGCATTCAATATCCCGCCTGGCTTCGCTGGGCGTGTGTAGTAACTCTTCGGAGGTCCCTTTTGGGTATTAAACGCGCTGTACCTGATTCTTCCTGTCTTAAATACGTAAAAAACAGAACTAGTTCATTTTGCAGTGGTCCAAAGTTATTTCTCACTTTTTTAACACATTCCCAGCATCCAAATTATTCACAGCGTTTGAGTTTATAAAAGTGGAGTTTAGCTGTCATGGTAAAACTAACTAACTAACAACTGGCATGCTAACTGTGCATGTCCTGCTTCTTGGACTGTACAATGTTTTTCATGCAGACTGCGCATAGGTGTCTTTACCCCAAGATGTGCTTTTTATTATAGCTGTACTGGGACAAAACACATTTACTTAACTACTTAACGGACAACGTGTGCATCCATTTTAACCAAGTTCTAATATTTGTCATCAAAAACATACCTGAAGTTGTGCTGCTTTTCAGTTATCCTACAAATTACAGCTAAATTTGTCACACCACGTCAGCAGGTGAAGCATGAAACTCCTCAATTTCTTGAAGTCCATTTACCCTCACTGGACTCCACATTGGCTCCACTATACAGCTTAGCAACTTTGACAGCGCCTGCCAAATTTCATGGCAACTAAGGCTTGAGGTATTTCAGACAGATACGTTTTAAGTTAAATGACAGCAGATACCCTGGCTTAATGTCTGCAGTCTGGATACTACAATATAAGGCTGTGGTGATTCCTTTACAGCTTTGGTTTTAGTAACATGGGGTTGTCAGTATTTTAAACAATCACATCGTCAATGCTTTACGCGACCACGCTTCATGTAATTCACAGAAATCACGATACCAATTCGCAATATGACACCTATTGATCTATTTCCGTCACAAACATGAGACAGTAGGTTGGATGTTCTTGGTTATTGTGGCATTGACTGGAACCCATCAGTTTCCAGGATGTGATCAAACCATTAGGCCATGCTTCACGGCCCAGTCCACTGACATAGAAATAGACCTCACTTCCTTCCCGCCTATTCATCTTTGCCTCTTGCCCGTAGCAGTCAGCCATATTGAATTGGCGCACAATTGACTCAACGACCCATCAGCCCATTCATCCGTCCCCCTTTTATTCCTTCCTGTTCTTGTACAAGCAAAATGTTCATCACTATCAACGAAGTAGAAAAAAAAAAAAAATTACAAAGCATCCACCAACCTACGGAGATCTGGTTGGAGTGCGCCTGAGAGCTCGTTAGGCCCACACCAATCACCTGCATTAGCGCCATAATAAAAAGACTATTAATGAGATGGTCTTCAGAGATCATTTACCCCCCTTCTGCCTCCCTGCGCTACCATATCCTCGCTCACACCATTCTATTTCTGCTCTTCACATCCCGCTACCCGCTGGTTATCAACGCGCGGCATGATGCATTTTGGGGGATGGAGGCCAGGTCCCTAATAGCCGCCTCTCGAAGCATCCGTATCTGGACTTGGAGAGTGAGTGAGCGAGGAATGACGCTCACCTGATAGCCGTGTTGAGTGAGTCTGGTGCCCTCTCTATTGCAAGCACGCCTCGGCCTTCAGCTTGACTTAATCAACGCCGCTGTGGGGTATCTAGACACATAAGAGAGACGCGGGCATTGCGAGGTCTACTGGTGAAAGAAATCCCAGTAGAGCAAAGATTTCCAGGGCCCACACGGATACTGTTCCTTTTCATTATTGATTGAGCCCTCTCGCTTCTACGATCCCATCTTTTTGATCCAATTTTTTTCCAGAGCCCATTTTAAAAAGAAATTTCTCCGTCGGTAGCAAAGAAAGACTTTTGAGAGCGTCTAAAATCGGCAGTGACCCGGAGTGCATGAGTGTTTATTGCAGCTATCAATTCAAGGACACGACTGAAGTATAGGAAATCACTGCGCTTGCAAATGATCTACTTTATATGCACGGCCGACTGATAAATCTACATTTTTAAACTGTTTTATGACTGCTCCCTTTTCTGTTTGTAATCTCCAATGTAACTCTGCATCAGCACATTTGGGGAGTAAACACAACAAAGAGCCAAAGCAGGACAGTGAGCTCATCAAACGCAAGCAACTTTAATCACCATATTTCCAAAAGCATAATTATTCTATGACTTTGACTGCTTGGGCTAAATCTGCTTAATGTTCGAGGATTAATAAAATGCACGGTCACAAACAAATGGCGTCAGCATGTAGCTTCACACAACTCTAATTTTTCAACCCTCCCCCTCACTCTCACTCTATAATAATCTCCCGCTCATATTTGTGTCTCAAACTGACTCTCCAATAATTCCCCATGCCCTCAGTCTCTCTCTCACTTTTAATGCTTATCTGGGCTTTATTTCCATACGAGAGCTGCTGCGAAGCCCAAGGATTTTGCTTAGTCAGCTGCTATTTAGCTACCACACTGCTTTCGACGACAGACACAATCTGCTCACTTCTGTATGAGGAAGGCTCTGTGATAAGGCCGGTAGACTTGAATCTCCCCTAGCTGCCCGTCAAGTCATGCACCCGGCATGTAATCTAACCAAGAACCAACAGCTTGCATTATTGTCTGAGTTCAAATACTTAATGTATGTGCCAGCGTTATCCAATTTGAAATATTTGCTATTGTATGTGTCTCTATTACGTTATTCTTTCAATTAGGGCTGTGCAATTTATCAAACTTCATCAAGAGATTCAAGAGTGGGAGAAGGGAGTTTGACGTCACCCATAGCTTTTGGCTCCAGTCAAATGAAGCTCATCGAGGCTAGCAGTTATAGAGGTTAATTTAGCTCCAAGTTCCATATTTGAAATTCTGACCGTGAGTATCATAGCAATCAAAGAGCCAATCCCGAGCAAGGCTATTGAAAGTAACGCCCTTTCCCACCCGCACCGCTGGTTTAGCAGGTAGCGCACGCTTAGCAACGATGTCAATCAAACCTGTTGCTAACGTTAGCAGGAGTAGCCTCATTGGTCTGTGATTAATGTTCATATCTTGATTTATGGACACAACAGCAAAATAAAAATACCAGGGTCATGCAGAGCGGGTTAATACGAACATTTAAGACCAAAATGACAAGCCAGACAGCAGCAGTTACGGAGAAAGAAGGGACAGTTTTTCAATAGGAAGTGAATTGGAGCCAGAGTCGATGGAGCTGGAAGCACGCCCATACTCACTTCCTATTTGGAACGAGGCAGCTAGTAAGTTACCTATGCCCATTTATATATACAGTCTGTGCTTTGGAGGAAGAAATTTGCCTTTTTTTTTTTTTTCAGCAAACTGATATCGAAAGCCATGTTTATGTGTTTTGATAAGGCAAATTAAACTCAAATTAAAAGTTGTTATTGATCAACAGATTTGATAAATAACTTTGTCACACTGCTGAGCCCAACTTTGAATGTGAATACAACATGAACGCTCTTGTGCATTCTGTCACTTGATTGGGGAGAAAAGCCCATTGACAGAGGCGCAGTGGTAGCTGGAATCTCCACTGAGCGCTCCATCAATACACTCTGATAACATCTGATCTCCAACCACAAGACGACTTCCTGCACGCTCCTTTTCTGCCCAAGTCCTCAGGCTGTAGTGCCCTAAAAATAGCTTTTCCCCTCTGTTATGTATGTTCGATTATGATAAGACAGCTCTCTTTTATCAATTTCCATTACGGCACAGATAACATGCCAGGGAGGGACTGCAGAGGGTTAAGTGCATTCTCGACTTGATTGATATAAGATAGGTTTATCGCTGCATACTGCCTGGTTATCACACTTCACCTGGGGCTAGGTGAACCTGACCAGAATTTTCGTACAAAACGCAGAGCCCATTCACAATCCAATCCACTGGTCACGCAAGTATGCAGCTGAATCCATATTTTTTTGTTCGTTTCTACCTACTCTCGGCTGTTAATAGATTTCTCACGAATCAATTTGGCGGTTTACAAAAATTGTTGGACCAAAAAAGACCCAAATCAATGGCCAAGTGATTAGCATGTGCAGTGGATCATTCCTTTCTGTTGAGGACTATCGGTTGCGTTCAGTTGAAATGAGGTGCGTGCCAGATGTTTATGTTAATTATAGCCAGCTAGCTCTGAGTCGGCTCCTTTAGCTACTGTATACCCATAGGCGGTGAAAGTGCCACATATGAATTTTCCTTTATTAAGCCAAGACAGAACCTGGGGCGCTGAGTGCACTCCGGTCAGCAGTCCCTACCTTGTTGCTCTGAGCCTGCGGGAGGTTCATATGAAAGCAGTAGAGTCCTGAAGTGAACGCATTGATTCAATAGTGTATGCCTCACACATCTGCAGGTTAGCCACGAGTAAAATCTTTCCTCTGTGTTAAGAACAGTGTAGATATATTGTGCTACGTTTGACGTTATAGCCTTTTTCAAACGTCAAAAACATACAAACTTGTTTATTTGTTTCATACATCGTCTATACATCATCCCCAGACTTGATCGTTTCGGCATTTAAACTGAGTAAAGTGATGCAAAGATGCCCAAATTGTCAGAAAGCTAGAAAGAAAATATAGGATCACGATTGGATAAACAATTACTCTTAATTAATGAATTAATTTAAACACAAAATACCAAACACACACACAACAAATATGCAACTAACATGCCCCCTTAACCCGTGTGGCTTCTGGTGAATGAGAATTGATTTCACTTATACTCTAAATAAAACAAAACTAATTAATTGATAATATGCTCCATCTGTTCCCGCGGTGATGCACTGTGCAAAGAGGCAAAAAAAAAAAAAAAAAAAAAAAATTTAAAGTAGGCTGAGTAAGAGACAGAGAGGAAGAGTGAGTTTGACGCATGCCAGACAGATGTGTTTCATCTGGCATTTTTCGGCTTAGTGCAGAAGAGGGACTGACACATGGTACTTAGGCTGGTTGAGTTTCTGACTTAAAAATAATTTGGTTCTTCTCGTACTCTTGTGCAAATGTGCTGATAATAACCGCTATATGTTGTCATTGTTTCTCTCATATTAACATTGCGTTTGATTATTTTAATTTGATTGTTATTGTTTTTTTGGACCTGTGAAGTAGCTAAATGAATGGTGCACCCCGAAGATGAGATTTGGCAACCTTAAGTGTGGAAACTTAAAATAGATATAAGACTCTCTCTGTCTCTCAGTCTATTACGGCAACATAAACAAACAAATTGCTTTAGTCAAAAAATAGGTTGGCTTTTAGTAACTCGGCAAATCCCATTTTGAATTAGCATATTATAATTGAGGTAATTTAACACCCGCAGCATAAGAATAGCATGATGCTGTTTTAGCCTACCAACATGTGGCATCTGTAAAGTTGTAATACTGTTGCTACACTAAAATGTTTTTTTTAAAACTCTTAGCCTTGGATCTTTATTTTAAAGAAAGTGAAAATTCCACTTTATACATTTCAACATTTCATTCAACAGCTACAAGGCCAGTGCTTAGAAAGAGTAAGCTGGCATGTTTTGCTATTTACTTTTGGAGTTTTCTAGCTCACTGGACTTATAAACTATCACAATAAAAGCTAGACGCTATCACCTTTGAAATGTTGAAAATCTATCCAACTCTTGCGCCTTATCTCCAGTTTCACATACACCTCCTGTACCGAATCCACTCCAGCCTCTCTGTCTGAAGTCTCATCCTTGACACTGCCGACTTGCAACTTTCTGAGCGGCATAAATAGCACAACAGAAAACTGCGACACACTTGTATTCTTTTGATGTGTGACGTCTGCTTCTCCCCAAGACACACCACGGCTTACCAGGTCAAACATTATTGACTGGAATCGCAGTGGAGAATGAGGGTGTGTTTACTGACAAATTGGACCGGTGGAGTGACCCCTGGTTCAACCCGGTGGGGAGAAGGAGGCGGGGCAAATATCAATACATCTTTGGGAATTCACGCTCCATAATAAGGAGATAAAGGTTTAGTTGGCAGTTAATTTACTATCTATCTGATCCAACAGGAGGCGACATGACTGCATTTTCTCGTGCGTTGTAAAGTTACAGATGCACTATGTAACTTTCCTCGTGATTGGTATGGCACCTGCACAATATCGTCACGATGTTATTTTTTGCCTAGAATATTCCACAGTATTGCATTAAATATCTTATCTATCTTACATTTGTTCAGTTATACGTATAGGCCTGTCACGATCTACAGAAAACTACTACTTTATACCTCTGACACAATAACAATAAAACACAAGTTAATCCCAGGAAAACATTTCTAAAATAAATTGTATCATTAAGAGGCATGAGCTGCTACAAATTAATAGCAGAATTAATCAACATATAGCCATAGAAGTTAAATATTCAACTCTTTATAGCTCAAATCTTACTGTGTCACAAAAAAAAAAAAAAAAAAAAAAACCCAAACAAAAATCACCCCATTATTGCAAAGAAAATGTGAACATGATAAATATTGACCCCCAAAATATATTGTTCCAGCTTTCATGTACTGAACGATAAGTCGATATAGTAATACCTTTAATAAAACTCATTCGTCTGGTGAGTGAGGTCACCAATCCACAGATCTGACCTGTAACTAGGCCAGGTGGTATCATGAGCTTGACCTCCTAGATACATACATTTAAAGTCATACTGTGGAACAACTTCCAAGCAATGCAACCATACTGTATCTTCATGGTAACAAGCAGGTGACAGGCCCTCATAAAGAAAAAAACACCTTGAAATAGGTTGCAAAAAGCAAAAACATTGACAGTAGGATTACCCCATTGTGCTCTAAAACAAAATAGATAGGATTTTTGATCAGGGTACAACATTATAACATGACTTAAGTTTATCATCCTATAGGTCAGGGGCGTTAAACACATTTTCACCGAGGGCCACATCAGCAAAATGCTCTGAAAGGGCCAGATGTAAAATAAATCAAACTACTTTTTCTAATTTGTTCATTAACTGTTTACGTATTTATGACTTATTCAAGTTACAAATATTGCATGTGCATTTGCCTAGATGTAAAAATGGCTGTGTAACTGCATGTCTCCTGGTAAAATGACATTTTAAGTCTATCATACCTTTTAATTTACCCTGTCGAGGGCCATATAAAATGATGTGGAGGGCCACATTTGGCTCGTGGGCCTTGAGTTTGACACATGTGCTATAGGTCTTTTTATAACAGTATTCATCATTAACTTCACTGGCTGCTCTGTGACTGTGGATACGAGCACGGTAAATGTCAATTCAATTACAGAGCATTCATATCATTAAAAGTAATTATGGAGAATGTAAAGGGTCAGCGTGTTGCCATAAAAGGAGATAACAGCATACAGTACACAAAGTAATGATCAAAGTTTTACCAGCGATTTCAAACACAGCGCTTCACAATTATAAAAATCCAATTAACAACCTCATTTATCTCAGCTAATTTGTATGGTATTATGTGTGTGCAAAAGCTCTATTTAATATGCATCCATCAAGAGTATTACTGTTGTTGGGGTTTGAGTCATATTTAACGGCAACTTCTGCGGCGAACTGTAAACTGACAACATGAGACGTGAGATAACATACGAAGGGTTTAATTAAAAAGCTGCTCACTACACAGCCAGTGTAAAACAAGATTGTGTCGAGTGACAAAAGACAATTTCCGTTCAACAAGAAAAGTGTTATTCCTCGTCCAAGCACCTCATAAAACAGTATATTTTATGTGCTAATATCAAGTTTATATCAGCGAGGGTGGCAATAGGAGGAGTACAGAAAACTAAACATTTTTCATTCGCTATGGATCGTACCTGGACGACTGAGGGATTACACAGACAATAGGAGGAGTATATATCGGAGCATATATTGGAGAATTCTGGTGTAAGGAAGAAAGCTGAATTTCTTCTAGTTTATTTTCTGAACACGAGGGATACCGTAGGCCGTAACCCACGCCAAAGAAAGAGCAAAACAACAGCCAACTCAACTTCTCGAGCTGGTCTCCAAAACAGACCAGTAACTCACGAATACATCCTTCACGTCAACTTGTCGGCATAGCAACCACGCGTCACATATAAAAGCAGCTGCAAGAACAAAAGGTGTCAACTCTGAATTAAACACAAAGTATCAGATCATTACAGTATCGTACTGGTTAATGCTTTTGTATGACTGTATGTAGGAGGAGATCTGACCTAAAACCTGGCAATACTTCTGGATGGAGCCTTGCATTTTTGCTCTGTTACATAAAGTTCATTTTGGGTACTACAGCATAGTTACATAGCAATCACATGCTTGTAATCAATTGCATTACTGACAAACTGGCCCAGGGAGTAGCCCACTTAAGCCACGTGTTTGGAAATGAAGAAAAAAGTGAAAGTGAAGGAATAAATGAACAGATGTAAACAAGTATATTGGATAATCATTCACACTGAGAGTCAAACTAGCTTGTCTGAAGTGCTACGTTTACTTCCCCACTCTTTGAAGTCTGTGTGTGTGTGTGTGTGTGTGTGTGTATGCGCATATTCACTGTTTTGTTGTATTGTTATTGACACCTAATCCCTGGCTCACGGCTTGTTCCGACTTCCCGACCCGCCCGGAGAACTCGGCTCATTCATGCCTAATGAAGACGAAAATCTGTGAAAACACTTGCAAATGTATAGAGTCATTCTCAACAAAGTAAAAGCAGCCAGACACTGGAGTGAGCACAAACAAGCTACAGTGGTTTTCTCATTAGGGTCAGAAAACTTGTCAGACAGAAAAATGGGGCAGCTATTAGGTGAGCTTTGAGGGTAATTTCTCTGGCAAGCCGTCTACCGTCAAGCCCAAACCTAATAAATATAATTGTTTGATACTTTAACTGTAGGTGTAGAATAATAATTGTCAGTGAGTATGAACACGATGCCTTATAAGACGATAAGCAGTCATTCATCACATCTAACCAGGGCGAGAAAACTTTTAGTCTCCGATCGTTGATAAATGCTTTTGTGGAAGATTGTCAATATTTCTTCTTCTTTTATTAAATTAAGGCGTGTTCCAATTTGCAGCAAAAAAATGAGGTTCCCTGACCGCGCAAAACTAGCATCAATCACCCAAATGTCAAGGTCCGAGGTAAATGGCATTCTTTCCGATAAATATAAACTGGTAAATGTATGAAAAGTATGATCGCTTGAACCAAGTCTGTCTACTCCAGTGCTGGTCTTCTCAGTCGTGCTGGCTTTGGTCTGGGATTTAGATCTGTTGCTAGGACTCCACTGGGCGCCACCCACCGGCACTTAGATCTGCTCTTGCATTAGGGATAACAAATGTAAAGCAAAATGGATAATCCGTTCAATGTGCTCAGAGTGAAGGGCCGGGGATTCTTTGTCGCCAATTAGTGGTGTCAGCGGTGACAGAAATCTTACTTTAGAACAGCTCAAGACCATTGGCTGTATCAAACATGTTACAGTATTTCAGCACTGTGCTAAAATGAATACATAAAAAGAACGAGAAGGTCCCGGAGAGCTCTCTACCAGGAATTAATCTCTCAGCGTTATGACTAAGGAGAGCCATCACGCTACTATAAACACGGAGAAATTAATATCAGCTCACATGCAGGTTATAGGTATCATAAAAGTAGATTTAAATGGAAAATATTGTGTATAGTTTATTCAACTTAAACTTATCTTCAAACAGACAATGCCACCAAGCCAAGTTCGAACACTTTAATTAATTGTTTCCATGCCACTTTTTAGCAAAAATATTGTAACCGCGATTGAATAAATGCAAAATGGCTTTGTTTAATACCATATTCTTGAAAATTCCAGGCAGCGCAATGACTTCATGCAGAGAAGTAGGTGTTAGAACTCCCACCAGAAAAGTTACATAGTGCACTTTTAACTCCAGTTGAATACACAGTTTATTTTACACAAAATAAAATAAGTATAACGATTCCCTTAAGACTTGTACAAATTTACTTCTTCATTGAGCTACCATTGTCGCTAAAATGTGTTTTTATCTTGTTTGTGCAATGCAATTATTCCCTTTTTTCTCTTCTCAAAGTTACAAAACTGTTCCTGAAGCCATATTCTCTTTCAAACCACAACTCTACCCATATAACAGCGTCTTTGGGCAAACACAACCTCCTTGGTGTTGGAAGCGACAATCATGTCAGACTCCTCACTGCCTCGGTGTATTGAATCCTGGGACTGTTTTGCCAGGGGCCATCTCCCAGCGCACTCATTGACCTTTCTGCATCATTAGCAAATGTAAAGAGGGGTGGATCCTTGTCAAAAGCCTTGAATAACTCATCACCACCAAGGCCAGGAGAATAGCGAAGGGTTAATGCTTTTCTGTTTGGAGGAAGGGGGGTCCTCGGAGACTCTCCCCGTAAGCACATGCATTTCAATTGGCTAGAGGAGAAAGCAGCGCGATGCAGAGGCAGGGGGAATGGACGAAGTAGCGGAGTGGTGTCTAGATAGGTAAAAAGGGTGGGTGGTACGCGTGGTAGGCGGGTTTTCTGTGCGAGCAGGGGTGAAGAGTATCATTAACTGACAGTAAAAAGTCCGAGGCACCCAGGGCTAATGCAGTCGACCATAGCCACCAACACGCCGCTACAGGACCATACACAGCTCAGAAGTGCACAGTGTTATGACATCCTAAAGTAGAATCGGGAAACTGAAATTGGGATTGAGCTTCTGTGATCTTTAAATGTTATTAATCAGCTTGGGTCATTTTAATAGAGAGCTCTAAAGCCAATCCACTGTCTGTAAAAGCATGTGGTTTCAAGCAGATGTTAATTAAATCAAGGCACTGAATTGAAAGCCATTTTTGTTTTGATAAAATAAAGAGTTGGATCTGTACGAGGAAGTAAATCGTGATTCAGTTTTTTGCCATATCGCCATAAGGAAATGTATTATGGACCGGCCTATATGCTCTAACCAGGGCCGAAGGATCATAAACATTATACAGACGCTGGTCAAGTCTCTTTAGTGATACCAAGGACAACAAATGGCCAGCGAAGTGAGCTGATAGAAGTAACCTTATTTAACAGCCAGACGTCCAAGCCATCCGCTCCAAAGAGAATGCCATTTCTGAATGTCATGACCTTTTATAACCGCATTTAAAAACCTCCCAAGGTCTTCAAGTCTTCAAGGTGCGGGTTGTCAATAAGGAGATTTTAAGAGATCACAGAGAAGAGGGAAAGAAAAGGGGGCAAAGGCATTCATATTCCCTGTGGTTGATAGTCCAGATAAACAAAAACATATATTCGTATCCAAATGTTGATGCTTTTGAAGTGTTTCATCTGTAATGACGCAGCTAAAGTAAAGTGGGACCTGGAAGTAAACCAGAGCTAGACCAGAATGAAACCAGGATATCGTCGAAGCAAGTCTACGTCAGGACTAAACCATTTGTTTCCGGTACGGCAAGAGGGTCAGTTACATAGCAAAAGGGGGCAGATGAGGTATATTATTTTACGACCTTATCTATTTTCTGCCTAGCAACTCTGAATCAACAGTCACTACGTTGACAACTTAAAACAAAGAAATAGCATCTTAGAGGTACAGAGTTGGCTACAATGAACTTCTTAAATAGGATAGTCGAAGAAAAGAGTAGTGCTTCTGTTCTGCGAGTTATGAAGAAAGGATTTTTTTGTTTCTTTTCTATTTGGTGACAATGTTTTGCTAATTGAACCTGACTTAAGCTTTGTGCTGTCTGCATTTCAAAATGATTTAAGAATTTTATCAAACGCAAACTCTTAAGAAAGGACCACAGGTGTTGCTAGGAGCGACTTTACGGCTTTACTTTGTCACATGAAAAAATATGAAAAGAATCTGTTCGAGAGTGGTGCAGGCAGGATTGTGAGAGCTAGGAATTAGATTGAAATACCTACTTCCTCCTATTGCCATTTGGAAATCGGTAATGCAGGTTTAAGCACATAAATGTTAAACACTGTCACTGTACAGAAAAATGCTGGAAGCTGACAGAGAATGTGATGTGTAAGTGTAATTCGGTGTTTGTTTGCAGCCAGACAGCACTAGGATCCATTTAGTGGGTGATGGGCAGCAGGCCTGGTTTACGGGTGAGAGGAAATTGACGTGAAAAGCATCTGTCTTTCTTTCTCTTATGGCTTCTGCAGGATAATTGTCTGCCAGGATAAAGCAACATTGTAGTGTAGCGACGGCACTCCAGAGTACATCCGCTGCGGGTTCAAAGGTCACCAGCGAGACTTCAAACTCTGCGGAGAAGTAAGGAACAAATTGAAGACATCACAAGCGTCTGGGAGTTTTGATTCAAGAAGACAGTGCGACGTCTTATAATCAATACTGTTCTTCCAAAGGTGAAACAAATACATTGGATCCATGCGGAATTCACTCCAGGAAAATGAAACGGCATTGTATCCTCTTCCCCACTGTGATATTGCATACCTATAAAGGAGACAGGCTTGTGCTATTTGCCCAGAGCTATTGAGATTATGAAGAGAAAGCTTGAATCCTATTTTAGCTATAGCAGGATAAAATGCAAATGAGTCGCCAATGCAGCCACCGCTTTGATGACTGACAAGCTTTTGAATGGAAGTTTTTGAAGGCCAGTTAAAGTTCAGCAAGGCAGAAACGTAGCAATTATACGCACATACACTAAGCGCACCTGTAATGGAGAGAATATATATATAAAAGTTAGCATAAAAAGCCAGCACATCTCCATATCAATATGTGTGTTTGATTCATACAAGTGAAACAAATCTGGAAATGAAAAAGAAAAAAAGAAAAAAAATGCAAATTTAGGTTGAAATGGAGGTTGCTGTTAAATGCAGTGGGCACGGTATCTTTGCTCCACAGGCTTCGTATATTGTCAGCGTTATTCAGGCCTTGTTTGGAATAGGCAAGCTAATTAGTGTGTGATTCCCAATACTTATCATAGAGTGGCATATAGGGACTTCTTTCTGCTGCAGCTCCTCCTATACATGGTTGAAGTCGTGTTGATTGGGTGAAGAGCCAGAGGTTTTTAATGTTATGAGGAGAGCAAGCCACTAAGTCCTAACCCTTCTGGCACAATCACATGAAAGAGGACTAATCTACTGGCATCCAGCTGTCATATATGAATACTTAAGAGTACACAGAGCTTACTCCCCAAGTGTGGCAACCAGGAAATTAAAGAAACACTCAAATAACTGCATTTTCTTGCATTTCCATCTGCAACAACCAAGAGCACATAAGTGTAAATGAAGCTTTTGGAAGTACTGCGTATGCATCATGATTCAGATTTTATACCATTTGTCTATTTTGAGTGTCTATCTACATTAATAATAAATGCATTTCCTTGTGTAGCGCCTTGTTATGTAAACAGATATTTCAACCATCTGTTAATCAAACACATTATCTCACTATACAGTACAGTACAGTAGCTGGACCACAGCGGTGTGTCACAGGAAAGACAATTGGCCATGCACAGAGCTAATTTCAGGCACAGCATACCAGGCTCGCTGCTACAAAGAAAGGTATCAGGTGCAAAACAAAAATGTGCAAATGATAATGTACCGTTTTTCTCTTTCTATGTAACTTTTCAAGGTTGGCCACCTGCTTCTCCATGTTGATGTTACTGCTGGAATGTTTCACAGTATGGCATTAACATTGTTTATCTTGCATTTATTCAATTTGAGGTGTTTTAATGCAGACTTGGCTGTCCATAATCTGATGTGTAATTTATCCATGTGGCATCAAACACTTGTCATACTGGAGAATGTCTGTGTAATCCTTCAGTCATCCAGGTAGATCCACAGCAAAAGGAAAATTAAATTCTGTCAACTGGACAAAAGTTTTAGAGTGAATACGTTTCACCGCTCATCCAAGTGGCTTCTTCAGTTTTGGGGCCTCATTTATAAAGGATTGTGTATACATTTTCCTAAGCAAAAGCATACTGCTAGCAGCCATGGGAGGTGTGCGTCATACAAACATATATAAAACTCTGCATGTGCACTCTGTGTTTGATAAATCCACTTGCAGCTGGAATCTGAGCACGTAAACTTATATGGTGTCACGCCCTCTCCACACCTCCAATTCACCATAAAAGGACCACGCAAAGTGACTCATGAATGAGAGCTGCCTAAACACGACCTGACAATCAGTGGGTTTGACCGAGACACAGGGGACAGAGAGGGAGGAGGAGACGCTCCACACAGTGAAGAGACTCAATTGTGTTATACTTACACGTCATAATATTTAGGCAGTTCATTGTTGCACTTTGACTAGTAGCCTGGCTGTTTTCTAATTGCGTTTCAGACTTGTATGTTGCTAAATTTTTATGTATGCTTATGATATGTGCATAAGGATTGGTCCCGTTCACCCACTTAGCTCTGTGCATGGGGAGGTCTGAATGGTCAAAGAAGCGGGCTGTGAGTGTGTGCGAGAGATTCAGATGCCCTCCCTGACAGAACAAAATGAGCGAGGAGGTGCTTCGCCGCCCAGGCAGAGATAAGTGCAGGTAGAACATAATTTTAGCATGTAGACACATATCAGGTGCTGTTATTCAGCCAATAAAAGTCCACACGGAACATTTAAACTCTGCTTACCTCTTTGAGTGTGCAGGCCTGGGCTGGGACACACACATTATTATGTCCTTTATTTAGACAGGGAGGACCCTTGAGAGCAAGCTCTTGTTTGCAAGAACTGCCAGTTAAAAAAAAAAAAAATGCAGGGAAGATTTTGACTTCGGGTCAGGTTTGCACAGTAGGCTCGGACTCGGGCCACTCTGGCGTGCGATGCTTAAAGACAAATGTAAAGTGTTGGAGCTGTATTTAGTCTCATTAAACCAAAGCCTCGCTTCTGTGCTCCGTTTGAGAGAAGAGTTTTCTCTTACGTCCAGTGTTGGGTCACAGCCACAGACTGTGGCCAATAGAAGTCCACAGTGTGGACTGCGCCTGTGCACGAGAGTGCACAGCTTTAAATGCATAAGACTGATGAGAATAATGAGTGGAATAAACACCCTTTCTCCATGTTTTGTCCATCTGCTTAAAAGCGCAAATTTGAATACGATAAAACCTACTTTTTGATGATTTCCTGATCAAACATTTCCTCAAAGTCTCTTCACTTCGGCTCCTCTCCATGGTGTCGTCTTTTCCCCGTGTCTCCAGACTTTGCGAAGGGTGCATGCCAGGGTCCTATCTGGCACAGAGATAAGCATAGTGTACTCCTAATAGGAGTTTTATAAATCCCACGTGTGGTGCAGAGGGTGCTCTATGCAATGTGTAGTGCATAGTCAGCAAGACTGATAAATGAGGCCCCTGGTCACATTGCTGGTGGACACTGTCTTAAATCTACCTGAAGGAGGAGCTAACTACACTGAGAGTAACGCACCTATTTGTTTACAGTTTCTGTTCGTTAAGTAAGTCAATTGAAATTACATAAATTCAATTTTGACCAGTTGATGCTTTTGCTTTAAATTACACTGTATCAATCAATACTTTTCAGTAGTGCAAATCTGCATGTATCTACTTTATTTGGCATTATTTATAATACCAATTATAATTAATGCTTCACCATCATCTAATCTAAAAAATATTGATCTATGAATCTCTCTCTCTCTCTCTCTCTCTCTCTCTCTCTCTCTCTCTCTCTCTATATATATATATATATATATATATATACACACACACACACACACCAGTCTACACCCAGACGACCAATAGACCCACCTGAACTCTCAATAGATTGGACAGTAAGTGCAGTGTTTATTAAGGCCTGGAATCATTTATGTTGTGGCCTTTGGAGCGATCGGTCAGATATCTGTGCTTTAAAAGCTGAGTCCAGGAGACATCACTGTATTAACATCCTAACCTCTGAGATGGGCGTGAAGAAGAGGCTCCTAGCAACCACCCTCAGACCTTAACAACGCATTTACCACATTTCAAAGGCCAGTGGCAACATCTCCAATGCAGTCTTCCCATTATGTTTAAAAGTGTGCACCAAATTACACTCATTTAAAAGATACCGATGAGTGCCCTTAGCTGAAATAAAAGAAAGAGGGACAGGGAGAACCTTTAGCACTGTAGCGCAGTATGAAGCCACTAGAATCTACAAATTGGGCAAAAAAAGCATATTTTCTGATTTATGATGGCTTATATTGAATGTGCGTGGCTTTCTTCCATCATCCCCCTTAATGCACAAACCATTGAGTGTGTCCAGAAAGAAAACATACCCTAGTGTCTCAATTATAGATCAAGACTGACTTTCACAGCAGCCTTCATCGGCCATAGCAGGAACAGGATATCAATTTTGTAGCCCAGCTGGACCCCATAAACACACATGGGGAGTAAGCGCAAAATGCATCTTTACCATTCTTGGTTATATTAATATCTTTGACTGTTGGAACCAAAATGCCAATTAAAGCTGAAGAAAACATCCCTATGGAAAAGCCACAATTTGCCAACCTCCACAGTTGAATCTGAGATGGAATAGCATCCACGCTGCACCACACACTGTGCTTTGATCTGCAAGAAAAAAGTCAAATTTGGTGATCTGCAAAGTTAGAAAAAGTTATCCTTAAGAACATAAAGCAGTGCCGCAAACTGATCCAACATAGATACGAGGAAGAAGCGGTGAAGCAATTTGAAAAGTGTAGTGGAGTAGACAGGTGGCTCTTTTAAATACGCTTCACATGTATTAGGTTTGACAATACAAAGGAATATAAGATGAATGCAGATGAAGGTTGTCTTTTGGAGTTGCATATATTGCGTGTCTCCTGGCGTGCGTGGGGTGGCTACGGTTTACATTTAATGGCCAACACTCTTGAGGAAGGAACTGAGTGGGAGAGATGATCAGAGCTGGAGAGGAGAGCAGCAACAGAAGAGACGTACGCAGAAAGTGTGACTAGAATTAATGACGTGGAACCAAACAGTCAATTCTTTCAGGTAAATTACACGAGAAAAGTGTAGAGTTTGACGACGAGCTAGATATTTGAATTACAACTCATTTGGTGTATTTCAATTTGTCATAAAAATTAAAGGTGTATTATGTAACAGTATTGTATTAAACCTATCTATCTCCATGGATACGACCAGGCGATGGCACTTCTCGGTTAAGATTCAGGGAATACGCAACGCCATACGGTGGAATATTCCAGGCAAAGTGTTAACATCTCAACATCAATAACGTGGAGGCAGGCATGTGGCAAACCCGAGCAGAAAAGTTACACCGTGCAGCATTAAGTAAGCGACAATGCACTTGTTTTCAGCTCATTACGGATACTTTAAATGTTCCAAGGTAGGCACAGAAAGTGAAAAATTATGGGTACGTCAGAAATTCAGCTCATTTTATGTAAATTCTTTATGTAATCATTTTGAATTCACATACTTATGCCGTCGTTATGCCATTGCTTCAAGACTTCAAGTGGGATAACATTCAAAGCCTAGACTACAATTGGCAGAGTGGTCACATTTCCAAAATAATCTTCTTTCAAATCTGTCTCTTTTGAAAATTTGTACTGCATGTTTCTGGTTGATTGAGAATAGTTCGTTTTTTTTCTGAGTGAGCTTTACTTTGGCAAGAATTTGAGGCTGAAAAGTAAATTGTACTGTGTCAGTATTTATTTTAAAGCTCTAATTCCAACAATTGTGAATTAGTATTTGGATAATTTGAAGTTTGAAAAGCCCCATGGTATAATAACGACTGACAACACGCTATTTAAGTAGAATGCAATATTATTATTACAGCTGGGCTATTACTTACTGAGACGACAACAACAACAACAACAACCCTGAACTACAAATAAATCCAAAAATAAAAACTGTCTCAAAGATAACGTTAATCCAAATGTAAACTAACTAGGGATTTCTGAAATATGAGTCGCAGCGATAGCCTTCAACAATCATTTCACATCAGTGCGTGTTTTTACTGATTATGAGGGCTAATTATTTCACTCAAATTCAATTAAATGAAGGTGGCGTTCACATATTCATGAGTAAATAAACCATTTCCCAAACATGAATTCACTGTCACTGGGGCTTTTAAGTCTATCCCTTTATTGAAGCTCAAGTATTCCCCAATTAATTTCTTAAAACAAATAGACACATCTGCATTTCATTTCCATGGCAACCTCCCTATATTCTACCGATCACTGTTAACACGTGTTTTTTTAAATGGAAACTAAATAAAGCAAGTCGAAATGAAAAGGACACAAACCCATAATGACTAATATCAAAGCAACAACTCGAAGCCAATCAGCCACAGAGCGCACAATAACACAAGGCTTTGATTAGCACAAATTAATGAAAGAATAAACACATCCCACAGTAATAGTTCTAATGTGTCTTCCATTACAGCAAAGTAATGGTTTTCATTTTAGTGCACATGAATGCCTTGTGCATCAAATTGAAAGTGTATTAATACTGAACTTATAATTCAACTTAATAAAGGCTATTCGAAAAAAATATGACAGTAATTTGAATCAATATAGCTGTTAGGTCGCTTCGGTGACAGGCGTATTTGTATTAGCATTTGTTTCACAAGTAAGAATACTAAACAGTGTGTCGTCTAGACGTTGTTTAGTCAGTGAAATGAATGTTGTTATAGTTTGAATGATAGGTTTCCTGATACCCCACTTATATATAGAGATCTCCATATGGTAAATGGTAAATAGTCACATTTTTACATAGCTGTTTTCCACCTTCAAGGCACTCAAAGTGTGTTACATCAAGGAACTACTCACCCGTTCACACACATGCATACACCAGTGTACGCAGACAATCGGGGTGGAGGTGGTGGTTAAATTTCTTGCTCAAGGTCACAATGACAGAATTTATCTGTGAAAGCTGGAATCGCACAACCAACCTGTGGATCAGAGGAAGGGACCGTTCTACCAATGCCGTTTACACATGATTCAAACTGCCAACCATCAGATCAGTGAACAAATGTTCTACCAACTGAGCTACTGTCGCCTCATAAGACCATACCACAGTAATACCATAGAAGAAGGACGGAAATAGCATTGCATGTAAACACAGCACATCTGTCATTCTGCTGTATTTTATGGAAATATTTAACCCTAGCGTGAACCTAACCTAGAATGAATACTGTACATCATGGTTAGTATGTGGGTAATATTATGAATATAGGAAAAAAATACATTGCAAAATACATTTATCCTATTGCCATGATATCACTGTGCAGCAAAGTCAGTATTTTCCCAGCGGGCACCTTACATAGCTTACAACTGTGTCCTCAGTTATCACGACCATCTTGATCACTAGTTCAAGGCAAATGCTGCTTCACGCTAAAATGTTTTGCAATGCTTATCTCACATCTTCTCTCCATTTTAAAGTACTGCTTATAAAGTCAAAACAAGATCCTGCGACACAACCCACTAGCCCAGACCCTCAAACGTTGATATCACATGTTCTGTAACAGCCATATAAAATCCAGGACAGCTATCCCATGATGCCCTGTGCACTAGGAGCACTCTGAGCACTCAGGCTTGCACTGAACAGCTCGACTGTGTATGCATTGTCCTGGGATCACGGGGTCAAGTATGATAGATGACACGCCATCTGCTTATCACGGGCTTCCAGAGATGATTGCTTGAGTTAGCGCGGTGTAAAAAATGAAGGTCAACGTGCCAGCTGAAAAACAAACTACCCGGGATAGGACTCAGGGCGGCGCTGAGGTGGCAAGAGCGAGAGTGGGTACTGTGAGGTTTTGATCTTGCCACCACATAAATGATAAGGGGAGTTAAAAAATACGCAGTGAAAAGAGATTATCTGAGGTGTAGCAGTGAGCATGCTGGGTAATAAGAGGGGCAGACTGTTGACTATTGTCACAGAAAGAACATGTTATGCTTTGTTTGTCACTACACGTTCAAGTTTACTCGGTGTCGGAGAGCTAAGCAAGGCGTAGCGGCATATACACATGTGTCTATGGAACCCTTATATAGCAATTAGCTGGTGAGTCACAAACAGGAGCCGTCACTCACGCTGTTGACAGTAATGTAATTGCCACTTCAAACGGCTCCAACTACGTACTTACAGAGACGACACTGCGCAATGTACATTTCCCTCTTTCGGCATGTTTCATTTCTAAATTTTATCGTGACGCAGTGGTTTAATTGCTCTCGGGCGTATACAGCTAACAATGCTACCTTGAAAACTACGTTGGGACATTTTTCTTTGCGCAGAGGCACCAAGGACACCTCCATTTACATCCTTGCTGAGATTTTGTTTAGCATAACTATGAACCGACTCATAGGTTATAATAAACCCTGCAATGGAAGCATGAATAGTCAGTTCAATCATAATAGTGTTCATGTCTCTAGGTCTTGATGGTAAACGGTAAATCGTTCCGTTTTTCTATAGCGCTTTTCCACTTTCAAGACACTCAAAGCTCTTTACATCAAGGAACCACTCAGTCATTCCCACGCACATTCTTACACCAGTGTACGCGGACACTAGTTAGACAGGATATCTTGGTGTTTTATTGTTTTATTGTTCTTTGCCTATGTGTCGTATTTTATGTAAATTTGTTTTTGCTTATTGTTGTTTATGTAACTCTATGGGCAGCTTAGGTTGTATTTTAAATGTGATGTATAAATAAAATTGAATTGAAATGACCCACACGTCTTAACATAAACAGGTGATATTTATTATTATTGTTGAGAGGGGGATTTGAACCTGCAATCTTTGAATCAGTGGACAAACGCTCTACCAACTGAGCCTCTGTCGCCCTCCAGAACAACCTTAAATCGACTTCTGCTGCATTAGATATCTCTCTTTACAACTCTTGGGCTACTTATTTCCACAACACACAATATTTTCTAAGGAGATAACAGGTGTAAAAAATTCAAACAATTCAACAAACAACAAATTTCCATTAGGGATAGTGATTCTCATAGGTTTATAGTTAAAAAAAAAGGGTTGTGGGTGAGTTTGTAATAAAATTAGGAGAAAATAATCAAAATTGTCCCTACATATCCACCCAAAAATACCGATTCTAAACCATCTCAACTATCAAAATGACAAAGAATTCTCTAACTTTAAATGAAAATGTCCCATTCAAAGCTGTAGCGCACAGAGAATTCCTTATTGTTCCTACATACAAAACAGACAAGTTGAAGTTGATGAAGAGTGGTTTTATAATGGCATGTCTACTGTTACTAAGGGAATATTAAAATCACACAATTAAGAGGCTGCACAACGGGACCAGGCTTCCACGGCCACTTAGGAACGCAAGAACACAGCTGCTGTTATTGATGTGAGAGCCACTAGATAAATCTACAAGACCAATGTGTTTTTCAGTTGTATATTCATCTTTAAGTGACTCTGCTTACATTTTACTATTCCTTATAGTATTAAATGCCCATTGGGGTGAATACTTTAAAATTCACTGGCAGTTTTTTTTTTTTTTTCTGGCACTGCCTTTAGAGTTGCTATGTTGAGATCTCCCACCAGATGAAACTGACCCATATCATAGAACATACATTAGTGATAACATGGACTTCTTTGATATTACAAGCAATTTACACCAAAGCATGCACAAGTGTAGCATCAACCATAAACGCACTGGGAATTAGGATGATGAGAAGTAAATAGAGTGCTATGCCCTTATGTCAACGCTGACATTACTTATTAAACTACTATGTAACTTTTCTGGGGGAGGGTCTCCATGGAGATTGCTTTAGAGAGAATGTTCCACAGTATGGGAGTGAACTTGCTATCTCCGCGGAGACAAGTAGGGTTGCGACTAGATCAAATCATGGGTCAGATCTACAGAAAGGTTAACCCAGTTTTTCACAATAACCTGCCACAGTTACATAGTGCAACATTAAGTGCAAATAAATACAAAATGGAACTTTAAACAAATCCTATTCACCTTATTCTGGAAGTCGTCATCGTCATTCGAGTTGTATTATTTTGTATGCTAGCTGCTGATCTTGACTAAGTTCTAAAGGGACCACAGAGCCATTTTAAAGCCTCCCAGAGAATCAGTGCATCATATTTTAGCAGAAAAACTTTTCTTAAATTGGGATTCCCGCTTAACTGGAAGTGCCACGACAAAGAAAGTTCTGTTTAGTGGCATTTAGGGACACAAGTGGGCTGAGTGAAATAAGATCAATGAGATCAGTGTCTTCCATGACTTCAGACTGACTTCAAACTATTTTCAAATTAATACAATACAATAAAGACAAAAAAGAGCATTATACAGTTTATTGAAGTCTGGATAAATGAGTGTGCAGTATTACCTTGTAAGTTTACAAAGGCTTTCTTAAGCTTGCTTAAATGGAACATGTAGGCTCTCAATACCTACCCTTTCTGTTTACACACTGATAGCAAATTAATTAAGAACTGCTTTGCTATTAAGAACGCGGTGTACTGCCGCAGCAACAATGAAAATAACCTTGCAAAGAAAACAACACTCTAAGATGACAGGTATCAACTCAAACCTGCAATGTCCTCAAGACCTGAAAGTAACAAAGCTGTGGAAGCAGTAATTTGAGTAATACAGTAGCAGCTCCTCGTGGTAATGAGCAAGTGACTAAGGAAGAATACTTAATGAGCAGATCATTGCTTTGATGTTGTGTCTTGGACCTTGAATAAAGAAAGATGTATGACCCGCAGTCAGCACGAATCAATCAGGAGAAAAGATCTTAATTAAGCTGCAGGGACTATCACCAAAAACATCCAGAAAAACCTGATCTGACTGATTTGCTGCTCGTGTAAACCTCAGTGTCCATTCATTATGACTTTTAAGGCTAGTTTATTGGGCGGGTTTCAAAGGGCCATTTATTCTCTTCTAGTTGTAAATGGGAATACGTTTGATGAATAAAATGTGAAATGATTATTTAAAGGCAATTAAAAAAAAAACAAAAAAAAAAAAACATGTGTAATTGGGTCTGCGGATGACTAGTTCACATCACTTTCCAATCATGTTTTCATGGGATTTTTGTGTAATCACAAAAAAAAAAGAAGAAAATGAATAAATAGGCCCTCTTAAAGATAACGCAGTGGACAGCAAGTTGCACTAACAACATGTTAAACACTTGTCTGTGTTTAGAAAGAGGATTGTACCTATAGTGTCTTTTCCACTGGCACGATTCGCTTGGGGCCGCCTCGGAGCGGGTCTGTTTGGTGCGACTCCCTGCAGCCGAGTTGTGTTTTCACGCTTGGGGCACGGCTCCGAGTCCAGAGGCAGAGCACTGCTATGTGAGACACTGACATCACCCAAAGATTATAAATGTTTTCTTAATTAATAAAATCATATTTGAATTATAGTCTTAATCATGAGGCCAATTCCCTCAATTAACAAAAAGACATTTAGTCTGTGGCGCTGTGAGACGTGGCTAACACTAGCGTAAACATTACACTACTTCTGATTTATTGTTAGCTTGTTCTACATTTCCTTCACTTATCTGTGTCTCTACGCCATGTTTAAATCTTCCTTTATGTAATACAGTGGGTTTGGCTCATGTTAGATGCATTATGCACTGGAAATATAACAGTTTTTGATCTTTATAGGTGTGTCTGTGCATCGTTAAACAGGAAACAAATGTTGCATTTGTGCTTTGTTTTGCGACACAGATCGGCTCAACATATACAGTGGTGAAAGACTATTATTTTCTGCTTACATTTGTTATTTCCAGTCTTGAGTGTTTGAGTTTTTATTCTTCCAATCATCTTTCTTGTGTAGCCTCGCCTTAGCTAAAGCTGTCTGTACTATGCTGGCCCCCTCTGGAAGCTAGTACCTCCAGGGTCCACTTCAGACCCCTCAAACTGGGCGGTACTGTTCACTTTAGACCACGGGTGAGCAAACTTTTTGACACATGGGCCACAATGGGTTCTAAAATTTGACAGAGGGGCCAGGCCATTATGTACGTGTGTGTGTGCGCATATATATATATATATATATATATATATATATATATACCGAGCTCACAAATCAGGTCCAAATGAGTCAGTCGCTGGACTGCAGGCTCAAGAATCAGGAGAGGATTGACCAAGAGAAAGACTTGGAGATCCAAAATCTCACTGATGCCCTCCAAAAGAGGGACGAAGAACTGCAACATGAGACTGAGGCCCATTGGCAGAGAAGAATCCTCCATCTCAAGTCATTGCAGGAGATGATGGGGGTGAAAAAGGAGCTTCACAAGCTCAAAAAGGTCACAGCAAACACAAACAGACTTGGAGTTTCAAAAAGTCACTGCTTTGCTCCAAGAGAAAGAGAAGGTTTCCCACATCAGTGCCCACAAACAGCTGAGAAACCTGTACATCTACGCAGGAAAGGAGAACATGCAGCTTAAACAGGAGCTTTGCAACACCAAAAACATGACAGCATAAATGGAGCTGGAGTTGTATAAGATCAAGAACAAGCTCCAGAAGAAAGAGAAAGAGCTGGACAGCGTCACCAGTGTACATAATAATATCAGACAGCATTTTCACAGTGCACTGAGGGACAAAGTGCAGCTCACACAAGAACTGGCCTTTGCCAAAAGAAACATGGAAGCAATGACCAGTGCACTTAAAGAACAGGACACTGCAATCGCTGCCCTGAAATGACAAGACTGGTCTGATCCAGAGGCCTCCATCCGGAAAGAAACAGTCCAGAGCACGAGCGGCGAAACCAGGGCCGACGAGCAGAGGGACGACAAAACACCACCAATGATGGACATCAACACAAAAGCATCAACAATGGTTAAGATGCTACAAACAGATAAAGACGAGCTATCCAGAAAGGTGCAATCTTCAAAGCTGCAGTCGTCCGAGAAATAGGTGTGCTTCCCTAAAATGGAGAATACGAAACTCAAATCTGCTCTTGAACCCTGCATTAAAACAAAATAAAACTCAGTAAAATTATTTCAAATATTTATTATTCGTGTTTTATTGTTTTCCAGTCCAAACCTGACTTACATGCAGCTGTACAACTGGTCACTATTATGAAGGATATTGGTGAAACCTGAAGTAAAAGTAAAAATACAAAAAATATACATGTAAAAGTAAAAGTATTAAAGTACCTGTTTAAAAGTGTATTTAAGAGTAAAAAGTAAAAGGGTTTAGCTGTTTTAAGATTTTGAGATCTTATAAAGCAGAGGTGCCCAAACTCACTGAGGGCCATATCTTGAAAAATATTTGACACGGAGTGTGACACAGTGGATAATTCAGCTGGTGCATTTAACACAGTTTTGACTTCATACTTTAAATCAGGCTTGAAATATTAATATTAGGTCTGTATGACAATGTAATATGATGTTATTTAGGTTAATTTGGTAGGATTACTCAAATTGGTCACAAAAAGTACTGATTATGATCAATTGGGCCAGATCGACTGAAGGCCTGAGGGCCAATAAAAATTGGTCCGAGGGCCACATTTGGCCCCCGGACCATAGTTTGACCACCCTTGCTTTAGACAGTGGAGACACACACGCCTAAAGTTGCCATGGTTCTTTGTTCCATAGCCATATTTCCTCATATTTAAATATATATCTTTAAAAGTAAATTCATAATCTGAAATCTGAAAACCAGGCCCTAACCTTAACCACCGCCCTACAACCCAACAAACCTGGGAACATAGAGGGCCTTTTTTGACAAAAACACATATTTTGCTTTCCATCAGCTTGCAAAGAACACTCAAAAACCAGACCCATACAAGACTGAAGAGTATCGAGAATAGAAAATAATACAATTCAACCACATCACCATAGGGACAGCACGAGCACTAAGCATTTAGGTTGTGGTCAAGTGGTCCCTGTCAAAAGATTTGGACAAAAACAGATGTAGCAAATAAAGTGACCAGTTCATGATGCATTTTGCACTGAACTGAAAATACATAATTTAATTCACATTTTGTAAAGTATTCTAAATATTCTTTCAACACCCCCCCTAAAACTGCAATATGTGGGGCACCTAAACTTAGCTTGTGTTTATGTGTTTGTCTGGGAGTTTACACAGCACTGGGGAATCTAGTTCTGGAAAATTCATGTATAGTTTCTTGATCTAGCAACGTTCTACAGTGCATCTCTCACAAAGGGAGGGAAATATGCAGCGCAGGAGCTCTGTACAGTGTTAAAGGCATTGTTTTTCTACTGTCAAGTGATTTGCAGAAATAAACAGGAGTGAAAGCCAGTGGGAGCAGCTGCTATTATCACAGATCTACAATTCATTGGAATGACAGGGTGGCACCTCGCCAGCTGCTTGGGAGTATTGGGGCAGCGTGTAAAGCACTAAGCTAACACATACTAATCCATACGTTAGAGATGAAACAGCTTACGACCCTTTACTGTAAACAAAGGGACGTTATCATTTCTGAAGCAGGCAGCAGGGTTTTCCACATGGTTTCTATTTCGGTCCCTGTCTGTATTTAGGTGCGAACATCTGACTCAAATTAGTGATCAGATGCCGCTGAGTATTAAACAACAATGCAACAACAGCTTGACAATGAACAGCAGCGCAAATGTATTTCTTCTCTAAAACCTTGAGAAAGTATTGATGTAAGTCAGATCATTGCCATGTACTTCCAACACAATAAGACCCACACAGCTGGAACTTATATTCTTTTGTAATGGTTTTAGCTGTTCAAACTGTTTATTATAGTTAGTGGAGAGTTTTGTTTTACCGTTTTGTCAGAAGTGCCGTGTGATGCTCCTCATAAACCACAGATAAAGAGGACATCACTTTAAAAGCGCCTGTACCCCTCTATGTGAGCGAAAATGGTCTTGCCCCGGTGCAGATGTAATAAGCAGCTCTCAAGGTCAAAATAAGTTTGTTGTGTACTGGTGGCATCTAATTATTAAGTGTTTATTGTTAGAATCCTAGTTGTCGGCAAACGCATACAGTTAAAGCGGGACAGTGCAGCTATGGTCCGGTGGTGTGGTGGAGTGAATAGGCCGGTCTAAACAGGTGCGTTTTCAGTTTGTATTTGAAGTGTGAGGGTGGGTTGGTGTTGCAGAGGTCAAGAGGGAGGCTGTTCCAGAGCTGAGGAGCAGAGCGGCTGAAGGCTTGGCTCCCCATGGTGACGAGGCGGCCAAAAAGAACCGAGACAAAATGAACTAGTTCTGTTTTTCACATTTTAAGATAGTAAAAATCAAGCACAGTGCCTTAAAAACACACCTGGGATTTTTAGCTTGTCAAACATACGCTCATTAACAGTTAGAAATGAGTTTACGTTTGGATTTCTCAACATACTGACTGCCTCCCCTATAAGCAGACACTTTAACACAGCTCCTTAGCCTTGCAGAAGGGGAGGGCTTTGTTTCCGATCCAAAGGTCAATAGTACTCGTCTGGCTGTGGACCGGGGGGTGTAGCTGAGCGCTCTGGCTGTCACAAGTACTGTGCATCGTCTGGTGGTGGCAGTAGGAGACAGTGCACGCCTGGAGCGCTCCATCTTGCTCTTTGGTACTATCAGCTGGTGGCAGAATGCACTTCCCATCTGCCATACTTCATCATGTTTTAAAGTGGGAGGGGTTGTTCGTCACGTCCGTCATCCTCGTCTCCTCCGCAGCTTTCCAGCACAAACACAGCCTTGTAGTTTACTCAAAAGCTGTCCAATGCCCCTTTGATGACTGCAGCCAAGTGTTACTGCTCGGGCCAGCACGGACAAACACTGAGGTTTATGTGCACAAGAGCAGTTCAAGAGAAAGTTTTAAATGTTGACCTCCAAAGTCTTAAGTTCACAGCATACAAATAAAGGCTGTATAAACAGTCTTAAAGTCTTGACAGTTACTGACAAGAGCCTGTAAAAGTGCAAAAGTATTCTATGGTGCTCTGTTGAAGATCAAGATTTGTCTAATACTAACTGCATATGAATTAAATGTAGTAAATTGTGTTTAGTACATGATTTTTACTGTCTTGAAATGTGAAAAGCAGAAATCGTTCACTTTAAACGGTTTGCAAATGTCCAAAGTTAGAGCTTATAAGCCCTTTTCACAACTCTCAGAGACAACTTACATTAACTAGCATGCTATCAGTGCACTTCCTGCTTCTCAGATAATAAATCGCTTTTTTAGATTAGATGCAGACAGTACACAGCAGCCTCGTTTTGACCTTAAGAGATGCTTTTACAATATACCTGAACTGGGACAAGACAAATTTTGCTCAACTACATAAAAAGAAACTGGGTACAGCCACTTTAGTTCACCAGAAGAAACCTGTGTGCCAGATGCCCTCCCTGCCTGAAGCGTGTCTATTTATCTAGGAACAAGAGAGCTACAGTTAAGCTACTTTTATATAATAATGTTAACAGATGTCTTTTGCATTTTTGATGTAATCATGTGCACTTCTGTGTTGAGTTATGTGAAGCGTGCACATAGATGGAGCGACACACTGCTTGTTCTGTTTGTATTCCCTAGATTTTTTACACTGTCTGTAATTGGTTTCTTATTGTTATTTTATTATTTACATCAACGGGGGAAATAAAAACAGATAATAACCTGTGAAATTAATTATCAAACTTAATTAAACACAAGCAAATACACTCATCCATTTGTAAAGATCTAACTAAGCCACTTATTAAAGACGGCATCAAAAAAGAACTTCAGACATTATAAAACAAGAGAGGGCTGCTGAGCGAGTTTATCTTTCCAATTGAAACCACTGGCGTTCCTTTGGACCATGAAATTATCATTTGTTCTGCGAGCGTACATCAAATGAGAGTTCAGGGCCACGTCAGGACTGTTCGTTGCCGCCAAGCCATTTTAGCTACTTATCCGGCACAATCTCCATGCATAATTATATTTAGCTCAGATAGACAGGTACTGAATGCACACGCTAATCTGACACGCTTTATTTTACAAAAGTGCTGAATATATCTCTAATACTGTGCATGAGATTTAAAGGGCGTATATTACACCTTTTCCTGATCTATGTTATAATGTTGTTTACTCATCACAATCAGACCTGGAGTTTGTTTTGTTTCATTCACATGTTTAACACACAAACCCTGCATATTTCTTGGACCTGGATAGTTCTTCTCTCAAACAGAAAACACTCTGTTCCACCTTGTGATGTCATGTGGTAATACAGGAAGTGCTCCATTGTGTTTTAAAATGACGTAATCCTTCGCTAGAATAATTTGGATGATTTCAGCCTTGGAATTGCCAATATCTTCTGAACAAAAGGTAAAAAGGAGCTGTTAACTTAAAAGTATCGCTTAATGACATCACAAGGTGGAACAGAGTATTTTGAACTTTGGAGATATAGACAGACTAATAATAAAGAGTTACTCAAACATGGGTGAATGAAACAAAACACAGCTCCAGGTATGTTTCGGAGGAGGTATCAGCGCTCTAATATGACTTAAAGCTTACAAGAGTCACTTTTGCATAGTATTGGACCTTTAAGCATAATGTAACCAGTCCAACAGTCTGAGGTTTGTAAGGATATAAAGAGTTGTGCAGTGAATCAAATTTAAAACAAATTGTGTGACTGGTTGATTGCACTTACTGACTTGGGATTTTTATTCTTGTGGCAGTAAAAGCATGTTTCTTGGAGCAGACCTTGGATAAATAAATAGTATCTTTTGTGTGTTATTTAAAGTTCAAATTTGTAATTAGAATGAAAACACCACTAGATGATATGTGTAGGGGAGCCAGGTTTCACATCTACCATCTACTGGGGAAAAAAAAAAAAAAAAGTCAAATGAACTTGGTAAAGAGTGTCCATGAACCATAAATCCATATTTCATTGTTTTTTAATTAGAAAAAAAGTTATCTGTCAACATGAGAAGAAAGAAAAATGTATGTTTTGACATAAGACAAGGGTTCATCACTGTTGTGTGTTAGGTTCCAAGGATTCTGCTTCCTCTATGACACTTTTAAAACTGAAAATAAATTGTGTGTTTATCAAAACACTTAGCTAACAGCACAGTTTTATGGTAGTGCTTATTTACATGCTAGTCTGAACCACCTTGGGAGTTCTCAGTGCATTTGCGAGGCTGTGCGTGTGTGAAGCACATTAAGCGAAAATAATGTAACCGGCATAGGAGATTACATTCTGTGACTTGCTTAAAACCATTAGAGAAGGAGAAAAGACGACCAGGCAGAGGGGATTAGGCTGGGCTGGAATGTGGAAGCGGCTGAACACAGCTGGGGGAGGGGGTGCGGAGGGGACAAGGGCGACATTGACAGCATGGTACCAGAAATATAGCGACTACAGCAGCCGACCGCGTTTAGATGGCAAAGCGCCAGATGATTGTTCAAGAAACACAGAGGACAGAGAGAGGATATTTAAAGATACAGAAGAGGAGAGAAGGGCCAGTAGAGATTACATCAGTAAACACTGGACCACGGGCTTATACCACCAACAACATCCTAAATGTGGGCTGCCGAGGAGCGGGAGAAGTGGCGGCGTCAGAAGAAGAAGAAGAAGCCATCAGCATGAAAAAGCCCAGAGATACATGGAGCAGCCATTTTGATGACGCCATAGAAGTAGCTCCACATGGGGGCGACGGAGAAGAGAGCTTAAAGCAACACTATGTAGTTATGGAAGTCAAATTAATAACTCTGGAACTGATTTAGAAATTAACATGAAAAAAATATTCTACTCCCAACCACTTCTCATTATCATTTCTTGTCACTCTGTAACTTCGCTGAGCGCCTGTGTCACGCTATGAGATGCTACGAGCTAAAATGTGAACATACTATGAATGATAATCAAAACTCCATTATTTTTACTATTTCTGTATCTAAACACTAAAAGAATATGTAACCGGCATAGAAGATTACACTCTGAGACTTGGTTTCACACATTAGAGATGTAATTATTTTGTAGATGTTGTTACTATGGAGTTATGGAAGTCAAATTATTAACTATGGAATTGATTTTGAACTAACTTATTTATATATATATATATATATATGTAAAAAAAAACAAAAAACAATCATTCTATCGTCTTTTATCTTTTTTTTATTTTTACATTTACATTTTTTTTATTAATTAATTATTTTTTTTATCTATTGTCTTTTTTATATATTTTTTATTTTATTTATACATATATTTTTATTTTTACACACTTACATTTTTTATTATTTTTATTTATTTATTTATTTTTTATCCATTGTCTTTTATCTCTATTTCGTTTTGTAGAGTGTCGAAGTCATCCTACATGCTGCTAAAAGCTAACAAAAAACCCCCCTTAAAATTAACGCCAATCAAAACTGCATTATTGTTACATCATACATTCCTGAATACTAAAACATATAGTAACATACACTTTCTATGCTGTTCGTACGAGTTTCAAAATTCTGCAGTGTTACGACCCAAAGCAGCAGGGGAGAGAGAGAGTTACATTGTGTTGCTTTAATGTTGGGAACGAGGGTGTGGCAATGACAACGGGCTGCAGGTAGTATATGTACGCAGGCTGTACAAGCTAACCAAAAATCAACCAAAAATATAACAAAATCAGAAACATACAATGAAGCTGTACACCCAGCAGGCATTGCAGTCAGCCAATTGTAAAAAAACCGAAAAAAAAACATAAAGTACAAAATAAGGATGGTGATTTGAGATCTGGTTAGTATGAGGTAGCACACCTCAGTGGCTGGTTTCGTGTACAGCGCAGTGACATATACTGACCTGGGCTTGAGACAGCACTAGAAGAGGTGGGTTCAATAATTGCTACAGGGGAGGAAAAGGGGAAAGAGGGGAGGGAAAGAGGACATTCATGTATTATTAACAGAATGGAGACGTAAAATAAAAACTGAAAAAAATGCATGCAAGGACAAAGGGACAGAAGGATGGAAACCGGGCACTAACAACTATAGTCTCAATGGTAAAATGCAACCGCCACATGTTTTTAACAACATGCCTTATCCCCCATGGTGGCTTTGGACTCTTGCATCTGAGACAATAACAAGGAGAATCTGTGTGTGTGAGAATGCTCCGAAGGCCCTGAAGCAGTTTTCTAATAAAGCAGCAACTATAATCACACTTCCAAGCCTAGTATATGCTAAACAACCCGCTCGCCTTAACACTTTGAAGCGGTAGGACCACGCTGCGCACAGTTAGCAGCCATAATTTCATCTGCGTATGCGAGGTGGCTCTTAAATCTCGCGGTTTTAATTTTATTTTCATGTCCTATGGATTATGGAGCAGCCCTACACTTTATGACCTCATTTTCCAGCACAGTGCTTTAGGGAAAAAGGGGAACTTTAGTCTCTGTTTGATCCCTCCAAGGAGCAAGTGCCGGCCCAATCTGATTACCTTCTGAACTCATTTCAGGCTCAACCACTGTAGTATGGGGATGGAGCATTTTTACAGAAAGATGGCAGCACTTACACCAATCAAGCATCACATTATGAGCACTGACAGATGGAGTTATTCCACTGCATGGTCAAGTGCGACATTTCAGTGCAACCAACACAAAGAAATGACTGTTATCTAGCACGTTTTAATATTCCTACACTGGATTCTGGGGGCAAACTGTGACGTCGTGGTTTTCCACTTCATGGGTTTCAGAATGATGAAAAATTAGGACTGTTGTCATAGCAATAAACAAAATAGAACACTATATCTTTTGAACGGAGAAAGATCGTCAAATTGTCATACTTTTAAGCCATTTCCTATGAGCGAGATCACCTCTTCACAGATCTAACCTGTAAATTGGCTTGGTAATGGCGTCTCCACTGAGTTCGATGCCATATTGCCGGGGCATCAAACTCATTTTCACACAGGGCCACATCAACAAAATGGCTGCTCTCAAAGGGCCAGATATGACTTTAAGACAGTATAAATGTAACTAAATATAATGTAAAATACATGCAACTACTTGTTAATTAATCATTTCTATATTTATTACTTATTCAAGTTACAAATGTTGCATATAGATTTGCATAGATATGAAAAAATGTCTGTATAACTGTATATCTCCTGATAAACTGATTAAGACAGTCATATCTTTTAATTTACCTTGTCGTGGGCCACAGAAAATGACGTGGCGGGCCACATTTGGCCCACGGGTCTTGAGTTTGACACATGTACCATATTGTGTCCAAGCAATAATATCAAAATGTTGACATAGCCTCCACCAGAAAAGTTACATACTGAAACTTTAGATGTAGCCTACAATTACTGCATATCATAGAGACTTGCCATCACCTATAAATAAAAAAAACATTGACTAAAAGGAAATTGCTGACAGCTCCTCAAAAATGTGTAACTTGAACTTGTCTTGATGAATTATTTAACACTGAGTAATATAAACATGACGGTTTGACTGATCTGAAGTTTGAGCTAAATAATTTAATAAGACATCTTCTCGTTTGGTAAACAGACACTTAGTCCGCAATAAGCTGTGAGCAGATTTGCGCCGTGACTCACTTGGAAGGTGACTGTACAATATGCGTGTGTTGGAGAGGCTAGAGCTAGTGCAGTGAGCCAGTGCTGAGACTCATGGGGCTTTTCTGCTTTGCTTCAGGCGCAAACCAGCAGGACTTAAACCAGCGGGTAAACTGAACTATTTATACTCAGAAGGTCTATGGTACCTTTCTGAACGAGCGCAAAGCAGATGAGGAGGGGGCACGTTGGAGCCGTGATTACGCCTCACAAAAGAAAAGGGTAGGTTAGTATTCTGAGCTGCAGAATCTAGGCCATGTTGCTAGCCCCTTGTTACAGTTTCCATTCTAATCCATTTACACGCGTTCTCAATATGGACATTTCAATTGAAGGGCAAATGGGAGAGCGGCGCCATCCATCCACAACATGCTAGCTTTATAACAGCGTCGGTGCTAGCGACAGTACACATGCTTTCATTTGATTTCATCATTTGAGTTCAAAGCGAGAATTGTGTGGGTACCTTTGTGTATTGATGAGCAGTGATTAAATTGATCTTTTCATCCTCAAATGTTCCACTTTATGGGCTCCAGGGGGGAAAGGTGTGAAGTTTCTTTCTTATGTACTAATTGATTTAAGCCCGAGCTTCAATGCACAGAGAGTTATTCCAAGAGTCCTTTCAAGAGCTAGAACTTAACTGCTATAACTCCCAATCTCTGCATTAGTGATGGGACTTTCGGCTCCTTTGTGGGATCCGAATCTTTTGGATCTGTTCTCTTCAAAGAGCTGTTCAAAAGACTGGCTCTTTTACTATTTATTTATATGAGAGAAGCCAATGTGAGAACTCATTTTATCAACAAACTAATCACAGAGAGAAACTACCAAGGCTAAAATCTGTTTAAAATGGTTCAAACTGAGAGTGGGAGTGAGTTTACCCTTTGGAATTAAGAAAATCCAAATAAAATGTTGCTCTATAATAATATTAATACCACTACTACAACTACTAATACTAATGATAACAACTAACTAGTATTATAATGCTAAATATGTTTTTTGTGCACAAAGCTTTCTCGTGTTGTCTGCTCTGCTTCTGTGCTGATTCTTGTGTTGGTTAATCTGTATTAAAAATGCATACAAATTAGACAGAAAACGATTTGGTTCTTTTTTAAAAATGGCATAGTTACAACTGTTCACGTTAAAGAACCGTTAAAAAGATCCACTTGTTCACAAACATCACATCGTTACTCTGCATACAAGTTTGACATCATTGCAGCATATTTAATTGTTACTGCGTGTAAAGCAGCACCCCAGTTTACGGGACAGAGGCCACACACTGATGAAATAAAACGCATTTCTTTTAAGAGCTGGTTCATTTCTGCATGTGGTCTCTTCTGTTGTCTGGTTAAAGAAAGGGGCTTATTTAGACGTTATAAAAGGAATTGTAAAAGAGGGAACCACTTCTGACTGCATTGAGAAAAACAGACCGGTTATTTTTGAAGATGACAAGATGAGAGGGAGCTTGAAGAAAATACAGCTGTGAGGGACAGATATAATTGTCCAAAACTAAATTTTGTGAAAGATTTGAGGAGTCACAAAGTCTCTTTTGAGTTCCAAACTAAGATGAGTCTATTGATTAAAGTCTTTGAGATGTAAGACGATATTGATTAAAGTGTAATAAAACCTTTCTTAGGTCTTCTTAATGCAACTTACAGGAAGTAAGTGGCTCGACAGTTTTGTCTGTTAAGAGTTCATATCAGTTATGTACAAACTGGCTCCTGCTGGGACTGTGGGTGTTTCTGTTCCCAATCCTGAGCCAAATCATGACTTATTCATCCTATGTCCTTTTAATGGTGGCCAGACTATGCATCATCATGTGGGCTTGCACTGGCTGGTCATCCAGGGATGAGTCCTGCAGCCGAGCAGCTGGCTGCTCTTACAGGGTGGGTGTGGAGTGGGAGTGGATTCAGCCCATTGCCCGCTGGACCGCTAAACGAACGCTCGCTTCATGACCAAATACTTCCTCATTGCAGTTCGCCTGTGAAATGTTAATGGGCTTTCTGATAGCCTGAATATGGAAATGCAGGCATTTCTATGATAGGTAAATGGCACAACACCATAAGGGCGCTTTTGGGAAAATAAAAGGATACTGAAAGCTCAACCTGCTTCATTCATTTAATAAGAATATTCACCGTCAAAACGCTTTCCATTTGGGCAAAAAGGCCTATTAACTTGAATGTGATTGACTAGTCCTGGGTAACCACCTGGATGGAGACATACACTGTTATTATCACACACCCACATTTCGGAGTTCACCTTTAGCTTCCATCTCGCTGCAGTGCTGTAGTATGACTCAGGTAACAATCACAGCAAGTGACAAACAACATCATCAACAGCCTGAGCAGATGAGGAGACACGTCAAAATGACAACTACACATCCGCTGATTGATACGCACAACAAACCAGCACAATGTTCATTAAGCAACAAGCCCATGATGTGTGTGTGTTTCTGCGTGTGTGTGTGTGTGATTCTGTGTGTGCCTGAGGGGATGCCGAGCCATGACAAAGAGGCGGTTTCTCTCCCCGACCATCAGTCTCTTCCGATTACAGCACAGTGGGTGAAGAGCTGAGGAGGAGGAAATGAGGGGGACCAGGCAGAAGGAAAAAAATCTCCAAGGCTAAGCTGAGGTGGGCCAGGGGATAAGAGCTTGACCAATTAAGCTGGAGGACTCCGGAAAAGAAATTGGAGTGAGCAGTCTCAGTCTTTTCATCAAACTTCACTTCCATCTCACACATGAAATGGCAAGTTGAAATGGTGGGGATTGTCAGTTTGGTGATTGGTAAATCACAAGCGCAAATTATTAAGGGATGAAGGGAGGGAGTGAGCTGGGCTTCTGGAAGGCAACATGGTGATTCTCCAGAAGCAATTGCACACTCCAAAAATCGAAAAAAATTGGTGCATTTTGATGTTATATCTTCTGCCAAAATGGTTACACGTTAACTAATATTGTTCATCTAGGGCAGATACTCAGGGATGGAGCTTCACAAACAAACCACAGTGATTTCAATACCGTGTCCTTGGGCAAGATAAATGCTTACAAATTATAATGATCACGTGTCTGTAGGCCTGTCACGATAACATATTTTGAAGTTTGATATATTGCTGAAGTTAATATAGACAATAAATGATAATATTACTCACACAATAACCCAAGACCAAATTTAAACCACAAAAACTATTCTAAATCTACAAAATCGTTAAATTATCATGAGCTGCAATAAAAAAAAAAAACAGCAGAATGAAACACTTTAGTACATAGTTTGCATCTGTAATGAGTCAAAGAAGTTATTAATTTAACCTTTTACAGATTAAATCTTATCATACAACCAAAAAAACAATCAGAAATTTCTCAGTAGTGCAAAGGAAATGTAACATGATAAATACTTAGCCCAAAATCTGTATAGTAAAGTCAGAATAGTAATTATCATGATAGGCCTGTGTGTCTGATTGGTACATGAAATTGTAAAAATTATATGGCAACTTATTTTTTTTCTGTAATATAATCCGTCCATTGCTAGCTATAGACGTTGGCTAAACACGTTTACATTCTATTTTAGCATCTGGATGAACTGCAAGCATACTCAAACAGATATTACACTGGACAGACATTATCAGCAGTCCACTTAAGTACACCATTTTGTCTCCAACAGCAGCTTCCATAACTGTATCATGCATTAGTTAGATGACTACAAACCGCAGCCTGAGGACCACTGTGGAGTTCTGTTGTTTGCATATCTTATGAGCTCGAAGGAGTGAAAAATTATAATTCTTTTTTTGCACAGCGAGGGCCCCAGGTATGAAACGAACACTGCACGAACACTTGATATTGGGGGAATTAACGGCATTTGCATGGTCATAAAACACTTGAATTTAGATGGTAAGAGAAAAAGCAATATTATCATTCTTTCTGCTGCTAACATCTGCCCACATAAACAAGATGCGAGTACTTTATAGTGTCATATATTGAATGTTTTGTCATTTCCAGCACAAGAAAATTGCAAAAAAAAAAGAAAAGGCAGCCAAATGAGGGGCTTGCGTCTCTTTTGTTTATTAAATCGGATTTTTTTCTTAGCAGCAAGTGCATCAATCTGAGCCCACACAGTGCACATTGTTTCAAACTGACTGATTCCTTTTCAGCGACTGATTAAACAAGGGTGTAACGATTCACTTGGAAAGCTGATAGTGCACTAGACGTGTCTGTTTCGCTCTTGTATGTACTTTGCAGGTCACTTTGATCCAATTAAAAGAAGAAAAAAATGCAGGTTTGATGTCCCTGTCACAACTTTTTCCGTAAATCTAGGTTTGGGTGAGGCATTTGATCCTAATGATTAGATGTGGTCTTAAATCTCTGAAGGCGCAAATAAAACAATCCTTTCATTTTACAGTCGGCTACAGCAGGTGGGCCTATTCATTAGTATATTTGCAGATGACAAGCTAGTGCCCAATTGAAAAGCAAATGTGTTTACTTTTGTACAAAGAAGGATTTTCAGGGTCAACACAGTTCATCTCCTCAAAGCTAAGTGTGTGCTGCTCCATGGACTAAAATAAAAGCACTAGGAGAGCTTGAGAAAAAGGGATTTACAACAAAGAACATGGTAACCTTTCAAGTTTAATGAATACTATTTTGGTTCTGATACTTTAAGATGGTTTTGAAGTAACCTTATTATTCTGTACTTTTAAGAAAACTTTGCATTATATCTATTTCAAAGACAATGCAAAGCTAAGATAAAGCCCTTGCTATATTTACAATTAGAATATTTATAAATCCCAGTACTTTAGAGATTACTGTTAACAAATTATGACTTTCAAAGGGCAGGAAATAGATGAAAAAACATCAAACATTTCATGCGCCGCCCCCATACAGGCAAAAGTGTACAATAATTATCATTTTTCAATTATATTACTTAGATAGTTAGTGGCATCATGACACAGGAAAAGACAAATTTTGCTCCTACAGTGATGATTAAGTACAATTCCTATTGATTATGACATACAGTAGAGCAATATAATATACAGATCGAGACCATTCAACATCTAAACAGGCCTAACTTAATCCTGTATGTGTAATTTGTCAGTATTGATACCTGTTCAAACGAGTATGTACTTTTGATACTAGTTTCTGCAACACTTCTTTTGACAACCCTGAGCTGTGCAGTTTAAAAGTACAGATCCTAGGAGAGATTCATTGTATTTGAAATTCCACAGCTATTGTGTTTTGTTTTTTGCAATCATGAATTATTCTCTGGCATTCGATCTTGACATAATCTATGGACATAATTTTGGCTGGGTATCTCGCCTACTGTGCTTTTGGCTTGCCACCATGCACACAAACAGAATATCTCCAGTGCAGACCGCCCATGCTGAGCTGCGAGTTAGAATGCACCCCTAGTGTATGACGTCCTATCAAACATGCACGGTCTTGTTCCGTCTCTCCTTGTTCATCGATAGCTATTGACTGCTTCTAAAATAGCCGTCCAAAGTCACCCCAAGTGAAATGTAACCTCTGGGTTTTGTTATTTGCAGCGGTGAGGCAATGAGAGGCACGGAGCAGGGATTGACGTGCCATTTCTCATTAAGAACTACAACAGCAACGGGACTTTACTGCCATTAGTGCAAATCATGAGTGTGTACGGGGGGATGGAAGGACAGACGATAAAGCAGCGAGTTAGGGAGAAAAGACAGGAAGTGCGGATATAAAGATTGAGAAAGTGGTGAGCTTTTGGTGGCACGGGCTTCTTTGGCTGCTTTGAGGCCTGCCACTGTCACATTAAGATCATCCATTTGGGGATCAGAGTCGGGCCTTTGATGTTCTTTGTGAATACATAAACAGCTGAATATAGAGTGTCCCTTTGACAATTGCCATAGCTACAGAAATATCTTTTTGTATTGTTGAGTGTGCTGGCCTGGTACGTACTGCGCTATCATCAGACAGTGCCTGCGCATAACTGCTGAATAATTTACTTCACCTGTTCATATTTCATCACAGAATACATCAGATGCAAATTTATTACCACGTGTTGTTATAAAACTAGTAGAGAGTTCTGTTTTTCATTGCAGTGCCACAGACGAGTGAGATTTTGCATTACGAGAAGAAAGAACATCTTCACCGTTCCCATTTCGCATAAACCCAAATTATCTCACACTAACCGCTTTATCTGGATCTTGAAGAAAACATTGAACTTGACCTGTCTATCTATATACTAATTCCTTATTCAATTGTTGGCACTGCTCAGTTACTATGCCTCATGTCTTTTCCTTTAGTGTCTCAGTCCATTCAGTATAGACAGCGCTGACTGCATCTTGTATTGATCACGTCACTCATGCCAAGAACAGGCCATTTATATCCAGAAGTTATTACTAAAACATATTCCTTGTCTTTTAATTGACCTCATTACCGACCATGGCCGAAGGCACCGCAGTGGGAATAATTGTCTGTCTGGCTATTTCAAAGGTGCCTATTAAAAATATAATGGGCTTATTATACTTCCACGCTCAATAAAAAGCATTGATCAGACATTGAATGAGAGCTGGAGCCAATGACAGACAAATGGCATACAGTAAGTGGATGCCTTTCCTCTCCCTTGAGTAGTGGGTGTTGAACATTCCAGCCAGTACCAAGGTTTTGTAAGTAATCGTAGCAGTTACAATACACAGTTTTTATGCAGATATCCATTGTCAGCAGGTATGGGTTTAGGTCAGAGATCAGAGGTTTACTTACTTGGATATCCACTCGCTGAAAGATCATGCAAAGGACCCTCATTGACTTCTACTGACTACTCCATCAAGCAGTTTTTATGTTCCAGATTCCTTATAGGGTAGCATGATAGACCTAGCCTACAAACAGGAACTGTAAACAATAGGGCTTTGAGTTTCAGTGTAGCTAGCTTCTCCCTTCAGACACATATAAGGCAGTGTCCACTAATAATCTGATCAAAACTGAAGAAGCAGCTTGGATGAGCAGCAAAACGTTTTGTCCAGTTGAAAGATTTTATTTCTCTTTTGCTACGGATCAGACCTGGATGACTGAGGGATTACACAAATCCATTCCTAATTCTAAATACGACTAAACAAAAATAGTGAAGAATTACAGATTTCGGTCAACTGCTATCAATGGCATATTGTCTGCGTTCTTTGTTGGTGTTTTGTATCGGTCGTAGCACTCTCCATTGTAACGCTGTCCCAAAATCAAGTGTTGGAATTAAATGGAGCGAAAGAAGAAGCCATTTGGTCCTCGAATGGGCCATGTAACCTCACGCACAATCACAGGGCTTTGTGCGCCATGAAAGCCCTACACTGTGAGTCACACACCACTTTGACAGCGTTTGACGAGACCGCTGCTTTTGGGCTGTAATTAGGATACATTTACATTATGGAGAGAAATGTGTATTTTTCAATTACATGTCTGTGAGAGCAGGCAGCAACCCACATGCCCTTGTACTTACTTAGCAAGAAAAAGTCCAATGACTCTACTGAAAATGTTTGGTTTGAAAGCGCTTAAAAAATAAAATACTTCCTACGTCCTCTTGTAGTACATCGTGACACCACAATATGCAAAACAATATGTAATATGCAGACATTACTGTGGGCAGACTACAAAAGCAATGAAGTGTTAGGTTGTTAACTTTCTAATTAGCGGTTTATACCAATGTGCAAATCTGTCCACGAAAACAAGCTTGAAAACTAAACTTAAAAATGATGAGAGCTGACTGAAAATAAATACAATGACTTTACAAGGTGTGTCCAGGAAGTAATGATTTTCAGAAGTCTTTCACCGTGAAAATTGTGACTTTCTAAGTATGCACCTTTTGAATGTTCACAACCATCCAGGCGGTTTTTCCATTCTTCAAAGCATCTCTGGAGGTCTTCAAGTGAGGAAGCGTTATGCTCACTTTCTGGACACACCTTGTATATAGAAGTCGCCCTGAGGTACAGGTCCTGCTGCTGGGCTAGGGTCCTCACTGCATGCATTAAAAGGCATATTGGCACATTGCAGCATACATTTATATGGACATTAGATTAGTCATGCCCACAGTGTTGCTAAGGAATGTGAGATATATATAGAAGATGAGCAATCTGGCCCCAAACTTAGTTCAAAATAAATGAACTATTTTTTTTAAAGTTGGGAAAATAAAAAATAGAGCAAAAATAGAGTGTTTTTTGACTGTGATATGTGAAAAAAAAAATGCATGCAACAGACTAACACAAGCTGACAACAGTAAAAAAAATAATAAAAATAAAAAACATACTGGTGCTCCCTCATCCTGTAACCTAGATCCACTGAAGTGACAAGAACCATATTTTCTTCTTCCAAGATAATCACACCTAATTAGCACATTTCTTTTTACAGTGTTTTTTTTTAATTACACAGTCCAATTTCCCATTTTAAACTCATTAAAACTTTATATTTGATCCAGACGATACGCGACAGAGTTGTTCATCATTTTTTGGTCACAAGCAGAAAAGCAGATAGACTGGACTTACGGAAGAAAGACACGCTGGCGTTGGCCGTCCCCATCTTGTTGGTGACGATGCATGTGTAGTTGCCGTAGCGATCTTCTGTCATGTTAGTCACTGTCAGCACTGATCTGGAGCTGAAACTCTTGATGTCGATGCCCTGGCCCTTGATAATCCTGGAAATACAGGAGCATTATATTGAATGGAGTTGCTCTTTTAAACATGGCAAACATAAAATCATCTAACTTCACTAAAAATACTGCTCTAGTGTCTCAGAGCTAGACTGGAAGATTTGTATCATGAACTTTTTGGTAAGTTTGAGCTAACAAGAATACAGAAGTGCAAAAGGTCAATAACAGTTCGAGAAATGAACACTATGGGGAAATATAATTTTGTTTATTTTTTAACTCCATCCATTTTCTTCTGTTTATCCGGGACAGGGTCACGGGGGCAGCAGTCTAAGGAGGGACTCCCAGACTTCCCCACCCCAGACATGTCCTCCAGCTCCTCCGGTGGGACCCCAAGGCGCTCCCCAGTCCAGCCAAGAGACATAGTCTCCTCACCTATGGTGAGGGTAGGACCCATGAGCACTGGGTAACGAACAAAAAGACAAGATCGCGGATACAAGCGGCTGAAATGGGTTTCATCCACAGGGAGGCTGGGCGCTTCCTTAGAGACAGGGCAAAGAGCTCAGTGGGAGAAGCTCAGAGTAGAGCCGCTGCTCCTACTCATCGAGAGGAGCCAGCTGAGGTGGCTCGAGCATCTGCTCCAGATGCCCCTGGATGCCTCCCTGGGGAGGTGTTCCGGGCATGTCCCACTGGGAGGAGGCCCCAGGGAAGACCCAGGTTATTTGTTAACAATACAAATGAAAGCAGTTGCTATTAAAGTGGTATTCAGTACAACATGCACATTTTAAACATGAAATGAGGATTAAGGTTTGCGAGAATACCAAGTGCATATATGCTAAGCTTAAAAGAAAAGCATGTACTTCAGAATATGTTTGCAGATGTCTAAACTAAAGGGTTTGATATGTAATTGAAATTAAAAGTGGTGTTTTCTTTTCTTTTCTTGTTCATCTGAGCCGAGACTGATACCAGTCTGATGTCGCGTAGTGTGAAGAAGTAGACTAGTTACTCAATTTTTATAGCAAAAATCATTGCAGGAGTGAAGACGTTTCGCTGCTCATCCAAGCTGCTTCTTCAGTTCTGGTCAGATTACTGGTGGACACTGCCTTATATCTAAAGGGAGGAGCTAACTACACTGAAACTGTAAACAGCTATTGTCTCCAGTTTCAGTTGACAGATTTAAACTTTGTCTTTTGTTATGGATCAGACCTGGACGACTGACGGATCACACAGACATCGTTACTCAATTTTGTTACAGTACAGGAGCAAAAAATAAATGGCTATCTGTAAAGAAATGCATAATGGTCCTGATGATAAGTGGTGCTGATTTAGCCACTTTAACTTTTCTATTTGGTCACTTAGTATCACAGAGCGTGGATAAAAACAGCAGTGAGGCCTGTAAAAAGACGCCCTCGGAGCACATGGCTAATTATGCAGAGTAAACAAAGGCTGTGTTAGCGCTGTTGTTGGGCAGCACTCTACATAGTTAATTTACAAAGTTCAGCGTCCACTCCAAAGGCTAAATGAAGGTATGAAAGAGGCAACACTAATGTCTTTTCTGTCATTATTAACATGTTTTAAGTGTCTGCATCTATGTTTCCTCATTCTGGAAAATACAAATTGGTATCAGACTGGTGATTTGGTCTGAGTACTTGCCGATACTGATACGTGTAAAATGTGCGGTATCAGAGTTTTTGCCAATACCAGTATCGATATCAGAACAATCCTAGTAATAAGACTCTATGTACTGCATTTTGTTCCTTCCACATTATAAAACAACAGTTGCAATTTGCTACAGTTGCACCTAGGCCTGTCTCAGTAATTACCATATCGACTTAATGTTTAAAATTTGAAAGTTGGAACAATAATTTTTTAGAGTCAGTTTTTATCGTGTGTTTATTTTTTTACACTACTACAAAATTTCAGATTATTTTTCGGCTATATATAAGATTTAAGCTGTAAAAGGTTGAATTAATAACTTGTATGGCTCTTTACAGATGCAAATTAAGTACTAAATATGATTGCCCTTGGTTAAAACAGTATTGATCACAAATGTCCAGCTCTTTGTCCCCATCTTTAACACATATTGTCTCCCCTTGTTCAATGAATCGCAGCTGTGGAGAGACGCTCTGGAGGAGGATGGGTGACCTGCGGGTGACACAGCTGGGTGCCACTTGACACACTCATCGTTTTGTTGCAGGTGCCAGGATCAGAAAACCTCCCACTCCAGTTGTATCTGACATCTGTGCAGTCACGATGACAAATGTTTCCTTGTTTACTCAGGAAGATGATGATATTTCTAAGGCTTTCGGCTTTTTTCTGTTGTTTATGCCTGACTACTAAATACCAATGTGAAGAGTGATGCTATTTCTTGGACAGTTCCACATTTGGCACAAGCTTTTAACTCCACCAAAAGGATATTGTTGTGTGTCAGCTCCACTTGTGCCCTTTGTAAACTGCGGTTTGGCTGGACTGAGTGAGAAGCGCTCCCAGTTGACGGCCGTGTGACCTTGTGTGCAGGAAAATGCTGTTTCTATTTGAGAACTTCAACACATTTGAACAGAACACTTACTTTGAGCTCTGCCAGAAGCCCTACAGACATTTGTATGTGTCAACAGGGAGTTAAATCTGCAACTGTTTTACAAATTAACAAAACTGGGATTATAATGTTATGCCTGTGCAAGTTTAAGTAATATTATTAAGATGTAAAAGTCAAAATATCATTCGAAAATAAAATGGAAAATAACTCAACACCCACTCACGTCTACTCAGTCATCAAAGCTTTGTCATCTCTGCAAAGGTTTACTTGTCAAAACTGTCTCTCAGCTTGTGATAAAGGCAAGCTGGCAGCGGTTCTGTGCTGATAAATATGAATTCAAAAGCCTTAATTTTCATTCCTCAAAATGAATAGGAATGTATGTAGAGACGTGCTTGCGCTATACTGAACCTACACGTCTACAGCACTCGTATTAATGGGCTTTTCATGATGAGGCATAAATGAAGAAATCACATTTTAGTCATGCAAGAAGTCACAAAAAGCCCAAGTCCTCGAATTAAGTAAAGACTAGAATCATGCCAACTTGCCTCCTTAGCAATTGGAATAAATTGAATCCAACCCATAATTACAATTAGCACAGTGTGAGCTCATGATTGAAACTGTGCTCGCCAGGAGTGGCTAAATGACGAGTAATGGGGGTAATTTGGTTTTTAAATTCAAGGAGTGACACTTGAATGTTGCCTGATTGATATATGTGCGGTGAATGATTTAAGGGCGTCACAGGCAAACAGTATATCAGGATGCAAGGTGAGCACGCGCAACTTACATCCGCGTGGCATCCTCTCCCCAGGCAGCGCGCAAATGGCAAAACAAACTAATCACATGCCTTACCCTGACTAATATCTGCCTTAATGCCAGCAATTAGGACACGTACAACTGCACTCAAGTGGGAGCATTGCATGTAGTAATAGTATTATCGTCTGCTCATTGCATGTGCAGGTGTATTGTAAATAAAGGCAGAGCACGCTCCCCTCACTGCAACAAGGTCCCAGATTTGAGTGGGTTTCCTCCGTTTTTCCCTATCAACTTAAAACATTTATGGACTATTCCCCCAGTGAGGTGTCCTGACCAAATCTTAATCCAGATCTGTAGATCCCCAGTGTAAATGTGGCCGTCCGCTGCTCCTAACAACACACTTCTACCTGGGCACTTTAAATAACATCTTATCTTTATATGCATAACTCATAAAACATGCATCCAACAGCCTTTTAATGTAATTGTATTGATTTAAGTGGTGCCTTCTTTCATTTATTAGTTCTTGTAAAAAAAGAAAATAATAATAATAAAACATATTGCAGCTTTTTAAAGACCTCTTTGTTTAGTGCATGCTGTTACTATTGAGGCTCATATTCAATTTACAATCATGATGTTTCACACAATAACAAAAAATAAAATAAAAAATATGAAAACGAGCTTTGTGATTTTATTGTGCAGTACCAGTCAGCTCTACACTGCCCTTAAAATACATTTGGTGAAGCATTTATTTTGTATCAGTGACTCCATTCATTCATATTCAAATGGGTTCTGCCATCTCTGTGTGCTTTTGTTATACCTGCTATTGTCATTTCCAGATGCATGATTTGATTGCACACAAAATATTCAACCTGGTGTTAAAATGAGTTCAACTGCGCAAGAGAGCAGCTCCTATAATCATACAGCTCAGTAGAAACAAAATACTGTAATCGTTTTAGGCTGTTACCACCATTGTCAAATCTTTGGAATATAAAAGTAAAATCAAGCAAGCCTAGCATTTGTAGTACCTTTGTATTGAAAAATCTCATTTTTATCAGAAGATCACAAAAATAGCATGACCCTTACAAATACTATGGCATTGTTGTTATAAAATCAGCTTATTTAACAATGTGCCGATAGTAAGAGAGAGAAAGCAGTGACAGTAAAGAAGAGGTGAGACAGGCCTCTGCTTTAAATCCAAGGTCACAACGCTTCTGTTTAGCTGTGCATATGACTGAAAGGTTTTTATCCTGCACTCTTCTCTCTTAGTGTTAATTTTATAATGATTATTTATGTTATTTGTTATATTGTGATTTTAATGTCTTTCTTATTCTGTAAAGCACTATGAATGACTTCGTGTATGCATTGTCCTATACAAATAAACTTGCCTTGCCAGATCCACGTTTATTTTTACAATGGTTTGAGGTTATTATTCATGGTCTAAAAGCTTAAAATAAAAATGATACTTTATGACAGGTTTATGATAATCAGTGTCTTACTTGGGATAGATTTTCACATTTAAAATCAAATAATATATGCAATTAAGTGGAAACACACTGCCCAAAATGGTTTCCCCCATCATTACAGTACTAAAAGTTGCATTTTGAGCAATTCATGTATATTTGAGTAATCTTCACTGTCCTGGATTTGGGGCAACATTGCTCTGAACCTACCCCCCATACACACCCACTGCTCTGTATTTTAATTTTTTCAGAAAATAAAGCGCAAATGGCCATTTTGTCACAAAAAACAAAACAAGTAAATAAAAATATAACACAGCATAGAGCTTTGTTGTGATGACATTTACAGAACGCAGTATAAAGGGACAGGTGGAAATCACTCAATGGACCCATTCCTTTTATTAAGTTGTTTTAGATCGATATTGCTACTCAAAATGAACGAGATGCATGTGTGTCATAGATTATAACTAAATACCAAGATAAGAGCATGTGTCATCACTAAATAAATAAAAGAAAGTATTTTTCACATGGATGCAACATATTTCATATAGAATACCTTTTTGATTCCTAAAAAAATCTGCTGTTACCTGTTAGCCACTGCGCATAAAGCTGCAAATATTACTGTTCATATTATTATCATTATTTCTAAAAAAGACCTACCTTTTCTCCCCCTTGTACCACTCAAACGTGGGGATTGGCACAGCAGCAGCCTCACACCTGAGCGCTCCTGTGCGCCCCAAGCTCACCCCAGTGCTCTTCATCTCATGGATAGAAGGGGCAACTGTGTGGGGAAAAAACAATGCAGGGGTTAGACTCGCTAGTACAGTTACATACAGCTCTGGCCTAGCATTACAAGTGTATACAGTCAAAATTACACAGCAGACTGAGACCCGGCGAGAGAAAAAGGCATCCAACTCTAAAGTTTGAGGAATGAATTGAATTTCGAGGCCCGGTGATAAATGGCTTAATGGAAGTTCAAAGAGCCAATAGGGGAGGCAGGTTTGTGTGAATGCAAAACGAAGCTCTTTCATGTGCTCAAATGTGGAGTAAATATGTCTTAAAGCAGTCCTTTTATACTTCAAATGTTTACCGTGCCCACAGTTACATACTGAGCCTCTAAGGAAACGACTGTACTTATGATGTTGCTGAGACGTTCAAATGCTTGCACTTTGTAAATTGATGAGTTTGTGTTTAAGCGGCTTTTTTCACTCTGAATGTAAAGAGAAGGGAAAAACGTGACACTATATAGAACAAAGTTGGTTGACATCAAACAATTATGGTCCAACTAAACGAATACTTAATGTGTAATCTTGCCAAGTGCACTATGTATCTTATTGTAATGTCCAGCAGTTATCTATTAGTAGTAGTTATCTGTTTCTGTTTTTTATAGCTCGAAAAACTCCTGAAAAGACATCTGAAGCTGCCAATCTGCCTCATCGGCTTCCCTCATCCACTAAATCGAAGGTTGGTGGTCCAAATCCCGCTCTCGACACTGCGTACACTGGTGTATGAATGTGCGTGTGAATGGGTCAGTGGTTCCTTGATGTAAAGTGTTTTGAGTGCCTAGAAGTTTTACCATTTACCATTTAAGCTTCTTGCCTGAGGACACAACATCAGTTCGCATTAGACCCACTGCCTCCCCAATATGGCACCCGGTATCCCCAGTGTTCTCTCATCCCAGTACTAGCTTCCAAGATCACACAAGACCAAGCACTGACAAGGTGGTACGGTCACGTTTTGTTACGTTACTGGGACTGGTTCATTCGAAATATTCCATCTTTTCCAAAATATCCCGTCTCTTGAAAGGTCAAAAGTATTCAAAGTGGCGCCTATAACAGGAAGCTGAAACTCATGAATAGCAAAGACTGAGGACAGGATATAGCGTCTAGTATGGAGTCTAACCTATTTGAATGAAAACAGGAAATAAGCATAATGCTCCATGTTCAACTCCGCAATAACATTGAGAAAGGCTGATGATAAAAGCGGCTGGTGAAGGTGAAAAACAACATGAATGCTGTGTGATCGTGAAGGAGAGCCATTCTGGGATGATGGATGCCCGTCTACCTGCCTCCTCATGCATTTTAATAAGCACATTCATGTTACTTTACCACATTATTTTCCATATATATAAATCCCAATTAAATAAATTTTTTTCCCTCTGTGTTATTGTACTTTGCTGACTAATTTAAAGGACTCGAGAAAGTGACTCAAGCTATGGGTTATGAAGGGGCTGTGTGCATCCATTCATCATTGTGTAGAGCTGGGTGCCACGCTGAGGGGGTTGTAGCAGACCTTGACTGTCTGTCGGAGCGTGCTGTTGGTGTGAATGGCCTATGGCGCGTATGAAATATCAGCACTCAAAGTAGATGTGTCAAAAAAGGGGCACAGACAAGTTTTCAACAGGAGGAGCAACATGTCATGATTTGCATTCATAGCAATCACTTACATCAATGACCTTAACACGGTGGTAGAAGCAGTACTCAGCTTTGTTACTTAAGTAAAAGTATAGATACGGGAGCAAAAAATAAATAAATAAATAAACTGAAGCAAAAGTAAAAGTATGACGTGATAAATCAATTCAAATAAATGTATTAAAGTGCCAGTTTTAAAATGTGCTTAAATAGTAAAAAGTAAAACCATTTCTCACAGATTTTGAGGTCTTATAAAGATTCAAATGTAGTGATTCTGATAAAGATTTGTGTGGAATTTTGTTTAGTAGAAACAATTAAATCAATACTTTTTTCTAGCTGTTTTTATTTGTAGATTTTAGTTTGCTCAAAATATGAACATGTTAAAATAAACCCCCATTTTTCAGCAGGTTTCAAACAATAACAAAAAATACTTTTACTTTTTAGGCCTGTTCAAAGTATCCACTTTAAAATGTACTTAATTAAAATACAGATACCTAAAATTTGTACTTGAGAACACTCTACTTCAGGGGTGTCCAAACTATGGCCCAGGGGCCAAATGCGGCCCTCAGACTAATTTTTATTGATCCTCAGGCCTTTGGTTGAACTGGCCCAGTTGATCATAATCAGTACTTTTTTACTGCAAATTTGACCAATTCTACCAATTTAACCTAAATAACGTCACATTGCACTGTCATACAGGCGTAATGTTAATATTTCAAGCCTTATTTAAAGTATGAAGTCAAAACTGTTAAATGCACCTTCTGAATTATCCACTGTATTGACCACTGGTCTATGGCTCTCTGTGTCGAATATTTTTCAAGATGTGGCCCTCTGTGAAAAGAGTTTGGCACCCCTGCTCTACTTTATTACTTTTACTTTGTTATGTTCCATCACTACCTTAGTATAACTGCTGGATTGACTTGCCTTGTTTCTCTTGAGTCGTGACAAAAATTACACTGCACACCTTTGGTTTTAAATACATATACATATGACTTGACATGTTTGAATGCTTATTTCAACAACTTTCATAGTTAACATAATTATGTTTAAGATTTTACAAAAAAACTTGCAAGTTGTTGTTTTTTTTGTCTTTTTCCTTTTGGAGAGGTTTATAACTTTACTTTCTGGTTGGACAGAGACACTAGATGTGACATTAGTAGAGGTAATTCCATAACTTAACGAGCAACCATGATGTTAACAACGGCCAAAACATGTCTAAACTACACAATATGTTTTGAATAGACTTATAAAAACAAATTACAACATGTTTATTTTGTTAAATGAAGGTTTAAACTGTGTTCCTTGCTTGTTAATCAGCCCTGCTTTCTGGATGGTATTTTCGGTGTTGGTGACAGGTAGAAAATTCACTGCTACTCGCTGTATTTTTACACTTTTCTTCTCAACATGTTCCCATAAACTGCCACTTAACTTATGTAAAAGGATGATAATTATTAAATACAGGTACTATAACTGCAATCAAGGCACAAGTAATAATTAGCAAAACAGAAAGCCTGTCATAAGTAAATGGTCACACTTTTATACAGCGCTTTTCCACCTTCAAGGCACTCAAAGCACTTTACATCAAGGAACCGCCTACCACCCATTCACACACACATTCATGCACCAGTGTACACACACACCGGGAGTGAGATAGGTTAAGTGTCTTGGCCAAGGACACAACAACAACAACACCATTCATCTGTGGGAGGTGGGATCGCACTGCCAACCTTTGGACCAATGGATAAACACTCAACCAACTGAGCTACTGTCGCCCTAAGTCACCCCGCACTTTCACTTTTTTCTTCACAGTTCTCTTCCGCTGTGATTACACTGATTTTTGGCGCTGCAGTAAAATAATTGAATGTTTGGTTTTATAAAGAGCTTTATTGTCCAGGCTGAATAGAAGGATTTGATTTGTATTGACTTGTACACTTGCACCCCCCTGTGCCCCAGACTGCACTGAACACAATGCCTCTTGATCAAAATCTCCATTGTTCTCTGTGTATCACTGTTATAGAAAACCCACACAAAACAAGACGGCTTCAAAAAATGAACAGGAACACGGCAAAGTTGTTAATGAGAGGTACAACATCTGTGCTTGGCAAACTGTATCAGCCGAGATGAGAAGTGCAATCCCCGAAGAAAATGACGGAAATGTTAAGAGTGCTCTCAAGCAAAAACGTGTACTGCAATAACAAAGTATGAAATCGATGGGCTGTGGCGACTGACAGCAGCTCGGTGAATCCCTCTAATCCTCCATGGGTGTCATTGTGCGGTCTCATTGATTATCTGGATCTCGTGACCCAAGCTGTCGCGAGCTACAGTTGCCGGGACAGTCTACATGGCGGCTGGGGCAGGTGCGTCGATATCCACCAACTTCACTGTATATTTAAAGTCAAGAACACAAATCAGCACGGTGAAAAACTTCGCGAGTGATAAGTTTGATTTGTTCCCTTTTTATCCGACAGCCGCCTGACAAACTGCCAAAGGAGAACAGCGTGTTTTCTTCACTCGACTTAAAGGCTTTACAATTTAGCAAAAAAAATGCTCCTTTATTTGAAGTTTATTGGTTGAAGACTTGGCAAAACAAAATAAGGAGATTAATGACTATTTTGTGCTATGTTTGAAGGAAAAAGCGGACAAAAAAACGTGGAAGCTGTAAAGAAGAAAGTTGTGATTGTGATGTTCACTTGAATTCAAATCAATATCTTGGTTCAGCTTTGGCTTTCTGTCGGCCATTTCCTAACATACCGTGATGTGCATATTGAAATGGTACACTTTCACCTGATGCCCTACCAATGCAATCTTCTTCAATTACCTGTGTTGGCATTGGCAAAAAGTAAGTGTAGCCTCGCAATCCAATGCCTGGATTCAGTTTAATTTTCCTCAAATAAGTAGTTTTAAAATGGGAATGTGTCCCTGTGTTTTTGTGGGTGGGCCTGAATGGTCTGATTCTATATGCATACCAATAATATCAAGTCTTTCCAATTTAAAGCTTGGCACGAACTACTGTTAAGACAGATTACAGCCATAAAATCTGGCCCAATCCAATAATTCCAATTTCTCCTGGCTGACACACTCTATATCATCATATATTGTGCAATACACCTCCAGGATTTGGAAGTAATGCAAAGTAGTGCACTAAAAGCATGAAAGCCCAATAATCCAGGTAATTTAGTGTCTGGGGAATGCCGGGGTGGGGCTTTAAATCATGCCTGTCGTCATGGTGACTCCAGCAGAGTTGGGTGAGGGGCTGGGTCCAGGAATAGCGCAGGCATGGCAGAAAAATGGGTGCTGCAAGGCCCTGCTGGGTGACAAATGGCCAATTGAGGGTCGATCACAAACGGACTGCCAGTATATCTGCATTACATGAAGGATGTCAGGGAAACATGGAGGCTTCTTTAATTGAGCGCTATAACGCTGCACATAAAAGCAGTGTGCTAATGGTGTGTACAGTGCATGACCTGCTGCTTATGTAATATTAAAGCTAAGGAATACACCTTAATGCACAGAGCTCCACTTACATCACTTTAGCCACTCCCATGTGACTATTAATGATAAACTGGTATGCCTCAAGACTGAATATGATTTATTTAGCTACAAAGTATTGTTTGCCAAAGAACCCAGAGAACGAAGGCTTTTTAATTAAAATATCAATTAATAACCCTACCTCTTCAGCCAGATTTGAAAATGAGTTTTCATTGCAATTAAGAAATGGACTCATCAGTGCATGACTTATCAGCTTACACACATAGACAGTGTTCCCTACGCCATCTGTGGACTTCTTTGTCCTGTTTTTGTCAGTCAGGAATGCCTCTGCTGCCAACATTTATTAATTCATTAAGATTTGAGTTCAGGACGGCAACAGAACACTGTGTTCCTTCATTTTACACAAAGCACGGAATATAAATAGCCCACTTTGTTTGCAGGACTACTGTATGTGGATCTAACGTGCTAAGGACTGGGTGTGTTTTGTGGCGGACAAAACCCATTAAAATCACAGACAGTTTATTTTACAAATACAAAAGTAAAGATGAAAATATGCGCATTCTTTTCAAAACACTTGTAGAGACAAGCTGCTGAGACATTTTAGACTAAAACACTGAGAGCAGCCTCTCTGAGTGGATATGATAAAGTCATTGTGAAATAGACAGTGCTGAAGTGCTACTAACACAACTTTCCAGAGAAGATCAAGATGGAGCTCATTTATTCATGCCCTGCATGTGCTGAGGAATCCAAATAGCAATCAAGACAAGAGCTTTGGAGAGCCATGTAGTGAGATAGATTTACATCCAAACAGCCAGAGGCTACTGGCTTTAGCTGTACTTAGAGCTGGATCAGAATCCAATTCCAGGAAGCCTTCTCTTTTGAATGGTAAGCCACAGTATTTTATTGGATAGAGCAAACCTTTGACAAATGCTCAACAGAGACTTTGTGGTTCACATTAAATACTCTCAATAATGGATAGTACTAAAGAGGATTCAGCACTCACTGTACTTTTACCCACTATCTACGATCTACAGCGAGCTTAAAACACTATACGGGCCACACTCAGGGCAGACAGACCGCAGATTCACTTTGTAAACTGCCCAAGTGTGAAATAATTGTTCAGAAATGTTATGACTGGAGCAAACATGTGCACACTCCACTGCACATTGTTTATTTCATGTCATTGCATGTGATTTGGAGGCCGGGTGGTTTAAGGACCCCGCTTGTGTTTCCTGACCACAAATAAGCAGTGATAGCCTGTTATTTATGTGAGCCCTCTGTCTGGGGAAGCACAGGGGCATGTTGTGCTGCTCCCAACAACACAGCTGTTGAATTCCAAACATCCTGGATAACTAGGGCTTTACACTGACAGAGACTGGAGCAAGCAAAGGCCAAAGACTGTCAGAAATACAACTGCTCTTCCAGAGCCAAAACACTGCATATACAATGGCATTGATTGGTTTCCGTTGCAGGGTCTCGAGGTGCATGTTCATTACTTGAAATGACAGTTTTTTCTCTCAGTAAAAGCAGCAAAGAAAGCACGCTGCTTTATTTTAAAAATCCGGATGGCCACAGTGAATATGTGAGCAGGATTCACAGCTGCGGGGTACTGGAGGAGGAAGGAGGCATATGCAATTGGCAGCCGAACTCGGAAGCGTTACAGGGCACTGCTTATGTTTTGCAAGGTCTGATAAACAAGAAATGATCCGCCTGGTCTATGGATGGAACACAAAACAACGTAAAAAAACAAAAAAAACAAAAACTCAAGTAATTGGAATTCCTGTTTTGTTTTTTCACTGGACAGCACCTTGAATTACCATGTAAGATGATTACATTTTGATATCCCTAAGAATCAATAAACTATTAATTGGTTTCTGTCATGTAATTTAATTTACAGAGCACCATTTTAGGGACTTGCTACTATACAATAGATACCATATTTTGTTTTGAATTGTTAATCACGATGGTAATTAGACTGATTTGAAACCCTTAAATAAACACGTTAAACCATTGATTTTCTATGACATCAAAAATTTCACCAGGTAAATTTTTTTAAGTTAAAGCTAATATAGCATTTTTGAAAACTTCACAGATTTGCCTGATATTGATTGTGACGAGATAAACAGCTGAATAACAGCTTGCAACAACCTCACGCTCAAAGTCTAGTGCCATTTACTCAGTAGGACGTGAGAAGGCAGCTCTCTGGAGGGCTTGACAAAGGAATGTCAAATCCTCTCCAAAATACCCTCTTTTCGCCATTGTTCATTGCATAAGTATTTCTAATGGATGCTTTCATCACACAACATGGCATTCTCATTAATTAATCAATGGCATTCTGTTGTATCTCAGGTGGGAGGGTTTTGTCCATTCATACAATCACCTCAATGTGATATTTACGCCTTTGAGTCACACTGTGCAGCCAGGATTTCAGCCAATAACTGCACCCACCTGCTGCGAAGATGAATATGTAAATTTTTTAAGTGGGTCGCAGATCAAATTTCACCAGGTAAAATCAGCACGGAGATATGCTTTGAGCCTTTTGAGCTCATCGGAGTCCAGGCCTGACCTTGTGGCAGGCTGCCATTGTTGGGGCTTGTGCAGATTAAAGTATTCATTTAGTATTTTAGATATTAAATCAACAATATTGAACAGGTGCAAAGGCAGTAGACCAGGCATACAATTACGTCCAATCACATAGGAATTGAGTTACCAGTTTTGAAATTTTCATTGTGTTTGGTGGGTATTATAGTCAGCTATGGAACATTTGTCTTGCTTGTTTGAGTTATCTATATATGCTGTTACTTTGCCTTGAATGTTCCACAGTAGGGCATTAAACTTATCGCCAATGGTGACAAGTGAGAGACGAAGACGAAGTTAGAGGTCAAATCCCTAAAGAGAAGTCCAATTTTCTTCTACTTATGTATTTTAGTATTAGTTGATCCAGGTATTCTTTTCTTCATGACACCAGTTAGTGAGTGGGCAAAACCCGCACGTTGAATGCTGTAGTTGTGTCCTTGGGCAAGACACTTAACCCATTTTGCCCCCATTGTCTGCATACACTGTTGTTTGAATGTGCGTGTGAATGGGATAGTGAGTCATTGACGTAAAGTGTTTTGAGTGCCTTGAACGCGGAAAAGCGCTATATAAAAATGCGACCATTTACCATTTAAGTATGAGGATGTGTGGTGATTACAAAGCAGGAAATTACCATTCAAGTGGGTCAGAAACTGCACCATTTTCACACCACAACTTTTCTGACAAATACTATATATATTACCATGTATTTCAGAACATAATTGTGAAGGTGTTGACAATTGCCACAGCAGGTCTAAAAACCCACTGAGACAGGACGTTTTGTCGGTTGCCGAGAATTTCTGCCTTTGGTTTTGTAATTGCGACCATTCAAAGCGCAGTGCTGTGGTTCAAGGATGCCCATGGTAAGTGAAGGCTTGATTTTGTAGCACACTGCTCAACAAGTTATTGCTGTTATCAGGTAGAATTATGTTGTTCTTTTTGTGCAGCGATTGCGATTTTTAAACTACACTGTTAACCAAAAAAAGATTGAAATATGTTGACTGATGATTTAGGAATTCAGAAGTAGTTTATACTTTTATGACATTTTGTTTAAAGCACCCTCGTCAGTCACACTCACAGTTGTATTTGGAGTGATTCGTGCATGTGTGAGCAATCTTTAATCGTTTATTTTCAAGACCGATTGCTGATCAACCCTCATTTTCACTGCCACCGGCAACCGCCCACTGTGACATACTTACTCCGTTCTTCAATTTTATTTCTTATTTGGTGATATGTGTAGGATTCAGCAGTGTTGTGTAGTCATTTTGTTCCATCTTGGTCATCTTTGTTGTGATGTTTTGACTGCAATGTCAGTTCCCACTGGTCATTGCCATTTTCTAGCGGAAGGTCAGCAGACTTGTTTCTTTTATTGAGTCGTTTTAGATGAATGTTGCAATTTAAAATGTGCAAATTATAAAACAATCATCCGCGGGTGTCATAGATTATAACTATATAGCAGGCTCAAGCGCAATTTGTGTTCTTTACTAGAGTCCCTGTCTCTCTAATAAAAGGTCTTTTGGCACGTGTTTTGGAGTCGAATAGTCGATTAATCGTTGCAACATTAGGCATGAGAATTGGCCGCACACTGAAATAAGCCTCTGCTCATCCTATCATGCAAAGCCAAATGGCAGGCTTAGTGTTTGAGAAGGTCTGCTGTTATGAAAACTCCAAACGTGCCAGGGCTTAATTCTGTTTTCATTACTCTGGTTTGCTTATTTTAATTAGAGGCCTTAATCTGCAATTAGCCCAGAGGTCAACTATACTCTTAGCTGAAAAAAAGCAATTGTATTGGATGGAGAAAGAAATTGTTTGGACATGTATTTAATTAGAGAGTTAACCCGCAAATGTCACTGTCACTGGTTCCTAAGTAAAATGGCTGGTATGGAGGATTTCTGCTCATGACCCAATTTAATGGAAGTGCAATTAACAAGAAGGATAAGCAAACCTGATCAATATGAACTGTATATATGTGCAATATGTATGTACTGCTGCGTACTTAATATACAAAAAGAACTCCGGTGTCATCATGTTGCCAGGGTGTACTTTTTATTGCTAAGACAAATATTTTCCCTGCACAATTATCTTACCAAATCAACTATACTCCAAAGGGCAATGCATTTGCTGAGGGCACAAAACACATGAGAGTCAATGAGTGCATTTGTTAGACTGATACCTATGGAGACCAATTCCTCCCCTACAAAGTGCACACATAATGCCTATTTTAACTGCTTCTATGGAGATACAAATCAACATTAACATAAACTATGAATTAAATAGCCGTTGAGTAATTCCTTCGAATGGTCAGACAATTCCCAAAGTCGCCCTGTTTTGTAAGTTCTCTGTCTTCTTTCTATGTCGGCTAACTCCTCGATCTTAATTCTGACCATGGCACAGCAAGACACAGATGTGTGATGGTGGAGCATGAATGATACAGGAGATTAGGGATTGGACCAAATGCCTCTCTCTTTTCCCGCTGCTGAGCAAGGCCAGTGGTGCGTTGAGGAGGAGGAGGAGGGGCGGTGAAGAGTGGATGCCATCTGGATAAGCCTGTGCCGGCTGGAGCAGTCTGACTCCAAACTTTGACTCATTTGTCCTGACCCTTCCACAACAAGTGAGAAAGAAGTCGCGCAGGCCTATTGGACACTGGATAGGTGTTCTAGCTTAACAACATACGGTCAAATTAGCGGTAGTTAGGTCCTTGATGGCAATTTTGCTAACAACCATGGCTCCTTTCATGTCAGAGGCAGTTTTGTTTATGCAGGTCTCATAGCTGGGCCACCATTTGGAATGCTAAACAGCTCCATAAAACACCGCCGTGCCCAACTGTGAGGACTTGTGAGGGCAGAGAAGTCACTTACTTTGTGGCAATAGCTCATGCAGACTGTCGTAAATCAGGCAATATTTGGTGACTAAAGTGCTGCGGCGCGGAGATTTACACCTTGTGGACACAAGCTGTCTCTTCAGCTACATTAGCTTTAACTAATTGCTTACCTAAAATGATTTTGACTAATAGGGTCTTTCACACCATAAATCATGACAGGGGCTTGGCATCATCAGTAACAATCATGGAACATGTGGCTTTTGTTACATCCTCAATTTATGATACTAATGGGACTTATTTTGTTTATGAGTAATATTGACTAAATTATTTTATTCATTAATCTATGTATGATTGTAAATAAATTATTTATACCTTTTGTCACATGAGTTGATACAGTGGAGAGAAAAGGTACCCAGTTTCAAAGGTTAAGTAGCCAGACCCCGATCAATAAGACCCAAACCAGACACAAATGCACGAGTAAGGGAGTTTTTACATTTTTATTTTTACTTTTGCACTTACATCAGCTTTAGGGTACCATTGCCTCTGCAGAAGTATTTTACCATATCTTGTTGCTATTACACTACCTCCACTCACCACTCATAAGGGATTGTCATGACAAATTATTGGCTTCAGTGGCTACATCAGAACAAGATACTTACTTGAAGTACCGTAAATTTCGGACTACAGAGCGCACCTTGATATAAGCCGCACCAGCTAAATTTGAAGAGAAAATCAATTTTGTCCATATATAAGCCGCACCTGAATGTAAGCCGCAGGTTTTCATATTGTAACATGAGACATTTACACAGAAAGACGGTGCACCGACACACTTTTTTTTAAACTGTGCCTGAAAATTGGCACCAACACGACAACAACACGGGATGAACACATCTGCAGGTTTATAAAATAAAGCTGCACCAACACGGAAAATCTGCTTTTATTTCCTCTGAAAACTTTTGCCGTCTTTTTACATTGACCAAGTTGGATTCATTGATGTCGAGCTCACGTGCAGTGGCTCTATTTCAGGGGTCGGCAACTCGCGGCTCCGGAGCCGTATGCGCCTCTTTCAGCCTCATACTGCGGTTCTGCGTGGCTTGGGAACTAACACAGACACAGCTCACAGTCCTGCGTAAAGAGCCCTGATTTTCAGACGTTGTGCGCACAGGGGTCAGGAGCAACTTTGGCCCGTCCCTAATGACACACTAATAAGCTCGTCCGTAGATGTATCATGAAAATCCTGCTGGAAATCGCCACAGAAATCTATTTGATGTAGTAGCAAGTTTATTATCTGCTCTTGTCTCCGCGGTGACGTATCACGTATAACACATCAGACATGTCGCCCAAAAGTAGAGCCACAAGTGAGTGAAAATGAGCCAAAACAAAAGTCTTTGGAGAGCTTTTAACAAAGGGGAAAAGGACAACTGAGGAGCCAGAAGAGGAGACTACGACCTCCAAGAAAAAGAAAGATAAATTTAACAGACAATGCCTACTTAAAATCTGGGTTTGTCGCTGCAGGTGACTCTCACGCACAGAGTCCGCTCTACGTAACATACGGGAAAAGCAAATAAGGCAATGAAACCTTCAAAACTGCTTTGGCACATGGAGAATAAGCACCTGGGATAAAATGATACGCTACGAGTTTTTTTGTTGTTGTTTTTTTAAAGAAATTGCGGAGTAGAGTAGACATAATCACATAATCAGCGCAGGGCTCCCTCTGATGCAGCGGTTTGGTGAGTTGTATTTTTTTAATGCACTTAAGTTGTTTTTGCCATATTTATCTGCCACGTGTAGAAGGCTTGTCCGTGAAAGTAAAACCTACATTATTCCGTTACATTATTGTTATTATACAGTGTTATCTTCATTTTAGATGTCAAAAAGTATTTGCGGCTCCCAGTGTTTTATTTTACGTGGAAAGTGGGTCCAAATGGCTCTTTGCGTGTTAAAGGCCGACCCCTGCTCTGTTTCCTTTCTGTTTCTTTATCTTAAAAACGGCATCATATCCATTTCATGATGCGCAAAATGATCGTTCAAAATCAAAACTAGTGAATTCTTCAGAGCAGAATCTTTCCCCACGTCTGTCTCACTTTTACGTTTACAGCTAGAGAGCGCCCCCCAGGGGCCGTTATCCAGTAAAATTCCATATATAAGCCGCACTGCTGTAAAAGCCGCAGGGCTCAAAGCGTGGAAAAAAAGTAGCGGCTTATAATCCGAAATTTACGGTATGTCTATTACTTTATAATTACACAATAGGACCAATTTCTTGTCTGAATCCTTTAAAAATAATAATTCTAATAACATTCACTGTGTACAATGCTGTTTGTGTGTCTTCGGCGATGCTCATTATATACTTGTACATTCCTTGAACATACAGCTCCCAGAGTCATTCCCTGACTATTTCTATTAAACCCATTAGCTTGCCTGATAAATGTATTGTCACTAACTCTGCACACACAGCTGCAACACCGGATGTAATATGGCAAACAATTCATTCCCATTTTATAAGCAGAAATTATGCAGCCAATCAGAAACCAATTTCCCTAATGCTCAAGACTTTGATAACACACAATACTAAAAAAGGATTAGCTGGACTATAAAATAATGGCTGGGTGGTTGTGTCTGTGTCAGATAAGTGAGTCCAGAGGGTAAGTATGGGCTCAAACTGCAGCCAAACACCGACTTCAGAGTATGACCGCTGATGACATTGCCTGACGCCTGTACTCAATTCATTCACTGTGGATACCCAGCGCACAATGCCTGTCCCACTTTAAAATGCGACTTCCAACTATAACACGCCTTATCAATCACCCTGAATCTCCATTGTTGTAGTATAAAGTCTGCCAGTTGGTAGAGCTCTTTTCTCCTTGAACCTGTGCCTCAATCGCACTAAAAATAGCCAGACCGAACCTTCTGCTCATTAGCTGCATAGGAAATACCCACAAGAATGACTGTGAAATAAGACTAAAACACAGAGGTAGGAATTGAGTGCAACCATTAGCAGATTATTCCAAGATAAGATTTAACTTGTCATAGCAGCATATGAAATAAAAATGACTCCGTACTTTAAATTTGAATATGGAAACTTGCATGATTAGCTTCTGGGAGATGGCAAGATAAGTGGGCCAGGAGGAGCTTTTTAACTTTGCCCTCTTTGGTCTCTTTAGGTAAGATTTAGCACAAAGCGTCTATGCAGAACTCCCAATGAATAACAGTAAAGTTTTTAAAAAAAAGTCCTTTTCAAATCAGGAAGAATGTGATAATTGTCTTGTGCTGTCCCTCAGACCATGTGACCACGACAGCCCAGGCCCATATCATTCATTAATGCTCTGGCTCCCCATTACTGTCTGTGCGCACTTTTGAAAGACTCATTACCTGCATAATGGAATAGTGCTTAGAACAGTCAGACCTTTCCTCACTGCGAATTAATCACCTACACGGGACGAAAAGGGAATTCTCACATTAAATATTAAGGAACTTCAAACTTTGGCCATGTCTGACTTCCATTAAGGTGCACAGTCGGGGATGTAATGATGAGACCGTGTGAGCTTGTATCTGATGGTCAATGGGAACCAAGCAAAAGACAAATGAGAGTGAGTATGGTGATGAGTGGAGTGGGCCTATTTAGACTTTTTTGAATTCACTGCTCATCACTCTACATCCAAAGTAATAATCAGCATGTTTCTCTGTTATTGGTAATACTAATATTGTTTTGCTTTAAGAAGGCCTATTGTGCTCGTGTCTGATATACAGCTATAATCTATGACACTCGTAGATCATTATGTTATAATTTGCACATTTTAAATCTCAATATTAATCTAAAACGACTTAATAAAACAAAACAAGTCCGCTCACTTACACATTAGAAAACTGCGGTGCCCGTAAACATAATCACAACAAAGAGCCGGCACCTCCGATGGATAGCTGCAGGTCACGCTAACGAGCAGCAGATTTTTTTTTCATTGGTACCAAAATGACTATGCAGTACTGCCGAAGCCTGCACGTATCACAAATTAAGAAAATAAAAATGGAGAACTAAGTAAGTAACGGGGATTAATCGGCAATATGGCGTCTTGAAAATAAACGATTAAAGAATCATTACAAATGCAACTTCGGGTGAGTAAATGGTGAGAGGAAACAACTACAACCTGGTTAAAAAGTACACTATTCTGCTAAAGGGCTTGCCACCTGCTTGTTTCTGCTTTACCTGTAATGTATGGTATTAAATCAATCAACATTTAATAATTCATTTCTCGAAAATAACAGATCTAACCAGTGACTTAGCCTAGTGGTGTAATCTGCTTCTCTTAAAGTTTAATGCCATACTGTGTAACATTCCCGGCACACAATAACATTTCTATGGAGATCATCAGAAAAGTTACATAGAACACCTTTAACTATTATGACAAAAAATGCTGTCTATTACGCACTTAAGTGAACTACTACTAGTACTGTTCTCTTACAAATCTCTGCATGTAGTTTACAGCAACATCTAGGCTTTGTTTTTTTTTCCTTCACAGCTCAGTCTTTCTTTGTTATCATGTTCTACTGCTGTGTGGAGTCAGAATCTGTCGCCAACAGTTGGAATTGGTATTTTTCCAGTTGGACCTGACTCCTTCATTACTCTGGTGTATAAAGACGTTCACGAGCTTGAATTCAAACAATTAAAGTGTCCCTGGTGAGATCTCAGATATGATATCTGTTATGTTGTGCCACCGACTAAACAGTTTTTAAAAAATACAAAAATACACACAGCAACTTAGAGCTTATGCACATGTACAGTTGTTTCAGAACATTCCACCTCCACTATTGTATACTACGTTCAATGCCAAAGTAAATACCACAACTTTAAATCAATATCAAACTTTACCAACACAATCCAGTGTTCTTTTACGTGATGTTCAGGGCCAAAGAAAAAGCAGAACAAAAAGACATGAGAAGAAAGATGTATACTTACAGTTGACTGTAACTTTTACTGATTTGGTGTCTGGAGAGGCGATGTCATTTAGAGCGCTGCATTCGTAGTCCCCGGCCTGGTCCCTTGTGATAGCCGTGATGTTAAGATATTCGCCACTGTCATACTTCCTGCCTGGAAATAGAAAAAATAAGAAGCAAAGTACTTACAACCTGTCTTAGAAGAATACAAACACAGCAGACAACATCTCGAGTAGGGAGCCAGCGGAGGGATTTCCGACCCATTCACACAGTGTGGAAAAAGCCTTATTAATCCTACAGAGCTTTTATGTTAAGTCCTGACAGGAAGATGCAATATGATTAGGTGTTTTGTGGAAACTGGTGATTGCCCTCCTTAGGGGAAGGGAAGATCTGCAGAGCATCAATTCATTTATAGTGACGCCAGGGCAGGAAATGAAATAATAGCACTCCTCCACTCATTCATTTACTAAGCCCCACACTGAGCCGATTGGAGCTACATTCTGGAAGACAGACACATCCAATGGCCCGATGCACTTGTGAGTAGCTTTATAACGAGTTAACAGTGCCAAGTGCAGTAGCGGCGAGTACCATGACTTGCTTGTTATTTGGCAGAAGTGAATGTAAAAAAAAAAAATGGTATAGTGTGATGTGCGAATATCCCACACAATCAGAAGTCAACATTAAGTAAATACTAATACTACAATGTTCATACTGTACTGTGGCTGGTATCTTCGCACTGGTATAAAACAGATATATGTTTTATAATACTGGACAGTTCTTCTCCTCTATTCTGTGCCAAAACTTACTGTAAATGCTTTTAACCCTATGTAAAATGTACTCCAATATAATTGTTTAAAGGGCCCATTTTTATGCTATTTTCTGACCTATGTTATAATGTTGTTTCCTCATCACAAACATACTTGGACTTGTGTTTTGTTTCATTCACACATGTTTACTGCACAGTGATTTCTGTTCCACTGTATTTTCTAAACTCCATTCGTCTCCACTAGAATCATTTGGATCATTTATGCCCTGGAATTGCCAATCTCTACCGAACTAAAGATAAAAAGTAGCTGTTAACGCAACTCCACATATGTTTTTGATAAGGTAACAACACTATAACATAGCCTAACGCTGACAAGAATCAATTTCACATAATATAGGACCTTTAAGCATCTCATGAATTCAACGGTTATGTTTTTCACTGGATCTTTATAGGTTAGTGTCTCATTTTAGACTGTTACTGATACTTGAAATGCAAAATCACATGTCAGAATTCAGATAAGGGCGACAACATGGTGTAGTGGTTAATATATTGTCTCACACTCACTGATAACAACAGGGAGCAATAAAAGGTAAGATTATAAAACACTAAGCCCATCCGTCATCTGTCATGATCAAATGTGACACCATGCAAAATAAAAAGGTGAAAGAAATGAAAACGTACCATCTTTGTGCTAAAAGTAGTCCCCAAGCCACTCCCCATTTAGTCTCACATGAGAAAAAATAACGTCAAATCTGGATTATGTTCATTTCTGACTTCTTTATCAAATCGTTCATCATTTATTTTTGTTGAGCGATCCTGAAATAATATTCCCATGTAAAAGTAGTTCTGCAATTACTTTGTCCATGCCTCATATTCTATCAGACACAGCTAGACAGCAACCAATGACTATGCTAATACAGCCACTACTCCAGGCTGTTTAATGCAGTCTTAACAAGCACTACGGAGCATGCAGATTCCCTGACCAGAATTCATTCCAGCACACCACACCTCTGCGATGAATCTCGTTATACAAAACACCTCTAGAAAACTCTGTGAAATTTGTCAACCTAAAGCTGCACTAAGTAACTTTCCTGGGAGGAGGGTCTGCCGCTTGATTGTCTCCATGGAGATGTTATTGCTCCACAGTATATCATGAAACCTATCTATCCCTGTGGAGACAAGTAGGTGGTCAGGACGGATCTGTGGAGAGCAGACACTATATAAAGAAGCAGACTAAACGAGTGTGATGTTACCCATAGCAGTCAAATGAAGCTCATTGAGGTTAGCGGTTGTAGAGGCCAATTTGGGGCCGAGTTCCGACCGCGAGTATCATGGCAACCAATCTGGAGCCAGGCTGTTGAAGGTAACGCCCCTTCCTGCCCCCGCCGCTGGTTTAGCAGTTAGCAGGCGCTTAGCAACGCTGTCAATCAAACCTGTTACTAATGCTAGCAGGAGCGAACTTGGGTAAAGAATGCACCTAATTTGTCTGTTATTGATGATTTACGGACAAAATAGCAAATTAAACACCAGGATCATGTAGAGCGGGTTAATACGAACATTTTAAGATCCAAATGAGGACGCTCACAGCAGCAGTTACAGCAGAGAGGTGTGACAATGTTTCAATGTAAAGTGAATTGGAGCCAGAGACAATGGAGCTGGCCCATGATCACTTCCTGTTTGGAACGAAGCAGCTAGCAGGTAAGGTATGTCCATTTATATATGCAGTCGATGGTGGAGGGGCAACCCTGCTCACAGTAAGATGTTTTTTAAAAGATATTTCTAAGTTCTAAGTTAGTAAATGCTAGTTCGATACGTTTAAATTACACTGAGGAACACTACAGAGCAATAACATCTCCATTGAGACAGGCGTGGCAAACCTTTCAGTAGAAAAGTTACTGCATCAAACAGTGAGTGTAACGATTGCAACTTCACTATTTTGCCACAATGACATTCTTTATCAACTGTCTACTACCTCAAATATGTCTAAACTGGCAGCTCTGTTGATAATAAGCTTTGCTGTCTCTTCCAGCTCAGTTGTGACAGCAACAAAGGAGTTTGTGAGCTTTGGCACAAACAGTAGAGGCCACACAAACAGGAGCACGAGATGAGAAGAAGTGATCCATACACAAGCCTTGGGTGTCTGGAAAAACAGACGGTTTAATATAACTGGAGAAAAAGGGAAAAACATGCTAGAACTTTGGAGATTTCACGTTTGTGCCGATGAAGAAGCATCTATATTGGAACATAGGGATTTTACATAACTCTGAAGTGTAGGAGTAGATGTATAGCACGGGTAAAAAAGCAGCTCCACGTTTGGCAGGTGTACCCTACAGCTGGCAATATGCAGTTTTGAATGTGTACATTTGAAACGGTTTTATGATAAAAATGAGGCATGTTCATGTAATTATCCTATTTTATAACTATAACCATACAATTGTTAAACTAAAATGTTAATGGTACGGTGGCCATAGTAGTAGCACATACGGAGTGACTGATAATGCACGGTAAACCATTTCTGAGGTTAAAAACAAAACACTATATGAAGTCATTTAATAATAATTAGAGATCAACTGATATGTTTTTTCATGGCAGATGCTGATACCAATTGTTTAAAATCCAGAGCAACCAACTGCTATTTTTGGGTCGATATTTATGGCAGATTTTGATTATTTTCCTCAAATTATGTCATTTAAATTTACTCCAAACTGCCCCACAGCCTGTTTTTACCACAGTCCTATAAGAGAGCAGTGTATCACATTTAGTGCAGTTGTCACTTCATATGAAAGTGTTAAAATAAAGCTTTGTGTGTATATTTTAGGCAGCAAATCCACCAAAACTAAATATCGGCTTGTATTGGAAATATAAGGCCGATAGCTGATATATCCGCCAACTAATAAATCGATCTATCTCTAAACATAATAATAATAATAATAGTACAACTTCTGAATCCATAAAATCGATATACACAAATTCCCTTGCTCCGTGAGTTACAGACTCATCTTGAACGCTACAACAATGGCAAATGCAAAGAGATGGTACATTTTCTGATTGACTGAATAACTAGGTCTCATGCTAAGCTACAGTAGGTCGGAAAATTGGAACACTTGAGAAAACACAGACACTGCACGTCCGTCGGAATACTTCATTTGAATGCACCATGGAGTAAATCGCAAGCCAACAAAATCCCACAAGATCTGTAAAGCTGGGTGAGGTGTGTACTCTCAACTAATTGGCAGTGCCGCTAACCCCGCTACAAAAAGAATAAACGTACAGTATAGAAGTCCCGTATGTCTTTTTGCTGAAGTAACCTTGTAAATTATTGGTCAGTAGTGCCAAATTCTGCGCAGAAATCATTAAATGTGCATAAATACTTGTAGCTATACTGACATTTTGAAGCCTTTTTTGAATTCTTAAATAAACTTTGCCTTTCCCCTATATATAGTGAACTTCTACATCCAATCTCAAAAGAGTTGCATGCCATGGTTGACCTATGCGATTTCAGTTTAATTGGAAGTAAGTAGTAAACTGTACAAAGTAAGCCACTGTGCGCACTTTGGCGAGGCAGTAAAATGAAAAGTAGTGGTGACCCGTGAGACTAAAGCACACTTGACAAGTCCACTGCTATTTGCCAAATAATTGAAGCAAATGTAATTGTTTCCACAGCAAGGCACGTTTTAATTCACGTCCCAGAGAATACAATCCATCATTTGTCGGCCATTGTGGAAATTTAGAGCATGTCAAGCAACTGTAATCAACGTCTTTCACATATATCACTTTGAGCTGCTCTGTTCTTTCTCTCCCCCTGGACGGACGTCTGTAAGTGTTCATCATAAACTTGTCATTCATATCATCTGACCGTGAACAAGTGAAATATGCTCAACAATACAGTATATAAAGCGTTTTCTATGTTAATTTCTTGACCATTCAATGCTGTGAATTGATGTGAGCCATGCAGATGTGTAGCTCTTTGAATCAGTATAATAGCCACCCAATGTAACATGGATTGAATATAATATAATTGCGCTGTAAGGATAAGGAATGTTAGTTACATATAATTTAACCATAATGCTAAATGTTGCTACCTCAATGAAATCAGAGTCATTTGTTTCAACCAGGCTCACACGTTGCAAGTACTGGCCAGTGACAAAAACATTCTATAATTTGTTCAGCTATGGCAGCTGTGCCCACGGACGATATATTGATGTCATCTTAGATTACGTCACCATTATTCAATTTACCAATGAAAAGTGTCTATTATTGCATAGTGTAAATAAAACTGCAAAGGACAGTCACAATGTTTCTTTGGTTTAAACAAACACGGAGATGGATCTGGGTCTTTCTGAAAGCACCCGACACATTTCCATTTCACAAATCGCATCAGACAGTAGTCTCTCCTGATAAATGAAGGCCATTTTCCCTTTTGCAGGATCTAGTAGCATCAACAGCTTGGCTAGGCGGCAAATTGTATTCTTATCGATTAGAGCACAAAGGGGGCTTAGCAAAGGTCAGAGCAGCCGTTAAACAAGAATCACTCCTTTGATATGCACTTTGAACAGAATTATATACTAAACACTATAACACTACAGATATGGGATAAGATTCCATATATAAAGCAATAACAGAATGCATGGATTTCATAGGGGAGATCAAGCCTTACTAATCTTGTTATGGGCAAAGCACGACCCCCAAAGGACCCCGCAGTGTTAAATGGAAGTACATGCTGTGATATTTAAGTGACTGTAAAAGAAAGCCCTTTGCACCTGAGGGAGACGTCACAAATTAAAGAAATCATAGCAAGGTTAATTTGGTATCTGCTGCTGAAGCTGGCTAAGTGCCGTGGCAGTAAGCAATTTGACCATATTGTGTACTGAAGCCGTGAGAGCGCTTCCTTCAGGGCTGCAGCGCACAGATAGGGCAGGCATCGCTCAAGCATCCATTATAGCACAAGGCAGAGTTTTTTTTTACATCAATTTATCCTTTTAACTCCTAAAAATGGAGCACCACCCGCTCTGCTACATTGTGTGGTTTTGCCTTCTGGCCCTGACTCAAGGTGTGGACCAGAACTGGAGCAGAGAACCATGGCCTTGATATTTTCACCCTTATACTCAACACTGTCAATCTGAGCCGCTAAAATCCAGCAAGTGTAACTCAGAGCCTCAAGTTATGTCTGATTGCATGCACTGGCATTTCAAGACTACACGCTGTACTAATAAAATTCATATTATGGGCCAGATAGCAATACAAAGCACCAGATTTAACTTGAACTGAATAAAAGGTGAGTTCATATTTCTGCCTGCTTTGCAATATTCTGGCATTACGAATCCCTAATTTCTTGTCAGTTGGCAGCAGAGGGTACAGAGCAACTGAAACACAGCCAAATTGCATTAGCTAATAGATAATAATAGCTTGTTTATATTTAAAGGTCCTATATTATGTGAAACTGTTTATTGTGAGCTTTAGGCTATTTTATAATGTTGTTAACTTTAATACAAATAGGGGGGCAGCTAAAATTTATACAAATGTTCAGGTTCACCATTTGTGCATTTAATTTGTATATTTTTGTTATGAGAATACAGTGTAATGAATAGGAAAATCTGTCCCTCACCCCCCCTCCAACAGGGAGAACGACATCATCACTTTCCAAACTCCAAAAACCATTTAAATTACCAATTAAACTTACTCTGCTTTTATAAAGGTCATATTAACTTCAGCAATTTAAACATATCTTGTCTGCTGCATAAGGGTACTTCACTTTCTGTTGCAGTGGTCATTATGCTATGCCCGAAGAGGACAATAATAGAATAGTTTAGCAATTCTCTTGTACGCAATCACTGTTAGACTGTAGAACGTCCCTCCCCCAGAGTGGTACATGGTAGTCCCCGGATCTGATGTAGCTACAAGTCCATCCTCATGTTCACATCTGAAGAGACGTGTTTATCGTGTGAAAGACTCTTGAAAAGCGCATGTGCCCATTGAGCCTCTCTTTCATTAGCAGCTCTCTTCACTCCAGCCGCTGAAAGGGAAATGATGTTCCCGCTGCTAGGATCCAAAATACAGATGTCACTGCCTGAGATTTTATCATTCACCCGGCTTCATATTTAACTAGAAAAGCACTCACACTGCAGAATGCTCCAATGCCAACTGAAAGGGAGCGCTGAATGTGAGGTTCCCATACGCAGACCTTACATCACCTAGCATCGCTTAAAGTTGAACTCCAATACAGCAGGCTAAGCTAACAAAATTATAAAGGCATGGTTCGACTTTTCTCTAAAAAGTTTGCTTCAGCGGTCTTAAAGACAAATGCAATTTCAATGCATGTTAATGGGCTTATTATGGAGTGCGTTATGAAATATTTCTCAAACAGAATCTTGGAAAAAGGGAGAAAGAGCGAGAGCGTGTCCCAGCTGAGGTCTATCATAGAAGACAATCAAATATGTATTCTAGTCAGTCCTTTCAAAGGTCACAGTTCTATCAATGGAAAGAGCTTATCAAAGCAATTTTGCCTAGCATCCAGCCGTCCAGCCATTCGCCCGGATGGCGGCCCACTGTACTAAAGGCTATTCTGCACTCAGTGTGACCTATGAATGGTGAGGACTTTGGCACAGAGCTCCACGCATACAGCACATCCAGCTGGGCTCAGACACAACCTCAGCCATCACCAGCAGTTTAGGAAAGAGTCTGTGTGAAATTGGGATACGGGATAGTTTCAATTGAATAGCTTTGCAATAAGTGTAGAACGATGTTGAAATCATGGCCAAAATAAATGGAAGTAACAATGACATCACAATAATTATTAAAATGACTGATGGTTATGAGAATATTGTCTATGTATTCCAGTGTAAAAGACTTTAAAGGTCCTATATTACACAAAATCTTCTTCTTGTGAGCTTTAAGTCATGTTATAATGTTGTTACATCACCAAAAACATACCCGAAGTTGTGTTTTGTTTCAATCACACATGTTTGAGCAACCCTTTATAATTGCTCCGTCAATATCTCCAAAGCTCAAAATTCTCTGTTCCACCTTGTGATGTCATGAAGTGGCAATTTGCAAGTTAAGAGCTACATTTTACCTTTTGATCAGTAGAGTTAGGTGATTCCAAAGTTGAAATTATCCATTAGTGAAGGTGTATGGAGTATAAAAACACAGTGGAGCACTTCCTGTTTTACCGCATGACATCACAAGGTAGAACAGTGTTTTTAAAATTTTATTTGAGAGTAGAACCCAGCTGAAATATGGAGGGTTTGTGTGATAAATGTGTGTGAATGAAACAAAACACAACTCCAGGTATGTTTGTGATGAGGAAACAACATTATAACAGATCATAAAATAAGAGTAATATGGGCCCATTAAACATTTTCAAGTTCTGTGTATTGTAGTATTCTATTTTGAGTGTGAAAACAACAATATTTTCAAAGAGAACATTGCACATAAGTAGCCATTTCTGCTCAATCTGGTGGTATAATGGCAGTTATCTTTGTTAGCTATAATCATAATTATAGTCATCCTTTTTATCATGATTAGTGCTTTTATTGTTTATCGCCCCATCACTACTTCGCCTTGGGAAGCAAGTGAAAGTGTAGAAACTATAATATCTATGCCTTTATAGTAAACCATATACTAGATACTTGAAGTTTCTCCATAATGTTACATATATAGTCTCTAAGCTCCCAAATCAAACAGAAAAAATGCCAAAAGAAAGTGTGAATCGATAAAGAGGGGAAATAAAGGGAGAATAATGCTAGCGAAGTCTCAAAGTTTGGTCATTAAAGTAATATTTTAAGATGTGCTATGCTGTCTCTGCTCAGGAGATTTCTGACCATATAAAACCCAATAAAGGAGGCTTAATGTTGACAAATGTTGACATCTCCAGCCTGTATGCCGAGACAAAGGGTCAGGAATAATTTTAGAGGAGTGGACCAGAAGACTTGCTACAGGGATCATCAGGAACAGGCGATAAGGTAGAGAGAAGCATGAAACACTTTCCCCATACAGATCCCATCAGTCGATAAAGGGATAAAGGGATTGGAATGGGCGCTCCAGTAACACGCTCCCTTATCATGCACCAATCATAGCAAAATCCTACACTCTTCACTGCAAAGCACATTTTTGTTGCATGGCTAATTGAACAGCCACAAAAGGCGTTGGACATTAACCAGCACAACATATGCTGATACTGTTCAATCCACCAAAAGGATTTCTCTCTCTCAGTTTGCATCTCTCTAATTGCAGAATCGGCATCGACTATCTATGCAGACGTACTCAGGCAAATTATTGTCTCTATAAACTGTTTATGGCCACACTTCAGTGAGTGCACAACGTTTATTATTAGTCGACAGTAGCTGGTTGGCAAGAGGGGCAGAAAAAGAGAAGAAAAATGCAAACACAAAAACACTTAGGCCTGGAATAGGAACTTGACAGTCAGTCAGGGCAATTTATCATTCTGTCAAACTTCACTGAGTGCTGCAGTAGACCCAGCTACAGTGCAAAAAAATATGCATCCCCCCAAACCCCGAAATGGGAGAGATGAAGAGAGGAAGGACGGCAAATTAAAGCTGCCATTTGTCACTTACTATAGAGCGGTGTATTTCAAATGTTTGTTCATTTGGCTGGAGTGAAAAGAGCTGACACTGTGAAATGTATTGATGCATAAAAATACAATGTCATTTGGCCAAAGCCTTTAACAATCAGGCATAACATTATGACTACTTACCATGCAGCAATACAACCACAGACTGTATAAATAATATGTGGACTGAGTGTAGAGTCACATACCGCGTGGCTCCAGTCAAATGAAGCTCATCGGAGCTAGCAGTTGTAGGGGAGAATTTGAAGCCGAATTCCACATTTGGAATTCGAACCGCGAGTATCATAGCAACCAAAGAGTCAACCCAGAGTGAAGCTGTTGAAGGTAACACTCCTTCCCACTCGCTTAGCAATGGTGTCAATTAAACCTGTTGTTAATGCTAGAGGGAGCGACCTGGGGAAAAAAGGTGCCTAATTTGGCTGTTTTTAATGTTCATATCTTTAATCACAGACAAAATAGCTAAATAAAAACACCAGAATCATGTAGAGTTAATACAAACATTTTAAGACCAATGTAAAGTGAATTGGAGTCGATGGAGCCAGAAGCGTGCCCATGATCACTTCCTATCTGGAATGTGGCGGCTAGCAGGTTAGCTCTGTCCATTTATATATACAGTCTATAAATACAACAAAAGTATGTTCCGGACAAACACATAGATACCACTGACCACTCCAGAGCAAAAACACTTCCAGCACTGCAGATATGGAGAATTTCATCGTTGGTGCACTCCAGTCCCCCTCTGTGGTAGTAACCTACATTTGCAGCCGTAGTTGCCCTTGGGACAGACAGTCACACAAATGCATTCATGCATTAGTAAAGTAGGTGAAATGTCTTGCCTAAGGACACTACAGCAGTAAGCATTGGACAGGGCTGGGATTTAACTACACAAACAACAGACTCAATAACAACGGCACCACCATCCTCCTCTGTCTCACTCTTTATGCTTGCCCTTTTACATTTTTATCCCTTAACACCTTCTACATCGCATAGAAAGTTCAAGAACTAAATTCTCACTGAATTCCTCATTATTGCACTTAATGATAACTATATTGTTATGCACTTGGCCTATTCACTATAATGAGCTATGCACCAAAACAAACAAAAAAAAGTATCTAGGTGTTTTTTTTTTACATCCACATTTGCCATTGTGAGATAGGGACACTTGAGGTGAATCATGTCATTGTATCATGTAGGTCTGTGCCCCTTGAACTGTATCATGTTAATATCTAAATTAAAAATGATTTTGACAGTGATCTTACATTCAGATTTCATTCTGGCCACCGCATGTGGCTCTGCATATCTAACAGATTTGATCGGACGCCATAGGTAGGTAATTAACCTATTAGAGCATTTGCACTGGAGTTTTTGCTTGGGAACAAATCAGCCCTGCTACAATGAGAGCGCTCGCTAAATGATTCCTGTGTGATGTGCGAGGAGAGACAGCGTGATTACATTCAGTCCCAGAGCCTTTCATTTGACCACAGCATATGATTTCACTCCTGGCATACTTCAAAGTGTGGGCACTTCAAAGCCCGATGAGTGACTGCCACTCGGACTCGCCGGATAGGGCTCTTTTGATCATCTTCAGAAAAACTCCCTAATGCCATCAGGGTGAGCACACCAGAGAGGAAGGATATGACAGCCATAAGATAAATGCAGCCATCCTCACCGCCATCAGATAGGCACAGCAGGAGATAAACCATTAATATGAAAATGAGTTGGGACTGGAAGTGGAAGGAAAGGGGAAGGGGGGTCTCCCGTGCAACAGTTACATTCTGCAGTTAATTTCCAAAAAACAACATTCTGATTTTGAAAGAAATTAGTAGTTCCAACTCACATAATAAATGAATACAACTATAATGACACTCTTTGCTAATACACATTAAATGATTAGTCACAAACAGAGACAAATTGTAGGCTGACACAAAATTATGGAGGCGGCAATAAGCGGAGAGACTCTCAGAACTGTATTCAATTTACTGAACAAGTTTACGTCATTACTAAATGCTAACTCAAGCAAGCTCAGAGCTCACAATGTAAGTGTTTCCCAAGCACTTTAAGATCATTAATTTAATCGAGTTGTCTGGGTTACTACAGACATAATACTACTTTGATGTCACTGAATGAACCAAAGAACAACGTTAAAATAGAGCAGGATTAGAACTAAAATAGCACATTATCCCTCGTTAGACTTTTTATATTGAATTACGCAAATGAGTCACAGAGTTAATAGAGTCTGTATTGAACTGAAACAATCAAACAAAATTCTTAAAACATGGAAGCTGTTTTAAGTGTTTACGATAAGCCCAAGAACTAACTAGCATGGATCACAGTAACCTGAATTATAATTGGGCACAGAAAATAATGTAGCGAAGGAGGGCATGGTGACATGTTTCAGAGAGTGTGAAACATCCTTAGGCAGTATAGGTTTTGGTCACAAAGTCCTCATTAAACGTGTTCTCTCCAATCCAAAGTGATGCAGGAAGAATAACAGATGTTTGACTAGTGGATTCACCTATGTTGAATTGTTAGTGTTATATTTTTATCTATTCATCATTGAAGAGTTCAACAAGTCTAAGTTTAAGTGTGGCTTTCCTGAGGAGGTAACATTGAATGGCTGTATTCAGTGTTGGGAAGAATCCTGGATACCTGCGTTAAAATAGCCCACTCAGAGTATTGCATTCTAATTACAGAGCTTTCATGTTGACTTTCATTATATTATAGTGTAAATAAATGTAACAAAATATTGAAAACAGCTTTATGTTCATTGCACCGTTTGTTCTGCATTTATTTATGACTAATTACAAGAAGCTACAGCGATCGACGGGAAACATTACACATGCACACACCACATGAGCTGTATTTTCTATTGTTCTCACACCGTGCAGTCTGAAGCCTAAATTGCAGGATCAAAAACCACAATGTATACCTTCAGTTTTATTGCCTGGCAAATCCAGAATGATACCTCTCTGTATTTTTCATACAGATTCATATCAGTCTAGTCCCCACGCCCTCTGTTGCGTCTCAAGCCTGGTCAGACGTGATCATGCAGTCAGATCAGTTTTTTGTCAGTGACACATGTGAAACAAAGGAACTCATTGGTTAACTATGATTTACAAATAAAATCTAATTTATCTCACCTCAGACTGACAGAGTTTAGTGTTTCGTCTATTGATTCTGCAGAAATTCGTGATGTTTTTCGACTCCCTGTGATATTTCTTTCAGTTTTGTTTTTTTTCCCCCTGATACAGATGGACCATACGTGTCCCTGATTGGCTAATCCACTTGTCAATCACGCCCATTTGAAAACGGGCAGATTCACTGGTGACTCACATCTTCGTTAAGTATTGAAGAAGCATGTATTCTAGATCCCTGCCAATTGGTTTTAGGAAAGTACGTAAAATTCTGAATACCACCAAATTAAACAATAAAATCACTCAAAATCAGCAATCTGAATATGTGTTTTTGGTTGGTGTAATTAGTTACTTCCCTACACTGTCTATATATTGAGTCCCCTGTGCAGATCTAATATAGTGACTTAATGGTGATGGACTATATAGGGGTGAATGGAACTACAGCTCTCAAGTCCTCTCCCTCAATTACATCACTCGATTTTATGATTAAGCCTTTTCCCCATCTCTCCATCTAATCACACGTAACCCTGGCCCCCCCACGCCTGTCAATTTTCTCATCTGCAACTTAACTAGACCTCCCCCTCTGCTCAGTCTATCACCTATTGATCCTTTCCTTGCTTTCTCATTTCCTGTCTACATGCATCGGACCACAATGCCCATCCACCGGCCCATTCCGCTCACTCATCAGTGCACACATATACGAACGTACAGCAGAGGTGAAGCCCACTCACCTGATGGGGTTATGTGTCTCCAGGAAATCGTGGGCTCGGGTTTCCCACTGGCCATACATATGAGTGACATGTTGCTGCCCTCATTTACAGTGATGTCGGAGGAGATGTCATAGATCTTGGGAGGAACTGAAGGAAAAAGAGAAGGGAGATAAAAAATACATTAGTACAGCACCGTGAGGATGTGATATTAATATGAATCACAAGTCGAAGCCTTCATTGAAATGTTCGAACAGACCTGACCAGACTTTTCAGAGCTTTTAACCGTGTTATAGTTGTTTCCTTCTCATTTACCCTCTCGAAGTTGTATTTTGAGCGATTTGTGCATGTTTGAGTAATCTTTAATCGCTTTTTTTCAAGATGCTATACTGTGATCAATCCTTGTTTTCACCACTACATAAGCCCACTGGTTTTATTTTCTTTATCATTGATATGTGTAGGATTCGTCACTGTCTCAGTCATTTTGCTATAAAAAAAATAAATAAAAAAATCTGCTACTTGCTAGTGTGATGTGCAGCTATTCATAGGAGGGGCTGACAACTTCACAGCTCTTTGTGGTGGTGACGTTTACGCCAAAGTCAGTTCCCAAAGAGCGCGTCAGGTTTCTAACGCAGAAGGCAGCAAGCTTGTTTCTTCTATTATGTAGTTTTAAATGAATATTGACATCTAGTAAAATGTAAAATAGGTTGGGTCTATTTACGTTTTAACCGGTAATGTTTTGTTGTCCATATACTATAGATTCAAGAAAAAATAAAATTGCCCTGACCTATGGGGTGCTCCAGGGGTCAATCCTGGGACCCCTGTTGTTCATACTCTGCATGCTGCCATTAGGCCAGTTAATACGCAGCAATAATGTGTCCTACCACAACTCTGCAGATGACACTAAGATCTATGTCTCACTGGCAGCAGGTGAATATGGACCAGTGGATTCACTCTGCCACTGCATCCAACAGATCAGTGTGTGGATGCAAAACAACTTTTTTCTGCTAAACGCAGACAAGACCGAAGTCATCATCTTTGGCCCACAGAAACAGAGAGAAAGTGTCAGCAGTCACCTCCAGTCTCTCTCTCTAAAACCTTCAAATCAGGCTAGAAATCTAAGGGTAATAATGGACTCAGACTTGAACTTTAACATCCACATCAAATCAATATTAACATTCACATCAAATCAATAACATCTGCAGCTTTTTACCAATCTAAAAAACATTGCAAAAATCAAAGGTATAGTGTTAAAACCAGACTTAGAGACTTATCCATGCATTTGTCTCCAGTAGGTTAGACTACTGTAACGGCCTGGTCACTGGCCTCTCCAAACGAGCCTTAACACAGCTGCAGTACATCCAGAACACTGCTGCTCGGGTCCTGACTAGAACCAGGAAGTACGAGCACATAAGTCCTGTGCTCAGGTCTCTGCACTGGCTCCTGTGGCTCAGAGAATAAACTTTAAAGCAGCTCTGCTTGTGTACAAGTCTCTCCATGATCTAGCACTAAAGTACATCTCTGATATGTCAGTGCCATATGAACCATCTCACACTCTGAGGACGTCAGGGACCGGCCTCCTGCTGGTGCCCAGAGTGAGGACCAAACATAACATGGAGAATCAGTGTTTCAGTTTTATGCAGCTCAAACCTGGAACAGTCTCCCTAAAGATGTGAGACAGGCCTCTACTTTGACAATGTTTAAATCCAGGCTGAAAACTCTTCTGATAAGCTGTGCATATGACTGAAAGGTTTTTATTCTGCACTCTTCTCTTTTAATGTTCTTTTTTATTATGATTATTTATGATTATTTATGTTTTAATTTGTTTGTATTATGATGTTAATGTCTTTCTTATTCTGTAAAGCACTTTGAATTACTTTGTGTATGAATTGAGCTGTACAAATAAACTTGCCTTGCTTTACCTTACTGTACCCATTAATTTCCTATTGTGCATAATAGTTTCTGTAGCAGTAAACTCTAAATCTATTTTATTCTAGTCTATTCTACGCTTTATTTTATCTTTTGTTTTAAAGGTGCACTATGTAACATTTCTGGTGAAGGGTCTGCCTCACTTGTCTCCAGGATGTTATTGCTTTGCCTGGAATGATCCACTGTAGGGCATAAAACTGGAGAGCTGCAGACTAACTTACAGGTCTGCGGAGAGGCAAGCCCACAAGATTTATTTAGCAATAAAAGAGATAATAAATACAAGTTTAAAAGATACAGTGAAGCATTCAACATTCTTATTTGTTTTTAATATGCCCTCTGGAATATTTATTTATGCAGAATAGTATGAGACAGACTTTATTGCCATCCAGATACACAAGTGTACACAGAACTAGATTTCATTGCAATTGTGCTCCAGAAAGAATTAAAAAGCAGCAGCATAATAATACATACACATAAAGTGCCTGGTTTTTAGCTGTTTTATCTTGAACTTTTACTTGAACACTCCACTTTCCTCATTGTGGATCAGACAAAGGTTCTCATATGAAAGGAAGATTCAAGGATCAGAAATATTTCCCGAAATCCATCGCCATGCCAACAGATGACGCAGACTTGAGTTCATTAGAGCAAGTAGGACAGTTTTCCATTTAATTTGATTTCCAAAGACTAATTCCAGTATTGCCAGTAGTGTCTATGTACCATGTATATATATATATATTGGTGGTTTTCAGATTTTAGAAGGTGATGATGCCATATGTACAGATTTGGGGACAGGAGCGAGTTTTCCCGATAACATTATACTTTGACCAACAATAGAAGCCAACATTTTATCAGTCAGTCCGGAACAACTACAACCACGTGAAAATCTGCCGTACAAACGCTTCTGGACTCATCAAATCTACATCACTGGAAATGTCACATCCAGCTGGGCTCTTTTCATGCACAAACTATCAGTGACTAGCTTTGTCTCCAGAACAAGTGCGTTTGATGACTGGTGAGCAAAACCAACAATTGCATCTTTTTCACAAAGGATAGCTTAAGGCATGCTTTCAGTTATCTCATTCAAGACGGTATATCAGTAGGTGGAGAATACAGCACAGAACACAGCACAGAGGCGACAAGATAATACTCGGCAATTATCTACAAAAAAAAACAACAACTCACGCAGAGAAAAAACGCTATTGCATGTACCTGCATTTCCACTACTTTATTCTTCTAGGTCAGAAAAATGCTCTTCATGCTATTTAGTTTAATGTATAAGCAGCTATTTGAGAGATATTATACATTATCATGGGGACTTTGGGGAATGGGGAATTTTTGGTTAGTTTTTCTGCAGTATGATAAGATTTGAGCTGTAGAGGTTTGTATTACGTGTTATGTTATGTGTTCACTAAATATTTAACATATTGTACATTTATAATACTTTTTTATGAATAAGTCTAATTCTGTTTTATAGTTTGGTTCCAGTATTATCATTTACTTCAGCAATATATCACACTAAATACATATATCATTCATATGTAATGTCCAGGAATGCCATTTTTGGTCCAATCGTGAGCGTAGTTGGACGAGAACCATTTAGAAACAATTGCGTGAGACTGTCATGTAGCGGTAGAGTGATCAAAAGTTCAAACTGTTTCACTCAGGGTTGAAAATTGGGTAAAGCTCCTTCAGTACATCATATTTTTTACTTCGTATCTACAAAGCCATATTACTGTTTTGTTCGAATAGTCAAGGAAATCTACAAAAATATTAATAAAATCACATGAAGAAATATGGTTATCCCTGCATTTAGCATAGTAGCATAAACAGGAAGTAAATACACCATATTTGACGTTCAAGAGAATCCAGCGAAAATATCAGGCTATATGTATTCAGATTGTGGTCTGCTTTCACTGGATGGCATAATCTTGCATCACATTTTAGCTAAGAAGACACACTTTGAATATTACATATCCTTGGTTATGTATGTGCTTTTAAAGTATTGCGAGCAGAGACCCTCACTCCCACATCCCAACACAAGAGGTTATTTCAAACCAAAAAACTATTTAAATTTCAGCCATATACTGAGACAGCCATATTCACAGACTACAATTACAAGCAAGGAATGGTTTATTAACTGTCACTCTTCATAAGTCTAAAAAGGATATTGTCTCAAAGTGAAACATAGAATAATTTCCTGTTATGCTCATCAACAAACCCCGCTGGACATCACTTCAAAATATAATTGGAGAGTTTCAGGGTGTTTAAATTCACTTGAAGCTTTGATGTTAAAAGCATTGGTATTTAGACAGCTCAAACACACACAGCCTCCCACAAAGAGGAGCATGTGAGAGCTGAGAGCAAGTGAACGCATGAAGAAGAGGCTACAGAGGCTATTTTAATCGTCAGATCCCGAATGTGAATGTGAGATTTCTCTGGAGGAATTTGGTCCATTGCAACAACAATACAGGTCTTTGAAATAACAGTTAAATGTTTAAGTCCAATACAATGCGTTTCTCAGTAGCCATTTTTTCTATGTTGGGCAGGTTAGACATAGTATTTCATATAATGTAACATCGCCAGTGTAGCCAATACAAATGTCGCCAATGAGTCTTCGAAACGGAGTTCAACAGTGACTGCCCACCACTTGCTTCTGGACACAAATTTCCCATTTATTTTTCCCATAGAGTCTGTTAACTTTGAAAGCTTGCTCGCTACTGGACAGCTACAGTATGTGGTGACAAAAAACCACAAGACCTTTAATTTGACATGAAATCTATTTCTGTTTGTGTCAAGCCAAAAACGATGATAGCTATCAAAAGCGCTTAGAGCTTTGGGGAAAGAGACGGACTAAATATTCAAGCTTACATAACTACATGCAAATGAAACTGCAAGATGTAAAGTGTAGCCTATATGTTTATTTTATGTATCTGCTGCACCTCTGAAATGAACAACCAGACTCAACTTCATTAAACTTTTTGGGAAACTTTATTTACAGTTCTTGGTTTGGTAACAAGAAGCTTTTTTTTCACACACAAAAAAATCAATGTGCTGTGTTCTCATTAGTCCTTGTGCCTCACGTTCTTAAAATATCATGCCCCATTATATAGGTACAATAAAATGATAAAATTAAAGTAATCACCCATCAAATTAAAGTGTTTTTAGCTATTTAAATGAAATATAAATTTTGAAATCACTTGTCTAATGAGTTTTATAACAGCATTTTCTATTTTTAACTTTAAGGGCACTATACATCAAACATTGTTAAAGATGCAAATGATGATTACATAACAGACCTATACTTAGCACTACCTTATTAGTCCTGTAAACAATTTTCACTACTAGCTGAATGTGAAATATACTGAAATATTGTAGGCGACCACTTCCACCAGCTGAAAATCACAACCAAAAGATAGCATAAACAAACTGGACCCTGGTTTTGATCATGGAGGATAGCTAAATGTGTGTAGAGGGCCAGAGGTCAGAGGTCATGTTGAATTTCGTTTATTGCTTGTCAGAGTCCTGTGTTTACTTGCCGTGGGCCCTCTCTGTTGACACATCTCCTCGGTGTCCGATAGCACAGAATTGAAAATGTTCGCGTTGTCCACTGATGCTATCGTCTCTGAGCCATATCTTGAGATGTTCCCACACTTAAAGATGGAGGGCTTCAGTTTTTTGCATCAACTTAACATGTAAACAGCACAAATTCTGGCACAAAACTTACATAATTAGACATCTCACTGTCCAGACATCCAGCTGCCTTAAATTGATAGCCCAAACATGTATAAAACGCCATTTGCCGAGCTTGTTAGAGGTAACATTGTATTCTCTGTGGCGTACTGCATCACTGGCTGGTTGGACACAGTGATTGCACAGGCAAAAATACTCCTGCCATCTGTTGCTGTGTAGTTTAAAAAAGACTTTTAGCATTGTTTCATATAAGTAGCGATGTTGTTGCTAGGTGACAGTGCTTAGACAGTGCGAGCTTTGTTTGGAAGGCCCCAGGATGCAGGCTTGATGTTGAGGACAAACGAGGAGTCTTATAGCTATATAGGATCAAGGGGAAAACACTTTAAGCTGAGACGAAAGAGTAAACTGTTATTTTCACTCTTTGAGCTGTGAATCAGTCTCTGAAATAGATGCTGGAAGACTTTTTCGTATAATTCTCAGTGTAAGGCTGAGTGATAAAAATGATCACATCTTTTTTCTGGCTCCGATTGTCCTTTACTTTGTATTTTGTCTAATTAAAAACAAATAAAAATAGTCTGAAACATAATGATTTTTTTTTTTTTATATATATATTCACAAGTAACTACCATAAACCGTATATATAAATGGACATAGCTAACCTTCTAGCCGCCCCGTTCCAAATAGGAAGTGATTACAGGTGTGATTCTGGCTCCATCGACTGGCTATAATTCACTTTACATTAGAAAACTGTCGCTCCTTTCTCTGTAACTGCTGCTGTCAGACTTGTCTTTTTGACTTGACTTTTTGGTCTTAAACTGTTCGTATTGTCCCTCTCTACATGATCCTGGTATTTTTATTTTGCTATTGTGTCCGTTACATAAGATATGAATAGGGTTACGTCACACTCCCTTAGTCCACTTCTTTTTACTGTCCATGGTAAGTGCGCAGGTGTGAGCGGGGATAGGGGGTAGCTGAAAACCGCAATTTTCTTAACACTTTAACCTCAAATGTTAGACAATACAGGATTACTCAAACATGCATGAATCAATCCAAATACAGCTCTGAGTAAGCTAATGATGAAGGAATACATGGGTACATACATGGGTAACAGCTCATATAAGAGGATTTTACATCTGTCTCCTTTAACTGTTCAGCTGTTTTAAAAACTAAGTACATTTCGTCTCCAGACCTGTACCATAACTTGTTGTTTTCTTTATGTGTTAATTTCTGAACAATGCTCTGATTGCCATGTTTGCCCATCCTCCTCCTGCAGCCCTGCGGGAGGTGCCGAGCGACCTGCCACAGCTGATCTGAGTGCCATTGTCTCCCTCCTCGGCTGAATAAATAAGAATCTAATGATGCCACAGTCAATTACAGAAAAGCTCACAGTCTGACTATTAAAACGCTGCTCTGGGTTTGGATTTGGGCAGAACAGAACCTTGCACTCTCCTATGCATCCCGACAGTCTTCGCCACAATGATTTCTACTGCTAAATTGCCGGACCCCATTACCCGCTAAAACCTCCATCCGGTTTGCCAATTAGAGCACCAAGGGTGAGCCCAGCCACTTGTAGTAATGGGTGCTATAAGGATGACATGAGGAAAGTTGAAGAAGAGAAAGTCCTTCTTTACTTGATAAACCATGTTTTAGTAAATAGATTGAAAAACTTATTTTATATCATGCGTTTATCGGGTTAGTGGCATGTGTATTTCTTATAGTTACTGCAGTGCTCTATCAAACACTATAGTAGCAAATACTTTATATTAAACAAGAAGGCATTTATTTGATTTATTTCAGTGATTTCGGGATAAATGGTGATTTTTTTTTTTTTTTTTTTTGCCATTCCACAAACATCAACTTTAAAATAAACAAGGCCTCCCGTTAGGTGAAGGCATAAGCCCACTGTGAGCCACACTGGCTCTTCAGTCAGCCTGAGAAGGAACATATGCCGTATGGGGCGAAACAAATAGATACAGGCGAACCACTGCCAGAACTGTGTGGATTTAGAGTCCTCTGTCAGTGTTTTGTTCCTCAGGTTTAGTCTAATTAAAGCAAAATGTGAATTTAAAATGGACAAAGTTGTTAGCCCACACTGTTTTGCCTCAGATCAGAAGAGGGATGGCTTTATGGGCATAGGCATGTTTGCTCTTTCTCTTCTTCATTTGGCAAGCGGGCAGGGATTAGCGCGTATGTGCCTCCCACAGTGATGCTACAGCACCAGCAGATTAGTGGGAGCTCTGCATACTGGTCAGCAGCCTGTCACTGCCAAATGCAATAACACAATGCTAATATGATCACATGCCGTACTATATAGTGCTGGAGATAATTGACTTCACTAAAGTCAAACTCACAAGTTCGACACACACTGAACATTTTATGGGCCAAGGACAATCTGCACTATTGCATTATTGCAACATTCACTAATAAAAGAGAGAACTTTTACTTCATACTGAGAAATGTGTTGCTATCATAGAGTGTATATATAAATGGACATAGCTAACCTGTTAGCTGCTGTGTTCCAAATAGGAAATGGGCATGGGCGCACTTCCAGCTCCATTGACTCCAATTCACTTTACATTGGAAAACTGTCCTCCCTCTCTCCATAACTGCTGCTGTCAGGCTCATCATTTTGGTCTAAAATGTTCGTATTAATCCGCTCTACATGATCCTGGTATTTTTATTTCGCTATTGTGTCTGTAACTCAAGATATGAACATTAATAATACGCAAATCAGGCGCCTACCTTCCCCGAGGTCACTCCCGCTAGCATTAGCAACAGGTTTGATTGACAGCATTGCTAAGCGCCCACTCATTGCTAAAAAAGCAGTGCAGGCTTTGCCGCCTTCATTTGCCTCGCTCTGGATTGGCTCCTTGGTTGCTACAAAGCTCATACTCAGAATTTCTAATATGTAACTTGGCTCCAGATTCGCCCTGTAATTGCTCCACCCTCAAGGAGCTTCATTTGACAGGACCCGAACGCTGTGGGTGACGTCCCACTCCCTTAGTCCACTTCTTTATACAGTCAGTATATGGTTTCTATATATCGTATACATTATAGAGCAGTCCACACACAAGTACACACAACAGGCGGGTTTATTTCTCATAATACAATTAGATGTTCATGGAATACCAATTCACCAATTTAGTTTTATACTTCTCAGAATTACTTGGTGTACTTATAAATCCTCTGGCTCAGTAATGCCTCTGCCTGACTTAGATTACCCCCAGTAAATCTCTACAAAGTGTGGGTAGTTAGCGCTGACACTGATACCGATTATAATGTAATATTTTAAACACTGCGCTAGGAGCTACCTGTGTGTAATGTGCTGCTTCGTGATATGACAGTTCCTACACAAGTATTCCTAAAGGTTTTCCGCTCCCCTCCACGAGGCAGGGAGAGCAGCCAACTTTCAGGACGTTAATTAGGTGTCAGACACGGAAGCTAAACATAAACAGTGTCATATTATATTACTCGATGGGATTACCTTCATTTGCAGTGTCATAAAACAGACACGAAGTGGAAGTAGTTAACTTACTTTGGTAAAACTTCATTCATGTAGAAAACGATATCTCTCATTTTGGCTCCGTAACTGGCACTTTTTTTTATTTTCTTGGCATATTTTGTTGACAATTAGACATAATCACCAAAAATTATTCAAGCTCAACGATCAGTATGACCAAAGACTGAGCAGATAGAAGCGAAAGTCTTAAGAGGTAATTAAAGCCAAGTCGACAAGAACCGTGACAAGAATGAAATTTGGATTTTCGCAGTTTTGCCAGCGCCCATCCCTCAAGCACAACTGTATCAACTTCACGGGGCGTCTTGTGCATCAAATTTGACAGTATTGTCGCTCTAACATGCTCCACAACTACAAATCAAAAGTATCCACAGCACACAAGGACGGGCTGTCTGCAGTAAATTGCACTGCTCTGTTATGATTTCAGACATGTAGGATTTCAAATAGTCTTTCTTTTAAAACTTTCACCTGGTGCTCCCTGTTGCTGCTATTATTAAACATATCAATCAACTGAGGAAACACACCGAACCATACACCAATAATAAAAATGTAATAAAAGTCCTCTCTAGAAGGGATGTTTTCTTTTTCTGTCCGTTTATTTGGGCCCGGGAGCGAAAAAGCGGGTGGGCTCCGTGCTGAAATGGCAGGCCCTGGACATAAAACCTCATCAGGTCTTATTGCCTGTCTAGTTTGGGGATCTTTTCATATTCCAATCTCCTTGTGGCTAAAACGCTGCCTAATACAGAACGGAGATGTTAAAGGCACTAACAGAAACAACGGCTTAAGACACAAATAGATTCCCAGCAAGCGCACATTAGCTGATGAACATTATTCCATTATGATATCATTATGTTTGATGAATTCTGCGATTTGCCATATTAATGCACTTGGAGAATCTGTCTAAGAGGGTGGTGTTTGCTCGAGCAGAAACTATACCCGTTGTAATGTATTCAGCTATTTAGCAGCCTCCCTGTGTAGTACTGAGTGTAGGTGTGACCCAGTTGTTGCATTGTGTCACTGTAAGAACACCTGGCATATTGTCAGTGTGTTTTTAAATTATATATATGCCTCTCGATCTGGAATGGTGCCCTACTTTCTTTACAAACAGAATAACATCATCGGTCCTTGTGGAACACTGATGCATTTGGAGGAGAGATATAACAACAAAACAGTAATTACCTGTAAACAGAGATGAGTCCTGGACAATTTTTGGATTACAGGGGAGTTTGAAAATAAAAGTAAATATTACCCTGTTATAAAAAACAACCTAACAACATATTCTGTCTCTTAAAATCCTTTTTTTTTTTACCTTGGTGAATCATTGACACAGTGTTTTAATTTTTCAAGGCACAAAAAGAGAGTAGAGCTGGCAAAAAAGTTGAAGTGTTTTGCCCAAGGACGTTTAGATTTAGTGATCAAGAAATTTGTAAATTGCAAAGCCACTTCAATTAATATCAAATAAATTAAAGCTGCAAAAGAACAACATTTTATGACTTGTCTCTAGGTTAAGGCAATATCCAGGACTCCACAAGGACTTTCTGTAGCATGCAGACATCGGATTGTCACCTGTGAGTAAATAACGGTTGCTAAGGGCGACCCTTTGCTTTTAGTGGTGTTTTCGAGAAGACTGTTTGTGTGTGAAATGGCTGCCCTGATGCTCTGCCTCCATCTGCTACTGGGTGTGATGCAGCACTGGCAGGTCAAAGTTCAAAAAAAAGAACCAAGGTCATTATTAATGGGAGGAAGGCATTTGCCAGCAAGAAGAACCTGAGGTCATGCGTGCTGTAAATGAGACGCTCTCCATAGTTCAACTTTTAATAAGTATGTTGTGGCCAGAAGACTTTCATTTACCTTACAGTGAAAAGATATTTATGAATTATGTTTATGTTTATATGTCACACTACGGCACACATTTTAAAAAAAAACAAGCTTACTTCTTAGAGCATGTTTCCAAAAATACTTCATAATGAAAACAAACCAAACATGAAAGAGTACCTTATATTTTGTGATGTCATGTGGTAATACAGGAAGTGCTCCACTGTCTTTTTAAACTCCATGTGGCTTCACTTGAATCATTTGGATGATTTCAGTCCTGGAATTGCCAATCTCTACTGAACTAAAGGTAAAGAGCATTTTGAGCTTTGGAGATGTAGACAGACTAATAATAAAGGATTACTCAAACATGTGTGAATGAAACAAAATGCAACTGTAGTTATGTTTTTGATGAGGTGACTGATTGGTTTTTAAGGACATTTCATAAATTAGTATCTAAAAACTAATATTTAACTAATAATTAAATAAAAATACAACCAGAAGAGGCCTGTGTGGTGTTTAGACATATCCCAGTTTGAGCGCTCTCACCGCAAAAGTCAGTCACATCTGAGCCTAGTCTATTTCACAATCAGTAGAAAATAGACCAGAAAATGGAGAGGTAACATGAGGAAACATCATTCATGCCTTACACAAATAAAAGCGAACTAAAACAGATCCTAAAGTGCACTAGCAGCAAGTAAAAAGGTGACAAGTTCAAATGTGCTTTAGCCACATTAGCATCACACAAACTTTATTGTACAACACTTTTCATACATTTAAAATGCAGCACAAAGTGCAACCCCCTGTTGTTCCTTCCATGCATAGCAATTAGACAGAAAGACACAAAACCAAAAATAACCTTGTCAAAAACATACCTGAAGATGTATCTTGTACTGGACTCGTTCGGTCAAATTGTGTTCACAGTGAACACACGGCTCTATTAGCATTGCATTCATGAGGGATAGGAGCTTTTGTTTACTTTCTAAGTGTCTGTGTAATCATTTGTCCAGGTAGGTTCCATAGACACAGAAACTGGCAGGTTTTGTCCAGCTGAATTTTCTCTTGCTACATTCTAGATGTTAATTCCCGTTGGTGACAGCACAGGAACCTCCAGCTCCTAAATGTCTCATTGGAAACACAGGTGAAGTTTATAGAAGTTTATAAAGTACATTTTCCATACACAGACATTATTTTAAGTTAGAAAATGTGAACCACTTATCCAGGGTAAGCAAAAGCATGTTTAAAAGAGAATTAAGAATTCTCCACCACAAGAATGCAGAATATGTGTTCTTTAAGTCAGCCGCCTCAGATAGAAGAAGGTGGACCTAACAACAGAGCAAATCCAGACACAGTCCAGATTCAAAATGCACCAAAACATGCACAGACAGTAATGCATAGGGTCTGACTTCAATCATCTCTAAAGGCCAGACAATTTCCCTGCTGGAACCAGTCGTGGATCCAAGCATTTTTTTGTCAATCTTCTCTCTTTATGGTAAAAAAGTACAGATCGTTCCTCCATTGCACAGTTTAACCGAGTTTCTTTGTCCTTATTTATACTTTTGTGCATTGCCTTTGCTTTCTTTTATTTTTCTGGAGTACTTTGACTAGAACTGGTATTACTCAGGGATACAGCAAAATGCTAACAAGAGCTTGTAATAATCATCTGCTGACATTTATAGACATGATAATTTCACTGCAAAAGTTTTACAATACACCACAATGATTGTTGTAGTTCACAAGAACGTTTAGTTATTAAGTTATTTCCGTATTATGTTACCATAGCACTAGCTCGCTATCTTACTGTAAAAGCAGCATTCACATTTTCTTTCCATGAACATTTTTAACTGATGCTGGAAGGTTTAAAGTCACTGTGGACTGTGACTTTCCCTGCAGTCTTTTTCAAAACCTGATGTACTTTTCATAATCCCTAAATAATGAAGATTTTAACTTATCCTTGTTGAATAAACTGCATTTTTATCAAAAGCAATGCTCGTTTCTGCTCTTTGCTCATTTATTGCAATGACACTACACTTTCACCTTGAAATATGAATGAGGAATATTTCCATTGAATCTACTAAAGTTTGTGCAGACGTCTAATGAATAAAATGATAACCCGACTTTAAATTCTCTCACAGAATTTTGCATAAATGTCAGATTTATGGATGGATGTGTCTGCCACAGAGGACTTCATTCACCTCCTGACCAGCGGGATCATGGGAAGAAGATTAGAACTAAACACAGGGCAAATTGTATCCACTGAGGACTCTGAAAAGGCCAAAGTCATGAATATCTAACTAATTACCAAACAAAGAGCTTGTATTTTGCAAAATGCTCATGTCAATGGAGATTCTGTTTTATATTGCCAGTAATCGGCTTTTTTATTTGAAGATGAAAATCAATCCATAGTGTCAGGGCCATTCATATCTGACCATAAAACACCTCAAAATTGGTTTTCCAGGCTGTTATTTCATATACCAAGCATTGGAGACCTATCTAAAGTTCCATACTAAAAGTGTCCATACAAATGTGTCAGTGGATGTGTAAAACTCAATTTCAGATTAAAAATAGTCCACGGAAGAAACTAAATACAACACATATTAGAGAGGATATAGTCCATGTAGGCCTGTCATAGTAACACTTTTAAGTACAACATATATTGCTGAAGAGAATACAGATGTACTACTAATACCGTATTGGTACATGAGCTGCAATAAATAAATCAGAACAAAATGCAAACTTCTGACTTGATGTAATGTAATGATGTAATGGAAAATTGTCTAAAAAAATCTTTCTCTCACCTAAAACCTAAGACCTAAAATAGGAAAAGTTTAGTCTGATTTCATGTCATACAGTGAGAAAAAGCATGTCATTTTTGTACAGTGCATGTAAACTTTGTATATGAGTTATGTATTCAACCCTCTACAGCTTAAATCTTATCATAGTGCAGAAACATTTCCCACTATTACAAAGAAACCATGATAAATATTACTCCCCAAAAACAACAGTTCCATCCATCAAACATTGAACGATAAGCTGATATAGTAAATATCATGACAGGCCTCAGTACTTCCACCATACCCAATACCCACGTGTGTACATTTGGGTACATAATTGTTTCTTTTCCTTTTTAGCTAATGAGTTGATGTCTATATAGTCTTGTTCTTAATTGCACTTGACCTCGAGGTATATTTCCTGTGCTAGACAAGCGGGTAACTCCCTACTGCTGCCGGTCGATCCGAGTGATGTATGCAATAGTTGCATGGGGCCAGCGAGTGCAGCTTGTGATATTTATCTGCCCAATTAAGGCCAGTGTAACGCTAGGACATGTGCACGACGCCGCACCCCCCGACCTCCTGTGACGGCGCTTCACGGCTCTCCTATTGTTGATGAAGAATGAAACGTCTGATAAAAGCTGCCTGTGGGGAGCCAACAGGGCAGGCTCCGATCCGCACACTAAAGCACAAGAAGTCATGTGGCTGTTGTGATTTACACCTCCCAGAACCAACTGTTTAGCACCGCTGAACTCATGGCGTGGGAGGACTGCTCTGCATTAAGGCTTTGCCCGCACTGTTGTTTAGAGACATTTGTGGGGGTTTAATGAACATAATGGTAAAATGTTAAACAGAAGTAAGAGGCTACGGGGGTAGAGGTAGTTAGTTAAAATATGCCTTCACAAAATGAAAGTCATAGATCAGCGTTTTTCCATGCAAAATTGTGTTTACTCCACAACTAAACCCGAATCTATCAAGGGCTATGTGTCCCTGACAAATCATTGGTCTGCAGAAAAACTACCAAAGACTGATTACTTGGGACTTTACTCGGGCTAGTACTTTGTGAGGTGCTGTGACTCATGACTCAGCTGAGGTTCAGGCGAAAGTACTCACACTAGAACTCGGACTTGAGTAGTTACACCCCTTAAGTCCTTACACTGCAGATAGGCCTGTCATGAAAACAAATACTGAAGTGTGATATATTGCTGACGTAAATATAGACGATAAACGATAATATTGAAAAGCGTGAAACAGAATTATCCCCAAAGAAACTATACTAAATGAACAATATAAAAAAAACAAAAACACATGAGCTGAAATAACTAAATAGCAGAATGCAACACTTAAGTAATTAGTTTGTGTCTATAATGAGTCATCAAAGTTATTTATTCAACACTTCACAGCTCAAAGTTAATAAATGATGGCTTTAAGTTCGAAGTTGGTTTAAAGCAATAAGAATTCACAGTAGAGCCCGATGAGTGAGCACAGCTGGTAAAACAATAAAAAATTATTAAATGAGATAAACGTGGTATTAGGTGATTAAGACTTGGCTTGGACCAGTGAGTTCTCAGATTTGTACAACCAACAGGCCCTTTACACGGAGAGCTCGGCTAGTTCTGGTTCTCTCAAAAAGTGTGGAGAAGATTTACATTTTGCTCGAATAAATCAATATTTAAATATCACACAGCAAACAGAAACTTACGGTTGGATGATCACAGACGGCGTGTCAAGACGTAAACTTGTGTGTTCATAAAAGTAGGTATTTGTGTCTCAAAGCTAATGACAAGTAGATTGCTTTCTGTGCAAAATCATTCAGATTGTAGCACTATTTTATCATCACTAATTAATTTTATTTCAGTTAACATCAGCATTAGCTTCAAGGCACAAACACCTACTTTTCTAAACGCAGAAGCTTCCTCCGGTGAAGTATTTACATCGTAGTAAAGGTCGTGACATGCTGTCTGTGATTATCAATCCGTAACTTGCTGTCTGCTGTTTGGTATTTAAATATTGATTTGTTTTAGCACAGTGATGGCTAATTTCCAATACACAGTGAGTGGAGTGGGACGTGCAGCTCTGCAGTTTTTCAGAGAACTGAAACTAGCAGGGCGGCTCCATGAAAAGGGCTTATACCAAAAATGCTGGTATCAAAAGTATAGAAATAAAAAAGAAATATCGAATTGATTCTGTTTTGCACTGTCCACCGGTGAGGTACTTACATCATTCATAAAACTGTGGCCACAAAGTTTTCAATCTCTATCACAGCCCTGCAGCAAACTGGAGTAATCCCACATAATGACCAGGGTAAGCGACCAGACTTTGGCCGTATGTGACGCCACGCAACATCCCTTACACACCGCCTGTAATGGTTTATCTATTCCCTCTGTGGGGAAGAAAGACGTCAGCGCTGAGAAGATGACCTTTGTCCTTCCTCATTTTAATTAAGCATGGCTATATCAGCTATTTCCATGATGAGGGCTTGCATTACCATCAGCGCACCAGCACACATTAACACACTGGTGCATATGCAAGTTAAAACCGCAAGCTGCAGTGTTATGGTGTAGATTCATAGAGCGCGCACACACATAGAGCGATGATTAGTTGCTAAGTAAATGTCAGGGGCCATAATGGCAAATCTGTTCCTTTGGACACACTCATATTCTCTGCACATTCCTGTAATACTAATGGCAGTCTGCATTGTCCTAATTCAAAGTAGCACCACAGAGACTGGGTAGCAAGCCTGGGCACAAAGATGAAGGGCTGCTGCATATTTTTCACATCAAAGTTGACCAACCATAAGAACTGTAAGACAAAGGGGCTTAATAGCACGACAAAGGTTAAAACTGCATGTTGTTGTTATTAAAAAAGATTATTGTAAACAGTATGTATAGTAATTTACATTCTCTATACAACATTATGATTTGTATGTGTCAGACTATAAAATATATGACATGTTTATGAAAAGGATGGTTCTCGAGGATCTTAAGCAGTAACACAAATCGTTCTGAAATAGCTGCTTCACTGAGCGCATGTTGCTAATTACAGACAAACTTTGGATCTGAAACAAAAAAAAAAATTGATTTCTTTCCTTTCTCATTACCATTACGCATGTTATACCGACAACACCAGTGACATCCAGACAAAAAAACTACTATGTTGGTCAGTTTCGCTCAATGGAGGGCACTCAGAATTACTACTATGAAATAAAAACCTGAACCGCAGCTTACAATTTACGGGAGCCTAATTTCATAATACTGTTTTCCAATTAGCAGAACGACTTTTGCGCTGGATTTTCTAAGCATCGTGCCATCTATTTTAGCAAATTGCCTCCCTAATGGTAGCAGTAAATGATACCTTTGGCTAAACCAGGGTGAATATTGACTACATGTCGCTTACTGTTTTAGTTCCAGTAAAAAAACACTACACATTATCGCCATTAACCATTTAACTTCTAATTGTAATGGGGTGAACGGTAGCCATTTTGTTCATGCGCAGCCTTTTATTTCTATTGGATAATGGGTAAAAGCACCACTACATATTTATAGTAGTGATATTGCTTAAGAGGACTCAACAAGGGACCAGTTGAGGGTGCTTACAGAACTGGATTAATGTTTATGTTTGTGAAGAAACCCAGCATTTAATAAGAAGGACAAGACTGATAGCTTATTCACCGGGGTGGAAAGCAACTAATTACGAATACTCGCAAGGATTGAGTACATTCTTTAGGTAATTGTACTTTTTAAGTAGATCTAGCATTTAATTGTAATGAGGTTACATTTAGCTAGATTTGATTAGCTTCACGGGCTAGATTTTAAATGTCCTAGATCATTCAAAATGTACTTGTGTTGAGCTTTTCTTGTGTGTTATAATATTACCTCCTCAGAAAAATACCTGGAGTTGTGTTTTGTTACATTCACACATCCCTTTAGTGTTAGTCTGTCTATATCTTCAAAGCTCAAAATGCTCTGTTCCACATTGTGATGTCATGAAGAGGTAGTTTTCAAGTTAATAGCTACATTTTAGCTTTAGCTCAGTAAAAATTGGCTTTTGCAGGGCTGAAATCTTCCAAATGAGTGAAGTGAAGGTGTATGGAGTTTAAAAACACACTGAAGCACTTCCTGTATTATTGCATGACATCACAAGGTGGAACGGAGTGTTTTCTGTTTGAGAGAATGAAACAAAACACAACTCCAGGTCTGTTTGTGATGAGGAAACGACATTATAACATAGATCAGAAAATAGCGTAATACAAGCCCTTTAAGGAATATGTGGATTGCATATTTACTCAGTTTAATTGATGAAGTTGTGTATAAAAGAGTGGTCTAAACATATAACTAAAACTAATACAAGTACTTCGACTCGTATTTTTCATATGTACTAAATTCTACCCACAATTTTGGTATTAGTACTAAATGTAATTGAGTCATTTTTAGCCATGTAACTGTATTTTTACTTGAGTACTACTCTTTCCACCACTGCATATTCAAACAGTGGTGATGTGTATTTTCCAGAGTACAGTGTGATACTTCTACATGGTATCAGTGCACTTACATCAAAGAGAGGAGAAGCGACCCGCAGGTTTAACCCCTCTCCACTGCTCGCTGGGAAACGCTTTCCCTGGGCTGACTCACTGCAGGAGTGGGCCAGCACTTTTACACTGATCCATATTAATGTCCAAAGCATTCTCTTCACTCACACGATTATGCTTGACACATCTATGAAGTGTGCAGAGACGTGAGTGTGATGAGGAGCTTTTTACAACCCCGATACCACAAATTACTTCTGTTTGTTGACTGAATTGGCCTGGATGACTGACAGTCTCGGTTTGGATCTTTGGCAAAGTTAAACGTGAACATCATCATTAAAATCACCAAATCTTTCAAAACTAAACTAAAATACCAGTCAAGGGAAGTAACACAGGGGAGAGAGACATTAACAGATGCGTGCGGAGGATGCTATTTAGTTTATCAGCCTGTTTTTATTAACAAAATCCAATATCCAGGCCGATACTCAAAAAATGTTTGTCAGTTACGGATACTAGAACCATATTTCCAAAGCATATTCCTTTTTCGTGAAACTTCTTCACCGACAATGGCAGTAATGTTGTGTTTTTTTCAGATTCTGAGATGGAACCAGGTCAATCGATACTTTGCAGTGACATCACTCTGGGGATTGTTCTACACATATCTCTATGGTGGAATGTTCAGCGCTTACTACCGAGACACAATGCACAAATTGGCACACACTGTCAAAAAAGTTTTAAGATAGTCTGAAAACCCAAGAGAAAACACCAGATAGATTTGAACAACACATTTGCAGGAGCCTGTGATCAATATGTGTTTGATTTTCAGCAGAAAGGTGAGTCACAAACTGAAAAACTGTTGGCTAATGCTAGCTAGCTTGTGACTTGTGTAATTTTATGCGCGGCAAACTTGTTTAAGAGAACAAAACAGCTCACCTGTTGTAGCTCCAGGTCTTTCTGGTTAGATTGTGTTAAAACAAAGCTTTGATTAAAGTCTAATCTAGTTTCTGACAGAGCAGTGCCTACAGTTAGCATCACAGTCTCGAGGAATGTTGATGACATCAGCTGCAAAGTATCAATAGCAGGTCACGATAAATCAGTATGTCTGTAGCTTGTTCAATTGATATAATAAAAACGTTAGGCTGAGTGACAAAGACGTGGCTACCCACTCACAGAACACTCTGATGCATGATGGGTAACATGTCATGCCCAAGGACACAACAACAGTATGACGGTGGTTAGCTTTATTAAACAAAAAAATATATTTTTAGAAGAAAGAAAGATATTTGGGTATGGCTAAAATCAGCAGCTGTCGTCACTCTAAAGCATATGTGTCAAATTGAAGGCCCGCGGGCTAAATGTGGCCCTTCACATCATTTTTGTGGCCCTCGACAGGTTAAATTAAAAGGTAAGATAGTCTTAAAATGTCATTTTATCAGGAGACACGCAGTTACACAGGCATATTTTTCACATCTTTGCAAATGCACATGTAATATTTGTAACCCGAAGAAGTAATGAATACAGAAATAGTTAAGTAACAATTTAAAAAAAGTAATTCAGCCATTTTGCTGATGTGGCCCTCGATGAAAATGTGTTTGACACCCCTGCTCTAAAGTCTTATTCCGGTACAAAAAAGTTCTTAATTGTACCTCTTCACTCGGTTATTTCATGTTAATTCCTTGAGCCGCTTTGACAGACTATAGGGAGAGAGCTTCTTCTTACCGTGACAAGATAGATTCACAGATGAGAGGTGCGGAGCATATATTTAATACTATATCATCTCCACCATCTTAATTAAGAAGGTAAGGGGGGGCTAGGGTGTGGCAGAGCGCGGGATGGGGGGGGGGGTGTCTTCGTGCGGTGGGTAGAAGGGCGGGTCGGGGACGATATCAATCTCTCATTCCCCACTATCCAACTGCAGATAATGGTCAGGAAGACTCTAAATAGGTCAGCATATGCACGGCGGAGATACACGTGGGGGGGCGGCTGGAGCGTAGCAACCGCAAGTAAAAGGACAAACGCATGGGTCGATGTGAGCCAGCTAATGGACATGGTTCATAAGGTTGCCAGTTATGTTAGTGATATTTAAGCATCAGGAAATCAATCAATGCAGCGCCACAAGGCAGAGGCTATTCAGTTTAATCCAGTTAAGTATAAAGGCTTTGAATGGGAGCTTTGTCTGGAGGAGGAGTTACGAAACCTGAAGGGAGAAGTGTCGGGTGTCCATCACTGCTGCTTTTGCGCTCTGACAAAAGGAAAAGACATATAGGTGCAGGTTGTTATTGTAAATTTCTTTCTTCACGGTTAAATAAAGTCCGGTCCATGCGGGTTTTCCTTTCTACCGGTAATGTAGAGCTCAAATAGATTCATTTTTGCGTTTTGTTTGTTTTCATGCATTGCTGTAGATTTGGTGTTGTTTATCTTGATGTGAAATAATAACACTCGGTTGACTGGTTAGGTATTTGAAATAGTGAGAAAAATCTGACTAATTTGCCACATGCTCTGAAGGGAATAAATGTCATGCTGGGATTAAATGACTGCTGTAGAGGCTGGAGCAGTCTCTGTTACGGCTGCCCCCTGCCTCCTAATGCACCAGCATGGGATTCCAGGTGTCGGGGAGTAGGGACATTAACGAGAGAACCATATTACAAGGCAGAGTGAAACAAATCAAAACAAGGCATATTGGAGTATTAATATGCAACAAGATGTGCAATTATTAACAAGGGCAGCATATGGTGTTCTTTTCCGAGGTATCTATAGAAAGATGTAACTGCTGTCAGATAAAAATTTAAAATATGGCGGTGATGATAGTATTCTGAAAATTGGGCTTTGAAAAATGCTGAAATGGGAATAAATTATGACTTTAAGAATTACCGTTGGTCCCTTAATTGAGCAATGACTTTGACAGTAATTTTCATCTTAATTCTAACATGTGGGTGGGATAAATCAGTTTTGAAGGAGCAACTTAGGTCAGTCCAGTTGCCAGTTTTCAGTTTTATTTTGTGACGCAACTATAGACCGTATAAAGTGAGTGTGACGTCACCCATAGTGTTCGGCTCCACTCAAAAGAAGCTCATCGAGGCTAGCAGTTATAGCGGCGGATTTGGAGCTGATTTCCATATTTGGAATTTGGACTGCGAGTATCATAGCAACCAAAGAGCCAATCTGGAGCGAGGCTGTTGAAGGTACCGCCCCTTCCTTCCCGCATTGTCTGTTTAGCAGCGAGTTGCCGCTTAGCAACGCTGTCAATCAAACCTGTTGCTAATGCTAATAAGTGACCTCAGGGAAGGAAGGTGCCTGATTTCTCTATTAGTAATGTTGATGGTATCTTGATTTACGGACACAACAGCGAAATAAAAATACCATATCATGCAGAGAGAGGACATTTTAAGACCGAAATGACAAGCCTGACAGCAGCAGTTACGGAGGGAGGAGGGACAGTTTTTCAATGTAAAGTGAATTGGCGCCAGGGTCGATAGAGCTGGAAGGACGCCCATGCTCACTTCCTATTTGGAATGCAGCGGCTAGCAGGTTAGCTATGTCCATTTATAGATAGTCTATGGATGCAACCTGCCGGGACAACTGAGAGATTACACAGAAATACGGGATAAACCTTTAACTATCTTGCTCTATGCATTGTTGGCCATAGAACATACTGTAATGTTGAATATTTTGTGTTTAGTTCGGAGTAGACATCTTTTGTTGTTTTTGTTACTGTTTATGTGCTGTTGTTTATTTAACTGCTTTTGTGTGCGCTCGGTTGCTATGCCGACACACTGGTGTGAAGGTTCCATTCGTCAGTTACTGGTCTGTTTTGGAGACTGGCTCTAGTGAGCTGAGACTGCTGTTGTTTTGCTCGTTTTGGCGTGAGTTACGGCCTACAGTAGCTGTTGTATTCAGGAAATAAACAACCAGAAGAAACTTGGCATGTTTCCTTACACCAGGACACTACAAGATAATATTGTAAGCCATATGGTCATTTTTGGTCATACAGGGATTCCTTGATGTAAACCTTTATTTTATATCAAGATTGTTTCCAATTCCAGAGTGCAAAACCTTAAGTACTTTGACTCAAACAAGAAATGAGTTACGACCACAGCAAATGTATTTTCAAGTGTATCTTAATCTTCTTTCTGCTCCCATTTCTCGTATAACTCTCCACCACCCAGTAATGCAAACGTGCCAAAAAATCCAATGGCATGAAATCCTTTTACTTCAACTGTAACATTGGTGTAGCAGCATTAATAAATGTTGTATGCTTGGACTGAGAGAGAAGGATTAGAGTGTGTATGTTTCGGTGTTTCTTTTCCCTCTCCTCTGCTGCAGATGAAAAAGCACTGCTCCCCAAAGCCCCTGGAACATGACATCCCAGCTCTGCCGCTACATCTCATCTGTAAAGAAATCCCTCTGTTCTCCTTGAGTGGGCCTAAACGTGTACACAAGAATCTGCGCCATGACAGCCATAATGATTTACCACATACACCATTTTGACAAAACGAATAAACATAGCCACAATATGGTTTAAGTTATGGATGTATTTGCTGTAACATTGACATTGTAAATAAAAATGGGAGCAACTAGGGAGATTTTTTCTAAACTAGCTTGAGTTTTCTGTCAGGGGCATGGACGGTTGCATTTATCAGGCCCGGTGACTCATCAGTATTTGGGCACGCGCTCCTTCGCTGCGGCTCACAGCTCCGGCTCAGCGGCTGCACACCCATTTGTTGATGACTCAGTGGCAGATTCAGATGACATAATCATCAAGCGTTAGAGAAAACTCAACCACTGAAAGTCAAATGCATATGTGCACCAACACAGAGGTAAAGAGATTAGAGACGCTGTGTCATATGTCGATTTTCTTTGGCATGGTAAAGAATTGTTGGCAGTTGTTGTCAAATTATACAACACAACTTTGTACATTGAGGAGCTACAGGGTGTTTGCCTGGCAAATCCAGGAAGATATCGCTGTATTTTTTATACAAAATGATATCAGTCTAGTCCCAATGCCCTCTGTTGCCTCTCATGCCCAGTCAAATGTGATTGTGCAAACAGATTTGTTTTTTTTGTTTTTTTCAGTGTCAAAACGAATGTGAAATGAATTAGCCGCCTATGATTTAACGGAGTTTAGTGTTTCGGCCATTGATTCTGTAGAAATCTGCAGTGTTTTTCAGCCCCATGTGATATTTTTTGCTGTATTTTTTCTGATACAGACGGACCATGTGTGTCCCTGTTTGGCTTATCCACCTGTCAATCACGCCCATTGGAAAAAAGGGAAATTCACCAGTGACCACACACACATCTTTGTGAATTATTGAAGAAATGTCTATTTTGGGTCCCAAACAAACAGAGAGTGAGAAAAAGAAATATAACTCTTTAAGCATTGTTTTATGGAGGTCAAATATACTTTTATAATACAGCTATGGTAGCAGGAAATATTTCATAAAAGGATACATTGGCAACATATTGTGCAGCCAAATGTTAGTGAAAACCTGACACATATTATCCATGAGTTGCCAAACTTGTCCAATCTGGGTCATGTGTATGAGGAATTCCAGGTAATCAAAAGTGAAGCAGCTGTTCTCTGGCACATTAGCTGGAGTTTGACTGGGGCCATATGTCCAGCAGCGCGGTGCCCATGACCTGAAAAAACCTAGGCAGGATTGCTAGAACAGAATGTTCTACACAAACACCACTTCAACACAAACACGATTGTCAGGAAGTGTCCATTACTACCTGCTGAGTGGAGAGATGGCTCCATTTAGTGTAAACTTAAACAGTTCCATCAGACGCTGAAGCTCGCTGATGACCTTGCACTTCTGTCTGACTTAAAGAAATGTTAGAATGTCAAGCCAGACTAGAGAGGATTAAATGATAATGCCAAACTACTATAATGCTAAAGCTAGTTTACACGCATACAGTACATCACAGCCTGGTTTATTTCATTCAAAAATAATCTCAGTAAGGTCATCAAAATCAGCACCAAAATCTTGGGACAGTAGCAGGAGTCACTCACCACCACCTACAATAACAGAGTCCTGAGAAAAGGCACACAGATCTCCACAGACAGCTCACATACTCTATACTTACACTGCAGCATTTTACCATCAGGGACAGGTACAGATGCCTCCCACTCAGAACTAAGAGGACCACATCCAGCTTCCTGCCCACCTCAATCCTCCTGCTAAAAGGGTGATTAGACTATAGTCTGCTTTGTGCGGAGGCAGTGCTTGATCTTTGGATTTTCATTGTTCTATTTATTATTAGCCCACTGATATGTGTAGATGAATATGCCCATTTTATTTTAGGGGTGGAAGTGTTGTGTCCCTAGTTGTACAAGAGCTCTGTCTGCATTTGAAATTCCTAACCATAGGCTGTATGAAGAAGTGGACTAAGTGAGTGTAACGTCACCCATAGCGTCCAGTTAAATGAAGCTCATCAAGGCTAACGGTTATAGGGGGGAAATAAGAGCAGAGTTCCATACAGTGGTCCCTCATTTATCGTGGGGGTACGTTCTAAAAATAACCTGCAATAGGTGAAGTCCACGAAGGAGTCAGCTTTATGTTTTTACAATTATTATATATGTTTTAAGACCTCTCACCACACACTTTATACACTTTTCTCAGACAGGCATTAACATTTCTCTCTGCCTTTGTCGGTGCAGAACATTTCATCGATATAGTGGTTTTGTCAGGGAGAAAACTTGCAAACACACAGCACTTCAGAGTCACACTGCTACCGATCCAACATTTATGTAAATTTGTCAAGCTAAATACAACAAACAGCATAATATGTCTTCTGCCAAACCAGATCATTTAATTTGAACTTTTACTACTGAAATATATGGTTTCTACTTCTCATTTAGTCTAATAATGACACAGCCCTTTCGTGTACCTGGGCTTGGACTTGACACAAAGAGTACAATGTATTTAAGCAAAATGAGTCAGCCTGCGAAATCGATTTTGAAACAGCAATAATCATTCCCACTTCACCTCAGAGACACTCACTGACATCAGTTGTGTAAACCTTTGTCTCACTCAACAACGCTACTTTTCCTAAAGACTGTGAATGAGCAATCAACCTCCACGCGTCTGCCCGCATAATAGAGCCTACATCACCGCCGCAATGAATCAAAAAGCACTTAGGCTATGTTCACACCGACCACATCAGCACCCAACACCCACTCACCGTTATAAGTACAGCAGGATGAGATAGATGCTGTCAGATTATAGCTGGCAGCAACCAGAATCGCAAATAACAAAATGAACTCAGGCCGCAGTGGCTCCATAGAAACGCGTGTGCTTTTAGCCAGGTCTCTATTGATGTCGTCTGAACAGGTCCAAGCACCAGTGAATGGGCGCTGATCAATGAGAATTGTTTTTTACTTTCCTCTAGCTAAATTAAAAGTGTATTTTGGATAAAAGGCTATTTTAACCTTCCACCATAATATACTAAAGAATTACCTAGGCAAGGGAAATAGTATTATTATTATTTGATTGGTCATTCATTCAATAGATAGAACCTTAACTAGAAACGATTTAGGAAAAATATCTAATTGCGAATTTTCTGAAAAGCATTGCACTTGTGATTATAGTTGATGTTTTAATAGGATTCTGTTCAAAGCATAGACTGTATAAAGTGGACTAATGGAGTGAGACATCACCCATAGCGTTCAGCTCCAGTCAAATGAAGCTCATCGAGGTTAGCAGTTGCAGATTTCCATATTTCGAATTAAAACTGCGAGTATCATAACAACCAAAGAGCCAATTCAGAGGAAGGCTGTTGAAGGTAACGCCTCTTCACCTGGTATTAATGTTCATATCTTAATTTACAGACACAATGGCAAAATAAAAATACGAGGATCATGTAGAGCAGGTTAATATGAACATTTTTAGACCACAATGGCGAGGCTCATTGCAGTAGTTACAGACAGAGGTGTGACAATTTTTCAATGCAATGTGAACTGGAGCCAGAGTCGATGGAGCTGGAGGCGCGCCCATCCTCACTTCCTATTTGGAACGTGGCACCTAGCACTTTAGCCATGTCCATTTATATATACAGTCTATGGTTCAAAGTTGAAATTTTATATGTAAGCAGTAAGAATAGATAAAAACACTAAAATATGAGCTGACAAACTAATAGAAGAATCACATAATACAAGAGTAAATTTGTACAAATCTTAACTACTGACTTAGTAGTTTTTCTGCAGAATAAGACAGGATATTGTTTGTGGAGGAAATGATGGTTAGTTAAAAATTGCAGCCTTTGAAAATTGCTGATTGCGTTCATTCAAATTGCATTTTCAATTTGTGGTTCTCTACCAATGACTGAACCTTTATTTTTATCAATTAATTGTCCGATAGTTAGTCCCATTAAAGTTGACTTCTTTATCAAGGATTTATGCTGATGGAACTAATCTAAGAATGAACTACTGTGGACCGCCACATTTATATTGTTCCTCTTAATACATTCAAATATAATACATTCTACTGTCATTATTACTGCACGCTTAAATGCTAACTACATAACCAAAATGCAAAGTAAAAATCACACTGACTGATCCAAAACAGTGTAAAGACCTGTTACTTTGTGTTTAGTTCAGAGTAGACACCTTTTCTTGTTCTTGTAACTGTTTGTGTTATTAATGGAACTGCTTTCGTATGTGACACTTGGTTGCTATGCCGACAAGTTGATGTGGAAGTGTTGGTTTTTTTTGTGGGTTATTGTTCTGTTTTTTGGGAGACTGGTTCTAGTGAGTTGAGACCACTGTTGTTTTGGTGTGGATTATGGTGTACAGTAGCCGTTGTGTTCAAAAAATAACCAACCAGAAGAAATTTGGTGTGTTTCCTTACACCGAACAATAATATAGATGATACTAGACATAAAATGATATCGGTTGAACAATACATTGGGTCGGATTCGGACTTTTTAGTGTATCAGCAGTTGGCCTTCAATCTCCACCATAAACCGATGTTTGGTTTTGGTGAATCTGCTGCCTAAGAAATACACAAAAACCTTTATATTATCACTTTAATACAAATAGATAACGGCACAAAATGTGATCACACAGCTCTCTTATAGGTTTGTGGGAAAAAAGGGCTTGGGTGCGTTTTTAGTACATTTGAAATACATAATTTGGGGAAAATACAGTGGTCCCTTGTTTATCGCCGGGGTTACGTTCTAAAAATAATAGGTGAAATACGCGATGTACTCAGCTTTATTTTTTACAATTTTTTCTATATATTTTGCAGCTGTAAAGCCCCTCACCACACACTTTATACACTTTTCTCACACAGGCATTAACATTTTCTCACATTCTCTCTTGTTTAAACACTCTCAAAGTTGACACCTTCATATATTATATCGCTCTTCCTTGCTGATCGCTTTAAATTTGTTGTTCACGTGCCTCCAGCGGTATCTGCAGAGGTGCCTCTCTGTGCAGGGAAACACTTTTAAGTCCAAAGAGTTTCTGAAATTTGTTGGCGCAGAATGTTTCATCAACATTGTGGGTTTTGTCGAGGAGAAAACTTGCAAACATACAGCACTTCAGAGTCACATTGTTAGTGATCAAACACTTATGTAAATTTGTCTGAACACATTCTGTACTGTACAGGAGACACGGCACGGAGGAGATTGACAATGGTCTACTGTCCCTTAGCCAATCAGGACGCAGAACACAATGCACGTTCATACGCTGTAAAAAAAACATGCAGAATTTAACAAAAAAAAATCTGCGAAAGGTGAACCGCGATATAGCGAGGGACAACTGTAATCAAAATTGGCCCAAAATATCGGCTCAAATATACTGGCAGAGCTTATCAGCCATTGGTTGTTCTGTATTCTAAACCATTGGTATGGAATTGGCCATAAAAAAAACCTTATTGGTCGATCTCTAGACTTGAGTTTGACTTCGGCAATGGAGTAAATCTTAAAAATATGACTCAAAGGGATATGAATAATGCTTTACTATAAAAATATATCTGTGCTAACTGAAGCTATCCTTGGGACTGAATTGAACATTTATTCCTGGCTGAAATGTTTGCCATTCATTTCAGATACTTCATATTCTGTGGTCAAGATGGAGTGTGATTAAGTGTATGAAATGATTCTGATTCTGGCAGGACAAATGTGAGTGGAGCAGCACTTTTGCCAACACCACATGGCTTTATAGTTTTTACCAAACAAACAAATTGAAATACTCTCACATATTTTCATTCACTCCATATGTGATAACATGAATTCCATCTGGTTTTGTGGTTCAAAGCTAATTTTACGTGATCAAATTTCTCCAGATTTAATGAGCATGAGACAAGTTGCTGTCTTGACTTTCTGCATGAGTATTTTGTAGAAAAATAATAACTTTATCTCTTGATGACTAAAGCCTGGTGAGTCATGAAATACAAACAGGTTTATTCTTTGTCACAACAGACATGGACAGGACAGGCTCAGTCCTGCCCTGGCCACAGACCAGCAGCCTATAGCGTCGCAAGCAAGTCTCTCCCTTTGAGCATCTTTTCCCCAGGCATTCAGAGCTCGGAATATTTATACTAGAATGACAAACATCATACATTACAAAAGCAGGGTCCCATCTGTTCACAGTCATATGTTAAGACAGGTAAAACAACAAAGGGTTTCCTGGAGGATGGGACAAAGCCTTCACACATGTTAATGTCTGGTCTGGGTCTCTGAAAGACTGACACACATCAAATGCATTCACACAAAGATATATGATAATAATGTTTTTGTCACAACATGACACAGGTATATTTCCATCACATTTTCTACCTTTTGATTATTCATGAATCAAACTTCATAAGCAATCATCGTCACAAACAGAACATGCAGAGAAACATTAACTATTGTGGTAGCTGTTCGTGTAGATGAAATCAGTTCCATTAGTTTGTTGACTGAGATCGAGGAAAATTCAACTGTTGCTTTATAAGGACCATTGTTGTGTTTAGTTCAGTTTGTCCATACTCAATATGATTTGTAGTCACAAGATGAATGCTGTTTTAACATAATGGTGGCACTGTTCAGTTCAACTTTTCCTATCACCTGTCCTCTGTCCCTTTGTCCTCCCTCTGACCACACATGGCTGTAGTCTCCACACACAGCATGTGGCCACAGCTCGTCTGTGGAGTTGTCCTTCTGCCCATGTGTCGATCTTCAGGGCTGTGGTTGGAGATACGAGGAACAGAAAGAAATCTTTTGAGTGACATGAAGTGAATGGCTGAACTTTCCAGAAGTTTTCTGCGACAATTGTGAAACAGAAGGATGGTTTTAATGATGCAGGTCTGGTTCTGCTGAGTAGAAGACCGTGTGTCCTCCTGCTCAGGAAAAGACCTCCTCAGGAGGTGCCTTCAATTTAGGTCCAGGTGGAAAGTTATCTTCTGGCTTCAGACCATTCAGCTGCGGTGGTTGGTTCACTGTGGTTGCCTTTGTCTTGAAGGCCATTGTCAGGTTACTGGTCTACAGGTCTTCTAGTTAACAGAAAACAGTCTCTAAATGACCACCTCACCTGTTTTCTCACAATTCACTTTTGCAAAACTAATCTTGTATGTATGTATGTATGTATGTATGTATGTATGTATGTATGTATGTATGTATGTATGTATGTATGTATGTATGTATGTATGTATGTATGTATGTATGTATGTATGTATGTATACGCACATACGCACATACATTATACATATATTATCTTTGACGGCTTAGCTGTCTTCTGCTGTAGGAAAACACCTTGGTTAAATTGCTATTGCAAATCACAATTTGTGAATCACAAAACTTTTACTGGTTAGTTGTAAGTGCAGTTAGTCTGTGATTAGAAAGAAATGATTAGAAATTATGCAGCATTCGCATCTCCTGTAACCAAAAATGTTATTAAAGAAATGACGGGTGCATAGTCGTTAGAGGTGGTCAAGTCAGTTTGGTTTGATAAAGCCTTCACTTTGTTTTTAAGAGAGCTCATTAAAATTTTGGGAAGAATTTGGTTTCTTGTTTCAATTGCAATTGAGAAACGTTTTTGGTACCAACTGGACCTTTCATAGGACATGTACGTCATTAAACTCACTGCAGTACAAATATAAAAAAAACAAAGAAATCTTAAAAAAGAGTGGATCGGTTAACTGCATCCAGTCATTTTCTTGTTGATTGTTTACAAAAGGCTCAAATGTGAAACATATATTTTCTGATAACCCACAATTTACACCACACAGTCTGACTGATCAGGTCCAAGGACACACAAATGACTTCTGGTGTCACACTCTGTACTTCAGCACAATTTTCTGCATGTGAATCAGTTTTCATTTCTGCTTTGTTTTTTTTTTTTTGCTTTGTTTTTCCATGTTTTTTCGATTGGCTCTCCTTCCATATTTGAATAGTCCTGTTGTGATGGGGGAGGTGGTCCATTGTTGTCCCGTGTTGAACAGTTATTTGGTGAAGTATCAGGGTGGGAGTCAAACTTCATATCAAAAATACTGTATAGCACAGTTCAGACCATTTGTGTGATAAAAAGCCAAGGACATATCATTTTAAAGGTGCACTGAGTAACTTTTCAGGTGGATATGAGACGGTGTAGTGAGAAATATTGCGATAAACGATAATATTGAAACTACTTTATGCCACTGACAGTAAACCCATTTTCAAATAAACATAATCATAAAAATGCCTGAACACCAACAGACAAATAGCAGAATGAACCAATAGTAAGTCATAAAAGTTATTTATTCAACTCTCTACAGCTCAAATATTACCTCATTACATTAAAAAAAAAAAAAAAAAAAAAAAAAAAAAAAAAAAAAATGCAAATATCTCCACACCTTCGCAAAGACATTTTACACAAGATAAATACTGAGCTTCAAAATATATCTATAAATATATGCAGAATATATTTAATGCTACACATTAGATCATTTCAGGAAAAGCAACAACATCTCTATGGAGACAAGCTGCTTTCTGTCTTTTTAGTATTTTTGAATTTTATAGAACTTGCCTGGATGAGTTTGCACAGACCTGTCTAGTTTTACCCTCACCTTCCGTATTATCATATGCCTACATACTTCATCATCATTGTTTGACCAGAATAATCCAGCAATTGGCTTGGCTTGACAGCAGATTGAGATTAATTTGGCCCAGGCACTGGTAATTCTGCTGATTCCTGTAGAAGCGGATGGCAAGAGAAAGATATCGCACCACGGGGTGAAATAAAATTAGAAAGAAAGGAGGGAATATAACAAATTGTGCTTACCTATGACAGGCCTAACTAATAACCTCACAAGCTCATAAATATTCAAGGAGACAGGTGGACTACAAAGTGAGCGTTGTCTTGGTGCACAAATACAGCATGACATTTGCGAGATGGATTTTACTACAGCTGTTTTCTGCGTTAGCAAAATCAGCACCCAAACTCAGACATGACCTTATTATTACAAGTACCAATTGGATGTCAATTAGTTTTCTTTGCTGAAAAAGTCTCAGTGCAGCAGAAAGAGCACCTTTTGATTAGTCTGAGATTTAGCTTTTTAATGCTGTTACCATGAAGCATTCAGTTAACTCTACATCCATTCAAACACATCAGTTATGCATTCAAATCACCAGTAGGTCCAAAGCATAAAAACAATAAAAAAAAACTAAACTTTTCAAAACACAGTGGGACACACTTGAGATGAAAAACTCCAGGAGATGTGGCATATGGTTGAATAAAAGATGCTTCAAATGTTGTAAACTTGCAAAATAGTTTTGAAACAACAAAACTTTGCTATGCAGTACTTGTGTAATTGTGGTGCAAGTATACGACAATGACAATACTGATAAAGCTCCTATATTATACAAAACTGACTCTTGTGAGCTTTAAGCCATGTTATAATGGTACCTCATCCAAAACATACCCGGGGTTGTGTTTTGTTTCATTCACACATGTTTGAGTAATCCCTTATTGTTAGTCTCTGTTCCACCTTGTGATGTCATTAAGTGGTAGTTTTCAACTTAACAGCTACCGTTTACCTTTTGTTTAGTAAAGATTGAAAATTTCAGAGCTGCAATTGTCCAGATGATTCTAGTGAAGGTGTATGGAGTTTAAAAACACAGTGGAGCACTTCCTGTATTACCAAATGACATCACAAATTGGAACAGAGTGTTTTCTGTTTGAACAAAGACCTCACCAGGATGCGTGCATGTCTCATTAAATTGCTTTTCTTTTGCTTTTCACGTGGAAGGTACACTATCATAGAGATGTATCCACATCTCTCTGTATCCAAAGAAATGTGATTGCTTTGCATGGAATGTTCCACAAAATGGCATTACACTGACAAATCTCCATGGACAGGTCAGATCTGTAAAGATCCATGTTCGCTCACGGTAAGAATAATTGTCTTTCAATGTATTCTGTAGCAATAAAACACCTGTAGTGAAATTAATGCTAGTGTTTAATGCTATATGGTGGAAAATTCCAGGCAATAACACCTCCATGGAGAAGTAAGTAGTAAATAGCAAAACCTCTGCCAGAAAGCTACGTGGTGCAACTTTATGTAAAACGTTTTTGTAGGACCCTCATCTGAGAACATGAGTATTTTGTAGGGCTTCAGTCAACTAAAGGAATTCTTGACTGAAGACATGTACAATGGATTGATTAGTCAACAAAAAACGGGTGTGGCAAAACCTCCAAAAACTATACTATACTATACTATATACTATACTATACTATAAAAAAAGTATGAGAAAGCAATGCATTAAACTTGTGAATGAGTTAAATCAGTTTAATCACAAATACTCCCTCACTCACTAACTTCTCCTTTCTGCTGTTGTCCCATATAAATCCTTATAATCAAAATAAAATTATCAGTCAGCTAACACAAATTTTAAAGGCCAACAGCTGTAGTATTTTAGGCCTTTTCTATAGTAAACCTTTAAAACTTAGATCTCATCAGAAAAACATACATAGACACTAGAGATTGGCTGATACGGGTTTTTTTCTTGGCCGATGACGATACCAACTGTTTAGAATCCAGAGCAACCATTGTCAATACTTTTGGACTGATATGTTGAGACAATTCTGATTATTTTCCCCAAATGATGTCATTTAAATTTACACTTCAAACTTCCTCTAAGCCCTTTATGACCACAAAGCTTTAAGTCAGTTGTAATCACGTTTTGTGCAGCGATCTCTTCATATTAAAGAGTTCAAATAAAGGTCTGTGTGTATTTTTTTTTATGCAGAAGATTGACCAAAACAAAACATCGGTCTATGGTGGAGATTTAAGGCCGATAGCTACTAAAAATGTCCATATATCTGCCTGATATATCGGCTAACCAATATCAATCTATCTCTCGTAGACACACTTAGCCCTTACCTTTTACGATGAGGTTGAGGAGCTTTGGCCGTGGGTTGCGCTCACTCTGAACGGAGCATGTGTACTGTCCGTCGTCGGTTACATCCACCTTCTGTATCTGCAGGCTGTACTCGTGTTTGTCGCCCGGACTCGACACGATGGACACTCGAGGATCCACCGACCACTTATCGTTTCCTGCGAATATGATGCTGGAGCGGTTCAGCCAGGCTCCTTTAGAGATGCCATCTAACAGGTAACACCTAAAATAGAGAGGAGAATTTACAGTTAGAGCTGGGCGATACGGTGGTAAAAGGGAATCGTGATCTCATCTCTGTGACGATCTGTGATTTTAAAGACGCCGTCATATCGTGATTTACTCAGATGAACTCAAATGAAGGGACTTTCCTCACCTTCTCCTCCTATTGGCCAGCGTCTGTATGGTTCTAAGTGAGTGACCAATCAGAGAAATGTGAGCTCTCGGGAGGAGCAGCTGACTTAAGTTAAAGGCAATACCAAGTTTACATGAATCGTGATTAAATAAAAATAGTGATCTGGCTCCAAGAAAATCATGATATACGTTTTTTGGCATCTCATCCATCCCTAATGGAAGACTTCAGAAGCACTGGTCTTATTTGGTGTGGCAGCTGGTAGCACAGTGGTTTGGCACAATAAACCATGAAGACATAAAATGGTGGTACTGGATTAAACTCACCACTCCCAAATTCTCATCAAGATCCACACAAACTGCACTAAAATAACCAAAAAAGGATGGAAATATTTGGATTGCTCACCAGTCTGCTAATTATTTCTACTACGTTGGACAACAATATATAAAATATTTACACGTAAGATCACAAGTTTTTTTTTTTTTTTTTTTTTTTTTTTTTCCCTGCCTGCAATGTGTCTGTGATTTTAATATTTCAATATGAGAAAAAAAGCTGCTTTTGTCGCTGCGTGGGCGTCCTTCTTCTTTGATACTTCTTCTGGAAACATATGCAACTCGAAAATTACCAACACTGGCTCTAACAGTCCGAATGGCTGCTTTATGCTTCATTCTCCAGTTGTAATTGTGCTAAGGAAATCACATCATAAACTGTGACAAACGCTGTAATAATGAGTGGGAAAAGAAGCAATCAAGTTTGGCTCTTTAGCTGTTGTCAACATGCCGTGCAAACTGCCAGCATCAGTACTGAAGCCACTGAGGAAATCAGTCTGGCACTAGCCACAAAGCTCCTTCCGCTGTTTGCCAAGAAAGTGCCTGTCAGACCGAGCTCGCCAAGGACAATGGTCGTGAAGCACACAATGGAAATGAATGAGGAAAAACAGGGAGGGGAATGTATACGACCTACCTTTAACTCAGCCAACTGCCCACCTGAGCTGAGGACTGGGGCCCGAGGCTGTGTTTACTGCAGATGCTTAGAGCAGTTCAAAGGTCTTTTAAAGTTTGTAGTAAGGCTGCACGCTTTTATGTATTGCGATTAGATTTGCAGTATTAGAATAAAAGCTTGAATTCTGTTCAGAGTGTACATTGTAAACAACTCTAGAGGGATTAACATTTGAAAGAAGAATCGAAAATGAACTGCTCATCTAACATGTGAATCCCAAGCATTTCAGAACATTTTTATAGAGGTCTGGAAACTAAAAGGTTAGCATTTCTTTTAACACAGGATATTTTACTGTTTACAGCCGACATTCTATTATGTAAGTAATTGCAGTCATTCCGTTTGACAATTTTGACAATTGTGCCAACTCAAAATGAGATTTCGATTCATTGTTGGAGCCCTAATTTGAAGAGCCAGAGGTGATTGTGTTGGTATAGTTAACTGTTAAAACACAACAACAGCTATTTATTTGATGACTACCCACACGCTTGGTTGATTTTAAGTACAAACTGAATGGAATATTACAGATCACAGTTTCACTTGGGATTGGACAAGAAACAATAACACTGTTTATCGTGATAAAAAGAGTAGACAATAATCGTTATTGGGACATTTTATATAATCGTCACAATCACCAAAAAAGGTAATCATGATTACATGTGCACAAACAAGCTACTTAATTTCCAAAGCCACGTGGAGCTGCAGTATAAGGATAAAAGAGCTGGGGTGCCGACCCCTGTTCTAGATGGTAAATGGTCCCATTTTTATATAGCACCTTTTCATCCTTCAAGGGCTCAAAGTGCTTTACATCAAAGAACCACACAACCATTCATATAACAGTGGACACAGACAGGGGGGGTAAGGCGAGTTAAGTGTCTTGCCCAAGGACACAATGACAAGATTCATCACTCTACTGTCACCCAATTAGATCGTTGTTGTTTTCACTTATAACAAACTACAGTTATATAAAAGTTGTTTAAATATGGAACCTATTCATAATATTAAAATGAGGATGGTTCATGTGCATAATATTAGCTGTCAGAAACTTTAATAATTATCATGATTTAATCATTAATTGCAATTATTTTGGCCATGATAAACGTGACACCAAATTTCAATATCGTCCCATGCCTACGTTTCACACAACACAAGTATTTTGTCATTAGTACATATTTACTTAATGGAGTTTGTCTAATTCCAACTGTGAAACACTATTGTTAGACCTCATTAAAAGATCAAGAGTGAACACTGCTGGTTAAATTATCTACCAGCTCCTGCAGAGTGGGAACATCCCTCAAGAGCTGCAGTTTTGAAGATACTTTAACCAGTTGTCTTGCTTCTCATTCAACACTGACCACGCATGTTCATTTGCTGCATAAGATCCCACCCACTAGTCACTAAGTTTCATATCACTTTTATACATGCTGGGCTTTATACAAATAAAGACCCTTTTTCCAATCCATGTATTTCTCGTGCCAGTACAGATATATTATATAAGCAGCTCTTGAGGTCAAAATCAATCCACTGTGTGCTGTCTGTGTCTAACTGTAAAGCATTTTATAATCCGATAATCAGGAAGGGGATCCTCACCTTCCCTCACCTGGCTGGATGACCCAATACCTGCAAAAAAACCAATATCTACAAATGGCTGCGCATTAGTCCCGGACACATCTGCAGCCTGTCTGTCCATGGGAGTGGATTTCTCCTTCACTGTGGTTCTCCTCAAGGTTTATCTTTTTCCCACTGTTTTTTTTTTAGTTTTTCCTTGCTGAGAAGGAGGGTCTAAGGACAGGGGGCGCTCTGGGACAGTTCTCCATTTGCTTGTTTTCTGTTGATTAATTTGCTTGTCTGTTATTGACCAATGTCTGTTTCAGTACTGATTTTATAGCGTTCTGTTGGTTAAATCAATGATCTTGTTCAGCCCTAAGAGGCGATTGCTGTTGTGATTTTGGGCTTTAGAAAAATTAATTGAATTGAATTGAAGAATGTGTTAGCATGGTGGTTGTCAGCTTTACCGTCACTGCAAAACTCTGATCTCTCAAAGTTGTAAAAAGGTCTCAAAACTCATCACGAAGAATCATTAGGATGCTAGGAATGCATGAGGTAAGTGACAAATAACTTCAAACCACTGCAAGCTGTTCTAGTTCTGTTTTTTTAAAGACAGTAAAAATCAGGAACAGCACCCTTAAGTGTTAATGAAAAGTTAGAAGGTGGGGATTCTCCAAGGTGATCCCCATTATGAAAGTAGGGTAGGTTGTACACAGAACACTTTACTCATGACAAAAACAGTCTATAAAAAGGTACTCTTTCAAGGCACACCTGCGGTATGACTTGTTTTCTTGTTTACCATTTGTATTCTTGGTAAGTTCAAGGGACTCCTAATTTTGGTAGTGCTGACCACAGCTTTTGCTCACCACAGAAAACATAAGTTTAAACTTTTACAGTGGGTACATCTGGAATAAAGTTAGCAAATGGAAAATAGAACAGCGTCTCTATAGTGGCGAGATGATGTGCTTTTTAACGTGGATGTTTATATCTTAACTTTACTTTATCAACCAGAAAGTGTGATTTCATAAAATTGGTCTCATACACAATGATTAGTGATAGATTAGACTGAATGAAAGTGAGTTTGGGTATCAATTAGGACTGGGTGATTTGAAACGCAACTGGCAGAAACACATGTGATGTCAGTGCGCAAGTTTCGCTTAAAATGGTGAGAAAATAGTTGTTTATTTTCCGTAACTTGGATTATAATGATAAGAAACACAAGAGAAGAGAACAAGAGGAGAAAAGGTGAGGAGCCGTGGCTGGATCAGACAGAGGGAGAGGGAGTGAGAGAGGGAAGGAGAAACTGGACTTTTATGGTCACCTTTTTATAGTGGAGTGCTTTTCCACCTTCAAGGCATTCAAAGTGCATTACATCAAGGAACCACTCACCCATTCACACAAATATTCATACACAGACCATGGACACAACGACAGTATTCATTTTTGGGAGCTGGAGTCACACTGCCAACCTCTGAGTCAATAGATCTGACCGCTCCAATGATGTTTATGTAGAGAGCTGGATTCAAACCACAAGCCTTTGGATCAGTGGATAAACACTGAGCTACTGTCGCCCAAATTGAGCATATTGAAAACTTTGGAAATGCAATGACAAGTATGAATCTGTGGCTCTAACTCGGTGCTTTCACCTAAACAAGTGAACGGTAAATCCCCCCGTCTGTAGGCTGATACTGCCACAGGACTGGTTGTTGACCTGTCGATTAAAATGCACTGGCCTTGAGTCAGTCTTTTGATTTTTGGCACAGACCTAACTAGTGTCAATAATTGTGAATAATCGTCAAAAATTGTTCACTTTTAAGTTGAATCCTTTCTCATTTCTGTGAAACATAAAGGTCAATTGAGAATCTGCTAACAAACTGAATTACTGCTGGTTCCACATTTTAACAAAATCAAAACTGCAACAGCTGCCACACTTTTGGCATGAATATTATAAAAGTAAATGAAGCCATCACCTTGGTCACTGCGTGCCCTTGTCCAGTGCTTTAGTCAAAGCAGCATTAATCTCTTAACTCTGTAGGTGGGCTGGGATTTCATCAAGGTTGTTTCTCTCACGACCCACTAGGACTCTGCTGCCTGATGCCAACACAAAAGCTCCAACAGCCCCTCTGCATCAGACCAGCCATAGGAGGTCTACAAAAGGCAATAATTAATACATTTACCATGATAGGTGACCAGGGACAAGGCCGAAACATGGTCTTAGGTCTCAGATTCAAGAGTCACTATAAATGCTAAATACCAGCAATTGCAATTATGTATCTAAAATTATAAAATGCAAAAATAACAAAGAATACATTCCAGAGAACATACAGATTTTAAAGACTAGTATCAACACATAGCCTTTCTGACACAGTCAAATCTACAGCAACATTTGTGTAGAAGTTAACACTGAACAAATTGCCAAAACTATCTTTGAGTTCTGAGGCTGCGAAACTGTTATGCAATAGAAAACTGCATTATTTCACAATCCTGTGTAGACAGTCTGAATGAACTTCCCCTCGTATAACACCCAAACACTCCAAAATAGCTAACACATTGATTTCACTGTCTGTGTCAAGATCAGGGAAAAGTGAGAGGAAATAGGTCCTAACTTGAAAGTTGGTACAACAGGGCCACTAAAAGAATATACCACGTCTATTTCTTAGAAACTAATATAAAGTTATGTTCCATCAGGGGCAGTGACTGTGTTCTAATGACAACCAGTGTTCAAAAGGAAGGTACAATAAAACAGGGATTTCCACATAGGGTTCATAAATCACTACAGGATGCTAACTTCATTTAAACGTCTTTATAACAGCGGGGCAAGCATGGAAAAGTGTGGGGCTGTGTGGTCAACTGTTAAAGCCTAAATACCATGTTATGCACACACCCTCATGGAGGACCTTAACATCCCTTAGCCCCTCAAAATGAATCATATTTAATTAAAAATGTCTAGAGCTAACCCTGTGTTCTGCTTTATAATATAATACTATCTTGTCAAACCAAAGTGGCCTGGGTGTGCTACATTTTCAGTAAACCAACACAACACTTCAAATTCCACTTTATAAGAGGTATTTAAAAACTCCAATAAACTGCTGGGATATTAGCCATTCCAACCCTTGTTAAACCGGTCTTACTCTGAAAATAACTGATCATTGTAGTGGAACATCTGCTAAAAGACAGTCCCTTTGTGTGTCTGCTAACGGTGGCCACTTAACCCACTGGATGAAGAGAGTTATGAGGAGTATAATGAGTGTGTGTAATAGCAGTGCCATCATCATGTATGAGGAAGACTGTGTGATCAGGACCATAGGACAGATGTTTCCGTTTGATTTTGCAAAACTGAAAACAGTCTGTGGCTTGATGAATGACAGCGAGCTCAAACTATTCCATGGAAGAATCTGTTCACTTTTTGATCCTTTGAAATTTCTATTGTAGTTGTGATTTATTCACTTTCAGAGCAAGACAACTGGACAAATCAACCAAGGAGCCATTTTTTTAAAGAAGTAATCCAAACAATCTGCATCCAGCACATAGTTTCAAGTGTGTATCACCCTGAAGCCCGGACAAGCCACAAATATACAAACTGTTTCTAGGGATAAAGTAACACACAACCCAGATGGTAAACGAAAAAATATTTTGCAGCTCTTTTAATGAAGGGAATACAAGTTACAACACCCTTCGAGACAACTGTTGTTGTGATTTTGGGCATAACAAAAATAAAATGAATTGAATTGAATAGATGCAGTTTACATGTTTTCAAAGTACTTACTGACTCATCTATAAGGGCCTCCATAGACTAAATATTGGTGTTTTGTAATCCAAACTGACCAAGGAGCTAATTTCCAGTTCAAAATGTTTAAAGAAGTAATCCAAACACTCAGTGTACAATGCTTAGTCTCCAGTGCTTATCACCCCGAATCCTGGACAAGCCGCCAACATGTTACAAACCGTTTAGGATGAAAGGAAGTAACACACAAGCCAGACAGTAAATGGGCAAATATTATGTAGCTCTTTTGATTATGAAGTAAATTTTAAGGAATGCCGGTAATCTACAGATGCATCAAAGGAAAAATACGAATGGATGCTTAAAATAGAGGTAGTTGTGTGAAAAAGCAAAAGTACATGCTGATACTTTCTTTAACATGATATTTATGGCTAAAAAAAGAATAAAAGTCTAGGCTCCAAAATGTGTTCAGTCCTTAAAGGGTTACAGAAGTAATCCAAACACACAACCCAGATAGTAAACAGGTAATTATTGAGCAACTCTTTTAATTATAAAGTATATTTATATGTACTGCTACAAATTACCCTACTAGCACAGAAGCCCCCCTCTTGGGCCAGGTGGTGACCCTTTGCACAATTTACATGTGAGACATTTCTCTACAGATTTAATTGTGACTGAAACTGAACTAACTAAAATCACTTTACAATGCGAAATGTTTTCTATGAAGAATATACCGGAGTAAGCCATATGAAAACGTACCTTTAATCCAAGTCTCAGCTAAACCACTGAAGAGTTGAAAGATAAGAGCTTTGAGTGCTTGAGATTGACTGTAATATCTGCACAGGAATAATAAAGCCGTGGTCTATATTTGAAGAGGAGTGTGTTGGGTTTTGGGGCAGGGAAGAGAATGAGTGCAGCACAACTCAGGTATGGTGCAGCCGGTTTTTAATCCCTAAAATAATCCTGTTGACTGCGGCCGGTGGGACACATCTGAAGCCCTCCAGCTATAATCCACCCAGAACCAACAGTGAAACCCACACCTACTGTTAGAAACACAGCCAGAAATTTAACGCACAAGCAGGCAGCAGAGTTCAACGATTCACATTACACTGGAGAGCATCCTTAACGCAGAATCAGCAGTTGGTGTTATATGTTTGGAAATTGGAAGTCAAATGAAGCTCTGATTTTCAGTCTAAAGTCAAAATGCAAAATATGAGTTGACATACTGCTATAATGCATCCTGCACGTTTCTGAACTTCAGCAGCACCTCTACATGAAAAGATCAACTGTGTTAGTCATTTCCATTGTGTCTGAAGCATTTTCATTCACACAATAAACTGAACAAGGTAATAATGCTGCAATAAATTCAGGGATTTTACAAATACCTATGCTTTTAAATAGATTGATTCAACTAGATGGAATAGTATCAGAAGTACTTCCATTGTATCACAGCTCTGCTACTACAGCTGCTATTCAACTACCATAATACCACCCCTGCTGTGACAACACTATATACTGTACCTCAGCTTTATTGTGAAAGGGTCCTGACTTCCATAATGCTGTATAGTATCTCCTTGTATTCTTCACTGCAGGGTTGTTAAAAGGTCCTCACATCATCAAGTGGTGACCCTGACCCGACTGCCTATTGTTTGGCAGCATTGTCTCCCTTTTCCACATTTTGACGGTCATGCAAAAGAAAGCCGCTCGGACTTGCACGAAGAGGTCATCTTTCACACAGCATCAACAAACAAAGCCGAGTATCTGACTCCATTTCTCCTTGTTTACACCACACAGACATCTAAGTTTTACAGGCTGTTTATTTCAATTCCAATCATTGACAGCACCTCAACAAGAACTAATTTCTGTACAGAAAATCGTTCACAGCTCTACAACAGAGTAATCTCTGGATTAATTCACATTATTGATTTTTCTTACAAACATTGACATTGATGGAATAAATTTGGTTTAATGGGGAAAATTAACAGTATTTTCAAAATAAGGGGTATGTGAAAGAGACAAAAAGTCAGGTTTAATGAGACAAGAACAAACTTTTCAAATGAACTTACAATTGTAAATATGTATGTGAGAATTGGCTTTACTGGCCTGGCCACAATGCTGTGTGTAGGTTTGAAGCTCTTGGGCTTAGAGAAATGAATATCTGCGTAGAACACAACAGAACCACAACCCTTTGGCAACAAGTTTCTTTAAGTGTATTTTGTTTAACCGTGACCTTCAGAGTGTGACTAAAACTGTTTATTTTTGCATCATAATAAATCTTAGCATTGACATACCAGGTGTCACATGAGGACACAAAATTGTGTTATAAAACAAAGCTTACCCTTGTCAAATAGAATCACATATTAAAGAGCACAGCACGCACTGGCAGCTCAAGGCTCTCTGTGAGTACAAAATAAGTTGCTGGGAGGTGACATTGTGCACGGTGACAGAGTGAGTGTAGTGAAGGTCAAAGCCACTGTGGGAGTAGGAAACAGATCCAATTAGTGTTCAATTATCAATAATATAATTCTTGTTTATTGCATCAACTGCTGGTGCCAAAAGGACCGTTGCTAAAGTATCTACCTGTAAGGACATTCCTATAGGTTCAAAGAGGCACATAAAGGGTCAATGACTCGAGTCTGTGTAATACTGAAAAAAATGAATAGAGTAAATCGAGTAATTCGATAACTAAATGCTTTGATTCTTATTTGTTGCCTCACTGATTCGTTTAATTATTATAATTTGTTAAAACCATGTGAAATTGAAAAGCGCGGAGTGCACAAACCCATTGCAGTGCTTGTTTAGAGACATGGAGGCTAAAGTGAATGGCACATGGAGCTAGTGCTGTAAAATGCCCCGACCTCATCGCTGCAGACAGAGCACAGAGCTCAAAGCACAACAGGGCAGGATAAACACATGTTTTTTTATTTATACAGGGAGAGTCCAATGAGAGTACTCTCTCTTTTTCATTAGTGCCCTGTTAAACTACAGTACAATACAAAAAATAACAAAACAAATAACTGCATAGGTCCATTAAAAACATTAAAAACAGACACAGATGTGATTATAAATGTTTATCACCCAATTATTAAAATGAATTTGTAGGACCAGTATATCCAGTTTCACATGTCCTTTACTGTATTCCATTTTTGGGAAGCAAAATAATCAAAATCACTTTTTTCCCATTTCAGTTCTAGTGCAGACAGTTTTTAGAGATAGACAATCATCAGATCCTGTATTAAAAGTTCCTGTATCACCAGGCTATCAAGTATTCTCTGTGAATACACTTTATACAGTGTTGTTCTCTTCTGACAGATACAACCTACTTTTTCAGTAGTACAGTGATGGGTTTCATCGCCTGTTATGAAACAAAGGGCTGAGTGAAAGAGTGCACTTAAAGGTTTCAAAGTAGAGGCTGTAGTCAGCATGTAGATTATATCTCAGGAAGACAGGCTGCTTGAACAATATTTTTTCTGTAATTCAATGAGATACAAGATTTGTCTATAAAAAAATGATAGATGTGTAGTTTGCACTTATATGTATTCATTCATACACACACACACACATATATATATATATATATATATATATATATATATATATATATATATATATATATATAGAGAGAGAGAGAGAGAGAGAGAGAGATTTATTTTCTTTCACTAATAATTTAAGGTTTTTGAGGGAATATTAAAGAGAGCAGTTGCAAACAAAACAGCATCATCTGCATATATGTGGGCCCAACATGGAGCCTTGAGGCACTATTTTGCTTAAAGTGAAAACATTTGATTTAAACGCATTGGTTACTACTGCCTGAGATCTGTTTGGATTTGACAGTAGCACTGTCAAATCCAATACGCTTCAGGCACTTCAATAGTATTTTATGATCTACTGAATCAAAAGCTTTAGTCAAATCAATAAACAGAGCTACACAATCCTGTTTGCCATCAAGGGCTGTGAAAATGTCATTTAAAACTTTTGTGGTTGCAGTGACAGCACTATGCCCTTTTCTGACTTCAAAATTGGAGCGTTTATTTCATTAAATTGCAACTCACTTTTCTTCTGCAAGACAAGGTCATTTAGATAATGGCGGAAATTATTTACATTTTTAGCTGTCCCACTTTTATCTAAAAGCAAAACTTGTGCCCTTTTCCATAATTCTGGTATAACTGCCATTTAAATGGACAAATTAAAAATATGTAACTAAGGTTGAACTAAATATGAGGCAGCTAGTAATACAAGTTTTGGATCAAGGTCATCAGCTCCTGTGGACTTCTTTGAGTCGATGGAGTGGATTTAAGTGCTCCCTGCAAGTGAAAGGTTTTAAAAAGAAGAGCTGACTGCTGCCTGTCAGAGGTCCAGATTCAACATCATCAAGATCAGAAGAATCCCATTATTACCAAAAACATCACATGCAAAGATAAAATGCCTCTTAAAAGTATCACATATTTCCTCTTTAGAATTTACTTTATTTTAATAGCTGAATCCAATAAAATTAAGTTGCTTATGTATGAATACAAGGTTCTGAGAGGAATCTTACTGTCCTCCAGAACTTTGCCAGATTTCTGTCACTCTGTCGGCGCAGATATGAAGTAAAACGTTGACTGTTGATAAAGATCTATTTCTTTTGTTACAGAAAAATGCCCATTCCAAATCTGATGTAGTTTTCCTGTGTAGTTTTCCAGGCAGCATTTATTTCTCAATTTAAATCGCAATTCCTGTGTTGAACCAAGGATCATTACAGCATTTTTAGGTGCTGGAGGTACACAGTAAATACCAGTAAAAGCCAGTAATAGGTCCACAGACAGGTGATCTTTAACATAAACGACATAATGTCAGCCTGCTGTTACAACCAAAAACTTGGTGATTTCCTTATGACTTATTTTATATGATAGCCAGGTTTCAGAAGATATAAATATATCTGGATCTGTTTGATTTGCCCAAACTATAATGCAATCTCATTTAGATGTGATACCACGTACATTCAGGTGTATAATTCCCAGTCCCTTCCTTGTCTTGAAGTTTTGTGTATTCTCTTTAGGGATACTAGGCGTATTTGAGATTGACCAGGAATCAGGGCTATTAGTAATACTGATATCCACCAAGTTACATGATCTCTGCTAATTTATTTCATGTCACATATTTTTCTTTCTATCTTTCTCATATTCTGTCTGAAATCTGCACATTCATTTGTTTTAAAGTGGAATGCGGTGGGTGCTGATTTTGTCAGAGTCAAGTGAGATGTGTTTATCTTATGCGTAAGGGGTCACTCAGTATTAGGTGCAGACTCCAGCGTGAGTTTGCTATTGTCACTCACTAGTTTTTTCTGGCCCTATTTAAATCAATGCCATTGCCCCTTCCTGAATCTACAAAAGGAATTCCTCGAGCACCGCAATAACCCTTCAGCCAGACGTGAAGGTGACAGATACAACTAAACTTCATGTCACCAAAACCGAGAGATGGAATTTAGATGTTAACTTTTATCTCAGCTGAAGTGACGGGACATAAAACTTTATTTTCTATGAAATTAATTCATAGAAACTAATAAATCCTGTTCACATTTAATGTGTTTGCAATAGTCTATTAACGAATAAAATGGTAATACATATTTTAGGGACATTTTGATCTGGTATATTTATCATATAAGAGTAATGTTTCTGTTTGGGAACATATTGATTTGCAATTAACAATAAATGTGTTATTTCAAGCAGAAAAGCTAATTAGTTGTTTTTAACAACTAACTTAAAAAAGCAACAACTAATGTGCTTTCAATTTACTCAATTAACTGAAGTAAATAGTCAATAGATTATTCGATTACTAAAATACTCGATAGCTGCAGCCCTAATCACAATACTGTATCCAGTGAAAACAAGATACAGGTCCCTTCAAATCAACACCTTTCAATGCTGGAATTTTAATTGATATTAATTAGGCGTTCAAAACAAGACATTGCTGCTGTTCAGGGCTTTGCCAACACTGCTTTTAATTATTGCTGTCCTAAAATGCAAATAAATGTAAGCTAACATACTTTATAAGTAAGTATATTTCAGGGGATAACATTTTAATTAATAGCTACACACATCAAAGTCCGAAAATGACTTGATAACAGTAAACAAACTCTAGTAATCTTTCAATTAAAGAACAGCACAAGAGATGAGATTATCGTATGAAGAAATACCAAGCAATTTTCAATTACCAAGAATATTTATCATTGTTATTTCCATTTGAAATAAATTGTATGTAGATAAATCATTCTGAAATGCCTAATGTTTAAGTTAGGCCAGTCGAAAATGATACTGTACAATGTGCTGCTTTATTGTGCTTTAGTTTAGCATTAATATTGTTGTAATTACAGGGCCATGGAACCATGTTTTTTCTCCATAATACCTCAAAAAATTGGTGCCACTATTCAATTACAAAAATGTGATAGCTGAAGGAACTTTTAGCCATAAGATTTATTGAAAGTCTGTTTACCCTCGTCTCTGAAAAATCCATGCATTAACCTATTGAAGATCTACTTTGGGTATAACCAGACTAGTAGTAGAAAAGGTAGTATAAGTACATGGAGATGATGAAAGAACTTTATAGATTTTCAGACTTGTTTTATAGAGGACACGTGTCAAGCCACAGCAGGAGTATTGGGGACAATACAGATCTGCGGCACATTTCAGAAGCCCAGATCAAACTGAAGCTCACAGTGGGACGCTGACAACCCCTAGACGGAGACTCCACAGTTCTGGGTGCTGCAATATTTCCTCCACCCTGGAAGCTTTCAATTTTTTATGCCCTTCCCATTGTGCTAAAAAGTAAGTAGGAGTTTTATTCAAACTTCAAAAAGAAAACGATACTTTATGGATAAAAACAATGCAGCTATTCGGGTTGTCGAAAAAAATCTATTCCCAGATTATATCTAAACTAGATCCACGTTTGAAGTGCAAAGATGAAGTTGGACCTTTATCGAATGATCTTCTATTACTTTTGTTCAAACTTAAGAGTCTTTTAGAATGTTTTTATTATCATTACTGTGTTGAAATCAGTATCAAGTATCAAGCCTGTTCCCATTATCTAAATCAAGTTTGAAATTTTAGCATTGTGATAGCAGCTACGAAGATGCCCTCAGCTAAATTAGATTACTTTCGATTTTCCCCAAATTGAAGTAACATCAAACTGAAGCCGAAAATAAATACCTTTACTGCAGTCAATATCTACCATTCTGAATACTATTTACCTGAATACCTGATACTTTCACTTTATTATTTCTGTAACAAATGCTACTGCTAACCAATATCCAAAATTTCTTCATGAGGCAATATTCAGTTATCTTTTTCAGTCCCGCGTAAGCCCAAAGTATTAGTAGCATTGCTGTACTTGAAATATCTGAGAGAGTGTGAAAAGCTTCACTCCACAGGGGCCATGTTGAATTTTAGAGCTCTTTTCCGGTGACATTTCCGAGCATTTATTTGCATCTGTTTTCCCAAATCTTAGCCGTCCGTTTGGAGGTAGCCTATTTGCCAGGCGTACATGTCTGATTGTTTCTTGAGCTGGCAGGGACTACCCTCTGCAGCGCTGTGGGGACGTCAGCCTCCCACAGCCATCTGGGCCCAGGTTCTCCTAATCCCCACACACGCTGTCAAACCCTCCCCGTTCCCGACTCCCCCTCTCCTTCTCTTCTAGTTGTGTTTACGACTTCAGACGCTGCAGCAGTGCCGAGACATATTGTAGTCCTCAATCCATTATGACAGCTAAGGAGAGTCCCATCACTTCTGAATGACAAGTGTGCTCAATGTCAGCGCAGTGAATCTGGGAACTGGGGCTTTGGAGAGAAACTAAGTGGTGTAGTGGTGATCATGAAATCGCATTGTTGTATAATTGCTACTCTAATCAGAACATGATCTTATGATGCAGAACAGACTTTTTTTTGGAGCATTTAACCATGTAATCATCTTCTCAAAGTAAAAAAGTACCCGGAGAAAGAGGTGGGCGAACCAAACTATAAAACTAGAATAATTCACAAAAAAGTATTCTAAACGTACAATATGTTATACATTGCTGAGCTTGTGTACGTTTAGTTCAGATCATACTGTAGAAAAAAATAACCAAAAATGCCTACTACTACTACATCAACATCACATCCCCCAAATCAATTGCTCTATTATAATATACTGAATGATAAGTCGATAAAGTAATTATTGTGACAAGCCTAGCTGAGATCGCAATTTGTATTTTATCCTCCATTAAGAAGTAACTAAAGCCATCTGGTGCTTCTGAGAGTTCAGACTTCACTGTGATTGGTTAACTCCACCTGTCACTCACTCAGAGGATGACAGAGACTGACCAATCAGCCTGTCGTGATACTTACAATATGGAGTTATCACTCAATATATGAAAGATGGAACAATACATTTTGAGGCTCAAGTGTGCAATTTCTTTGCAATAGTGGGGACATTTTAGCAAATTTCTATCTAAAATTACAAGATTTGGGCTGGAGGGTTGAATAAATAAGTTATACGGGAAATTATTGGCTATTTTATTCTATTTATTTGTTGCAACTCAGGCGTTTTAATGATTCTGTATATTTAAAAATGAGTTCACTGGGATTATCCTGCTTTGTGACAGTGACATAAAGTAGTTTCGATATTGGTTTATCACAATATTTCTCTCTATCCTGCTTCAAAATTGGCCAAGCACTTCAATTCCATATGCCAGACTCGATCATTTCAGTGCTCAAACTAAAAAAGTTCAAAACTATATATATATATACAAACCATAACTGATCACAGCCAACGACCAACTTTTGCATTGCCAATTGAGCACATGGCAAATCATTTTAACATAGTTACTCCAAGTTAATAAGAAAAGATACAATCTTGGCAGTGCACAGGCTTATCTAGAGTTGAAAAAAGATCAAATAATAACATTACATTCATCTCAAATAAAAAAGCAATTATTCATGTAAGTAAAGTATAATTCCTACTGATTTTCCTTTTCTACAAACAACAGCGGATGCAGGTGTACTTTCTTACTTGGGCTTGTGCTTTGAAGTGCACGGAAGGCCCTGATTCCTCTCATCAGTAAGTGTACCCTGTGTGTATTCCCCTGCCAAACAGTTAAGCGGCCCAGTTAACCGCCTCAGTGACAGGTCAGGCTTGGCTGAGCTCCAGCAAGGACCATGAAAGTGGAGTCACTCAGTGTGTGGGGAACAGCCACTCACAGCCTCTCCCATACCCGATACTTCCACACCAGCGTACAGTTTTTATAACACAGTAGCCTCATCAGAGCAACCCAAAAACACGGATATTTGTGCAGTGTCTAGACAGAGAGAGGACACTTGAGATGACAAGAAGGGACCATGCTTGCCGCTTTTAAATGTCACAGCAAATGAGCGCTTCTGAAGGGGGTTACGCGGCGTGCCTGGTAGTTGACACTTGTTATGGCTTTAAAACTTCAAAAATAGTCCAAGATCCTGTTTGTGACTGTCATTATCTGTTAGAAAGGGCTTAGAACGGAGGCAGTTTTTAAAAGGGCCAAGTTCATTTCTTTTTAGCGCAAGGGATGGGAGTTATATACAAACAGGAGCGCAAACTGTGGAAAAAGGAATTTGAATGGTTGCTTGAGAAGGACCTTAAAGTGCAAATAAATAGCCAAACATATGACTGAGCAATATATTGGTTCTCATAGGCATATTGGTGCCCATGTGTCATTCCCAGTTAATCCTCAGTGAGTCAGATGTGTCTTTTCTAAAACACTAATGAGTAAAAGAGAGCGCTGTATGTTTACATGCAGCAAATTATTTCCTATCCCAAATGAATTTTGTTATCAAAGCAGCGTGGGAGTAATCTGCAAATATTGGTTATCAGCCACAGCAGCAAGACGAGTATCGGACCATCTCTAGTCAAAAAAATAGATATTTGTGATGTCCTCTAACCATAAAATCAATGCAACATATTTGCGGGTGACAGTAGCTCAGTTGGTAGAATGTTCGTCCTCTGATTTAAAGGTTGGTGGTTCAAATCCTGCTGCTAAAAAAACATCATTCAGATCCAATGACCCACAATTTGGCGATGTGATTCCAGCTCCCAGAGATGAATACTGGTCGTTGCGTCTTTGGACAAGACCCTTAATCCACCTTAGCCTCCAGTGTCTACGCTTTGAGTGCCTTGAAGGTGGAAAATGTGACCATATTGAGTATAAATACCACCTAGCCAAAACCATCTCCACGCTGCTCCACTCCACAGCAAACCCTTTTTACTTCTATAATTACTACCTCAGCAACAGTTTTCACAATGCATAAATACCACAGTCATAGCTACTAGTACATTATTCCATAGTCCATGTATTTGTATACCTTGCACGGCTCAACTATTTGTTCCTGTTTATATTTATGCAAAATTGCTATCCATGAATTCTCATAGCTGTGTTGTCAGAATGAAACTCAGGAGCAAAACATCTTCAGTAGAAATGCTTTCACCTCCTACAAAGACGCCAACAAAACACAAATTCTATACAAATGTAGCTTTGGTCTTGGGTGTAGGGCTTGGAAATTGCCAGACGTTAAAATCCCTATATCATAAACAGTGACAGTAACAAGGCAGTGTTTGTTATTGCTTTCCTGCGGGGCTTTATCCAGCCTTTTTGATGTGCTCTGTCCATGGCACAAATGGACAATCCTTCATTGTCAAAGGACAGTGGAACCCCTGCGCAGTCCGATAGGTGCGCCCACATTCATCATCCTGACAAAGGGAAATAAGCAATTGCCACAGCACTTAACTGGTTTCAGTCATCTGCAAATATTGGAATAAATACATTGAGCAGAAAAGAGGACCCTGTGGGCGCGCTCATATTTTACCCACCCTATTTGCGTTTTCTTTAGTAGTGATGCTTTTGCTGTGCGTCTCATTGTGAATCACAGGAGCTATAAAGTGCGTGTCGGCTCTTAGCTCTTAGATCCTCTGTAAAAGAATTTATAGCAACAACATTTACAAGGAAGGTTAACATCTCGTCTGAAGCAAAACGGAAATGCAGACTCGTTCGCGTATATGGCAATTAAGAGTCCAAAACACCTGTCACGATCATTTCTATATCAACCAATCGATCAATACATGACAGATGGAACAGTGATTTTTGGGGGTCAATATTGATCCTAGGTACTGTTCTTTGTACTAGTGGGGAACTTTTTTGTTATTTATTCTGTATTATGTGCTAAGATTTGAGCTGTGGAGCTGTGGAGGGTTGAATAAATAACTTAAATAATAATAATACTACCTTAGTCTTATATAGCGCTTTTCCAGACGCTCAGTTGGTTTACAATTTCATACATTATTCATTCACCACAGGATTGGTGGTGGTAAACTACTTTTGTAGGTACAGCTGCCCTGGAGTGCCAATGTGTGACCATCACCAACATTCACGCACACACCGCTTTCATACTAGACAATGTAGGATAAGTGTCTTACGTAAGGACACAGCGACAAGGCCTTGCTTAGAGTCTGAGAGCTGATGAGGTCAGGTTTTGACAAGGAGGTTTGGTTTCCATTGTTACGGCCCTAGGCCTTCAGCTCCTATATGACCATGTGTTGTCTCGGCTATCTCTCCAAGACCTCTTCAGGTGGTGCTCCTCCAGCTGGCTGTTGATTGACAGCCGGGCCTGCGTCTGATTGGAGCATCAATTAAGGGCCTGGCCAATCAAGATCTTCCACCTGTGGCAGTACCCCTTTAAAAGGACCCACCCCCTGCCACTCCTGGCTGCTGCTTGGTTCTGGCTGGAACAGCATGCCACTTTTGTACTTTGTGATTCTTTACATTTGGACTTTGAAATTGTGATTCTCCTAGATTTTTTTTTGGTTAATTCTGAGACCCGTTTATTTTGTGCAGTTGTAACTTTTGGTAGTTTGTTTGTTAGCTGTGTTTAATTTACACATTGATCTACTCTGTTTAGAGCCTCTTTTGTTAGTTTTTACCGTAACATTCCTTTTAAATAAATTTTAACTTAAGTTTACAATTTTCCATCTTGTTTTGTTACTTCCCCTTTTCCCTAGCCGAGCTGGGTCGTAACATCCATGACCTATTAAGAGTTTATTTTATGTATTGGCACTCATGTTGATTGAAAATACTGAACAGAATTGTTTTTTGGGGGGAATCCTACTTTAGGGTTGTGTTGTCAGTGGCATAATAGCATTCGGTAATATTGTTCATCATCTATATTTTCTTCAGCAAAATATCGCTCTGCAAATTTCATTATCATGACAGGCCTAGAGTCCCACAGATTAATTACATCAGGAGCAAGAAACAAACATCAACGTCATCTATTCTTGTGAGTATGGATGCATGGTATTGTGAGGGGATGGCGGCAGAGGCTTGATTAATGCACAAATCCAATGAATGCCCCTCTGTTTAAAATGCAGAGCCTGTGTGTTGGCAGGGACCGAAAAGTCCTTAGTTAAGCTAATCGCCGGTCCATTTGGCAAGGATTAGGTCCAGCTTAGGGTGCCTCCTCCGAACAGGGTCTCTGATTCATAACACTGATTTGAGCAAGTAATTTTGTTGATAGAGCAAATAGTCCATTTTGAGATTGTTTTAATGACATCGAGGTCTTCATTGAGAGACATCAGCAGGAGTAAAAACGCTATTAAGGCAATTAAAGATATCAATTTATTTTCCCGGGAGAGTGGAAGCTGGGATGAGTTGAGTCGAGGACACGGAGGCACACGCCGGAAAGGAGTCAGCATTAGTTCCTGATGGCAGCCAACAGGGGGCACAGCACCAGCTTAAACAGGGTGCCTTTCTTCACAGTGCCATGGATTTAGCAGAAGAAAAGGCTGATAAAAACAGAAAACGCACCAAAATACATAGTAGACAAATGACATGCATATTCTCTCACTCATTATGGCAGTGTCAGGGGGTGGGATGCATTACAGGCAGAGGGTTAAAGAGAGTCTTAAGAGAGAAACTGAACAGGTGATGTATTTATGTAGTTTATGTGTATGTGTTAATATTTTGGGGCTCAATATTTATCGTGGGTACTTTTTCTTTGCAAAATTGGGAAATTGGTATTGTTATTTTGGTTATAATATGCTAAGATCTGAGCGGCAGAGGGATGAATAAGTTACTTCTATGGCTAATTATTGCTTCATTTGGCTAATTATTTGGCTTTTAATGATACTGTTTATTTAAAAATAAAAATGAATGGGATTATCTTGCTGTATTTTAATTGTATCAGTGGTGTAAAATACTTTCAATATGATCGTTTATTGCAATATACCTCTATAGCAATATATCGTGCCTCAAAATCTGTGACAGAACTATTTATGGGGAGCAAAGTTTGACAGAATATAGTCCAATCCAATAAGACAAACTAAAGGATTCTAAATATTACTTAAGAAGCTGGTATGAAATTAACCAAGCAAACTAATCAGCATATTATTTGCATCAAGAGTGAGTTTTAAAAAGAAGTTGATCTCATCATAGTCTCGTCTGGAATTACCAGCCAAAAATGAAGAAAAAAATCTAATTACATATACATATTAACAGCCATCTGTAGGAAGCAACAATGTTGAAAAAGCAATTAAAATACTTGACTTGACTGGCAGACGCAGAAGTAGTTCCTCTGCAGAGAAAAAAATAATTACAATGCAAGTCAAAAAAAAGTCATTGTGTTATGTACACGGATACCGATTTTGCCCAACAATTGTCATTTAACAGCTTTCCCTGACACACTATTACCTTCTTAAGCTTAATTAGCAAGAAATAAATTGGTGTTCTGTCAAGCCAAATGAGGAACTTTTTCTTAACTGACAAGTTTGACACACTCTACTGACAAAAAGTGTCGAGCTAAAACCAAATCAGTACACTTTTTGTATTGTGCAATCAGGTGTTACTGCGTCACTCTGCGCAATGACAAACAAACAGACAATCCAAAAAAGGAAATGTCTCTTCTGGCTTACCTAATCAATTGCATTAGGTTGCAGACACATTTGCTGAGGCGATGGCACCACTCCAAATGCAGAAAACATATTAACATTATGATGCTGTTATCTAAGTCCTATTAACTCTTGCATTTGTGGCTGCTTCTCGTCGAGCCGTGTGCCACAAGTAAGGCTGCATTACGGGAAGATCTATGCAAGACAACAGGTTCATTAGGCTGTCACAAATTGGCCCAGCATCCAGGAATTTAGCTACAGCACGACCATTATAATCATAGAATACAGAGAGAACACCACTCATCTCTTTGTCTGGGCATTGTTATGGACTGCTAGCTTGGTCATTACTGGCACTGCATATATTAAAATCAGCCAATGGCAAGAGAAACAAAACATTGTACAAAGTAGGGCTGCAGCCATTAATTACTGAATGACAAACAACGCGTCGAATGATATAACTTGACATTTTTACCTTTCTGATTGCCGGCTTGACTCTATCTTGTTAGGGTTGCAAAGTATTCAAGAAGGCTATTCTTTCTCAGCCCATAATTTTAGCTACAAGTCAAGTGTCTGATAAGAAAGTCGGCTAAGCTCCTAAATTGCATGCTTATAGAAGTGTGCAAATCTAAATAAGATATAAAGGCTGCAGCCTGTAACCTGTGCGCTTTCCTTATCAGTTTATGAAACACGCAATTAGTTGAAGTTGGCCGCGAGGTTTAGCGAATAACCCCATTAAAAGAGAAGTGTTAAATAGGACCGCGCCTAAAGGCAAACATAATGGGTTTTTCCATTGACATGCTTTCTATTTGATAGGAGGGAGCACGTTCCTGTTCCTAATGCAGCCTCGGACGACTTAAGATTCAGGCGATGTTTATACTCCATAATTTATGTACACTATATTCAAATCCTAAATGGCAAAATATGTCTCACCGCAGTACACTATTAATCATGAGGCAACAGCATCTGGCTGCAATGTGAATTTAAAACATGGAGGTATTGCTTGACTTTTTAAACATGTGACTGTAAAGGATATTTGCATGGACATAAAACCAGCTTTTATCCTATACACCAGGAAGCAAATCATATCAACACTGTGGAAAGAAGAGGGCTTAATGGAATCTATTTTTAAACAGTACTTAGTATAGAGTAACGGTGCTCTAGCCTTTAATCGTCTAGGGGTTTGGTTACAATAGGATCAGTCAGGTCCTTCGTATCCTACATAATGTTACTCTATATACTGTGCACAGAATATTAACATGCAAAATCAAAAGTAGAAGCAGTGAGAAAGCGCAGACCTCTGGCATAGCACTGGAGATAGCCCAAGCTTCATAATCTGCTGCTTCTGGATAAATGCTTTTTCCACTGAGGCATAAAAACTTTAGTACAGTGAAATATATTGATAGTAGTAAACAGTCTACCAAAAAGAATCAGTGAACACTCCTGTCACAACAATTATTATATTCACTTTTCGCTTAACAAATGGTATTTCTGTGTAGTACAATAAGGTCTGAGATGTCTGTGTAAACCCTCTGTCGTTCCAGTATGAGCCACAGTAGGTCTGAGCAATAGATGGCAGAAAAAGTAATTAAGAAGTAATGAAGTGCTATCTTTTTATTTCAAGCTCGTGTTTTTTAGGATATTGTGCATTTAGAAAATGATTTATTGGGCCTATCCTGAGTTTAGGGTTATAGGCTTGACTTTATTTAGAGTGTACTGCACCTCCCTCTACACTGCAAGTGTGAGTGAACTATAAAAATATAGCCTACAATGATGCTCCCAGACTTCTGTTAAAAAGGCCCAGATGGACCAGAGCCAGTGAACTGTTTCTGTCCTCAGGAGTTAATACATTGCAAGCTGTTTTAACAAATGTTATGTATAAATGTATGTGCTGCCTGAATAGTTCAGAAAACTGGATTCAGTGCCATCCACTACACTTCTCAACTGTGGAAAGTATAGTTGTCTCCTAAGAGGTTAGGGGCCTCTTTTGTATGTTTTTTATATTGTTTGTCTGTTTGTGTTTAACTCTGGACCACGAGTCTGCAACAAAGATATCTATCTATGTTTTCTTTAGCAATATATTGCACTTCAGCCAACCAATTTAGCCGACCAGAAAAGAGATTGAGGACTCGATTCTTGGGCCAGTCAACAAACCACCACAACTACTAATAGCTCTGGCCAAACTGAAAGTCCAAAAAGAAGTAGAAGAGATGGACATATGGCATCAAACTTCTTTAAGCACTTTTAGTAAACTGTTACTTCACTCTAACTAAAGCTTATGCGTGCTAATAAACAATGCTAAATATGAAAGTGTGCAACTCAAAAATGCAAAGGTAACATGTTCACTCGTCTATGATAGAATGTAGTTGCAACAATAACAGGATGAGCTGTTTCCAAGGTAGAATTGGCTGCTGCAGCAAACGCACCTGTTCAGTCACCAGTTGAAACAGTTGAATTATGGACAGTGATCTCTGTGGCCAATTACATTCAAAGTAGCTGCAGCAGCTCCTCTGGAAGGCAATCAACTGAAATTGCAATCAGCAGGTTAGCAAATTAGTGTTTAGAAAAATATGAGTCTGGCCTGTGAATCCCATAGAGAGATGCAGGATGCTGTTTTTATGCTGTAACTCTTTTTAACATAGTGTATGCAAGTGTGTCTGAGTTCAGCAAAGTTTCATTTTACAGTGATTTGTAAGGCTATATTTTAACTTGATGAAACGTACGCCACAATAAGTTTTGACGTGTGGAAGATGAAGTACGTTTTGCTTTCCGGTCACAAAAAAAGAGACAATTTAAGCATAGTGTCAGAGCCTGCAATCTGTTATCATCTCCCCATGGACTAATGAAAGAGGCCAATTTCCAGCTCAGAATTAGTTGTAATCAAACAGTAACCAAAATCGACGAGCGCACACACAAATGCACTCAAGCTCACACCAGGGCCTTTCGTTTGGAAGACACCACACACAGACAGCACACTGCATTATACTGAATGAATAACTCTATTCAACACAGAGCTGATACTGGAGCCAAATAATCCCATTCTTGTAATCCTGTAATGTCCTATTTTGCATCCTAAATTCCTTAATTTGACTGTGATGGTTTCTCATATGATGATATTTGATGCACTTATAAAAATCAATTACAAGAGTTATACATAGTAGATATTATACATTACTGGCCATTACTCTAACAGACGAAGTGTTACAAGGAGTTGTTTTTGTTTGTTTAGCTAAGAACACACTGACTTTGCATTCACCTTATCACATTTATTCCACATATGGGAAAAACAATCCTAACTCCACATGGTATTTGGTAAAAACCTTTAATTTTAAGACATAGATAATAATCTAGACTTTCTGACCAAGTTGGGAATGGACTCGAAATAGCCTTGTCTCAATAATTACTATATCAACTTATCATTAAATATATGAAAGCTGGAACAATATTTTTGGGGGGTCAGTGCTTATCGTGTGCAAATTTTCTTTGCACTGCTGGGAATGTTTTGGCTATAGATAAGATTTAAGCCGTAAAGGTGGAATTAATAACTTCTATGACCCATCACACAGGCAAACTAAGTAAAGTCTTTCATTCACCTGTTTATGTATTGTAGCTCATGATTTTTTTTTACAATATTGTACATTTCCAATAGTTTTTGTGGGTTAAATCTGCTGTTGCATCAGTGGCAGAAGTTAGTTATCGAAGTCTTGGTCCATGTTTAATGGTAGGTTTCTGGCAAATGATTCCTTTAAGATTCAAACTATTTTGTGAGGACTATTCCCCATCCAGAAAAAGATATAATATTTAGATTTAAAATGCTTAAGTGCTATCTTGAAACTCATGAATAGTCCCCTGCCTCCAAAGATCTACTTTTGGCACTTTCAGTTGACGAAACACAAAAGCTACGGCACCATTTGTAATTTTGAGGCAGAAGTCTCTCTGCATTAAATGTTCGGATATGATGGATGATAGATTGAAACCCAGGCTATATGTTCCAGTAAGTTCACCGGGTTGCCATTTTGTTATAAGCCCGACAACCATTGACCTTGACAGCGAGATAGGACATTCTCATCCTGAGTTTCTGATAACCATGTCATCCATCATACGGCGCTGAACCAAAGACGCGGGTCAGCAGCGCCAAGTTAGCAAGCTTCTCTCACCTATATACAGCACTTCACAATGGGGGGAATGCCTCCGAGTCTAGCCCTTGAAAGATACCGCCCCGAATGTTCATTTTTGTCAAGGATTAATGATGTATGGCCTTCCGCGGCGCTTGGGGGAGATAGGCCTGCCTGTCAACTGCTCCCACTGTAAAGAACACACAGACACACAATACTACACGGCACAATCAATATAATCCAAACACCTGAGCTGGAAATCCTCTTGCTGTGTTAGCTTACCTGTTATTTTGCAAAGATAGTGTCTGCAGCTTAGACACATCACCTCCTGACAGAAAGGACCCCCTTTCCAGTAGCAGTCCGCGCTAACAAGACAAAAGCAAGGATCCCGCTTACAGCATGTAGGTCAGCACTGCCTTTCATGACTACTGCTTAGAAGTAGGTGTTATTACTCGTGGATGTTCGCTCCACTCTCCCACGGACTTCTTTTTTGGTTTAAACCGGCATGTATCTCCCAACAGGCGGGTAGCACATGCAGAGAACATGTTGTTATCAAGTTTAGTTCTTCCATGACCTTAAAAGCACTACAAATCTGATCTGGCTTGCTGAAATTGTTTGCTTTGTGCTCATAAAGAGATATCTCCACTGGTGCAATAACATTTTATGCCCCTGCCAACATGAACGCTGCAGTCATTACAAAAGCCATATGGACACTGACATGGAGATAATAATTTGAGTGATGAAATATCGCCATAATAGAGGGACAAAGGCCTAATTTTGGCTAATACAGACATGTGTGTAGGCGACAGTTGGTAAGCCACAAGCCGTGTCGTGTTGTGAGCATTTCAATTGTACAAAATGATCTGGGTAAATTTTCCCTTGTTCCGTTTCCCCCTTGTGAGGGCAGCATCTATTATACACCATATTATATTACTTCGCACATCCCCAAGGAGAGATTATCTTAAAGTATTTTCCACATGGCCGTTTCTACTATAAAGTGGTTGGACGTAAAATGAACAAAAGAAGTGTGCCAGAATGTGCTCATAATTCTAATTCTAGTATAGAGCTTTCATAAGTTCCCAAAATGATAAAAGGCCTCAATAAGATAATGCGCTGGGAAGATTTTTTAAGCTTTCATTAGCGGCTGCTGACACTGTTGAGGCTGTGACAAAATGGTGAAAAGACTCAGTCATAAAAGAGGAATTTTCTATGATGATGAATTGTCATTATCATTATACCCTCCGTGTTGAGCCAAGCAGCCATTTTTGGAAGCATTATAAATGCCTAAGCCGGAGTCACACAATGTGTCACAGTTTCCCCCAAATGGAACAGTTGGTTATACACAGGACTGATGCAAGCGGCGTGTGCACTGTGAACATGGGGCAGGCAGGGAGGTCATTGTAGATAATAGCCTTATAGCAGCTGTGATGTTAACACAGGTGGATACGCTTAGCTATTAGCACCCTGTTAATATATTAGCATTAATATCCTGCTTTACTTGTCAAACAAATGTGTCTACTAATTTAATCTGTAATTGGACAGCTCTTTAGTACAGGCCATCATTACTGTCTAGTCATACAGAACTTGAACTCTGCTTGCACTGACCAACCATCACACTCAATGTTGACATAATGTCTCAATCCTCCAATTAAAATATACATTACAAACAGACACAGCCTGTGGCATCTATTAGGCAAATGCTAATACTCCAGACCCCCCACTTTACAAAAGCACCTGCTACAAAATCAATTCTAAAGTCTATTCAGGGACCCTTAATTATTGGACTAATGCCTACAAAGGTCTTGGCATAAGTACCCAGTATTAGACTCTCTATTACCGTGTGTGGAGGTGGGTATAGTATGATAAAATAAACCAGCGAGGAAGAGACGAGCGACATACACTGCCAGTCAAAAGTTTGGACACACTTTTTCATTCATGGTTCTTCTTTATTTCCATGATTATGTGCATGGACACATATGGAATGTATTAAAAAATAAATAAACTCAAAATATCTCAAAACCTGTTCTAGATAAAAAATAAATAAATAAATAAATAAATAAATAAATAAAAAATAGCCACCCTGAAGCCTGATTTGCACTTTTGGCATTTCTTGATGCAGACAAGGTCCATCTGTGAAGTGAAAACCATTCTAAGGGAGTTCATCAAGAAGCTCATTGAGAGAACGTTGAGTGTTTGCAGCAATGTCAACAAAGCAAAGGTTGGTTACTTTGAGGATTTCAATATCAAGTATTTTAAAACTGTGTGGTTCTGATACCATTTAAAAAAAATGCGATCTGATACCAATATTTAGTGTACCTTAGTGTGACTTAGTGTGCCTTAGTGTGCTCGACAATACTGATACCAGTCTGATAATGTATAGTGTCAAGAAGGCTAAGGGTACTCAATTTTGTTATAAAAGAAGCTAAAGAAAAGAAGCTAAAGAAAATTCACAAGAATAAATGAGATTTTGAGAGGTGTTAGAGTCAAATGTACGATGGACTTGATGAGAAGTTGTGCTGATTTAAACACTTTAACTCGATTTTGGTCACTTTCGACCACAGAGTGTAGATAAAAACAACAGTGATGCCTGTAAAAAAAGCTCATCCTCGGAGCACCGGGCTAATTATGCAAAGTAAACAAAGTCCGTGTTAGCGCTGTTGTTGGGCAGCACTCTCCATAGCATAGTTATTTTACTGAATTCAGCGTCCACTCCAAAAGCTAAATAAGCGTTAGCATTAGCCACAGACGTCAACAGCAGCTACTCGCATCTATGGGTCTATGTACTCGCCGATACCTGAAAATTTTGTGGTATCAGAACTTGTGTTGGTACAAATATTGGTATCAAAACAACTCTATAAAAATATTTAGTTGAGTAATCTAACTTTTTTTTATTTGCTTCATAATTCCACATATCTGGCTTCATACATGTGAGGTCTTCTGTGTGTATAGTGAGAAACTTAAGAAAAAAATGCATTGAAAAAGAAAGCATGTCCAAACTTTTGACTGGTAATACACCTAAAAACACATTCACAGAAATTACTACGCAAGCTACTCCCTACAATTGAATAAATCGATCCCGATGTAGCACATATATGGCACAAATGAAAGGGTCTTGCTTTGAAATGAAATACCAATTGATGTTTTCTTTGTGATAGATTGAATGGCTTTTTCACACGTACAACTCAATTTCTTTTCACGCATGCATTTCACATTTTGCGCATTTTTCTACTTAGGTGCACTTTTCAATCTTAAAAAAAATGATCCAAAATAAGTGCTATAATTCATTTGTGTTGAAAACTACCGTATCGTTACACCTGCGTCATTTGTAAAATTGCCTAGCCACTGTCAGCCTCCTCTCTCCCATTTTCCCTCCTCTTCTTTCTTGTGCCAGAAAGAGGGGATGGTTTGGAAGAGAAGCCTTGGAGCTGGAGTGATGATTGATGACACGCCTCCTCCGGTGCACACTTCCCCCGCTGACGCACTCTCACACCGCTACACTTTTCAGCACTAATTGGGCGAAAACCTGCAAAGTTCCTTCCCAGTATGTGTGGTCCGAGTCCAGCCATTCAGAAAAACTATGTGAACTATTCGAGCACTCTCCTCAACATCTATTATCGCACCATGCTCTTGTTTACTGTGCCTTTTTGCCTCATTAAAGTTTATATTACAAGGCCATTTCCGTGGATGAGAACTTTTGAGTATCTCTTTGGAACAAGCTATTTTTATCAACTTGCGAAAGGCGGAACAGATTATGACAGTGCCTCCAAACAATGACGAAGCAATAGCTATTCAGACACAAGCACTTGATATTCCCAGGCAGTGTTATGGGGCCAAGGTGCTATCTAGGGCTAGTGTTATTTGTTTCTCCTGACTCCATGGAGGGCGACTTACATAACCTATGATATGTGTACAGAGCGTTTATGAAGATGGATATTAAGTGACACAATTTAGATTAAGTACCTGGCTCAAGGACACATCAGCGCTCTCCTCTGCCCCTCTGCGTTTGAACTGACAACCTCAGGATTATTAATCCGTTTAGATCAGGGAGGGGGGGTATAAACAGAAGGGCTCGTGTCCTTTGAAACAGTTTGCTAAACAGTGCGGTGCATTCGCATCAGGGCTGAATCCACAATATTCAGTAATGCGTGCATGGGTAATTACTGGACTCGCCAAGCATATGGTCCGGGAGATGTCTATTAACAGTCTGTGTCTGGTGTATTTTTGGTGGGTTTCAATGAAGGACAAAGGTTTAGCTTACGGATGGAGAAATTGCTGCAGTGCACTGAGGCATGACTGATTTGTGCAATTGGTGAGCACAAAGGGTATTATGCAAAGTAAAAAAAACCTGCTGAATAAATATACATGATGTACTGATATTGTAGCAAGCTGACAAACTTTAAATGCTATAGCTAACAAACTTAGTCTAGCAACAGGACTGTGCAAAAGGTCTTAAGAGAGGCTTAGTGCCAAGAGTAGAACCACGATGCCAAGGCATTAGCTCTTTGTCGCAATGAAACAAATGCATAGCATAACAAGATTTACTAGCTTAACCGTGCTGTGTTAATTAAGCTACAAACCCTTGGATGTGATAATGATACAGAATAAACAAAAAAAAGGAATAGGATCGATACTCAAAACCGATTTCAATGCCACAATAATAATTAAAACAGCTTTTAGAACAAGAACTGCCTTTATGTAACCATGTGGTCTTATACTAGTTCTGATAAAGCTCAAGATCCAAATTAGTATCTAGTGTGGACACTGATTTTCCATACTTTCGATACTCGAACCTAGCTCTTCATGGTTCAGCATCTTTGGCCCGTAACCATCATTAGGATCCACACTGGAAGCAATTATTTCCAATTATCTTGACTGTATAACAAAAGTAAAAATATAGCCTTTTAATTAGTGCACCCCTCTGAAATCTTTACGCAGTACAGTTATTAATCCCTGTTCCGTATTCATTGTCTCCTTTTGCCCTTTGCATCCTGCCTTTTGGTATCTGCTGCTTTCATTTCAGTGTAATAATAAATGCTTAAAACGTGTTGGGCCCCCCAGACTGTATAATTAGAGCCTGTCACTACTGTGCGTCAGAGTAAACCAGGGGTGGCTTTAAGATGGCACGTCCATGAGAGAATCACAAGAACTTGGATGGAGGAGGAGGTGGAGACAACAGAGAAGCGTTTGAATTCCACGCTCTTATCCGAGCTTCAACAGCCACTTCTGACGAGCTGCTCCCAAGTTAAGGCAGCGGCGTCGGCAAGCTGGTTGATTAGCTGCTTCTGAAGGCATTTATGTAAGCTCACATCCGACTTATTCTTATTCTTTTTTTAATCACTACCAAAGGAAGCCAGCATGAATAATTCATTGCAAAGTGTACAGTGTCTACTTATTGTTAAAAATAAGAACAGTGTAGTAAAGGTATGCATATGAATATAGGTATCAGCGGTAATTTATCGAGCTGGTAAAGTTATAGCAACAAGAAAGGGTAAAAAAGCTGGTAAAATATACGCACATATTTCAAATGTGTCATTAAAATGAAGTGTCTTTTGAAGAGCTTTGCTGCCCAATCTAATTTTAAGGTATTTCAGTTTTTGTCTATGGACATGACAGCTGGAAAACTCAACCTGACGTGCAATGTAAGTAAAGATATTGTGCAGCCAATAAACACATCCTGTCAAGTGAATTTTGTGTCGAGTGTCAGGGCTTATAGGGCAAAATTAAGCCTCTCCAATTGTCAAAGACTTTTAAACTGGCTGTTGTGCCATAATTTCTGGCTCTTGGGTTAAGTTCTCGGGTAAATTCTATCGATTGGTTAAAAGGCCTTTTACAGTCCCTAGATTTACATAAGCCACTTTCAAACTAACTCTAACAAAAGCCAGGCACTGTTCAATGATTAAGGTCATGGACGAGCCCCAAGTTTCCGATTCACACATAAATAAAGATGTGAATTTCCATTTGAGTCGTGTTCACAGTGTACACATGACCAGAGGGGTTAATCACCAGTGGCTAAACAAGAAAAGACCTGCAACACAAAATGACTGTGAGAATGTAAGTTTGGGGAGGGGGCATTTAAGTCCAGAAAGGCTATGACACTTCTAATGCACTAAACTCAAATTCAAATATAGGCATCTTCTGTACAGACCTAAACTTCACAACTTTCTGCTTTCTAGGCACTCAAAGCGCTTTACATCATCAGGAACCACTCACCCATTCACACACACATACATGCTCAAGGACACAACAACAACATTCATCTGTGGGACTAGAACATCACCAGTGAAGCCTTGTCTCGATATTTGCATATTTTTTGTCTATAATGTTTGTATAGTAGATGGTGGTCTCTCACTAACATGCACAGGCTTTTGAGCAGCAGCTTTCACAATAAAATGCTGCGGCTCGCTCAAGGTGATTCATTTCATTCCCAGAGAAGAAAACTCAGCCAATAGAGGTGAAGGGAAATGAAAAGACTAGTGGCTGTTACACAGAATGCATACTTCATCATCTCTGACGATTGGCTCTGCGAGGGATCAAGTTTCTCTATGTGTCAAAACAGGAAGCAAAATAATATTGTGGGAGATGGCATAGCACAATGAAAACTATTTTTCTTTTCGCTGTATGGCATTTTTCACCCTTGTTCACACAGCTTCCATCTAAAATGCATTGTACCTATTGGACAGTTTTGGTATAGTAATATGAATGCTTGCTGTCATAGCATGTATGAAACATATCTTTTGGAGTTTCTTTTTGTTCCCGTAGCCTGGGGTAACTGGACTGTGTACATATGCAAACATACATTTGATTATGCATTTATAAATATTGAGCTACAAATCATCTTTTTTTTTTTTTTTGTCATTCCATCAATGCCACTAGATGGGCAACCTGTCAGATGCAGTGAACAAGTACAGTGCAGCACTCAAGGGCACTTTTCCATATTGGGCGGGCAGGATCAAAACTAAGAGCCCATTTTAAAACCCATCTTATTTTGGTATGCAAAGACCAGGCCAAAAAAACAACATTATTTACCCAAACTAGTCATTTCAAATTTCACAGATTTTTATAATATAGCCATATTGCTATGACACAATTATTGTCAACAGAATTTCCATGCAGGCTACTCAAGAGAAAAAAACAAATAAAAACTTTTACTTAAAAAAAAAAAAAAAAAGTGATTACCAACATAAACAGCCAATCAAGTCTACTGGTGAAGTCAGCTCATGCAGTGAAGTTTACTGCGTCCTGTTAAAAGTCCCCTGCTGGAGCATCTGTTTGTAAATATAACAACTGAGTATGAATGAAGAGTTAGCCTCTTGAACTTGTTTTATAGCTCTGAGGTGGCCGCATAAAAAAGCTAAGCTGCTGGAGTTATCCTTTGTAGACTTTGTAAAGAAAAAAAAACACCCCATCAGCAAGCTGCAGTTAACAAAAAAGAACAAAAAACAGGGTTGAATTCTGAGAAATGAAAGTGACACTCGCACACAGAGCGGAGAGGGGAAGGCAGCAGGGGTATTGTGTCGAAATCAAAGCCGATGCCTAGATTGAGGTTGGAGGCAGTAGAAAGACGCCATCGTATTGCTACTGAAGTCAACTGGCGGTTTGGGAGAGAGCTGAAAAACAGCCTGCACTGGGAATAGAATCTGGCTGCTGACATCAGGAGGGCTGGGGAGGTGCCCGAAGTGTTGCAAAAACTTGAGAATAATATCAAACGACTTTCATTTGCCTGCAACAACTGACATTTATTAGTGTTGTGTTATCTACAATTACATTTCCTTCGCATTTCCTAGAGATCTGATCATTGCAAATGAACTTGAAGCTGTAATCCTCCACTTGCATGACACTAAATAGTTGTCAAAAACAGATTCTTGCGTAGGTTAATTGCATAACAGGATTTTAATAAATGTCTCTTATTGTGATAAGAAAACGTATTAGAGGAAATTGAATCTCTCTCTCTAGAAATTATGAATTCTAGATTAGTCAGTTAATGAGATGACTCACTAAGTTTAGATTTTTACTCAAATTTAATTAGCAAATATCAGAAATGGGATAAGAAACACCATTCTGGTTATTGACTGGTACAGAAAACAGTGGAAACACGTTGTAGCCCAATGGATAGAGCTTGAATATAGATTAGATTTGGTCCATAGACTGTATTTATAAATGGACATAGCTAACCACCACGCCACCACGTTCTAAATAGGAAGTATGGGCGTGCTTCCAGCTCCATCGAATCTGGCTCCAATTCACTTTCTATTGAAAAACTGTCACCCCTCTCTCTGTAACTGCCGCTGTCAGGCTTGTCACTTTGGTCTTAAAATGTTCCTATTAACCCACTGTACATGATCCTGGTGTTTTTGTTTTGTATTTTGTCTGTAAATCAAGATATGAACATTAAGAACAGACAAATCAGGTGAGTTCATTTCCTGAGGTTGGTCCCGCTAGTGTTTGCAACAGGTTTGATTTACAGTGTTGCTAAGTGCGTGCTTTCTGTTAAACCAGCAGTGCGGGTGGGAAGGGGCATTACCTTCAACAGCCTGGCTCCAGATTGGCTCTTTGGTTGCTCTGATACTCGCAGCCAGAATTCCAAACATGGAACTCGGCTCCAAATTCACCCCTATAACTGCTAGCCTCGACGAGCTTCATGTGATTGGAGCCAAATGCTACGGGTGACATCCCACTCCCTTAGTCCACTCCTTTATAGTCTATGGTTTGGACAAAATGACATGACAAAAATGACAATAGTTTGACTGGTTTGACTTGTGCATTATTGTAGAATTTGTTGCTTAATAAAATAATGATTTTTATTTTGTTATGAGAAAAGAACATCATCACACAAAAGCCAGCCCATTGTTTGGCCTGTTTTTGCTTATTTCAATGGGATAACAAATTGGCTGTTCAACACTGCCACAGTAAGTTGTCCTCGGGCAGTGTGAAGCAGAGATTGAGATGGTGATGCAGCTAGCACATCTCTGTAATTGTGCGAATGCCCCCAGCTGATGCCCCAAATGTGATAATTGATAATTTCATGATTGATATGAGCCCAGGCAGCTGTTTATTTTCCAGGCTTGATTTATGGTGATAACTTAAAGATTGGTCGTCAAATCCCCCCCTGCATTGGATAAATAAAGACGGATTTAAACAGGAGCCACGCTGAATCTGCTGAAAGAGTTAGTTTTTTTTACTTTTTGGTATTTAGATGCCATTATGCAAAGCTAGCAGGGAGAGTGGAAGATAGGTGAAGATTATGTGGCACAGGGGAAAAAGGAAGTATTGTATTCTGAGATCAAAGCTCCATTATGAACGGTGAAAAGAATCTAAAATTAGGACTATAATGAGTGTCAGTCTAAGATCCGACGATGAATTCAGTGTTTGCTCAGTCAGACAGAACTTGACAGGTTTTAAAACTGCGTAAAAGAGTGAGCTATTGAAAGAATCTGGCTATTCCATATTACAAAATCCATTATATCACAAATTACGGTAACTAATACCTGATATTTAAACTAGATAGACATAGCTAGCCCACAAACCACTGCGTTCCAAACAGGAAGTAGGCCTGTCACAATAACAAATTTTGAAGTACGATACATTGCTAAAGAAAATATAGCCAAATAAACGATAATATTGAATGCAGTATGCACTATAAATACTGACCCCCCAAAAATAATAGTTCCATCATGTATTGAATGATAAGTTGATATAGTTATTACTGTGACAGGCCTAACAGAAAGTTAAAAAACACAAAAAAGGAAAAAAAAGATATTAACATTATTAAGCAACCCATCAGGTATCTTCTTTCCCTGAAGTTGGATCCCATTAGCGTTGACACCAGTTTTTTCTATACACAGTTTGTCTTTGCATATTTGTTAGCCCTTACTTAGGCTTATTTTCCCCAAATAAGGAACTTGTGTAGATAAAAGGCCAGAGATGCTTTCACAGTTACTTAACCAGGAGTATGGAGAACAGCAATCTATCAACAAATATGAAACAATTAGAGTTGGAACACTGGCACTCACCTGTGTGACAGCATTGTACAAGTCCCATAATTAGTCATGTGCTACAGGGACTACTTTATATTCCAATAGAGTAGACCACATTTTGTTCAGTTTAATTGAGTTACTCAATGTGGTATCTGTATACAAAGCACAGTTAAACCATGTCATGCATTCACAAAACACATTAAGGGTCTAATAAGCGTTAGCACTGTCCGCCCAAAAGGCTTTCTCATTATGGAGCAACATGCAGAATAACATACTTTGTCCAAGCATAGACAATATTAATTAACAGATCCTGAAATTATCTTTTTTTTTATTAATCCTTGGCTCTTGACTTGTTACTTTAGCTTCAAACCCAACTGGCAGCCAAAGGTAGCACTATTCTCTGTGATATTGATTTGCTCCACTGCCTCGTACTCCATTTAGTAATAATTACGAATGCACACTCTCCAATTACGTGGCTCCAACAAACATTTACAGCCCACTGAAATCTACACACTAATTATTCAGGTGAAAGGAAAAAAAAGAGAGAAAGGGACACATAACCTAGTCTGAGTAGCTCCAATTAAAATGCTCTGATGATGCCAACATGAAACCAAATGAATAACGACAATACTTGTAGTGTAATTATTTCAGTTTGCATTACTGCTCATTACCACTGCCAAGAAAAGTTGTCATTTTTTGGTGTATTGGTCATTATTTATGAAACAAGCATTTATCCCTGAACTGGACGTTTGATGGGAACTAGGCCCGGTGATGTCACAGCCTTTTGTTATGAATCAATCACGCTTTTAATTCAATTAGTCTTAATAAAACTAATAAAAATGGCTTTCAATATTTATTTCTGAACATAAACAATAAGCAGCCAGTACATAGCCATTAAACATAAAACATCATTTACGATTATAAATAACTGAAAATTCGATTTGTTGCACAGCCCTAATGGGAACTACTGCAAAACAAGGTCAGTATATTTTAGCCTGGGATACAAGATTCTGCAAAGCTCTGCAACTGTAATCACTGTCTTTACATGATATCTACAGAATGAACAGCAGAGATGGAAAAATACTTTACTTCTATAATAATTACATTGGATATCCTTGACAAGAAAATCAATAGCAAGCAAAAACAACCCAAAAATTTTAAGAGCCCATATAAAATCAATGTACAATGATTTTATAGCAATTTTTACAGTCAAAGATATGAATAAAATAAAGACGCATTATCCAACTGTGTTACATTTTTGTCAGAACTAGAACTGTGGCGACGCTGACATTTGTGTGTCTCCAAACACGACATGTACCATGAAAAAAAGACTTGTTTTGAATTTTTCTAAAAAGCAAGAAGAAAAAAAACAAATCAACACATTCCAGATTTAATACTGTTATAATGGAGAAATATCATGATTCATGTGTTTTTGTTCACCTACATTAACCATGCACATTAAGTCTGTAACCCAACAAAGAGATTTTATTTAGAAGTGCCCATGACATGCCCGCGATTCATGTGTGTCCAATTCAAAATACGACAAGGCAAGTAGAATAATCCGTGCGCTATTCGCCAAAAAGAATATTTTAAAAGTAATTTCCCATGTTTTCATCGCTGGTCATGGATTGATAAACCAATGTTAAAAAGATTTAGAGATAATGCAGGCAGGGAAACCATCACTCAAAACTGATTCAAAATCCACAGACACCTGAAGTGGTTTCATTCTGAACTTCACCAGTAACAAGAAAGATAGTTTGCCTATTTTCTTTTGCCCTGTGTGGTCTTAAAAGAGTTAACTGGCTTGAAAATCCCTTTAAGCAATTGCACTACCATGTAACCTTGTCAGTTCCTTTTAATTTTGGCTGCAGCACATCCATTGCAAACGCCAGAATAATGAATCTTATGAATACTTTAGTAGCCCCCATTGTAGCCCTTGAGCAAGAGGAGACCGAGCCACTGATTTAAAAGCGTACAGTAGGTTAGGTCTTTTGAGTGTTGTATGAGCAGCTGGGGCAGCCCCTCCCTATCTAATATCTAATAGTGAGATACAGTCATAGGGGAACACAAGGTCAACTTACCTGTTTACCATGATGTCTCTAAACCTGCACATCCATATAAGATGCTTTAAGCAATACCGGTACATATTTCGCACAAACACAAAAGAAATGCACCATCTGTATCCAGGATAACGAATTCTGTATTTCTGAAATCATCACTATTGCAAGATGGTATCAATCAAAGTTTCTACATTAGTGAAGGAAAAGACATGTGGCTCAATGAAACTAGTAAAACATCCAGTATAAGCAGAAGACGTACACTCTAGGGCAGCTCCGAAGTCAAACCCAGAACCTTCTTGCTGTGAGGTGAGAGAACTAGCCACTCAGCCTCCACATGTGTGAATTATACATACAATTTCTCCGGGTTGAACAATAGAGCTGCAGAATCGAAATTGCAATCTGAATGGACACAATTAGCAAATCCCAACGGCTGCAGTTTTTGAAATATCACAATTTCCTTCAGAAACAACAATATTCTTATACTGTCTTGTTCTGTATAAAACCAGCTAACCCTGTAGCTTAGATCTGCACAAACATGTTCTGAAATGTGATTCTTGTATTAGTTTTTGTCAGTTCATATTTCAGTCCTTTTTTGTCAATTCTTCTGGACGTGTTTAAAATGTGAGCTGAACAGAATCTTGTCATTAAAACATAAATCTATCGTAATGCTTGTCAGAAAAATTTGCAATTAGATACTGTTCTCAAATCGTTCATCCCTACTGAACAATGATGGGCAGTGTAAAAATTTAACAACAGTGACAGCCACACTGAGCATGTGCAGTAAAGACAAGAGAACAGTTCTGGGATAATTAAGACCGCCTCAGGAGTACCCCCCAGATGGATTGGAACCAGGTTTTCCACTAAATGAGTCCATGAAACTGTGAATACTTGTCAGCTAACTCAAACGTTCAGAACATCCTTTCCCCTATCCCCAACAAGCTGTTAGGATATTCCTTTAACACAACTGTGGCCTAATTAAAAAAATGCTGAAAAGCAGAATGTGTCGAGTTTTTTATGGATCACTTTGCAAAGGACATAACCAACTGCAGTTTTGTTTTAAAAGTGCATCCAGGGAACAAGGAACAGTCCATTAATATTTCTTTTGTATTGTCTAGTAATGTGCACTGGGGTAAGGATCCCTAGCTGCTCTGCCTGTGCCACAAGTGCTTATAGTAAATGTCAAGACCTTTTAGAGGCGCAATAACGACAGAAGAGAGAATAAATGATACATGCTACAGTTTTGTGTTTAGGGTGAGACCTGAAAAAACGAGCTACATTTGAGTACCGACAAGAATATATTTTTACACCTCTATAAGCAAATTATTCCGGATCTGTACTAGAACATTTCACAGAAAAGTGGTAGCTGCACAGTGGAAAATGTGTGGTACTTCTATAGACTGTATATATAAATGGACATAGCTAACCTGCTAGCGTCGTGTTCCAAATAGGAAGGGCATGCTTCCGGCTCCATCGACTTCACTTTCCAATTCACCTTGTATTGAAGAACTGTCGCCCCTGTCAGTCTCATCATTTTGGTCTTAAATTGTTCGTATTAACCTATTCTACATGATCTGGGTATTTTTCTTCCGCTATTGTGTCCATAAATCAAGATATGAATGTTAATAACAGGCAAATCAGGTGCCTTCTTTCCCCAAGATTACCCCTGCTAGCATTAGCAACAAGCTTGATTGACACTGTTGCTAAGTGCCCACCCCTTGCTAAACCAGCTGTGCAGGAGGCAAGAAGTGTTACTTTCAACAGCCTCACTCCGGACTGGCTCTTTGGTTGTTACGATATGCATGGTCGGAATTCCAAATATGGAACTCGGCTCCAAACTCGCCCCTGTAAACACTAGCCTCAATGAGCTTCATTTGACTGGAGCCAAACACTATGAGTGACGTCACACTCACTTAGTCCACTTCTTTACACACTCTATGGGTAGTTCACTTTATGGTAGTTCACGAAGAGTCAGGCTTAAACAACAGCTAACTAACTCATTTATATCCATAGATTAGAGGTATTTCTTACACCTGAGATAACAACTCATTCTCTTTTAGGTTTAGTTAATTCAAACTGCTGTCAGCATTAGAGTGGATTTTGGACTGCTACAAGTACAACGATGCCAGATTTAATATGCTCCAAAAATGCAGTGTTTTGGCAGCCTATTGAAGGAGAGTGCTGATCCACTGCACCAGAATGGAAAACAATAGCAAGAAAAAACACATTGCTTTACTCTTAAAGTAGAAAAAGCCGTGGAGAGTAAAGCCAAAAACATTATGACCAGAACCTTGAAATTTTCCACTCTCGAGAAAGACAGTATGTACAGAACTATGTACAGAAGACATGAAAAAATAGTATCATTGTGTTCTGTGGCAGTTGCAGTGCAACTGAGTGCAGTGAATTCTGTAAAAGGAACACAATATGATGGGATCAAATAATACAAATGTTTTACTATCAAAGTACTTCAGTTGAAGGAATACTCCTACCAATGCACTATATTCATTAATGAACAGTACAACTTTTACAGCTTCAGCACTATACAGGTGATTTCACTCCTGCCAATCAGACCATATAGAAAACAGAGAAACCACAGGATAAAATGCATGAAGTTAACTTTAATTATGCTGTACTTTATAATAATCCAATAAGACCCACGGCCAGTAATCCTAAAGACTGTACTCTCCATGTAATCTCTGTGCAGAAGCTTTGAGCAGGTCCTTAATGTAAGCAGAAATGGCACAAGCATATGTGCATAACTTATGTTCACTCATGCATGGCAGTCCAACTCATTTCAGAGACAAGAGCCTTTGGTAAGGGCTTTAAAACGACCTACAGCCTTTGTGCTATCAAAACAAATTAAAAGGCAGCAGGATAATACACATGTGAACCATTCCTCACCTTCAAATGGCTTAAATTATTATTGTTATAGACCCTAACATGCCTGGATGTGCTAAGAATTAAAGAGAGCAGAGGAGAAATTACCACGTGACAGTGGATGCATCTTGTGGGAGCCACTCCATAATCCACAGCAATGACTAATTGCATGCTCTTGGCTTTGCCAGTATTTGGAAATGTACACATTTTTTAGCCTGCATTGAATTTCAAGAGGCTAAAGAAAATTGCTTTCAGATTGCCAAGGGTCTTGTTGATGGTACAAACTGTCATATTTCTCTGGTTTGAGAGAAGATTTCTACCTCCTTTTGCCTGGGAAAAATAAAGACAGTTTTTCAAAAAAACATGCAAATCATACAAATGCTGCCAGTTTTACAAATAACAAGCACCCAGAGCTGGTTTACGTGGTGAAAAGGGTCTATCAATGGTTGCCAGCAGTAGACACATGACCCATTAATTAAAGTTTAAAGTTCAGAAGTGCAATCATTTATCTTATACCAAACAACATATTTCCTCTTTTCCAATTGTACATTTCCTGCTGGCATTTACCAAGGTGACAACCTGCTTGAGAAAGTGTTGCCTTCCTCCAGGGTTGTGGTGGCGGGGGCAGCTTGTTTATTGAGGTGATTCATAGCATAAAGGATAATCTCCCGTCCAATAAAGCGTCAGACAAAGCTTGTGTTGCTGATCGCAGCCAACCTAGATTGACACCAGGGAATTAGACGCCCTCTCTTAAAATACTGTCACAGGGGTAAGTCTATCTGACAGGGTGGCCCCGAAGGCATTGAGGGAATAAAGTAAAAATATCTTCAAGCTGCTGCCGAGGTAATCTTTGATGTAGCTACACCAACTCATCATTGCCATATCCTACTGGAAACATGACACATCCTCTTATAGATAAATATTTGACTTTTTAAACCAGCTTTAAACATCCACACATAAAGGGAGAAAATGCCAAGCAGAGGATCTTAGGACACTTGAGCTATTCTAAATGCATGTCCACACCCACAAGTCAGACTCAGCATCCACAGCATTGAAAAGGGACAGGCTCTGCCCCTGTACCCTTTCCTCCAGTCCAGCCACAGAACTGGATACAGACAGACGAATGTGCATGAGCACCAATGTATCAAATTATCTACAAGATGATCCTGACATATGAGAGCGTGGATGTTCTGACAAGGCACTAATACAACTAACTACATCTCATTTTTTCCAAACTCATTATTAAGTCTAAACCACGCCCGTGACATTAAACGTTACCAGGGCAGCTGGCGTCGTAAGTTACGTTACGTGATGAAAAGAGACAAGGGAGAGAGACGATAGCGCGTCAGAGCCATAACTTAATAGTTGAAATGAAAACGCACGCAGAGCTCACATGAAGAGAGAGGCTGCCTCTCTCTCCTCACTCTCGCCTCGTTTTCAAACTGCGACATCACAGTGAACATCCTCACTGGTAAACGCATTTGACAAGCACTTAAGCACACACGTGTGTCAAATGGCATCAGCTAAACCAAAAGACACACAGAAACATCACTGAGCTACATGTCATCATGAAGCCGTCGATGTACAGTGATGTACACACGGTCATTTTAACTAGCACACATAAATACTCAAGCTCATTGTGTGATAGCGTTTTAAAGACACAGAACTGCACATGTGACACAGTTTGATCCGTTAGCACGAGATGAAAGTGTCTCTGTAAAACTTTATTGTTAGCAGCAGGCTGCCATGCTAGCGCCGAGCCCGCGTCCTGCGTCCTGCGTGCTGTCCACGCGCCCCCTCAGCCCAAACAAGCACGAGATGGACACGCACAAAACACTATTGTCTCTATGATCCGCCTGTTCTACTGTTAACACGCAATGTACGGTAACTTTATGAGGCTCAAAGACGCTAGGTTGACGCAAAGGGATGCTAAAAGTGCTTTCGCGGGAAAAAGTCGCGGGAAAAGTGAAGTTAGCGTGTTCTTTACCTCAGCAAAGCGGTGTCGCCTTGTCTGCTGACCACACTTTCCACCGGAGAAGAGTAGTCCACAGTTTGTCCAGCGGGCAAACAGGACGGCAGAAAGCAGCACAGGCTCAGGATGATCGCAGTAAGCCACTGACCAGAGACACAAGCATCCTGCACCGCAATCATTATGTCCATCACAGCTGTATAGTGTTGTCGCCTTTTCCCACGTCTTCTTCAAAAACAGCGGTGAAGGTTACAAAAAGAGGTTTTATTCCCACACTTTATGTCCTCCGAGAAGAAGAAACGCTCCGATCGCGTACTTTCCCAGGTTTGTTTTGCTGGATGTTACAGAGCCCACGGTGCGGGTGAAGTGTAGTCTACTCTCCAGTGGCTCGCACACCATCTAGTGAGGAAATGCGATGTAAAATGGGAGCAGACCTAGAAGCAGACAACCCCCAGGCTCTGATCCTGTTGCCATGCGGCCGTTTCCCGGGCAACCCGTTCCCAGTGGCTCGTGATGGAGCGGTGAAACCTGTACGTATTGATACGAGCCAGGAGCAATTATAGATATCGACTGAAGAACCACCCCTATTTATGCCCTATAAGCAAATGAACATACGGAGCGACTGCGGTAACGGAGCTCAGAGGTGATGACGCACATGGCTCTCACTGGAAAACTTTAAAGTATCACAAACTTGACACTTTTAAATCGATAGACTTTGATAAGCCTCTATTGCTATAAAGTTTGGCTTGTAGTCTACAGTGTAAAACTTTTTGTCTAAACCTAAGAACAAGTTAAGAACATGTTTATTACATCTATTATAATTTTTACTGATCGTTTTATTATTCCAAGACATTCCTAGGCTATTGTTACTACACAAAAGGCATACAATGTTTGGGTTTTGATGTGTGGTAAATGCAGAGGCAGTTGTGTAATTGAAAGCTACTTTTATTATATAACATCCAAACAAAAGGAATCTTAGGAACTAAATGCCCTGCATCATGTCAGGCTTAAGACTTAGCCTACATAATTCTTAACAGGCTGCACAGCCGTTGCCATGGAAATGACACATTTATTGGAGATGACATATGTTGACATAGTGTCATTGAATCTGTCTGGATGACACATGTATTAATTGAGTGCATTTATTTTTTGTATATTAGATAAAATAATTGCAAAGAAACAAATAGGGTTTTAAAGTACCCAAAGAGGTAAAGATATTGGTCACCATGCTTTGAAAAACACACTTTTATATTAACAGAGTATTGCTATTTTATGTACGCTAAATCTCCAATGCTCAGTTCCCTCAGAGTTCTTGTACTTTTTTTTATTAAATCAATATCGTGTCACTATATCATATCTTCAAATCTTATCTTGCAGGCCAGAGGGGGATTGAAGCCTTCGCTGTTATCAAGCTGCATGTCTGGACCTTCTATTGAAGTTTAATGAGGTGAGTGCATGAGCTCCTATAGTGTGCCTTAGCTGTTTTTTGTTTTTTTTTAGCTCAAACTTTATTTCATTTCCCGGCCCCTGAAAATTGGAAAAAAGGATAGCCTCTAGAATTTTTTACTCTGCTTTCATGAGAGTTGAAAGTATTCCCTGGTTATTATTTATTTGGGAAGATAAACAGTTTATTCCAGTGTTATGAGAGCATATGAGTTTTGGACACAGTTCTGTTTGAGTTTTGAAAGAGGAGCATAAATGTCATTTTTTGGAGGTTAGGAAGGACATTTCACCGTGCTGGAAATGAGTCAACAACCAATGCTCCATGACAAGCGCTGCTAAAAGGGAGGGAGTGAGGGCTGTCTCGACATGGACACGGCTCTAATTTGCATAACCGAAGCTCCCTCTACTGTTAATAACTGTGATAATACCTGCGTCAGTACAAACTCAGCCATTGTGACAGAGGTGTTTTGGGTTGAGACACTATTGATATATTTTCACATTTGCGTTAGCGCCTGATTTTTTTCGTATTCTTTTCTCGTTTTATTTCTCTGATCCTTTCAAATTACCTCAGAAAATGTACCTCGCCATGCATGAAAGCCATAATTACAATGAGTCCATTTAGCGTCGTGCACAGGGGAAGAAGAGTGGCAGCCTTTAATATTCAACTCATAATAACCTTCAGGAATTATGAATAAGATGAAAGAGATCAGGGACCAGGCTATCATAACGCTGTACTGTTTTGAGTAATGGATGCGTCAGATTTTTTTTTTTTTTTTCAAACCTGTTGTAAAAATCCATGTGTGCATCTTTGGAACATAAATGAAATGACAGATTGTCTTACAAGGTGTTGCACATTAGCGAACGTACTTGAAAAGGTTTGAATTGTAAACACATTCTCGTCAACTCTTCTGCCTCGCTGCTTGTTGTGACAATAATCTGTCCTATTATATTATAGAAAAATAGGTTTGTTAGTCAATTAATCACAGAATATCAAATGCAGTTGTATTAAGAAATTCACCACAGCATAGCTTTACAGAATAGGCGTCATACAGGATAAACGTGATGTTTTCTTTTTCAATAAAATATTCTATCTGAACAGTATAGGAGTGGAGAAAACGATTACTCTAACGAATATGTTAAAGCAGACTTATTATGCAAAATCGACTTTTTAGAGCTTTTAACCATGTTATAGTTCTTTACCTCGCCATTTACTTGTGGTGAACTTGTATTTGGAGTGATTCCTGTTCCATATTTTTGTCTATTTCTCATTTGCAGGACCATGAAAAAAGTGGAAAGAATGGACTTAAGGACCAGAATTGAGCAAAAATGTATGCAGTACAAAAAGAAACTCTGGAACAGAAGGTGGGAATATTTAAGTTGATCTCCTATTGGTGGTTGTAGGCGCCAAATGACACCATTTCAGCCACTGTAAAATTCAGCTGTGAAAAGTCCCTCTCCGTTTTCTGCAAAATACTAAACAACCCAAATGCCCTTCCGCTGCCCTCAGTTCTTCACATAAGAAATCCCATTATGTTACTTTTCTCGAACTGCCACTTTGTCTGAGGAACTAGTAATGTATTACATTTCTCAAACAGGACCCTGCTGTCAAAGTCCAAATGCACATTTATAACACAGATGTAGTGGACAAAACACATTTGAAATGGAGTATAGAGTTTGATATATGTAGCCCTCCAGCTGTGATTTATTTCAGGTGCCTTTCTTCTGTACTGGCCGAGTGGGACCAAACCTCCATGAGTCATAACTGATTTCTATATTCAAGACAGCAGCTACTGCACACCATATGAGAGACTACTTCAAAAACTCCTCCCGATATAGGAGGAGACTGATCTCTTTCTGAAAAATACACTAGTCTGTAATTAAAGTTCACCTTTCCAAAACATGTTGAGACTATGCAGGTTATGGTGCCATTTCTATTTATGTAGTAATTGTGCTTGCAAAAGTGAGGAGCAGTTTTAATAGTTGGTAGCAAGTAGTGATACACATAAACTGTGCTTCAGGCTACACAATAACAAGACTGTTGGTGGCAAAAAATGTTGAAGTCAAACTTGCTGATGGCTGATTAAAATAGTATTTACACTTGTTTAATGATGGATAGATATGATTTTTTTTTTTTGTATTGTAGTACAAAGCTTGAATGTGCAACCTCTTTTTAATTAGTGTTAAATATGTTCTGCACAGCATGGCCGAAAGGGAGGTTCATGTATAACTTTTCTTATTGTGTTTAATTGCTTCAGTTCCTCCACACACAACAGAAAGTATCTCATTTCCAGCAGCATTAATCTGAAGAAAAACCTGAGTTTGTGAGAGTGAAAGTCTGATGCAGATTTTTGGATTCAAACTGATTTATGTTGGTGTCAAACTCCAGCCACAGGCAAACTCCAGCCCTGTTTATTTACTTGAGTGTTACACCCACTCTGAACCCACGAAAACTTTGTACTAGACGCACGCTGCAACGGTCGTGCTTGAAGTTTTACCCTATTATGAATGATTCACTACATTATCTTTATTTTATGAATGTTTTTATTTGCTCATAGTGTAAGTACAGCAAAGACATTAGGGAAAACAGAGAAAAGTTGAAAGTGCTTTTTGCTGTTGTTTCGCAGTTTATTTACAAAATGTCAGACTGAACTTTTGGGATAGAGTGAGCCTCTCTCTCTCACTTGCATGTTTTTAACTTAAGTGCCTGTAGAACTTTCACACAACTCCCCACTTCCTTTTAGTCTTTTATGCTAACATCCCTCACAATGCATCTTTGATTTTTTTCTTTTTTTTGTCCATGACCTATGCAGAGGTCTTGGTGCATGCTGAACAACTTGTAGTCACATAAAAGTGGCAGATGTCAATGATGGCTTCTTTGCTTAAGTAGCTCTTTGACATTGATGTTGCCACCGGAGTGCTAGAAGTTAGTGTCAAGTAAAAGTAATACGAAAGAAAAAAGAGAGCACAATAAAATCCCAATGCCCAAACTGTTCTGTATAATTATCTGATTAAAAGGCATTCATCATACCATACAAAACACAGCATTAGCTTGAATTATCCCCAGAAAATGATAGTTTTTAAAAAGTGGAACTATAGAAGATGTTCATTTTCAATTTTTTTCATTATTTTAGTCCCAGCTGTTTGTTTTTTCTTCTGCTTTCTCTAGCCTTTGGTGCAAACAACACATTTGAGTGTTGCTGCTGGCTGCTCAAGTACTGGATTCCTTTAGCAGAACTTGTTGAGCCTGGAGGCAGTGTTAATATTGCACACAGCAACCTAAAAGCACTTTCGTAGAATATCTCTTTTATCCAAAATGTTTTTCGATCTTTATTGCTACCTGCAGAGTGCTTCATCTCTTCATAGTTCAGATTTAGCTGAGTGACATAAAGCAAACAATTTTTATTTTTTTTATTGATCATATTTCTAAGCAAGAAAAAGGAATATAATTTATATAGAAGGATGTATAAAAATATATATATATATATATATATATATATATATATATATATATATAGCTAAACTAACCTTTTGAGGACTCCACATTGCTTAAAGGGCCTGTACTTGTTTTTTCCCCCATGTATTACATGACTTGTCTTCCCCAGTGCAGATATACTGTACAAGCAGCTCTTGGGGCCAACATAAATCTGCTGTCTACTGTTTGCCTCTCATTATAGAGTGTTTTATTGTCAGAGACTCAGGATGTACGCAGTTAGCATTCTAGTTGTTGTTAACATTACCATGAAGGCAAACTCCACTCAGACCTCTGAACATTGTGAAAAATGTTTATCAACTCATCGTTCTGAATAATTAGGATATTCAAAATGCATAAGATAAATGAGTTTTTCATGATTTAAGACAGTAAAAATCTGGTACAGCGCCTCTCAACAGCTATTTTGAGATGATATTTTGAGTATGCTGCTTGCGCTAGATACACCTCCGAATAAGACTTCACACAAAGGATGACTCAGGGTTTGTAGTGTAAAAACTATGTTTAATAAATCAATATGCAAATGATTGCGTGGTAGTTAGGAAATAGATAGTGAATACTGTGCATCCCCGGGAGAAAACACTGATGAGAAAATGAAATTATTGCCTTTAATTATATTACATTTAATCTGGCTTCATACAGCTAAAGATTGACATTGCGCATCAATCCACCTTGCGCTCCACCCATCTGACCTCAAAGTGTCCGGCCTCGTATGTGTGGGTATTAGTCACATCAATAAATGACTGGAGCAGAGAGGTCAACTCTAGAACAGAAATAGCACAAAACACTCTCCAACTGACGGCTGTTGTAGAGGGATGTGAGAAAAGGATTTTACATAATGGAGATGTTGAATAAATGATGATAAATGTCACTGCATTTAGCACATGTCATTTGTTGGGGTTTAATTTGAACACCTAGATGGATATGACCTTTTCAAGGCATTACAAACACCCAGTGAGGTCATTAAAGGAAATCACTGGATATTGACCTAATGGCTTTTCATTTAAGGTGGATCATGCAAGGTCAAAGGCATGCTGCCACCTTAAAAATCATTACATAGTACGTAACAGTGCTGTATCTTCCCTAATTGTAATATTAACCTGCTTTAATTATAGCTTTCTTTTTATATTTTATGTTTATTTTTATTGTTGTAGACAACAATTGTCTGTTTTCTTGAATTATTTTAGCCGTATTTGTGACATTGAAACAATACACTGATGTTGTTATTATATTAAACATAAACATTGTGATAAATGATAATTGCTGGGATAGCACTACTTACATATCCTCTAAGTGCAAAATGACAGGATATGTAAGTAGTGCTATCCCGGCTAGTAGCCATACAAGGACAGTCTTTCTTTACATAGAAAACCTTGTGCAACTTCCCATAAATGATGGGTACACCTCAAAATTTCTGTTATGATGATCATTTTGTTATTTGTTGTTGTTTGTTTTTGTTTATTTAGATCCCCATTTAGACCAGCTACTTTTCCTGGAGACATTTTAAATTTCAACTATTAAAATTCATATATACAAGCAAAGGTTCTTCTTAGCAGTGGTCTAAGCTGAGCTCCAGCGCATATGCCAGAGTCTGTGCCGGCCTCAGCTCTTTGATATCGATTCCTGGCTCCAACAATTTGCTGAATGTCCTCCTCACCACTACATCCCAAAACTGTCCTGTCAAATAAAACCTACAGGCCCAAAAGGATCAGATCAGACTAAAATCTTAATTTTGCATTGGCTCACTTTTCTGTATAACACTGATGAATGGAAACCTTGGATCATTCATTGGTTACACTCAGAGAGCATCAAGCGACTCCTCTTTTTGGTGCAAAAACATGACCTTCACACCAGAAGCGAGGAGTTAATTTTACATCTCATTGCGAGTGCAACTTTTAGAGCTGCTCCGCTCCTATGCAGACAGCTGCCATGGAAAACTGGGATCCTCATAGCCAGCTTTAATCTGTCTGACCTTCTGGCACTGAGAAATAGATTAGCCAGTGCACCTCCCAGCCCCCCCTCCCTCTAACTACCTGTGCAGCTGCATGCATACCAACAAGGACATCGGACCGCCAATTACCACTCACATTGTGTACATTGTTATTTGTTTGTGTGCCTAAATATGAGTCACGACAGGTATGTTTACAAAACAAGCCCATTTGATAATTGGACAACTCAATGAACAAATTATAATCAGGAGACATTACATTTGTTGCATGCAGCCTACAAGGAAATATAGCACATCTCTTAAAGAGTTAGAAAAATATTGGCCCTCATGTCAGTTAAATTAATTCTACATGTTGCTGTATGTAAATAAGAGTTTGTTTGTTTTATTTGAGTTTTTGTTGTCACACAGTGTGATATAATTTACCTCATGTGATTAACATTTCTGTGCTTTGAATGTTTGTTGTTTGATTTTGTGAGATTTTTGGAAATGACAGTATCCTGTGGTTATAGAGCCTTCTCTATACAGCACATTGAGAATTGAGACCTGAAAAAATAACTATAGAATAACAGGAGTAAATCATAACTGTCCATCTCCTAAAATGGGGACCTGCATTGCCTAGATTCTAATGACACAATATGTACCACAATTCATTCAAAATGTGCATGACATCCATAAATAGTGAACAAGCAAAATATATTACAAATGCATTTTAACAAGCCTTGCAGATTTTATGCCCATGTTCCCTCAAGAATTCACCTAGAAAATAATAATATGTTCCAATAAGCTCATTTGTACTGTCCTCACATCTGTGCTATAGCATAGATGTATGTGCCACTCCTCTGTGCACGTTATTGGAAGTCTAAACCCGATTCAAACAAAGACAAACAAAATAGACACTTCAACAAGTGCATTTAAAAACAGGGCAGGGCAGTCATTGCATTTTTATTCCTCCTGTAGTGATGTTGTATGGATGATAAAACTCTTCAAGCTATTTTTTTTGCCAGATAAAACCATTCCAAAACAAAAACATAAATAACTTTCCTGCCAACTGGGGACAAGTGAGCGATTTTGTTACAGAATTCTCTCTGTGGTCACAAATGTCATTTTCACGTTGTTTTGGTTCAGAGAAAGAAAGGCTGGTGTTCTTTAGTTCCCCCTTGGCGGACAACCCCAGCAGCCGCAGCAGGACGACCAGGACTGAGGTGAATGTGTCAGTGTGAAATGGAACGCCCAAGTGTCCTGAGGGAGCCACGCTCCGAGGGGGCCGCCACTCTACAAGAAATAATGTTTGAGCTTACAGGGATGTTAGGCACGGACAGTTGACTGTGAAGTGAAAAGATTGCTCCAAATCTAGTTTGAGAATTTGCTGAACAATCACAATAGCCGACCTTTTTTTGCCATATTTAATGTTGCATTATGTAATTTTTAAAGTGGGGGACGCCATCTGCTTGCCTCGTGGAGATGTGCCTGGAATGTTTCAGAGTGTGGCAATAAACTTATCGATCTAGCATTTATTCATGTGTTATTCAGTTATTTTTATTGGCAAATGAATACCTTTAAAAAGATGCAGAATGCTTTGGTTATCTCTACACACTCATATAGTCATTGTGTGGCTAATACCTTTCCGGCTTCCACCAATACCATATTCATAAAGGTGAAGTATTTTTCCGATGCAGTTTTGCCAAACATGGAGAATGGGATTTGGATGGCAGAGACTTAAATTGGTGATTTTGCAGCAGATGCTACAAACAGAGAACAACAGAGAGAACATGTTCAATCAGACTGCACAATGTTCAAGTGGAGAGTGGCAGTGTTAAGCTTTTTAACAAGGGTGATCCATAGACTGTGTATATACATGGATATAGCTAATATGGCAGCTGCCACATGTCAAATATGACGTGAGCATGGGTACCAAGTGATTCATTCAAGCTCTGGTTGCAATTGATTTCAACTGAAAAATCTTCGTCCCTCTCTCTGTAACTGCTGCTGTCAGACTTGTCATTTTGGTCTTAAAATCTTCATATTAACCCGGTGTTGTGGTGTTTTTATTCCGCTATTTTACCCCTAAATTAAGATATGAACATTAATAACAGACCCATATGGTTCCTGTTTTCCTCGAGGTCACTCCCACTAGCGTTAGCAACAGGTTGACTGGCAGCCACGTTGTTAAGTACCTGCCCCCTGCCAAACCAGCGGTGCGAGCGGGAGGGGGCATGTACCTTCAACAGCCTGATCGGCTCTTTGGTTTTGTTCTTGAATTTCCAATTAGGGGCTCTGGTCGCAGATTAGCCGCTATAACTTCTTGCACCAAGGAGGCTTGGTTTGGTTTGATTAGTTGCCACCGAACACTCAGGGTGATGTCACACTCCCTTAGTCTACCTCTGTTATATAGTCTATGGTACGGTGAAAATACACTTAACATGATTGTGAATATTAATCATCAGTTTGTGTGTACAAGCCTGATGCATACAGACCCATGTATATACCCATATTTGCTGGAATAATAAGTTTGTTGATATTATGAAGGCTAATAGTACACAGTACCTGTTAACCTTGAACACAACACCTGATGCTTGTGGGTCATTATTTTTCTGGTCGACTAAATGCAGATAATTGACTGTGACTATAGACTAATGTTTTCCGTACAAACGTTATGAGCATCCTCCTAGTCCTTCTCGTTACTCTTATTTCACCACTAACCTCCTTTCTGTCAGCTCTTTGCGCAGCTTCAGGCAATTATATCTTTAATTGACCCTGTTCACAGTTTAATTGGACACAGTTTCCTCATCATATCACATTATTCTCAATTTAACACAAATTTTGAACTTCTTCAGGTGCACTTCGGCATTCTAATACTCGTCAGACAGCAGCTTTAAACTTAGACACTCATACTGTCACTTAGTTTCAGTTTTAATGAGGACAGATTTGAGATGTGTGACTTTTTATGTGGCCCAGTCCATCTATGTCCGTCTGAAGGCAGGCACTGATGCTTGCCACATTAGTGAATATGGAAATATCATTATGCTCTGAGTACATGCCAGAAGACAGATTTATTCAAGATCCAATGGTGTCAGAGACTCATAGGAATGATATGTTCTTTATGTGTTTTTATAATACATAATGAAGTTAGAAGTGTATTATCTTCTCACACAAGGCATTATACATAACAATATATAAAAGAGAAGCAGTAGACAGTAGACGCCGCTGCTTATCACTAAAGGATATACTGCAAAAATGCTATTAAAATAACAATTCGTTTTTCAGAAAAGCTCTTCAAAGCACCACCGTTGGTATTCAATGTTCGACTTCAACTTCAGTGGAGCTGTGTTGAGGCTGACACCACATTAAGCTAAAACTAATGGGTGTAAATGAAGGGCCGTCCATGTGGGAGTGCACAAGTAAACAATTTTGTTTTCATTAGCCACAGTGATGTGGTTACTGAAAAAAACATTTAGTTAATTTGCTTTTATGATTAAAGGAAAACAAGATGCAGCTTTTTTAAAGGACAGGAGAAATTTGATTGTCAGCGGAAATCAATAAGCCTGCTATTGTCATTAAAGAGATGGGCTGAGCGAGGAGGTGTCAGAAGAACATTAGTATAGCATCATGTGGATCTGCTAATGTCAAACTTATCATGCTTTTTTTAACCAATAAAGTTACTTGGGTAATTAACATTTTTCAGTAGTTTACAGCACTAGAAGTAACAATGGTTATGGAGGTTTTTGTAAACATTTTCACAGTATATTGAATTTATTTAACAGTGGCAAAAATGGGACTTTATCAGGAGCCATTGTGGTCCTTTTATTCACCTGTAAGATTCCCTTTGCTTCCAGTACTGTACTTATCAACAGAGCTATTCAGTCCTCAGGGAGCTTATCTCTTCAGTGTCTCCAGCTGCAAAGGCGCCATATCAGGAACGAAGAGAAAGAGAAAATGCAATGACATGTGAAGTTTAGGCAGGTCAAATAAAATGAAATACCTTTATATTTATGTATTTTTTGGTTTTGTTTTTCACACTTTAATATTGACTAGAAACAGTTTTAAGTTTTACTGTAACCTATTATTTTTCTCAAAACGTGAGTGACAATCTGGATCTTAGCTCAGTAGCCAGCCATCCATCCATTTTCTCCCACTTATCCGGGGCTTGGTCGTAGTGTAAGCACAGACTCCCAGTCTTCCCCCCCTCACCCCAGACACTTCCTCCAGCTCCGGTGGGACCCCAAGGCGTTCCCAGGCCAGCCAAGAGACATAGTAGCCATTTGTTCGTCGTTATCAACTGGTGGGCAATCTTCCAGCCAATATTGCTTAGCCTGCTCCCATACTGTATTTAGATATCAGATGGCCTTCTTGGCAACAGAACACAACATTTTGTAGTTGTTTTACTTGCTAACAAACAGCAATACAACCCCTGCAACAACCTATGTGGACTACACTATACTGGGTCTGTATAGGAGGAACCATTTGCTGAAAAAACAAGATGACTATATTAAAATACTATTGAATTTGCTTATATATTGTGTTAAAGGCATTTCAAAGATTGAATATGTATGTAATTTTTAGTATTTGTATTCATAAGGCTTCTTGGGGAAGTGTGTAGGAAAACAGATTATATTGTTAAGGAAATCTTACCTTAAAGCCTGTAATTTACCCTAATCCATAAAGATAAACCGTGGGCACGACATCAAAGCCCTTCTCCTCTCATTGTGTTGTGTTTACTTCTGCCTAAAAGCTATTCAAATCAAGTGTGCCCTAATGGGTAATTGTTGAGTGGCCAGCCTGCTCAGGTATATTCCAATAATAAGATAGCAATTTGTAGTGCGGGCCTGGGAGCAACAAGGCCAAAGGAAATCAATACAGAGGCAGGGCATAATGATGGAGCCTCCACAAAACTCCTTACATTACATTACTGCTCGTCCAGTGACCACGCGCCGCCCTGACATACGCAATCAAACGCACCATTTGTATTATGTGGGAGGTTCTGACCCTCCACAGAAGACCCCCTCACCTTTACCAAGTTTAGCACGCATTACACAAGTGGTGGTTGTCATTTCTGTTCAGCAAACTTATTTTAGCATTCTACCCCCAAAACATGACAAATGGCGGCCGGTGTGTACAGCCTATGCATGGATTCATCTAGGTTATGTATCCAGGGCAGCGCTGACCGATGTTCTGTTGTAAACCAGCTGGAAGAGTAATTTGTCCACGTTGTATCAGCCTCACTAGGGCTATATTTTTACTGGGCAGAAATTTGGCAGCAGAGGAAAGTTGTGCTAGGACATATGTGGAACCAAAATAGATCATGTTCATTGAGTTTCAGCCTGAGATTATCTGCAGTCAGAAAGCACAGTACCTTTTATTATTTCCTACTTCTTTTCAAAACTGCAGAGTAAGATGTCCAAGCTAAAATGCCCAACTCTCCATCTCCCTAGATACCAAATTCCTTCAGGGGGAAAAAAAAGAAGCTCACGAAAGAACCACACTTCTAAATCAGTCCAAAACGTTTCAAAGGTAGTCTTCTGGGCAAGGTTTTCTAAATAAAGATGTTTTGGCTGTCATTTGAAGGCTAGTATTAATCTAGGGATAATTATTGATTTCTAGTGGCTTCCACACGGCAGCTGAAATTTCTTGATTTAAAAAGTGTTGTCAGGAACCTTTGAAATGTTTGCTACCATAGACCACTCCTGGACGAATGAGGGATTACATCAACACTTCAAAATAGATCAAAGTGAGTTAATTAAACAAATAATATGCGTGTTTGCTTTCATTAAGTTTGCTTTTCTTATAAAAGCCTTTCATCAAATGCGGACAAGCTGACATGTTCTTTTGTTACATTATGATGTTATGAGATTGTAGTGCTTCAAACTAAATCAAATATAAAAGTAGATCTAAAGTCGGAGTGATGATTAAACCAGTCAAAGTCGTTCGATCGTCTGAGTCATTGTTATAACCGGCACATATGATTTTACACATTGCTCCTCAGTCTGTGTGTGTCACCTGCCGAGATGAGCTCATATGGCAGCACGGAGCCCCCTGGAGCGCCGTTAAGCTAGCAGCGTGCTAACACAGACTGGAGTGAGGAGCTGGGAGAAGTGCATCCTGGGAGCAGAAGATGGAGTACGCTCCTCCCTCCCTGTCTCCTGGTGACAGGGCCTCTCCTCTCCACCTTCACATTCTTCTAATGAGGTGATAAAGTGAATGAATGAGGCATGAAAGCAGACATGCTGCTGGGGCCAGTGTGTTCCCATGATGCCACTCCCCGCCCTGCAACCTTTCACTCCTCTGTATTTCCAGGACAGTTGGAGATAACGCTCACAGGAGGATGAGGCAATTTGTGCAATGTGTCGGCAACACATTTATCAGACCTGCATGGGCACAGCCATAAAACATATCTTCTTGTTATGGTAGAAATGTCTAAAAGTCAAAGAAAATATTTTAATCAATAGAATAGTCCTTCAGTATTTATCAGTATTTTAAGTGTTATTGTGATAGACCAGAGATTACATAAATGTTTACGCTGGTCACCCCCAAAAAAACTTTTCATCACGACCCTCACTAAAAATTACAATGGAAACAATTTAACTAAAATATACAGTTAATATTTTTTAAAGATTAAATACATTAATTATTTTTATTACATCTTGAAATGATCTCATAACCCCACCTCATGCACCGTGACCTTACACATGATCCCTGACCCCACCACTGTAATAGACCAGTCAGTTAAATTGACAGAAAAGTGTGTACATGTATTGTTCACCAGATTTACCTCCAGTGCAAGTTCATACAACAGACAAACTGTATTCCTCCAGTTTAGTCCAGGAATAACACCAAGAAACAAAAGTGTCACTTTCACGTTGACTGCTGAGCTATGTAAACATTTCAGATTCAGTTTCTTTGTCATGCAAAGAGAACTCACAGAAAGGCTTATTCTCAAACCGTGGGCACACACTTCGATACCAGTAGGGTATGCTGAGCACATTTATTAGTTCAAGTTCAGTACATATTCAATACATCTAAGGAAATGCTCTTTGTACCAGCCAGCAGCAGAGTCGATGTGTGCATTTGGGAGAGGTTAAAACTGCCAATCTACTGGTTGGTGTGTGCGTGCTTAACCCACTGACTTACCTTACTGTTTGTGCTGTTGAGAAGGCTGCCAATTGGTGGAACTTAGTTTGCTGTTAAATTGTTTGTTCTTGTTCTTTGATTTATTAATTATTTCCATATTTCATGTTGTACTTGGACACACTCTCATTTATATTCTTCATTTCAATACTGCAATATATTTTTGTGTTTCATATTGCTTATTTCAATAATGTTCTGTTTCATATGAAGTTAATACAAAACTGCAAACCTTGTATAAGTCTTTGCAAAAGCTGGAAATAACCTGTTTGTATGCAGGCCAAATAAGCTCAAGGCGAAATACCCTCTTGGTCGACCTGTGGTCCTCATAGGCCATGCAACTTCAAAATCGTGCTGAGTGCAGACTGTTCTGCATCTAACCGTGCATTGTGGGAGGCTGTGGTTTCACTCGATTCCTCACTTGTGAAGTGCAAATGTACAGACAATATAGCTAAAGAAAAAATCAATTCTGTCAACTGGATAAAAGTTTTAGAGTGAAGACAGGACAAGATGTACAATTGTCTTAATATGGTATGTACCATGGAGAAAAGCAGAGAGAAGATGTCTCTTGATCACCACGTCATCCACCTGCTACAGGATGTTGGCAACTAATAAGAGGAGGCAAAAAAAAAAAAAAAGGTCACCTCCTTGAGCTCACTTGCCTGAGGACAGGGTCCCTCTGGCCCCCACGTTCCTAGGCCAGTGCCTGCTACGAGACTGCCACCCACATGCTTTGCCTTGGTAAGATTTAGGGACTTTGGAGTTGTACGACTGGGTGCCTGGCCACTTAACCTTCTTAGATTCATGCAGGGATAGACCTTGGAACATGCAGAGATTACTTTCTAACTTTCTGTAAACCTTAAACCTTCTTTCATAATAAATCTTTAAAAAAGGTTTTCGTATATAAGATGTGAAGAGGCACCTATGATGTGCTCATCTCACTGGGGCTAGAGTGGGACCGGGTGAACTGGAAGCCGTTGTGAGTTATGAAGTAATCCTAAAGATTTACCTTTGACTTATTCACACAAGTGCCAACCTGGAAGACAGAGACCGGACCTTCTGGGTAAGTCCTATGGCATCTGTGCATCACTACTTAAAGTGAGAGGAGATACATACACAGTGCCCTTAGAAAATGTTCAGCTAAGGGGACTGGTTTGGTGTTGATACTTTATCAGGAAAGGGAGTCTAATCTCAGGGACCAAAATTGCATAGCCAGGAGGCAAACAACTTGGGGGGTTTATAGTTAGAGTGTTATAGTTAAAGTTAGAGCGTGACACAAGTTTGAACAAGACCCTGACTATTCATTAAAACCCGTTAAATGTCACAGCACCTAGTTGGTTATCATCTTGTTTTAATTGGCATCATTATTTATAAGACACATACAAGTAATTGTTCCTCGTCCCAATTTTTAAAGCATAACAAATTCGCTGTAGCCCCCAGCTCTGGAGCCATCGTGGCTAAAGGCTAGAGGGTATCAATGATTAATAGAGTTACCTGGTGTGGATTTGTAGTGGAGATAGGATTGGGTATTGATGTCGTTTCAATCACATTTCTTTTGGAAACGCTATTCCGCAGCTGGAGGGGATGTAAAGGTCTCCGTTGGTGAGTGCAGATTAGCTTGCTCTCCGAGTGTAATGACTTTCTGCTAACATTGTAATCTTTCCGTCCAAACAGTGGGAGAGGCTCAGTGTTTCACATCTCACTGAACAGATTGGTGGATTGTCAGTAGCCAAAACAGACAGGATTGTGCACTCGTCTTGCTCACTGGGGAGACCAAGTATTAGCCAAATCCATGTATTAACACAGTTTGCATTAATACAAAGGATGGAGAGAATCGCAAGTCACAAGCCATAGTCAAATACACAACTTTGGGTGACAAGTTTGTCCCCTCTGAGGAGCAAATATGAGTTTTTGACTATGGCTTGACTTGCTGCATGCACATTGTCTGCCTAAATAGAAAGTAAATATAACATGCAAGATACTTAGGTCCAGAGCCAAGCGAAAGGAGACCTCCATTGGTATTCCTGCTTGACTTGCATCCCAGAAGGCCAGCTCTCATAAATAATATGATAATGCCGTGCTTCCAGTTTGCTGCTGAGGTGAGCTGTACGGCAGGATGGCCAACAAAAGCTCAGCTCAGCCCAAATGATCCCAAGTGAGCGGCGAGGATCGACAGCCGTGGGTGCGTCCTGGGGTGAGTGCGTTTGCCGGCGCTCGAGCGAGTGTTGACAAGTTTAATCAAACTGTGGCAGCCTTGACAAGGGGGAAAAGATTGGGACTGTAAAATGTGTGACAGGAGCCCCATGTTTATGCAGGGAAGCAGAGTGTAGCCGGTACAGATCATTTACCAAGGGTTAGAGAGCCAGCCCAGAAACACTTAGGTCTTTCTTTAAGAGGAGGGGCATCTTTAATGGCCCTGTCTTGGCTCAGGCTGTCAGGATAACAAATTTGAAGTGCAATATATTGTTGAACTAAATATAGATGAAACCAGACCATGAGAACAATCCTACGAAGAGTATTCTAAATGTACAGTAGTATTAAAAATATGAACTATAATAAAATACATAACAGAACGAACACTTAAGTAGTTAGTTTGTATCTATAATGATTCATAGAAGTTATTTATTCAACACCTTATTATATAGAACAGAAAAAAATAACCAAAAATATCCAAAAAAGTATCCATTTTAAATATTGCCCCCCTAAAATTATTGTTCTCTCTATCATGTATTGAACGATAAGTTGATATTGTAATTATAGTGACAGGTCTAGTCTTAACCCAATAGTTCAAAGTCAGCCTTGCCTCCGACTATAGGGTATTAAAGTGGAAACATTGAATTTAACAATGCCAAGAGGTGCATAGACAGGAAAAATACAGATTCAGTTTCTTCTTGCAGCTGTGGCAAAAAGAGGAGAGTGCTGCCTGAGATCAACACATACCTTTCCTCACACAATTCTGAAGGCGAGTGTAAGGCATCATTGTTTCAGCACAGAACAGCCACGGCACAAACTGTGACATCCATATAGTTACGCTGTACAGAGATTTCACTGATACGGTCTATTTAGTACGCTTGCAATTTATAAGATCGCTTTCACTCAAATGTTACATTGACATTTGTACGTTATAATATTATCTGTCACATTTTTAGATTTCAGATACTATATGTTGGTAAAACTGAACATGTAAGCTGGACTTCAAACTCTAAGAGGTTCAGCTGGGATATTTTTTTTCCAAACAATAAGAGCATCAATATTTAGTTACAGGAGATGTTTCTCACCCTGAGATGACTGTACTATTCATAGGCTTTTCGGCACTGAATTTCAAAGCCTGGAAGGCACATAAGCCATTAACATATCAAAAGATTTTTTTATTTATTAATTTCTTTTTCCAGCATATTGATTTGTTTGCTTTATTTATCAATGGATGCCACCCAAAATGTCTCTGCCAAAACGGAAAACAGACGGATTTGCTTTTCATGAGGTACATTCAAATTTTTTTAGTTCAACAAACATAGACTGGGTTTTTAATCATTTAAAACTAGAAGTTAATAGTCACTATGTCATTTAATCAACTGGTTCAATAGACTGATAAAGTTTCTTCTGATGATGGTAATAGAAGCCTCTCTAATTTAGGATGTAATTTACTGCTCAAATGTAAATAAAACAACTAATGCAGCAACTGTTGGCACCCATTGTAATAATACAGTTCTACCGAGGTAATATTTGACTGAGTTGTGAAAGAGTTGTGTCTCTTTGTCTCATGGTTATATATAATAATGTCCTCTTATTATAGTTATATATCATGATGAAAAATGGGTTTCTGGAGACAATACCATGGAGACGGTGCCATTTACTTAATGCATTGCTCAATCTTTTTAATTTATGTCATGAACATATACCAGTGCTATCACTAAAAGAACACGCTGAATATGGTCAACACATTATTGGTAATAATAACTCACTGAAAAACATAGCAAACATATATAATTACTATATCCATGATTCATTATGTGGTTATTACCCATAATTCCCTTGTTAATACGTGATATTTCAGTACTATATATAGTTGTCTGTCCTGGAACATAACGGTCCAGTGTTTTTTACAGTGTTCCACAAACTAGTGAGGTGTTAATCCAATGCAGCAGCCCAAGTGTGTCAGAGTTTATTTGTGCCTTCAGCGAGGGCCGCTCTCAAACTGTTCCAGTGACAAAGTCTGCCTCTGAGCCCCCATTTCAAGTCTTCCCTACAGGAACGCAGGGGACATCTCAAATACTGTGAGGACATGATGGAGAATTCTATCATTGAAATGGGTAAAAAGCCATGAAATTCTTGCCGGAGTTAATATTGATCTGCTTAAAAGTGATTCTCTTTCACCCTTGGAGTCAAAGAGAGAGAGTGAAATGAGCTTCTTGCACTTTTCCTGCCCACACAATCTGATTTACAGTCTATTGCTGTGCATATGTAGCAGTAAAAAGTACATTAAGCATGGTTTTGTCATAACACTGAGGAAAATGGGCCTTGTAAGTGACTATATGTAGGGTTTGAGAAGTGTGGAGATATTCCAGAGGCACCGAGCTGTCTGCATTTTACTACTTATAGCCCATTATGATACTCGGCTGTTTTCCGGATTAACAAATGTACTTCACCAACTAATACGGTGCCATTTTTCCACTTGCACCATTAAAACATTGCATTGCTATTGCCTTGCAGCTGGAGATGGTAAATTCAGACTGAGCACAGAGCAGTTTGATCTTCAGTGAATAGTTTTATAATTCTCTTGGTTTATAATCCCCCACAAAAAACAATACACTTTTCATCTATCAATTGTCTAAAAATAGCATTTTTCATTATTGTGCTATATATTGAGCATTTCTCTAGTATCAAAATTGAGTTTAAAATATTAGTATAGAGACAAGATTGAGTCATTTTGGGGGAGGCTCTTTTGCTTTAATTTCACTTTGATCTGAAACTGTTTATGACCCACTTTTAACTCATGTCTTCCTGATAATTAATTGAGTTGGCTACGACCAGCTGGGCTCAGTGTATTTTTACTTTATTTATTTTAGTCAGTGGAGGGTGACTGAATGTCATGTTAGCAGAAACAAAATGGTTGTTACTTTCTACAAAAAAGGTAACAGAAACAAAAGGTCTAATCCCTTGTACTAAGGAGATTTGGGGGTTTATTCTTGCTGATTTGCTGCCAGCAGTCGAAAAACTTTCCCCGAATGATTGTGAATTTAAACAATGTGCTGTATGTCTTAACCCTACAAATTCTGTTCACTCCCCTGTGTTTGCAGTTGTTAGGATATATGTATTCATCTATTTTTACCGATTGGCTAAAGATATAATACTTATACCTCAACACTAGATGCAGGCTTAGAAAGTAAAAGCAAGTGAAAGAGCTCTCTATTAGCCCTAGTGTGAAAGAGAATGATTCCTAAGCACTCCTTTAGGGTCCTTCGAGGATTTCACATGTCGGGGCCATGACGAAGCTGTGATATGTCGAATTGTGGCATTGGTCACATCACCAGGTTCTGCTCTCTCCATTGAGGTCAGTGCCGATGCGTGACGCCGGGGAGGCACTGGTGCGCGAATACTGCAATGTCCATCAATATGCTCCCCTCACTTGTGGTACTGAAAAGTGCTGTAGAACCAGAGAGAAGAGAGAGTGTTATCGGCGCATGAGGAGAGCGAAAAGAGCCCACTGCGTGAATGACAAGCCCGGGAGAGCGCGGAGGACATTGCATTGCCACGCTGACATTCACTCCTTGGTCGGGAGCTTACTGCCAGAGATATGGCAAAACCCTGCGGTGCCTCCACAGACAGAAGCTAACGCACACACGCACACACGCACACACACACACACTACAGCTCTTGTCAAGCTACTTTAACCTCAACGTAACCCTTAGCCCTCACCTTTGTTGTGCTTCCAGACTCGTGGCGGCAGCGTCCCGTGGCAGGCCCAGGTAGTTCTAATATGCCCCAGTGCCTTGTGGGTAGGAGAAGTGCGCGGGAGTTGGCAGACTGTGAACTATAGGTGTGACTGGGCAGATGGAGAAAGCGGTGGGAGACTGGGTGAGTCTTCCAGTCCTATGGCGCGTCCCCCGGGCCGCCAATGGAAAGTGACCGTAGTAATTAATCCGTCTTTACCCACTTTTTATCCTCTAAATATTGAGCCTGGCGGGAAGAATGTTTCGCTGAAGGACACAGTAGATGTATTTCTCTGTTGAAGTGATGGAGGGGAGAAAGAGAGGGGCGGGAGAAGGACAGGGATTTTATGAAGGTAAAGTGTGGTAACAACGACAAATAGAGGACGTCCGACTTTAAAACCCCATTGGCAATTTGAAACAATCTTTGGGATATTATACATGCATTATTATATAGGATCCAGTGACATACTGTGTGATGAATGCATGTACAGACTTGAGTGGCTTATTGGGAAAATACATTATTTCATAAAGATGTAGTCTACAGTCAAGAAGGTCATTTTTCTCACATTTGGCACCTGGAATACGTTGTGTAACTGCTCACTAAGATGTATGGATGGGTGACACATCGAAAGGTAATAGAAAATACATTTCATTATAGTTTTCACAAAGGGAAAATGACTTAATGAACCTTGCAATCATTTTAAAATATTACTATTCATTTAAGGCCTATATTGCCCTATTTTTGATCTGTGTTGTGTTGTTTTGTTTTCTAAAACTGAAACACTCCTTGTGATATAATTAAGTGGTAATACAGGTGAAGCTCCACTGTGTTTTCAAACTCTTCACTAGAATGATTTTGATCATTTCTTCCCCGGGTTTGTCCAACTTTTCACTTATAGCTATAGTTTTAGCTTCATTGAAAAGGCTTCACTCCTCTGTGCACCAGCAGATATTAGAGACTTTCTATTGACATTCTCAACATTCTCAAAGATAAAAGAAATCAAAAATAAAAACAATAATTTAAGGTTATTCTAGGATGTTGAGGAGCAAAGCAGTTCAATTGAGGCTAGAAATAGCTGTTAACCTTAAAGCTACCACTAAATCACTAAATGACACAAGGTGGAACAGAGCAGTTTGGGGATGCAGACAGTTTAATAATCCAAGATAACATGTGTGAATGAAACAAAACACGACTCCGGGTGTGTTTTTTAATGAGGTAACAGGATTATGACATGGTTAAAAGCTCACAGGAGTCAGCTTTGCGTAATATAGAACCTTTATTGATTATCTGCCACAACAAGACAAGTATTGAATATTGTATTCTCTGAAATAATCCATATTGGATCGCATACATTGATCCCTTTATGCATCTCAGTAACAAGAAAGTGTAAAAGTTTGTGCTTTTATACCAACCTGTAAATCACACATCAGCTGACTTAAGCTAGGAGCGGGCGTGTGTTTAGGTTAGGTTAGCTTTTTTTTACTCTTTACATGATTTCTGTTTGTGACATTGTTAATAATTTGTATACAATTGTTCGATATGTCATTTGTCATTGAGAGCATCAGTACATTTTGGTCCTACACTTATTGCACAGGGTCATGGTGATCAGATGAATCCTCTCTTGAACCTAACTTCACCCCTGAGTGCATCCATTACAGCATGTGCTAATCAGCAGTGTTCCTCTGAGTAACGCCATCATCACCATCTTTGTACCCACGAGCTCTCCTACTTTTCATCCCAGCGAACAGAAAAAAAATGCCAAAATAATCACATTTTTCTCCCCCTGCAGCACTTTCCTTATGAAATCTCTCCACATCTTAGAAGTTGCACCAAAATGTCCATGTTGCATCATTGTGAACATTTGATCAAAGCAGGGAACTAATGGTCTGTGTTGATTAGCGTGCATATGCTTTTTTTCTGACCCCAGGACATCACAAGAATTAATATTACAGTATAAAGTACTTACCGTACTTACATTTTTGGTTTACATTTTGTTCATTGCAAAAAATGATATAAAACAGTCGAATAGAAACAGGTTCTTTGACTCACTGTTTAAAATGGCAGAACTGATTAGCTCTTCATAGTGGTATTTGAATGTAGTTTGCAGTAGATTTTCATGTACATGTTTTTATTTTTGAAAAATGGCATATATGACATTTTTGAACATGCATGACCCAGAATCTTAAATAAATACAGAGCAGTGAGCAGAGAAAGTGTCAGTCATCTATATATGTCCCTTTTAATTTCATTGGCAAAAAGGATTCTCTATAAATCCCCAGATACTATTCACTCTCCTCAGTTTATTATCTCTAAAGAAAGTCCTGCAGTAAACACAGGTCAAATGGTTGAGGTACTGAGCCAGAAGGGTTTCTGGATAAAAATTAAAGAAACAGACTGAAGCACTATATCTTTTGCAATATGACTGAGAGAAAATAGACTATAAAGAAGTGGACTGTGAGTGTGACGTTACCCATAGCGTTCGGCTCCAATCAAATGAAGTTCATAGAGGCTAGATCAGTTATAGGGGCGAATTTTGAGCAGATCCATAGTTCCATAGGAATTCTGATCACGAGTATCATAGCAACCAAAGAGCCAATCTGGATCCAGGCTGTTAGAGGTAATGCCCCCAGCCCAACTTCAGGAAAAGAAGGCGCTTGTTTTGTCTGTTATTAATGTTCGTATCTTGAATTACAGGCACAATAGCAAAATAAAAATATCAGAATCATGTAGAGCGGGTTAATACGAACATTTTAAGACAAAAATGGCGAGGCTCACTGCAGCAGTTACAGAGGGAGGGATGACAATTTTTCTATGTTAAGTGAATTGGAGCCACAGTCGATGAAGCCGGAAATGCGCCCATGATCACTTCCTGTTTGGAACGCGGCAGCTAGCACGATAGCTATGTCAATTTATGTCTATGGGAGAGCCTGAATGATTACTGCATGACTGGATATTGCAAAATGTACTCAGAAAATTGCACTTGTATTTCTAGCCACTGTACCTGATTTTTACTGCCTTAAAAACGTGAAAAACAGAACTAGTTCATTTAGTTTGCGGTGGTCCAAAGTTATTCGGACATATTTTGACCTCAGGCTGCTTGTACAATAGAGCTCTACTGGGGCAAGACAAGGCAAGCTTTTGCTCAAATATGTGGGAAGAAATCCAGTACAGGCCTTTAATGCTACATGAAATACTGAAATTGTCAAAAGATAGATTTTTTCACTGTGACTCATACTGTGCAACTGGGTAACTGTGAATCTGAGAGAAGTATAATTAGAACGTGATAATTGTTAGTGTAAGATGAAAGAGTGTGTACTGTATTGCCGGTGCTTTAGTACAATATTTCGTCAATAACAGATTTTGGGTAAATTTAAGTCCATTATTTCAAACTCATAAACACATTTATTGTAGCTTTATGGTCATTTTGATGGCAGAGAATATGATATGTATATTGTCTGTTAATTTAATATACATTACACTCAGCGATGCAACGTAACAAAGTAAAAGTAATACTGTAAGTTTAACATGTTTGTAGTTTGAGCAAACAGTAATATACAAATAAAAATAGCCAGAAAAAAAAAAAAAAAAGATCGATTCAGTTGTTTCTGTTGAACAAAATTTAGCACAAATCTTTATCAAAATCCGTACATTTGAAGCCTTACAAAACCTCAAAATCCATGTGAAATACTTTTTGCACTTTAAGTACATTTTTAAATGGGTACTTAAATACTGTACATTTACTTAAGTCGATTTTTTCATGTGCTACTTTTACTTTTGCTTGAGTTTTTGTTTTTTTGCTGCAGTATCTGTACTTTTCTTAAACAAACTTGAGTACTTCACCACTTCACCATTGATTAAACTGCTAATCACAATATGTCACTATAGTTTTACTCTTCATGGCAGGGTGTAGCGAGGGGGGGCCTTTCTAAGCTAAGCTCCACAGAAGTATGTTTAATGGGCTACACTTGACGAGGGCAATCTACAACTGTTCTCACACACTTCACTTACTGTAATTTTGCACAGAAGCACTTACCTCTGCACCACCGTACATATTCTTCATATACTGATACTGTATCATACCAATAACACCAATGTGAAAGAGGGTAAGCCAATACTCATGTGAACTGTTTGGATTAGACAAGTGGATTAGAAAGTAAATATTCAATTATGCGGGTAAGGCTTGCTTATACACACTGTTTGCAGAAGCTTACAGATTTCTCAGCATACATATTATGTTTGCCTTAAGGGGATAAATATAAGACATACAGGAACAGGATACACCATTGTGAAACCGACCAATTATTTCTATTCACCACATGTCTCTGTAATCCCTCAGTCTTCCAGGTATGATCCATAAGAAAATAAAAATCCAATTTGAGTGAAGACAGTCATCCAAGCTGCCTCTTCACTTCTGGTAATATTATTCGTGGACACTGACTTACATCTATCTGAAGGGAGGCACTAACAACACTGAAACTAACACCTATTTGTATACAGTTTCTGTTTATTAGGGTAGTTCAATAGACCTAGTTAAGTATGCCTGAGTCATGTTTTGCATAATCATTCAGGCCCCTAATTTGTGCTCTCACACCTATTAGAATACTGGCTATCACTATTGTTTTCATGGTTTTGTTGTTTAATAGACCTAGCTCACAAAGAGAAAAAAGTACACAAATAGGTGTGTTCCTGTGTAGTTAGCACCTCTCTTCAGACAGATATAAAGCAGTGTCCACCAGTGAACAGACCTGAAGAAGTGTTATGGATGAGCAGTGAAAGATCTTCACTCTAAAGTAAAAGCCAAAAGTAAAATCTGTCAACTGGACAAAATGTTGTAGGAGTGAAGACGTTTGGCTGCTCATCCAAGCCGCTTCTTCAGTTCTGGTCAGATTACTGGTGGACACTGCCTTATATCTGTCAGAAGGGAGGAGCTAAATACACTGAAACTGAAAACAGAAACATCTATTGTTTACAGTTTCTGTATGTAAGCTATTGAGCTACACTAAGTGTGCACTGTGCCAGAGTCATACTTAGCATTCATTCAGCTCTTAATGGGTATGGGAGCTTTCACACCTATTAGTATCCTGGCTACTTTGTTTGCTTTGGAGGATAGAGTTATAGATGGGGGATAGATGATGTCTAAGCCCCCCATTCCTGTTCAAGGAAGGATTACCTTTCCTAACAAAAATAGTTTCTTTAACTCCCCTCTCAAACAGTTTCTTTTCTCTGGCTAAGATCTGAACCTCACTATGTTCAAAGGAGTCGTTAGTGGCTTTGAGATTGAGATATCTAGCGGACTGGGGTCTCGAGGAGCTCTCGAGACACACCGTCAAGACTCATTCAGAGCCGAATGAATATGCTAAGTATGATTCAGGCACAGTACACACTTAGTGTAGCTCAATAGACCTAGCCTACATACAGAAACGGCAAACAATATCTGTTTTCAGTTTCAGTGTAGGTAGTTCCTCCCTTTACATAAATATAAGGCAGTGTCCACCAGTAAGGCAAGGCAAGGCGCTATACAAATAAACTTTTATTTGTATAGCGCAATTCGTACACAAGGTAATTCAAAGTGCTTTACAGAATAAGAAAGACATTAAAATCACACAAATCAAAACATAAATAATCACCCAATCTGCAACTCTCTCACCCACTCGTTTGCACCCTTTAAAAACTCTCTCTCACTCTCACACTGTCTTGCTCAGTTTAAGAACTTTCCCATTACTTTACAAAAAACTTTCCTGTCACTTCTCACATACTTTCCTGTCACTTTACTTTGTCTAATAAAAGTCCAGTCCAGTTAATATCAGTCCATGTTTCTTTTGTCATCATAAAATTACCATTAAAGGAGAAGAGTGCAGAATAAAAACCTTTCAGTCGTATGCACAGCTAAACAGAACCGCTTTGAGCCTGGATTTAAATATTGTCAAAGTAGAGGCCTGTCTCACATCTTCAGGAAGACTGTTCCAAGTTTTAGCTGCATAAAACTGAAATGCTGATTCCCCATGTTTAGTCCTGACTCTGGGCACCAGCAGGAGGCCGGTCCCTGAAGTCCTCAAATTGAGAGATGGTTCATATGGCACTAACATGTCGGGGATATACTTTGGACCTAGGCCATGGAGAGACTTATACACAAGCAGAGCTGCTTTAAAGTTTATTCTCTGAGCCACAGGAGCCAGTGAAGAGACCTGAGCACAGGACTTATGTGCTCGTACTTCCTGGTTCTAGTCAGGACCCGAGCAGCAGTGTTCTGGATGTACTGCAGCTGTGTTAACGTTTGTTTGGAAAGGCCAGTGAACAGGACGTTACAGTAGTCTAACCTACTGGAGACAAATGCATGGATAAGTCTCTCTAAGTCTGGCTTTGACAGTAAACCTTTGATTTTTGCAATGTTTTTTAGGTGGTAAAAAGCTGCAGATGTTATTGATTTGATGTGGCTGTTAAAGTTCAAGTCTGAGTCCATTATTACCCTTAGATTTCTAGCCTGATTTGAAGGTTTTAGAGAGAGAGAGACTGGAGGTGACTGGTGACACTTTCTCTATGTTTCTGTGGGCCAAAGATGATGACTTCAGTCTTGTCTGAGTTTAGCAGAAGAAAGTTGTTTTGCATCCACACACTGATCTGTTGGATGCAGTGGCAGAGTGAATCCACTGGTCCATATTCACCTGCTGCCAGTGAGACATAGATCTGAGTGTCATCTGCATAGTTGTGGTAAGACACATTAGTGCTGCGTATTAACTGGCCTAACAGCAGCATGTAGAGAACAGCAGGGGTCCCAGGATTGAACCCTGGGGCACCCCACAGGTCAGGGACATTTTATCTGATATACATTTTCCAATTTCAACAAAGTACTCCCTGTTTTCTAAATAGGACTTGAACCAGTTTAGTGCAGTACCAGAGATGCCCACCCAGTCCTCTAGTCTCTGTAAGAGAATCCCATGATCCACAGATCTAACAGGATCAAGACTGAGACTTTGCCTGCATCAGTGTTCAGGCGGATGTCATTTGTCACCTTGATAAGAGCAGTCTCAGTGCTGTGGTGGGGTCTAAAACCCGATTGGAAGACATCAAGGGAGTTGTTCATTTCGAGGAAGTTAATAAGTTGTTGGTAAACAACTTTTTTGAGGACTTTGCCTAAAAACGGCAGATTTGAGATCGGTCGATAATTGTTCAATATTGTGGCATCAAGACTGCTCTTCTTTAGGAGAGGCTTGATGACAACAGTTTTCAAAGTGCTTGGGAATGTTCCAGATTGAAGTCAATCAATCAATCAACATTTATTTATAGAGCACTTTACAACACTCAAGGTGACCAAAGTGCTTTCCAGTAAAATCAAATTAAAACAAGTTAAAATCATACTAAAACAGTAAAATAGGAGAATAAAATAGAATAAAATACATTAATACAACAAAATATAAATAATGATAATGTGTCACAACATTACTAGGTGTTGAAGGCCAGTCTGAATAAATATGTTTTAAGCCTGGATTTAAAATGACCGAAGTCAGTAATGGTGCGCACATCAGGAGGCAGTTTGTTCCAGATTTTGGGCCCAGCAACAGAGAAAGCCAGATCACCCCAGTGTTTCTATTTAGTTTTTGGAACTTCCAAAAGGAGTTGATTTGAAGTGACTTATTAACTATGTGAGTGAGTGGTGATAGCAAACTGTTGAGCATAGACTTTAGAAATTTAGTGGGTAACACATCGAGGCAGCATGTAGATGAACTCAGACTGGTGACAATCTCTTGGACAGTTTTGTCAGTTACAGGTGCAAAGTGAGTCAGCTCTAAGTGTCTAGGTGGGTGCTGGGTTGTTATTTGCGTTGTGGAATTTATGGCATTTTTTATGTCCTGAATCTTGTCATTAAATAACACTGCAAACTCATTGCACTTAGATGTGGAAATTAGTTCTAACGGCAGTGGAGCTGGACTGAAGAAGTGGCTTGGATGAGCAGTGAAGCATCTTTACTCCTGCAGCTTTTTGTCCAATTGACAGATTTTACTTTTGGATGTTACTATGGAACAGATCTGGATGACTGAAGGATTACACAGACATCTTCCCTCCAAAACCTTTTGTCCAGTTGACAGAATTGAATTTTTCTTTTGCTATTCAATCCATGATTTATTGTCTATCCTAAATAAAGTCATACTACCGGTACTACTTCTACGACTACCTCTAGAGCTACTACACCACTACCATGACTCCTACCATGGCAAGTAAACTACTATCACCTACTACAAATAGTGGGCATGTAAATAAGAGTTGATGACTGTAAGAATTTAACAATTATAATGGTCAAATACATGGAACCAAGCATCTGTAAAATAAATGTTAATGCTGGTCAGATTATAGAAAGCTCTCAAAATACTCACAAAATACACTGTAACCAAACAGTGGTCATAATGCTATGGCTGAGTTTTGTTCTTTGCAAAAAAACGTGTATTTTCACATGCAACACTGATCCACCTGTCTGTCCCAAAACAGCCTGATAATGACATGAGGGTATTTTTAAAGGTGTAAGATGATAGGCTCTCTGACAGCCACATGAAGCTGCTATTTAACACATTGATGCACATTGGTTGGCTTTGTCAGTGGCTGGTGCAGGAGCTGGAGGCTAGGTGAGAAAAGCTGTGTGTTGGCACAGACCAGTAAACATGCGCTCACTGCTCCATGATAAATCGTCTTTGGCACCTGGTCCTGGCACATTTTACCGTTGTCATTGTAAAGTTTGTCAAGGCAGATTACTATTCGCATGTCTCTGTAGTCTATTTGCTAATCATTTTCTCTATTAATTTTCATTTCTTGTTTTTCTGGGAATGAAAATATTATTTCATTGTGAATGTGACAACATATTTACAAATTTTTTTGGCATGGGAAGCAGCAAGAACAATGTGAGACCACAAATACTAAATTATTACTGTGGGTGGTTTTCAGATGATGCGATGATGTCATAATTCGAAATTGGGCCAAGAGTCTTTTTTTTTTTTTCTTATTGAGAGCTATTGGTTTTCTATTTCCATGAGATATTCAAAAGTTAAATTGACAAATGTTGACTCTGATCATTTCTGTTACTAACTAGATCCAAAAACTCACTGTACTACACTACTCAGGTGACAGTAGCTCAGTTAGTAGAGTGTTTGTTCATCCACAGATGAATGCTGTCGTTGTGTCCTTGGGCAAGACACTCAACCCACCTCGCCCTCAGTGTCTGCGTACACTGATGTATGAATGTGTGTGTGAATGGGTGAGTGGATCCTTGATATAAAGCGCTGACTGCCTTGAAGGTGGAAAAGTGCTATAGAAAAATATGAACATTACCAGTTACAACAAAAATCGGCATTTCAGCAATATTCATTTTACCTGCCCTCCATCTGTATCAAATATATATTGCCTATAGAATCTTGTGAAGTCATCTGAAACCCACCAATTACTACTACCACAGCATATTACTAGGCCTGTCATAATTACTATATTGACTTATCGTTCAATATATGAAAGTTGGAACAGTATTTTTTGGGGGGGTCAATATTTTGTACTTTTTCTTTGCACTACTGCGAAATTTCTGATTATTTTTTGGCTATATGATAAGATTTATGGTAAGGTTGAATTAATAACTTCTATGACTCATTACAGATGCAAACTAAGAACGAGATAATTTAATAATATTGTCAACTGAGAATAGTTTTTGTGGTTTAAATCTGCTCTTAGGTTATCATGACAGGCCTAAATTTGACTGTTAACACTGCCAACATTGTCACTACACATACTTTTAATAACAACTATTAATTGAGGTTGAATTAATAACCGATTACTTAGGCATACTCTGTTTCATCAAATTCAAGAAAAGAAAAGCCTAACCTCCATCTGTGTGACAACAGAAGTGCAGAAATAACCAAAACGCTTTCTCCAATTCATCACAGTGACACAATAATTTATTATGCTACTTCCCCAAACTAGTGCAGAAAATGACTGAAAACACACATTTATAGCTTTATATCAAAATCTCAGCATTGAGACTGTGCCAAACACGCTGTGGTATGGCTATTCTCGCAATTTATTACATTTATTTATTTATATTTTAATAGTGTAAGCGCAGCATAATATGGCATGATGAGTTTTTGCGCAAGCTTATTTTCTTATGCAAAATTGAATTGTACTTGAGAACAATTCAGTTTTAGGCATTTTGGACAAAAAAGTACTTTAATTATAGCCATTATCTCAAGCGTGTTTGTCTTTGAGCCCTGTGTGTGAATGAGATCACAAATAGGATACAGAGCTCCAACAATGACCACTTGGCTCTACTTTCTCTCACAGGTAATTGATACAGAAAGAAGAGAATATCATTTAGTCTACAGCAATTTTCACAGAGAAAGTTAATTGCTTTGTTTTAAATCTTCTTTTTCATGAACTCTAAAGTGGCTTTGTTAGTTAGTTAGGGGGTGCTTAATTACTGTGAGGTGTCATGATGAGACCAAATGTTATGCCTGCCATTAAACTTATATTAGAACAATATGACTATACAAAGAGTCACAGAGGACAATAATGATCATATTATTCTGCATTGTGGTCTCTGTAGAGCTTTTAGCTTGATGCTGAAGCTATCAAAGTGCTTAACATGTTAAAAGAATGTACCAAAGTAGAACTAAAATGGCATGCTTATTTCTTTCCCTTTATAATTACCCTATCCCTGTGGGTCATATTAGCTTGAAAATAACTGGTTATTTTCTGAGCTAAATTACAAGTTTGCAGTGGGGTCCTTGCAGCATATTGGAGTGAAAGTGTAATATGAGTGTAAAAAGTGCAAATTGTTGTTTGGACACAGTGGTGAGAGTGCATGCTTCACAGCAAAAAGGTTGTGGATTTGACTCTGGGCTGGACTGGACCATTTTGGACAGAGTTTGCATGTTTCCCCATGTGTTTGAGTGGGTTTTCCCATCAGCCCAAATTGCATGCTTAAATAGGTCAAATCCTCCAGCTAGGTGGTCTGACCAGGCCTAGCTCAAGATTCAGAGAAGGGTCCCTGAGAGCTGTGCAGTAGCAGCTGTTGCCTCAGTGGCACTGGTTGAAGGCTCAAATACAGAGAATGAATTTCTCTCACGAGGGATTAATAAAGTATACCTTAACCTACCTTAACTTTCTTCTTAAGAGAAATTAATTTCAACAGTGTGGCACCTGTCACTGGGTCATTTGATTGACAGCACACACATAGCACTTGACTACATAATGGTTGGGTTGAACAGGTACAAGGTAGGGGTGTGACAAAACATTGACATACTTATATACTGTGAAACTTAAGTACTATGATTCACTATGTTGCTTCCAGCTCTATTTTCCAAAGTTCACTTGTTTGATTAGTGATGCTTGATGAAAAAAGACTAATATTTCTCTGTTAAACTGTTGTTGGCCTTCAATATTTTGGTGCCATTTCTCCTGCATAAGGTTTGATTTAAGAAATGTTCTAACTGCTACATCAATAAACTCATCTAAATGGAACGGAAATGTTTTCTTCAACAAAACTCATCTTAAGTGTAGTTGAATGGTTTTCAGTCATCAAAACAGTTTAGATTCTTCATAGTTTGCTATGTTTGGAGGTTATAGAAAACAGAAAACTTTCCCATTGAAAATGCATTAGACCCAATGTAAGGAACTGTACCAGCCTTTATTATGTAGGCGTTTTGTTTAGAATATCACAATATTGCCACATAGCGACATTAACAAGACCACATGCCACATCGGGACCTTGTGATTCCCAGGCCTAGTACAGAGTGTTGTTATCTTTGACTTCAAATCTTATCCCTAATCATGTATTTCTCTGAACCTTCTCATAGTATCAGTCTAAGTCCCAATACCACACAATAAAGCCCCTACCTTTAAGGACACTATTAAGACAACCAAGACACATGGAACTTCCTTCACTCCATACACTACAAAACAATTGGACCACTTTATTCCCAATCACAGACATTTAACATCACTGACGTCTTGAGATCTGTTGGCCGGGGGAACCTTGATAAACGGAGTGGTTGCCGTGGAAACACTCTTCACAGGCACGAGGATCATTGGCCTTTCTTTTCTGAGCCCATAAGAAGAATAACTGTAGTCTTGGCTGCTTGCTCAATCGGGGAACGTTTCTACACCACTGCTCTTTTGTCAGAGCCTATTCGCAGTTCCTCAGCTTGATATCAAGTTATACAAAAAATTATGCTTAAAAACGAGATATACGGGAACTTTAATTGACTAAGTGTGATTTCTACACATACAAAGCAATGGTAAAGTTAATTACGTTGCATCATATGGTTGGATAACTTCAAGTGAAAGTCCCCGTGTATGTACTTTTTCTGGCTTTGGAAAAGAGTACTACACTAATCCGATTGGAACAGTAGCATCAAAATTTCACAAGATGTAAAAATAACTGGATCCACAAGTGACGTCCCTGGCTGTACGTCACAGCTTAAAACAACAGTGCCCCCTGCTGTTACCTTACTGTAAATCCTAAATATACAAAGGAAAGTAGTGATTATGTCAGACCTTTTAATGTGAAAACGATGAATAGATTGGTGGATCTAAGGATTGTTTCATTGCTGCTGATAATGTTAGTGTTTATCCCGTCAGTGGTGAATCGGAGGAAAATAACTGGTCTGCCTCAGCATGTTGCACAGCAGGAAAGCTATTTGGACAAAAAGACATTTCAGAGCTCATAAAATCTGCATTGATTTAGTGATGTATACATTGAGAGCAGCAAATGAAAGCGTACCCTTCAGTGGTTTATGAATTGCCTGGTAGTTAATTTTACATTTACAGTGGATTGATTACGAAAAGAGGATGTATTCAGGTTTGAAATCTGCCACATTAATCTCGCGTACTCCCTGTAGCTTGTAGTTATTATTATATTATTATTTTAAATGAGTGAAACCCAAATCGTATAATGTTACTTAAAATAGCATTAGATAAGTAGAAGCATAATCAAGGCTGAGAAAAGTGGGGCATGTTACTTCTGGGAAAGTCAGTTCATAGTAAAACTTTGAATGCATTTAATTTATGTTCTAATGGAAAACAGGGGTGTGATTTAATACATTTTTGAGCTTAGATAAGAAAAAAAAATATGTGGAATGTGCATTAAGTGTACTGGATACATGTTTGCTGACTTCATATGCTCATTAATCTGCTTGAAATAATAATAAAAAAAAATTGAAATGTGCATTGTTAAAACTGAATTTAAACAATTGGCTGTGTCTGTAAAGAACCTGCACACAACACTGTATGGCACTATAAAAAACTACTACTATCTCCCAACCAAAAACACTACTTTTTAAATTCACTTTTTTATAATTAAGGTGAGACACAGCAGGTGAATAGAAAAAAACTTATCAATTTCAATTTTAAATTAGAAAAACAGACCTTTAAAAATGACATTGTTAAGGTAATAGATGAGCGCTGATGACTGAAATAATGAATAATTTTGAACTGGATAAGTCCATGCAGTTTCATTGTAGGAGGGTTCATTAGTGTGGGTCTTGTGGCTCAAAGTGCACTAAAGGTCGACATTTGAGCGGCCATTGTGTGCTCAAGTATCGCTTCACTTTTAGAATAGACACTTTTCCGTCCATATTACAGCCCTGAAGCCATTTCGAACCAGGATTTTCACTTAACTTTCAGTTTAGTGACTCACTGTTGGATTTGTTCTTGGATTTGCTAAGTTGTGGAAGAACATGTGTCCCTCATGTTACAGCTTAAATGTGATCCACAGTTTTGTTTCTCAACCAGGGGTCTGCAAACACTTATTGAAGGCACACTTGGAAAATTTCAGATTAAAAGTGTGAACTAAATTTAACCTTTTTGAATGTAAACATTTCTTTCTAGTAAATTCATCTCTTCTATGTGTTTTTGTAGAATAATTTTAGCATTAATATCACTCAAACAGCTAAATGTAATGGTAATGTCTATATATTAAAGACAAACTGGTTGGGAATAGAGACTGATATATTGGTTGGGCGATATATATTGGGTGACCATCAGTTTCTCTGGATCCAAAGCAGTAGGTATCGGCATCAGCCATGTAAAAAAACTAAAAACTAATTGGTCGATTTATAGTTTTGAACCACTGATCTGAAAGTACAAGTAAGTAAATTTCATTAGTATTTGGTACCATTGCCTTTAAACTGTATGACTTGGGTAAAACATTTTGGATATCCTTCCACAAGCTTCTCACAATAGTTGGCAGAAATTTTGGCCCATTCCTCCTGACAGAACTGATGTAACTGAGCCAAATTTGTTGGCGGCCTTGCTTGCACATGCCATGCCGCCTTCAGGTCTGCCCATAAATGTTGAAGAGGATTGAGATCAGGGCTTTGTGATGACCACTCCAAAACAGTGACTTTGTTATTCTTAAGCCACTTTGTAACCAGTTTGCCAGTATAATTGGGGTTACTGTCAGTGTGGAAGACCCATTTGTGCCCTTTAACTTCCTGGCTAATGTCTTGAGATGTTGCTTCAGTATTTCCACATAATGTTCTTTCCTAATGGTGGCATCTATTTTGTGAAGTGCACCAGTCCCTTCTGCAGCAAAGCAACTTCACAACATGATGCTGCCACCCCCATATGTAAACTTTGAATCTGACTTTGAAGAAAGTGCCGAAAAAAATCTTCTCTCGTTATTCTGACATTTAAAAACTAGAAATTATTTTGGTAATCTTAACTGATCTAAAACAGGAAAAGTTTAGTCTGATTTCATGTCAGACAGTCAGGGAAAAAAAGTACATGTGTCTTTTTATATAATGTATGTAAACTTCAGGTTTCAACTGTATGCAATGCCATGTTGAGAGTGGGAACTAAACTAACAAACGTATAATGAAAGGATTCATGACACCAACACCAAAAGAAACACTTCAGCCTCATTACTGATCTAAAAAGCAAGACAAAAAAAGTTGTCATTATTGAATTAATATTTAGCCTAAAGCATTTCCAGAGTATAGTGCATATAATATTACTTTATATACTCTATAAAAGTCCTTACTGCTTGCATTCCTCCCAAAGCTACTTCCCTACGTCCCTGCGATTGAAACTAGTGTAAACATTTTTCCACAACACTCTATGGCCTATAGTTATTGCCTTATGGTCTCATAAACAGAAAACAACAAACGCCTGATGTAAGCAGCTCTTCTGCTTGTGGTCCAAACTTCTATGTTCAGCACAATATCAGCACTATTTCCCCTCACATTATAATGAAGCATAAATTATATGAGTTAATTCTTGACTTACTAGAAACAAACTTAAAGGTGCACTGTGTAACTTTCATGGTGGAGGGTCTGCCACCTGCTTGCCTTCATAGAGGTGTTATTGCTTCACCTGAAATGTTCCGCAGTATGGCTTCAGCTGTTAACCTCCATGGAGACAAGCTGTTGAAACTACTAGGCCAAGTTAAAGGTCAGATCTGTGGAAAGGCGACCCAGCGAACAGTAAGAATACATGTTTTATTATAGTTTTTTGGATGAATGTAGTTAAATAAGTGTAAGATAGTTTAATGCCATTCTGGGGAACATTGAAGGTAAAGCAATATCTCCTTGCAGACAAGCAGGTTGCGAACAACCCACCCAAAAAGTTACATAGTGCATCTTTATGCAATGCATTAATCTGATGTGGCACGGGGAAGAGGAAAGACCATCCGTAGAAAGGTATGGCTGTTTTGAAATTTATCAGCTGCATTTCAAAACTTTTAGTCAATAATGCATCAGTTTTATTTCAATCGAGGTTTTGAAGCATGGCTCGGGGCTGGATCCCATCTCAGCATGCAAACAGTTTACTGAGAGACCAGGTGCTGCAACTCAAAGAGGCAGACAAATCATCTGCCTCAGAAATATAGAATTTATTGCAATATTGTGACTTCAGTTCAAGATGGGTAATGCTTTACATAACAGTGATGCAACCATGAGCCAACTTCACACAGTATGCACATATGCAGTGCACCCACTATGCAGGATAAGCAAAAATAACTACCGTATTTTCCAGACTATACATCGCTCTGGAGTATAAGCCGCACCAGTAAAGAAATGCATAATGATGAAGTAAAAAACAAACATATATAAGTCACACTAGACTATAAGTTGCATTTTTTGGGGAAATTTATTTTACAAAATCCGAGACCAAGAACAGACATTTTATCTTTAAAGGCAAGCTACAATAATAACAATAAAATAGAGAACAACAGGCTGAACAGTACAGCACGCTAACTTAACACATTTACCGGTATATTTATTCAGCCACATGAAGCATAGACAACAAACTAAATACATGTTTGGCATGTTAACGTAAGATATTAACAGTTAATCAGATACGCAACGCTAACGTAACATATGCCAGGTTGTTCACAAACACAAGAGACACAGGAAAGTCGTCTTACTTCTTCATCATCGTTCACATTGTAGAACTAGCAAACACATAAATAATAACATAAGCTCTGGCTCATGTCACATATACATACAAACTGTATATGTGGTATGTAAAATATACATACCACTTTGGCCTCTTAGTAAACAAACCAGTGAACCCAAAACTTTATATTTTACTTTTCAATTGTTTCTTAAACAGCGCTCTGTCGGGTAAGACTTCATAGTAGCATAAAAGGCGGAACCGAAAAACAGAAAGTAGTTTTCGCCACTTTAAACTAGACTTATGATAAACTAAATGTTATGACCCAGCTCGTCTGGGGACAGGGACGTAACAAAAGAAAACCAAGATGGAAAAATGGTAAAGAAAGAAGTAATTTAATTAACAGGAATGGTAAGGGCAAACTAAACAAAAAGAGACTAAACATATATAAACAAAGGGGACCTTGCAAGGGTTTAAACAAAAACAAAGGTGAAGTTAAATACAACACAAATTTCACAGTAAGCAACAAAATCTTGATTAACAAACAGAGTCAGTGCTGTGACTCATAGTGTCTCCTAACACAGAGCCACTACCCCTGTAGTGACTTTACCAAAAGAGACACACACAATGGCATACTGGCCACACTCAGGCCAGCAGCGCCAAACAGGTCTCCCCAATCTTCTTAAGGAGGGTGGGAGGCGGCTGAAGGTGGGCCAGGCTGGAAACTGTCCTCCAATCACGGCCAAGGGGTCCAACAGCCATGATTATGGGGAAAGAAGAAGACTCGGGGGCACACAGACAAAACATAATGGACAAAAACAAACAACAAAAAGAACTTAAGGCCTAGGGCCGGAACACAAAATATTTACAATATAGTTCCAAATGAAAAATTATCACCTTTATGGTCTTATAAATGATGGGGAAATAAATAAAGGGAAATGAAATATGAAATGTATAAAAGAAAACGAGTCAGTTTTTTTTTACAGGTATTACAAACACACCAGCGCCTATCTAGTGGTAAAACAAGTGAACTGTAACATGTATAATCAACCTCTACATAACACATATTTATTCAACTACATGAAGCATAGACAAACTGAATACGTGTCTGGTATGTTAACATAAGATAGTAACAGTCAATCAGGTAACTAAAGCTTAAAAAACAACAACTAACAAGTTTATTCTGGATCTATCTCCAAATCTCTAAATTCATTGAATTCTTCATCCTTGGTGTCGCTTCTGAACAACTGCGCCTGCTCCGGAAGTAGATGAAGTGCCACTCTGGAAGTAGATGGCTGCCATACTGGTAAACAAGCACAGAGTGCCCTCTCACAGTGACAGTAGCGAAGATGTGAAATTATATGCTTTAGTAATTTCACATATAAGTCGCATTGGAGTATGAGTCGCACCCCTGGACAAACCATGAAAAAAGTGTGTGTTATAGTCCGGAAAATACGGTATATACGACAATATGTTTCACAGTGTGATTACTACAGTTTTAATATTTTCAATGAACTATTTTCAATAGTGACCTCTCAAAAAGAAATTCAGAATGGAATCATTGCTTTGAGTAGTCGACAATGATGCAACTGTACTGACAAAAGTGATAAAAGGAGTGGTAGATAATACTGGCTGGATTTAAATGTGCTCTATGTAACTTTTCTGGTGCAGGGTATGTTACCTGCATGTCTCCAAGGACATGGCATCGCTTTGCCTGGAATGTCCCTACTATGACATTAGACCATTTAGCATGAGCAAATTAAAGAGGTTTTTATTGGTCAAAAATACCTTGATAAGCATGCATTCTTACTGCTAGCGAGATCACCTCTCCACAGATCTGACCTGTAACTTTGCCTGGTGGTATTATGTGCTTGTGTTTACGGAGATACTGAAGTTTAATTGCTCTCCATTTACAGTTGAAACCAGAAGTTTACATGCACTACAAAGAAACATATGCTTTTTTTTTTTCTCACCGTCTGACATGAAATCAGACTAACTTTTCCTGTTCAGGTCAGTTAGGATTACCACAAATATTTCAATTTGCTAAATCCCAGAATAATGATAGAAGAATTTTTGAGACAATTTTTCATTACTTTCTTCAAAGTCAGATGATTACATCCAGGAAGATTACTATGCATTTAAACAATTTGGAAAAACCCAGATGATGATGTCATGTCTTTGGAAGCTTCTGGTTTATTGACAATATTTGAGTTAATTAGAGACACAGCTGTGGATGTATTTGAAGCACACCTGAAACACACTGCCTCTTTGTGTAACATCATGGGAAACTCAAAAGAAATCATCCAAGACATCAGGAAGAGAACTGTGGACTTGCGTAAGTCTGGTTCATCCTTGGGTGTAATTTCCAGATGCGTGAAGTTGCCACGTTCATCTGTTTAAACTATTATACATAAATATAAACATCATGGGAATGTCCAGCCATCATAACACTCAGGAAGAAAGGTTCTGTGTCCCAGAGATGAATGTGATTTGGTCCAAAATGAAAGGCCAATCTTCGAAAAAGCCATTACTCCAAAAGAAACATAAAAAGCCAGATTACAGTTTGCAAATGCACACAGGGACAAAGACCTTATTTTTTCTGTGGTCTGAGAAAACTAAAATTAACCCAATTGGCCATAATTAGCATCATTACATTTGGAGGAAAATGGGCGAAGCTTGCAAGCCTGAGAAAACAATCCCAACTGTGAAATATGATGGTGGTAAAATCATGTTGTGGGGTTGTTTTGCTGCAGGAGGGACTGGTGCACTTCACAAAATAGATGGCATCATGAGGAAAGAACATTATGTGGAAATACTGAATCAACATCTCAAGACATAAGCCAGGGAGTTAAAGATTGGGCACAAATAGATCTTCTGAATGGACAATGACCCAAAGCATACTGCCAAACTGGTTACAAAGTGGCTTAAGGATAACAAAGTCAGTGTTTTGGAGTGGTCATCATGAAGCCCCAGTCTCAATCCTATTGAAAATGTACAGGCATGTGCGAGCAAGGTGGTCTACCAACTTGGCTCAGTGACATCAGTTCTGTCAGGAGGAATGGATCAAAATTCTTGCCATACGTTGTGAGAAGCTTGTGGAAGGATATCCAAAATGTTTGATCCAAGTCATACAGTTTAAAAGCAATGGTACCAGATACTAATGAAACATATGTAAACATCTGACTTTGAAGAAAGTAATGAAAAATTGTCTACAAAATCCTTCTCTAGTTATTCTGGCATTTAGCAAATAGAAATAATTATTGGTAATCCTAATTGACCTAAAACAAGAAAAGTTTAGTCTGATTTTATGTCAGATAGTGAGAAAAAAGCATATGTGTCTTTTTATGTACAAATCTTGTGTCTTTTATAGTTTGTAGACTTCTGGTTTCAATTGTATGTACTTTTGCGTAATTTCCTCCTAAAAACGCTGATTCACGGACTTTTTGGTGGGCAACGAGAGAGATGGCAGCCTAACTCTGTCCTCTTGCCAGTATATAGAAAGCTTTGATTCACAACATGGCCATAGTAGAAAATGGAACATGTTGGTTCCTCAGCTCTGGCGGGGGCAGCTTAGTGGGAGGAGCTGATTGGCTGAGAGGAGCTGAGAGGGGCTGAGTGCAGAGCGAGCGGGGTGCACAGCGGGAGCCTCGGTGGGAGTGGTGAAGTGTCCGTGACAAGGTGTGCCCACTCCATAATGTCACAGATAATGTCAGGCAGATAATGAGTCTCACCTCCTCACATCTGCTGCGTGACGCCCTCGCTCCCCTCGCTTCTCGCTCCCCTCAGCTTCTACCAAATCTCAAACAAAAAGAGATGGCTTTGCTGTGTATCAGCAGGTGTTCATGGCAAGGGTTCACTCAATTCATGTTATGTAATGCATCTTTCATGAATAAAACCTACTATTATACGTTTGACATAACATGAATCCATTCTTATATCGCTATGGAAGAGGAGGAGATCTGTCGCAGCACGTTAAACCATCAATTCACTTTAGTTACTTGAGTCTGAGGACATTTTAGTTATTAAAGTTCCACTATGTAACTTTTTTGGCGAGGGACAATGTTCCACAGTATGGCATTGCACTAATTACATGGAGACAAGCAGGTGGTCACACTAAGAATCCAAGTTTTCAAGGTATTGTTATCACCAAAACACATGTAACTGAATACATGCAAGGTAGACCAGTTTAACACCATACTGTGGAACATTCCTGGCAACGCTATAACATCTCCATGGAGACGAGCAATTAGTGAACTGTCCACCAGAAAAGTTACATAGTGCACACCTAAACTACCCATGCATCTCTTTGGAAGTTTGGATCGAGCAGTGCCATCCAAAAATGCTTTCATACACTGCCAAAGTTTCCTCAAAGTGTCAACATTTGCTTTAATAACCTTTTTATGAACCCAGGCAACACTTCTGGCACATGCTACACTCATTGGAATTTTAATAAACACTGCCCTCTAGTGCTCACATTCACCCATATGCGCTACATAAGACCGGGCTCTTTTCTGAATACCAAAAAGGCTTATTGCCATTTGCGTACATAATAAAATAATAATAATAAAACATTTTACTTCATGATTTATTTAGGCATTGACTTTTTATAGCATTTCTAACAAAATATCTGTGTGCATAGTTTGCTACTGACAGCTTGCCTGAGATGGACCAGTTTATTGTATTGTGCCAAATGAGACTCATCAGAATCGCTAAGCTGAACTAAAAACCCATAGACCACTCCCTCTGTCTCCAAACGCCCCGGTTAACCATTGATCCTATCCTGTCAGTTTATTTTTCCTCCCGGGTCGCGTCAGCACAAGGTCAGAGTGTGCTCATAGACTCAGATATGACACATGTGAAACACTCTCTTCCTCACACACTTGCACTTGAGCTCAGAGGATTTCACTAAACGCGGCATAATGGGCCTATTACAATTCAGTCACAGTGGTTGGCTTTTGATGGTGATGTCTCCTTCTTGCGTTTTCACATAATCTGGTCCGATTGGTGAGAAAGAGAGACGTGAAAAAGACAGTTGGTCTCACTCTGGATGACATTATTACCCTTAGCAGGTGATAAATGTGATACTGTGGTTCTGGTGAATTAATCGACAAACCCCAAATTGATATCACATCGATGAAGCGAGAGAGAGTGCGGGCCAGGCGACTTTTTAAGGTGTCCAAAATCAGGCTTAAAACAGCTTCAGTTGGCATTTTATGTTAGGGATGGGGCGATGTATCAGTTCCAATATCGGCATCAGTGAAATCTGAAAGGTTTATCAGATATATGCATCAGTTTGATATCAAAATTCAGCTGATATGTGGCACGCTTATTTTTTTAAGTGGCCATGTGTCATTCCCAGTTTGAAATTTGGTTAAAAACAGAAAAAGAACAAGTTAAAAAGGTTAAAAATATGACTATATGTTTACATACTCATGCACAGATAAATATGTTTTCTTATTAGCCTGATCTGAAGGTTAGTTGTTTGAATTATGCTTCCAAAGATGAATGCTGTCATTGTGTCCTTGGGCAAGACACTTAACCCACCTCGCCCTTAGTGTCGGTGTACACCAGTGTATGATTGTGTTAATGGTTGAGTGGCTCTTGATCTAAGGCACATGTGTCAAGGCCTGGGGGCCAAATGCGGCCCGCCATGTCATTTTATGTGGCCCGCGACAAGGTAAATTTAAATGTATGACTGTGTTAAAATGTCAGTTTATCAGAAGTTACGCAGTTACACAGACATATTTTTGTTTTATCTTTGCAAATTTGAGACAAACCATTTTGCTGATGTGGCCCTCGGTGAAATTGAGTTTGAGACCCCTGATCTAAGTGCTGTTGAAGTGTGAAAAGTGCTATATTGAAATGTGACCATGTATTATTTTTTACAAAAGTTAGCATTAATTTGCAAACTTTACTATAACTTAACATAAATCTGGGGTTTATGGCTATTCCCTGAAATAAAAAGCATTTATTTAGTTTTAACTCAGGGTCATCATGTTTTAGTTTTTTTGTTTTTTACCATCTATCTGCGATAGACTAGTCCCTATGCCCCTTGCCACTACCTTTCTAGACAGTAACACTAACATCTCTTCCACCAGGCATCCCTCTGTTTGTTGTTTATCGTAAATACACACAACTCTTATTTACATCCTAGCGTAGTGTTGGGATTGGAGCGTGTTTCCAAATGTCACCATCACTTTGTCAGAGTGAACTTTAGGACAGTGCATGCCATGGAAACTCTGTGTGTGCTGCAAACATGTTCTGTTGGACGCCTGACCAAACAAACAAAGCAGGTCAGCTAGCCCCTGTTAGCATCTCTGTTAGCATTTCTGCGCCTCAACAAAAAGGACTTTATGATCCATTTCACCGCTCCCAGAATGCCCAATAACACTGAATCACTGTAGAACAAGGAGCAGCTGACAAGGTTTTTTTCTAATAAAAAGACCAAGCTGGCAGGAGTTTGAAATGAATTGGATCTGTTATACGCCTGGCAAATGAAATTATGCTCTACAATTGATATAAAAACAGAAAACACCCCGTTACTTGCATCATCTATCAAAAGGTGTTGCTTGTTCATTTCAAATATGGAGTAATATAAAGTAGAATATAAGGTTTCCCATGGTTTCATCAGTTTTACCATTACAATTAGGAGCCATCATTGTCAGATAAGAGTACACCAGAGAATTATCTATCTCAGGGAACAATCTATTATTTGTAATAGATGGTAGATTAAAGAAAATGATGGATTACCGGTAATGTAAAAAGAACAAAACAAAAAAGAAAAACAGGCACAACTGAGGTACAAGGTGCTTTGCTTTTTAATCATGTGATGTGCAATAGAATCTTTGAGCAAACAAGATTGCAGAGGAGATCAAATACGTGTATTCAAATATTTATCAAACTGAGTTAAACTGTTTTAATAAACAATTTAAATAATTGTTTAATAATTTTCAAACTGGTTACTCTTCTCAAGTGTTATGGAGGGTACATTCTTACAGTTTTATCTTCCATCTGGCCTTGGATGTCCTACAACAAAAAACACATTTTAAAGAGATCTCAAATTCTTTTGTGCCAGTTTGCATAAAAGTGAGTGGAATCCCTTACCATGGCGCAGTGTGTCCCTGCCTGTGTAATGCTGTTTATTGTTCTGTTGTTGTAGTGGAGACTGACATTGGAGAAGGCAGAGCCTCACGGCGCAGTGTAAGCTGCAACAGCAGGAGAGACATTTGTCTAAATACAGCAGTCAGGCGGAGATATATGCAAAGAGAGACTGATGCATAAATATGAAGGAGGAGAATATTTCAGAGCCGCACCTCTGGTAATTTAATCTTCACATCGATGCTGTCTGCTGAAGCAGCAATAACCGACGCAGAAACCTCCTGCGCGGCATTTCTCTCCTGCTCCTGGTTGAAGCCCATAAAGAAGCCCATACCTGGGACGTAGTTGCCAATTCTGAGAATAGTAAAAAGCTCTGTTAACAATGCATATGTATGACACCATCCCCCTCTGTCACATACTGCTCACTGCCTGCTGTGGTGCAAAAATGATTATTCAGTTTTTATTTATCTCAAAGTAATAATCTGAAATAACCCATTTCCTCCTCTTTCAGACTGACCCACCTTCTTCCGTGCTCCACCATGTACTCTGGCACCCGGTCCCAGTGGAAGACAGCCTGCAGCTCGGGCTTGTTGCCAGACACATACGCAGACCTCAAAGACACGGCGTAGGGCTGACACTCTGCTCCCCATGCGATGTGAGCCTAGAACAAACAAAGTGAGAGCAATCATTACCAGAGCAGCTTTTGTAAACATATGGCCTCTAATGTTAGCACTATAAAGCCTGTTGCATTTAATCTAAACACAGTATTACAGTTACATTTTATAAGTGTATTATTGAATAGAGCTACTGTAAGTAAAATATATTTATTAAACACCTGGTTTCATCAATAGATGCTGCCCAGGGACAGCAGATGGAAAGTAGCAGTAGATAAATCTGGTACAAATCATCATTTCTTTGCTAAAATGTATGAATGTGTACATGGTCCCTGACAAATAAAGAAGAAAGAAAGAACTTTAATACTGAGCTATAGTTTTCAATTTGACATTGATTTTTTTTTTTTTCTGTTTGACTTGTCCTTACCAATATGAAATTATAGTCTGTCATGTATTTTCTACACATGCATTGAGTCTGATGTATCACCTTTGCCTTAGCCTTTGCAGTCAGAGCAGTGTCCACACATATCTTCCAGTTGGTGGCCTGTCCGACGTGGCTAAGGATGAGTTGCGTGCTCTGGCCCTCCCCCTCAGGGGTGGAGAAGAAGGAGGCGTCGTAACCCTCGGCCTTCTGACTGCTGCTCACAGCCAGCACTTTGAAGTTCAGCACAGGCTCAGGTGAACCCTGTATGCCCTACGGGTACATGGGCAAGATTTTATTACCTCCAACATCAATCATTTATTTACAGGCCAGTGGGGGAAAGGCTGTGACAGTGTAAAGTGAAAAAAAAAAAAAAATTCATAATAGAACATAAACAGCATGATGTTTTGAAGAATAGATGAAATATAATGAGTAACTTTAGATTATAGTGGTGGTTAAAATATCTCAATCAAGTTTGTAATGCTTCATATTAAATACCAATATACCTTTTACTTTTTTCAAAACTACATGGGAATTTTCTCAACAGCCCGTGTCTGACGTTATTTGAAATGCGTTACTGCTATCAAACCAAGAACTGGCTTTACTTTGTCATGGAACAAGTCATACCTCAGTTTAAACCACTAAAATGCTCTGTACATTTACACATTGTCACATACTTCAAAATATGGCATGATATTGTTTATAACTTACCCTTGATGGTCTGTCCTGCTGCTCGTGAGATGCACTGCTGCTTGATGGGTGGACATTCTGAAAACACAATGGAAAAGAGAAGAATGGAGGTGCAGATTTGAGCAGGGGCAGCTCACAGCCTTAGACTGTATATATAATATCTTCATACAGTGTATGAGTACAGCACACACACACAGAGGTAAGCCTGATCACACCTTGGACATCCTCCTCAGATTGTCGAGGAGCTGGCGCACGTTCGCTGAAATCGTGTGCGGGGCTGCGTTAATCTCCAGGCGGATCTTCTCAACAGCTGTAGCTTCCGAGACTGAAACATGTCAACCAGCATTGTTAATAGCAACAATACAAAACATGGAGGGATTTGTTTAAATTGTGGCAAATTTTGAACTCTAATTATTGAAACTACACTGTAAAAAGTTACTATTTTGTGGTAGCATCGCAAAAGAAAATTGAAATCTGCCAGACAAAAGAAAGAATATATTATTAGTTATGTCCATTAAACTACTGTACTGCAGGTTTTTAGTAGCCGATATTTGTGGTGGTATCAATAGTCATACTTACAGTAGCTGTAGTAGCCTATTTGTTGTTCTTCACTTTTGGTTCAATAAAATCTATATCTTGTACCAAATGCAGTTGTATGTGTGCTCAGAGGATTTCACTGTAGTATTCAGTGCTTGTAGTATTAGCTATAGTAATGATCCCATTTGACTTTGTTTTTCAATTGTTTTTGTTTGTCAATTTTAGAACTTTTGATTTCGCCTTTCTCATTTTTCTAATACGCGTTTTATCATAGTTACTATGTTAGTACCTGGTGTTACTTTGAGGGCAACGTGCGTGAACCCGAGGAAGTAGTACAGGGGATACTCCTCATGGTTGTACTCGCGCCTCAGCTCGTACTCTGAGCACACTGATACTCCGTAGGTGGTACTCGTGTAGCACATCTTTTGAACTGAATGTTGGTAGTTAGGCTGATGGACCTGCAAGACACAAAATGTACACAATTTATTTACCATTAACCTCTATTTAGGCCTGTCACAATAACTAAGTTTGAAGTGCAATATATAGACGATAAACGATACTATTGAAACCAAACCATAAAGCAGAATTATCCCCAAAAAACAATTCTAAATATTAAAAACATGAGCTGAAATAACTAAATAGCAGAATACAACATTTAAGTAATTTGTTTATATTTATAATAAGTCATAGAAGTTATTTATTGAATCTTCTACAGCTCAAATCTAATCATATTGCAACAAAATAACCAAAAATATCTCACTACTGCAAAGAGAAAGTACCTTTCAATAAATATTCCCCCCCAAAAAATCTTCTTTCATGTATCATATATTGAAAGATAAGTCAATATAGTAATTATGGTGACAGACTTCTACTATTTAACAGCTTCAGAGTCTGTTCAGTGAACTTACCTGAGAGTTATATCTCTGGCTCACACTCGGCCCATTGGGAATAATTGGGATCTTTTTAGCTGCTTCTGGGTTAATGATGTTTCTTGAGATGGCATATGCGTTGGAACTGTGTGAAAAACAATAAAATACAAACACTTAATGATAATACACTTCTTCACCTTTCTGAGAACCTCGATAAATATTGTGGAAAATCATGATTGTTGTCACACGAACAATGTGTAAGAAGTATCACCTGAAAGAGAACACTTCAAGCTCCTTGTTGCTGCGAGGAATCTCAACTTCAAATTTCCATTCGTGGATATTGATCTTTGCAGCAAAATTCCATGGGATAGCAACAGGATTTATGGTCTTAATCTCAACAGCGGACTGGAATAAGTCAGTGTTGATGCCGTAGAAAAGCCAGAAATTCTTGGTGTATCTACAAAAGGACAGATAATGCACACCAATATTTGCTTTGCTTTTCTTCAGGCTGATGTCTTATACGATGGACTTTGCTCTGTTTACCCGATGAAGCCGTCAGTCTTCACTGTACTCTCTGAAGAAAGCAACTGTCCAACATTCTCAGCGCCTTGTTGGTTAATTTCAGCTTTAGCTTTGATAAATAAAGCAAAAAAAGATATAATTACATTTTCATCAATACAACCGATGCAATACTTATTTTGTTTTGCCATAAAGGTCTTACCATTGACTGAAAGGCCATTCACAACATGATAGTATTTGCTGATCTCGAGTGGGAGACCGAGGGTTGTAGCTTGGATGTAGCGAGCTTCAATAGTCAGGAATGGCAGGACTCCGCGCCATGAGAAGCCTTGGATTAGCCGCTGAATCATTCTCCACATAGAGCTATCTTTTCCTGCAGATGGGCTGAATAACTGGAGATGGAGAAGAGCACATTTTAAAAAGGAGTTTAAGTACTATACTTAAGTTTGAATAAAATACCACCAATGAAATATAACAGCAATTCAGAAGTACTCAGTTATGTCTGTGAAAGTCAGTATTCTTCATTGTAAAGTAGTGTTGTCACAATATGAAATTTCAAACTCCATTTTAATACAAAGGAAAAGGCTTTAAGGTTCCTATATAGTGCTTTTCCAGATTTTTCCTGTATGTTATGTATTATGTATAGACCGTACGGACTGATGGAGAAAAGGCTGCCAGTCGAGTTCTCCAACCATCACTCACACAAATGAGATGAGGCATTTCTCAAGGTAGTGTGGCAGTATCCATCCACAGTTCCTCATTCTTTTAATTCATTGGATAGCATTTCATTTTTTCATTGTTGTTATACCATAGAATAATCTCATCTCTCTTTGTGACCTTACCCTTATTACCCACTCCACTAAGTCCTTGTTTACATCGTCGAAGTAAAACTCTTGTCCTGATGCACGTGTGTAGACGCTCAGCAGAGGCGTGTCGTTTGGCAGTGTTTCCCACTTTTTAAGCTGCAACATCATTACACTTTGTGAGATAAACAAACATGTTTAGTTTGTACTTTTTTACATTTCAAATACTTACAACATCAAAAATAGCCTGGAAGTCAGTCATGCTCAGATCTCCTCTAAATCTTTCGACGTTGGCACCGAACAGATTTCTCAGTCCCTCTGGGCGGATACCCAACTTGAGAAATGAAGAGAAATATTTGGATGTTGTGTGATGTTGTGGTTAGTTGCTTGTCACTAGATTTTGGCGTACCTCCACCAGCTGCAGGATCCTTCCAATGAAATAAAAGTTCCATTTCACCATCATTTCAGCTGGGATGATTTGTGATGCTCTTTTCAGTATGAAGGCCTCGGCGGCGGTACCAATCAGGAAGTCGTCTGCGTTAAAGAACAGTTAACGGGACACAGTTAGGCCTTTCTTTAGTGACTTATCGTTCAATAAATGAGAGAGTGGAAAAATATGGCCTCAATATAGATATGGTGTGTACTTTTCTTTGGATTAGCAAGAAACTTTTCCATAAATTTGGGGTTTGAAAAAAAAAACACCGATTACTTAAGTGTCTCATTATGCTTCTTATTTATTGCAGGTTTCCATGTTTTTAGAATAATGTTCATTAAAAACGGTTTACTGGGATTAACCTGCTTGTCATAACTAGTCTAGCTAATAACATTATAAACTCCAATAATAGGTAGTAGTGTTTGTGAACATACCATGGAACCAGTCGATGCGTGCAGCTCTGCTCTTGAGGTAGCCCAGACAACGAAATTTGGGGGCCAAGATTTTCACAGCAACACTGGCAGCGATAGATCTAGCAAAAAGTATAATTTGCCACATTTTCTGATGTGTTACATAAAAAAATACCAAAGACAACCTCAACATCGTAACCTTCTCTAGCTGCTTGTGTGAATATTACAAGTGTATGTTTATCCACAATAATACTTACAGATACTGTTTGTCTGGTGTCATTGCTTCGGACAGGCTCTTAAAGTATGTATATGCGAAGTTGACCACCTGCATGTCTCTCTCCTCCAGCAGGTGAGCTGTCACCGTGGAAACCAGGGCCATGGAGGGCTTAGCGTCAAACATGATCATGAGAGCCAGCATCCTGAGCTCCGGCTGAAGCTCCCGGTCCAAGAACAGCTTCAGAGTCCTCAGCTGCACCTGGAGGACAACATAGAGAATATAAAAGGTAAATTAGCTGTGTAGATATAATGATGTACTGTAGTGTAGTGTCAAGATCAACAGATGTTAGCTAAAGGCATTCCAGGTTCAGTTGCAGTTGTGTCGCTGTTTTTTTGGACCAATACCATGTTACAGCCATTATCTTTATTGTGGCGAAGCTGCTCTCATGAAAACATTCACATTATTTTGATCTTACCCCATGAGGATCCCTGGCAGTGATCAGTCTCATGGCCTGCACAGCTGCGCTCACTACCCGTGGTTCCTTGTCCACTCGGTCTGGGTTAGGGTCCAGGGTAGGCAGGAACTTGTTGATGGTTTTGAGACTGCGAGGATGACCTGCGTTACCCAGTGCCTTCAGGACCAGAATCTTCTCCATCACATTGTTATTCCTGAGACTCTCCTCTGCCAAGTTCAGCAGTGGCTAAATCATAAAGATGCACATAAGTTCTAATTTTACATTAAGTTGTGCTGAAACTTAACATGAAACATATAAATTTACCCTGATGGCCTCCTCTGGGCAGGGGGTATTGTAGGCACAGTGCTTAAACACTAGGGAGCCATAGGACAGCACCACAGTTCTTCTTATCATGGGGTTATTGTAGGTCATGGTGAGGAATTTCTTGATGAATAAGAATATATTTGTTATAAATATCAACATTATGATATTTGATTAGCAAAGAATGCGTGTCTTTAAACTCACCTCTGCCATCTTAAGCAGCTCTGGAGTTGCCTCAAGGTGGTTGAATGCTCGCACAATGACAGTAATGGCTTCCACTGCATTTAATTTTTCCTCCCGAAGAAGACGTTCCAGGAAACTCAGGATTCTGCCATCATTAACCTCAACGACAGTGTGTAAGAACCAGTTCCTATGGAGAAAAAAATCATTTCATTAAATTCCAAAGTAGCTGTATGTTCTAATCTCGTAGTGTAAATCAGATCCAGACTGACCTTTCATCAGGGTTCCTTTCCACATCTGCCCACATCTTCTCCAGTTTATCCAAAGGAATGACTCGCAGCAGCTGGTACAGTTTGATGGTCTCTTCAGTTGTAATACTGTCAATTTGCTGTCTGTTTGCTTGAGCCAGACGTTTGATCAGCTCTGTAGCCTGAGAACATTGGGTCATTGAGCTTTTTTTTAAAAACATTATTTTAAGCTAAATATAATGAATGAATACAAAGGCTACCTTAGGTACAGGGTCGTCCATCTTCTGCATCATGATTGGTACATTAGCCCAATTCTTCACCACTTTGTAAATGAGGTTTCCTCTGCTCTGCATCAGTCCTTCAATGGAGACGCTCTGAGTTTTGTCCTTCACAGCTGTGAGCACCAGCTCCTTCCTATAACACAAAATACATTGTAATTGTTGTAGTTATTCTTCATAACAGAGATGGAAGAAGTTCATCTCTTAATGTGAGTTGTTTACATGGCTTCCATCTTGAAGCTGCCTTTCTTCACATTGAAGGGAGTGAAGTACTGCAGCTCCAGGGCTTGGGCTTTAGTGATAACTCCTGCCTCCTCTGTTCCTCTGATGTTATAGGTGTATTTGACAGTTGAGAAGCTGGACTCACCCCTCTGCATCAAATGCATACAAAAATAGTTGTTATTTTGACTAATGAAAAGGATAATGATGGCTTAGTGGGATGGGCAGACCTGCTTGGAGACCTTGTCCTCAATAGCAGTAGCCAATCCAAAGTAGAAGGCAGCCTTCTCCCTGCAGTTGGTCACATCCACCACTTGAGTGAGATCCATCACTTTCTCCTGGTTGTTTATCTTAGTTGTGTAGCTGCTAAGACACTTTCCATGGATGCCAACCTACAAAAATGTATTGTTGATTGTTGCTGTGAGAGAAGTGCACGCACAGGAGAGAAATTGAAACAAAAAGCAGTTCTTACCTCCTCAAGTTCGTAGATATCCTGAGTGGTTTTGACTGTGACTTGGAAGAAGCCCAGGACTCCTCTGGCAATGTTGACCACAGTGTCGGTCACTTCAGAGGAGGCTTTGATCTCACCCACGTTCCCTGCAGAGTATGTGAACACAATGGGCTTGGCCAACTGTTGAGTAAGCTTCTCGGAGAGCTGGTTAACGGCCATAAAGTTGCTCCTGCCTGGGACGCCATTGAACTCCTCAAAGACTACACTGGAGAACTGCAGATAGAAAAGAGTAATGTTGTTTTAAATGCTTCTTCTTATAACCACAATCGTTCTAGTATTTTTAGCAGATGTATGGCTATCTTTTCTGTTTCTACTAGCACAAGGACTGACACTACTATAATGTTTTTACTACTTTATCTTACTGTTCATCCTATGTAAAAATGATCTAAATATGTTTTTTTTACCTGCAGAAGGAAGGTGTCCGCAGAAGAAGCGCCCACAATCATGACATTGCACTTGATTCTTGCACCGGACTCGGCATGGTTTTGTTTGTCCAGACCAAATTTGACCCATCCTTCATACTGGTACTCATAGATCTTATTGGGGTTCAAGTTGAGGTCTGTAAAAGCCATTCACAAAATATGACTTTTTTTTTTTTTTTTTATCTCAAGCGTACTATTATAATTTTACAATAGAGAGATCTAAGGACTTACCATAGCGTGGAATCCTGCACACTGAAAAAGAAAGTAAAGAGCTGTTAGACGCATTTCCAACTGTACAAACTGCTAGAGGGCACGTTAAACACTATAAAAACAACACTAGCTAAATAAACGATATACAAAAGTCCAGTTGTATAATAAATAATGAAACTTGAAACTTGTCCTGGGGTTGCAGCTTCCCGATCAAGAGCATGTCAAACTTAACCCAGATCTAAACCAGTTGCAGTCTATGACTAAACCAGGACTACACCAGGTCTAGACCAGGACTAAGTTGGGTCTACTCTAGTGGATCCATGTTATAACTATATCTTAACTTTAAACAAGATTTAAGCCAGGTCTAAAACAAATCTAAAGCTGGAATAAACCTGGTTTGTACACTGCACAAACATATTTAGTGAGTAGGACCAGACCTGTCATGATAACAAATGTTGAAGTATGATATATAAATGACATAAAAACACTAAGGCAGGATTTCCCCCAAAAAACTATCCTGAAAGTCCAGTATTGTTAATGAACGTGAGCTACAGCAAATAAATTACACACTTAATGAGTCATAGAAGTTATTTATACAACCCTCTACAGCTCGAATCTGATCCTAGTACAGAAAAATGAGTTAGCAAATAATACAAAGAAAACGTAGCCATGATAAATATTGACTTTCTAAAATAATCGCTCCATCTATCATGTTCCGAACAATAAGTCAATATAGTGTTTATTGTGACAGGCCTAAGTAGGACAAAAATATGAATGAACGGCTGTGTACTAAAGTAAAGTATCCCTGTGACAGAAATCTGAATGACTTTTTTATCTGTGACTCTCTATTTGATTATTAAACCAGGAAGTCACTGAGAATCACAATTTCCTTTAAAAATAGAGACATGGCCAAGGTAGCAGTCAGCACAGCAGTACAGAAAGTCACAGAAAACAGTTACATCTCTCAAGAAAACACCATTAGCATGTCTCAGTAGTCACATTTTTTTTTTACTATTTTCTTCAAACTATTAAGTGACACTAAAAATTCCAATTTAAGATTTAAATAGGAATAGAATGAGACCTTAAATTAAATTAATAAAGAAAGAAAACTCCAAAACTCACCGGCCAGAGCCACCAGGCAGCACAGAAGTAGCGCCCGCATGGTGAGGACAGCAGTAGGATGAGGCTGTGAGCTCTGACTCTTTTATACTCTCTTCTATCGCATTCATGACCCTTATTTCATTAGAACAAACATCGAGTGTCAAAGCCAGCCTGACCACTGCTCATTTTGTTTGCATGTCACTGTAACCAGGTGCGCAGTTACACAAGTTTGAGTTCTGTCACAAAATCAAAGCCACATGAAGTGAAGTTTGAGTTCTGATTGTCAGTGTAATCTAGATCCAGATCAGTGTGTAAACAATAACTCACAGCCAGTTCTAATAGTGCGGACATGTCACTTCTATGTGAGAGATTAAACGTATTTTCTTATCCTCAGTGAAGAAAGGGGACAGTCGTTGGTTCAAAGTGAGTAATAGTTGTATTTAGACTTACTGTGAAGTTGAAATCAAATATACTTTAATACTAATATGGGCAAGTATTTAAAATCCAATATCCAGAAATGTTTTTACTTAAATGCACTTTTAATTTGCCTCTCTATCTGTGGTTTATTTCTCTTCACTGCAGAGTTGAAACATTTGAGAAGTTACAAAATTATCCAAGATGATGACATTTTTTTTAAATGAAGTAAACAGCTTGATGAGACAGGCTCAGTGGAATACGTAGTCAGTCCCGTTGAGAGCCCTCATTGAGCTGATGCTGGTACTGAAACACTTTGAAACGCTTCTCTTAAACTTTGAAGAGTTTGAAAGTGATCTCAGAATTAAATATTACAATAAAGTGTATACTTTAAAACACAGCATTGGATATAACTATAACAAGCAGGCTGTCTTTGTTCAGTGTTTTTCAGACTATGATACAAAGGCTTCCTCGTCACATGCCACCACAGTTTGAGTATTTGTTTATTATAGAGCAAAATCTATTAATGTTTCTGTACTCCTGTTTGTTAATTTTTAATGAAAAGTGTCTTATCTTTGGTGTAGTCTCATTTTAGACCTGATTTTAGACCAAGTTTAACCCTATTATTTCCTGATTTAGTCCAGGTTTAGATCTAGTGGTACTTTAAAGCCACTTACTGTCTTAGAAGTTTCTTGCTTTAAAATCTTTTGAGAACCACTTGCTTAGTTACTTCCATACACTGCATAAAAAGCTACTTTTAACATCAATGTGCACTAAACTACATTTTACCTTACGTTTCAAGTTTACTTCTATAAAATGGCCACTAGAGGGTGCCGTAGTTTCTTTTAGCTGTTCTTTTGCTCATAACTAATTGGAATTTAAAAGTAAAGGCAAAATTCAATGGGGACCCTAAGTATTTTTCAAAGACCTTTTCAGAGGCGCTGATGAGAGGATTAAACAGCAAAGGCTTCTGAAATATTTATAACACATCTAAACATGAAAAATAAACAGAAAAATAAAGTAGCTGTAGAAAATGTTGGGGTAAAACTGGACAAATACCTAACATTTACATAACATTTTTCTTATTTCTATTTTTATTTATTTGTAAAATGACAGCACATATAAATTGGCAGTTTAATATCAACAAGAAATCGTACAAAAGCAAATATAACACACCAGCAAACTCACTATACATACACCACACTCTCTATATATACAATTATAGAACAGTTCATTTGAAGTTAGAAGTTAAAAGTTAAACCAACAACCCCTGAATATTAAAATGTCATTTAGTTCTACATGACATATTTGACCCTGGAACAAACACTGTTTTAAAGCTTTTGAAAATGCTGCCAGTGTTGAGAGCTCTGTACATGAGCAGCAGTGTGTCCCACGTCTGACCTGCTCCATGAGCAAAAGAGACTTGTCCAAAAGCACTTTTACTAAACGGCACAGAGCAGTCACCTCTACAACCTGGTCTTGTTTGAATTTCTTTTCACAAACTGCTTAAGGGGAGGGGGTGCAAGACTGTTAAAAATGTTGTATACCAATTTTTATTTGTCAAGTATTATGCAGTAATGATAATTAGTGTGTTTTTTTTCTTTTTTTTCTAATACCTTGAGTGCTTTTTTATAAATAGTTCAAACAAATTCTTGAAACATAATTTATCGAGCTTTGAAAATTTCAAACACTTTAAGTATGCTTGTACAATATACAAAATCCTCCATGGACTCGCACCACCACCACTACATGAATTCATTAAACAAAAACCTACCACTGGCAGGAATACCAGGTACCACCTTCGCACAGTCCTCTCAGTCAGAGGCTGTAACATCTGGAATAACATCCCTCACACAATAAGAGAATCCTCTACGTAGAACACCTTTAAAACTCACCTTAAAAAATGGCTCAAATCTAATCAACATTGCTCCCATTAGAGCTGTTCAGACCTCATGTACATGATACATATACGGATGTAGCATTACCATGATTGTCTGAACGGACTCATATTTTACTGTTGTTGTTGTGCGGTGCATACATGTACCCGGCAATCTATGATGTTACTGTTTTTTACTGTTAATATGTAAATATGTATATATGTATGAATGTTTTAGGACCTGAGGGTGCTCTGTAAACTCCAGAGTCTTGGTCGTCTCTGAGCGGCAGGAGACGACTAACACATCTGGACAGAACTGGCTAAATTAACTTATTTATTAGAACACTACAGCACTTTAAAATTACTGGAAGCACTTTAGCCACATACGCACTTTATAAATAGGCACTTTAGACCGTATGGAGTGTGAATTTTTTGTGATCTGTGGAGTTGTTTTATTTAGATGTTGAGGGACTGCGAATGAAAATTAGCTGTGCAGTTAACTTCGGCACATTTACACATGTATTTTTAATGGTGTTTATTAATGTGCATTGTCCCTTTTAAATAAATAAATAAATAAATAAATTTAAGAGTAGTCAGCTTGTAATGCCATAATTTAGGTGAGGTAAAATCATTAAATTCAAGTACATAATTGCAGAGTTTGTTGGTAGATTATTTTTTATGTGACGAAAATGTGATAAATTATTCACTGTTCTTTTGACATGTTGTTTGAGCGACAGCTGTGGGTCCAATGTAACTCCCAAATACTTGTTGGACTGCTTTCAGTTTTGTTCTCTGAGTCTGTAGACATTCCAGGCTTTGTTAAAAAAACAAAAAAACAAAAAAACATTAACTGGCATTTAGATGTAGATGTGAATTTTGTTGCCAGTTTGTTAACTCTGACATTGCAACTGACAGGTCCTGTGCAGCTAGTGAACATGCAAAACAGCATCATCAGCGTGCATCTGACAGACGACATTAGATGGACAAATCTGAGGAGTTTTGACATAACTGGACACGTGAAGCCATTTTTATTTCACGTAATCAACTCGAGACAATGTTCGCAAGCTCTTTTTTTTTTATTATTACAAATTAGTTCAATAAAACCATAAACTGACTACATTTTTAAAATGAAAATAAGAGGGGGGGGGGGACATTTTAACCTTTATATGACTACCTTATTTTTACTGTTGTACTCATTGTGTTTAATATACTGTATCTATGTTTAGACTGTGATGTTGTTTTGCTGTACTGTTTCTTCACCTCTTATAAGGGATATTAGGGCTAAGACTAGGGACATATAAATGGTGTCTGTAATATATCCACTAGATGGCAGTATGGCACAACTAACTGTGTTTTTGCCCTGCCTCAAGATGCAATTCTACCATTTTTTTGTATTTATTTCATCAGTTCAGAATAATGCAACGTTTTACCAAGTTTATTTTCCATAGAAATAATTTACATTTTTGAACAAGAAAGAGCAAGGTACATCTTAAAGATAAATTATACACATATTAGTTCTTAGTTAGTTCTTCCACTTCTGTTGGACATGGATACAAGACATGCACTTAAAGAAGTCGTTAAAGCATGACTGTAAATTGCTACATAATATTTGTGAGCTGTACAACACGACTCCTCCTCCCACACTTTTGTCCTGAAGGAAAGCATGAGTCACAGGATATTGTGGAGCTCCAAGTGTTGACTCCTCTGCACAAGTGCTGCTGGAAGGTCTTCAGGCTCTGTTTCATCTCATGCATTCAAAACAGCATGGCACGTTCTTAAACAGGCGGTAGTATTCGTCCTGGATCTGAGGAAAAAGAAAATAATGTGTCATTTTGTTTTACATTTGATACACGCCCTCTGTGTTAAGTACAATCTCATGCTTTTTGTGACTATGTGTAATATGTAGCTCACAATAGACGTGGGAGATAGGTTTTAAAATGGCTAAAATGGTAGTTTTGAAGACAGACAGAATTATACGGTCTACATACGTATTTCAAAAGGCTGTAAAAGAGCAGAAAATAAATTGGTTTGAATCTTACTAAGGATATAAAGTGATATAAAGTGATTCATTTATTCGCCAGTTCATTAATGTTTTGTGAGATACTTGACTTGAGCCACTTCTGCAGACACATTTTTGCAGATTTCTCATGGATTATAATAGTTTTGTCTAAATATAATCATTTGAAAATAAAAAAAAAACTAAATAAGTATATATTTCTTTAGTTTAGCTGTAACCCCTGTGGCTCAAACACCTACAAGAAGCATTATATTGTGCTTAATGAGGTAAATGTTTGTATGTAAAGTGATATGAAAATAAACTGTTGCCAATATATTAACTGCGTAATATAAAAGTAGTTGTAGTAAAAATGTAGAGTACCTTTCGGGACAGCACACAGAGGAAGATAAAGATGAACATTCCCTGGAAAGCATTAGTGAAAGTAAACAGATAGGCAGTCAGTGTGGTCTCATGAACGATGTGCAGAACTCCAAATGTCCAAGTGGCCCCGAGGATAAAGAGTAAAGCCAGAGCGCCGCGAGCACACGACCTGAGACAGACGCGGGTTTTAAGTTTGAACAAAAAAAATATGTGAAAAATAAATACTTCAGTTTTAACGTCCTCTACCTGATGTTCTCGTAATGACTGACTTCAGGCTTCTTCACTGCAGTGTGCTGGTACACTTTGTACATGATCACCCCATAAGCCAACAGATTCACCTTTAAACACAAAACACCACACGCAGCCAAACAAAACACTAGTCAGAGCTTTATTGGTACTGGCTGAATAACACAATATGACTTTCTTACCAAAATGATCAGGCATGCTGGTCCAATAAAACTCCAAATGAAGTGATTTTCTGTGCTTAGCCAACACCTGGAGAACAATGTGTGTTAATGAGTCAGTGGAGAGTGCATTTTTGAACCTTCTACTTGTTTATTTGGGTGTGTGCGTGAAGCCTAGCGACTACAACTTAAATTACTTACTATTACTATTATAATACTATTTACTATTTATTTTATTCCTGGGATTCAGATGACATCACAGCGTTCTATTGGCCAATATTAATTACCATATTTTTTGGAGTATAAGTTAAAAAATGCATAATAATGAAGAAAAAAACGTGATTGTCAGGTTCTCAGTGTGACTATAATGAAGATGTAAAATTATATACTCAGATGCGACTTATATTCCACATATTCTGGAGTATAAGTCGCACCCCCGGCCAAACTATGAAAAGAAAAACTTAACAGAAAACTGCGACTTATAGACTGGAACATACTTTAATAGATGGAGAAAGATAAAATTTATATTGTTAAAATGTTAAATTATGTTGAAATACAGTGAGTTCTTGAGTTCAGCATTTAGTGAATTTAGCTTTTGGATATTTCGTGTCAAAGTACAATGTAATTTATAAGGAAATCTGTCACTGTCTGCCCCCATCTGGGAGTATGACATTCTACAGCCTGAAAACCACCGATTTTACTTTTTTCTCTTTTTGTTACTATAATGAAATATGTGAGTTACTGTTTCTAAGTCATTTTCCTTGTCTAACCTTCATATCACTCAAACAAACTTCAGTAGTCGTCATTACATGTAGTATGTGGAAGTATTTACACAGTAATCCTACCTTGAACACATGACTAATATCACACTTCCTGTAACTAGAGACATAAATAGCTCGTGCTTACATTTTATCTGTGCCGTAGTATTTGGCTCCCATTGTCGCTGATATGGCCACCACCACCGCCGGGCTGCCGTAACCAAAAACATAAAAGTTGCGGTGCAGAAAGCCTTTGTTGTAGATGACACCCACCACGATTAAGTACAGATGGATGCCCTCGATACACATCCAGGCAAAGGCCGCCAGGAAGAAATAGTGTAAGAGCCCTGCAATCACCGAGCAGAACAGCTGCCAGGGAATACACAAGATAAGACAGAAAAACACTGTGGTTTAGTTTGACTCTAAAAGTGTTACAGGGATGTTAAGACGACTTACATTGTATTTTCTACTCTCAAGAAGCCGTGGCACTTTCAATATCAATTAGAAAGAGTAATTCAACCAATTTCGTTTTGAGAAATCAGAAGTGGTGCCTAGAAATATATACACCAGTTCAAGGTTTAATTATCTTCCGTTGAGTGATAAAACCAGTCAATTATATCATCTTTTTAAAACACTTTTAGAATTAATATTTGTTGTTTTTTGGCTTGTATCTCAACATTAAATTCTCAATAATACTCCATACTCATACGTTTTAGACACTTCCATATGTATAAAATGTAGAAAGTAGTAAAAATGTGTAGTTATTTTTGGTTTGTATTTCAAAATGATGGTTCAAAATGAGTTGTATGTCTACCTGTGTATTTATGCCTGTTCTATTTATTCTTGCACTCTAATCTGTGTACTGAGCTGACCCACACACGCTCTCCCCTCTCGTCCTCGTCCCAGGGCCTCCGCGCTGTCTCACCTTATGGCTGTTGAGGTTGATGCCCACCAGGAAAATGAACTCTGCCATGAAGAGGCTGCAGCACAGGTTCTTGTGGATGGTGGTACGTGTGCTCTGGATCTCACTGAAGAACCAGAAGGTGAAGATGCACATGGACAGACAAATGAGCGAGATCACCATGCCCAGCTGAGTGATCCGCGTCAGGACGGTGTAGTGGGCCACCAGCTGAGAGCCGGGACAGAGAGAGGACAGAGGGGATTCATCAGAACGTCAAGGTAATCTGGAGTATGTGTATTTATGAACTAGTTAATTTGAAACAGTTTGCAGTGGTCCAAAATTATTCCTCATTTTCCTTATGCGTTCCTAGCATCTTAACCTCCTAGGACACACATTTTGGGTTGTCTAGGCCACAATGCAAACTTTTAGAAGAGGAATAATAGCATACAAGAACAGCAACAATGTAAATATATTCAATTTAGAAAAAATCTAAGGGTTTAGAATATTTTTAACAAATGTTTTTTTTTTTTTGTAAAGGCACATGTCTCCTGCTCCTGTCAGCAGCTCTTCACATGAGACACATTGTTCCATGAGGCACAATTGTTGTTTCTCATTTTGTTTTTACATTCAGGACAAATGTTGCTGTGTTGTTGTTGTTTTTTTGCACATCATTACTCAAATGTTTTATCAAAATGATTAAAATGTCCACATATGAGGACATTCGTTTTACATCACTTTTCTCAGAAACTACATAATGTAAAAATATAATTCTTTGTATTTAGACTCATCAGGTCCCACTCGGCCTAAATAACAAAGAGAATTTAATAAAACATGTCTATAGTTTATAAACACTTCTCACAACTATAACTAACTAGGCGAACAACTAGCATGCAAAAAGCGCTCCAGCTTTTCAGAGAGAGACTATAATAAATATTAGAGATAGACAAAACTGATATATTGGGCTGTCGGCCTTAATATTTTGTTTTGGTGAATCTGCTGCTTAAAAAATGCACACAAAGCTTTATCTCAACACTTTAATACTAAGAGATGGCTACAATAAACATGACTACACAGCTCTTTTAAAGGTTTGTCGTGAAAAAGGGCTTGGGGAAAGTTTGTAGTACATTTAGAGGAAAATAATATCTATACATTAGGGAAAATAATCAAAATTGGCACAAAATATCGGTCTAAATAATATCGTCAGAGCTGATGAGCCATCGTTCTCTGTGGATTCTAGACAGTCGATGTCGGCATTGACCATGAATAAATCCATTTTGGTCAATCTTTAGTAAGTATATTATAAAATTATTTAACATAAAGTACAGTGTGTTGTCCCAGTATATTGTATTACCCCAATCACCCTTTTGGAGATCAAAAATTTGAACATATTTTCATTATTGGTGGAAATTTGTAGAGTTTTGAATCAGTACTGGGATTCCTCCAAATTGTTAGACAAAATATTAACCCTTTCCTTAATAACAGTACTACTTTGTAATAAATATAACTTAATTAGCCTTAGTAATGCATGAACAAAGACTGGATTCATAAAGGAAGTTACTAAAATTGTTACCATAAAAACAGGTCAAATAAAACTGCTCAAAGCCCTCTTGGGTGCACTCACGTTGGCGCGTCCGGACGACATGAGGATGGCGAAGTGGGTGAGGTGGGTGCAGGAGCAGGTGGTGGCGTTGGGCGTGACATGGAGGGTGGTGCAGCCGTCCATGGCCCAGCGGCCCCTCAGATCGGCCCGCTCGTACTCCCAGAACACACACTTACTTACGTCAGCGCTGGTATCTATTAGCTGTGAGGAGCACCGAGCAACAGAGACACAGTTAAGTTCGGACACCACTGTTTTATGGCTCTGCTTTGGGATAACAAAACGCCGGGGGGCAAGAAACTCATGAAGCAATTTACACTAAAACAGCAGAGCACATAAATTAGTCCTCTCGCAGTGGGAGAGCTGCAGCGGCCAACAATAACTATTCCACAAAAATTATATTCAGGAAGAACAAATATGAGCACATTTACATTTTATATGAAGGTCTCTCGGTGCTTTGTAGTAATTAAAAAATGAAACTCGAAAAATGTAATAGGGTTTTTGTGTCTAAACCTAAAATTAAACATGGATTATTGTGTAAAAGTGAATTTTCATATCACACAAAATGACTGTGGAATCTGTTGGGTTTTATATTCACAGAACTACATGAATAATTTTCACATTTGAAGATTCAATTTAACACCTCTGTATTTTATTTTATATTTCACAGGAAGATAAAACATAAAATATCCTTTTCTCATTTCCTTTCGAGATTTTCATACCTTTGGTCACATGGGCACATTTTTATAGATCGCTTTTCCAGCTTGAAGGCAATCACAGCGCCTTGAAGGTGTCCCGTCCTCGATCTTACCCACAATTCCTAAGCACGATAGACTTTTTCATGCATTATTTTAGTTATTATAAGATGGATTTTTGACTCAAGGGATGTTCGTGACTTATGTCCTAGTTTGGTGTTGGTTTGGGCACATTTTGAGTCCTGGTTTAGTCCTGGTTTAGCTCCACGTTTACTCATTTTGATGCTGCGATTAAACTTAAGTTAAAGACGCAAAGTTATTCTATTTTTGTTGATACCTTGATTTTTGCTGATGTCAAAGTTGTACCCTCTCTACACATGTCCCAGGGCAACGTTTACCTGTTTGTGCTGCAGAGTGAAGGTGACGTGGTCCAGCTGGTAGACTCTGGCCGGTCGGATGGCGGCGGCGACCACGTGAGAGTTGACAGTGATTTCCCCGGAGTCTGCGTAGCGAGAGTAGTCCGTGAGGCCGGGGTCAGAGGACGGCTTCAGCAGGGAGCTCACACTGTCGTACCTCACAAATACCACCGACACACTGCCTGGAGAGAGGAGAGAAGACGAATCAGCGAAGACAGCATTTCACAAACTTTCAAACTTTACTTTAGGTAGTGTATGCAGGAATTTTCAGTATAATTTTTTTTTTAAATGAACCGCAGTCGTAGATATGAAATCCACATCCACAAATCAAATATAGATTTTAATGTGTAATTGTTAATGTTGATGTATTTACAGTTTAAGGCATGTTCTTGGTTTGGTTGACTAGTTTAATAATACAAAATCTTTATTTACTTAGTACTTTTAATGCCAAGATTTGCAAAGTGCTGCTCATTTGGCATCTTACAACAATATTACAACTAGCGTAACAATAGTTTACTGTAAAGATACACATATACAAACTGTGAAAGTGGATATAAACCCATTTGTATCCTCAGTATGACTGTTATAGTTTCATTTATCCTTATTTATACAGGGAAAGGCCAATGAGAGTACACAGGCTCTTTTTTCATGAGTGCCCTGTTAAATTACAGAGCTATACAACCAAAAATAACTATATTGGTCCATTTAAAATGTTAAAAACAGGTGCATGTGCAGATTATTAAAGTGTATTATTAAAGTGGCACCAGTTTATTCAGCTGTGCATGTCCTTGAAATGTACTCCATTTTTGGGAAGCAAAATAATCGAAGCTTTTTTCCTCATTTGAGTTCTAGTGCAGCCAGTTTTTAGACATAGTCAGTTAGACATGAAATGTATTAAAAGTTCTCATATCAAAGTTCATCAAGCAAGTGAGATATTCAGGGAGTCTATCAAGTATTCCCTATAAATACATTCTATACAGTGTTGTTCTCTTTTGACAGATAACGATGGACAAGCTGCTTTTTGGACAGAGATGGGTTTTTAATTCATCACGAAAGAGTGCATCTAAAGGTATGTGTATTACATCTCCATAATCCAGTACAGAAAGAAACATTACCTGCTTCAACAGTTTCTTTTCTGTAATTCAATGTGATACAAGGTTTGGTTCTATAATAATATGATAATTTAGATTTTAAACTGCGACATAATTCCGAGATATGTATTTTAACGTTTTTGTCAAGCCAAAAAACAAGATATTTTTTAAAGCAAAGTACCATTTAGTGTATAAACAGTTGTAGCTTGCAAAAAAATCCAAAAATCATATAGGTAGTAGTCTAAATCAGGAAATCAGGTTAGGTTTGCATGCTACTTTATATACTACCTTTAAATTAGCTTTAAGTTGTAGTTGTCTGATTTTTTTTTATTTATTTATTTTTGGCAGAACCATGTTACTGTACATGATACTACTGTGTATGATCACACTCTATACTCAGTAATTATCACTAAAGCAAAATTGTGTTATCTTTTTTTTACATGCATCTTACCATTTCTCTCATTCTTCGGCTTCACCTTCGGCATCAGATTCACCTCATCTCCCCCCAGTGTGGCAGACAGTTTGGCTTTACTCTGCTTGGCTTCAAACGTGACCAGTTTTAACTCTGCCAGGGCCCAAAAACACACTTTATTATCTGCTTTTATCACCATTATCCCAGTCCTATTGTGTCTTTCTCTCTTACCCACGTCGCTGGCTTTGACTTGGAGCTCGGTGGGTCTGTGGTACCCGGTGGCCAGCCTCAGTACACTGTCCTCCACAGTGTGCAGCAGTTTGGTCAGGGAGTGTTCACGCTGCTCCTCTTTGATTCTGCTCCAGGCCACGGCTTCATCATTCTCCACCAAATTGTTCACAGCATGCACTAATTTCTGTTGAGAGGGTTTTTTTTAGTGCTTGGGGGAGAGCAAAGTTAAACAATTTATGTATAAGCTCTCGTAGTTTGACATACAGAATAAAAATAATACGCCTGAATGGGTAATGTAAAAAGTCTATAGTATATTTAGCCTTGAAACTAAATTATATACAAAAAGAAAACTCATCATTTAAGACATAGTTTGGTGCATTACAGAAAAACGTATTTGAAAACCTTTTTTTTTTACACCATCTTTGCGACCAGACGTATCACGATAACACATTTTGAACCACCATGTATTTCTACAGAGAAATATGGCGATAAACGATAATATTGAAACAAATTAAGATTTAAATAAGGCAAGATAATCCCAAGAAACCATTTTTAAATAGACTGTTCCATCAAAATACTTGAGCTGCAAAAAGTAAATAGCAGAATGTGCCAATAATTAGGGGACTTATTCACCCCTCTGCGACGCAAATCTTATCACATTACAACAAAAATACCCAGAATCCTCCCATTTTTGCAACGAAAAAGTACTCACGATAAATACTGAGGTCCAAAATATATTGTTCCAGCTAATTATCGTGACAGACCGACTGTATTTTTGAGTTTATTATTAAAACTGAGATGCCTAATTTTGAAACAATGAACCATGAAGACAGGTATTTAAATGTTGTTCCTTGAGCTCACAAACCCTTTAGTGCATCACTTGTATTCACTTGCATGTTTTTTTGGTTGTTTTTTTTAGCACATGCACAGCTTTAGAACTGTTTTTTTTCAGACAGGGCAGTGAAGCAGGTCGACACATCATCCAGTGACCCTTTCTTTCTTTTGTTTAGTTGATAAAATGTGTCACAAGTAGATGCTAATAGTTTGCATTACTCTGATTTTTTCACTGTATAAAGAAGTGGACTAAGTGAGTGTGACGTCACCCACATCGTTCAGCTCCAGTCAATTGAAGCTCATCGAGGCTAGAGCAGTTTTATGGGCGAATTTGGAGCCAAGTTGTGACCGCGAGTATTATAATAACCAAAGAGCCAATCTGGAGCGAGGCTGTTGAAGGTAACACCCCTTCCTGCACCACTGGTTTAGCAGGAAGTGGGCACTTAGCAACGCTGTCAATCAAACCTGTTGCTAACTCTAACGGGAGTAACGTCAGGGAAAGAAGGCGCCTGATTTGTCTGTTATTAGTGTTCATTTTTTGATTTATGGACACAATAGCGAAATAAAAACACCAGGATCATGTAGAGCGGACTTATCTGAACATTTTAAGACTACTTCCTATTTGTTAGCAGGTTAGCTATGTCTATTTATATATATACAGTCTATCATCCTGTTTTTATATTACACTTGATGAGGGGAAAACAACACAACACTGACTCATTTATAAGAGAAGATTCGGGTAATGCAGCTTTAACTCTGATTTTCTCATCGTACGTACATTCACTGTAAGAATTTTGTTTGTTTGGTTTCCCTTCGGAATGGTTTCTTGGGACAAAGGAAAATCATTGTATTTATTTTGCATGTTCAAACTGTGACTTGGGATAATTGCAATCAGATTTGGACCTCGTTGAACTGCTTTGCTGACAACATAGTCCTTCACTGTTGCGTAGCGCAGTTTACATTACCTCCTCTGGACAAATAATTGAACAATTGCGGCAGAAAACAAGTTAATCGTGTCAATTGCCGTACTTGTTATTGTATTGACCAGTTCAAGGCATATTCTCAGTCAGTCAGAACGCTCTCAGTCAGGTCATAGGTGGAAGGACAGATCTTACAATGAGGGTGGAGTTGATAGCTGAAGGTTTTATGGTGGTGTTTTTGGTTCCCAGGGCAGACGTGAACCAGCTGAGCGCCTCTACGAACGCGATGACTTCAACTGGCGTGAGCTCACCCGACGTCTTGTTCACGATCTCCTGCAGAGCGCTCTCCGGCTCTCTCAGGTGAGTCAACTGCGAGGAGGAGCACTCAGGTTAATCAACACATTTACTGAAATAAATGCAGACATGTTAAGGACCAAATAGTTCTAATTATTTCTTTTAGCAAGTTTATCGGAAGGAATTTCAGTTTTTAGGCCTGTCACAATAATTCAAATGGCAACTTATTGTTTTATAAATGATATAGATTTGTTTTTTGGCTCAATATTTATCATCTGTCATTTCCCTTTGTACCATCCATCCGTTTTCTTCCACTTATCTGAGGCCGGCAGTCTAAGCAGGGATTCCCAGACCCCAGACACTTCCTCCTGCTCCTCCAGCAGGACCCCAAGGTGTTCCCAGGCCAGCCATTAGTACTTTTTCTCTTGTTTTGTAGTACGATAACATTCGAGCATATCTGTGACTTATTATAGTTGATAATAGGCCTGTCACGATAATTACTATATCAATTTATTTTTCAGTATATGAAAGCTGGAACAATATATTTATCGTGGGTACTTTTTTTGGTGAAAGTGTGGAGATTTTTATTATTTTTGTTGTGATATGATACGTTTAAAGCTGTAGAGAGTTGAATAAGTCGCTCTTTTGACTCATAATTGGCTTATTCTGCTGTTTATTTGCTGCAGTTCAGGCCTATTTAAAAGGATTTGTTGTAGTTATCTTGCTTTATTTTAATCTTAATCAGTTACATAAAGCAGTTTCAATATTATCATTTATTGCAATATTTCTCTGTAGTAATATATCGTGCTTCAAAATTTGTTATCGTGACAGGTTTATTTAGGTAACTAACTAACTAAAGACTCATTGCACATTGTGATCATATAGAAAAGGCTTTACTGGGATTATTCTCTTTTATGGTTGATGTCAGTGGCATACCAGGCACTTTCTCATATCTCAGCATTACTACTCAACTTGTTAATTGGCCTTAATAAAGCACTTTGATGTATAATTCTTAACGAGCACATTGTTTATTAAGATTGAATCAGGCTTAGTAACTACTCATTTAATCCCTTAACTTCTAACTCCCTAATAAAGTAGTCAGAATCGTTCTTAATAAATGATTTGTTCATAAAGATTTAAGTCTTTGTTCATGTTTTATTAAGTCTCATCAGTGGTGGATGAAGTACTTACTTTTGTTACTTAAGTAAATGTACAGATACAGAGGTAAAAAGCTACTCAAGTAAAAGTATCACATGAAAAAATCATTTTAAGTAAAAGTATTTAAATACCCGTTTAAAAATGTACTTTAATAGTAAAAAGTAAAAGTTTCACAAGTGTTGTTAATTTGTTAAAAGTGTTAAATGTAACAATATTGATTACAAACTTATACATATTTTGGTCATCAGTAGCAATACAAATCAATGTCTTCAATTTTTATTTTTTTTTTTATGAATTTTTTGTATTTTGTATTATTTCAGTCCAGTTTTTAAAATATAGTGGATTAAAAAGGACAGATACCTGCGCTCAAATGTAATGAAGTAAAAAGTATCTATTGTAAAATGTACTTAAGTAAACCTAAAAATGCTACTTAAGCACAATACTTTACTACTTCCACCACTGAGTCTGGTGTGTAGTTTAAGGTGTAGTTTTTTGTTTGTTTTTTTTGTTGTTTTTTTTTTAAGCACATGTAACATTATTTATTACAACATTATTGTAACATTATTTTCTAGTTATTTTACAGTACTTTGATTCACATGTACCATAATTTTGCGATATTCAAATTCTTCCACTCTTTTGTTTGACATGCACCATCTCTCCATTAGAGGGCAGTGTCATTCTGTCTGTCTCACACTTGGCTACAATCACACACAGATACTTACATATTCGAGTGTTTTGTTGACTGCCTTTGTTATGCAGCCGCTGTTGTCATGGCAGTATTTTTGGGGATGCTCTGAAAAACAACAATTACCAAAAGTATCCCTTTGATTAACTGGGTCATCTCCATAATTTCAACTGCAAATGTCAAAATATCATGAAACTTGGAACAATCACATTCTTGTATTATCCGCAGTATTCCAGATGAGCAAAGTGGTTAAATTGGCGGAGTTATTATTTCTGTGATTTCAAATAGGAACCATAAAAAAAAATACTGGTATGTCCTTGAATGTAAGTGCAGTGATGCCGACCTGCGCAGGATTCGCCTCTGTCAGGATGAAAGCGCTTGGTGCCTGAGGTGGGAATGTAATCACGCTGACAGGTGCAATAGAAGGATCCATTTGTATTATGGCAGAGGGAGTTGGGTCCACAAATCTGTCCCGACGAGCATTCATCTATGTCTGAAAAATGCAAATGAGCCAAGTTCACAATCACATGATGAAAGCCAGGCACAACAAAAGCAATAGTTAATTAAAAATACAAGGTCAGTGTCTAGTATATTTTGGTTTGCTAATTTAAGAACAACTGGAGGAATACGCAGAGTGATTATGTAAAGTAAAATGTAGTCCAATGTCAAAGAGTTAAAGCTGGCACGTCGTGAAATATTGTGTTGTAAATATATCATTAAAATAAGATAAGCATTATGTGTAGAAAGTACTATTACCACTACTTGTACACATTCTCTAAATACAATCTAATCTGGCTATATGTTTATAACTACTTTTGCTCTAAATACAGTTTTTAGCTGCTTGCAATATTCCTGTTCCCCCTGACATTACATTACTATTTCAATCATTATGGCTGAAAACGACTCCCACTGCAGCTTTTATACTTTTATACTGCACTCTACTGTACTCCCCGCAATTACAATTATAACTTAAGTGTTTTAAATGGATAGAGGAAACTGTGGTCCCCGTAGACTCCAAGTTGAGCAGGAAATTGTAAAAAAAACAAAAAACAAAAAAGTAAACATTTTGCTCGTTAAAATTATAGACGTACTGCAACTGAAATAAAGCTTGTGTCCCCCAAAAACACAAAATGTAAATGGTTATGTAAAAAGTTTTAAAAATCGTACATAAATCAGAAAGTATGTCAGATGTTACACAATTGTAGAAAAAAAAAAGGATACATAAATACTACTACTACTACTACTATTACTAAAAAAAATAAAAAATAAAATAAATAAATAAATAAATGCACTTAGTTCCCTTAGTGGTCTAGTCTATCTGTGGTCTGTCCTCTCCCTCGCTGTTGGGTGTAGTACAGTATACATGGGACTGTGTGTGGAGACTGGGACCCGTTACCGGTGCAGTGGGTGCCGTCGTTGGGCAGGAAGTGGGCGGGGCCTGTGGACTTGTATCCACGCACACATGTACAGTAGTAGCTTCCCTCCGTGTTCGTGCATTTTCCCAAGTCCCCACAGATGTTAGTCACGTTCTGGCACTCGTTGTCATCTGGCCAAGAACAAAAAACAGAAAACATTATGTACAGGCTAATTGTTTTTATAAGGTTAGTTTTTAAGTCATGAAGTTAGGACAAGCGAAAGACATACTCAGAACCTGTTTTTAAGTGTGAAATGAGTACAATCGTAGTGCTCATAGTAGTACAAGTGCCCGTATTACGCTATTTTCTGATCTATGTTATAATGTTGTTTCCTCATCAAAAACATACCTGAAGTTGTGTTTTGTTTCATTCAACCATGTTTAACACACAAATCCTGCATATTTAGGCAAACAGAAAAAAAGAAATCCACCTTGTGATGTCACGCAGTAATACAGGAAGTGCTTTATAAACTCCTTACACCTTCACTAGAATCATTTGGATGATTTCAGCCCTGGAATTGTCAATCTTTACTGAATTTAAGTAAAAAAAAGTAGCTGTTAACTTGAAAATGACCACAACATGACATCACAAAGTGGAACAGAGCATTTTGAGCTTTGGAGATGTAACAGACTAATAATGCAGGATTACTCAAACATGTGTGAATGAAGCAAAACACAACTCTACTTACGTTTTTGATGAGGTAACCACATTTTAACACGGCTTAAAGCTCACAAGAGTCAGTTTTGTGTAATATAGGACCTTTTTTAAACTATTTTATGTTGTGCTTACTCTGAGAAAACCAATTTTATATTTGCACAGGTATTTACATTTAAAAACACAAACAGCGAAATAGATTACCGCTACAAAATGACCTCAAGTGATACTACATATTCTCTTATTATTACTACTACCACTATTCCCAATGAGGCAAGAGTTATATGATGTTGCTTTTCAATATTGAGCAAACAATATGAAAGCCAGTGGAAAACATTTGCTTGGATCATTACACAAGATCTACCCAGAAAACATTTCAGAATCGTAGAGTAAAAGTTTAAGGCTTTGTCGATGATAAAACCCGTTCAGTTAAGACCAAAAGCTGACCAAAAGCTCGAAGCATTCCCACATATTACTTTGGGTTCCATTAACAACCATTGGGCTTATTGCACAGCAGTTAGATCAGATATAGATCGACAAGTATCTTCAAAAGACATATAGGGGTGGCTGGTTATTCATGTGGAGATACGTCTGCGGTGTATCGATCAGCCGACGGGAACCCTGGCTAACATCTACTTCAAAGAGCCCCAGCACAGATCTGATCCAACAAGGAGTCAGAGTTGATGAACTAGAAGTGAATGGATTGGCTATGGATAACAAGAACAAGTTTGAAAAAAAAATACTAAGAGAGATGATATATGCAATGATATGAGCAATGATCTATCAATTTGCAGTGTTTCTGATGGTACAAGGCTTCCTTTTGATGGTACATGTGTAGGCCCGTCACGATTATTACTATAGCGACTTATTGCTCAGTATATGACAGATTAAGCAATATATTTTCGGGCTCACTATTAATCTTGTGTACAATTTCTATGCAAAAGTAGGGAGATCTGGTGTATTTTTGTTGTAGTATGATAAGATTTGAGCTGTAGAAGGCTGAATAAGTGATATTTATTGCTAATTATCGGTCGATTTAAAATTTGTTTTCTGGGATTATCTTGTAGTCTCATTATTATCGTTTATCGCAATATCTCTGTAGCAGTATATCGTATTTCAAAATGTGTTATTGTGACAGGCCTATACATGAGCCCCCTTGTACATCTATTGTTTACCTAATTTGGAGTTTATTTAATTCACAAAAGTACCCTACTTTGGTAAGTCCTTGAAATTTTGTGTTGAGAATATCGTGGCGAAAATAACTGCGATTAACGATAATATCTCGGTAATGATAAAAGTTGCTGATAGTTTAAAAATGTTATGGATATGAATAATGATAATGTAATGTTATGAATAATAACTTTTATATAATTGTACTTGAAAACAACTTTAGGGACAAGCTGGACCGTCAGCAGAAATTTCGAAACTTTGGGGCCCAGGGTAAGAAGACTCACATGGGCCCCCATCTAATACATATTAATAGGAGGATGGTCTAATTCTAGGCCCTTAAGACCCTGAGCTGTGGAACAACAGACCCCCTTTGCCCCCCTTCAACTCCCCTGTGGATAAGCAGCTTTTTTGGAACGATGATCTCTGTTGACGATTATCACGATTATAAAACATGTCCCACGAACGATTATTGTTGAGCGTTTTTATCACAATAAATAATATTATTGTTTATTGTCACATCCTAATTAGTAATAAGTGTAGTCTTAATATAGACCTGGAATAGTTTTTTTTCTAAACCTAGGTTAAGACCAGGCAGTACTCAGAAATTATTCACAGATGGTATTGGTGCGGCTGAAATGGGCTTCCTCCGCAGAGTGGCCGGGCGCACCCTTAGGGATAGGGTGAGGAGCTTGGTCACACGGGAGGAGCTCGGAGTAGAGCCGCTGCTCCTACACGTTGAGAGGAACCAGCTGAGGTGGCTCGGGCATCTGCTCAGGATGCCTCCTGGACGCCTCCCTAGGGAGGTGTTCTGGGCATGTCCCACCGGGAGGAGGCCCCAGGGAAGACCCAGGACACGCTGGAGGGACTATGTCTCTCGGCTGGCCTGGGAACGCCTTGGGGTCCCACCAGAGGAGCTGGAGGACGTGTCCGGGGTGAGGGAAGTCTGGGAGTCCCTGCTTAGACTGCTGCCCCCGCGACCCGGCCCCGGATAAGCGGAAGAAAATGGATGGATGGATGGATGGTATTGGTATGAAAGGTATAAATAACTGCACTTGAGATATAAAGTAGCTGAAATTATCTCGTATTCCTCTTAAACTAGAATTTCAATCAGTTTATTTAGGACATGTTCACACTTGCACATGAACTACACCAGGGTTGGAACAAAATGTTAGAACTAAACCAGGACTAAACCAAGATTTAAACCAAGAACTGGACCTAAACCGTCAAGACTAAACCGAGCGCAAACCAAGACGAAACCAATATGAGAACACCCTGACCTGTGGAAGAGTACTGTGGAAGAGTACTGTGGAAGAGTACTGTGGAAGAGTACTGTGGAAGAGTACTGTGGACGTGTAGACCCCATAACCCCATGAAGGATGTTCGAACTAAAACATGAGCTCAGGAAGCAGCTGGGCCTTTCAGATCATTGCAACAATCACTCTTATGTAATAGACAAGCCAGGTTTGACTGTCACATATTTTGTCATGTCCTATAGGATAAGAATGATTTTTCAACGAGTCAACAAAGACAAAAGAATACAGTAGCATCGACGTGTTAATATGCAATATATGAAAATCACCAAAACTATCAGCCTTAATGTGAACAGTTATATTTCAGTTTAATTTATTTTTGTATAGGCCAAAATCACAACAACAGTCACCTCGTAGGACTTAAAGGTTTTATATTAAGTTAAATTGACTCTTTTGAGCTTTAAATCACGTTAGAATGCTGTTCCCTCCTCAAAAACAGACCTGGAGTTGTGTTTTGTTTCATTCACACGTGTTTGAGTAATCCTGTATCATTAGTGTGTCTACATCTCCAAAGCTCAAAATGCTCTGTTCCACCTTGTGATGTCATGAAGTGGTAGTTTTCAAGTTAACAGCTCCTTTTACCTTTAGTTCAGTACAGATTGGCAATTCCAGGGCTGAAATTATCCAAATGATTCTAGTAAAGGTGTTTAGAGTTTAAAAACACATTGGAGCACTTCCTGTATTACCACGTGACATCACAAGGTGGAGGAGAGTGTTTTCAGTTTGAGAGGAGAACTCATTTGTGTGTTAAACATGTGTGAATGAAAGAAAACACAACTCCGGGTCTGTTTTTGATGAGGCAACTATATTATAACAAATGATGCAATAGTGCAATATGGGCCCTTTAACAAGATCGTTGATTTAACCAACAGTAAGATAGAAAATCTGGCTGTGGTTACATGTGCACTCTAAATCGGATTATTAAGAGAATATTTGAGTTATAAAGCTATGAAGATAACATGTAAACAGCCAAAAATTCACTTCTTTTTGATCATGATCCCTCACATCCCTTACTCACATCAGATTTGGGGGTTTGCATGTCATTTAAACAGTCTTAAATGTTTAGAAGTCAGATCTTAAACACGTTTCAGTGTGCGTGTGAACTGCACTGAGTAAAGATATTTTGCCTTTTGTGCAAGAACTTTAGCGTTTGCCCTTTACATCAGCTCAGCTCAACGGCTTTATTGTCCCGGGGGGAAATTTGGTTGCATGTATTCAGCTCTGTGTAGGTTGTTTATATAGTATTTTCATCCATCAGCGACAGTGCATTAGTGGCATATACAGACGCATTCAGTTTGACCTGGCGTGACTTTACACTGTTGTTTTGAGCAGAGCAGGTGAGATGAATTCTTCACTCTTCCTTTTGTCTGCACCTTTGCACAGACAGAAGGACAGGATATCCTTTTATGATGAGGAAAATGACTAAGTCCGACTCGGAAATACCTCCACGATACCCTGGACCTTTATATCTGCACATTATGTTTCACGTCGCACACGCCATGTACTTTGATGTCACAAATCTGAACTTTATTGTACTTATATCAGTATGAAACGTGGGCGTGTACAAATCAGCACAAAACCAGTAGGCTCTAGGTGATTATAATGCCTCATAACTGTTTATATTTAAAATCGTATTTCCTAAAACAGGAAAGATCTCCCATGTGAGTCTTTTTCCACAGCGCCATCAAGAAATTCAAAACAGGACAAAAACACAGAGGTGGAATGTTCTGAAATAACAGCCTTAGTCATGTATCCTGAGAACAGCTTTGGAGGCGTACTTTTACCTGATGAGATATATTTTATCTATAAGGTTTTTAAATGTGTTTATGAATTTCCAAATCTCACGTGTAAATGCAAGGATGATGTAATCTTCCTTTGTAAGCAGAAGGCCTTGAATACCAGCCCTGTTAGGATAGTAGACTGTAGTAGTAGTAGTAGTTCATGTGCTGATGTAGTGTAGTAGATTGTAGTAGTAGTTGATGTGTAACTGATCGTATTCATGTATTTTATCTCTCATAAGTTAAACACATGAATTTTGCACTGTTTTATTAGATCCTTTTGAATTGCATTTGGACATTACCACATTTTAAGCCTCCTGAAGGTTTTTGGTGACCATCCTTCACATTCTATTATAAAGTGTCTTATTCTGTATTTTTTTATTCTGTATTTGTATTTTTTTTTTTTCTGTATTTTTTTTAATTCTGTATGTGTAACGAAGGAGCTCATTGGTCACCCATGATTTACAAATTAAATCAAATTTATCTCACCTCAGACTGACAGAGTTTGGTGATGATGCCCATTGATTCTGTGATGTTTCTCAGATCCCTGTGATTTTTATTTTATTTTTTTTCCTTTATTTTTTTTCCTGATACAGACGGACCACGCGTGTCCCTGATTGGCTAATCTACCTGTCAATCACGCTCATTTGAAACCGGTGACCACACGCCCATCTTTGTAAAGTACTGAAGAAGTGTGTATTGTGGATCTCAAGCGAAAACAAAACTAAAACTAAAGTAAAACTAGTAGCAGTAGCTGTAGTACTACTGATAATTATAATGTTCTGCTTCCACTCTTTCAAATGTGGTGTGTTATGTTTATATTTAAATAAACTAGCATATGTTATTTCGCTTGTCAGTTTTTCCAACCAATAAACAATCTGTTGTAACTATATCACCAGAAGCCCTGCAATTACATAATAACTGTATCCTAAATAAACTAAAATTAAATTCAAATCTTCAAAAAATCCCAAAACTTCTGACTTCTACTCGCAAAACTGTCCATTGTTCTACTCATTCAAACAAACCCTGCAGATTAAGAGTAATCCTTTCACAGTCCCATGATCTACGCACCTTACTTCTTTTGTTTTGATGGACCACTCTATATATTCGGACTCACCAATGCAGAATTTCGTCCCGTCTCCGGTATATCCACTGTTGCAGAAGCAGGCATGATTGGATCCGTTGTGCGCCGAGCATGACGCGTTTGGGTGACAAGATTTACAGATGTCAAGGAAGCTGCATGGGTCCATCAAACTCGAGAGCCATGCTGCGAAGACACACAAAAAGTACAAGACATCAAACTTTGTACCGTGACCCAAAATCGCAAAATCCCCCTTTAACGCTACGGAGACATGTCTGCTCGATCTGTACAATCTATCACGGCAGGATACGCTACAGGTTTAGACTTACCTAGGATCAGTCTCAGTACTTAGAGCGTACTTTGTCAAATTACACCATAACTTTTCTCTCTAAGATCTTGGCTGTCAAACTTGATCCAAAGCCTGACATTTTCACTCTATACATGACAATACTGTACACTAAAGTATCCAAAAGTACATTTTTCTGTAGGAACTGGCCTGTGACAAAACCCCAACTCTTTTTTTTTTAATCCTTTGAACTTTTCTGTCTTTATCTCCGCCATGCTACGCTAACAAGTTAAAGCGTACCTGCATGCCTGATCCGTTGCAGTACCTAAAGCTTGCATTGTCAAATTTCACCGTAACTTTTTTCTCAAAGAAGCTCAAAAAGTATTACAGCGTAGTTGCCGAAAGTATAGGTTTGAATTGTATTATTAATTTGACAGATAATACAGAGACTAAAACGATAATCTCAGGATGACCTCAAGAAAAAACAACCAACGCCATGTGTCTCTCAGTACCTAAAATATGCATTGTCAAATAACACATAACTTATCTTTAATATTCTAAACTAGTATTGATATTACAGCCACGTACCTGTTAAAAGTACAAGTTTCATTGGTGACTTGAGCTGAAACTCCATACTCGCGCTGTCTTTAGAGTTTCACTTTTAGCAGACAATGTGGTGGGCTGGCTAGTGACGTGGGCCGCTTCCTTGCATCAGTTTTCCTGTTTCCCTCAACCTGACCCTTCCTGTCTGTTCCCAATCTTTAATCTACTTCAAAACAACTTGGCACCAATAAAGTTACCACCCAAAGATGAGATTGAGATGCTTAAACTTGAAAAATGTCATCTCATTTTGACATTATTTACACAGATCAGTAAATCTCAAGCGTGATTGTCCCAAACTAAACACAATCCAGCACTAGACTGTCTTATTACTGTACTCATATAGGCCCCCACTCCCTTTCCGGATGAAGGAATGCACACAAATCTCCCAAACTCCAGTGTCCGTGTTAACATTTTTGGCAAGAATTTGAAAAAAAATGAGCTGAAGAATGTTTTATAAGTGCTTTCGGGATAATCTTTGTGACATTTATAAAGCCGTTAGCACGCTGTGGAACGCTCCATTGTTCCAGTTTCTGTACAATTACAGTCTGCTTCTATCAACACGGCTGAAGTATTGGGGGTGTGCAGAAGTGGTTAGATAAACAGTTCTTGGTGCCTTTGTGGAGAGTGGACTTATAAGTTGATTGTGCCTTTGAAAGTACCTGATAACGGAGCACATTGTATTCCTGGATCTGTGACAACACTTTAAAGGGCTATAATGACCCCATTTAAAAGGTAATGAGTAACCCGTGTGCTTCCTTTTCGAGGGGCCTCAAAAATACAAATGCCAGGGGTGGTGTTTATATTCACGTTTACAAAAATATATATTGATAGTATTTGTTGTGACATGAAATCAAAATGAGGAAGTACTGAAGGTACATTTTACTAATAATACGCGTTTTACTCATTGCTACTTGTATGTACTGACCTTTTGACTGTGAAGTTTGCTACTCCCTTGTTGTTCCTAATGCTAGCTCCCAAGAATAAAATGTAAACTACTACTACTACTACTACTACTATTTCTACTACTACTATCGCTACTGCTGCTGCTTCTACTACTATTACTATATTACTATTTATACTACTACTATTTATACCACTAGTACTGCCGCTACCACTGCTACTACTATTTCTAATACTATTTCTACTACTCCTGCTACTACTTATACCACTGCTATTACTGTTACTGCTACTACTATTACTTTATTACTCTTACTTTATTACTCTTTCTCCTACTACTACTTGTACTTGTACCATATTGTTGTTTCTGCTACTACTACAGTATTTGTACCACTACTATTATTACTATATTAGTGTTTCTACTACTACTATTACTATATTACTATTTATTTATACCACTAGTACTGTCGCTACCACCTTTATTACTATTTCTACTACTACCGCTACTACTTATACCACTACTACTGCTGCTACTGGTACTACTACTACTACTACTTTTACTATATTACTACTTCTACTACTTGTATTAATACTTCTACTTATACCACTACTACTATTGTTACTGTTGCTACTGCTACTACTACTACTATTACTATATTACTACTTCTACTACTACTACTTGTACTACTACTACTGCTGCTACTACTACTACTATAACTACTTCTACTACTATTTGTACTAGTACTACTACCACTACTACTACTATGACTGGTGCTACTACTACTATTACTATAATACTACTTCTACTACTACTACTTGTACTAATACTACTGCTGCTACTACTACTACTATAACTACTTCTACTACTATTTGTACGAGCACTACTACCACTACTATTACTATGACTGGTGCTACTACTACTACTACTACTACTATTACTATATTACTACTTCTACTACTACTACTGCTTTTACTAATATTACAGCTGCTACTATTCCTACGACTACTACTACTACTACTACTACTTTTACTAATATTACAGCTGCTACTACTACTACTACTACTACTACTACTACCACTAAACCCACTTCTATCCCAGACCTCCCTTCAGATACCTTCTCCTTTTTCATATTTTAGTTACTTTTGAGAAAACATTTTAGTAAATCAATTCCGTGCCATGTTCCACCTTTAGCCCCATGACTGTGCGACGCAGTTCTAATTGGAATCTCAGGGCAGGTTTAAGAAGCAGTGTCAGTCTGAAAACAGGTAAATTGAAATGTAAATCTGCAACAATCTGAGGTGCAGCGGTGCTCCTCACAGCCGCCTTCTACTTATGGCCCACCAACACTCGCCGATGAATAGCTCCGCTTTGAAAGATCCGTTCTTTGTTGACTGTATATTCCAACGTTAGCGACGGCGTTTTGAATCGCTCAGGCAAGGCGTTTAGTTTATTTACGGAGAATGGCAGCTGCTTTGAATCGACACCATTAGAAGTGCGCCGCGTACTGTCCTGGGAAAGTGAAAAGTAGACTCTGAATACCGTCTCCATGACACCCATCTCCCAGCGAGGAAGGAAGTGATGTTGTCTAAGAACAAACCTGGACTGATTGCACCCTTCCTCCCTAGACTTGCTTTTTTGGAGGGGAATCTCTCATTTAGAAATTTGCAATGCTTACTTGGCCCACAATAACCAAAAAATACCTATGCTGAAAAGATCTCTTTAAAGGCATAACTGCAGTTTTGTGTAAATGTTTCCTCTTTCCTATTTCACACTCATGGATATGGAAATTTCGCTGGGAGTTCAACAGGGTCGTATTCAGGCAATATTGAGATTTGCGGTGTAGTACAGTGGGTAATCTATTTTGACACATCTCGGCTCTGATCTCAGCCCTGTGTTCTGCCGTGACGGGCGGCCTGAATGTGAGCGACTGTCTGAAAAAAAAAAAAAACATCTTGAATATTTAAGTGCAAAAGGTTCAAGAGACAAAGTACGCATTCTCAGCTCAGGTTCAGCAGCTGTACACAGTTCCACACTCTTAGATATTTCATTGCCCTAAACAGTTAGCAGTCAATATCCCTTCATAATTGATCTGATGCTTTCCAGGAAACGAGGAGGAGAAGAGTTCAGGTTGATTTTTTTTGGTTCAGAGCCATGTTTTAATTTCCGTTTGTCAGCGTTCGGGAAAATATAAGAGGATCAGGGATATTCACTTAAAAAGTCAACGTATCACTGGCATTTGAGGGTCTTTTAAAAGGGTTCCTGCCCCTGTGAAAAGATGCGGTTTGTAGTTTAGCCGCGTTTGTGATTACACAGCTGATAGCTTCTACGCACTCCACAACTGATGAACTGATATAAAATACTATCCTATGAATATAAAACTAAAAAAACTTGGTCAAATATGAATCCAGTGTTTCCCGTTAGCAGAGAGACTCCATAGTCTAAAGAAGCTGAACCATAACGCATCATCACAGCTATTACTTTTGCTTTGGGATGTTATTGATATTCTGTGTGACGATTATCATGGCCAAAATAATTGCGATTAACGATTATATCACGATAATGTTTAAACTTGTTGTGGATATGAATAATTATAACTTTAACAGAGAATATTATGGATGAGCAGGACCGTCGACTGAAATTTTGGAGGCCCGGGGCAATAAGCCTCACATGACCCCCCGTAATATAAATTAATAAGAAGAGGGCCCCCTAAGACCCTGGGGCCCCAGACAACAGACCCCTTTGTCCCCCCTCCTGTTGACACCCTTGTGGATAAGTCGTTTTTGGGTTTTTTTCTGCACATTCTAGTGATATAATGGCAATTAAATTTGTTGACGATTATCACGATTATATAAAATGTCCCACGAACGATTATTGTCCAACCTTTTTATTAACCTTTTCTTAACTTTTCAGACCAAGCGCTTCTCCTTCGACGCACCTGTCGCCCAGTCAGGTGTGCAGAGTCTACACAGAAACAGCCCTTTTTATCACGATAAACGATATTATTGTTTATTGTCCCAACCATACTGTTCTGGACATCTAGGGTTCAGTGCTGTGTAAGCATTTTTGCATGGAAACATTTAGAGTGATGTTGCGTAAAGACACAGGCGGAAATCAGATGTAGAATAAAGTACGGGTCAGGTAAGGGTCGCTTTTGCCGCCATATTGTGTGTCTCAGCAGAAAACTGTGGAAACTCTATATCATCATTATCATTGTGACTCAGTGGGTTAAACATTTGATCACTAACTGATGGATCACCACGTTGAACCTCAGCCAAGGGCAAAACATTGTCTAAAAATCAAACAAAAATAGAAAAATATCCAGATTTTTTTTGTAGATTGAATTCCGTGAATGCACTTGCTGTCGCTGTAACATAAATAGTTCTGTATGTCTGTCAGTCTTGACCCATTAGCGATCTGCTGACCATTACACTACCTTTAACCTGAACACATCCTCTTTTTGCTATTACGCCAAGTCTCAGTTTCCTTTGCCGTAAGTGTTTCAGCAGCTGCCTTTAGGGGTCTTTAGTGCACAGCGGATTTGATGTTGCTGGTTCAGAAGAGGCTCAGGGTCGGAGGTCAGTGTCGGGTCTGCTTCCTGTTAAACCCGCAGCGTAGGAAGAGGATTGTTATCAAACTCCAGCTAAATACAGTAATCGGCTTCGGCCTTGATATTCTCTCAAGTGTAAGTGAAACGTGGCGCTATATACTTTGACATAAATACTTTTAAACCCGAGGTCTGCGTACGTTTTGTTTGCGCCCGTGTGATCGGTCGCCTTGATTCAAACACGGGGCGTTTAAGGTTGGTAGAGCCATTATTTGTGAAGTGTCAAGAGTGGCCGTTCCTGGAAATATCCGGCGTAGCGTACTTGAAACCACTTGCTTTGATTGTAAAAGTAATTGGATGGGTCACTGGATCAAAGTTCTTCGTAGTGATTACCAGAGGGTCTAAGGGAGGGAGGCGCGTGATCTGCCGCAGTGTAAGCGAGCTGAAATAGCTTGGGAGACTTGGTTAACATAGTAGTAGTTATAAAAGTTGGTTCCAGTCTTTTTGCTTTTTCCAATCTTCATAGTATTATAATAAGTCAGATCCTTCTTATCGCACAGAGCCGCAGATTTGAAGTCCAGTCACTGCGGGAATCAAACCCAGTGGACTTCTGCAGGAAACTTTCCATGATTTTGCGCAAAGGGAAAGCTAAAAATAACAAGAAAATAGCATATAAATACACAAACAACATTACCACGCACTACTACATGTGTCCACAAGAATAGTGTTGGATAACAGGCAAAGACTTCTCCCTCCCTAGACACTTCCTCCACCGGTTTTGTTAAAATGAGGTTGCCATTAAATCCACTGAAGGAATCTGAAAGAGCACTGGGTTGAAAACGGGTTATCACTCACATACAGGTATTTATATAATATGTCTCAATTGTGTCATACAGATATTTTGCGGTTTCCACTGTAATACAACAAGATTTATTGCGTTGGCCTGGGAAACAGACACAAAGGCTTTACATCTGAATTTGAAAAAGAAACAATTTCTCTCAAAGATCGGGAGCAATTTACAAATGAATTTCGTTCACGCTCTGCCGCCTCATAACAGCATTTGTCCTGACTGCAATTGAACACAGTTGGTTGAACCTATCCATATTCCACTCTGCTTTTACAAGACAATCTTTTCTATTTTCACACAGAAGACTTGGATGTGGAGCATTTCCATGTTTCAGGTGCAACAAGTGTTACTGATTGGCCTGTTGTTCTTTTGTAGGTTTTATCTGCCACCAGCCTCTTGTTAAGCCACAGACTGGAACAAAGTGCACGGAGAGGGAGTGGGCCTCCGCTCTATAAGGATGAGCCGCGCCGCCGTGTCACGCTGAGCTAGGCAAGGCGAGGCAAGTTTATTTGTATAGCACAATTCGTACACAAAGTCATTCAAAGTGCTGTACAGAATAAGAAAGACATTAAAGTCACAATACAACAAATCAAAACATAAATAATCATCATAAAATTGACTTTAAAAGAGAAAAGTGCAGAATAAAAACCTTTCAGTTGCATGCACAGCTAAACAGAATTGTTCTGAGCCTGGATTAAAACATTGTCAAAGTAGAGGCCTGTCTCACATCTTCAAAAAGACGGTTTTAGCTGCATAAAATTGAAACGCTGATTCCCCATATTTAGTCCAGACTCTGGGCACCAGCAGGAGGCCGGTCCCTGAAGTCCTCAGAGTGTGAGATGGTTCATATGGCACTAACATGTGGGAGATGTACTTTGGTGCTAGGCCATGGAGAGACTTGGACGCAAATCAAAAGACACAACAATCAGATGAGAAGACTGTGTCGAAATAGTTTTCATTTTCAGACCATTCTTGGATGAGTGCGTTGATAGACAGGAAGTGCAAAATAACTGTCAAATATACATTTCTTAACAGTCACTCTGCACATCATCATAAAGCATAGTCTTAGTCAGAGGTGCTCTTTTTTTTTTTTTTATTGAGGGCCACATGTCAAAACAAATTCAAAGCAGAGCGCGGTGATCAGTGCAGTGCGGTGCTTCATACACAGCTTTGACAGAGCCGCTGTACATTAATAAGGCTTAAAACACATTCATTTCAGGTCTGTATCACAATGCAATAAGATGTTTGAGGTTTTAGTGGTAGAAATAGTTTCATTTGCTGTTAAAAATACTGCTTATGATCAATTTGGCCAATTCTGCAGGAGGCCTGAGGGCCAATAAAAACTGGTCTGAGGGCCGCATTTAGCCCCTGGGCCATAGTTTGGTGGTGCTGTTGTAAATGCATATGTTTTCCAAATCATATTGTGGTATTATAACAACAAACTGCAAACTTCATAATCTCCAAAAGAAACCAAATTACTGGTTCATCTCATACCCCATATCTGAACTATGTATGTAGCTATAGTAAACTCAGTTGCTGTGTAAAACTATCTATGTATTCAATTATTCATCAATAAGGTAGTAAAGCATGTATATGTATGCAGTAATTCCCTAAAGGGTTGCAGTTTAGCAGCGTGAGATTGCATTGACCAGTTTGGCTTGTAAAAAATTCAAATGATGGACTGCTAACCTCATAAAGCCTCCATTTACACTCTCTGCTCCAGTACATGTTACAATGTTAAAGAGTGCATTGATATGTCCTGGCATGACGTGCTCTAACCTTTGGTACAATTGATTTATGCAAAGCTAAAGGTGAAGCCATTAGTCCCTGGGCCGAGATCCCTGTGCGGAGCCGATTCAAAATGTATAAAAATTTCAAGGAGCTCTGATAATTTCATTTGTGGTGCCCTTTTATAGGTTGGGTCACCTGCGGCGCGCCCTGCAAATTGAATAAAGAACAGTAATAGAAAACAGGATGTCAGGTGGACTCCCCGCGCATAAAATCATTAACAACAGTGTGTCTTTCCTCATAAAGCAGGCCATTTGTTCTGAGCGGGAAATGTTATGAAAGTGTAGGGAGCAACTCAATTTAGCTTTCATTAGAAAATAACTGGGGAGGATAACAGCGTCTTTAATAGCTGTTTGTGTACATCAGTGGTGTGAGCTAATCACTTTGTTGTAAATCCACTTCATATACCTTTAAGGGCGCCTCACGATACCCCCCACCCGCTGTGTCTGTTTAATTATAGACATGTTTACAGCACATATAGGGCTAAATGAATCAGCCTCTCATTGTGACGACTGCAGATAAAACACATCTAAAAATACTTTTGGATAAGATTAACCGTGACGCACTTTTTATTATTCAAAAATCTCTTCTAATGATGTGTGATTCACTTTGTTTTGCACATCACCTAGCCAGTGTATTGTCCCTTCCATGACCTGGATTTAATTTGATAGATAGTAACCACTGCAGACCAGGAGTACTACATAAAGGTTAGTTAATGTCTCATGTCTCCCATTTATCTAGCAATAAATCTATCTAGCCAAAGTTTGGTTCTAAAGTAACCTTAAAGTTGCAATTCATAACTTTTCCGGTGCTTTTTTTCCCATCTGCTTGTCTCCATCCTTCCATTTTCTTCTGATTATCCGGGGCCGGGTTGCGGGGGCAGCAGTCTAAGCAAGGACTCCCAGACTTCCCTCACCCCAGACACCTCCCCCAGCTCCTCCGGTGGGACCCCAAGGCTGCTTGTCTCCATGGAGATGATATTGCTTTGCTTTGTTATCCTAGAAAGCTCATCAGTGTGCCGTTAAATTTATCAATGGCAATGCAAGTTTATTCGTATAGCACAGTTTGAACACAAAGTAATTCAAAGTGCTTTACAGAATTACAGAATTATTATTTGTCTCATGTATTTCTTCAATTACTTATGTCAAAAAACACGTAAAAAAAACAGGGATTCCTCTTGTGAGCGGGGTTTAGATGGTCTGTTGGACATAAATGACCTTAATGTTCCAGGCAACGCAATAGCATCTGCAAAAAAAAGTTGTATAGTACACACAAAAATAAGTACAAATATTGATATGCGTACCACAAACTACTACCGTTGATGCAAAACTCCATTTAAGACCCCTTAGTCCCTCTCTTGAATTAGCAGGCCCTTGAGTATATCTGCTTTAATTCCTATTGTGGGTAATATATGAGGACATGCTGTTCGAGTGCCTATTCTGCAGCAGACACAGCCCCCCCGCCTCGCCCTCACCCACTCGCCTTTGTTGGGGTCATATCGGAGGAATAATGCAGCGGTTGGAGGTCAGATCCCGGGCCTCCTCTTGCCCAGTTCGGATCTGCTCGCGGCGTTCCCAGCGTGAGTCCAGCCACGTACAGCAGGAGGTAGAGAAGCCTGCCTAATCCCTTCACTGCTCTTACAAATATCTACATTTCCTTGCTGAGCAGATCTGAAGATTACTGCTACAACGCGTGTATCTGTGGAGAATGACTTATTATTGTGTTTTTTTTTCTCTTCACAGACCTCCGGCGATCTAGTTTATAGCTCAAGCTGCTCGCTGCCACGGAGCTGGGGAATAGAGTTAGAGAAAGCCAGTCACGGCCGATGCCAGAAATCTTGTGTGATTCTTGGTTTGGTTTGCATTTAAATATGTTTGCCCAAATATTGTGATTAGCATTTTATGAAATATTAAAAATTATGAGTTTCCAAAGTTGCAAAATTACCACTTTAAATAGGGGGTCTGTGGGAATAGCTGGATCGATGAAGTTTTGTGCTAACAGCAGTGAAAACAAAAGTTAAGGCAACTTTTTTTACCCCTCTGCAGATTTGGTTAAGAGTTTGATTAAAACTAAAACTACCAGGTGACTTAGAGGTTAGAGCTGTGGCACATATGCAGGGTAAGCGTCTCTGAAAGTTTGTTCTTCACTTTCAGCCCCATGTCCTGCTGTCTTTCCCCTTAGACCAAAATATTGTCTAAAAAGCGTTTGTGCTGAATTATTATTATTTAATGGGTTAGGTGGAGGGATTATTGCTAAAATGAATACAACAACACTATACTTTTTATGACCTTTTGGAATTGGAAATGACTTATCTTTAGCATCTGTAAACAAACAAGGATTAGCATGCTAGTTGAAGAAATGCATTTAGAAAGTCATTGTGGTGAAAAATTTGGATGTTAGGAAGGATACGTTTAATGATTTTGCAAACTGATTCACATGAAGTAGTTTGTTTTTCACTTTTTAAAGACTAAAACTAAAATCCAAGTCAGTTTGTTAGATTCAGAACCTCTTTTAGGCTTAAAGGTTATGTGTTAGTTTTCATAGGTTCTGAAAATGTAGGTTAGAGCAACTTTTTATTTTTGCGATCAATTTTTTATTTGTATGATAACAAAAAAAAAAAAAAAAAAAAAACTTTCGCTGTCTCGCTCTTTTGCTGATTTTTTTAATGCAATTTTACATGCTTTTTTGCGGTGTATGAATGCACATTGTGTTCTGCGTCCTGATTGGCTAAGGGACTTTAGACCACTGTCAATCAATCTCCTCCGTGCCGTGTCTCTTGTACAGTACAGTATGCATTCAAATTTGCATAAATGTTTAATCGACACTACAGCGGAGCAGCGCCAGGACGAAGACGCATGGTCAGAGGAATTGTAAAATACTCCTGAGTCAATATTAATCAATTAAATAAGAGAGAAATGTGAGAAAATGTCAATGCCTGTCTGAGAAAAGTGTATAAAGTGTGTGGTTAGGGGTTTTACAGCTGCAAAACGTAAAATAATTGTAAAAAATAAAGCTGACTACTTCGCAGATTACACCTATTGCGGGTTATTTTTAGAACGTAACCCCCGCGATAAACCAGGGACCACTGTAATAATAATAATAAAAATAAAATCCCCAATCTCGAGCTCATGGTGACGTCAAAAGCTCCCTCCCCGGTGCTCCATATGAACAAAAATCAAGACATACACCTACAAAAACAAACACATAATACATAGATACACGCTCATTATGCACACATATACACATACATATACACACACCATAAATATACCATAACTTAGAGCAATATTTGAGTGATTAGACATGCTTTTGCACATAGTTTACCTCATCTGTCTTCCATTACTGCTCATAATGTCATATGGTTCTTGTATCTTTATTACGTTTACATCATGACACGCGTTTCAACATTTCTCTTACTACAATTGATACGTTCTGATCGGTCACTTTAGGGATTACAGTCCGCCATTTCCCAAACTGTAAAACAAACACTAACCCATAGAGATTGTAATTTAAGAACACGTGGATGCAGTAATCATAATCATTTACAATTTTTTGCTCTTTTTCTATATTTGAACTGCTCATACATAATCATGTTTCATATCCCTTGCCTCTGCAGCATTTGGAAAATAACATGCGATAAAAATAGACAAATATTCCCCCTCTGCTTGTGTAATGGTAAGACTTGGACCAGCTCCTCCGTCTCCTATGTAAGCCTTCGTGATCATTAGGGCCAAGTTGCTGTGTAAATTCATATTAGAAAGTTAGATTGAACATCACGTTATACATGTATGGCTTATTCATGCGTGTTGGTCTTGTGTTTTAATTAGCAGCCTGTCTTTCATTTGCGATGGGTCTTTTGAAGCGCGGGATTTGCAGTAGAGGAGGCTCACCGCAGAACAGCCAATGTTGAAACAGCTCCGCGTTCCCAGGACTCTCCTCCACTTGGGACTCTTCGCTAATAAGTTCCCCGGACTCTGCTCAACCTGTTTTCACCTTCTGTACATGCAGATACGACTCACGGTGCATTTGCGATGGGGATGTTTGACTACATTACCTACACAGGATTTCAGGTTTCTGCAGTCATGTAAATAATCATGATAATTAGCTGGAGTATATCTGATTACATTGCATTTATTATGAAAGTTAGATAGAGTAGGACCATTTGGAAAAAGTGCACATTTTGGTGACATAATGGCTTGTGTTTTTAGGACTGAGAATACGCAAGCTGGCGTTTGAGATGATGAAAATGTATCTATTTTACACCAGGATGGGACAAGACCTCATGCCACAAGATCTCGTGAGACAAAATTGCTAGAAAATTGTGCACACGTGTCAGCTTTAGGTTTGATTTTAAGAAAGATTCTGTTGATGGTTTTTAAACTTTTCCATGGGTTGGCTCCTCTCTATGTCTGTCCGTGTTCCCAGTAGAACGTTGAGATCAGCAGACCAGATGATTTTGGATGTTCTAAGGTCCAGGCTAAAAACAGCCATTAGAACAGCCTGATCTTTACATATTGTTAAATCTTTGTTGAACTGATTTGTGTGAACTGGCTTTTTAACACGGGCTTTTAACACTTGTATTGTGTTTTTGCTTGTTTTGTTTTGCCCTTTGTGCTTTTAAATGTGCTTTTTAAATAGATTTGACTTGACTTGACATGAAGAAAATTATCTTGCGAGTTTTTTTTCATGCGTTTACATTAGGATTGGACAAAAAAAGAGTCAATCGTTAGTGAGTTACACCTCTTGAACAGCTGTAATTGTAAAACGCAGTGGTATAATGACAACCCAATGGACCCAAACTTGTGTCTTGTCTCATCGAGCTCGAATAGTGTCTCGTTCCATCCCTAATTTTACAGCATCAACCTTTTTTTTAGACCTGTTTCTTCAAATATAATATAAATACCGTGGAATTTAAATGTGTTTATCAATAATTATTCGCAAGAGGAACAGCTTATTCAGGTGAAAGTCATCCAGGTGACACAAGTATACACCGAAGTCGTAAATATACTATCGACTATAAAGTTCAGTTTCACGCCACTGGTCCGACCTACCTACAGCAGTGGGAACCCTTCTTCTTTTGTTGGTCAGTAGTACTTAGCATAGAGACTAGCCTTTTTTAAGATGATGCATGCAGCCGAAGAGCTTGCAAATTCTCCAAAAATGAACCCAACCCCACCTATATCCTTAAAGTAATTAACAAACTGCAGTATTTGACCTTCTGTTCTGTCTGTATCCCCCGTCCTCTGCACTTGAATGAGGATTAAACAAATTGCCTGACTGTGGACCTGGTCATTACTGCTCATGGTTTCATACAGTAGCTTAAAACGGAAATGGAAATAAGAAGCAATTAGAGCCATTTTTAATATTACCATTATTGCCCTGTAGACTTCATTTCACACAGTTTGGGCACATTGGTTGGAGTTGCCATGGTGGAAGACACTGTATTTTCTCCTCCTTGTCTGAAAGGGTCACTTGTCTTTACTTTGACCTCCCAGAGAAGTGCTTAATGTTTTTACTGTAACTTTTTTTTCGTTTTTTCATTTTGCAGTGCGGATTGTCCGGTCACCCAAAAACGAGGACACACAAAAAGGATTTTCCAAACGTCTGGAAGGTTTTAGGTTGAGTAGAAGGCTGGGGCAATCTCAAGTGTCCACTCAGGCAGCAGGGAAGACAGCTGTCATTAAAGTCCTGAAAGTACTTGGAACAGCCTCTTGTAAGTTTGAACTGAGCTTTACTTTGCAGTTCATAGCGTCTCTTGCCTCTATGGTACGTCCTTGGACTACTTATATTTTATACAGTAAAGGTGTAGGTTCTGACAGCTATGATCATATTTGATGCATAGCTTTCGATGGGTCAGGGAAACATGCAAGACACATGCAACACTTCAAAGGCAGGTGGAACATCATTTATGCGTTTGGACAGTGTGGCGTTTGGGGGTTACACGTCAGACGCACACAAAGTGGCTGGGCATGCTCTCAAAGCCAGAAAAAATTCATTTTTTTAGAATGTTTGCTTCTATTAAAGTATAGTTACGACCATGCTGTGTTCTACACGCATGACAGAACCACTGACCAACTGAAGTAAAAAATACATTATTAAAGTCAGTGTTTCAGGCCTGCCACCTGCTTGTCTCCATGGAGATGTTCTTGCTTTTCCTGGAATGTTCTGTAGTAAAGTATTAACCTTATCTATCTCCATGGAGACAAGCAGGTAAAGCCAACAAGCTAGGTTACAGGTCAGATCTGTGGAGAGGCAACACTTCTCTCATATTAAGAATGCATTTTTTTTTTCAAAGTACTCAAGTATGAGTAAAGATAAAGTATTAAAAGACTTGTGTTGGGTTCCTTATCAACACTGACACAGTGGAAATACTGCATCTTTCAGACCACTGTAGATTTTAATCATTGAAAATAGAAGTTTTATTTTATGAAAGACTAGACACTGGTGAGCCTGAGGCTCCCTTTCCTCCACAGCCGGAAGCATCAATCTTGCATTGAGCAGTTTTCTTTTGCTATACAGACACTTTAAAATCCTCTGCATTCATGTTTGACTCTTAAATTTAAACTAGGATGATATTAAACAATTGTTGCATTTTCACACTTTATAGAAGTTGATACTTATATTCACTTATAAATAATACACCAAAATGTAAGAAAATATTTTAAAAGAAATCACACTCTTCAAAATTCTGAAAAATAATACACAAGTAAAGATGATCAGTAGTTGTAGCAATAATTTATGTGTATTTAATTATTATTCTATTATTTAACTGGCTTAGTTTTATTTTCATAAAGCATATTATTTTTAGTATTATTTATATGGTTTTACCATTACTACTTTGGATGATTTAACTGTACCTGCTGGCTTATTTTCACTCTTTTCAGGACTGGGTGAAAACATATGTATATAGAGTAAGTTTCTGGAGGTGGTATATTCCCTCTCAAAGGTCACACAGCAGTAGTGTGGAGGAGGCACAGCTCATCACTTTGTGAAGGACTCAGGCTTCAGAGCTGTGAAATACACCAGTGGGACACTCAAATGGCTCCTAAGGCCATCTCATCCCGGCACTTGCGGTTGACGTTATTTATTTATTAATTTGAGGCCTGTCTTCTGACACATCTGAGTGGTCTAATTGCTGGGGAATTGACACCGGTTACCGTCCATAATGGGAGCTGGGGAGCGCTTTCCTAACCGCAGTTCATTCAGCCGGCCCTCGCTTGCAACTTAACTGGCCTTAAAATGTCTGATCGCAACACGGGAGCTGTGGGCTGGGACAGGATTATCAGTCTTTTTGTTGTGTGACTGTGTCTATTATCTCCACCTCTATTCACAGCGGGCCCTCCGGAGTGTCGCTTGCAGCCGCACAGCAAACTACCCCCCCCACTCACACCATCGACCCCCCCCTCGCCCCCCATCACCAACGACAACAAGTGGAGCGGAGACCTCACTCTCTGCCCTGTCCCAATGCACTAGACACTTACAGGCATCCAGCTCTGGGCCCAAGCAACTACAGAGCCACTGCAGCAGGTAAGGCCATTCAAATCCCTATTGTAATCATAAAGATGAATTGGTGAAGTTTTTGTAACGTGTTGTTGTGAGAAGATGAGATTGATTGTTGGGAAGAATTGGAAGTTTGAGAATTTAGCTTGACGAGAGTTGTTCATGAAGTGGTAAAGTGTAAGACAAGTGACGCAATGGGTCCTAGGCACATGTGCATTGTGATTTTGCATTTGAAAGTTGCTAGAAGCTACAAATATATGAATATTCTTACACAGATTTGTCTTCCTGCGCTTTATTGAAAAGCATTGTCCCTTATATAAAGCTCAAAAGTACAGTAAAGCTACCAGTTGAGTATAGAAACATTATTTTTGCTTTCTGTTCGACTACTACAACTACTACTACCAAGAAAAACAAAAAAATGGTTGCGTTAGATACACAAAATTACATCTCTTGCACGTTTTTGTTAACGCTGCACATAAATTGTTCCAGTCCATTACTTCAGATAAGAACATTAATTATTTTTAAACGAGAAAAATAATGATACAATTTGTTTTAAGCAAAAATAAACCCCAGAAACACATTTACTCTATTTTTTTAGGTTATAGTCAGGTTGATTATAGTGGTTGCTATGCAGAAACCGGTACTTTATTATATTTTGGGTGACACCCTCTGGGCCCCTCCCCCTTTGCTCCCATTGGTCGACAGATTGAGGTCTTCCAATCACATGCACAGCGTAAAAGCTACATCTCAATAATGCCGTTGATTGAATCGTCTCACTTGTTGGCATGGCAACTGTCACATCTTTATTTAAATAGCGTAAACAAACCCTTGCTGTAATTTGTAGGTCATGACAAAATTAAACTTGACCTAAATTGTCACATAATTAATAAAATAAGTAATGATATACATATTTGGTGCGTGCTGAGTGCAGTGTCTGTACGGTTGTAATAAAATATAAATGTAACTAATTTTTTCCCACATATAAAACCAACACGTATTATTCCATCCTCATGTGTTTGGTGAACTTTGAGCCACGGCGTGAGTGAATTCCATTATTTGCGCTGTCCTCGATTGAGCGCAGATTGCTTAATGGTTTGAAACTCACTCCTGACAGAACCATTAGAGACTTTGTACCGAGATAATTTCTGGTGAGGCCCATTAGACATCTCGTGTATTTTAAGTCTGTTTTTTCTGCTGATGAGGATTTAAATGGGGTCAACCTGCAAAGCACTCGGTGTAAAAAAAATGAAATTATATGCTATTTATTTTACCCAAGACTTTAACAACAGCTGGACCAGGATCTTTTGTAAACTGGGGCTTATAAAAATACTTACGGGATTATCTTTTTTTTTACTATTTGTTGCTAAAATTAAGTTCTTAGGTATAGGAAAACCTTATAGTATACATTTATTTACAATACACGGTTGGTTGGTTGGGGTTTTTTTGTGTTAAATGCTCACCTTGCAAGATTATACACTATTTAGGGCAGGATTTGTTATTCAATAAAACATGAATAACAATAATAATAGCAAATTTGTGTAATACCTTGTAACTTTAAAGGTGCTGTACCTGATTTGTATTAACTTGAAAACCAGAACTATTTCATTTTTTAAACAGTTTGCAGTGCTCCAAGGTTATTCCTCACTTACCTTATGCATTCCGAGAGTCATAATTACTTACCACGATGAGTTTGTAAGTGCTTTTCACCAGAGCGGAGTTTTGCTGTAACAACTTTTCCTGATTTTTGGGCAATAAAATGTTTTTTTTTTTAGGCTCAGACAGCACACATCAGACATATTTTGGCCTTAAAAGTGCTTATACAATTGAAGAACTGGGTGGGCCAAGACAAATTTTGCTCAAACTAAATTGGATGCAGGCGATTTAATTAATTTGATTTTTGTATGACCTGCTTGTGTATGAAACCGTTAATTTGTTCCACCATAAATACACAACAGTAAGCATTTCTAATCCCTAAGCACTGTAATCTAAAACATACCGGTGATAAATTGGCGGCCATAATGGTATTTCCTGCTCGTCCGTGCTGTGAACTGGGGTCTGTGGAGTGGATCTGACAGTGGACCATAGACTCACTTCTCTTGCTCAGCCCACTACATCAGATGGAGATGATTACAGTCTGAAAATCAATGAAACCGCAGAGCTTCCTGATAATACTGCCTCCTGGGGTGCAGTGGCAGAAGCAGTCCTGTACTATTTATCTGTCTGCTGCTCATACGCTGAGGTGCACTGCATTTACACACAAATCTGAGGTTATCACGCTGGTGAAACAACTCCCGGGCAATTCACAGGGATAAAAGCTGTCATTTAGTGAAAGTGCTGGTGCATGAATATTACTGGAGGAGAGTAAAGTACTGAACTCAGGCATTTTAGTAAAGTATTCCTCCTACAACTACTTTTTTATACTAGCACCACTCTATTTTGCCACCCACAACTTTAAATATCTACTATTTTATGAATACCACAACTCAAACTTTTGCAAATATCTGGTGTTGGCCGATATTGAGAAAAAACAAAATTCAGTATGTATTTTTACTATGGTACGCTAAACATTTCTATGAAAGTATTGCAGTTAGGCTTCAAATATTAAACAAAAAGTGAGTTGACAGTAAAATTACTTCATAAATATCACTTTATACAGTATTTAGTACTTTTTTTTGTAGTTTTATTTCAAAGCAGATTTTTTTTGGAACCTTTTAGTTTAGCCTAGACTTATTTTACAGTTTTGCATGTCAGTTTTTGCAACATAAAATTTGAAATACATATCTGACACTTCTACAGCTATGTCATTTTATTTGTTTTGAGTATTGCGTTACTTTTTATGCAGTGACACAATACTACTAGAATACTATAAATAGGACAACCAAGCCGATGCAGTTCTATTAAAAGTCTTCAATACTTTGCAACATATATATATATTTTTTATTGTATTTATGTTTTTAGCTTTTGCAATTTTTCCATCATTTATCCACAAGTTGACTCGTCCATTTCCTCCTTGCCCTGGCCTGCTGTTTGTCCCCCCGGCCGCCTTCCCGCGCCATGATGACACTTATGTGCTTTGGCTTGAGAGATGCTCCTCCCTAGTGCCACATCCAGCTTCCTCTAAACACACTAACTCCACAATACAAGTCTCTGCAGTCCTCCAAATCAATCATACCCTCCCTCTGCATTACTCCCCAAACAATAACATAAGATTAATATATAGCATGTAGCGGGACGGCGTCTTATCCTTGCCCCCTCTTGTCTCGAACCACCAAGTTGGAAAGAAAAGATTTGGTTGATGGAGCACAACGGGTTTTGGCATTCGCGATCACTGATGGGTAGCCGAGTTATCTAAAGCCAGGGTTTGTCTAGATTTGCTTGTATATCCCGCAGAGAGTGTCAAAGATTAGCTGTGTGGACATCCCTGTGACCTCCAACAAGCAGAGGAGATGCTAGGCTGCCATCTTGTGTCAAACTTTACAAGGAGAGGAGTGTCATTTCAATGGCGTTCGGCTACAGTGGGGGATTCTGATGGGAGGAGCAGGGGAATTGTGGGTTGTATGTAATTTTAGCTGCAGTGAGATGAGTGTACTGAACCCACATCGTCAAACTTTATTTTGGAGTTTTTTTTTTGGAGAAGTACTTTTTGGCTGGGGTCGTGCACTTAGAAGAGGCACGATATAGATATAAGTTTGGAGTTTTTATGTAAGATGTGGATCCAATTTGTCACATTAAAAGTATTAGTTTTAGTAGTAGTAGTAGTTTTATTTATGTTGAGAATTTACATCGAGTCAAATTTGCTCTAGCGGAATTTACAGATATGTTTTTGTTAAGGAAGTACATGCAATTAAACATTCTTCTAAATAAAAAAGCCTTTTTAATGTAACTATTTCAATTGGGTACAGTAGTAAAATATAAAAGTACACAGATTATATATAAGTATACATAAAAGTACACAGATTGTGATTGTGGCTTAGTTAGTTGGATGCCAGAGATGAATTATACCCATGGGTTTCAGAATAACAAAAAATTTGGACCACTGTTGCCATAGCGATCAACCATTTAAAGCAAAATCCATCATGTTTTTAAAGTGAAAATGTCCTCAAAATGTTACATATAACTGGAAGGTGAAACCCATGAATATATATGTATAAAAATAGAAGTCAAAATGTTAAACGGACCATCTCTGAACATATCAACAAAAAGTCTATATCGAGACTCTCCAAGGCTTTAGCTCCCATCCTCACAGCAGCACAACTCAATACAAGGAGAGAAACTGGAAAAACGCCTGAGTCTGAGTTTTGATGTTCCATTTCGGAGTCTGTCAGGCCTGCTCCATGTTCTACCTTGTGTGATGTTTAAATGCTCCCTTATGAACGTACAGCCGAGCATAGATTCTACCAAATACGAGAGATACGTGGATGTTTTACCCAACTACCACTTTCAGGAGGTATCGAGAAAGCATTAGCTGTGCCGGGATATGGAGTGAATCGTAAAAAAAAAAAAAAAAAAAGAGTAAAAATAAAACGAGAACTGGAGAGCATCAGTATCAAGTTTGTACAAAATTCAATAGTAACCTTAAACAACCTCTGGGGTTTTCAGAAAGTAAAGATGTTAGAGCTTTGAATGCCACTAAAATTGTATGTCAAAGTCACAGCTGTTCATCAGTGGCATATTTTCTACCCAGTACCCAATGAATTCCAAATCTATAGTAGTATTAGCTATATTTATATAATCAAATTGTATTTTAGCACTATAAAATAATATATATGGCTGTCTTTATTACTAGTTGGATGTCTTTCAAGCTGAATTATTGCATTCATATCTTTTCTTGAGCACTCAAACTGTTTATAAATGCCATATTTTCTACCCAGTACCCCCAAAAAATTCAAATCTATATTATTATTAGCTATATTTATGTAATTACATTGTATTTTAGCGCTACAAAATAATATATATGGCTGTCTTTATTACTTGTTGGATGTCTTTCAAACTGAATTATTGTGTTCATATCATGCCACTCAGCGCTCAAACTATTCATAAATGGCATATTTTTCTCCCCAAAATCCAAACAATTCCAAACGTGTAGTAGTAGTAGCTATACAGATATAATGAGGTCATATTTTCACACTATAAAATAATATATATGGCTGCCTTTATCGCCAGTTGGATACTTAGACATGTCTTTCAAACTGAATGATTCTGTTCATTATGGCTCGCCACCCTGCACTAAAACTGTTCAAATTCCGCTGACTAACATTTTCCGGCGGAGCGCTTTGGGCCATCAATTATTATGAATTAATGCTTTTAAAATTTTCAATTACACCTGTGTTATGAATTACTTATGAAGAAACAGTGTCCACTCCAGGCAAGGCTGCGTAAGTAGAGGGGGGCAGGTAGAATTTAAAACAGCGGGTGCATATTGTGGTACCTGAAGAGTCGCTTGAACATCTGCGGGTGTCACTGCTCAAAGTAGAGATGTACAGTGTGTTTACAAGCTGTCCCCTGTCTATTCAAAATGCTTCTAAATTAGCTTTTTTTTATGGGCCAGAAAGTGGACCTGCACTTTACAATAATTTCCCATAAATTTACACACAAAAAAAACACATTTCAATCTATAGCACATGTGTCAAACTCAAGGCCCCGGGACCAAATGTTGCCCGCCATATCATTTTATGTGGCCTGTGACAAGGTAAATTACAATGTGTTACTGTCTTATAATGTCAGTTTATCAGAAGAGAGTCATATTTTTTCCATCTATGCAAATTTGAGGGCATTTTGCTGATGTGACCCTCAGTGAAATTGAGTTTGACACCCCTGACTATAGCAATGTGCAGTAAACGTGTACATTTTCTGTTTACATTGCTCATTGAAGGGCCCATATTACGCTATTTGGTAGCTGTTAAATTGAAAACTTACACTTCATGACATCACAAGGTGGAACAGAGCATTTTTTAGTTTTGGGGATGTAGACAGACCAACAAAAAGTATTACTCAAACATGTGCAAATGAAGCAAAACACAACTCGATGCATGTGTTTGATGAGGTAACAACATTATAACCTGGTTTAAAGCTCACAATTTAGCACAAAATAGGACCTTTAAAGCAGTAATATGTAAATTATGGGTGGTAAATAGTCCAAAAAGATAATATTAAAACTTCAGTTTCATTTTATATTGCCTTAAAAGGTAACTAAAGCTATCTACTTTTCAGAGAGTTCAATATGATCAAAATTGCATATTATCACAGGGATGAGTGCACAAGTTCATTTTGATCAACATATTGCCCAGCACTAGTGTAAAAGCTTTCAAAGAACCCACTATTTGTAGTATTTCGCTGTATTTTAAAAAAAAACACCCAACAGCCAACTGCCTATTACTTCCACAAAACACAAAACTTCTCGCTTTTTCAAAAATACAACCCCCATAAGGCGCAATTATTAGTGTTTGGCTGTATTTTTGTCAACTAAAACATTTGCCAAAAAGCATTTCAACCCAATAATGTAGCTATATGTTTAACACCATTTGATGGGTGTATGAGATGGAATGACATTTGCCCCATATAGAACCCACCTAGCCCGCGGTGTGATTGATACTTGCTATTGGCTTACATTTGGTCGCTGCAGGTCACATGTGAGTGATTCATTTAGCTCAAATTACAGCTGTGCTACAATAAACGGACGGCCTTGGAGCTCTTCTTACTTACAGTACTTAGTGGGAGTAGCTTTTCATTGGGCTCGGGGTCCTGGTTGGTAAAAAGGCTCTGTGTGTGATGGGTCATGCTTATTGTACCACATGTCAGCGGGCCTTTCTATCTGCTCGGGCCTGCCCTAATAACCGGATAATTCAAGATGTCAGCCCTGCTCCGTGCTGCATTCCTGAGGAGGAGCTGTCCGTCAATAGCTATACGTTTATTTGTTGTTGTTTTTTTTCTTAAAGTAAAAGTGCAGTGCAGTGTTGGTACGTTATGCTCTAAATGGTCCATGGTAATGTTATAATGTTGTTTCCTCATCACAAACAGACCTGGAGTTGTGTTTCATTTCTTTTGCACATTTTTAATACGCAAACCCTGCATATTTAGGCTGAGTTCTTCCTACAAACGGCAAACACTCTGTTTCCCCTTGTGATGTCACTGTGTTTTAGAACTCCATACACCTTCACTAGAGCCATTTGGATGATTTAAGCCCTGGAATCGCCAATTTCTACTGAGCTAAAGGTAAAAAGTAGCTTGCAAACTACCATTTCATGTCATTTCATTCAAGTTGGAACAGAGCACTTTAAGCTTTGGAGATGTAGACAAACTAATAATAAAGTGTTACTCAAACATTTGTGAATGAAACAAAACACAGCTCCAGGTATGTTTTTTAGGAGCTAACAAAATTCTAACATGCCAAAAAGCTGATAAAAGTATATTTTGCGTAATATAGAACCTTTACGATATGTTTAGACAGCGTGCAGAAACTATGCTATGTGTAAGAAGTGGTCAAGAAGACTCTAGCGACAACATGGCCTTGGTTCATTGAGTGCTGTGACGATACGCCTGGCGGTCAGGACCTGATGATGATGATGATGATGATGGTTGGAGTGCTGCTATCATCTTCATACAGTAAGTCATACCATACGGGCCTGGGGCGAGATCTCTGTTCTAGCTGATAAGAACCTAACTATGTGCTCCAGTGAGATAGCTGTAATGCTATGTAGTAATTATGTGGGGATATGCTTTTCATCACACATTGATTGGTACTGCCCTGGAATAGAATGTGGTCTTATGTCACGTGGTTTCGCTTTAAACCGCATGACTGCCTCCACCACCGAGCCAATTTTACATGTCAGATCTGTGAAGAGGCGAATCCATTCACCAAGTTAAATAGTAAAAGTAAAGCGTATTTTCAGCATAATCACAAGAGCATTTACCCTTTATCTAGAAATGTAACTATACTGAATTATTTTGGACACTTGGACTTGCTATTTTGGCCTCTATAAACATTTTCTGCCTATGATTTGTGTACATGCGTTTGTTTTTTATGAGTTTGCATTTGCGTATGTTGTTATCCACTAAAGAAATGTTAGTAGTTTTATTTATAAATTCATTTTGCCATTGTGTCCTTGGGAAAGACGCTTCACCTACTTTGCCGATCAAAAGTACACATAATGAAAGTGGGGTCCCAAAGACATGGAAATAGTATTTTTTAGCCTGTGAAATGTTTTATTGAAAAGTACATGACTATCAGCATGTGGAATACTTGGATTCCTTATTTGTCTTTTTTTATCTGGAGTTTGCGTGTTATCTGTTGACTGTAAAAACACAATCCTAATACAGTAATTCTGCACTAATAAATATAGTATCAAAAGCAGTAGGTCACCCCTCACCCAGCACTTAGTTTGCACGTATGCTAGATTTTACTCAAATCCAAACGAATCCCTTTGCATTTCCGCTGTAAAACATGGCACAAAGCCTCTTAGCAGCATCATTAATCAGAATAGAGGAAAAAAAATAATGATCATTTGAAAAAAAAAAAAAAAAAAAAAAAATGGTATGTGACTCCATTACATCCAAATCCCTCACTAATGAGAAAAGCTGCTGTGACAAGACTAACGTAAGATGGCGAATATGAAAAATCAATGACTCCTCTGTATCGGCAAGAGGCTTCACTCCACCGTGCTTACTGTGGCAGAGTGAGATCTTGAATGGACTTCAGAGCGGCGCGGCTTTTTTAGATGTCTTTCCAAGTTCTACTACACGCCATGTTTAATTCAACTGTAATGTATGTTAATATATGGTAATCTGTGTCACTGATATGGAAATGAACACCTAACTCCCACAATCAAACTTGTCTCAAATGGCAACACGCATTTACTGAAGAAGGTGGGTTAAAATACAGGCCCGATCAAGTGTACAATGCCTGGAATAGGGCCTTGTTCACACCCATAAATGAAAATGAAAATCTACAAAGCGTTACTTTCTAGATGCAGTACGACGCAAAAATAAGTACAAAAATATGCAAATAATCCAAATAAATGAAAACAAAATAATTCCATATAGTTTATTTTCTGGTTAAAGGGCACATTCACACATTTAACACACAAATCCTGCATATTTAGGTTGAGTTATTCTTTCAAACGGAAAACACGATGTTCCACCTTGTGATGTCATGCGGTGATACAAGAAGTGCTCCACTGTGTTTTTAACCTCCATACACCTTCACTAGAATCATTTGGATAATTTCAGCCCTGGAATTTACAATTTCTGCTCAACTAAAGGTGAAAAGTAGCTGTTAATGTGAAAACTACCTCTTCGTGACATCACAAGGTGGAACAGAGCATTTTGAGCTTTGGAGATATAGACAGACTAATAATAAAAGGTTTCTCAAACATGTGTGAATGAAATAAAACACAACTTCAGGTGTGGTTTTAATGATTTAACAGCATTCTAACATGGCGTAAAGCTCACAAGAGTCAATTTTGTGTAATATCTGACCTTTAAAGGGTTAATACTCTTATGATTATGCTGCAATAAAGAAAAGAAGTACACTGTTTAACTTATGGTTAGTGGGTTTGCCTCTCCACAGATCTGACCTGGCGTCTACATGGTGATAGATGTGTTTTATTCCAAACTGTGGAACATTTCAGGAAGAGAGCTAACATCTCCATTGAGACGTGCAGGCGTGGGATGGTCAACCATAGTGCACCTTTAAGTTCAAAACAGCTGTACAAAATCTAAAAACAAGAACAGTATGCATAGAAATAATATAATAATAGAATATAGACATTGATTTTGCAAATGTAAAGTCAGTTAGTCCTATTTTAAACTGCTAAACTCCATTTTGCAAAGAGCATTAACTGTGTGGCTGATGACGTTTTTATTACTGCATTTATAAACAGAAAAAATCTATGTGCTAAGTCTGTGTGCTCACATTCTTTTTCCTGTCAGGATTCGAATCTCTCCATTAACAGTAGATGGCACCAAGTCATCATGCAGCAGCAGACACTGGATTTCTCCCGTTTATGTTCTCAACCCCAGATGCACTGTTAGTAATTAGGTTATAACAATGGGGAAAAAGAAAAGGCTTTTTGGCTGGTTAAAACTGCATTATTCAAAATCTCTCTACTTTTAGGGACATGAGCCAAAATAACATACAGATTGCTCATTTCTTCACAATGTAATCAGAGTGTAGGTGTTTTTTTTTTATTTTTTATGAAGAATTATTGAAAAACACAGGACAGAACAGAATTTGGATTAAAAAAAAGTTTAAGAAGCAGCGGTCCTTATAATGTGTATAGATATTATTGATCTATTGCTGATCAACTGGGAATTTTTGTGATTTTCTTCCAGTCACCCATTCTCTTGTTACATGATGTACCAAAATATAAATCATATATCTATATTTTACACCTATAAAAATCTAAATATCTGTCCAAGGCTCATGTTACTGACCTGTAAACCCTTGTAGATATTTTGATGGAAAGAGCAGGAATTTAAAGAGAGCTTATGTGTCCTAATAAAACTGGCACAGTTTTGTTGCAACTAAATGTTACTATTTTTCTCCACAGTAAAGTCTGAATTGTTTCCCAATGCCCTGATACTATCCCCTGTCACACAGCACTCGTACTTGTGTAGCCGCTGTCTTATCTGTGAATGGACAGTCAACCACCATCAGAGGTCGGACACCTGTGTTGAATGTTTGTGAAATGATTAGCTCTCAGCCTGCAGTGAATATTTTATGACTCCATTCCAGTCTATTTGTCTTGCTTTGTGATAATCAAGATGCTGAGGGAAGAAACAAGCAATCTGTTATTCACATTTGCTCAACAAAGTCTTCAGAATTCATCAAAGTGGCCGAGGTAGGACGGCCAGCACCAGTTCAAAGTCGTTCTTATTTTGGATTTTCTAAAGTTACAAGCAAAGTTTGTCTCCGAGTCATCGTAGAACACTTGTATTACTCGGTGTTAACTTACAAAACTGATCTGTAGATTTTTTCAATTCCACATTTCAAATGTCTGGGACAGCAGCAATTTAGAGTAATTTAGCATAAATATGCTATTTCAAACTTTTTAGTGACAATACAAATTTAAATAGAAAGTAAAAGTGTTTGCGTAAACACAATAACCCTGCACTGTGAGCCTCCACAGACTGCATGTACAGCAGCATCGAGGGATTGAATGATACCTGTCAATCAATACTCATGATTGACAACAGGGATCATGAATGGCACAATGCTAAAAACAGCACCGCTGGGGGTAGACATTTCCCTAACAAATCTGTCATACTCCACTGTCAGAGTATCACTCATGTCTTCAAATCTGTCCTGTTGGAAGTACTAAGTACATGTACTTATGCCACTACATACTTGCAGTAGTACTAACCTATACACCACTCCTACATTTACCATCCCATATCCTAACTTACCATTATTATTCAGTGTCTCTCTCAGAAGACGTCAGGAGTAAAAGTATCCACTTACATCACTTTTAATAGGACTCACACTTTGAATGGCCATAATAACCGTTAAGTAGCCATTTGCTTTATCAATGCAGTAAAACATCGTGACGTTGAGATCAAATGAGTCCACTCGTTATCAGGTCTACTGTGCTCTAACAGCCCAGCTACAGTCACACATCCATCACTGAATCTGCTGGATACTTATGTGGCTGCTTTGGGATACACTTGGTAAGTGAGACACTTGAGTTGTGTCTGGCTTTATACAATGACCACTAATTGCAAATTAGACCAGTCTCACACACGCAGTGGGCTGAGCACATTATTGTTTATTGCTCTATATGTGGGGCTAACCATTCCACTTAATTAACACTCAGTTTATACAGTATATACCAACTTGCCAGTGGACACAGGCCGACTGTAGGTCATGGTGTGGCCAAACAAAGCAAATCTTTTCTCTTCTGCTGTTTCATGTGAAGTGAGGTCAAACTATTGTGTGTTCAGAGGGAAAGTCTCTCCACCAGAATGTCGACAATATTTTCATTGGGTTAAGAATTATAACCTGTTAAAAAAAAACTGTTAAAAATACTGTTTTTGCTCAGTTCATAAGTTTAGATGTGTTGCTTGAGGGCAGTACCTGCATGAGGCCTGCAGGGTGCAGTCACTGTGGTTTCCAACAGACCACAAACACACGCCCAATCATTAGAAAATCATTACAATAACCCTGTAATATGTAGTCAGCGAGCATGGTCGGAAGTCTTCTGTTCAATAATCAGTGATCTACAATAATCATCCTCTCCCTCGCAGAGATGAAGAGTAATGAAGAGTAATGAAGAGTAATACAAGTGCAGCTTCATTGAGCTAATTCTTCTAAATTCATAAAATCGATATATTTGTTAGAACCAGTTATCTAAGTGTCTGAAAGTTAGTTGAATACTTTGCATCTAAAGTTAATATGTTTTAAATTCCTGTGGTGGATGCATACGTGTCTGCGAGATACACAAAGCCAAAGTGATTTCTTTCGTATGAGTTTTGGTGCATTTATTAAAGTAGGGCAGCCCCATGCACAGCTCTGCTCTGTCTGCTGCTGTTGCACTGTACGATGGACGTGACGTGACAGGAATAGCAATCTGTCAGAGCTGGCATTTAGGTGAAGCACTTGACATTGTTGAAGAATGGAAGAGTTTGAACATTTAAAAAGATACCACTAGTGTTTGTTGTACTCTGAAATCACTTGTATCCAGTGCAGTGGAGTGTACAGTGTCTATTGATTAGCTGATGGTATTTATACAATATTTGACCTTAAAATGTCTTTGCAACACGCAAAAACCACAGCTACTTCCCACAGTTTAGTATTGGTGTTATTTAGTTGAAGATTAGCCGCTCACTTTACTGAGCATCCATCATTCATGTGTATGTATTTTTGCTTCAGGCTCAGGAATTAGGAGTTCAGTTGCACTTCGAGTTTTGATATTTTCATCATTTTGGCTAATCAAATAAACTTTGCTTTTGCACATTTTGATCAATTCTGCAGAGAGTTCTCCCACTGCTTTGTTCCTGTTGTAATTATCGTGCAACAATCGTCAAACTATTCAAACTTTATGTCCTTATTATATTGTTTAAGTCAAAACATATTTCACTGATTTATTTATTTATTGTAGATTCACTGATATATCGATTGGCCCATATAGAAGGCAGATATTTGCACTTTTTAATGAATTATCGGCCTTAAGGTTTGCGATTAAAAATGACTGTGGGTGAGTTTGTAGAATTTTTAATTAAATTATTTGGGGAAAATTAAACTCGGGCCTACATACTGACCCAAAAATATCGGCAGATCTTATTGGCCATCGATCTCTCTGGAGTCTAAACATTCGGTATCGGCATCAGCCATGAAAAAGCCCGTATCAGTCGATCTCTATTTCATTGTATTCTTGGTTTGGTTTGTTTTCAATACAATGAATTTATCTCTATGCCTTGGCCAGAGATATACAACAAGTTATTAAATCAGCTTGTGGCACTATTTTCAGAAAATAACAGCAATAGAGTAAGAAACAAATCAAAATCTGGAGCTCTCAACAATATAAAGGTAGAATATGAAACTTTTCTGGTGGAGTGTCAGCCACTTCTCCATGGAGATGTTCCCCACTATGTCATTACACTTAAATTTCACTATAAAGACAAGAAAAGTTCCAAAGTGCAGCTTCAAGTCAGAACCTATTTTACTTTGGTAAACACTGACCTTTTATCACGTTGTTGGAGGTGTTTTTTGATCGCACTGGATTTATTTTTTATATCTTGGCAAGAAAAACATAAATTATACAATAAAGTAAACCTTATATCAGGTTTGATCAAACTTTCAGAAAAGAACAGCAACAACATTGGCCAAGAAAGAAAGAAAGAAATTCAAGCTGTGGATATTGCACTCTCATAGGATCATAAAAAATCTGAACTTTTTTTTTTCTTTTTCTCAGAACTTGTTATGAGTCATGATGCCCAAAGCAGCTTAACCGGCCTGTGGGAGAATTTGAACAGTTTGATGAGAGTCTTTTGTCTTTGTTCTTTTATCTCCAGCATTAATGTAGAAATCATGAATTGGAGTTGATTGACTTCTGTAATACTGACTGACCGTAGTTATTCACTTTTGACACTGCGGATATTGGATGTCACTCTTTTGGATCCATTGGCAAGTGTCAATCTTTGGGATAGTTTTCAGCCGAACCTTGCGGTGAGATGCATTACATCCAGGAAGAGGATCAGCGGTCTCTCACGGTGGCTTTTAAGGACTCCAACATTGGCAAAAACAGGAACCTGAAATTCTATATGACAGCCATTAAGTGCGGAGTAAACGCGCCGACACCTTCTCAAAATAAACTCAATACGATGGGATTTGTCAGCGTGTGAATAGTATTGATCATGGGCGACAAAAAGCTGTTAATTGATATAACGACCCGGCCGCTAAAAGGTATCTGCTCTGGTGTAAATAAAAAACTTTGTCATTTATTTTTAAAGGCAAAAACTGTCTCTAGAGATTGAAGTGAAGCGAGGTCATTCGAAGAGCGAATTTAAAGTTTGTAACTTTTCTAGTGGAGGATTCGCCACATGCTTGAGTCCATCGAGATGTTACAGCTTTGCCTAGAATGTTCCGCAGCATCGCATTAAAGTTATCTATCTCCATTGAGCGTAGACTGTATAAAGAAGTGGACTAAGTGAGTGTGACTTCACCCATAGTGTTCGGCTTGCAGTTACGGGACGAACTTGAAGCCTGGCTGGATATTTGGAAGTCTGGCCACGAGTATCATAGCAACCAAAGAGCCAATCTGGAGCGAAGTTCTGGAGCGAAGTTCTGGAGCCTGCGCCGCTGGTTTAGCAACGTTGTCAATCAAACCTGTTGCTTATCCTAGCGGGAGAGAACCTGTGAAAAGAAGGTAGCTGACTTGGACGGACGCAATAGTGAAATAAAAACACCAGGATCACGTAGTATGGGACAATACTAACATTTTAAGACCAAAAGGACGAGCCTGACAGCAGCGTTTAAGGAGAAAGGAACCACAGTTTTCTAATGTAAAGTGAATTGGAGCCAGAGTCGATGGACCCGGAAGCACACCCATGATCACTTCCTGTTTGGAACGCGGCGGCTAGCAGGTTAGCTACGTCCATTTACACAGTCTATGCCATAGAGTCAAGCAGGTCAAGGTCTGTAGAGGCTTTTCAAGATATTTTTGAGTAATAAAAGTGACTGCAATTGAATAAATGCAGAACAGGTAAGTTTAAGGCCAAACTGTGGAAATTCCAGCCAAAAAAGTAATACAAAAGTTATACAGTGCATCTTTAAAATAGTTTTTCTGATACTCATTTCTGTCTATACATACCATTCACAATCATGAACTCTACATCTCCTCTGGTCTTGTTCTGTGCTTATATCTGCACCAAGGTCTTCTTCTTCTGCAGCTCTTTTAATACACGCAGAATCAATGTATTCCATCTCTATACTTTCTGTACAATAAGTTGCTGTGCATTCACTGTATTTAAGTGCAGTCCACAAGGATAGTTGTGTTTTGTAGCATAAGTTCAAGAGGTTCTTTTTCCTCATCTCCAATACATCCGCGTGAAGGCGTTTGCTAGCCATTTAAAACAAAACTTTCTGTAAAATGAAAGCAAAGTTTTGTAATAGCGTTGAGATTAGCAATACTGTGAATTATGAGGCTGTGTTTGTTAGTGGGAAATACAATATAAAGTTGGTTAAGTTGTGAGAGAAGAGGATGTGTATCACCAAATGAAGATAACATTACGTGCCCAAAGAAAGGATTAAACAGTCCCATTGAATATAAATGAGGGCTCTTGACTAAAGTGTGCAGTGCTTTTATACTAATGCAAAGTGAAAAAAGGGAAGGCGCTCGTGTCAGTCAAAGAGATTGATTTCCTTGTTCACAGGGGGGTCAGCATTCATATCAAAGATGCTGAGATGGGATTTTGATTATGACTGCCTCAGTGCCACCCTACTGCGATGATGTTTTTTGGCTGCTGTCTCAGACGTTTGAAATTGCTTAAACAACAAAATGAACTGGCAAACAGATAGACAGACAGACAATGGAGCGAGTAAACAAAGAAGTAAAAGCAATTTTTATAATTACTTACCTTTTCAAGTTTGAATTCAGTGGTTATGTATTCTAGCGTTTGCAACGGATTACAGAACTTGTGTCACCGCCGAGTTGTTGTGCTGTTTATGAGAATAATGAAAGGGCGTTGGGATGCTTTGTTTCTCCTTGTATTACAACGGAGACCTCTTTCAATGTTACTGAGAAGACATCCAATTAAAATCGGAATATATGGCCTTTGAGCTGGAGGTTACGGCTCCCAATGGCGTTCCGCTAACAACATATTCATGGACAAAAGTCAGTTGATGAAAATAATACAGTGCGCCACACAACCTTTCAATGCATTCATTCTGGGAAAAGTTGGTAATGACACGATAAGGAGGAAGTCAGGCCTATACATCCTTATGCCCGGACAGGAAATATAAAAGACCAGAGAAACAACATGTTATTGTGGGAATAATTTCCAAATGCCAATGGGTTATTATTTTCAATAATATGGTTTTCTGAGACATTGGCGTGTGCATTTAGGTGGAGTTAGTGTTACAGGTGGGTCAAGGTTAGTTTAAGGTCATAGCTCTGTTTAAATGAGGTGTTTTGATTTGTGAGGACATAGTGCAAGAATAACACAGGGTAAAATAACAAGTGTCCTTTCCCATTTATGTACATTATGATGTGTAAAACACACCACTGGATTCCCCAAGAAAGACTTCATTCTTCTGTAGCATAGCAAGTGCTGAGATTTTAGCCAATTAAGCAACGCTCATTAAAACTGCTAAAGCATGGAGCGGTTATTCAGCCCATTCACAATAAAACCAACATTGTTAAATTACATAAATGTACTGTGGTATTTTTACAAATAGAAAATACTTAACAAAGAGCACAGAGACGTGGTGTGCAGACCTGGACTAGTACCAGGACTGCACCAGGACTCCACCAGTTCATCTGGAGTGCTTTCACCAGCTCACAGTTGTACTGCTGCTTTATATTAGTGTATTCATAGTCCTGATATCACTTTTACCTTCAGCCAGGATTATGGTCGGGAGTACCTAGCTGGAGGATTAATTTGCCGCACATGTGTTATGAGGGATAGAATACCAGGATAAAATCCTGTGGTTAGGTAAGAGTGCTAACCACCCTGCCACCATGCTGCAGTGCTGTTATTGTAAAGTACAGACCAATTCTGCAGCATCTAATTATACACCTTCTAGTGGGAACATGAGGGTTAATTGGGTTAATTGCCTCATAGTAAAACAGTGAAAGAACTAGAATTAAAATAATCCCCACAAAGACTTGTTACTCTGAACAGTTTAACCTTCTATAGTGAGAAATGACCTGAATCAATCAATTGAAATGAGATGAAGTCACTGTGAGATGGATCACTTGTACACTGAGGTCAGTGTAACTCCATAGAGCTGTCACAAACATCTCAGGCCTAATGCTCCAATGCGCCGTGTGCTGGGAGAGTGTATAAACTGACCGACATTTGGAATGGGGTGTGTGCGAGCGCTTTACACCTTGTATGAATTAGCTGGGCTTTGCCTGTGCGCCTGTAATTACTGCCCCCATCTGAATGGGCTTAGCAGACTAGTGTGGAGGAGTCCCAGTGGGCCCCAGCGTGGGTCCTTTCAGCCTTGTATATTTCTGCCCTGCCATTTCAAAAAAGTGTATTACCTTCTGGCGGCGCTGCTAAATGTCATGCCATTCTCCGCGGCGTGGGAGGACCGGCACACATCAGGGTGGTCAAAAGAGACCCCAGCCCTCCAACCCAACGGGACGCCAGACATTTGGAGCTATGGGAATAGATGAGCAAACAATACGTCTTGTGTATTTTTGCAGACTTCTCCCCTTTTTGAAAAATGGAAGGAGAGTGAAAGAAGGGAGAGAGATATTAGCATAAAAATGATCAGGTGTAATGGAATTTGTGAACAGGCTGTTTTTGAATAATAGTTGGAATAGACTGTGAATGTCCCCATTTTAAAATATATCTATAATGACTGCTTATATCATGCACAAAACTATTATAACAACCTTTCAAATCAGGAATGTTTTACTGAGCAGAAAGCTGGAGAACTGTCACCACCAGGAAGAATGGTTTTCATAAAAGTAGACGGATGATGTGGGAAGATGTGCTTATGTTTATAATACAATCTGCTTGGATCTGTTTAACTGTAATTGGACCAGTCGGAACATGTTTTCTTTATTAGCTAAAACATTTAAATAAACAACAAAACTAATTATTGGATGAAGAAAAAAAAAACATTTGTTGCAAAATTTTGCACTCAAATTCTGCAAACTAAGTAACTTTGAGCATAGTCGTGTTACAGTTTAAATCTGCATAATTTTGCACATAAACTTTCAGTGGACTTGTATAAAATGCAGATATCTTGTGGAATTCCTTTGGCTTAAAACCCCACTCGACACATCCGAGTAACACATCAATATTTGTCAAACATCATTAAATATAAAGCAGTTTATTTAAAATGTGCTGCTTGAGATGTGCTCTGGTTTGGAAAAATAAATATAAAAAAGATCAAATGAATCATCTTTATGTGCGGAGGCAATTAGGCGAGTGCAGAGGTCTCCCATGTGGCACTGCATCTACTCTGTGTGTTTTGAGTGCAAAATGTGCATTCATCATATCACTGTGTGCTCTTGTGATCAGCCTAAAGTGTCCCTCAGGTTTCTCTTCTTTAAAGGCATTAATCATGAATACTTATTACACCTGACCTGCTGATCCCAAGTTTCCGCCGTTTATCTTGGCTCAAGGAAGACTCCCCTTGCGTGTGGTCGGTAAAATAGCTTCACCCTGATCTCGGTGAACTGTACTTAACAGTCACCCGCGAGTACAAGCCACAGCAGAGGTAACCCACAGCAACAATAGGCTCATAATAAATCGTGTAACTGAGGGTTTGGGGGAAGCAGAAATGAAGGTCTCGCTATATTACTTTACTTAATTGTTCATGTGGGAGATTTGTCCTCTGCATTTGACCCCGATAACAGTGCTGTGTCAGGAGCAGGGGGCAACCACAGGCCAGGGCTTTGGGAACCTTCTCCGTATGTTGGTCAGGAAGGCAAGGCAAGTTTATTTGTATAGTTCATAGTAATTTGTACACAAAGTAATTCAAAGTGCTTTACAGAATAAGAAAGACATTAAAATCACAATGCAAACAAGTCAAAACATAAATAATCAAATAAAAACCTTTCAGTCATATGCACAGCTAAACAGAACCATTTTGAGCCTAAACATTGTCAAAGTAGAGGCCTGTCTCACATCTTGAGGGAGACTTTTCCAGATTTTTGCTGCATAAAACTGAAACACTGATTCTCCATATTTAGTCCTGACTCTGGCACCAGCAGGAGGCCGGTCCCTGACGTCCTCAGAGTGGTTCATATGGCACTAACATGTCGGAGATGTACTTTGGTGTTAGGCCATGGAGAGACTTGGACACAAGCAGAGCTACTTTAAAGTCAGGGAAACTGCAGAGTAAGCCTGTTGTTCCTGTTTTAGGATCATAAGAGTTACTAGACCCAATTTGTAAATAACAATTAAATGTAACTTTATTGAAGTAGAAAAGAATATCTTTATAGTCCATCAAGGTTCATCTTTGGCTCACCACATAAAAAATACAAATACTGCGTTAAAAAGTTGTAGTCCTAGTAAAAAGTTTGTGATTCTAAGTACGGTAGTATAATCCATGGAATATCTCTTAATGAGTGAACTCTTTTTCAGTGGGAGTTCTAAGCTGTAACAGTCGGGATCGTGTCAGGAATATCATCTTCAAATTTATGTGCAAAATACCTCACACTGCAGAAAACAAAAATATTGGGCTTTTTAATTTTCCTTTTGAAATGTATTAAATTGTAAACAGATTTTATATTTAATTCATTATCAGATATATTTTACATTTTATGAGTACAGTATGTGTGAACTACCCGTACTGTAAGCGCGGGTCTATGGGGCTGTTACTAGGCAGACTACAAGTTGTGTCCCATGTTCCGGGGTGAAACAGAGGCTATGGAGGCTCGTGAATTTTTGATAGAGGAACCGCTCCATAATTAGGCATATTACCTGTTAGCCATGCCTTGTGTGCACAAGCGTGCTTAAAACACTACTGTCCTCCAGGCAAATGGAGAGGAAAGTCAAAAGAAATTACACGCTGCCCTGACAACAGCTAAACTCACTATTAAGAGCAGTGCCATTGGCGAAATATACTAAAGCATCTAATGTCAACTGATGCTGATTAATATTTTAAAGATTTTTTTGAACAAAAGGTGTGGTTAAATTTTAAAGAAAGAATGGCTGCCATGGCTGTCAAATGTCAAAGTAGCTCAGGTCTTGTATGTGAGTGGTCCACCCTTCTGTGCCATAAATAGTGCATTTTGGTGAAAGGGCTTTTGTGTGTTCACAGGCTGTCTACTGTATGAAGACATCTCCAGCCGATGGGTTGCTGACATAAAAATACTCTACAACTCATGAGATCATATTTTATCGTTTACACCCATGTGATATTTGTTTACCTTCAGTTTGGCGTACTTTAAAACTGCACACTGGCATGAAGTTTTGACGTATTTTTTTGTCATGTTTTGGCGAAATAGCAATTTTTTTTTCTTATTTTCTATTCCGATTGCAAAATGTAGTAATAATAAACAATACATTTCCTGTCCATTTTGTGTAGACAGATACGAAACAAGAAGAAAAACTTTTAAAATCGGTTTACAAATGCATTTTGGCTAGGTGTTCAAATACAAGTGCATGTTATGAGCACATTCAAGAGCAAAATATATCAGTTTCTAGGCAAGACAAGTTTATTTGTATAGCACAAAAAGTAATTCAAAGTGCTTTACAGAATAAGAAAGACATTAAAATCACAATACAACAACTCAAAACAGAAATAATAATAATAATAAAGTTTTTGGTTTGGTAACATCAAGCATTTTTTTTTTCTGCCTCTTCCCGCACAAAAAAATACAAATCTATGCACTCTGTTCCCATAAGTCCTTGTGTCTCACGTTCTTAAAGTGACATGCCCTCGTTAAATAGGTACAATGAAATGATAAAATATAAGTAATTACACATTAAATTAAACAGTTTTTAGCTATTTAAATGGCATATACATTTTGAAATCAATTGTCTAATGAGTTTTATAACAGCCTTTTTGTATTTTTAACTTTGAGAGCACTACAGTAATAATAATATTTTGAGCGAAAGTTGAATAAATCCGTCCTCAAAAGTTAAGTTATTCTGCCAATGCAAAAAAAAAAAAAAAAAAAAAAAAAGTAAAAATTCTGCACATAACACCATTTCTGCTTTGGCCGCGGCTGCAGTCTTGCCAGTGATAAAATGGTGACATAATTACCATATTACTGTATAATTCCTGCTGTTCTTAAACTGTTCCACAAATGTCACACTATCTCTTCGGCTGGTGGAGTCCTGCAGTAATTAATGGCTCCTGTGTTTCCGATATAATCACCGTCGTTTCGGGCTCTATATATATCTGAGTACAGTGTGATGTTTCCCCAGTGGACATGGGACCATCTGTGTTGTCATGTTTTTACTGATGACACCAGTGCACAAGTTTCACATGTTTCTAAACTTGGACTGTACTGAAGGGTCTGGCTGGTCCACTGTCAGGATTCAATCTGCTGCTGCGTTATCAATGAGGAAATATAAGGAGGTGATGTTTTTTGTATATTGTTGACTATCTAAAGCTGACACATTAGTGGACTCACGGGCGACTGTAGCTCAGTTTGTTGACCAGTTAGATAACTTGCTAAATATATGCACTGAACCTAAGCCCACATGGGAATTAGAGACATCAAACTCATTAGTCATGTGACGATCATGAACGAGTCAGATCTTTTGAACGGTTCCTCAATGTGAACAACTGGATCCGGATCTCATTTGTTAAGAGCCGAATCTTTTTTCTTTCTAATTTGTATGCATTTTTATACTGATAAACACTGAACCGACACAAGAATCCAATGAAAAACCAATGAGAGATTCATGCACAAAAAACCTAATTGACATCATAATAAAAGTTAGTTTTAAAATTATTATTATTATTATTGTAGCTCAATGTTTTGTTTAGATTATTCATAATTCCAAAGGGTAAACACAAGCCCACTCTCAGTTTGAATCATTTTAAACAGATCTTAGCCTTGGTCGTTTCTCTCCGTGATTAGTTTGTTTTTAAAATAAATTATCACGTCAGCTTCTGTCAAATACATAATAAAAGAGTCAGTCTTTTAATCTCTTTGAAATGAACAGATACAAAAGATTCAGATCCTATAAAAGAGCCATAAGTCGCATAAGTAAAACCCATGACCTTCTTGCTTTGAGGTTGGAGAATTGACCGATATGCCACTGTGCCAGTCCATATGGCTGTTTTAATCAATTCTTGTTATACAGTATATATGTATATATGTATGTATGTATAGTAGGCCTATACATTTTCTATTGAAACATTCACAAACAATTTTCAGTTCATTCCTGTTGTAAGTGTAACCCAGGTTGAAATAGCAAATACATGCTACATAAGCGTGCTCCATCTGCGGCAGAAAACATGATGCAAACACTTACTTTCCATTCATTTTGAGTTGATGGCTGTCAAATCTTTATAATCTAATGAAATACATATGGGATGTACCAATTAATGTTTAGTACAAGTGATACAGCTTGTATAAAGCCTGTTTCCTCTGTCAAAGCAAAGTCGTAAAATAAAAGCAAATTGAAGAGATTTCATTTGTGGTCATTTAAACACCCACACATAATTGACACATAATTAAGTTTAATCTACATTATTACATATGTTCCACTTAAATAGCATTCAGACCCACAGTTAGGACTTTGCAGACATCATCGCGCTGACACCATGCAGTCTGCTATTTCTGTTGCTGATTGAATTTTTATGGAGGTCATTGTAAACGTCAGGCTCTGGATTTCAAAATACAAGAAAGAGGGCAATCCTGACGCAACATTATATCTCTCAGCACCCACATAAAGCCTAATGAAAAGCGAATACATCATGAGAGCTGCTTCCACCGCTACTCCGGTCCTCAATCTGTATGCAAAGATGACGATCCAAATCTTGAGGGACTTCAGCCAGGGTAGAGTTGAGGACACGCAACTGCTTTCTCAAACTAACTCAACAGCTCCCTTACGCAAACAGCAAAGAGATGCCAATTCCGCGACAAAGCAAGTTGGATGTTGGCGTCACAGGCGTTCTATCAAGGGGTCTACTGTCTTTTTAATCAACTTCGCTCATCGTAATGTCCAGAAGCCCGATCACTTCTACGTCGATTGTGAAAGCTCTCTCCTCTCCCCGCCGCGATTCTCCGTAGATCAGCTTTGATTGACCCAATTAACCCAGTCCACCGGGTGATGCTTGCTTGCTGCTTGTTAGTGTTTCGTGTTGGCTTAATCATCGAGTGGAGGAACGTGAACGAGGTGCAGAGCAGACCTGGGCTTTTAAGTGCAAATCAAACCGAAATGGTAACCTGTGGTAATTTCAACAGCTGGGAGAAGTTAGCGGGTCACTGTGCGGAGAAGTGTTGAAGAAATTCCCCAAGCAATTTCATATTCCCCAGAGTGATATCCTCAAGTGTGTGTCAGCAAATGTTGAAGGACCTGATACCGTACATGCTATACATATGCTGAGGCAATATCGCTATGGTCCATCAAGGATTTAGTTAGTTCTAGTATTTCGTTAAACTATTTTGGTTCGAGAAAATACAGCTTATTTGAATTGTTTTGTTGCAGCGCGATCAAGGCCACGATAACATATTTTGAAGTTAGATATAACTGAAGTAAATACTGGCGTTAAACAATAATATTGAAATGAATTTATGCCACAGACATAACAATAACCCAAGAGCAGATTTAAACCACAAAAATAATCCTAAATGTAAAAAATGTAAAAAAAAAAATCATAAGCTGCAATAAATAAAGAGCGGAATGAAACTAGTGCGTAGTTTGCATCTGTAATGAGGCATACAAGTTATTAATTCAATCTTTTCTGGCTTAAATCTTATCATACAGCCAAAAAGTAACCAAAAAATTCCCAGTAGTGCAAAGAAATTGTACTCACGCTAAAAACTGACGGCAAAAACTTGACGGCAAAAAATATTATTCCAACTTGAACGATAAGTCAATATAATAATTATCATGACAGGCCTAGTGTGAGCTGCTTGCCTCCATAGAGATGTTATTGCTTTCCCTGGAAGGTTCCCCAGTATGACATTAAACATATATTTTGTATTAAATCGATTACATATGGTTTTATTGCTTGAAGATACCTTGAAAGCAGGTGACGGGCCCTCCAGCTGAAAAGTCACGTTGAAGTGTCAATGTGTCTTGCTCGCAGGGATCCACAGACTATTGAAACTACTGTTTGGCCAGTATTTTTGTGTCTACCCTGTATGTCAAAATACAGTAGTATTTCACATCTAACTTACTTTTCTGATGGTCTGTTTGTTGCATCATAGTTTTGGCTTCTCGTCCACTCATTTGATATTCTTTAGATGATAGAGAATGTGAATTTTCAAATATTGCTTCAGAGTGTACTGCAACATACCAACTAGTTACGTTTTGTGATATCATCATCAAAATAAACATATCTTCATCCTTATATTTTTTGTTCTAAATTGGCACCATTTTTATGACTATTCTTTTGCAACATAATGAAGCGTTTTAATGTGACATACAGTGGAGTGAGTGGAGCCAGCAGCAGAGCACAGAGCTACAGCGCAGTCCCTGGTGTGGTGACGATGAGGGGAGCAGAGGCCTGTGCTGCCAACAAGATGAAGAGTGGCTCTTTGTTCCTTCTGTCCCAGTCAGGAGCCATAAGAGAGCCCAGCTTATGCACTCATACCTTGACTGGCAATTGTGGGAGAAAGAGTCCATTCTCCAGACAATACATGTGTTTAAAATAAAGAATATCATTATGTTTTGATTCTGTGTCATTGGTGCGAGTAATTCCTCTTCTCGCAGTGACACCGGCGCCTCTGGGCTTACTGTATGACACTGTTTATAAACAGAATGGGCTCCTGAAGCACTCCGCCAGGCATTTGCTAACGGAGACAACAGCAGCTAAATTAAGGAGAGAAGTTGAGGAGTAAAACAAAGATTATTTGTTGTGTCAAACTTTCATCACAACCGTCAATCACTTTGAATATTTCACTTTATAGGCTGTCACCATTATTACGATGCCATCAGCATCATATGCTCTGATGCTCTGTTGATGTGCCTGTTCAACATTTGTTTCAGCAAAACAGAGTCAGACTTGACTAAGCTTGCGTCTAAAATCCACTGTTTGTTTGAGTGAATACATAAGGGTCTTGACTCGCCCTGAGAAACAGTACTGCCCGTGGCACTTCTCACAACCACAACATGTTTTCAAAAATGTAGAAAAGGCAGTTCTTTGGCACTTCTTTTACCAGACGTCTGCAACCTGTGGTGTGCAGCCCTGCGATTGAAGCTCTTTGGGCATCTGACAACTATAACTATTTTTAATGGCCTACAGCATTAACAATGCACTGTTTAACACAGATCACTACACAGATCACAGTTATAGTTAGCAGTAATTAATGACTCTGCTTTGGGGTTTTGTTATGGCTTAATCAACTTCTGCGCACTAAAATTAATTTGTGAACAGATTGCAATGCTGTTGTCAACGATGTTTTTGACAACAAATTACTTGGATCCTGAAGGTTGCAGACGCTAAAGGAGCAGCAAAAAGTGTGCCACAAAATATAATGGACCAGCAAGGTACCAAGCTGCAGGATTAGAACTGAGGTGGCTGAAGGAAACTCAAGCAGGCAAGATTAACTTTGCTGGTGTATTTAGGTCAAGTTTAAATAATGTTCATGGTCCTTGTCAAGTAATAAAGATAAAATGATAATAATAAAAATCAAGATGCATCTAATCAAAAAAAGCCCCACTATGTTGTGGAATTGAACCCTTGATTTCTTTACTATATGACAGGAGGACACTGTGCCAAACCACAGGGAGTTTAGTCGTTGTATAGTGTTTTAATGAGAAAGTGAATAGTTTTCATGTCACCTTGTCAGACCTGCTACTTGTTGGCCAGTGTCCAGAGTGCACCCTGCCTGAGGCACATACATGGATTGGATGTCAAGGGGAATAAATGAATATGTACATTTCTCACCTAATCTGAGATGCAGACAGGTGTTTTCAGAAGCAGCATGTGTCTATACGCTCGTCCCTGAAGTGTGAGACAGTGAGAGACAGTCAGGAACACATGAGGACTCCCATCTGTCATAAAGAGACGAGGCCGGCCCATAGGAACTCACAGGTACATTCAGGAAAATCAATGAGACTGCTCCCTGGGCACTTAACCTGCTATGTAGAACTCCATAATGACTTGTTTCAAACCATATTTAATTTATGTTGTAGGGCTCCTGAGGAATACCTTATATTTTCATGTTATGCACACTGTAATATGGGATCAGTCAGATGATACAGTGCATCACGACTCTTATGTCTTGGTATTCATGAGTTTCAGCGTCTTGTTATGTGACATTTTGAGGACTTTCTACCATTAAAAAGATATAATATTCACAGCATTCTGAAAAGATGAAATAGTTAGGGAGATCAGTAATGTGGCACAGAAAAAAATGAATAGATAAATGAGAGCGTACATCTCTGTCAGTGATCTTGACTGTTGACTGAATGTCTCTCCCATCTTCCCCCCCATTTCACACAACAACAACATTGGCAGAGCAGTAAAATCCATTGACCCACAGGTTGATGGTGCAATTCCAACTCCCACAGATGAATGGCTTTTATTGTGTACTTTGGCAAGATACTTAACCCACCTTGTCCCCAGTGTCTGCGTAAATATGTGTGTGAACCAGCGAGTTGTTTCTTGACGTAAAGCGCTTTGAGTGCCTTGAAGGTGGAAAAAAACGTTATATAAAAATGTGTATTTACCAGATGTCCTGTCTTTAAGAAACTAGCTTGTATTATTAATCTGTATCTTTTTTTTCAAGCTATGTCATCGCAGAACAAACAGAAGGTGGTACAGAGATGAATACAATTTGTACTTTTGAGTTCAAGGTTGACTCATACAAGTTTGATGCTCGAAATGGAGTGGGAAGAAGTAAGGCTTATTTTAACCCAGTCCAATGGGTCCTTTACAGGAAAGAACATCCTATGCTAACTCAAACCACAAGCCACTAGCTTTTTTTTTGTGGGATTTCAAAGCTGAGCAAAAGATTGTGTTTAGATGGAAACCCAGTATAAAACCACTTTCAAACTAATACAGATTACTGAGAAGACGGCAGTTCATTTGTCGCTCTGGAAAACAACAGGAGGAAGATCATCATTCTGTGTTATCCTCCATGTATTTCATTCTTTCCTTGAATAGTCCCAAATATTCGCGCTGTCTTTCAGGGAAGCACGGCCCTCTCACAGTTGTCACCGCTATCTCCCCCTGGACAGCATTAGTGTCAGCCCTCTCCCTCGAATCCTCATTGTGTGTAATCATTGCATTGTCTCGCGTGCCCCCCCGACACACACCTCACTGCATGCAACTTCCTCAGTCCCACCAGCAGCACCCCCCCCCCCCCCCCCATTGTACCCCCCTCCTCCCCCCCCGTCCCCTGCGCCAATGAGCTGCACTTGTCCCGTACCTAAAGGGATTGCTGTCACGCTGAAAAGGCCGGGCCCGTTATGCCTGACAACTTGTGTGTTTGTATACGCCAGTGCAAACGTGTCCCCGCTGATATCGCTTTGTCTCTTAATACTGACCCCCACCAGAGTGCCATTAAGAGTCAGGCATTCCACCATCGAGTTTCTGCAAAACTCAGCCCCGTAGGACGTTTTGAATACTCGTCCCTTTTGTCATCCGTGTGCTATTGTTCTCATTGCAAACCTATTTTCTGCTTTATTTATGTCCCACAGCAAGATGCTACTGGGGACCCACAGGGAGTGACATTAGTCCTTCACTGTTTTTGCATGAAGGTTTAACTCTTTATTTTGACTGTCATTGGGTTGACACTTGAGCGTTGTCTGTAGTTTGTGAGTTTTTATTTTCATTGCAAAGTAAAAACTGTGAAAGCTTGTACAGTGTGTTAGAACTGTGGACTATGTTGGCTAGTTATGTGTCATTTTACAATTTATACTTCTAGGGTTCTCAAAAGTAAAAAAATAAATAAAAAAGAAAAAAAAAGTCACGACTAAAACTGTATTACTATATTGAACTAGATACTAATTTGGGTGAGTATCAATATTTAAAAAAATACATAAACAGGGCAAAAATTGTTCTTTCACATTTTTAGAATGATCTTGACCTTCATCGCAATTAGTATAATATTATGTTGTGTTTATTGTCCAAAAAAAAGGATTTTAAATGTTTATGTGGCATTGAAATCGAGTATCAAGGCTATTCCTCAATTTTGAAATGTTACTATCATGACAGCATTACATTTTTCTTGTTTAAAAGTTAATCGAACTAAATAAACTCGGTGTACATCCTACTCATTGTTCACAACTTTTTAATTTAGTCTAATCTAGTTAGTTCTAATTTAGGTCTAACTGATATGACCCCAAACACACAGAATTTCCAATTACTTTGAAGTAATGAACATGGAATGAGAACACTAATAAATCATGTGAGCTGTTTCCCAGTGCAGAGCGTAACATATGAGCCATATGGTGCCATATTGTTTTGTGCCACAGAGGCCGCTGCCCTGTCTCTATGGCACACTCTTTACCCTCATACCTGTCCCTCTCCCATCTTTGAGGGCCTTGGTGTCAGCAGTCACTGTCAACAGTGAGCTGCTTCAAAGGCAAGTACTTTTACTCAAGGAAATGACTTTGTTGAAGGCTACTCTCAGAGGCTCACTTTAGTAGAAGGAGGATAAACTTTTTCACCTTAGTAGCAAAGTGAATAGCAGACTTACCTTGCAATCTATTGTAGCTCTCCAAGGAGATATTTGTTCAAAACCATTCAAATATACTTGAATGTGAACTATCTAACTTTTTTAATGGGGGGTCCTTGTCTTCATGGAGATGTTATTACTTTGCCTGGAATGTTTCACAGTTTGACTTGACAGTGTGCCGTATTCCCTTGGTGAGAAATGTACAAACTTACATAGATTTGTAGTTATTCTTTTTTTTTTTTACATCTACTTGAACCAAAACCCCCTTGTCAAAGCCTGATCTTGTCAGAGTTTAGAAACTAAGCAAGGTCAGGCCCTGGTTAGTACTGGGACGCTGGGAATTCCAGGTGCTGCGGTTGGGCAGTAGTGGCAAAAATTGTCGTTGTGTCCTTAGGCAAGGCACTTCACCAGTATGCCTAATATGAAAGAGGTCTGTGCATGAAAGTTACTGATGGACGGATCTGAATGATGGTGCTGAGTGGCAACCTTGCTTCCGCCTGTCCCAGGGCAGCTGTGGCTACAATAGTAGCTTACCACTACCTAGTGTAAAGTGAAGGAATAATGTATGAAATTGCAAGGGGACTTTGTGCGTCTGGAAAACCGTTATATAAGACAAAGGCATTATTATTATTTCATTCATTTTATTTCTGCACACCTTTATTTGCACCTACTCCATACATTGTTGCTTCCGATGAAATGGTATAAAACATGATCGTCAATCAATCACTTGAAACTGAAGAGGCTTAGCATGTCCTTGAAACTCAATAATTGTTGCCAAGCTCCACACATGATAAAGATTTCCAATTGCACCTTTTTCTTTGGCTGTGTCAAGTCTGATACTTAGAGAACCAGTTAGTGACGCTGCCTCGTCGCCTTGTGCAACATTCGCCGAAGGTCAGAAAGATTAATTGAATGTATTCCACATCCCCTTCTGAGCACTCGCAACAGAGAGGCCTTGTTTCTGCTGGAGATGTGTCGAGGATTAAAAGTGTTCGAACTGTTGCTTTCAAGGACATGCCATTGCTAACACTGAAAAATACCTCGGGGGATATTTTACCCCTGCTTAATAGTACATCTTTTACAGTACGTAGCATCTCGTTTTCGCCCCCATTTTAATTAATTGTGAAGACTGTGATACGTGCATACTTATCAGGATGCAGTTCTAAATAGGTAGAGTGGAGCGAGGAAGCCATATGGTGTTGTCTGACATGAAGAAATTAGGCCACCAATGCTGTCTGTTCATTGTCATCAACCTGGCCACCTGCTTTGGGTAGTGGAGATCGCTCCCGCCCGCACATCCAAACTTTTGTTATGTCTTTATTGTTCAGATACACTATTCAAATGCCAAGGGTTCATTGCAGATTGAGTTGAAAGAGCCAGTGGAGGTGGTTTGGCTATTTTCCAGACACTAGTTTTTCAAACATTTCAGAAGTTAAAAGATAAGTTTGAGATACAGATGGTTTGGACTGGCCATGTCCTCTCCGGTTATGTCCTTGACGTAGCGTACGTAGATACCAATGCCAAAAGCCCACGCGGCGTTTCAAACCAACATCCAACAAATATTTTTTACACCTCTCTGCGGTCACGTAAGTTATTATTAGACTGTTTTATCAAGCCACCTTGTTGTTACTAAGCAATGCCTTCATTTGAAACCAATGGAAAGGACATAGCTGGGACTAGGAGCAGAGGATACTTAGGTCACATTACAACTCAGAATAGACATGTTCAAAACAGTACAACACCTCCAGGGACGCGGGCAGCCATCCCGAGGCACTCAATATTTTCTGTGTCCATATTAATTTTTCATTGGTGCACATCTTGACTTGAGCATGGCTTCCCCAGTTTCACTGATCTACAGTGAAGCAAACTGTCATATCCATTTGGCAACCACTCACAGGCTACACCCAACTGCTGTTTGTGGGTCCACAGACACGAAATGCAGTTATTTAGACTGCACTCTGTCATGTCAGCTTATACTGCGTCCTTCACTTTGGGAGAGTAGGAAACCAGCCAAAGATAACATAGCTCTGGGCTGCTTTTGTTTGAAATCTCTTCCAATTTGTTCTTTTACTTCTTTTTAATAGTCGACGAATACTTTGAGTTGAACTAATATGTGTCCCGAGGTTATAAAGTACACTTCTGGGAGATCTAGAAGCCTTGACCTTAAAATTCAACATACCAGTGCTCAAACGCGACCCCCGAATGAAGTAAATGCTCTATGAATAACAGGCAGAGCTCACAAGGAAAAAGAATACACTCACAGAAACATCTTTTAGCTGTCTCTTTACTGTAGCACTACAGGGTTAGCAGTCTCCAAGGTCACGGGTTCGATTCCCAGACTCTGTGGGACCTGCGTAAATGTTGATGCTTACCCCTGTATCCGTCTGGCTTTAATCCGGGTGGTCCAATTTCCCCTTCCAGTCTAATATAAACATGATAGACTGCTCTTCTTGCTATAGGTAATCCTGACCATAAACATAGATCTGGATATGAAAAAGGGTGCCTGGGTGCACATCGGTCTCCATTGTTGTGTCAGTGGATTATGTGTTGAGATCCATAAACTATGAATAACTTTATCCCTTTTGTGCTAGAAGCCTCCCTCCCGCTGCAAATGCAAAAGAATATACTTGAAATGTTCTAATTCTAAGGTCCAACTGTCTACTTCAGGTTAGATATCCATGTAACCCTTGTAATATATTTCTATTTTCTAAAATATGGACTCAGGAAATCGATAATAACTGCAATAACATCATGTCATTTTTAAGTTTTATCAGTCGTAACATGCAAAGAGAAACTGGAATGGGTTGATTTCATAGTGTAGAACAGGGGTGTCAAACTCATTTTCACTGAGGGCCACATCAGCAAAGTGGTGCCATCATGGGCCAGGTGTAATTGTGCGGCAGTATAAATATGACTAAATGTAACCAAATGTCACGTAAAATAAATGTAACTACTTTTTAACTTGTTAAATAACTGTTTCTGTATTTATTACTTATTCAAGTCGCAAATATTACATGTATGTGTAACTGCGTATATCTGACATTTTTAAAAGTGTGTATCTGGTCAGGGCAAACCTGCTCACAGATCTTTAGCGCTGCTTCAAAAACAGCCATTTACAGCCTTTTAATTATTGGACAATTTGTTTGTTTTTTCTTGCATACTTGGCTCCGTGTTTGGTGTCAAAATGTCAACATAGATTGTACTCTTTCACAACCAAACCCGCCTCATAACACAAAAAAACATACAGGTTTTTCTCCTTAAAACATAAAGTTGTATTCACCCTAACATCTTTCTTGAAACTGCCTTCCATACCGACAACGTTCCTCTTCCTGAATATTTTAGGATGATTATTTGCGAATATTTCTCAGCTCCACTTGTTGGGAAAATCTCATTAATTTATGGTCAATGCACACATTAAAACAGTATAGATTAATTTTATGACATTATCTCCTTGCGGGCCACAAAAAAAAAAAAAAAAAAAAAAAAAAAAAAAGACACGGCGGGCCACATTTGGCCCCCGGGCCTTGAGTTTGACACATGTGGTCTAGAATGTGAGGATGTCATACTCCTGGGTGGGGGGCAAGAGCCAGATTTTCCTCTTAATTACATTGTTTTTGTCAAGTAATATCTAAAATGTAAATTCACAAATGTTGCCCCTGATTATTTCTGTTAGTGATTAGACCCATGAGCCTTTTGTATTACAGCAAAAACGTGCCTTTCAACTAATTTCATTTTAGCTAGCTCCATCCGTATTAAAAATGAATGCAGTGATGTCATCTGAAACCCAGCAATAGAGAGGCGTTGCCATATTACAACCCCGAATGTCAGTAAACGCAAAAAAAAATCTTGTAAAACGATATGCAAATCACTTTTTATAATCCATGTGGCATCGATGAAAAAGTGGAACAACCTCTAAATAAGTGGAACGAGGAACAGGGGCCTGAATGTTGGAGCGGGACACCCAAAACAGTAGTTAGGCGGGTGGGACGGTCACCCTAGCTTACATACATCTGCGCTCCTTACCCATGTCAAGGCTTGGAGCAGAAGGGGTTAAATAGGTCCCCTGTGTTGACTTGGCCCCTGTCAACTGTCAACAGGTTGTGAAGGCCTTTGCGTGAACCTTGAATGCTCAGGGTTCCGGCCTCATTCTGCTTTAACGGCGTTGGTTTTCCAGCTCAGAGCGGCCACGAAGCCTGAAGAAGTATTAAAAATTGATGAGAGCTCTCAGAATCAGTTCATTGCTCCAGAGATCCACGCATGTGTTATAAGTGGGAAGATTGCTGTTGCTGCTTTGCTTGTATACTGATGCATTGGAAAAAAATCAAGGCTAGATTGTTGTTCAGATTTTTTTTTCTCTTCAGTAGCAGGAATGATAGCCTTTGGATTGCCAGAGTAGCCATAAGTATGTAGCTGAATGTGAAATGTGATGAAATGCTAGTGCTATCAGGAAAACAGTAGCTTTCGTGTTTTCACAGACTCATACTTTTAAAGCTGATTCACATAATACCAGGACTCTCTTGAATGAAATTGCACTTTGAAAATCTTCGCATCTGTCTAAAAAGAGCGCCAGAAGAGAATGAGAACTTACAAGGACTTGCAAGGGAGTCGGGAATCAAATGTATACTAAGAATATTGTTTCAGCTCTTACCAAGTAACAGATTTTTTTTTTGTTATTTAACGTCTGGCTATTTGAGATGTAGGTCAACAGATTGTAATTTAGTTTTGGTACATTTTGATAATTTATCCCAGGAATCGTCACAACTTTTGGCGCTGCACGTAAAAAGGGTGGGTTGTGTCAGGAAGGGCATCTGACGTAAAACCTATTTCAAAGTCATCGTAGCCCATAACCTATCGTTTAATTGGGATGACCGTGGCTAACAGTTAACGCGAAGCAAAAAATGAATCTTTGAATAACACAGGATGCTACGTGTTAAGCTAATATTGACAAAAAAAAAAAAAATTATATTTTTATGGACAAAATATTTAACTCCAAGTAACAATAAATCAAGTTAATTATTGCGAATAACTTTGCATATAACACGCTTCTTGTCAGACGGGAGAATCTAATATTGCCCGCGTGTGTTCATGACCTATCACTGTAGCGGAGCCGTCAGTGGGGACGCATAACGCCATGTTCGAACAACGCCTTCATTTTTCGGTCTTGAGTTTAATTTTTCTTGCATGAGCCATATACCCAGCACGGCTCCACGCTTTAACTGTCATGTTCATTTGGCAACTCGTCACCAGCTTCACCCAGACGCACCCTGCACAACCACACAACGTTATTACCTGGGAAATTAATGATCTGCGAGACTAAGACATACTAGAGGAACATCTGCAAGAAATCACATCTAAAAAAAAAAAAGACCTCCCCCTTTGTGTTCTATAACAGTTTTATTTCTACTTTATTCTCCGGGAGCATTAATCAGGGCGCTAATTTGCTCTGTTAGCAGATGACAGTACAGTTAGCAAACACCGCCTTATGATTGATCTGCTACTATTAAAATTGACTAGGGATGAGTTATGGCGCGGAATGAGTTTGTTGTCTCGTAATCGGAAATTTGACTTAAAAGTAGTGGATATTTGAATAGAAATGCTCAAACTTTTAGGATTGTTTACTTCATGAAGTGTTTGTTGATGAGGTTATGTTCATATGGTTAGCGTTGTGCCGAGGGACGCTGGAGGGACTATGGCCTGGGAACGCCTTGGGGTCCCACCGGAGGAGCTGGAGGAAGTGTCTGGGGTGAGTGAAGTCTGGGAGTCCCTGCTTAGACTGCTGTATCCGCGACTCGGCCCCGGATAAGCAGAAGAAAATGGATGAATGGGATAACTACGGACTGAATTGCTGTCAGACAACAAAAGCGTTCGCAGTCGCCAGCAATTAAAATGTCAAGAAATAACTGCAGAATTGTGTAGAATTTGTTTGTCAACTGCTAATAATTTTATCAACAAAAAGTAAAAAAACAAAAAAACTTTTTGTGACAGTTTCTTGGTGCAAACTTTTCCTCAAAGTTCCTGTCGCTGCTACTGTTCATGCACTTTCTCTGAATTAGGTCTAGGACCAAAAGTGAAAATTTTGAGCTGGTTGAAAATTTTGAAACTTGAAAACTTAACTTTTGAATTTGTAATTTCAAGATTTTTTTTTCTTCTTTTTGTCAGTGCCAGTTACTCAGGGAAACTGGGACTTGAAGGTTTACGCTAATGAATGCACTTTTTGTGAACCAAAAGCGTAAAGTGGCATTTGGCTAACGGTTTTATGGATGGGACCAGTGGGATACTGTTGACTATTGTTCAGATCAGTATTTGATTGGAGTTTTATGAAGTTTGAAAATTATTTGTTGAATTCACCATAACGTTCAATTCAACTAGAAGAGGAAAAAACACCTCTTTGTGCTGGCTTATTATTACTATTTGTTTTGTCTTTTATATTGGGGCGGCAATTGTGGCTGCAAGTTCAGTGTTTCAAGCTGTTTCTGATTATATTTTTTTGTATTTTCCCCCAGTTTGTGTGAAATTAAACAAGGTCAGGTGATCATTTTTGCGAGTATAATTATTAGAAGGAACAATTCGATTTTCTGAATATTAAAAGATTTTGGTTTTTTTCCCCCAAACTATTATCGTTAGTTATTGTGGTATGACGGGGTGACGCCAGTGAACAGGAAGGCAAATGCTAAGTTTATTTGTGCCGAATTGAAACTTGAACCAAATTTGAACTTTGGAATTTCGTTGTTTTTTTTGTTTTTTTTTGTGGTGGAAAACGGAGGCTCAATGAAGTTGTCGTTCATGAGATTACGTGCACTTCCAGTTTCTATGGGCAGAAAAGTCTTACCCGAACGTGATTGGTTGACCGCGTTTCGGAACCAACCAATACCGTGTCTAGTTATACGTGCAGTGTACGTGCGCCAATTGTGAGCCGTGGCATCACTGTGTTGCACGCTTTCTGACGTGCTAGTTTGGCTGAATCGTGAGCTTACACCACTGGGCTTCACTACGCTCCACAGTTTTTCAGATTAGCGCTACAATGCTATGGCCTCTGCAGAATTTGCCTTCGTTTTTCTCCATAAATCCTGCGCGTTCTGTTCGCGGATTTGTTACTGTAAGTGTTGAAACGGCCTTTGTGATTGGACAGCACACAGAAAAGACTCGATGAAAATTATTTTGACAAAAGGCCGAAGGGGGAAGAATAGCTTGAGCTTTCATGGTGAAATGTGATAGGATTATTCACATGGTGGCACCACAGGACAAAGCTGGAACCACGCAACTTTCTTTTCTAGAAAAACTATGTTTGGGCAAATAGTACTAGAAAGTATATTATTATAAGAATATTTTTACTATATATTATTTCAAGAAACTATTGTAAAAAAAAAAAAAAAAAAAAAAAAAAAAAATTCAAATGAAATATCTTAAATGTACTTTTTATTTTTGTTATGTGACGTGATGTAAAATTTCTCCATGAGGAAACGGAAATAAATGAAACCTAAACCTAAAACCTGCATGAATACTGAAAACTTAAACACAGGAATAAACTTTATATTATGTGCATCGATTTTCACGATTTTAAGGTTATTTGAGAATTTTCTTTAAAAGCAGTTTAAGCAGTTTCTTTAAAAATCCATTCTAACACATCGCCACATGGTTTAAAACTACACAATGTTCATTTTTTTTACGTCCCTGAATGCCCCTCACCCCTGTGTATTTAATTGAGCTGTTAGCAGCCCGGCTACAGTGTGTATATGCTAGCTAGTGTACCTCATCTCTCCCTGGTGCACACAACCAGGAGGCTCCCCGTATAGGCAAAAAGCGGTGACCTTTCCTTTGTGGTGCAATCAAATGGAGCTGCCGTGGTCCTTGGCTCTGAATAATTAATTCCTCCCTCAGTAGGAGTGTTTGCTAAACACTGGGGTCCTCTGCAGTTCACTTTTTCTGCACCGCTGCCACTGCACCCATGGGGGACGCGGCCCACACTACGCTTTAGTCAGGCTTCAGATGTGCTTTTCCCCCGAACACAGAGACAGTCAGAGAGACATTGGGACATGCTTTTTTAAACCTTTTTATTGCTTTATTTTTTCGCCCGTGGAGGAAAGGTAACAGTGTATGTTAGCTGGCAAAATTAGCATTATTTCTCTTTACGGATCGTGCCACGCGCAGGGGAGTGAGTGTTTGGTGTCTGGATCGTATAAAAAGTGTTCAGGTTTTCAAAATGTAAAATTGCTGTAAATTTAAAAAAATAAAAAATAAAAAAATAAAAAAATTGGGGTGCATTGGATGAAATATTGCAAGTTTTTTTTTTTCAGTATAATTTTTTTTATCTATTTTTTTTTTTTTACAATATAAGTCCATAATGTCTTTGCTTGTCAGTTAACCACACTTTTCATTAACGCTTAAACAATTTCTAACACAGCTTCGAATCAAACAACTACAACAAAATTTTCGTTTCCATTTTTCTCATTCAAACGTACGTGCAGTGAATTTAGGAGCTAACGCATTTCTTTTGCTGCTTAAAAAAAGAAAAAAATATATATATTTGTGTCATTTTTACCTCACCCAAAAATACCAAATTTAAAAAAACCTGTTAATTCAACTTTTCGCCGAACGCCACCGCCATTCACACATCGGATTGGTTTACGCAAAAACCCCTCACCTCAAACTATTTGTTCCGCCAGCCGTCGGACAAACCAATCCCCAGTGAGGAGGTCCTAACGTAACGCCCCCTGCTGCATTTGCCTCGTAACAGCGTCATCTCCTCTCTCCCCTGAGTACTACTGCCTTTCATCATACCGGGGCGAGGAGTAGGGGATAGTCTTGAATATGGTACTGTACGTGTGTGTGAGCGCACGGGTGACAAGTGCTTTGATCTCACTCTCAAAAGGGCCCAAGCTGTGCAAAAATTATCAATGAGATGCAGGGAGAGGTGGAAAGCGAGTACTACGATGTGGCTAGGTACATAAGCATCAAGATGTCAGGACGGGCCAATCAAATAACGACATATTTATAATTCACAAATGCACTTTTAAACCAGGTTGGTGACATTACGAACGCTTTTGTAGGGCGATTTCCCTGTGTACAAAATCACTCACACTGATGCGTTGTAAAAATACAATACCAAAAAGTGTATATTATGTGTATTAAAATGCATAGGAAGTTTGCACATTTGCACATTTGCACATTTTTTTAAGGTGAGATAGAAAGCTGCGTTAAGTTTTATGAATGAACCTGTGTAGTTTTTTTTTTTTTTCAGGGCAAAGTAGGAAAAGCCAATACACGAAGCCTGACCTAATTTTCACCAACAATAGTAAGTGACACTATTCTATGTTTATTCAGCAAACACCAGCTTCTCTTCCGGACGTGCTTGAAATCACATGCTGAAATAATGATGCAATTCATGTTTATTTAATTATTGCAGTGTGCTGGGTTACTCTCAGTGTGGCTCATTATTGTAAATTAAACCCATTTTAACAATGTGCTTAAAGCTATGAGGAAAGTGCCTATGTGCAACTAGTGCAAGCAGTGTTTAGACATGCACGAGTAAGACTGTGGGTTTAACTAGCTCCAAAATTACACGTTTTTATTGTTAAAAAATGACATGTATTTCCTGTTTATTGCATTTTTTGTTGTAAGTTATAACAGCAACTTAAGTTACCCTAGTTTAGCTTTACATTCTGCCCCTTTTTAAACAATATTTTGTCATTTAATTATTATTTTCCAATTTAAAGCGCGGTATTGAACTTAAAAAGAGTTATATCTTGTGAATGAAAGAAAAATCCCCTGTGTATTTTAGAAAGAGTACAAAAAAAACATAAATCTTGGGGGGGAACGTCTCTGTGGTGTATGTGAAAAGTGTGTGTAATGAAGACATATGCAGCCAGCGCAGTGTATTGTTGTGTATTGTTGGAAGGCAGAGCTGAAGGGGGAGCTATGACTCTGCAGCAGGTTCAGCTCAGGGCTCCTCTCAGCTCCAGCAGCACGCACACACACACACACTTTGACGAATATTCATATCCACACACGCTGAAACATTCACACATTTTCACACACACAATTTTCTCAAACATTCACACAGGCTCACACACACACATATTCACACACGCATTCTGAAACATTCACACTCACACACACACACACACAAACAGTTTCAAACGTTCATACTCACACACACAGACACACACACACACAGAAACATTCTCAAACATTCATACTTACACACACACATCCACACACACCCCTACACACACACACACACCCCAGCATTCTCAAACATTCACACACACACACTCATACACACACACACTCACACACACAGAAACATTCTCAAACATTCACACACACATCCACATAGTTTCTCACACTCCTCTGGCTGCACTGGGGCACATTGATTTCAATGTATTTGTTGAGGGGAAATAATCAATGTAAATTCCCTGGCAGAGCAGCCCCAGAGTAAGACATGCCTGAGTCATCCACCGGACACCAACTGAAACTACTATAATCTTTAGGTTGTTGTTTTTTTTCTTTTTTTCTCCGCATTTTGATCTTCCCAAAACACTGTAACACTGCAGCTTGCTATACATTCATTTTCGTAAAAAAAAAAAAAAAAAATAAATAAAATGTTAAAATGCTGTGGTTTGCTAATTTGATTTGACTGTATCAAATAGATATATATATACACACACAACATATTGATTACAAATGATCTCAATGATTTGTATTGTTTATATATATTATTGTATTGTAGAAATTATTATTATTATATATATTTTTTTTTACAACTATATAGTTATTTTTTCCAGTAGTAAACTAAATCTTTGTACTAAATATTTAGCTTAGTTTTAAAAGCTTGTACTTAAAACTGCAGTAGTTTAATATGTTGTTTAAGTATCATTAATATGAACCATGCCTATTTCTTATATTCATAAAGTGGGCCAGCATGTTGGGCAGGAAGGAAGTCTAAGCTGACACATAACCTTAACATTTTGTTTTTGCTCCAACTTGAACTTGGTCAAACGCTCTGGCTCCTAACAAGGGCAGAGTGCAGCCGCTTGTGGATATGTAAATGTACTACATGTGTGAGAGGCAGGGAGAGAGAGCGTTGCAAAGAAAGGGACTGGTCTATTTGGAAATTCCTGCGTGATGAAAGGGAAAGAATATCCCTCCAAAAATGATTAATGTGGTGTTCAGGTACACAGAAGATTGAGTGATCCTGTCATCGCACCATATGGTACCAATTTATTCCGGCAAGAATAAGGCAAACTCACTGGAGGAACTGCAAAAACTGTGTCTCCTTCACCAGACTTCAGGAAGGAACCATGCATGTATAAACCAAAAGGACTGAAGCCGTTCTGCTCTCCGTAACATGCACTGGTGTGGGAAAGCTCCTCTTACATGACACAATTAGTGCTCACTTTGCGTTTATTTATTTTTCTAATTGTTGGAAAATAATTTTATAAGAATTGTTTTTTCGCCCTGTCCTGAAATACATCTCCAGTTATCCAGGATTTGGCTCATAAAAACTACCGTATATCGCAGCGTATGTGGCTGGATCCTTCGTTCACGAAAAAAAAAAAACATGTTGAAATAAATTTTTGCAAACATTTGAAAACAGCCTTAGATGTGATGTTGCAACACTCCGCAAGGATTATGCAGAAACAGGCTCGGGTAGAATGCATTTTACCGCATTTACATTCCACGTCTGAATTTTGTTTCAAACTGGGATTATATACAATATCCAGATTTGTGGGGGTGTGGCATATTCTGACCCAAATAAAATTGATGAAGTCATGGGATATTTCCAACCAATGCAATCCTCCCCCGACAGCTCCCCCCATTTGGTTAAATATACCCAGGTAGTAGTGGAATGTAGTGTGGATGTGACAGGCCTGTCAAATCAGTTTGAGAGCTGTAATCTGACATGGTTTGTTCATCCACTCGCACTTTAATGGGGTCTTTTCCCCAAAATAGACAGCAGTTAAAATCTACAGGACGTGCTCTGAGCCAACTGACATAATGTATACAGGATCAACACTTTATTTGTTCCATACGCTGTTATAATATTGTTACACAGTGCCTTTTATTATTACTGGTGCTAACAATAATAATAAGGTTTGTAAATGAGCTGTAAGCATGAGACAATATTGAAATTTGGTGTCATGATTAGACAGTTCAGTTAAAATATTTTATTCAATTCAGTTTTATTTATAAAGCACATTTAGAACTTCAGTTAAAAGTCAACAAAAAACGATATACCGTAAATTTCGGACTACAGAGCGCACCTTGATATAAGCCGCACCAGCTAAATTTGAAGAGAAAATCAATTTTGTACATATATAAGCCGCACCTGAATAAAAGCCGCAGGTTTTCATATTGTAACATGAGATATTTACACAGAAAGACGCTGCATCGACACGCTTTTTTTTAAACTGTGCCTGAAAATTGGCACCAACACGACAACAACACGGGATGAACACATCTGCAGGTTTAGAAAATAAAGCTGCACCAACACGGAAAATCTGCTTTTATTTCCTCTGAAAACTTTTGTCGTCTTTTTACATTGACCAAGTTGGATTCATTGATGTCGAGCTCACGTGCAGTGGCTCTATTTCAGGGGTCGGCAACTCGCGGCTCCGGAGCCGTATGCGCCTCTTTCAGCCTTACACTGCGGCTCTGCGTGGCTTGGGAACTGACACAGACACAGCTCACAGTCCTGCGTATAGAGCCCTGATTTTCAGACGTTGTGCGCACAGGGGTCAGGAGCAACTTTGGCCCGTCCCTAATGACACACTAATAAGCTCGTCCGTAGATGTATCATGAAAATCCTGCTGGAAATCGCCACAGAAATCTATTTGATGTAGTAGCAAGTTTATTATCTGCTCTTGTCTCCGCGGTGACGTATCACGTATAACACATCAGACACGACGCACAAAAGTAGAGCCACAAGCGAGTGAAAATGAGCCAAAACAAAAGTCTTTGGAGAGCTTTTAACAAAGGGGGAAAGGACAACTGAGGAGCCAGAAGAGGAGACTACGATCTCCAAGAAAAAGAAAGATAAATTTAACAGACAATGCCTACTTAAAATCTGGGTTTGTCGCTACAGGTGACTCTCACGCACAGAGTCCGCTCTGCGTAACATACGGGAAAAGCAAATAAGGCAATGAAACCTTCAAACCTGCTTTGGCACATGGAGAATAAGCACCTGGGATTAAACGATACGCTACGAGTTTTTTTGTTGTTGTTTTTTTAAAGAAACTGCGGAGTAGAGTAGACATAATCACATAATCAGCGCAGGGCTCCCTCTGATGCAGCGGTTTGGTGAGTTGTATTTTTTTAATGCACTTAAGTTGTTTTTGCCATATTTATCTGCCACGTGTAGAAGGCTTGTCCGTGAAAGTAAAACCTACATTATTCCGTTACATTATTGTTATTATACAGTGTTATCTTCATTTTAGATGTCAAAAAGTATTTGCGGCTCCCAGTGTTTTATTTTATGTGGAAAGTGGGTCCAAATGGCTCTTTGCGTGTTAAAGGCCGACCCCTGCTCTGTTTCCTTTCTGTTTCTTTATCTTAAAAACTGCATCATATCCATTTCATGATGCGCAAAATGATCGTTCAAAATCAAAACTAGTGAATTCTTCAGAGCAGAATCTTTCCCCACGTCTGTCTCACTTTTACGTTTACAGCTAGAGAGCGCCCCCCAGGGGCCGTTATCCAGTAAAATTCCATATATAAGCCGCACTGCTGTAAAAGCCGCAGGGTTCAAAGCGTGGAAAAAAAGTAGCGGCTTATAATCCGAAATTTACGGTAGATAACATGACACATAGGAGAAGAACAATAAAACTGTAGCTACTGTTAAATGCCAGGGAGGAAAGGTGCTGGGTTTTCAGGCAAGTCTTGAATTAGTCATAAACTGCTAAAGACTGAGAGAATCTATAGCACATGTGTCAAACTCAAGGCCCGTGGGCTAAATGTGGCCCTCCACATCATTTTATGTGGCCCTCGACAGGGTAAATTAAAAGGTATGATGGTCTTAAAATGTCATTTTATCAGGAGATACACAGTTACACAGCCATATTTTTTTTACATCTAGGCAATTGTATATGCAACATTTGTAACTTGAATAAGTAATAAATATAGAAACAGTAATTAAAAAGTTAAAAAAGTAGTTAGATTTATTTTACATCTGGCCCTTTGACAGCAGCCATTTTGCTCATGTGGCCCTCAGTGAAAATGTGTTTGACACCTGATCTATAGTATCGTACTCGTGGAAAAGTAGTTATCTGCACATTCTGGTGATATAATGTGAATGAACTGGACTATAATGCCATAATAATAATGACACTTGTTTTTTCAGTCTGTGCCAAAAGAATAAATATATTTTTGTGTGAAATCTGACACTGAAAATACTATGCTCCACAAAGGAATATTTGACATAAAAACATGAGCATGAATGGTGTGTGTCGGTGGTGGTCAGAGAGGCAAAAGCGCTGATTGGTGGACTCTCTTCCATCAGTCTGTCCCAGGGCAGTTGTGGCTACAGTAGGAGGACAATAGGACCACTGAGTGTGGCGTGAATGACCGTAAATACACTGCAAATGGTCTTTGAATGTCCAAAAAGTGCTATATAAATTGAACGCATCATTATTATTATGACTGTTTTTTTTTTGTTATATTATGCCATTTGCATATTATTGTAAAACTGTTTTGTTTGAGAGCCTGTAACAACATTTAAATTAGCCGACCTTCCCTGTGCAGTAAAATTTGAATTATGGAATTGCATTATTTCTACCTCACTGATGTCTTATCCAGAGTTGCTTTGTATATTGGAATGCATATGGGCGCTGAGTGAGGGGCTGGGGTGGGACGGGGCAGGTTAGGGGGGTGGGGCGGGAGCTCGTAGCACTTTTCTCCCCCAATAGTGTGTCATTTGTGGCATTAGCCCTGCAGGGCACATGGACAGGAACTGATAACGCTCTGTGTAGCCAGGACTGAATTGGGCTCTATTATCTGAGGTGTGGAGCTGTTCCGTGTGGAAATAAAGGAGTTTATCCACTGCCCATCGGACCGGCGCTCACTCTGTTTGGACTGGTCCGGGGCATTCCACAAAGCGCAGCCCCCCCCCCCCCCGGCACACTGGGGACTACATCTGGGAAAAATATACACCTTATGCACGTTTGCCTTCCAAAACGCTTTGTTCAGATGTAAATATAACTAAATAAATACAAATATAATCATAGAATACACAGTGAAAATACATTCGTAAGTATTAGCATTTGAATTATAGTGAATATCTTAAACAATTTTTTACATATATTTGAGTCAAATTAGTCTCACCCCACTTCAGAGGTATTGAGGTCAAAATATATCCGCTTTGTACTGTCTGCATTGAATTATCAAGCGTTTTATTGTATCAGGACGTGCAAGGTTAGCATGCTAATTGTTCTTAGTATAACTGTGATGGCAAAACTCCCCTCTGACATTTGAAAATTGGGAAAAAGCGCTAATAAACTTACGTCAGTGAATAATTAGGATGCTCTGAATTCATTTGGTTATGAGGAAAACATTTGGACCACTGCAAACTGTTTAAAACTAGTTCTGTTTTTCATATTTAAGACCGTAAAAACAGGTAGAGCGCTTTTAATACAGCTTTAGACGAGGCTGGAAAGCTAGAGTAGCCCTTTAAAAACTGTTTGCATCTGATATGGCTATGGGAGAATTTACAGCGCATTTTATAAAGGTTATAATATATATGTAGGCACGGAGTAAACATAACAAAACACAGAAAAAATATGCATTAAAAAGTTCAGAAACCCATCTAAAAGTGTATTTGATCAGCTGTGTCAATTCTGTTTATTCTATTCACCATTTAGAGTTGAGCCAGGAAGGGCATCTGGTGTAAAATATATTTCCACATATGCACATATTTCCGTCATATTATCATTTTATTTTGTCCAACTTTTCGACAACCTTGGTGGTACATTATTGGCTGCAGTTTTGGGTGTATAGCTGAAGTAAAAACAAATATGGCAGCTATGGAGGGTGTGACGACAGCGAAGTGCATGTGTGTGTGTGTGTGCGTATGTGTGTGCGTATTTGGGCGTGACCGTACCAGTGAGCAGAGAAATGGATTTGCTTATACAGCCAGGGCTACGGCCAGATCTCAAATGTTTGACTTTTAATCAAGGAAGTTAAACCAAAGGGGGTTTTAAAAGTCACTCTTGTGGCTTTTGGTGCACTGAAAGGGTTGTGCGTGATTTCACTGGCATTGGACAAATGTAACTGTTGAAAGGGCAGAAGGAAACTGCTCCGGTCCCATAGTGAGGAGTCAATGTGCTTTTTCTACTGAGTGCCTGACTAATGGGAGGCTGAACTATACGGGCATGAACCAGGAAATCTCACAGAATATAATCTGAATAAGTTACAAATGAGGGAGCTGTCGGTGTGTGTCGCTTCCAAATCAACTGAGCATTTACTGTTCTTTTACTATGTGACCTCCTTAAAATACTCTTTTATTGTATATATATATATGTATTTTTCAGAGATTTTTTTTTCCAGACCAAGGCTTAGTTTGTTTCATATCAACTGCTCACTAGTGATCTTCCTCAGAGTGGTCACGTGATGTTGCTGCCACGTGTTCGGTTAGCTGACTGACTGAGGTTTTGGCGCTGTCTTCCTACTGGTGGCGGCAAAACGACAGCGCCATCTGCAGTCGGACCTTTTCAGGACAGTATCCCAGGTGCGTGAGAGTAAAAAAGTCCCCTCGTCCCAGGTTACAGTCACGTTTCCACATTTTAATTACCTTCTTCTTATCGATGGAGGAGGGACGACATCGCCATCTGCAGTCCGAGGTGTGTGAGAGTAAAAAAGCCCCTCGTCCCGGTTTATAGTTCCGTGGGCATGTTTTCGTATTTCAGTTGCCTCCTTAAACAAGCGACACTGTTTGTTGTCCTCCTGTCCCAATGATGTTTGCTCCGTCCCAGTGTTTTATGGTATTGGTTTAGTAATTATGGTTCTTTTGGCATTACAGCGGCATTGAAATAAATCATCAATTGGCTTGTGCTTTCAGTAGAATATAAAGCATGTCAAAATATGGTACGACCAAGTGTAGTTGTTCATTTTCTCATTTTTGCAGTTGAAGGTCAATATTAATGATGTCTTTCTTGGAATAGGCCTGTCATGATAATTACTATATCAACTTATCATTCAGTATGTGAAAGCTGGAACAATATTTTTTATGGCTCAGTATTTATCGTGTGTACAATTTCTTTGCAAAAATGTGGAGATTTTTATTATTTTAGTTGTATTACGATACGATTGAGGTGTAGAGGGTACAATAAGTGACTTCTATGACTTCTAATAATACTGTCTATTTAAGATTGGTTTACTGGGATTATCTTGCATTATTGTTATTGTATCAGTTGCATAAAGTAGTTTCAGTGTTATCGTTTATCGTTATACGTCTCTGTAGCGATTCTGTAATTGTCAGCAAGTTCTCATTTATCAGAAATCATTCCCACAGACAAATAAATAATAATAACAACGAGTCTAATCAAAGGCAAATCCATAAAGGTTTTCAGAAACAGTTGAATCTTAAACACCTACAACAAACTTTAAACTAACTCTGCAAAATAACAATATAAAATAAAATATAAAATGAATAAACGCTTGAGGCTCTACAGGGAAAACTCTTATCAATAACAAGATATAGTTGAAATCATTAACCTGGGGCAGTGTTAGATCTATGCAGTTATTCCTATACAAATAGTTCTTGGTACATAGTTTTGGAGGTTACTCATTACCATCTGCTCTCGCAAAAATACCGCAGAACACAGCCAGGCCTGATAAATTTGTGAAGTATTTCTGATTGAAAAGAGTTTTAATCCAGATCAATACTAGTTGGATATACTTGCGTTGGATGATGTAAGGGCAGTTAATAAAACAACAGTGATTGGCTGGATGGAGCAGAGGGAGGCAGCTGCTTGTGATTTGTGGGCACGTTCAGTATATTTGAAAAAGCCCAAATACCACAGAGCTGCAGGATTCCCGAAACACACATTCTCTCCACACTCACAAGATGCAACGTGACAGCCAAACAGTGCGCTGGAAGCATATGCAAACCAAAATGTACTCCCTGTTTTACTGCTGCTAATGTACAAAGCAAATCTATGATGCGTGTTAGTATGGTATGTGGCAGGGTAGTTTGTGGTAAACCGGATTAACAGTGATTAAAGTAATGCTCGTTCTAATTTTTACTTCAGTTGTGGTAAATAAAAATCATAGTATTACATTCACCAGTCAAGTGGTCATTGTTGAAGAATGACTGTATAAAGAAGTGGACTAAGCGAGTGTGACGTCACCCATAGCTCCAGTCAAATGAAGCTTATCGAGGTTAGCGGTTATAGCGGCGAATTTGAAGCCGAGTTCCATATTTGAAACTCCGACTGCGAGTGTCATAGCAACCAAAGAGCCAATCCGGTGCGAGGCTGTTGAAGGTAACACCCCTTCCTGCCCGCACCGCTGGTTTAGCAGAGAGCGGGCACTTAGCAACGCCGTCAAGCAAGCCTGTTGCTAAGAAGGTGCCTGATTTGTCTGTTATTAATGTTCATATTTTGATTTATTGACACAATAGCAAAATGCAGCTGCAGCAGTTACAGATAGAGGGGTGACAATTTTTCAATGTAAAGTGATTTGGAGCCAGAATCGATGGAGCCGGAAGTGCGCCCATGAGCACTATTTGGAACGCAGCAGCTAGCACGTTAGCTGGGTCCATTTATATATAAACTATGAGAATACAAGAAAGTTATAAAAAGGAATCCTTTAATCTCATCAATACACACAATTCTAGAAACACATTTTTTCAGGAAGTTTAAACATTAATTTAAGACCGTCATTAATTTGTATGTCACATCTGCTGCCCATGTCCAGCCAGGAAGTAAAATATAAGCTTCATCAAAATTGTCAAATTATAAAGCTGATTTCGGATTTGTCTGTTTGTTTTGTTTGTGAAATTATCTTGTGAAATTAGTATTCTATCCTGTCATATTCACTTTAAGTTCAGGTTAGTCCCAGTTTTTGGCTCTTGGTTTTGTTGTGATCATAACTTTTATATGTTTCTGCTTCTGGCACAGGTTAAGTCTATGTTTACAAGATGTTTTTGCAATCTAGTTTAGAGGACTCAGGTTTCTTTCAATCCACTGAAAACCTCATGGCTGACCCAAGGTTAGTTTTAATGGCTGCTGTGTGCATGTACTTTGAATACTTTTTTTCGATACTTTGAAGAGACATTTCTTGGTGTTTACTTCCACTACTTTATCAGTTTCGTATCACACTGGAGAAAATTGTGCAGAACATTTTTGTGCATCATTGAAAAGTACAGAATCCATTTCCGGGCCACCTGAAAGAGATTTCATTTCCAAAGATTGCAGACGTCGCTATAAGTCAGTGCATAAATGGGTTTTTTCAGTCGTTTTTTAAAGTGTCGTTTTACAGCCCAGGGTACTACTAATCAAATACTTGAGTCACCTTGAAGTGATGTATCCAATCCATCAAAAGTGCTTCAGATGTGTAATTGTTCTCGTCAAGTGAACAGTATTAGATTTAAGATGAATGTTATCTAAAGTCATCATAATAACTGCAAAAGAAGAAAAGTAGAGCCTGAAAAGAGCAAAACTGTAGAACTGCATTTTGAGTAATTAGTCTAGTCTTTTTCAAATAAGTCCTATGGGAAATCTCACTTCACTGTTTCATCTCCTGCAGCACTTCTCAGCCCAAGACAACTGATACTTTGCCGCTGATGTCATCAACATTCCCTGAGGGCGTGATGCTAACTTGAGGCTCTGCTCTGTCTAAATTTCTGTTACTCAAGCTAGATTTATTTGAACACAATCTGACCATGAAGAACTGACTTAGGTGGAATTACAACAGGAGAGCTGATGTGCACTGCTAAACAAGTCCCTCTCAAATAACATTACGGTCACAAACGAGCTAGCATTAATCAATGTTTGGGTTTTTTTCAGTTAGTCACTCTCGCCGCTTTTGTTGAACATAAAAAAGTACAGTTGTTAAATCAGTTTTTTTTTTTTACAACAACATAAAAACATATGTATTGCAGATGTTTATCTTTTAATGATTGTCATTTTTGCAGACAATTTGTCAACTTTAAACAATTGTAGCAAGAGTTAGGTCATGAGTTAGTGTGCATTCTTTTCTGTTGCAACATCGTTTTATCCCCATGAAGTGTTAGCAGTGCTCAGATCACTGTGCGCAAACCATATGTGTCTCTAAGATTGGATGCGTGTTTGTGGTTTACCCCTGCTTCATTTATTCCCCTGCTTCTGTACCCAGAGATTTCATGCATGTGAATACCAGTGATGTGCCATAGGGTTTATGGGAGCAAGGAGCAGGGACTATAGACCAGTTCAATCTTTTGCAATTTGGATATCACGTACCACATGTTTAAATAACATCCATTACAGCTTAAATACTATTGTATACATACTGGTTATGTATTCAAGTGTATGTGTGCCATAGTATATTGTTTATATTAAAGCCTGCTCCTCATCTGTACCAAGCAATAGCACTCATTTACTCACTGTCAGTTTTCTGAGCGGAGCCTTGTGAAACGTCTGCGTGCAAAAGGTGGCTGGAGCCAGTTCCGCTCACTTAATATTAGCATCAATGGGGTGGTTTAAGAAATACACATGTCACGGGTCCAAATGCACACGCAGGACTTGGGCTGTTTGACAGGGAATCTTTGCCCTAAGCCAAGTGTATAATGGCACTGTTTGCATGAGAGCGGCAGCAAATAAAGCCAAAAATGCTCTGTCTGTGTAGTTTTGAACTGCTTTAAGCCAGTTATCAAAGCCATCTGTTTAGGCCTATGGGGCAAGGCTGATTAATATGGCGGTGGAAGATTGCCACATAGAAGCTAACGTCACTTAAACAGGCTATAGTTGTTAGCAGCAGCATTCAATTAGAGCAAATTTATATGTCAGTTATTTCCCAGGTATAGAGTGAGGAGATATGGCTGCCGGTCATTCTGTCACGTACCATATTTGACACTGAAAAAACATGCCGTAGAAATCTTTGCTAGATATTTTTGGGTCAGAATAGTGGAGAAAAGCCCCAGGCCAGGCAGAAAAGTTATTGAGTTTTTCAGCAAAACTAACTAGACTGAATTTGGGGTGTGATGTCAAAATTCTGCTTGCACAAAGTTACATGTAGTTAGCAATCAGCAGATTACCAAATCGGTTAAACTGAGCAATTTTCACACAGCTTTCATCCTATTAGCATTTAGATGGGCATGCTAAATGGATATTGCTCAGGACACAGTGTAAAAGCAGCCGATTCATTGACTGCGCGCTAACCACTCACAAATACATCAATAAAAACAATCACGGCCAGTCGTATGCCGCACATCCTTGCCATTTGAATTATTTCAATTCAATTTAACTGCGGGTCCCTCCCTCCACAACAGCACTCACAAGTCTTTCTGTTTTGGCCTAATAATCCAGAAAACAGATTTCCCTTTCGGAGCAGTAAGCTAAGCGTCATTGATAGTTAAAGGAAGACATTAGCATGAGTCGCTGCTTAATGACATTGTTTAATGGTGTGTTCACTTTGTTAATATGGCTGACAACACAGACACATTATGCCCCCAACTTTGAGTTGTCGGGAGTTCAGAATCAAGAGACACTTTGAAGGATGAGGCCACTTTCAGACTACTTCATCACCCTCTTAAATCTACACTGTGTGGTTAACCCTATAGGCTTCTACAGCTGCTAACTGAAGAGCTACACTTTCAATCTGAGGTTAATAAAACGCTGTGTTATTCACCAGACGTCAAAGAAGCTGCTCTTACAATTTGGTAGAACATTTTTACAGATTATTTTAACAAAAAGGGAAATTATTAATGATTACCCTTTACATTAAATACTGTTTGTGGTGACTGGACATTATCAACTGCCAAAATCTTACAACTTAAGACATAAATAGACTTTTTTTTAGTCCTATTTTCTTTGTCCTTTTGCTAAATATTATTATACATAGCTTTTTTTTTTTAATTGAAGCCCTACTGTATAACTTTTTAGCTAAAAATAGACTAAACCTGACTCATACTTGTCCAGGAAGTGGGCCTCCACATTCTTGAAACATGAAAATATAGTTTCTTTGGCTCTAGCGTTTCATAGTATGGCATAAAACTCATCTATCTCCACTAAGAATGTTCTGAAATATGGTTTTAACGTCGTATTTCCATGGAATCATGCAGGTGACATGCCACCTCCAGAAAGTTACGCAGTGCTGTTTTATGGTTGATTTTGTTTAGGGATTGACTGATATGGATTTTTCCATGGTTGATGCCGATAACGATTGTGTAGAATCCACATCAACTAATGGCCAATAAGCTCTGCAAATATTTTTGAGCACATGTGTTAGTCCGATTTTGATATATATTATTCTCATTAAATCCATAAGACAGCTGTGTTGTTACGATTTCTGTAGTTATTTCTTCACACTTAGGTGTTCAAGTAAAGTTTATGTGTATCCTTTAGACAGCTAGTTGGCCAAAATTAAATATCGACCTGTACTGAACATTTAAGGCCGATAGCTGATACGCTAAAAAGTGTAAATTGCAACCCGATTTTCCGCCCTGTAGCAAATTTTGTTCTCTAATTTGGTCCAGACATCACATACACCAAAACTTGATTATTCTTATGGGACGGCATTTGATCTGTAATTGTAATTCTTGCATTGAACATGTATTTGCATCTGCTAAGCCTTAAGCTCCATAACCGCCAGCCAACATTTACATGACTGCTACAATCCAAGCCATATCAGTGCTGCTTCCACCATAGGAAGAACTGACATGTTTACAGCATCTGACGTCGAGACACTTATGATGAGCCCGATCCTCCACTGAAACCAGAAGATAGTGGGTAATTAGTGTAATCTCTAAAGGCTTATTTCACTCTTCTTAGTTAATTATAACAAACTCCCTGTTCACGATCCGAAGCCTGTGTGGATCAAATACTCCAACTGTTAGCGCAAAGACATAAGCATCTGCCGCCGGTCTCATCCATAATCCTGGTGAGGTCATGATCCAGAGTCTTTCAAACCTCTGTTATCATTGTGTAGCTGGAGTGTCCTTGCGTTTGTTTCATTGTAGAATTTCAGTCTCGAACGGCTCCCCCTTCCCTTCGCCTTCCAAGTACCCCCTTTTAAAAACTCGCTGTGCACTCAACCTTGAGAATGTATCAATAATTCAGAGACATCATTGTCTCATGATGTAGCTGTCTGAAATTGGGTAGGCTCTGTCACATGACTAGCTCTCACCTGCTGCAGCATGACTACACCTACAACTAATACATGCACAACCAAAGCTAGCATACGACCATGTTCTCAGAGCGGAGAGTGGAAGCTACATCTTTGGCAGCATCAGGACTAAATATGAAAGTGCCATTTTATCCATTCTGTCATTATCAGATACAGTAATGGAAATACTTATACTGACCTTGCTTTGCCCCGCCCACTTTTGCCTCTAAATGCTCCTAAACTACACTTTCTCTGTGCTGGTACTTCCGGTTAAGCAGGAATTCCATTCATTTCAATGGAGAATATGAGAAACCTCAAAAATCTGATGTAAAGTAGATTGACTTGTGTAAAATGTTCTATGTTTATGTGACCAACAAGTCAATGCTGCACCAATTCCCTGGGAAACTTTAAAATGGCTCTGTAGTCCGTATAGAACTTATTTGCTGTCAAGATTGGCAGCTCCATGCAAAATAATACAACCCGAATGCCGATGGTGGCGCCCAGAACAACTTCCGATATAAAGTAAATAAAATACCTTTGAATTTCGACTGAATCATTAATATAGTGTCACTTGCCTTTATCAAGGATTGGAACTAGCTGGTACTAAGAGCCTTAAAGCTATCATTTGCAAGTATATTAGATTTTTTTTTCACCAGTAGATGGCCGATGTGAAACCTATTTCCCCGTTCCCTCACTTGATCTTTGTTCAGTCTTACCTGTGTTCTCTGGTCTTCTTCTGTCAGGTCAAAGTTGGCACACTGTCAAACAAAAGTAACATAGATTGCAATGGGAAGGCCAATCTAACAGATGGTAGCTTTAAAGATGTCTGTGTAATCCCTCAGTTGTCTAGGTCTGATCCACAGCACAAGCCGAAGTTAAATCTGTCAACTGGACAAAACGTTGTAGGAGAGAAGACGTGTCGCTGCTCATCCAAGCTGCTTCTTCTGTTCTAGTCAAATTACTGGTGGACACTGCCTTATATCTATATCTAAGGGAGGAACTAACTACACTGAAACTAAAAACAGCTATTGCCTCCAGGTGCAGCCTTAATGGCCCTATTCAAACTTTAATGGCCCTACTGGCTCGCACTATTGTTCTCTTTTGTTTATTTTTGTTTGCTTTGGGTCTGAGGATGGACTTATGGATCGGGGAGAGATTATGTCTCAGGCCCCCATTCCTGTTTAAGGAAGGATTGTCTCTCATAACAAAAAATGCTTCTTTAACTCCTTTCTCAAACATTTTTTTTTCTCTGGCTAAGATCTGAACTTCACTATCTTCAAAGGAGTGGTTAGCGGCTTTGAAAATGGAGATGAACAGCAGACTGGGGTCCAGAGGAGCTCTCATGGCGGTGTTGGTACATTCTCTTATGGAGTGGCTGTTGAGTTTCTCCAATGTAACGCTCACTGCACTCTTCATTAAACTGAATGGAGTAGACTATGTTACTTTGTTTTTGGCTCAGGGTTTTGTCCTTTGGGTGAACCAGTTTCTGTCTTATTTGTCTCTGAAGTTTTTTGAGACACACCCACTGTGTAAGGAATGGTTATGCCAATCCTTCTAGATTCAAATTCCCTGTTGTCCTGTTTTTTATCTCTCTTAAATCTATAGAAAGCCCATTTTCCTCCTTCACTTTTCCCTCTGTGTTTGTGGGCACCACTTGAGCTCTGTGTTGAGTACGGCTAACTCTGAGTTTGTGCTGCAGTGGATGGTGTGAATCAAACAGCAGGTATTGGTCAGTGTGTGTGGGTTTCCTGAAGACTTCTACCTGAAGACACTGGTCCTCTCCTATAGTTACTGGACAATCTAAGAAGGCCAGTTTGTTCTCCTTGGCCTCTTCCCGTGTGAACTTGATGTTTGGATCCACAGCATTAATATGTGCAGTAAAGAGCTCCAGATCTTTAATTTTGATTTTAGTCCAGTTGTCATCCAGATATTGATACCAGTGTGTGGGTGGAGTGCCTGGAAATGAGGCCAATGCATCCTGTTCATATTGTTCCATGTAATTTGTTATAATTCCATGTAATTGTTACATCGAACAATTTGAACAGGATGCATTGGCCTCATTTTCAGGAACTCCACCCAGTCTTTAGGAAGCCCACACACATTGACCAATACCTGCTGTTTGATTCACACCATCCAATCCTTCCTTAAACAAGAATGGGGGGCTTACACATAATCTGATCTGTATCCATCCTTGGACCCAAAGAAAACAAAAGAAACAAAAGAGAACAATAGTGCAAGATAGTAGGGCCATTAAAGGTTGAATAGGGCCATTAAGGCTGAAACTGGAGGCAATAGCTGTTTACAGTTTCAGTGTAGTTAGCTCCTCTCTTCAGATAGATATACGGCAGTGTCAACCAGTAATCTGACCAGAACTGAAGAAGCGCCTTGGATGAGCAGCGAAATGCCTTCACTCCTACAGTGTTTTGTCCATTTGACAGATTTAACTTTTGCTGTCGTGGCTTTAAATGGGTATACTGGAAAATAAAAGTAGGCTTTAGACTAGCTTAAAATAACATTGAGATTTAAATTATATAACATTCAAAGGTCAAATGTATGCAAATTAAGTCGTTAGCAAGTCTTAAGAAGATATTTTGACTTGACTTGAATGCATTATCTGATTGCTGTTCACTTTAACTTGAGCCTCTACACAGATTATGTACATACTCTGAAGTAGATTTAGCATTTAAAATAGGATACATATGTTTCAACAGAATGTAACCTAGGATTGGTTGATATTCATTGTTAGTATAAAATGAATCTATTATGTAGCGTAACCCCTTCCTTTTGCACTTTTCGAGTTCATGGTAATACCAAGTTCTTTTCCAACACTGTATATGATTATCTCCACTCTTTAATCTGCACTGCGTTTCACACCATCTCCAACGATACACTCAAATAACCCTTAAATTTTTTATCACATCTGACGCAAGACTGATGCTGCACTCTATATAGCAGCAAAAGGTTATCAGCGCACTTCATTACTGTACAATTTAAGCGTATTAAATGGCTTGAATGGAGGGGTCGAGAAATCTCTGTATCTGTTGTCATTTTCATCACCAAACAAATTAGATTTTCACCATCATTAGGGGGAAAATGAATACAAATGTTCTGGATTGATTTGGCATCCTCCCAGTTTGTTCCGTTTAGCGATAACCCGGCATAGTTAATTAGGAGACCTGAGAAATCATTACCCCCTGTTAATCACATTGTAAGTTTGTCTTGCTCATTGTTGTTGCAGTATTGGCGCTGTTGGAAGACCGGAATATTCCACTCATGTAATGTAATCAGAGATGCCAGAGAAGTTTTGGCTCAATTAGTCCTCCTGAACACTCCACGTTGAGTACAGCCAATTCTGTCCATCAATGAGCACCTGCAGGAAAGTAGTCCCGGGCATCAAAGTTTTAAAGATGACTCGAGGCTGTTAGGAAGTATCTGTTTGCATAGCTAAAACGTCATATTTCTTCCAAAAGGTTGTAAGGAAATCCACAACTCCCCAAAAATACTAGCTCTAGATTTTCAACTTGATAAAATATATCAAGAAATAGATGTGCATCGAAAAAGGAACACCACCAACTTCGTGAATTCATTTTGAGACAGAACAAAACAATTAAAATGGTCAAATAAAATATCTTGTAAAGTAATTAAGATTCCCATAAAAAAAACAAAAAAACATTGAAGCTATATTACCCAGTTTTGCTGTGACTGGAGAAAGTCTGAATTTAAAGCCGACCTATTCTGCAAAATTTACTTTTCAGAGCTTTTAACAATGCTATAATTGTTTCCCCTTCTCATTTACCCTCTTGAAGTTGTTTTTGGAGTCATTCGTGCGTGTTTGACCAATCTTTAATCGACAATTTTCAAGACGCCATTTTGCCGATCAATCCCCGTTTTCACCGCCACTGCTCTGTATTTACTTTTTTCTTCAATTTTATTTTCTTAATCAGTGATACATGTAGGATTCGGGTAGCGTTGCGTAGCCATTTTTGGTACAAATTTTAAAAATCTGCTCCTTGCTAGTGTGATCTGCAGCTATCCGTAGGAGAGGACGACACAGTTCTTTGTTGTGATGCTGACGTCAACTCCCATCGGGCTCTGCAGTTTTTTAAATGTGCAAATGATAACATAATGATCCATGGGTGTCATAGATTATACCTATATAGCAGACACAAGCACAATACGTCTTCTTTAAATCTAAGTTAATAGCTCTCATAAAGTTTTTGGCCTATCGTTTATATCTTTCAGACCGTAAAATGAAACTGGGCAGGACACCAAAGCGCATTCAGTGCTTGTACAGTTTACAGCTCTTACTTATGGGTTAGTGATAGTGCAGTCTGATTTTTTTTGAGAAAACACTAAAATTACCCATTTACAAGAATGAAGTTGGGTACTCTGAGTTTAAGCACGAGAATGAACCAGAATAATGGTACAATGGCAGAGACCCCAATTTTGACACGGATCCAATTCCAGACCTTTTGTTCCTGCCTTTGGTTCGTTTTTACCCGAAAGTCCTTGAAATTAACATAAACTTAACACTTTCTGCTGACAAACTCACCAATGCAGAGCAAACCAAAATGCCCTTGATGAAGTGTTATTTTGAAGTAAATTGAGCATCAAGCATAAACAAGAGGATTAAGAAGTCAGTGCAACATTTAGAACAGGCTTTTTGACAACCGTCTTCTCAACGACAAACACCTCAAAAACAGAACATCGCCGCCACACATTACCACGAGGTCGAGCAGGCGCGTGCACCGCGGCTCCCTCAGGGCTGTGAGGATCTGTGGATGGCTGGGTGAAAAATGGCCCTGAATTCTGACCAATGAAACGTTTTGCACATGCTTTAATGCTTTTCATAAATAATCGCGGAGAGAAGGTAATTAGTGCAGGTGTTTACACATACTCCTGCCATCAGGGCGCACAGTCGGATCACAGTTGGCCGAGTGAGTTTGAGGTTATTAAATTACAGGCCCAAGGTAACAGCAAGAAGGATGGGCTACAGCACGAAGCCCATGAGCAACTACAGGTTAAGCGATTTATCAAAGAAACAACATATATGTGGAGAGCTGCGCAGGTTCAGGCTTATTTCACCTTTATATTAAGCTTAGTCATTTCTGTGTATTGAACAGAGAGATTCCTGCAGGGTTTCTAAGACTAAGCAACCTTGCTCCTAAAAAAATATGTGTTAAATGAAACCAGTTAACTTTGAAGAGAAAGTCAAAGCATGATTATTTCAATTTGATTCCATATTATCATGTTAGATCTTATAATATAAATGAAGACATGTATTTTGGTTGCTTTAACAATAGAAGAACAGCTTAAATGTGGTTCATTGCTTCTAATGGTATACAGTGACACAGACGCAGTACATCTAGACTAAACCTTGAACCAAACCTAGACTAGTCTAGATCCGGACTAAACTGAGCTCAAAACAGGATGAAGCCATGTTATGTGTGAAGAAACGTCTAGTCCAGCTTGCTTCTTCAAATTTCCTCCAGACGTGACAAATTGGCAACTTGGTAAGTGTCACAATACATACATTTCAGATTTGATTTCAATACTAATAAGGAAAAGACTCGATACTCAACCAATTCCAATACCACAATTGTTACATGCCACTTGGTCCAGGGGTGGTGGCACGCATCAAAAAGATGTTAAAACCAGGCGTAGAACAAAATGGGAGCGTGGAGATGTGGTTAAAAAATGATAAATTTGATTTTATTGTTATAAAAATAATGCTCAAAAAGGTATATATATTAAACAACTGAGTACTAGAAAAATAAAATACAAATAACTAAAAGAATGCTGCAGCGGAGGGTCGCTCGTGTGGTGCGCTGCTCCGGGCTTTTATTCACAAATTGATTGCTGGACCGCTTCTGCGTAAGTGGAGACAAGGCCAGAACAGGACTGGTCCGTAACAACAATGATATTTAAAAACACTTTCTTTAGACAATAGAATGTAATTTTCAACATTGTAATACTTTCTCTTATATTAAAATGTGGCCTTATATGTGTGTAATCCCTGAGTCGTCCACTAGGTTTCGTAGTGGTCCATGGGTGTATACTAGTCTATGTGTCTTATACTTATTCTGATACAGCTAAAGCTATTCAAAAAAGGTTCATTTCAGTCCTGTGAATGTGACTCAAATGAGAACTGTGTCTAGTTTCAACACTAGTTTTAGTATCGGTTAGTATCTGATTTGGCAACCCTATTAACGTATTAAAAATATTGTACTACACTGTGTAATGGTTTGGGCTCTCCTGTAGCAGCATGTCTTCTATCCATAATGAGTTGACAGCTCATTTTATCAGATCATTCTGTTGCCAACACGGAGCATTGATTGATTGGCTTTTACAACTCACATCTGCCACTTTACTCTATACACATATATCCCCAGCTTCTTTTGATGGGCTAGTACGGACTCATAATGATTTTTAATGCAGATAAAATTGTGATTGTCTTGGGTCTTGTCAAAACATTGTCCGACATTTGTGAATTTACATTTTGGATATTTTACGGCAAAGTACAATGTTATCTATAGGAAAAACTGTCTCTTGATGCTCATGTGGGATTATAACGGCTGAAATTGAGTTTGAAATGGTTTGATTTTGATATGACAGAAGCTGCGTTTAAGTACTTTTTCTATACGATAGGCGGAGGACAACAGCGCCATCTGCAGTCGCCAGAGCCAATTGAAATTCGGAAAGGTTCCCACGGGACTATAAACCGAGACGAGGGGGCTTTTTTACTGTCACACACCAGAGATAATGTCCTGAAAAAGTCGGACTGCAGATGGCGCTGTCGTCCTGTCTCCACTGGTAGCAAGACAGCGCCAAAACCTGTTTAAATCAGACAACGGGACACATGACCACTCTAAGGAAGACCACTAGTGAGCAAATAATAATATCAGGTATGAAAACAAACTAAATCTTGGTTTGGGAAAAAAAAACAAAAAAACATATAAAACCTTTCTAATAAAGCATTAATGATGAAACATGATGATGATATTCGCAAATTAACTGCTATCTTCTATGAGTCTGGTGCTGTTACTAAAGTGTATCATTCATATATCGCAGTGTTAACATGCCTTTTAATGAATGACAGGGGTGCCAGCTCACGCCTCCATATAACTGAGGCATCACTGAGCAGGATCTGCAGTGATGTGAGAGGAGGCATCACCCTCAGCATTAAGACTTGTTCATTCAGCATTATTCTATCAGCACCCACTAATTAATAAGAAACATCGGAGGAGAACTGTCAAGTAAAATGATGACACTTCCATAATAGTTCTTTCTAATTACACTGTACTTCTAACAATAAGAAAGACTTACAATTTGCATATAAACTTAATATGACTTTATGGTGACTGCTAAAACTGCTTGGTCAAAAAAAAAAAAAAAAAAAAAAAATCCCGGGGTAAGATGGTGGGTGTCATTAATGAATGATGTCAGTCGACGTGGAGTTCACACCTTTTACTCCAACTTCAGTGTAAGTTTCAGTAACTTATGTTCTTAAAGTGGCGCTAGTAGAGTGTTTGTCCACTTATCCGAAGGTTGTCCGTTCAAATCCCGCTCTCGACGTAAACATCACGGGTTGAGCTGTCAGATCCACCGAACCGCAGTTTAGCAGTGCGATTCCAGCTCCCACAGATGAACGCTGTTGTTGTGTCATTTGGCAAGACATTTAAATCACCTCAGTGTGTGTCTTTCAGTATATGAGCAATATATAAAAATGTGAGTATATCCCAGTTTGTGTTTTTCCTCGATAAATCCACAGTACGACAAAAAAAAGCGGGCAATCTCCATGGAGACCAGCAGGTGAAACTACCAAACCAAGTACCTTTAGGCAATAAAAAATCCTTTAAATGAATAAATGATAAGATACGTGTATACCATACCGCTGAACATTCCAGGCATTTAAATAAATCACCAGAAAAGTTACATTGGAGGCTCTTTCCCACCACCAACAAGTGCATATTGTTGTTGTGTCCTTGGGCAAGACACTTTTCCCGTCTCGCCTGTGTACGGATGCGGTGTGCGAGTGTGAGTGATAGTGACTGGAGCAGATTAGCAGCTACGGTCCGCTGTGCTGCCAAGTGGGGAGTGGATAAATAGTCTAATGTAAAGAGCTTTGGCGATTTCCTAAGACACAATATAAATCTGAGACGTGGCGGATCTCTCTGATTGGAGCCTGCGTGTTGTGTTTGTAACAGATTTGTTTCATAATGAATTCACTACTTGTTCTTAAACTAGATAATTCGCTCTGGCAAAAAGCATCGTGAGAGGTGTTAGAAGTTTAGCGATTATAACAGAATTCGGAGTGTTCTAGTGCTGAACAATGAACACAATTACAACGTTCAAGTAGCACGTTTGAGTCCTGATATTCCGACTTTGCGGCTCTGTAGATGATATAAAAATGTGTGTGTGCATGCGAGCGGATCAGTTGCGTACTCATCTAAGCCCACGGTTGCTTCTGGAACAGCCTCAGCCACACGACCTTGTGCTAGAACAGGCGGAAGGCGATGATTGCGTGAAATATAGACTGTCTGCACGATGACCGCTGATATCATTTTCATTTGTTTTTGTGGGGATTATTAATGTTTTGATAGTTATATTTTTGTATCTAGAAGGCTCTTTGGAACACGGGGATACATATACACTTGGGGAGATATAGCTCATCTCAGACAGGATTTGATAGATACCATGTTTATTTTTGTAATATTTCATATAAACCGCTGCATTTCCTCAACCTCAGCTATGTTATTGTAGCCTTAACCTAACCACATGCAGGACACTGGATAGTTCCATTGTGTCTATGTGCCTCTTTTTATGATGTCTTTTGGCCATAGCGGACTCCACACAAACTCCACACAAACTCCCAGATGAAAAGTGATGAAAGCCCACACTTTCCTTCTACGAGCGGTGAGTCATTTTAACATGAATAAATCATACGATCTCTGTACGGCTCAACAGGCTTCATAATATCCTTAAGATCTTACTCAGAGCCATTCATTTGATTCTCTCAAAACTGGTAAACAAAATACAACTTTAAAACTTTCTGCTAATTTTTATTTTACCATCGTCTTGTTTTTTTCTCTTTGGCAAAATTTGAATATATTATTATTTCTGGAATTAAAAAGTTTGTAAAATTCCTTCATCTTAAGTCAGAATACCAGAAATCCATCCAACCATGTTCTTCCGCTTATCCGGGGCCGGGGTGCGGGGGCAGCAGTCTGAGCAGGGACTCACAGACTTCCCACACCCCAGACACTTCCCCCTGCTCCTCCGATGGGACCCCAAGGCGTTTCCAGAGATCAACAAATATTTTTAGATGAGAAACTACAGTACATCATTATTAATGATAGTGTTAGATTGTACAGTCAGCAGACGATCAAACCAGTGCAGTTTATATGGAGCATTTGGGAATGGAAATTTTTAAGGCCAACAAAACATTATTATTATTTTTTTTATAAACGATGCTGTATCATAGCGAGATACAGTCAGTTGATAGTATGAAATTAAAAAAAACAGTGAAATACATATGGAGCATTTGGGACCAGGAATTTTTAAGTCTAACAAAACATTTATTTATTTTTTTTTTTAAATAAACAATATTTTACCATTGTGAGATAGAGCCATTTGATTGTGTTATATTTCAAACCAATGAAATGTGTATGGGGAATTTGGGAGTGGCAACAACAAACAACAAAATGTATTATGTAACAAAAATGTATTATTATTACATAAATAATTCTGTGCCATTGCGAGATTTTTTTAAATCATTATTATTATTATTTTTTATTTTTTATAAACAATACTGTGCCATTGCGAGATATAGCTATTTGATAGTGTTAAATTTCAATCCGATGAAATTTTGAATTTGGGACTGGGAATTTTTAAGTCCAATAAATTATTCTGATTTTTTTTCTTTTTTAATAGATAATTCTGTACCATTGCCAGATAGAGCCATTTGATTGTGGGAAATTTCAAACCAATGAAATTTATATGGAGCATTTGGGGGGTGGGAATTTTTAAGTCAATCAAAAAAAAAATTTATTTTATTTTTATAAACAATACTGTACACTTGCGAGATAGAGCTGTTCCATCTTACCATTGACTTACCATAATTGGACTTTATCTCTATGGGACTCTATGAAGGCTCCAGTTCTTGTCACTAAAGTTTGTCAATTAAAGCAGAGGCCAACAGTCGCCTCTGCTGTGTGTCTGCTGTGTGTCTGCTGTACACTGACACAACTATTTGTTTTGTTGGTCAGCTCATATTGGAAAAGCGCCTGTGGGTTGGCGCTCTCTCTACTAGTTTATTTCTAGGGTATTAGAGACAATAAAAGGTTTGTTTATTACCCTGTTATCACCATATTGTACTGTGGCGTGGCAAACATCTTTCAATGCGTTGCGATGCTGCGCGAACCCTTTAGTGCTCATTTATGCGTGTGTTTTGATAGCTCGTAGCTCGGGGTGACGACTGTGTAAACTAGAGAAAAATACTTCATGGTAATTGCCGCGAGGAGAAAAAAATGTGTTTGTCCCAATCTTTAACCCCACCAGCTTGAGGGAGCAACGCGACGCCACAAAGATTTTTAATTTTAACTGTAAGGTTTTGGTGCTTGAAAAATGAAAAACAAAATGGCTATATTGAGTAAACAACTGGCGCTTATGAACCACGCATAGCTTCTTCAGATATTGAAATGTCAGAAGCATCACATGACCAAATGGAGGAACGCCGCGTGATTGACAGCGCTCGAATACCTCGCTAATCAAAGCCTTCTGTAATATAGCTTGTTTCATATGAATTCATGTGCTCCATCAGATTGCAGCCTATGGAATGCGCGGTGGACGCAGGAGCGAGATTTTAATTAGAAAAGAGGGTTTGAAGTCTGGACGCCAAATAACACAAGCACATATTTCAAATTGTTGCACCAATACAGACAGCATTTTAAAGGTCTAGAGAGATACGGGTCAAATTGTAAAGCAGAGGTGGTGAGAAAAGATCGAATACCAAACTTGAGAAATGTAGTAAATTTTTACAGCTGCACAAGGGAGCGGCCGGTCCAAATGTGCCTGGAACTTATCTATGTCAATGTGTCTTCCAAAATCACCACATAAAAGATTTAATCATGTTTTTAAGGTCAGGCAAAATTAGCAACAGAAAAACTGTCATACTGTAACCCAAATCCAAAATTTGTATGAAAAGTACTGCAAAGACATTGAAAAATACACTCACTGGATTCAACACAATGACTAATTTTCACAGTACAAAATGCTTCAAACGTGCTCCCTCTGTGCTCGAAATAAGAATACTGTGAGGATTAGCTTGATTTCTAAATTAGTTTCTCAGTACATATTAAAATGAAGGCATCCTCTTGTGAACAACTTAAAAAAAAAAAAACAGAACACAACAGAATTTCCAAATTTTATGAATTCAGGCAAGTCAGGGCGAGTTTATTTGTATTTGTATGCCACAATTTCACACGCAAAGCAATTTAAAGAACATTAAAATCACAATACAACAAATGAAAATGTAAATAATATCATAAAATTTACATTAAAAGAGAAGAGTGTAGAGTAAAAACCTTTCAGTCGTATGCACAGCTAAACCGCTAAAGCCTGGATTTAAACATCATCAAAGTAGAGGCCCGTCTCACATCTTCAGGAAGACTGTTCCAGATTATAGCTGCATAAAACTGAAACGCTGATTCTCCATGTTTAGTCCTGACTCTGGGCACCAGCAGGAGGCCAGCCCCTGTTAGTTGTCAGTGGGACGTTATGACACTGTAAATGAACCAAAAGGCCAGTTTTCATCAGCAGTCCCTTAATAGACTCCCCAAAAGTATCATAATTCATATATAGGTCACTTGCATTTCACAGTATCAATATGGTAAAATACATCAGGATTCAAATACAAAACTTTATATTTACATCACTATAACTATATTTGAAAAACAGCTCACATTTTTATTAAAGGGCCCATATTACGCTATTTTCTGATCTATGTTATAATGTTTCCTCATCACAAACAGACCTGGAGTTGTGTTTTGTTTCACTCACACATGTTTAACACACAAACCCTGCATATTTAGGCTTTTTTCAAACAGAAAACACTCTGTTCCACCTTGTGATGTCATCATGTGGTAATACAGGAAGTGCTCTGCTGTATTTTTAAACTCCTTTCACCTTCACTAGAATTATGTGGGAAAAAAATCTGCCCTGGAACTGGCCATCTCAACTGAACTAAAGGTAAAAGGTAGCGGATAAGTCGAAAACTACCACATCGTGACATCACAAGGTGGAACAGAGCATTCTGAGCTTTGGAGATGTAGACAGTCTAATAATGCATGATTACTCAAACATGTGTGAATGAAACAAAACACAACTCCAGGTCTGTTTTTGATGAGGTAGCACGATCACAACATAGCTTAAACCTCACAGGAGTCCATTTTGTGTAATATAGGACCTTTAAAATACTGAAGTGATGGGGTTCGTCTCACTGGTTGGGGATTGAATGTTTTATCTCTCTCTCCTTACCATTTATTTCCATTATCACTGTATATTTCCATCTCCAGGGGCATTTGGTGTTGGCCAGTGAGCAGCTTGTGCGCACAGGTCTACGTGACTTTGACAGAGTGAGGAAAGCCCCCTCAGACCACTACATCTTCAGCTGCGCTCCTTTAATTACCCCGCACACAATGGCCCAGTGTGTCCCAGTCTACTCCGATAGTGGCATCTCTTACAGACTTCAGAAAGCACCTGTCAACGAGGATTTTGACATTTCTCCACCTCTCCTTTTTTTTTTTCCATATACATTTTATCTGCACAATGTTGCTAAGCGCCGGGGTGTTGGGTGTTTGTGAATACATTTTTTTGTGAGGGAATCCATCCAGATATGTATTCCAGTGCGCACGGCTGGATGTCACTTAGCATTTAGAATATAGAACAGGTGTGCAGGTGGGGAGCGCGAGGGAGGACAGACACGCTGTGCTCCTGACCGCAGCCGAGACGTGTCCAACCAGATTACTGAGGCAAGTGAATGCTGTGGGAATTAACATATATACAATAAACACGCAATATCTGCTCGTACGTTTCAGTGAAATATAATAATATAGAAAAAAAAGAAAAAAAGAATCAAAGCCGCACACTACAAATAAATATACAAAATAAACTATCAATCCCAGACAAAGTGTTATGAAAAAATAACCTGGCAGTGTAATATATATGATGTTATGTTAATTTGTAGATTGCATTTTTAGTTCTGTTGTTAATTATATGAAGAATTATATGAGGTGTGCTGTGTAACTTTTCTGAATCAAAAGACTTTTATTGCCATTGTCAGTGAACGCAACTCACAAACAAGGAACTTTCTTCGGTGATAAAGTGCAACATAAAACGCTGACTAATAATAATAATAATAATATGTAAGTTAAAAAAGATATGCTTAGTAATAAAATAGTCTTAGAGGTAGATATATACAAAAACATCAGAACAACAGTGCAAACATGATTTATTAAGGTGACCGGTATTATAAAGTGACCAGTTTAGTGCAGATGTTCTAAAGCGTTCTGGTGTGGATACGTAACTTTCTGTTCTCCATGAAGATGTTAATGCTTTGCCTGGAGTGTTTCACAATATGGCACTAACTTTCACAATTTTTTCTTTTTTTTTTTTCATAGGAGTGCTTATATACCTGGAGAATCATGCCGTCTCAGTGTGAGCAGTGTCGCCAGTCCATATCATTGACCTGTCACTTCACCTTGTTTGTCTCCTTGGAGAAGTTTAATGTTATACCGTGGAATAGGCATTGTATATAAAAATCCGATATTGTGCAAATTTCAGTCTTGTGAGCTTTAAGCCATGTTTGAATGTTGTTATCACATCAAAAAACATACCTCAAGTTGTGTTTTGTTTCATTCACAGATGTTTGAGTAACACTTTATTCTTATAGGGTCCCCCATCCTATATTTATCTCCAAAGCTCAACATCACCCTGCGCACCATCTTTTTCACCTGCTGCCCTCAGGGAGAAGGTACAGGTCCATACGGGCCAGAACATCCAGACTGGCCAACAGTCTGTATCCACAGGCTGTGAGGCTCCTGAACTCTGCCCCTCTCCCCTCTCGGCCCCTCTGTGCCCCCCTCTCACGGACAAAAAACACATCCAACTCTTAATAACACTGAACTGGTTGCATTGTTGCATTTTGTCATTATTCTCAAGTCCCTGTCTGTGTGTCCCTGTTTTTATGCACCTTACTGACACCATCATGCTGCTACAAGACTGTCATGTTGTACTGAAGCCACACTGGGTCAATGTTTACACTGGGGTTTAAGGGTATTTATTATTTATGCACTTTATGGGATGCTCCAACACAATTTCGTTGTTCTTTTGTGACAATAACAAATAAAACTGAACTGAACTGAAAGCTCAATATGCTCTGTTCCACCTTGTGATGTCATGAAGTGGTAGTTTTCAAGTTAACAGCTACCTTTTACATTTAGTTTAATAGGACTGGCAATTCCAGGTCTGAAATTATCCAAATGATTCTAGTGAAGGTGTATAGAGTTTAAAGACACAGTGGAGCACTTCCTGTATTACAGGGGTGTCCAAACTTTTCTCATTAAGGGCCACTTACAAAAATACAAAGATGAGGCATAGACTGGTCACCAATACAGTGAAGGCACTTACATCATCAGTGGGACACATTAAATATTTGATATGGGCTTGTTAAAGTAGATTTTCAGAAATGTACAGTAAAAAGTACTGTTTAAGGTAATATGGGCCAATTCACCTGGAAGCTTAAGGGCCAAGAAAAATTTATATATTTATCTGAGGGCCATATTTGGCCCCTGGGCCACAGTGTGGGCATGCCTCCTGTATTACCACATACCACATTACATCACAAGTTGGAACAGAGCTTTTTCAGTTTGAGAGAAGAACTCAGCCTAAATATACAGGGCCTGTGTGCTAAACATGTGTGAATGAAACATGTGTGACTGAAAAAAAAAACCCCACAACTCCAGGTCTTTTTATACATTTACATTTATAACATAGATCTGTAAACAGCATTATATGGGCCTTTTAACATCTCTACTAGAAAAGTCACATAGTGCACCTTTAAATACTTCATATGGCAACAAATATGTGTGCTGTACTACATGTCTGAATATTTTATCACGCATCAAATTGAAAACACTTTAAGCACAATGAAAACATGTTTTAAAGGAGAACAATACGAATCTGTCTGATCTACAACACCGCAGGCTACACGCAAACAGCCGCTATGTTATTTGTGTTGAGTTATAGACAGATACTGGTTACTGCAAAACACTTTTTTTCTCGTTGAGCATTGGCAGCAGTGAGTGTTTGATAAAAGTGGTGGGATTTCCATAGAATACCAAGCTGTGCGCGAATACACAGCTCGGCGGGAGGTATAACAGCTCCACTTATAAGATGCACGAAGAAATGTATAAGGAGGTTTACATGTTATTGCTTATGTTGCTCTGCGGATTGAGTAGAACAAGGTAGTGTTTAAACGTGTCCCCCCCCTACAGCGCTGAAATAATGACCCCTCTCTCAGTGTGGAATCTCACTCGCTTTTCTCCTCCCAATCTCTCACTTTTTTGCTATTGTGTTTTTGTTTTTTTCTGAGTAAATTGTCAGATCTCTGCAGGAAAAACTGTTACGTTCATTAGACAAAGCTAGACTGCGATGCTAATTAAATCAACTCAAATTAGTTGGTTTGGCTAGTCTAATTAATTAGTTATTAGAGACTGCCTTTTTCACTAATTCAGACTTTTCCAGCATGTGCCACATTTGTTTGTTTTGGTCTTTGTGAAGTCGTACAATGGGTTTGTATTTTCCATAATACTGAGTCATGCAGTGATATCAACAATCTTTGTGTAGTTCCGGGATGTAAAAAAGAAGCACTTACCTAAATTATAGAAGAATTTTGGACAGGTTTCACCAGTTACATAATAGATGCCACATCATAAGAGAAAATACGCTGATTTACTTCCACAAACCACCGCCCTGTAGACAGCATTGTGCCTGGTTTATTTATATTGACTAAGGAAGTGGTAGCTCATCTTCTTAAGATCCCACTCAGACATAATGCTGACTTCTGGATATCTGCCATCACTTCATCTTATATTACAACATCAACACCCCGCCCACCCCCTCCTTTACATCATTTATCTTTATTACCAGCCCTGTGACAGATAATCATGTTATAAGTTCTTTGGGTCACCTAGATACTTTGCAGCTGCTAGCATTGTCTTTTGTTTACAATTTCAAATATTTGTGGGGTTTCTTTTTGCATTATTTGTACTTTTAGAAATTATTTGAATCTTGATGAGTTGAGTCACCCATTTAAAGAGGTTGCTGGTTCGCCACATTGTGATGAATGCATCCTTGGTGTGGTCAGAAGTGTCCATATCTGGGACAGCTGGGCCCATCTGTCATCTTTTGGCGGTGACACTCTTGAACGTAACTCAGGTCCTATCAGGGAGGCCATCCATCACACTGGTAAACAGAGACGTCTCACATTAACAGCCCCCAACACTTCTCATCATATACCATAACAGACAAGCAATCATCTGGTATTATGTAGCGCCACAGGCTAATGTGAAATATTAACGGAAATATACAGCGCGCCAGCTGCCCATCGGACGGGATGGCATCTGTGCTTTAGCGTAATGGGTGGGTTCATTTTGTTGAGACAGAAATTTGGGAGAGTTTGGAAAGGGTTTTTCTTCTTTTGTGCTTTTTGTCACTATGGTCTTGCGTAAGAGTAAATCAAAGCTCTGAAAAGACTGGAATATTGATCTGTGTTGTACCGTCAGCGTTTGGCGCCAGAGCTGCAGAGTGGACTACAGCGTTTCACTTGTAATTAAACCTGATCAACTGGTCGTAAAAAATGACTGATACTACGGAGAGGCAGATGTGGAAGAGGTATGCAAAATCAGAACTCAAAATTTGTTACTTTAAACTAAAAACACATGACATAATTATTGCATTAGTAAAAGTTTAAGTGTACTTGTATACTTAATACTTATACAGCTTGGATGAGCAGCGAAACGTCTTCACTCCTACAACTTAAATTAAAAAATTTTCTTGTACACTGGATGTATTGGATTGGATTTTCTTGTAAATTTTTCTTGTACATTGAATCACAGCTGGAAGACCGAGGGATTACGCAGATGTATACTTGTATACTTAAGTCTACTGTTACGGACTCTAATACAACCTTTTAGTTATCCTGACTGCTATCACTGTTACATTTCGACTTGTATTATACTTTTCTACTACTAATGTTCTAACTAATGTTCCAACTCATAATACCACTGGTAGTACTCGTGAACGTATTTAACATAACATGCTCTAATAACTGTGCTCCTATTACGACTATAAGTGTGTTACCATGTTACCCATCACCATGCATGTCACTGATATCATACATACTTTAATGTTAACACGCTACAAATTGAGTAAGTAACACAAAAAAAGATCTTCAAAAACGTATTAAGATGTGCTCAGATGTGCTTGATATTTTAGCTACTCAATGCTGCTCCTCGAGAGAAACTGGAAATCCAATACAATGCATTTGAATGTTGCCTCTAGGGGGCAGAAGAATTAGGGAATTGTGCTCCATGAGATTGGTTACTGATCCGCCACTGCTGCTGCTCAGATACAGTAAGTGCTACAGGGGTTAAGACCACAGGACAGCTTACCATGGATCAACCTCATTGCCTCCTCCACCCCCACACCCTCTCCACCCCCACCCACTACAACCACCTCCCCCCTCCCCTTCACACCCACTCATAAACTGTGTCATACTCACTCCTGGCAGGGATTATGCTGACACTGTAGCGAGTGGGATACGCACTGTGAAGAAAAAAAAAAAAAAAATCAAGATATGGAGCTTTTGTCGGCGGCTGTTGTCAAGTACAGGAGATAAATGCTCGCCTCCAAAATGGAACAAAACATTAGTCCGCTTATTCCGAGTGGAGATAGTTTTAAAACGTAAAACTAGAAACAGCTCACCAGGAGAGTGGGTTTTCTGCCTGATAAATCGGTTACAGCTGGAGATAGAGCGTAGCCGATGCCGGTGATAAAGAACTTTCTTAGCTTCGGCAGTGGCTGACCATCACGGCACACTGTTTGATTTACGCTACAGCAAACCACATGGCATTTGAGAGCAGGAAAGCTCTATTAGATAAAGGGGGTCCAAATTAAGCACAGCTCCCCTGAAACTGAAGCAAGATAGTATTTCGGCAAACTCTTTTGAAATCCAAGCACGCATTTAGAAAAAGTGTGGCTAATTGCATCAGCACCTCTGCATAAAAACTCAGTCACTTATGAAGATGTAATGGGAAACAGGAGTCTTCTGCAATGCTTGAAGTGAAGCGCATTTGGTTTATTTCCGATTTTGCATTTCTTCCGCGCTTTGTGGTCAACAGCAGAGATGACCAAAAACAATGGAAGGCTAGTAATCACGATGGGGAAATAAAATAGCTGAATGTGGAGTATAGTGGCCGGGATGGAGATGTGGTAAACGGCTGCTATCGCTCAATGGAACATTTTGGCCCCAAGCAAAACCTAATACTTCCTGAACTTAACGAAATTCACTTTACAAGTCTCACAAGAATCACCCGACATTGATACATAAGAGTAAGTAGGTCCAAAAAACATAGACACTCACAATGTGTGGTTAATGGGACAAAAGATATGCGGACAACCACACTTTGTGAAAATAGTGGTGTTTACTTTTATCATTTCATAACCACGATGCACTCGGCCTGTGTGGAGAGGCTTATTATTAATGCTTGTCCTGGAACGTTTCACAGTATGGCATGGAACAGATCTGTTTTATATTGGTTCATTTACACATGTTTTTATTTCTAAAGAATATATATTGGAAAAAAAAAAAGGATTCTTCTTTTGCCTTTCCATGGATTTGACCTGTGACTTTGTCTGGAGGCGCCACTTGCTTGTCTCCATGGAGGTATGTTTAATACCATACTGTGGAACATTCTAGGCAAAGCAATAACATCTCCATGGGGACAGAAAATATACTATTTGGTAATAAACCAAATATAGTCACATTTCTGTAACTGTTTGTTCAGAGTAAGTGGTGGATGAAGTTCTCAATTTTGTTGCGTAAGTAAAAGAACAGATAGAGAGGCAAAAAGTTTTTCAAGTAAAAGTATCACATGAAAAAATCTACTTAAGTAAAAGTATCTGTTTAAAAATTTACTTAAAGAGTATTTCACAAAAGTGCTGTTGATTTGTTAAAGTGTTAAATGTAGTTGATATGTATTCAAAAGTGATTCACAAAATTCATAAGAAATTCAAACAAAATTGGTTTGTATTGCTACTGGCCAAAATCTGTATTTATTTGCTGAAAGCCGAAGCTTGAACTCAAAAGCAGCATGTTACCGCAAATATAGTAAAAATAACCTCTCAAATCATATGAAAAGTACTTTTTACTTTTCAGTCCAGTGGAGTAAAAGTCAAAAGTATCCACTGTAAAATGTACTTAAGTAAAGTACAAATACCTAAAAATTCAACATAAGTACATTACTTTACTACGTGTACTTGATTACCTTCCACCATTGAGTATAATTACAGGCTGTAAATACCGTTTAGGATTTGTAGTAATAAACCAGCTAAATGAATAATAATAATAATGTTTTATATCAGTGCAGTTGAATACACATTGGTGAGCCGTAGTAACTTGGAATCCAAATGGTCTTCTTTGCTTATCAACGTATACTAACTCAGTATCAGTATATGCAGTAGTGGAATAATCAGAGCCACTCTCCTCCACATCACATCTGTTTAACATGTGTAATTGTCCATGTATTGTCAGCTTCCTCATGCATCCCCGTTAATAGTCATTTGGCTCTGTCTGTCCCTGTACGTCGACTCCGCTCTCGCTGGTCAGCCTTGTCTTTTTATTCACTTCCTGAGCGCAGATGCTGACTTTGCAAACTCACATAATTAATCACTGCTCGTAGCCACAGCTCTGCGCAAATGTGGAGATTTATAGAGACATCGAGTGCACATAAGTGAGGAGAATTGAACACTCTGGTAATTGGGTGAAAGTTAGTGATACTTGTAAAACACCATGACCTCATCATATCAAGATTGACCATATGAAAGATCGCAGAAGCACCTAAACTGCTTAAATAATGCTTGTAATATGGATTAATGTATCAAATTTATTACTAAAATACATACATACATTTCATTATGTAGCTTTTCTGTTGCTTGTGCCCATGTAAATCACATTGCTTTGCCTTGAATGTTCCGCAGTATGGTATTAAACGTGTCTATCTTGTATTCATTTAATTATGGGTGTGTCTGTGATACTAAGGAATACCTGGAAAACATGCTTTTTTTGTCTTTCTACACATCTGGCTTTATCGGTGTGGCTGAGTTAAGGACTAAAAAAGCTTGCAATGCTTTCAAAAAACACATTTACGCCGTCTTTGAAAAGTGTTTGCAATTAGCACCGGATATACATAGACTGATATAACCTCCAGCCAAAGTTGTGCAATGAATGCTTCTTTTCACCCAATCACAAGCCCCGCAGGAGGCCCCTCTCCATGTGCAGGTTGTGTGAATACCATTGCCACACCTTAGCGAACAGCATGCTACGCTAGACTTCAACTCTGTTTGTACAACCTAGCATAAAACACGCTAGCCGTTTGTTTCACTCAAGTTGTAATGGCGCTTGACTTGCCGGCATGTCTCCCTTCATATCTTGGTAGCGAAGGTCCCGCTGAGAGGTGCTCGCTAGATAACTCATGCCACAGGTACAAAACCACGCATGGCCTCCCCACATTACCGCGCTCCCCATGTTGTCTGGCCGATGATGCTCCTAATTAGAAGGTCCTTGGAATTTACGGTCCAAATTTGAATTTTACTGCCTGCATTAGCGACCAGAACCCATTGCAAACCCCTGCAGAAAATGCTAAAGCTAACCATATTTTATGAACATGCGGCATAATTGACAGGCTAACTTCATTGCTTTGTTTAGCGTCGTCACCAGTGATTAGCCCATTACTCACATGACTATTTCCTCCCCTGACAATGGCCTGTTTGCTGTCGGCTCGTGATGGGGTGCTCTGTTGAAGCCAATGAGATAGCTGCCAATTAGAGAGGCTTACTAAGGTGCATTTTAGCTCAGACGCGAGCTAGACGTCGCACCCCATGGTGAATCCTTATAGAGGCACTTTAAATCCGCTATAGACCGAGACCAAAACTTTCCAAAGTATTACAATTACGGCCAGAGACTGCAGACCTTTTTTCCATTGGGTCAAATTTCTGGGGATTGTACATCGTCATGACAACTCACTAAATTCTCTAAGCGGGTAACACAGTATCACTTTGTCCAAACTGACTTTTGAATTCAGAGCTAGAAGTTAACAGTGAAAAAATAATCCGCTTGCCTTTGTTCTGGATAGATTCCAGTGTAAAAGCTTGGAAACAATGTGAGACCACACAGTTATTTGGACAGCCCCCACAATCCCAATGGGGACAATGGGCCTATTATGAGACTTTGCAAGTAGCATGAGAGCTGAAAGAGAGATCAAACCCTCTATTACTTAATGTACAGGTTAGACATGAAACAGATGGTGCATTTTTATTAAAGCATTTTTCATTCATTTTATTCAGTCATACTTTAAATGGCAAGCACAATATCAGCGAAAAACTGGCTTTAGCAGTGTGTGGGAAATAGTACTGCATTAAAATGAGCCTTATTGATAAAACCAACACAACAACTAGACTCAAACTAGATTAAATGAGGAAAACCAGTTGGTGTAAGGCCAGAACCAAAACGGCACCAGCTAAATCAGGTCAGAAAAGTTAACTGAACCAATCCAGCGACAAACCAACGGTAAGAAAGAACTAAACCAAGACTTAAAAGCCATGTACTCCGATTTCAAACCATTAGCGAGGAACATGGTTGTTAGCTCCGCCCACTATAGTCCCTTCTCTCGCTCGGATGTGGAACCATGACATAGAAAAAAGCATAGACTGTATAATGAAATGGACTGAGTGAGTGTGACTTCGCCCATAGCGTTTGGCTCCAGTCAAATGAAGCTCATCGATGCTAGCAATTATATGGGCAAATTTGGAGCGGAATTCCATATTTGGAATTCTGGCCTGTTGCTAACGCTGGCTGGAGTGACCTCGGGGAAAGAAGTCGCCTGAGTTGCCTGTTATTAATGTTCATATCTTGATTTATGGACACAATAGAGAAATAAAAATACCAAAATGACGAGCCTGACAGTAGTAGTTATGGATAGAGGCACAACAGTTTTTCAATAGAAACTGAATTGGAGTCGATAGAGCTGGAAACGCTGATTAGCTATGTTCATTTATACATAGTCTATGAAAACAAGATAGTCGCAGGCAGTTGCTTCCTTATGGTTCTTATCCAAGTTGTGCCTACATTGAACAAAATGGGGCTTCACATCTGGTTGCCACTGCATGGTTCTTATTCAATTAAATGCCTATTAAAAATCACAGGCCATGTCATAAAGGCTCACTCTTTGTTATATATCTGCTTTTTCAACACAATATGTGCTGTAAATAGCTTTTTTCCAACTAGATGAAAGAAAAATCAATTGCAGGGCCTTTAACCACATCTATATTAGAGCTAAACCATGGATTGCAAGAATAGTCTACACGGTTTATTCTGTACAGGACTATAATGTTAATCATAACACTGACAGACTTCTGAGTGCTACAAGGGAGCTGCATTGAGAAGCACTAGGTTTACCCCTTTTAAAGCAACACACTGGGTTTTAATCATGACTGAAAAGACAGGAACAGCATCTACGCAGGTTATGCCACAACTGAAAAGGAAGTGCGAGCCCGCTTCCTGTTTCTCTAATGCACAGCAACGCAACTCCAAAAGTGCCATTAATTTAGATCTAGATTTTTGGTGATTATTCAAATTAAATCCAGTCAGACGAGCGAAGCGGCGAAAGAGAGGGAGCTCGCTGTTGTAAATCTTGCGGCACTACCTCTGTGATTGCTCAGGCCACCGCGGAATAAAGATTAGAAGAAAATCACTAATCACAGCGGATGTCATTAGCATATTACCAATAAGGGCTGCAAAAGGGAAAAGAGGAATTGCCTTATAATGCTGGTTAAAGCACGAATCAATGCCATGTATGGATGCACACAGCTGCTTGACAAACAGATATATTCACTCCCAAACATGGGCGAAGGAAGTCTCTGATAATGATGTTTTTTTTGACTGTTTTTGTCTGAGTCTCTTTTGCCGAAGCACTTGATGGTAATATCACATTCCCCTCTTCTCTCTTTTGATCAGCTTTTGCAGCTGGCCTGCCCTGCCTCACTTGGATGCATCAACAAAGCCTGAAGTGGCCACTCTAATCTGGTTAAGTATTGCCTGGTTGGGGAGAAATTAGCCGGATTCTTTTAACTTTTCAAACAAACATAATGCTGTGAAACTTGCTGGATAGGAATCAATTACATGATCTGAAAATAGGTTCTGGTGGGGGGTGCTATCATTTCATTTCTCTAAATGATCTATTCAATTGGCACGCGCCTGTTCTGTCACATTGGAGACATGGCAGAATGAATGAGATGTGATCTTTGGAAACATTGAGAACGCTCTTTCAGTCACTCATGCTCTCCCCATTATCAACAATACTACAAACAGTTGTTTTTCCTCGAAATCAATTGTCAAACACGATATTGAGCAAATAACAGGAGGCACTGCAGCAAATTGCATATTCTGGTTAAATGTTTTCTACTAAATTAAAGCATCTTAATTGGGCACATATACCCTTCTAAGGATGACGCACGTGCCACACACAGCTTAGCACAAAGAATCGGCTCATTTTTCATATAAAGAAGATGTATTACATGATATTATATTATCTTTGATGTGCAGTTCCTCATGACTTTGGTTGGATTAAATCAGATCTTGCAATGTCAAACAGTGTGATGCATGCTAATTGTGCAGCGTATAGATGCTAAGTAAATGTCTACTTGTTTATACACGCTCTAATGAACCAGTTTTGGGAGTAAGTGTTCAAGTGGTTGTCAGTCGTCATTGTTTGGTGCTAATGCTAATTCCTCAGTTTGAAATGTCTTATGATTTGTATAATTTGTGCGCCACTATTGTCAACTCAGTGTTTTCTGCTGACAAAGAAGCGGTCTGCAGTGCCTGATGTTACTATTGTGATTCAATTAGAAGCCATCCACTGGAATACATACACCTGTAACTCTCCACACAATGCCTCTTGTTGTGTTTTAATAAATGAGTCTACCTCCGTCTGAAGTTGCATGTTTGCTTGTTTTCTGTTATTTGTCCATGTACCTGTCACACCACATTGTCCCTGAACTAATCGCTCTAATTAATGACACGATCTGGAATTGTACCAAATTTCACCCATACAACTTTGAAACTCCCCAAATCTCCAACTTTAGCGACGGCAGATGGTATCGGGCACCCGAAAAAATCAGATCACAATACAAACATTTTAGCATTGAAGATTTTCTCCTATTGGATCTTTTCGACCAGATTGTGCCCATTTTTCAAACTTGTCTGAAAGCCTTTGTCTGAGAAAGATCTGTTAAATCTGTCTTGCTTCTAATAAACTGCCATTATTCCTCACAACAAGGCAGCTCTCATTAATAATGCTTCTGTCACATGCGTATTCTCCCTGTAGAAAATAGAAAATATCATTAATTACAGTTTGTGTCAGCCCTCCTGACAGCTCAGCCGATTGTTCCCCATCACTGCGTTCTGTCTCATTGTGCGAGTATACCTATAGTGACCAGACTATTCTTTACAGTCTGAATGGGGATGTCCGCACTGTGAGGAGCACAAAGGCCTTAGGGATCAGGGCGCACATTGCCGCAGCTTCTGTTCATTAGTCATGTGCGGGGCAGATCCATCTCACTCTGTCTCAGTCACACGGCCAGGCCTGACTGCTGAGAGAGGGTTTGATGCAACGACACACGGAGAAACAAAAACCTGCGAATACAATAGCATTCACACCACAGAAGTAAGCATACATAATACAACACTCCAGTAGGATAACTATCTGCGGATTTATACTGGACGCATGCTGACAATATGTAAAGAAGTTTTTATATTCGGTGTCAATTCAATTCTGTTTAGTTTTGTAAAGCCCAAAATCACCTCTTACGGCTGAACATGACGTGATTTAACCAACAGAAAGTTAGAAAATCAACAATGAAACACACATTAGTCAGTAACAGACAAGCAAATTAATCAGCAGAAAACGAGCCAATGGAGAACTGTTCTTAGACCCTCCTTCTCAGCACGGAAAAACTCAAAAAAAAGAAAAACCTCGAGGAGAACCACAGTGACGGAGAGCTCCACTCACATGGACGGACAGGCTGCAGATGTGTCCAAGACTAATGTTCATCCATTTGCACTATTACTACACAATAACATACGTAGATCATGATTTTAGTGTTGTGGAATCTGTACAAGCAAACAATTAAAGAATAAAATGAACTGAGAAGCTGTTTTGAATCAAAGAGTCTGATTTATTAAAGCAATTACGCACAATTGTAAAGAGCTACTTGCCTCTGACAAAGCGTCGTCTTGCCCTAAGCTGTATCAGCGTCAGTGCACACAGAATATTTCTACCACACAGATACAAATTACATGAACGAGAAAACCAGTTTAGACCCGTTAAAGGAGCACAAAGCCAAAACACTTCTTGGGACATAGGATAATTAGTTTGTCTAATGTGTATGAGACAGTGGACAACAGAGCAAATGGATAAGATATAATTGAAGTAGGAATTAAGAAACTGGGACTAGGAGGTCTGCATATAAGTACCCAGTCTATATGACAAAGTACTAACTAGGTAAAGCACTGTAAGTAAAGATTTCCAGAACATTACATTTTATTAATTGTAATGGGAAATATTGAACTAAAATTGGTTAATATTTGATTGACTTTCATTGACCTCCTGTTCAGAACTGTAGAGTCGACAGGTCCCACCTCCTTATAGTGGCATTTCACAGTGATATGGGGCACGTGAATACATGAATTAATCTAAATATTACTTTGAGTATAAGGGAACACAGTTTGAACATGGTTAGAAGATCCTAAAAGTTTATTTCACACGTTCTCTTTAATATATGTGTTCTTACATGGGTCTTACTTCAAATACATCAAAACAACAGAAATAATGAATAATTCACATAGTTCCAAAGTTGCAAGACACCAAGGAAACAGAACGTGAATATCTCTAATTGGTAATAGCGTTCTCCAGTGTCCTGCTCTCTACCAGTCTCTTCCGTTGCGTTGAGTGATCCGTGTGGGTGGTGGAATTTAAACATGCTGGTTTGATCTTGTGTGATCAGCTGCATCACATTTGGATGGTGTCAACAAGTATCCATATTCCACACAAACACTGATCAAACACTGACTAAATATAAAACATAAACTTCTTAGAAACGTGTTTGGATAGAACAAATTTCCTCTAAATGTTTACAATCACCATTTTATTTGCTATCGCTAGAAAACTGTAGGTTTTTTTCCCGATCCGTCAACAAGAGAGATGGATGGAAAAGAGTTTGGACCACAGCTGCTGAATTGAGAAACACATTTTTATAAGAGTACCCATGGATCCCATTTTACGTGTAATGCATACGAATGAAATATGACAGATCAGCAGCGCGAGGAGGCCATAGCAGGACACGAGTTACACTGTGTACACGGTTTAAAAGAGGCGTTATATCTGTTCAGTTGTGTTTACATATTTTATACTCGCTCAAGGGGTCTGGGTGAATGATGGGAAATGCTCTGTGAACCTGTTGTTACTTGGGCTTTAACTTCGAAGAAACGTCATCAGGAGTATTTAGTTCATTCATGATTGGGATTATTCAAGTTGTAATATATATAGAAAATACTCAAAACAACACAGTTAAAGTTAACTGGCTGTTTATGTTGCATTAACTTTCTATTTTATTTATGATGGCCTTAACCTCCTGAGACCTGGCGTCCTCATATGTGGACAACACGTTTTTGGCTTTTAACAGTTTAGAATGTTTAGAATATTTTATTTATTTTTTTTTTGTTTTTCTTCCTGCTCCTGTCAGCAGCTCTTCACATGAGACACATTGTTCCAAGAGGCACAATTGTTGTTTCTCATTTTGTTTTTATATTCAGGACAAATGATGCTGTGTTCAAGGTCTTAATAAATAGTTTTTGCAAATCATTATTCAAATGTTTTATCAAAATGAGTAAAATGTCCACATATGAGGACAGTTGCTTTACATAATTTTTTCTCAGAAACTACATAATGTAAAAAGATAATTCTTTGTATTTAGACTCATCAGGTCCCAGCGAGCCCAAATAACAAAGAGAAATTAATAAAGCGTGTCATGCAAGAGCTCGGGTCTCAGGAGGTTAAAATGTCATTTTACCAGGAGATACACAGTTACACAGCCATATTTTACATCTAGGAAAATTCACATGCAATATTTGTAGTTGAATAAATAATAAACACAGAAACAGTTAATTAACAAGTTAAAAAAGTAGTTAGATTTATTGTACATCTGGCCCTTTGAGAACAGCCATTTTGCTGATGTGGCCCTCAGTGAAAATGTGTTTGACTCCTCTTTATTAGACAATGTGAATTAAATGGCTCATATTGCGCTATTTTCTAATCTATGGAGTTGTTGTTTCTTTTGTTTTATTCACACATGTTTAACACACAAACCCTGCATATTTAGGCCCATGTGTAATACTGGAATTTCTCCACTGTGTTTTTAAGTTCCATCCATCTTCACTAGGATCATTTGGATGATTTCAACTCTGGAATTGCCTGTCTTTACTGAACTAAAGGTAAAATCTAGCACTTAACTTGAAAACTACTACAACATGACATCACAAAGTGGAACAGAGCATTTTGACCTTTGTAGATGCAGACGTCCCAATAATGCATGATTACTCAAACATGTGTGAATGAAACAAAACACAACTCCAGAAATATTTTTAATGAGGTAATGACATTCTAACATGACTTAAATCTCACAAGAGTCAATTTTGCCTAATATAGGACCTTTAAGGATTCATTGTTGTTTGGTCATACTTTAAAGTTAGCTCTAAGCGCCTTAAGAACACAGATTTACGAATGCATATATAGAGCTGTCTTAGAAGAACAAAGCAGGGCCAGTCAATAAGCTGCACCACAGTGGGTCACGGTCCTTTGTCTCCATTGACGCAGACCTTATCACCCCAGTCTGAGGCACATCAGCGCTGAATGATGGAGGAATCATCAAATGAAAGGAACCAAAGTTTAATAAGGGTTAAAACAGTCTAAAGGCAAAACATATTTTTCCATAGTCCTTGTCTATAACCCCTCTTGTAACGCACCGCTCTTGTAATTACACCTTCATATTAAATAGTCAGGCGATTATTTATCAGAGTTGCACTATAGTTTAAAGCTCCTATATGATGCAAAATTGACTCTTGTGAGCTTTAAACCACGTATAAATTGTGTTTTGTTTCATTCGCACATGTCTGTCTACATCTCCAAAGCTCAAAATGCTCTGTTCCACCTTGTGATGTCATGTAGTGGTAGTTTTCAACAGCTAACTTTTAACTTTTATTCAGTAAAGATTGGCAATTCCAGAGCTGAAATCATCCAAATGATTCTAGTGAAGTTGTATGGAGTTTAAAAACACAGTGGAGCACTTCCTGTATTACCACATGACATCACAAGGTGGAACAGAGTGTTTGAGAGAACAACTCAGCCTAAATATACAGAGGTTTTATCTTAAACTTGTGTAAATGAAACAAAACACAACTCCAGGTCTGTTTGTGACGAGTAAAGAACATTATAACATAGATCAGAAAATAATGTATAGTTAATATAGTACAATTTTGTTTCCTGAAATCCAACGATGGAGGTGCATTGTCTAGAATATTCCACAGTATGGCATTAATCTATCTTGCATTTATTTATTCATAGGTGTTTTTATAGCTCAACCAATCACATCTTGTAAAAAAAACGTGCATTCTTACTGTGAACAGACCTGCTCACTGCTTTAATGCCATACTGTGGAACATCCCAGGTAACACAATGTCACCTCCATGAAGGCAAGCAGGTGAGCAGGTGACAAGATCCTCCCTTCTGTAGGAGTTACACAGTGTATCTTTACATAGCAGTATAAAGTTCAGTGTTCCTCGTACTTGCTCGCACTTTAAAATGTGTCCTTCTGTGCCAGAGTTTGGACACCCCTGGTCTAAATCATAACCGGAGCGTCTCGGGGGAGCATTGTACGAGCTCTTAAATACAAATGAAATACACTTCCCACCACCATCTGCAGTACTGTGGACCAGATGGCCCTTTTACCTCAGTCCAAAGTTTCCAAACATTAGCCACAATTCAAAGCTTATATAAATCATACATTGTTTTCTTCTAAAACTACAACTTTCACAAACAAATAATGGCTGTGTAGTGTAACGGTCTAGAGCCGCTGCATCGATTTTTCTCGTGAAGAATCATCGGTTTGATTCTTGGCCTTGAAGAAATGTACATGATGACGTATGTATGTGCTTTGTATCTTTTTATTGACTGAATAGGTGGTGTGTAGCTAGGTAACGGAGAACAAGTAGTAAAGTACTGCACGTAGAACATGAAATTGCTCCCAGTATTTGCGTACCCTGGAGGACTACACCTTAATGTAAAGCGCTTCGAGTGCCTTGAAGGTGGAAAATCGGTATATAAATTCATTAGAAAAATTAAGATATTGATTCATATTGTTACTGTTGACCCAATTATTATCTTTTTTTTTTTTTTATCAACATCACTACATTTATACTTTAACAACTGAACAACACTTGTCTGAAATACTTTTACTTACTCTTAAAGTACATTTTTACTGAAGTATTTGAAATGATAACAATAGAACGTTGGTTGGCCTTGGTATCCCACCAGAGGAGCTGGAGGACGTGTCTGGGGTGGGGGAAGTCGGACAGTCCCTGCTTACACTGCTGCCCCCGCGACCCGGCCCGGAATAAGTGGAAAGAAATTAGATGCATGGATGGAACAATAGAACATGGTGGTACAACTTAGAACCCAAGAATTAGTTAAAGATATCACTATATATCCCAACGCTCTTTCTGCCAGTCCCAAACCAGAATAAATGTAGACAGTTTCATGCTCAGGGAGGGCATCTGGTGAAAAAAAACAAAAAAACAACCCAATACAACTAAGCTGTTAATTTGAAACTGAATGTTATGAATCTTGCTCATTAAAAAACTGGTGATCGTGACTCAAATGAACAGACAAATCACAGTTCCAAGCCTTAGCTAATTCAGAAATAAAGCTGCACTATGTAACTTTTCTGGTTGGCTCATTGGAGATGTTATTTCTTTGCTTGGAATGTTCAGTTACTGCTAAAAATGATTCAAAAACTGTGAACGTACTTGCCTTTCCACAGGTCTTACTTGCAACTTCACGTTTTTTTTTGTTGCTGCTTCATTACTTGTTCTGAACGTGAACCTCGCGACAGTCGTTTTCGTACCCATTACCTGCCTTTTCTTTCAGGCCCCCGTGTCAAACCGTGGATTAAGTGACGCAGGGAGCTTAAGCCTGACTAAGATAGATCCGTGTGGAGGGACGTGACAGCGGACCACATACACGGGTGTAATTAAACAGAGCCTGAGATAGAGAGCGTGTGTCGTGGCAGCAGCTGAGGTTGTGGCTTCTTCCATAAGGAGACAAATGATCTGCAGCGGTCGCCACCATCACTTGTAACGCTGGAGCTGTGTGGGCGGGTATTTGTCACTGTGCGGGGACTCGGATCGGTATACATACTGAATTTATGGGGACATGTCTCCATTATAGGGACAACAATCAGATCGTTGTGAGGACAGTGCTTTGTTATTAGATCAGCTGCATGGTTCTAAGTTTAGATGTGGGTTACAAAAGGTTAAGATTATGGGTTTAGGCAAGTTTTAGTCTGCTTTATAGCTATAATCTATGACAACTTTGGATCGCTAGAGTGACAGTAGCTCAGTCTCGACGTAAACATCACAAGTTAGTGGTGCAATTCCAGCTCTCACAGATGTCCTTGGGCAAGACACTTAACCCATCTCACCCTCAATGTCTCCGTATACTAGTGTGTTAATGGGTGAGTGGTTCCTTGATGTAAAGCGCTTTGAGTGTCTTGAAGGTGGAAAAGCGCTATATAGAAACGTGGCCATTATTTTACCATCATGTTAGGGTTAAATGACAGTACTGATCTATAACGACTCGATGACCATTCCCTTTACAGTACTCTAAACTTCACCACAAGTGCCCTTCCTCTGGGTGGCTGCACATAACGAGCAGCAGATTTTTTTCATTTGTGCCAAAAGGGCTATGTGACACTGCAGAATCCTATGTGCATCACGGATTAAGAGAATATAATCGGAGAATGAAGTAATTACAGAGTAGTGGGCGTGTATAGGGGACAGTGATGGAACGTAATGAAGTAAAATTAGTAAAGTGCTGTACTTACGTAATATTTTTAGGCATCTGTACTTTCTTTTTTACTTTTACTACACTACATTTGAGAGAAGGTATCTGTACTTTCTACTCGACTACATTTTTGAACTGGACTGAAGTATTTTTTATAACTATTTGAGACCTGGTGAAAAGGCTGATGTTCGTAGTTCGCGCAAACAAAAATATACAGATAAAACCAGCCAGAACTAGAAAATTCAGCACTAATCACTACATTTGAAGATTTACGTACATTTTTAAACCAGTACTTTAATATTTTTACTTGATTTTTCCATGTGATCATTTACTTATACCTGAGTATTCGTTTGTTCTGCTATCTGTACTTCGACTTAAGTAACAAAATTGAGTACTTCATCCACCACTGATCAGGGATTGGAGCGTCAATAGCGTCTTGAATCCAGGACAATGACGCTTACTCAAACATGAATCACTCCAAATACAACTGCGAGAGGGTCAAAGAGAAGAGAAAACAATTACAACATGGTTAAATTCCCTGAAAAGTTGATTGTGCGTAATGTTTCCCCTTTAAGCTAGGATCAGTCTGCAGGAAAACAATGCAAGTCAGTGTAACGTCCTCAAGAAGCATAGAACACCAACATGTGCGTGTATGTATGAGTGTGTGTGAGTGTGCGTATGTGTGTGGAACAGTGGTGGGCCCGGCCAAGACAAATGGGCCCTCATAATCCGCGCGCTGGTGGAGACAGTGGGCTGTATTACAATACCATACACTGCACATGAAGTATGTGTCTTCCAGGGGGTTCACAGTATCGCATTCCTCCGCACACGACATGTTTTCTTTAGTTTCTTGAGTGGATTCAGTGTCCGGGAGACGGGGCTTCAAAGTGAGATAAGTTGTCTGTCATTACTCACAACTGAATTGGGGTGAATGTATCGTAGACTTTATGAAATGTGTCTTCAGGCATATGGCCCAATCAGGTAGCTCACTGGTGGATATGATCACTATGCACATTTTAGACTGATTTGTTTTACAGGATGCATTTATTCTATTTATTTTTTTAATTTTGCAAGCATCAGTATTTATAACATGAAGTGCATATTTACAAGAGAGAAAGGAACAATAAGTAGATATATAAAAATGAGGGAAATATGGGATGCAACACAGAGGTTTGTAGTAAAGTAAAGAAACAGACGCCACACTAGAGATAATAATAATAATAATAATAATAATAATAATAATAATAATAATAATAATAATAATAATAATAATAATAATAATAATAATAATAATAATAATAATAATAATGAAAAAAACATATAATAAACATATATACACGCCAGCTGGAGCCAGACCCCCGCGATACACCCAGACTCCCCCAGATAGACCCAACCCCCGCAATACACCCAGACTGCCGCAATACACCCAAACCCTCACGATACACCCAGACTCCCCGATACACCCAGACTCCCCCGATACACCCAGACTCTCCTGATACACCCAGACTCCCTCGATACACCCAGACCCCCCTGATACACCCAGACTCCCGCGATACACCCAGACCCTTGCCATACATCCAGACCCCCACTATACACCCAGACCCACCCTGAATGAGACTCCACAACCCGTCCATCCTCGCTCTTTGTCGCATTTCACAACACAAGTGTGTGTTGCATTAAAATAAGCATTTGTCTTAGCGTAGCCTTTTCTGTGAACATAATTGTGTGTTTTTATTCTTTACATTTTTTCCCTTTTTTTCTTTTCCTTCGTATATAAACAAACACAGATAAATGTCACTGTGGTATTTTTATTACATGGACTAGTAGATGTATTTCAGTGACAGTAGTAGCAGTACTGTAATTACAAACATGATCTTAGTCTTGATTCTCGATACCAGTTTGAATACCGTTTTGGTTTTTTTATTTATTTATTTTTTTCAATACATGCACATGCTCTTAACGAGTATTTAATTTTAGTATCAATCAGTATCAGTCAGTATCTTGTGACTCCAGCAGTTGACAGTCAAACATGGTGTTTTTGCTTGCACACAGATATTCAGCCTCATATCAGAGTTGTTCTAATATTGTACTGTTTATTTATTCGGCGCTGAGATGTTCTGATTTGAGTCTTCCTGCCAGAAACGCTGACACCGACTGATCCCCACATTAATGCATATGATTACATGAATAAAATATGGGGATGATTACACGCAAAAGTTTGTTAAACAATTCTCCAATTTCACTTTGTTTGGGTTAGAGGAGGAAGGGCTGGGCCGAAGCTTCTGTCAATACAATCACAAGTAATAACCTGTATTTATAATTCATAATGCACTTGTCTTTTTAAACACAAAGAGGTCAAATACAGCTATCAATGTTTTTCTGTATTAAATCATGTGTTACGTTCTATATAAATAGTTTTAAATCTTTGGTAAATGTATTTGGAGTTTCTACGTACACACACAAATTAACGTATATAAAGTATGACATATTTGGGCCCTTGATCATTTCGTTTAATACGAGATATTCATAAAATGTCATTAAGTCAAATGAGTGATAATCTGCTAAATTTGTTAGAAGGATTTAAGGCTTAGAATACAAAAGGGTCAACAAAGATTACATTTGTATTAACTCAATAATATTTAGAAAGTTTATAGATATTGTTCCTTCATCCATCCATTTCCTTGCGCTTATCCAGGGCCAGGTATAAGCAGGGGCTCCCAAACTTCCCAAACCCCAGACACTTCCTCCAGTTCTTCCGATCAGACCCTAAAGTGTTCCCAAGCCAGCCAAGAAATGTTGTTCAATGTTATCATAAAAAAATAATAACCCATCATGCACTGCAGATCCTCATAATTGATGTTGCTAGACTGTTATGGGATGTTGAGGCCACAGACGTATAAAGAAGTGGACTAAGTGAGTGTGGCGTCACCCGTAGAGTTCAGCTCCAGTCAAATGAAGCTCATTGACTATGAGTATCATAGCAACCAAAGAGCCAATCCAGAGTGAAGTGAATCATTAAGTGAATGATTAAAGTAACGCCCCTTCCTGCCTGCACCACTGGTTTAGGACAGAGAAGGCATTTAGCAACGTTGTCAACATTGTCAAACCTGTTTCTAACGTTAGCGGGAGTGACCCCCGGGAACAGAAGGCCACTGATTCATCTGTTATTAGTGTTCATATCTTGATTTATGGACACAATAGTGAAATCAAAACACCAGGATCATGTAGCGTGGGCTAATACATACATTTTAATACCAAAATGACAAGCCTGACAGCAGTAGTTACAGAGAGAGGGGTGACAATTTTTCAGTGTAAAGTGAATTGGAGCCAGAGTCAATGAAGCCCGAAGCCGCCCACGCTCACTTCCTATTTAGAACACAGCGGCTAACAGGTCAGCTATGTCCATTTATATACAGTCTATAGCTGAGGCCAACATACATCATAAAAACCTGGGTAATTCATTTGCACATTAACTCCTAATTATATACAGAACTTAAATCTCTTTTTAGTGGGACAGTATTCATTTGACAGTAATTACTAATAAAAATAAAGGCAATAATTAATATGTTTTTGCCACTGACGCTTTGACATTAAAAATCAACCAGTCAATCAACTTAACGTTAAACTATCCCCCATTGTCCAGCCCTGTTTACATCAGATCAGGTCTAACCTCTTCTGCAGTACTACTCCCTCCCCCCGACAGCCCTCTATTTGCAGTAGGTCCCAGAGGATGCTAGCTAGCTCCGTGGATCGCGCTCGGGGTTAGCGTTTAGCCGCGGAGCCGAGCTAACATGACTCATAAGCTGTAAAGAGCTGGCATATGTCTGCATCATAAGTCCATTTGTGATCGGACAACATGACCTTTGAATCCGCGCCCATCTGTCCTGTTCATGTTTACAAAGGCCCAGCGAGCGCCACTGCTGATCCATGAATATAAAAATAAAACGCTGCTTTAAAAGTCAACCGTTTTCTCTAGAATCAAAGTTTGTTTTTCATTTTAATGGGAGAATAAATGCTAGGATTTGTCTTCCTTTTGGTAAAGTCTGACATTCAAAGTTATAATCACTATAAAACAAGTCTGGTAAAATCACTAAATCCTTTCTCCTTGTGTGCGTTGTTTACTTCAGCAAAGGCTTTCCTAAAACGTTCAATGTTACTTTCGTTTGTTTGATTTAAGTCAGGCGAAGTTAGCATCCTGTGGTAAACTTTGTGAAGGATTTAGTTCACAAATGGGTCATCGATTGGCAAGAGCCTGAAATATTTAGACAAACTATTAGCTTGGCAAATTTCCTTCTCATAATCGATCATGATATTGTATTCAATTTTATTTTGGCTTTCACTGTTCATTTCCTGAAAATAAACTCTACAGATTTTTAATGATTGCCATTTAACACAAAAAGAATCAAATTTCATCTTCCCAAATCTGAACTCAGCTCCAAAACCACAAGCTTCACTGACAGAGGATTGGCTCGCGCTCTGCATTAAAAATGAATCGTTTGACAATGGGATTATGCGAAACCTTGAAATGTACTTTTTGTGGACGGTATATTTTATTTCCTAACCTCAACAAAGAAGTTTGAATTTTTGCTGATTTTACATATCATTTTTTTCTTAGTTAAGCTTCACTATGTAACTTTTATGACAGTTGCTACCCACTTGTCTCCATGAAGCTGTTTACTGGAGTGTTCCATATCACAGCACGTATAAGTAAATGTAATAAATGCCTTTAATGCCGTACTGGGGAATCTTTCAGGTAAACCAATAACACCTTCACAGAGACAAGCGGGTCCACAAGAAACGTTACACAATGCAACTTTAAATATACAATACAATGGAGAGGGATCTGACTGTAGATGTCCATCCAGAGGACCCTCATGTGTCTTACCTCCATCAACACGTAAGCAAACATGCAAAACACCACCAAAGTCTGCGATTTCCTGACTTTTTTTTTTAACGCTAGAAAGGTTGACATGGTTTAACGCTATAGTAAAGGCCAAACCCTTTTATCATGTTTAAAATTTGTTCACATTTAATAGACAACTAAGCCAAGAACTGATGAAAAAGTGTAGTTAAACAGTTTATAAGGAGTACACTTATGTAAATGTAGAGACTTGTCAGTGGAGGTGCATCCCAGTGGAGGTCGGGTCCTCTGAGTTGAAGGTCTGCGGTGTTGGGTCTTCTCGGTGAAGGTCTCCAGGTTGACTCTCTTGGTACAAAGTGACAATCTGATCTCATCAAAACTGTTTTAACAACCTCCCAGTTCTTTGTAATGTTCTTAAGCACGACCAAAATGAACAAATGTTGAGTAACCGTACCCACTCCGTACTTGTTATAATTGTCTTCCTTTTGCGCTCGCACGTCCACTAAACCCCATGTGCTTTGCAAACCGCACGGACCAGGCAATGACAAAACAAGGGAGCAGCTATTTTAAATGAGGACTCCAGTCTCTGTGGACCAAGTGTAAAATTGCTTTCACCTCATGTGTGTGGAATTGTTAGCAACACTATTACTGCTATTCTGCCATTCACTGTATTCCACTGTGAAATGAGGAAATTACAAAGACAAAAAAGTGAAAAATACAATTAAAAAAAAAGTTAAAGACGCTAAAATTTTAGAGACTGAAAATAAATCTGATATTAAAACAGCAAGCGGCATTGTAGGCATGGCATACGGCATACTGTTAGTGTTACTGCAATGCAAGATCAATTTTTCTCTCAAAATTGTTGCCTCTAATGTTTGGCATCTTTTACTACATATTTGAACCAGTTTATTAAGACGGGAACAGGCCCCGGGGAAGATCCAGGACACGCTGTAGGGCCTATTTCTCTCCGCTGGCCTGGGAACACCTTGGGGTCCCACCGGAGGAGCTGTATGCCCTGTCTGGGGTGAGGGAAGTCTGGGAGTTCCTGCTTAGACTGCTGCCCCCGCGACCTGAGCCCGGATAAGCGGAAAGAAATGGATGGATGGATTTATTAGGACTGATTCAGGGTTACTAATTTAGGGAGTCAGGTTACTGAGCTGGAATCATTTGTTCATTGAGAATAACACTCACACGTTCTTCATGTTTTATTAAAGACACACAATGTAACTTTCTTGTATGATTTTATAAGAATAGAAGGTTAAAACCGTACTTTGGGATATTCTCCATGGAAACAGCTTGGCTTTATGAGATATGGTTTAAAACTATACCCAAAGAGAGACGAACGGGAGGAGTCAGGTTTGTGGAGATGCAAGCAAGGACGCATAATTTTCAGTTCATTAACAACAAAAACAACAAATCCCTCAGTCGTCCAGGTGTGATCCATAGCAAACTGCACATTAATTATCCTTAAAGCCACACAAAGCACTATGAAAGTATGTGTAAAATAATTAAAATTCAAAGCAAGTGGGATGTCCAAAAACTATAGTTATTGGTAACGTTTAATAAGAACTGCATATTAATTATCCTTAAAGCCACTGTATATAACGTTTTGGCCAATAAATAGAATGGTAAAAGAAAATTTCAAATCTGTCAACTGGATTAAATGTTGTAGGAGAGAAGATGCTTCGCTGCTTCTTCAATCCAGAACTGACCAGAACTCAGTAATCTGACCAGAACTGAAGAAGCAGCTTGGATGAGCAGCGAAACATCTTCACTCCTACATCATTTAATCCAGTTGACATATTTGAATTTTTCTTTTAGCATTCTATTTATTGGCCAAAACGTTATATACAGTGGCTTTAAGGATAATTAATGTGCAGTTCTTATTAAACGTTACCAATAACTATAGTTTTTGGACATCCCACTTGCTTTGAATTTTAATTATTTTACACATACTTTCATAGTGCTTTGTGTACAGCGGTGTATAACAAAATTGACAAGCCCATTCTTCAAAGCCCTTTGTTCCACTTTCCCAGATGTGCGGTGGTCTGTGTATCTTCATAGTTTTGACGTAGGAAATAAAGACTATACAAATTAAACTCCGCTCCGTCACTCATTAAGACCATCCATCACGCGTGTTAAAGGGGTTTTAAATATACAACACCGCTGACATGTGAAACTAGCTGTTGACATAGCTCAGATACATTAGGCCCCTAAACAAACCATTCCCGGGGAAATGATCTGTTAACGTCACGCTCTCCTGAAAAACCTGTTTGGCTTTGGTTGGCCAGAAAGTGCTCCACTGCTAAATCAATTGATGACCACCATCAGTCTTGGCCGTGTGAGAAGAGGGAGATATTACACTGTTAGATTGCTTCTGTTTTGAGATCATAACATCGTTTTTCCACCACAAGACCAGAGCTGCTGGCGGAGTTTAAATATGAGCGGAGAATGGGCGTTATTTTGATAAGATGACAGCACGAGCTAACATTTACGCTTCTAAAGGTGAAGTATAGTCAGCGAAGGCCGTACACATGCCAACAAAATTTCCCACACATTTTGCACTTGTAGTAAGCGTTAAACATGAAAATAATGAAGTTAAGTTTTAAAAGTACATGAATCTCGTTTACTGATCATCACGTTTTAGTTAGTTTATATTTTATTTTACTTGTACATTTACAAATCTGTGTAATTGTTCTTTATTCGACACATTAGACTACATTAGTGTTAGTGTTTTAGTTTTTTCTCAAGTGATGCAGAAAAGAGCGAGCCACTGTCTGTGTGAATGGTCTTGTATTTTGCGATGCTTGCGACTTTAATTATTTAGAACTTTAATACAATTTAGTTCTGCTCTTTTATATTTTAATGTGTGTGTCCAAGTAATTTCTTGCTTGGCAAATTCAGACTGATATCTCTGCATTTTTTATACAGATTGATATCAGTCTGGTCCCCACATCCTCTGTTGCATCTCAAGCTCAGCCAAACGTGATCGCGCAATTGGATCCATTTTTTTCAGTGGCACGTGTGAAACGAAGGATTACATTAACAGACTTTAGCACTTCGCTCATTGATTCTGCAGAAATCTGTGATGTTTTTCAGCCTCCTGTGATATTTGTTTCCTTTATTTTTTCCTAATATGGACGGACCATGCATGCCCCTGATTGGCTAATCCACCTGTTAATCACGCCCATTTGAAAACAGGCAGATTCACCGGTGACCAGACTCACATATTCATAAAGTATTGAAGAAGTGTGTATTGTGAATCCCAGATAAAGTAATTACCCTTGTAGATCCATGAAGTTTGTCTAAAAATCTAATACCAATGTTACCAAAATGCTAAATTCCATGATTCAAACAAACGATTTCTTTTCTGCAATGAAAATCAAACTTTTTCTCTCTTTTTTGATATCACAACAAAGCCCTGATATCTCTCTCTCCGAAAGACATTTCCGTGTACAAACGCAGAGGTGTGAGAGTCCCTTCCTGCCTTGTCAGCTTAGCCCATCACAGTTTATCTTACTTAAGAAGCTGATAACTTAATGATCCCTGGGGACCCTCCACTCTAATAACGTAAAGCATCTGATTCCTTATTGGATGGTTTGTTTTGGGCCAGCCAGGAAGTAAACCCCCCCTCCTCCTCCTCCCTCTCCAACTTCTCTTCCCCCCTTCTTCCTTGTGGGCGAAATCTGACCAGGCCACGTAGGTCACCATCTTGTCACAATTATCCCTCAGGTCCTTGTTGCTTCCACTTAAAGCAGAGGTAGAATGGCCCCGGTGTCTGCTCAAACGCTGGCTCTTTGTGCCTGGGGCCAATCAGGAGTGACACAGGAAGTGAAGACTCCGGTTGGCAGAGGCGTTATCGGGCCATCACGGCAGGCGCACGGGAAGACAGGCAGACATTCTTCTCACACAGGAGAGCTTAGGCTTAAGTGGACTCCTCTGCCACTCCACTGCAGCTGATAGGAGCTCATTTGGCACAGAGATAGTGGAAGAAGAGCCGGGCTGTGGCCATAGAAGGAGAGACAGCCAACCCCAAGGTGTAAGACGTGAGCTCAGTTATATTAAAAGACAGAGCATGGACAATAAAATGTAATTCAAAACGCAAAATAAACGTAAAAACGAGGACAAACATAGACATCTGCTTCGGAATATACTTCTATGTAGGGCTATAGGTAAAGAGTAAATGCTGGTTTAAAGGTGCACTATGTAGCTTTTCTGGTGGAGAGCATGCTGCATTGCCATGAATGTTCAACCCGATGGTATTAAGCTTGTCATTCATTCAGTTTCATGCGTTTTTATTGATGAAAAATTACCTAAAAAAACCTGCATTCTTATTATGAGTTGACTCGTCTCTCCACAGATCTGACCTGTAGCCTGACCTAGTGGTGTCACCTGCTCGTCTCTATGAAACTGATCAAGAGGCAAAGCATTAACATCTCCTTGGACACAAGCAGAGACCCTCTACCAGGAAAGTTACACAGTGCACTTTTAATTAAGCCAGAAGGATAATAAGAATTTGTTCAAGTCTTTAACTGTGTGAATGAGGTCTACTCCATTGATTCATTTTAATAGTATTTTGATGATAAGTCTTTTGAGCAGTTTTCTATAAAGGCAGAAAATAATCTTTAAACAAATGGACTGGAGATGAGAAGAGAAGTTTGTGGTCAATTGAAAGCTTCCAAACCAAAAGCTCAACAACTTCCTGGACCTGGCAGTGATTTTGTTTGAATAAAAGCATTTGAACTTCACCAAAAGTCTGATCCAACCACTTTTCAAAACATTATGCACTTATTTTCAGTGTTCTTATACAAAGTAGCTATCACTCTGAGGTAAAATTAACTACTAATGTTATTGAGTAATTGCTTTGGAAGTACTTGATATACTTGGAAAGTACGAGACCTCCGCCAAAGCCAAAGTCCCAGTGCCATTCCGCAATAAACCCAAACCACAAACCTCAAAATAATGACATATGTTTTCCACTTGTATGTCTGTCAACTTAATTTAATGCTATTGCTAACAAGGTCCAAGTACCGTGAAATCATACAGATTTACATGGCTCAAAAATGTACTGACCCTCGGCCAGAGCCGGGATGTACAGTAGTATAGTTTGTTCGGTAGGAGGTCGTTTAATTTGCCAGCATGTGCTCAAATATCATTTACAAATACATAATGTGAAGAGCAGAGCCAGTGTTTCACATGAGGACCAAGAATAGAAGCAGCGGTAGCACTGATAAACTGGTGTATAGTGGGTTTTATTAGTTTAGTTATTCATATTTATAAGTAGTTGCAACAAATAACTTTACAATTGTTCAGAACCTTTTAAAGCTTTTTCATATTAGTTTGCCCCAAAATTTTTAGAATTAGAATGAGATGATAAATAATAGGTACTAGCCTTAATAAAATGACCCATAATTCATAATGAGCAAATAATAACTCAGGCTTAGTGACGATTTCATTACGTAATATCCTAACCATAACCTCTAACCCCTTAGTAGTGGTTAAAGGCCTGAATCCATCCATTTTCTTCCACTTATCCGGAGCTGGGGCAGGAGTCTAAGCAGGGACTCCTAGACGTCCCTCACTGCAGACTGGCGACACATAGTCCCTCCAGCGTGTCCTGGGTCTCCCCTGGGGCCTCCTCCCGGTGGGACAAGCCCAGAACACCTCCCGAGGGAGACGTCCAGGAGGCATCCTGAACAAATGCCCGAGTCATCTCAGCTGGCTCCTCTTGACGTGTAGGAGCAGCAGCTCTACTCCAAGCTCCTTGCATGTGACGGAACTCCTCTATCTCTAAGGGAGCGCCCACCTAGCTTGCAGAGGAAACTCATTCCAACCCTCTATCTGCGATCTTGTCCTTTTGGTCATTAGCCAAATAGGTGAGGGCAGGAACGTAGATTAGCTGGTAAATCAAGAGCTTTGCCCAAGAGTGGTGCAGGCCCAGCTTAAGCACAGCAAAGCTAGGCCTGGATCACTGTTAATAAACTATGAGTATTTGTTCATGCTTTATTAAAGCTACCATCTGCAAGTTTGTTTGATTTTTTTATCAGTAGATAGCAGATGTGAAACTTGTTTGTTCTGGCTCACCTGTGGTTTTCTTCTGTCAGGAGAAAGCTGGCACACTATCAGACAGCAGTAATGTAGATAGCATCTAGTGGTGATATGTGAGAATGCAAGTGGGACAGGTCAACCAATCCAATTACAGATGGTAGCTTTAAGGGTAATTAATAAAGTGGTACTGACCCAAGACACCGTAACACTTACATATGCAAATGTTTCTGTACTTATAAAGGTACTTATATTAATAGTAAATAGACAAAAAATATACCACATACTAGGCCAGACATGGGCAAACTACGGCCCGGGGCCCACAGGGCCCACAGGGCCCACAGGGCCCTTTAGGCTTATTAATCTGGCCGGTTGAACGTAACCAAATTAGATTAAAATAGATAAGAGTAAACCTTGTTCAGTTTACCTTTTCAATATGTTGCTGATCTTTTGACACTTGATTAAACTGAATTTGTGTTTTTCTGTTGTGTTTATTTAACTGAAATTTAATACATTAATTATTCATTTAATTCATGCATTTGGAAAACAGTTTGTACAATGAGCCTTGCTACATGTTACAGGCCAAATCTATATATACATATATATATCCTGACCCAGCCCCTCTGTCAAATTTTAGAACCCGCTGTGGCCTGTGTGTCAAAAGGTTTGCCCACCCTTGTACTAGGCTTACAACTTTACTAAAATATTCTTCTGTCATTCGTTTAATTCAAAAACTGAAACTGACTGTTTTGTTAGTTAGTTGTTTCCTCAGAACATGTTATTGTTGTTTACAGACTTCTAATCAATAGCCTCGTGCACTTTTCATGGGAGTGAAAACTATTCTCTTTGAGGTTTCAGTCTGAGCGTTCATCAAATCAACTCTGTGTTTGTTTAACAATTTGTGGGTGCCTCGTGTTTATGTTTTCCTGTGTGAGTAATGCAGCTGTTTACCATTGTGATTGGTCCAGATCTGATTCGGAGGCCCTTTTGACGAAAAGGTTCTGCTGCAATGATAAATACGCCAGTCAAATTTACCACAACAAACAAATAGTTCCCATTAATGAGCGGTGCTAGTATTTGGGGTGATTTATACCCAGGGTATTAGCAGGGCATGATTGAGGCTAACTGCCCGCCCCCTCTCTGCCACATTGTGCCTGCTCCATTGACACGGCTCCAGCCCGAGTCCCATCCTTCACGTGGCCCCTCTCCTCTGTCAGAGTAGAGATTATTACAAGAGCACTGGGGGAGAGCTGGGGTCCCTGTCGTATTATCCGTGTACAAAGGCTGTTGTGTCTGGTCAGATTTTTCTTTGTGAAATGATTCCTCAACACTTACAGTCGCAACTGACTGTTATGTAATAGTTTGTTGACAATTTGTAAATTACACAGATAATGAAATCTATCTGTACAGAGTTGTTATCAGTATCAGTAGAATTCATTAGTGCTGCACTGTGTAACTTTTCTACTTGTCTCCATGGAGATGTTATTGCTATGGCATTAAACTTTTATATTTCCAGTGAGACACACATATACGCCACCATGCCAAGTCACATGATCATAATCTTTTAGAGCAATAAAATGCCTCTAGTTGAATAAGTGCAACGTAGATATGTTTAATGCCATATTGTGAAACATTCCAGGTGAGGTATTGCTTTTGTGGTTTGCTGGGGTCCTATAGATTGCGTAAGATTATTCGAAGATAAAATTGTCTGTGTGTTTGTGTGGTACTTTACCTATACGTTTCTTTCTTCTGTTACATAGTTGCAGTCTTTTGATGCCAAATACAGATAGTTTGAGTTCAAATTGGTTCATTTTGTCTATTCCCAGAGATGACATGTGGCCGCCGCTGCAGCCCTGACGTGTTTAACAGGAAACTGAGCATATAAATATAAAGTAAAGACAGAGGGAGATTGAGCTCCTGACCATGAATCAGATTTCTTGACAGATAGTGTGGCCTATAAATAGACTGGAATTCGAACTGTTCACTGGAATGCAATATGTGCCCTATTCAATTTAATGCTATACTTTCTTTAACTGGCGCCATGTTACTACTAGTGATGTCAGTATACAGAAATATAGAACATATTAGCACATTTTTGAAAGAACTTGCCAGAAGAAACTAAAATACTGGTAAAATGCTCAAATATCCCAAAAATGTTCAAAATGGTTTAAGCGGTGATGACGTATTATAATTGTAATAGGTGCTGTATGTGCAAATAGTAGTAGTAGTAGTAGTAGTTGGTACCATAGACAGTATGAAGAAGTGAACGAAGTGAGTGTGATGTCATCCATAGCGTTCAGCTCCAGCCAAAGGAGGCCAGTCGAGGCTAGCAGTTATAGTGGCAAATTTGGAGCTGCGTTCCATATTTGGAATTCCAACCGTGAGTATCATAGCAACCAAAAAGCCGATCAGGAGAGAGGTAGTTGAAGGTAGCACCTCTTTCCGTTCGCACCAATGGTTTAGCAGGGTACGGGCACTTAGCTATGCTGTTTTTTAAATTATTGATTTATGGACAAAATAGCTAAAGAAAAAAGCAGGATCATGAAGAGCAGGTAACTTAAAATGAACATTTTAAGCCCAAAATGGCGAGCCTGACAGCAGCAGTTGCAGAGAGAGGGGTGACGGTTTTTTGACCTGTGTTTGCTATGTCCATTTATATATGCAGTCTATGGTTGGTACACAGGTCTGGAATACTTTTAGTTGAGCAATATTTTCAATACCACTAAATCTGGAATCCTGCTACCTAGAAATGGCATCTTTATATTTACATTTTGAAACTACAAACGTAACTGTTCCCTTTGGTGTATCTTAAATCTCACTGAATATTATGTAAGTGTGCATATGGCTGTATATGCAATATTAATAAGCTACATCGCAGGTTATATTTTCTACTGTGTCATCTTAAAAACACCATGCTGCATTCAAAGCCATGTCGTAAATAGTAGATGTTTACCCATTCACTTGAAGTCAGCATCCATTCATTTGCCTCCCAACAGGCTCTATCTGTGTGCATTTCTCAGGTTTAAAGCCCAGGTTCCTACATCTTAAACCAACACATTGCTTATTAATAGAATTTATGTGGTGTATAGCTTATTCTCAGGGTCCCCGTGCCTAATTATCCCACAAGCCACATGACATTGCTGTGCTTTATTAATGTTGCCAGAGACAACCATATATACAGCATGGGGTAATGTGCCCGATGAAATGGCAATCTTTCAGTCTTATAACAAAGGCACTTCCTGTAGAAACTTTATTAAAACATGCTCACCTTTCTACATAAGTGTATTATACAAAGAGAGGGAAAATGATGGCTGCTGACTGGCTTTTTACAAGCACAGAGCTGCTTTGTGCTGCCCAAGGTCCTTCCTCATAAGCAAAACAACCGTAGTGCATATAGATAGGATTCACTACATGATAATATTGTTCCTTTGGTGTACTTAATGAGCACCCAGAGGCCTCGTGCATATCTTAAGCATCTTTCCGTGTGTCTAATTATGTCACAATAAATAGCAAAAGTTATATTGTCGGCTTAGCAACAATGGGGTCCGGCTATCCGAGTGCCCAGCCTCCTCTCACCTTTTATTTGAACATAATGGAAAATCAAACATCATTATCAGTACTCGGAGCTGTAAAAGACAAATGTGTGTGTGTTGTGACGCACACACACACACTGTTTTCTACAGTGTTTTATGCTCTCCCTGAGGACATGTTCACGCCTGTTGCAGACTGGACATAAATCCCAAACAGGGCTTATCGTTGTACAGAGAGGTGGCCGGAGAATGGACGGGCGGTGCTGAACAAGTAACAGTCATACACTTAAAGTACAGTATAGAAACACATGACATGCTTCAGGTTAGGTACTGCCAACGAAGGGTTTTCATCCAGTCATATTTTCAGTGTCTAAGTTTAAATGTACCTGGGGCATTCTCAGCCAATATCCAAACAAAACAAATCCGGTTGCACAGATGTATCCCTCTGCCATAATTAGAAGATTCAATCATGTGTTAAAAATTAGAAAACTGTATGTTGTACACAGTGATATGAAGTCTGATATAATTATATGTTAACATCACAAATATACCATAATATAACCCATAATGAAAATTAGTTTCATGTAGTTTTCCTAATGCAGAATCTAATTATTGAAGAAGGCTTTTCAACTAGAAAGAGGTGACCCTAAATGCATCCTTTGGCAGAACACATTGCTGGGGATCCAAATTGTCCTTCAGAGAGTGTTATTATTTGAGAGAGCTATTGCCATGCACAGAGCACGCTGAGGCTGGAACAGGCCTGCATTTGCTGTACACTCCACTGCAAAATGAGACTAGTCAAGCCCTAATGTAACCAGCAAAAGCTGGATAAAATCTATACAAACCCAATTATGAATCAATTTGAGTTTGTGTCAGACTGTCTGGTGCCAACAGAGTGGATTTTTTATTAACTTATGGTCTGGGAAGAATGAAACACTTTTCATTTGTGTACTTCACTATGTAGCTCCGTGATTCAGGGGATGGGTGTTCACACTGCCTTTGTCTCTATTGGAGCTCGTGAGAAGATTTGGAAAAATGGAGATTATGATTTGAACATCCTCCGCTATAATATTGTCTTATACATTACAAGGATTAGGCGAACACTAGGAGGTCTATGTCTTAAAGCAGAGCAGAAGGTAGCTCAACAGTTGATTGAGTCGCTCAAATCTCTCACACAATGATTCCTATTACAATGTTTCTGTGGCACATTTGAGCTGAAGCAGATCTTAGCCTGCACCCCACTGTCCTGCTCTGGCATATCAAACTGGGTCACATGCTTGAATATTCATGATCTTCTATGACAACTCCCTGCTATTCCATGTCAAGACCTATGTTAATTCAGAGTTTAGCACATTGAGCTCACTTGAAACTCAAACTACCTTACCTGAAGATGTGAGCAGAGATGCAGTTTGGTGAGTGCACAGCTCACTTCAAAGACAATAATGCTGCAGCACCAACTTATTAAATAACTCTTATTTTTTCTGTGTTTACTAGACATATGGCAGCCATTTCTCCAGGGTCACTGAGGCTACAGCTGTGATACACTCAAACTGTATTGATCTGAACAAGATAGCCAGGTGGCCAATGGGATCTGTTGGAAAGTGGTCCTCAGAGTTGGTGCTTTAACGCTTCTGTGTCACTTGATGAAATGTTGGTTCCATATTCTGAAATGCACAGGTCAGCTGGGCTCACGGCTCATCACCATCACAGTCCACATGTCAATGGTTTTCTGTCAATATCTTTAGCCACACGCCCCCCCTGTAGAGACGAGGGGCCAGACGTCATCAGCATCAGGACTGTGGTGTACAAGAAACACACAACATTTATAATAGTCATCAGCTGGAAACAGATTCTTCAATAAAAAATATAAAGTTTGATTTAGCAGTGTTGTCAAGATGAGGAAAACATATTTGGTCCCTTTTTTCCTATCTTAATTTTTTACAGAGCTACAAAGTTTGAATCCACCCATTATTTTGATTAGCTTCATAAAAAAACATTAAACAACTTAAAAGGCATAAGAAAATGTGTGCTTAATAAATCAGTTCACAACTACCTATCTTGGATGAAAGAGAAATGTTTATTAAAGCAGGTGCATATATGTTTTAGGGGCTTTGATGGGGCCTAAGCTGCTGGACCTTGTATCCCTCCCTTATCTGAAGATAAAGCAGAGAATAGAGTTAGGAGAGGGTGGAGGGTGGGAGGGTGAGGCACAGAGACATGAGCAAAGTGGTATTTGGTCAGGTGGTTAAACAGCATAGCGTCCGCCAGAAAGGACGTGGATGAGGTGTGGTCCTGCTCTTAAACTTAAGATAACAAAACTTATCTTTATTAAATAAGCATCATGAGTCTTTCCAACACACTGTGTCTACAATGTATGTGTGTTCATAAGTACCAGATGTTCTATGTGTGGTTTAGCCCTTTACTTTTCAAATACCAATCCTCATTTATTTTCTCTGATCTGAATTTTTCTTTTATTGTAAGTGACATATAACATACTAACCACATGCCACATTTTGCCGTGATCTCTTCTGCCTCTATAGGTTTGCCAGTAGCTAACAGACATAAAGATCCCATAGGTTCCATTAAATGGTGCCCTACAGTACTTTATCTCTGTGCTCCCTAAGCCATTCAGCTGCCACCTACAGCGAACACCTGCACGATCCCTACAGGTCAATAAAGGCTAAAGGACTGGGCAGCAGCAATGACAGCACACTCCCCAGATGCTTCCTTCAACGTGCGATGACCCCTCATTAGTCCAAAAGTAGGTCATATATACGATGTGGTGGTAATCAGCTGTGGAGTGAGCGGAGTGCACTTCATCGAGGGATATTAAACAAGACTCTTGGTAATCATTTACTCCTTCACTGCCAAGAGCGCCATCATTAATTGGAAATGGTGCGGATTGCTTGGCATGTTTTTTAACAAGTTTGACTGAGAAACACTGAAGGGAGCCAAGCTGTGGGAGTGTTCGAGACAGTAGAGGCATTAGTGGTAAAAGCAAAAGTGCGAGGAATGTGTTGTGTTAGAAAAGAATACAAGTGGCGTGGTGGCAGCCTGTGCACTATTCCTGTTTCATCCTCTATTCTTTTTAATCCTGGAAAATTTGCACTGTGACAACACCATAACTGAACGCAACACAATAGTCCAAAGTCCATGGAATGTCTGGGATTGGCTGTGAATGTGGTTAAACATCACATTCTCGGGGAGCTAAGGACTACACACGAGTCACACTATGTGTTTCCATGAAGAACCATCAAAACATACAAAACTACGAGGAACGATGAAATCAAAACACTGGTCGCAATAGTGCTGGCAGCTTGGAAATGTAGTTTTCCATGAACAACAAAATGTGTCCCTATCTGAATGAATCAATCATTTTTAAGTGGACATATGCAAACAGCATACGCTCAAACAAAGTTGTATTTTGAGTAATTAATTCCTGTGTTTTTCTGAATTTGATGCTTGAGTGCTCAGACAATTCTCATTTTTGTATACCCCCTATCCACCCAAAGCTTTGTAATTACTTCACTCTTCAGTTTGGTTTCATTCAAATTTTGGAAACCTGTTTTTCACCAAAAAGTTTAAAGTGACATACTATAAAAAGCCATTGGGAATCAGATCTGATCTTTTGAATCGGAAGTCAATGGACCATTTTGTTATAGATGAATTTTGTGATGTTAAATGAACACAATATAAAATAATTATCTCTAAGATTATAGATTATATGAAAAATCTGAAACATATTACAGCTTTAAAACATATGAATGAAGTGTATGAAATATGAATTTTCTTCTTGACATAAATACAAAATGTTATCATTTTGTTTCTGTGGCAAGAAATCCTGTCTATATACAATACTTCCTATTTCCTCCTGCAATTCCGCACATTTTCTCAGCTCCATTTGCTCAAAATGACAACTTCCTCTTTGAAAGATTAGCTCTCTATATCTGAATCTATATCACTTTGCAGTAATAGTCGAGAACAAAGAATCAGACAAGTAAGGGAAGAGTGGCAATTCCACGGAGCTCCAACAAAGCCCAGATTCAAGAGCACACCTCCCCCTCTGCCGGCATACGTCTACAGCAGCAGCAGCACCCAGGAGTCAGATATACCGAAGCTTATTGATCATCGTCTGCTTACAGCTGTCATTCATTCAGACAACTCCACAGTCTAATAAGAAGCGCTATTTCCGTCTGGACTCGGAGCCTCTGCATCTTCCTCTACCGACGCTGCCCCATACCTCTTCACCACCCTCTCTCGCCTTCGACCAAATCCAACATTTAAAGATTTATCTCCTAAATGAGAACCTGTAGTAAACAGGCTAATCTGTTTGGCAGCACTCTCGGCCATGGCTGAATAAAACATTTGACAACGCTAAGCTCCCTGAATCTTCCTATCTCTCCCTGGCAAAAGACATCTCCGTGGCCAGCTCACTTCATTGTTAATCCCTGTACTGATCGCGTTCTTCCAAGCTCCTTCTTTTTGTTGCCTTGCTGCAGGGGTGTGGCCGCACTTTTGTCTCGCCTGACAGAGAGTTCATTATGCGATTGGCGAAGAAGAGCTAATGCAATAACGGTGCTCACTTGCTAGCAAATCAGGGGCCAAGTCCAACGATTCATGCAGCACAGTCCCCAGTCCCCCTGCGCACTTGTATCGTACGGGCAGTCTGCCATCTTGGTCTGTGGTGACAGGTTCCCTCTGAGGCGTTTAACCACTCGTAGCGCAAAACCCCTTTTAATTGAAATTACACACTGGAAGATAAACTTGTGGAGGCTTATCGAGGAGGAGATGTAGCGGTGGCTCAAGTCTTTCATGCCTTTGTTCTTTATTATTATTTATGTCTCTATAGACTATGCCACAAGTGACGACTTTGGAAGATGACATTTGCATTCTGTTTACAATTACTTTTAGGATGATTTTTATAGGATTTTTAAATGGTTGGTTGGCGGAATTGGTCAAAGTACTGTCTGTATTTAGCAAAAATGATTATCAGTTACATTTAAGTTGACATATTTTAGATTTTTATGGGTCAAATATGGACCAATAAATCAAGATGAGCTGCTGCTGTCATTGCAAGACACTTGGTGATGTTAGAATATTGGTAGTTAGTGTTGCTTGCATGTAATTAAAAGTCATATATGTTACTGCCAGTGATGTTAAATGTAATCTTAGTGCGTTTTAGTGATATGATGTTCGTGAACAAGTCTCCTCTTTTGAACGGTTCCTTAACATGAACGGCTGGACCTGGACCTAATTTATTTTTACTGATTTACATTAAACCAACACAAGAATCAACACGGAAGTAAAGCAGGCAACACAAGTCAAAGATTTGTGCAGAAAAAAATGAATTTGACATCATAATAACAAAATATATTATTATTATTATTATTGTAGAGCAAAGTTTTATTTAGATTTTTGATCATTTCAAAGGGTAAACACTCACCCACTCTCAGTTTGAACCTTTTTAAATAGATCTTAGCCTTGGTTGATTCTCTCTGTGATTACTTTGTTGATAAAAATGAGTTCTCACATTGGCTTCTGTCATATAAATGCATAATAAAAGAGTCAGTCTTTTGAACGGCTCTTTGAAATGAAGGGATCCAAAAGATTCAGATCCCATAAAAGAGCCGAACGTCCCATCACTAATGCGTTTTCAAATGCTTTTTAACTGTGACATTACATTGATTATGTTTGTTTTTACATTTATTGGATTTTGACTAACCTTTACAGTGATTTCTACACTGTTTTGCCTGCTTTTTCTCACACTTCCTTGGTCTTCCCACTTTTTGTCCTCAGTATTTTGTTGTTTACGACCCGTACTTTACAATATAGTGAATCCGCCTTCAGTTCTTATCTGACATTCCCGGGCCGGTGAGCTACAGCGGCACTCGTCCTCTCTGCTGGAAGCCGTCAGCAGGCCCAGATGGATCAGCCTTCTCCTGCCCGTGTCACCCATTTGTGTCTGAACTAAAGAGCTTTGTACCTTTGTCATCCATCAGCTCACAAACTCCTCATTTTTCACCGAGGCACTTTACACACTAATGCACAAGCCCCATAATTAGGTCAGAGACAGTCTTGTCACTTGATGTTATTTAAAGCCAGTTATAAAGTCGTCCACTCACCTCCTACACTCTTTTTACTGAATGAACAGATAAAATCAAGCCGATGCCATCATTTTGTAATAAACATCTCAGTCACTCTCACTTCAGCCCTACTTCAAGTCATCACTACAGAACCATTGTGTTGGATTGGGAACTTCGGAGCGTGCTGAGTCCTTTTGTGTGAAGAACAATGTTATCAAGTCAGACTTCTACACTACGCTGCTTTGCCAATAGAAAAGCACATTAGCTCGGTTCAATATCCCTCCTTCCTACTCACAGAAAACCACAGTGCACTTTTGAATGGGATCCAGCACAGCAGGCCTAATTCAATATGAAAATACAATAAGCGTATGACCAGGTAAACAAGCTCAGAATCTAAAACGCTCACTTCTGATATGTATGTTTAGTAGACGCTCAGTGCAAGCGGCTTCCACCATAGCCTAATACTAGCATTAGCACCATACTCGCAGTAGCAGTAGCACCATAGGCTAATTCTCACAGTAGCAGATATGGGTGTCATTGTTGCATATCAGGTGTATGTGTAAAAGTGTCTGTATCAGTTGTAGCAGCTTTTCACTTCCCTTTCCTACTTAAATTAATGAATGAATGAGATTATAGACTGAAGTAAAAAAAATATACTGTATGAAAAGAGTTAGTGCATATATATATATATATATATATATATATATATATATATATAATAGAATTGTCACAGGTGTTTTGAAGCATGTGAAACATCTCTTTTGGGTGCCACTTACACTCCATACAGTGCTACAGTTTATTGGGAACTGAACACAGATGTAAAAGATGAGGACTCGTACAATGAGGTGCAGATGGAATGTATTGCAGAAAAGTGACTGGGCGTGACCTCTCAAACACCATGTGGAAGCAGAGAGCTTCAGAGAGCCACCTGAGCTCTGAAACAGGAGTCTCTCGCTGACAAGGCTTCACCAGGGACCCCCCGCTCCCAATCTCCCAACACATGCTCAAACCCTACACCAACGTATGTCAACATGGTCATTAGTCTAATTGCTGATTACATGCACAATTGTCCCACACAGTTTGGCCAGATGCGCACAAACTACATCACCAGAATATTTGGCCCCAAACCTGAAAATGAATCCTTTTTCCCAATAGCTTGTCTTGTGTAAATGTATATGCATGAATTACTCATGCATAACTGCACTACGTGTCACAGATTATAAAGTACACTTATGGCCTGTCCAAGTATTTGTGGAATTCAGTGGTTATTCTTGTGGGCTCTCCATTATTTTATATAAGGCAGCTCTGGCTGTGCGTCTGAGAGAGTGAATGTAATGTTTTTACAAGGTCTCATAGATGTTCTTGTTTAAATACCTGCTGCATATTTCATATATTGGGTAATGCATATTTTTGAGACATTTCAGGAGATAAACTGCTGAAACATATTGTAATGATCTGATATTTTGTTTTTAGTTCAGAGTTGACACCTTTTGCTGTTCTTGTAAGTGTTTATGTGTTGTTAATGTACCTACTTTTGTATGTGACACTTGGTTGCTAAGTCGACAAATTGATGTGAAGGTTTTATTCTTCAGTTACTGGTCTGTTTTGGAAACTGGTTATGGTGAGTTGAGGCTGCTGTTGTTTTGCTCTTGTTTTGGCGTGGGTTACGGCCTACAATAGCTCTTGTGTTCAGACAATAAACAATCAGATGAAATTTGGTGCATTTCCTTGCACCACAGCTCTACAGTATATACTGCTTTCTGCTCAAATACGCACTCTAACTAAGCCATGTTCAGTTTCTTTCTGGTTAAAAAACTTGATATATTGAATGATATGCACTTACCTTGAAAAGCTTTTTTCCAGTATACTTTTCCAAGTGCCCCTCACTCTCAGTGCTTAAACTGGAGAGACCACTGGATCTTCCATTTGGACTCCTCATGAGAGATCAGATTTTGCCTCGCTCACAAAGCAACAGCTGTGTGCACTCTGCATCCAACAACACCCGTTTGATCACATCATTTTAAACCTGGCACCGTCTCACTGATGAATATTTCACATTGCATTTGGAGGAAAATCAGGTCTCCTTGTTAAAAATGCAATGCATTTCATAACAGAATAATAACCAATTCAAACAAAGGCTCACCTTTGCAATTACACTATCAGGAGTCAATATTGGGGCAAGTCATGTCTGACCTCCAACAGGAAATTCCCCAATGTCTTGACTTTTGTGCACTCACTAGGTCAATAGGCTTTCTGGGACACACCATGGTGGAGAGAACTGCTCCTGTTTGCTGGATTGTGTTGTGTGATTGAAATGGGATATTTCCCCTCATAATTCATCTATTCTGGGCCCTTTTCCTCTGTGGAGTTCACTTACCATTTGAGCACTCTGCCATGATCCCGAGAAACCAAGCCCGTGCTATGAATCTATCAGTGTTTGCACATTTTATTTTATTGTTTTGATATTGTGATATTTTAGCTTTATAACTGTAACAAATTAATCTGCAAAAGTACCGGATTTGCCCCTTCATCCAGTTCATCCAAAGATTTGAATGAAAGTAAGAAACATTGTAGCTTTTGTGTGTTGTTTCCAAACCAGTGAAGATGTGGGTGGCACTGGGAGGTAGACGCCGCTAAAAGGATCTCTCTCCCATCAGTACAAGGTGATGAGTATAAGCATTGTCACTCCCCTGGGTCTCCGAAGCCTTGACCCTTAACCATCCCTCGCTCTCATTCATTTCACTGTTATACATACACGCAGTAATGAGGGAAAGAGACCCAGGCTAAACACTTGTTGTGGAGACATGGCATTGCTCTTCAGAAATACATGGTGTATGGCTATTACTAAGGTCAAGGAGGACATTTTCTCAATCATTTCTTACCTTTCCGTGAGTAAACATCGGTCGGGCCCTCAAATGGACTGACACTCGGAAGATGGATAGGCCTTGTGTACACTGGGGTTGATGGAGCCATGGCTGTGTGCATTATAATATGCTTGGGAGCCTGTACCGGGATTAGCGGCTCATTTCGGTGGCAGCACAGTTGGCCTTCGCAGAGTCCCAGAGGAGGGGGACAGCTGAGGGGGGGTGTTTAGATAGGGACTAGCGCTGTGCGAAGGAGGAAGAGGGGCCACGGCTCTGGCTTATCTGACACCAAGGGCCAAATTTGAGATGGTCGGCCACCAGCTTACCCGATACACGGCACTGGGCTTAACCACAGCAGCTGACTGGAAACCTCTCCAGAGATGTCTTATCGCATCCAGACTCACTCCAAATAAACTACAACTTTAGGAGGATTTACATAGGATTTTAGTCGAGAGCATGAACATGGGTGGAAGAAAAAAAGAGATTTGCAATCATTAAAATCGAGCTATCGATATCCCAGGGAGGTCAGTTTAGCTACAGTGTCCTCTGTAATGATGAAATATACACTGCATATATAAACGGACATAGCTAACCTGCTAGCCCGCCGCGTTTTAAGTAGGAAGTGAGCATGAGCGTCGACTCTGGCTCCAATTCACTTTCTATTGAAAAACTGTTGCCCCTTTCTCCGTAACTCATCATTTTGTCTTAAAATTGTCATGTTTACCTGCTCTACATGATCCTGATCAGTGAAGTTGCCTCTTTCCCTGAGGTCACTCTCGCTAGCGTTAGCCACAGTTTTGACTGACAGCTCCGGATTGGCTCTATATGGTTGCTATGATACTCGCAGAATTCCGATTATGGAACGCAGCTCTACATTCGCCCCTTTAGCTGCTCTAGCCCCGATGAGCTTCATTTGGCTGGTCCACGTCTTTATATAGTCTATGTTTCGGACACTTTCTGGCCCCAATGTTAATCGCTTTTTTTCTTTTTGGATGTTGCCCATAGTGTTATAACAATACTAGAATATTAAACTTGATTTTTCAGTGTAAGACTTGATACTCGATACTAACCACATTACCACAATCATAATTTTTAGACAATAGAAAGTAATTTTCAACAATTTTGCCCTTTTTTCAGTATCTTTTCAGTACTCTTCAGTCTCGAGTCTCTTCCTGATTGTGGGACTTGATAAAAAGGTCCCATTGTACGTTCGTTTTTTAAAATTTTGTAGAGCGGAAAATGATGGCGGTATTGTTCTGTGGTTTTATTCTTTGAGCTGACGAATGATTGAAAGAGATCAACTTTTATGCAAACTCACACATATTGTTTATTATTTTTCTTTTAGACTGAAAGATTTTTCAAAGACTGCAGGGTGTTTTTGATAATACTCAGAGCAGAAACATTTAAACCCCAAAAATAAATATTTGCCATGGTTTCCAGGATCAGGACTATGTCAATTCAAAAGAACTGCAAAGGGCTAAGCAAAAACCCCACAGAGAGGACAAGGGCCAGGCTTTGTAGCGATAATTACATGTGACACTGCTAACTTAAATTAGCTTTGGCTCCCACAGACCATGGGGTTGACTGGTGCAGATAGGATCCAGGTGGGGCTGATTACGCACAGGCAGCAGAGGTCCTGAGTGACGAGGGTCATGTGAAGATGGGCAGGAGCCATGAACTTTCACTGAATCATTTGTAAAGCAGCTCCAGGCAGCTTTTATTTAGACCCTCTGTGACATCTGAACTTACAGATAGTGACATATGGATGGAAACAGTGCGATCTTGCAGGTTTGTAAGATCGCAGTTGAATATGACAAAAGTGTTGAGTACTACTAGATTTGTAATATTATTATTCATGCAAAAAATGTATTAAATTTAAATTTAATTATTATTATTATTATTATTATTATTATTATTATTATTATTATTATTATTATTATTATTATTAATAATAATAATAATAATAATAATAATAATAAATGAATATCATATATCACCTTTTACCACAGATATATTTGATGTTAAATTAATGTATACTGTATATTTAAATATATTGTAAAATTTATTTACAATATATCTAAATATATTGTAAAATTGATTTAATTTTCTTTGGATCAAATTAAATAAAAAAAAATAACTTTTTCTCTTTTTTGTTGTTTTTATTTTTTTTTATTTTATTATTTCAACATTTTAGAATATAGACTTTTTCTCATTTACTACCAGTGGTGGAATGTAAAGACGTACTATATTTAATTACAAATACTAGATGTCTGTACTTTACTTTACTACATTTGAGAGCAGTATCTGTACTTTCTACTCCAGTACATTTTTAAACTAGACTGAAAAGTAAAAGTATTTTTTTATTATTGTCTGAGATCTGCTGAAAAGCCTTTCAAAGAGGTTTATTTTTAACACATTCACAGTTTGAGCAAATAAAAATGTACAAATCAAAACAGCCAGAAAAAATGATTGATTTAATTGTGTCTGTTGAACAAAACTCAGCACAAATCTTTATCAAAATTGATACATTTGAAGCTTTACAAGCCTCAATATATGTGCAAAGTACTTACTTTTTCCTTTATAAGTCAATTTTTAAACAGGTGATACTTTTACCATGTGATACTTTTACTTTTACGTAAGTTTTTTTTTTTTTTTTTTGCTCTTACATAACAAAATCAAGTACTTCTTCCACCACTACCTACTACAACCATAAAACCATCAGCCAGTTGGAAGATTTCCGTGTTTAAACATGAACTAAATCCTTGATAATAAGCTGCTTTATAACATTTTATCTAATGATCCAATGGTTTTCCTCAAATATCTCCAAAAATATGAAGTCACTGTTTTGTCTTAGCTCCTTTTACACATGGACATGGAACTGTGCGTATTTTGGGATTGTACAAAGTGAATTTCCAAACTCACTTAACACCACAGTAATGCCATATTAATGAGAATTTTCAGTTTTACACACAGCTGGGTTTGAGCAGCTCCGGTGAGGTTGTCGTTGTGCCACTAACACAAATGTGCAGACTGTTGTTCCAGTTTAGGGTTTCATGACGGACGGTGGGCCAGCTTCCGGAATCCTACAAAGTGAAGTCCAAAGCAAATAGGGCCGACTTTGGGACTGATCAAATCCACACACAAAGCCAAGCACTCCAGGAACGCCTCTCACTATGTCATGACCTCAATATTTCCCATGCATTTTTGGACAAAGTCTGTGGAATCCGTTCTCCATTTGGATTTGAGCATTTACATAAGCCTGGTCTGAGCCTTAAAGGGCCCATGTTACGTTATTGTCTGATCTATGTTATAATGTTGTTTCCTCGTCACAAACAGACCTGAAAGTGTGTTTTGTTTCATTCACGCATGTTGATCACATAAACCCTTCTTCTTTCAAACAGAAAACACTCTGTTCCACCTTGTGATGTCATGTGGTAATACAGGAAGTGCTTTGTTGTGTTAATAAACTCCACATACCTTCAATAGATCCGGGTTGGCTCATTTCAGCCCTGGAATCGCCAATCTCTACTGAACTAAAGATAAAAGTTAGCTGTTAACTTGAAAACTACAGCGTCCTGTCACAAGGTGAAATAGAGCATTTTAGGACTTTGAAGATGTACAGACTAATAATAAAGGGTTATTCAAACATGTGTGAATGAAACAAAACACACAAAACTCCAGGTCTGTTTTTGAGGATGTAACAACATTATAACACGGCTTAAGCTCATAAGACTCAATTTTACGTAATATAGGACCTTTAAAACTCACTCAAGAAATTTAAAAAACACCATTTCAGTTAAAAGAAGTGAATATTGTTATTAGTTGGATTAATATAGATGTAGTTTATGTAGGTCTAATATTTACTTTGGAGGCACTTTGAGTTTTTTGTTTCTACAGCACATTTACAACAACCCAACCTGCCCAAAGTGCTTCACATGCACATAAATGGTAATAAAAAACTGTTAATATGCAGTATATAGGTATTTTGGAGACTTACCAGTGCTTTTTGAAATAATCAATTCCATATATTGAAACTGCATTACTTCTAACGACTGCTTTTGGCAGCTACAACTTGTTGCCATCCATCAGTGGTGGAAGGTGACAAAGTACAAGTAGTAAAGTGCTGTACTTAAGAAGACATTTTAAGTGTCTGTACTTTACTTAAGTCCATTTTACAGTGGATACTTTTTACTTTTCTTCACTACATTTGAGCGCAGGTATCTGTACTTTCTATTCTACTGCGTCATTAAACCAAACTGAAAAGTAAAAAGTACGAGGTTTTTTTTTTTTTTTTTACCATATTCGTGGTAACATCCTGACTAAAGTTTTCGAGTTCAAGCTTCGGCTTTGAGCAAAAATAAATCCACAAAATTCATAAGAAAAATTAAGAAATGGATTCATATTGCTACTGTTGGACTAAAATATTTATAACTTTTTAATCAATAGAAATACATTTAACACTTTAACAAACACACTTTAACAGCAGTTGTGTGAAATACTTTTACTTTTTACTCTTAAAGTTCATTTTTAAACAGATACTTAAATACTTTTACTTTTTCCATGTGATACTTTTTACCTCTGTGTCTGTACTTTTATTTAAGTTGCGTACTTCCTCCACCCCTGCCATCACATACTTAACATGCATTAGCGTTTGAACATAAAAGGGATCTCCAATCAATTTGCACACAAAGCAATCTTTAAGCACATTGTACCTTTTCCATTGTGGGGTATTTATCCATTTACATGAGAAATAGAAGCGGTGGTGTGCCCAGGCTTCACCTCACAGTTAGATGCCTCTCTAATCCAATCTAGTCCCATAGTGTTTTGTGTGTAGTAGCAGGACTGCACCAGCGGGGGACGGCTGTGGGCACAAAGGCCGGGGTTATCGTCCAGGGATCCGCAGCCCATGGAGGGGTCAGTGGATCGGGGGAGCGGCCTCTCTCACACTGGGCCGACATGATACGAGGGATTGAGTGGATTTGCACAGCTCTGACATCACAGTAGGAAACGGGAGCGCTGGTTTACTGCTGAAATGTTCACACAGGATTTCAACACGATCACACTTGGGCTTTGGCTTTAAGAGGTCATAACGATTTGAGTCAATATTGGGAAGTATGTTCAAAAAATCAAGAATAACACAGTTCAGGTTAGGGTTTATAAGAGAACCAGTGCGCAATTTTGTTACTTAAGTAAAAGTACAGATACAGAGGTCAAAAGTTGCTTAAGTAAAAGTAAAAGTATCACATGAAAAAATCAACTTACGAAAAAGTTTTTAAGTACCTGTTTAAAAATGTACTTTAAGAGTAAAAAGTAAAAGTATTTCACTCAAATATTGTTAAATGTAATGATAACGATTAACAAAATTATACATATTTTGGTCAACAGAAACAACACCAATCTTAATTTTTTTTAAATGAATTTTACGTATTTATTTTTGTTCGCTCAAAGCCGAAGCTTGAACTTGAAAACTTTAGTCAGGATGTTACCACGAATATGAGAAAAATAACCCCTCAAATCATATGAAAGCTACTTTTTACTTTCAGTCCAGTTCAAAAGTGTAGTGAAGTAGAAAGTACAGATACCTGCTTTCAAATGTAGTGAAGTAAAAGTAAAAAGTATCCACTGTAAAACGTGCTTAAGTGACTTACAGATACCTAAACATTCTACTTAAGTACAGTACTTTACTACTTGTGTGTGTAAAATTACGAGAATATAGTCCAACCAATGGTCTAAAAACGAAGCGACTGGTTTGGTGCAGATTTGCTTTGTAAGTTTGGAGTAGTGCTTCTCAAACAGTGGGACGGAATGTGAAATGTGAAAAGTTCATTACCAGGAGGATAGAGGAGAACTTATGACAATGTGGTGCTGCTAAAAAACATTTATCTGAACAGGGTGTGAGAACAGTACTCCTCACGTAATACTAGCTCTCATTCTACTTACCGGTAAACAGCCTCCACAACTAGTTTGAAGCTGAGTTTTATCTAAATGTACTTTTTTTCCTTGTGCTTATAGCGACGGCTGCACAATACTTTGCCAAAATATCGATATTACAGTATTGGCTGATGTCTGTGTAATCCCTCAGTCGTCTAAGTATGATCCATAGCAAAAGATAAAGCATTCTGTCATCTGGACTAAAGTTTTAGGGTGAAGACGTTTTGCTGCGTTTCAGTTTTTGTCAGATTGCAGGTGGACACTGCCTGGAAGAAAGGAGCTAACTACACTGAATCTAACACACCTCTTTGTTTATAGTTTCTATTTGTTGGCGAGGTCTGTTCAACTATTGATCTTGGTCTGTTGAACTTATTGGCTGATGCAGTAATCGATATTGCAAGAAAATAAATATATCGCAACAACATAATCTAGTAATTCTCCAATTTACAAAAAAAAAAACAACGTTGTTTTTTAAGTAAAATGGATTAAAAGGAAGAGTTTATTCAAGATTTTCCTTATTTGGTCATGGTTTGGTTAGCGTTTTGGTGTTTTGTTTTGTTTTTTTGACCCAGTTTGACTCATACATAAAGTGCTTTTCTATTGAACTCAACTTTTATTGTGCCAAAAAATATCACAATAATATCCTTATCACAATACAAAAGCATAGTTATCCAATATAGCATCTTTTTCTCATACCGTGCAGCCCTATAGCACATATAAACACAATAGGCATAGTCGAAAGAGGATAAAGTTTCTAATGCATCTTTTATTTCCAAACTATTAAGCTGCCACACAATTATCTGCTCATCCAAATTAGGTCTGAACTTTGAATATTGGGGTTTGGGAAGGGCACTCAGCCATTGTCCCTGCTCCAACAGCTGTGACTTAATGAGTCCGTCCCAGGCCTCGTCTGCTGCCTCCTCATTGACCACATGACCACAGTGTCGCCGAGGTATTCACTGGGACTTAATGGTAAGACACACAAGAATGTTTTAGGCTTGAGCTCTTGGTGCTCTGTCGAAGTTTGTGGGAAAGCTGCTGAAACCAATTTCCAAAGGCTTATGTTTACCATTATAAACCAGTGACCTATAGGATCACACTGATAATTTAGGGAGGAAACCCCACACGCTGCATGGGGTCTATTCAACAAGCCCGTGTATATGCTTCTTCAGAGCTAATTGTGAATGGATTTAAGCAGACCGTGAGCAGAGATGGAACAAGTAAGACACTCTTGCATAATAATTAAATCTTAAGTAGCCATATAGATACAAATACAAACAGTAGAATACCATTGTCAACATTTGCTGTACAAATATTGTCACAGTGCATAGAAGTTCAGTGATATAGTTAGCTCCTGCCTGGTTGCCATGGCATTACGGATGAAAGGCACAATTGTAATGTAAAGTTTCTTATAACGAGAGTCGATAGCATACAGCTAACAAACTAAAAATAACAAAAAAACAACAAACAAATGAATTGCTCGACACAGATCATTTGCAAAGTCCAATAATCCTGCGTAATAAAGGTGTTCACTTCATTACAGACATTTTTATGACTCTAAAATATCTTTAAAACCATGCAAACGTTCTCTGAGGAGGCTTGTCTCTCCACAGACTTGACTTGTAACTTTTCTGCTCCTTACTTTGCTCTTATGCTTTGCTGTGTTTTATCATAGCGTAAGTTTTGGCAGTGTTGTTCTTCTTTAACTAGGCAATTATTTACTTGTTTATACGGCAGGTTTTGGCGAGATATCTTTATTCTGGTCCCAAGTTCTTTTAATTGAGCTGCACTTTTCACAACATTAAGTCTAGAAATGTATTTAAAGCAGACCTATTGTGCTTGTTTCTGCTGTACAGCTACAATCTATGACACCCGTGGTTAAATATGTTATAATTTGGACATTTTAAATCACAATATTCATTTAAAACGACTTAATAAAAGAAACACATCTGCGTTTAACAACTTAATTTTTTTCATTTGTACCAGAATGACTACACGACGCTGCCGAATCCTACGCATATTACTGATTAACTTGATGGCGTCTTGATAGTAAGTGATTAAAGATCGCTCAAACGTGCACGACTCACTCTAAACACAACTTCCAGAGGGTAAACGGGAACAGAAAACAACTTAAAAGCTCTGAAAAGTCAAGGTCTGCTTTAAATATTACCCACTGTTCCATTTCAATTTCAGCATAGAGACTTTCCTCCCATCACTATTCTACGAAACGTTATCTCGCACCGCACTTGAACATAAATCTTACGGAGTTACAGTGCATCCCAGGGCTAATCATGTCAAGTGTTCCATGCATGCAGAAGTGGGGAGGCGTCAGGCGGCACATATGCATACAAAGTGGTACTCCTTTATTAACAACTATACAAACATGAATGCATTAAAACGCCTGGAGCAGAGATGATGCTAAAGAGCCCGCAGTCACAGCCCCTTAACCCCAGGTATGACCCAGCGTGTGGCTGTCATTTAAGTCAGACGCCATTATCCCTGCGGGTCGGAACTCCACTCAACACTGACGCACACACACGCACACACACAAACGTACACGGTGATTTGATGTTCTGGAGTAATGAAGCAATTTCAAAAGCAGATAGAGACTGGGATTATGTTTGACTGTGAATATTGCATCTGGATTTTGGATGGTTTGACATAAACTGATATGGGTGAATAGAAGGAGTTTGGAGTGAAGGTGTTATGCGGCGTAGTATAGGCTGAGTTTGTTTCTTTTTTGGTTCTGATTTGAGCCGAGTTTAGTCCTGATGTAGACTTGGTTTGGTTCCGGTCTAGTTCCAGGTGTATAGCCCCACTGAACATAATCCCAATCTGATGTACGTGAGGATGAGCGTGATGGTTAGTCATGTTTTTGTCTGTTTTGTTCATTTTTATCTGTGATTTGTGTTTGCTTGTATAATACTGAGTTCATGTGATAATAATTATAATGCAGTACACTTGCAGTACACTTATAGCCTCGTTGAAGCCTCTCAAAGCTCTACACTGTAGTCATTACTCATTCACTCCGTACTCGGTGGTAGTAAGCCCTGTGGTAGACTGATGAAAGCGAAGCTGCCAATCTGTACCTCCGACCACAGCCAACGCTCATCACATTCATACGAGGCAAAGTGGGTGAACCGTCTTGCCTAAGGACACAACGACAGACTAGACGTGTCACTATAAATACTATATTGACTGATTGTTCAATATATAACAGATGGAACAATGTTTTTTGTGCGTCAGTATTTACCGTGGGTACTTTTTCTTTGCAGTAGTGGGATTTTTTTTTTTGCAGTATGATTAGATTTGAGCTGGAGACGGATGAGTAAATAACTTCTATGACACATTATAGATATAAACTAATTACTTAAGCAGGGGTGTAGCATCAAATTATGAGGCCTGGGTGCAAATCATCTTGGTGGGTCTTTATTATGTTGTCTAATGAAAAATGCATAGTTTGTGAGGAACCCTTCCCTCACTGGGCCCTGGGTAAATGGTACTGTTTACCCACCCCAGTCCGACGCCCCTGTTTTAGTGTTGTATTCTATTATTTTGTTATTTCAGATCATTTTTTTTAAATATTGCTCCTTTGGAATTGTTTTTGGGATAATTCTGCTTCATGGTTTGGTTTCAATATCATCGTTTATCATCTATATTTACTTCAGCAGTATATCGCTTTGTCCGAGGAATTGATCTGGGGACCTTCAGGTTGGGGAACCACTGCTCCAGCCACTGAGTCACTGCCGTCCTTCTGCATTTTCTTGATATTAGCACTTATGCATTCACCATACGTTTCATATAATATTTGCACCATGGCTTGTCCTTAATAGTCTTTGATAAGAAAAGCCCAGTTAGCCCCTCTCGTCTTAGATAACATGTTCAGGTTGTATGAAATGCTAGTTATCATCTCTCATCTGGTGGACACGCCATGCAAAGTGAATGACATCATATTAAAACACTTTCTCATGGTGATTGAAGGGCGTAGCAGCCCCTTTTTTGCCTGCAAGCAGTCAATTATTAGACAAGTACACATGATGAACAATGCAAGACTAGTTGGAATTTAATCAAAAGGCAGACATGGGCACTGTGCAGATGGCAAATGATTAAGACAGTTAATCAAACATCCCTGTGTTAGGTTAAACATGGCAGGCCTATCGCTCTCATCTGAAATATGGATCAGCCCCTGTATGCTGCCGCAGTGTAGCCCCTGGAACATTTGCGGTCTTTACCTCCTGTTTGTATGGCTTTTACACAAGGCTATTCACAAAGCCAATTTTTTGAAAAGTCAGGAAGCTGTGTAAGATGTAAATAAAATCAGAATGCAATCATCTCCCTGTCTGGATTCTCCTCACAGTAGAATACCAACTACATAATGTGGGGAAGTGATTACAGACTCGACTACAAACATGTTTTTCTATGTGCTAAAGGTCCACTGTGCAGCTTTTCTAGTGGTGGATCTCATACCTTCTTGTTTCCATGGAAATTGTATTACTTTACCTTGAATGTTCCACAGTATTGCATTAAACGTCATTTATTTGAGAGGTGACCCCTCTCACAGTAACAATGCATGTATTTTTTGACACATAAAAACACCTGTATTTGAAAAAAATAAAAAAGAGAGATAAGTTTAATGCCAAACTTTGTAACATTCCAGGCAAAGCATTAGCATCTCCATGGAGACAAACAGGTGGCTTATATGTAACTTCAACTAAGGAGGGTCTGCCACCTGCATATTTGCTATTGCTTTGCCTAGAATGTTCCAGGATATGGCATTAAACTCTTGCACTCTTGTATGTAATTCAATTACAGATGTTTTATTGATAAAAAGTTTTGTCATTATCTTTGACCTACTTGATTTTCTCTTCGATTAACCCTGATGCAGAAAATATGGGGATTTGTCTGTCTTATCCAGGTGGTATTATTTATGTAAAGAATATTAGATTTTTCTTCTCTGAGTGTTGCTATTCAGGAAATTTGCACCAAACACCCACACAGTTTGTAAAGCGAGGGCTCTGGCAGGAGTCCAATGTGAGCAGGTCAAAGTATAATAGTTGGAAACTCAATAGACAGGCACACATGTAGTTTCAGCCCTTTAGTTTTCATTAGTCTGACACAAACGCTTAATAAATGCCAAAGGGCAACATTGATGGAGCAGTTACTAAATTTTACCAAAGCTTTGCTTTGTCACTTATAATTAACCACCAGCCTGTCAAATGATTCTTTAATAAGTGTGCTTGGGGATTTCTGTTGTTTTTGTGCATTTAGGGCCGACCAACAGCTTGATACTTACTGTAGGCTATTGGCAAAAAAAGTGAGTTTAGAAATGAAATATACTTATTTATATATTTACTTTCAATTTTATTGCTGCCGCACATATTTATTAATTTTGTATTTATTTCATTCTCATGCTATGCTTCTCATGCATGTTCTGAACTCAGAAACAACAATATTGCTATCCTCACTTTGCCATGCAACAGTAATTATCCGTGATTATAAAGGATCTCTTGAGAAATTGGGGCAGCATGTTTGTGTTTGTTATTCACATAAATGAGACTTTCTCTACAATTTCTCATTTTTTCTTTACAATTTAACTCATTTATGTTGAAGTGGCCCGAACAAACACATGTGAAAGTATGAACTACTCAAACAGAAAGTGTTGTTATTGTAAATACACTGATGCAGAGCGGAAAACCCCACTTCACAAAACTATCAGAGGAAATACGATCCATTTCTATTCGAGTGAAAGTGACTACTTCACAGAACAGTTTTATTGCTGGGACCAAAAAGTCATTTTAAGATTAAAATTCTTTTAGATATTTGCTTATGCATTTTCAATAAAACAGTAAACAAAGAAATATACAAGTAATAACAAAACTATAAATAAAAGAATAAATAAATAATAGTATGTAAATGTTTTAATATTACATTGGACCAAAGCTTCAAAATGGACGCTGACCTTGCAGAGGCTTTAAGCATCTTCGACCATGACAATTTGGAGTGTTTTTATGCCCTGGTGAGCAGCTTGTTTTTTCCAAATGTTTTATGGAAATAGGCTATATGCATTTAAAACTTATAATTGTGTTCTTTTATACTTGCACAAAGCAGTTAGTTTTAAATGAGTTGAATTAATCGCAAATGGAAGGGAGGAACGCCTGTCTGTAATGGTGAACGCCTAAGTGAGATTTTGCTTCAATTAAAATTTGAGGCAATTATTGTGAAAGATTATTGACCTCTGTGGGACTGTGGAGGTCATGTGTTTGCTCCTCATTATGGAGAACAATTGGAGGTACCTGGCTCTCATACAGCAGGGCATTAGCAGAGGCAGATAATCCAGCCACACTTCACTAATAAAGTTGATTTCTATTATTGTTCTTCCAGGTGGGGCTTTCCGACCCCTGTCTGTTTGGGCCCATGCGGTATGCCTTTTGTTCATTACATCCACTGTGGAATTTCATTTTGGTTTTATTAACAGTAGCCATTTTTAGTATTGTTTCCTAATACAATAAAACAATGCTGAGGTTTGGTCCAGATATGGAAGTGCTTTTATTACTAGTTCACAAACAGTAAGACGTGGGTTGAGTACGGCTGTCACAATGATAGTTCAGTATTTGAAAGTTAGAATAATATTTTTTGGGGTCAGTATTTATTGTTTGCACTTTTTCTTTGCACTACTGGGATGTTTTTCGTTATTTTTGGTTGAATGGTAAGATTTAAGCTGTAAATTGTTGAATTAATAGCGCCTATGACTCATTACTAAATAGAATTTCAGAATATGTTATGCCTAGGATCGAGTAGCTAAAACTTATGTTGAAGTTGTCTGTGTAATCCTCAGTGATCCAGGTGTGATCCATAGTAAAAAGTTGTCATCCAGTTGACAGATTTAACTTTGGCTTTTGCTACTTATGGACAAGTGACTCAAGTAGAAGTACAAAATAGTAATCAAAAAAGTTACTCGAGTACAAAAACGAATATTTTGGGAAACTAGTTACTACTCAAGTAAAAATAAGTGCTGCATTTTCCAAACTATAAGTCGCTCTGGAGTATACGTCCCAGCTGCCAAAAATGCATAATAAGGAAGAAAAAAAACATATGTAAGTCGCATTTTTGAGGGAAATTTATCTTACAAAATCTAAGACTAAGAACAGGCATTTTATCTTTAGAGGCAAATGATAATAATAACAATAAAATAGACAAATACAGGCTGAATAACAGTACAGCACACTATAGTAACACATAGACAGCGAACTGAATACATGTGTGGTTAATACAAGATATTAACAGTTATCAGGTAACTAAAACATAAAAAAAAAATAACAAGCTGACAAGTTTACTCTGGATCTCACTCCAAATCACTAAATCCATTGAATCCTTCATCCTTGGTGCCACTTTCACTTCTGCATGGCTGTCATACTGGTACAAGCCTAGAGTGTCCTCGCACAGTTCTCAGTGTGACAATAACAAAAATGTGAAATTATATATTCAAATAATTTCACATGTAAGTCGCATCTAAATATAAGTCGCACCCCTGGACAAACTATGAAAAAAGTGCAACTTATAGCCCAGAAAGTACGTTTTATGGATTGAACATCTGACTCATAATGTGGAGTTAATCTAATTGAAAGGACAGACATAATCATTTCAAAATAATGTCACTTATAGACTCATAATGAGAAGGGTAACCAAACTTTTACTCAAGTAAGATTATCGGTACTGTGTAAAGTATTGTATGTTGCTCAAGTACAAGTAAAAGGATGGAGTCTGAAAAGGAAAGGAGTAAAATGTACATGTGTGTAAATGTAAGTCACTGAAGTAAATGTGTATATAACTGCAAACTGCACACATCTGCAAACAATAAAGTCCTATCATGTACATGTAAACCGCCACTGAAGCAAACCACTGAACCTCAAAATTTTGCTTAACTAAACTGAACTAAAATGCAGTCCAAAGTTTTCAAGTACCTCCTTAGAGCATCACTGTCTGGTCTATGGAGAAACACTGACCAGACACATCAGTGAGATATTTAGATGACCTCCTACGGTAAAATACTTTCCAACTTGTTCTGAGACCTCCGCTGAGAACTATTTGTAAATGTTTTATATTTAATAACATTTTAAAGCAAATATTTAATCCCCATACCAAGCAATTATTTACAGATATTAGTAATTTATTCAAAGTCACGAGCCGCCATAAATCATAACAGAAGCACTTGCAAGAACACGGCTGAACATGTAAACCTACTCCCTGTGCAGTGGAAAGTTTGTGGATATGATGTACTTGTGTGAGACAGCAGACGAATAACAACGCAGGCAGAAAATGAATGAGTTTATTATTTCGGAGTTTCCTTGAAAGCCTCAGAAAGCCTCCCAGATGTGCTGTGCTGCTGAGGAACTTTGTTGTTTCTATAAATTATAATGAATCATTGTGATAGATGATAGCGGGGGTAAGTGTGCGTTTGACAGAGAACCTTTAGTTTCCAGTGTGCAGCCATCATAAATGACTTAGGCTCTCCATCTGCTCATTCCAACGTCTTCTGTGCATTCCCAAACAATGTATGGTCTGTTGGGAAAAATATGTCTACATTAAAAAGAGTTTTTAGCAGCGGAAATCTTGTGGAAACATTGTGAAAATGTGATGATTAAAATGTGACACTCGGGACTTGCAACGCTGTACAGGTCTAGTTCTAGTGCCGGTCCCATGCCTGGATAAATGAAGAGGGTTGCGTTAGGAAGGGCATCTGGTAGAAAACTTTACCAGAACAATATGGAGCAGCCAACATGAGTAGTTATTTTAATAGATTCTTTTTTTTAGACCAAGGTTTAGTTTGTTTTCATACCTCACAGTTGCAGTCTTTTTCAGAGTGGTCACGTGATGTTGCTGTGACGTGTCCGATCAACTGATTTTTAAAAGTTTTGGCGCTGTTTTCCTACCGGTGGAGGCAGGACGACAGCGCCATCTGCAGCCCGACTTCTTCAGGACAGTGTCGCAGGTGCGTGAGAGTAAAAAAGCCCCTTCGTCCCAGTTTAAAGTCTCTTTCCGTTTTTCAATTGCCTCCTCAATCCAGCGACGATTTTTGTTTTCCCCCGTCCCAATGCAGATGGAACGGGGAAAACACCCGTAGGAAGATGCCAGAACTTGTTTAAATCAGCTGAGTGGCCACGTTACAGCAACATCATGTGACCACTCTGAGGAAGAGCGCTGGTGAGCAGTCCAAACTGTCAGATATGAAAACAAACTAAACCTTGGTCTGAAAAAGAACCTATTAAAATAAATAATCATGAGACCAGACGAACCACTGTGGAGCAATTCATAATCACAACATGGTCAAAACACAACATGGTTTTCAAATGTTCCATAGTTAAACTTAGCCTGCTTATATTGTATCTTATTCAGCTGCAGGTGTATAAAAAAAAGAAAAACACTTAAAAAACATACATTCTTACTATGAGTGAATACACTCATAGTAAGAATGTATCTTCATCTCCATGAAGATAGATAAGCATAATGCCACTTTGGAACATTACAGGCAAAGCAATAGCATCTCCATGGAGACAAGTACGTGGCCAGCCCTTGGGAGAAAAGTTACATAGATCTTGTTTAATTCTTGTGCATGATGTGTTCTTGATTCAGTCGTATGGAGTCTCACGTTCACAGAGGGATTTAGACAAACTCATTGTGTTTGAGAAATATGTCCACATTTGTAGTGAGGCTAGAGAACGGCAAAATGAAGCAAATTGGAAGTGCTGGCCTCTGCTGAACCATATTACTGGAGAGCATATATCATTTTTTATAGGTCACCAGTGAGACACATCTGTTTCCACTTGGCTAAGTTTCCATAGCAAACATGTGAATGAGCCTCCTCACCTCTGTCTGCTGCTTGTCTCACTTGTTAGAGGTGACACATGTGTCATACAGCTCCGAGCAGAGACAGAGCAGAGACAGGGCAAGCCGCCACAGCATCACAAAACACAGGTCATCCTCTACGTTTACTCACTCACACGGCTCCCTCCAAATGACTTGTTTACTCTGTGTGGTCTTTTCACAGTCAACTTATTTGACAGTTGTGCAGCCACAGCCCGGCGTGCCCGCAGCCGAGCAGACCTGCCTCTTTTTTTCAATTCTGATCTCCGAGCCCCTCATGTGTTTGACTTCTTTTTAATTGCTTCCTGTCTGTTGGGTCAATTATGAGCCGTGGCCCTCTCTCTTAAAGGGGCCTGAGGAGGGCAGTCTTTGGGCAGAGCGAGGATTAAATAACAGAAATGTGAGAGCACGCTGATTTGATCATATTTGACTGGGTGACACTGTTCAGAATATTAAGGGACTATGTGAGTGTGGCTCTCTGTTCTAGGGCTGTAGTCAAAGAAAAGGAACTGAGACAAAGAGGAGACTATTGATTTGAAGAGGCTTAAGACTGTATTTGCTCATATTGATTTTAGGTCAGGTGCAGCCTGGTGAAATCCCCACTAGTATTACTATATTTAACACTAAAAACCGGCTTAAGAGTCCTCAAACACAAAGAAGAAAAAAATCTTAAGGCGCTTTAAAGGCAAGTCATGTCTGTCTAGTCAAGTGGAAATGGAATTCAGCTCAAAGGAATAAGTATGAAGTGTATTACATAGATACAGCCAGTGGTGGAAGTACTCAGTGTTGTTACTTAAGTAAAAGAGCAAAAAAATACTCAAAGTAAACATATCACATGAAAAAATCTACTTAAGTAAAAGTATTAAAGTGAAAAATGTACTTAAAGAGTAAATAGTAAAAGTATTTGATGTGTATTTTTAGGTTTTATTAGGCTTCAGATGTATTGATTTTAATAAAGATTTGCACTGTGTTTCGTTCAATAGAAACAATTGAATGAGTTGTTTTCCGTGCTGTTTTTATTTGCATATTTGTGTGCGCTTATGAACTATGAACTTGATCAAAATAAACCCTGCAGCCTTTCGAGCAGGTCTCAACCAATAATACAAAATACATTTACTTTTCAGTTCAGTGGAGTAGAAAAGACACATACCTGCTCTCAAATGTAGTGAAGTACCCACTATAAAATTGACTTAACTACAGTACTTTACTACTTATAAGTTATAAAGCGTGGCAAAACTTAAAATAGAAAAAAATATGTTCATGTACTTTGGATAAAAAATGGAGAAACTCATTGGGAATATGTGCTTTCATGTGTTTTAACAGAAGATTGCACTATGTTGACCTTTCCTACACTTAATGATGTCTTTTAATATGAATAAAAATAACCACTGCCTGATCTTTAAAAAAAAAAAAAAGAAAACACACATCATCAATAATGCCTGTAATCTCCAGGCCCATAGTTGGACCGGCCCTCAGATTGTCTCATGCTGCAGCATTGAGGTCAGAGCAGCCTAGTTGCCCTTAGCTACATAAATATTAACTTGAGTCTTGGCTGTATGGAGAAGAGCTGCTTTGATTATGACTGTGCTCCGAGTCTCATATCCAAGGAGACGGCAGTGACTAAACTGGGGAGCAAATGGACAGACAGACAGATGGACAGGAGCCGTGCGAAGTTCAAGGATTTTTAAAACCAAAGATGTTTGATTCGATGCTAATGTGACACAGGGAATACTTGCTTCATTATAAATATATGGAGAAGTTGAGCTGATTCATTTATGTATCAGTGTTCACGTCATGCACTGTGCTTTTAAAACCGACAGTCAAAAGTTGCACCAGGAAGGGCATCTGACATAAAATCTAACAAAAGCGTTTCTTAAAATTCTGTGGTCTAAAGGGGGAAAAAAAGTTTGATTACTTTTTGAATTGTGCTCAGTTGGGAAAATGGAATATCAATAAATGTGAGAGCAAATGTTTTATTAAAGTTCAGTGACCCTTAAATCCAGTCCAGAGCTCTGGCTGGGTGACAGAGGGCTGGGACAGGGAGCTGGGACAGGAGCCTGGGACACGGAGCTGGGACAGAGGGCAGGGACAGGGAGTTAAGACAGGAGGCTGAGACAGGAGCCTGGGACACGGAGCTGAGACAGGAGGCTGGGACAGGGAGCTGGGACAGGAGGCTGAGAGAGGGAGCTGAGACAGGGAGCTGGGACAGAAGGCCAGGAGGCTGAGACAGGGAGATAGGGCAGGGAGATGGGACAGGGGACTGATACAGAAAGATGGGACAGGAAGCTGAAACAGAGAGATGGGACACGGAGCTGGGACAGAACGCTGAGACAGGGGGCTGGGACAGGGGGCTGTCCCAGCCTTCTGTTTCTGTGTCCCAGGAGCTGGGACAGGGGGCTGGGACAGGGGGCTGTCCCAGCCTTCTGTTTCTGTGTCCCAGGAGCTGGGACAGGGGGCTGGGACACGGCTCTGAGACAGAAGGCTGAGATAGGAGGCTGGGACAGGGGGGGCTGGGACAGGGTCAACATCAGCCATGTGACTTGTCATGTGAGCCGGAGCTGTCAATCATGTGCAAATATTTTGGGAAAGAACCAAAAAGCAGATCCCTGTCAGGCAGATTCAACACAGCACATAGAACATTCAATAAATACATAAAAATCCAAATACATAATAATGAGTTTTATGTTTTTCCCCACATTGAAACACAAATAGGACTCATACATTTACAAGGCACAACTGTGACATATAATGGTTTGTTATGTCTAGAATTGGATTATTCTCAGTAGGGATGTGGTTATTTATTGATACTTCTTATTTAATCATCTGTCAAAACTACACTTACTCCAGTTACTTTTAAAACTGACCAAAAATGTGTTTGTTTTTGCATCTCCCTGAATACGAATAAATCCCCATTCACACTTGAGATTCTATAGAGCCTTAAATTGGTGCCACGCGCGGGTCAAGGTCATTCTTGTAGAACCCACATTAGTAAAAAGGAGCTGTTTATTTTCCTTTCACACATACTTGTCTGTACCTATCTGCTCAATTATATCCATTCAGAAATTCAATAAAAGTCTGATGCCCTCTGTTGACAATGTGAAGAGGAAGCAGGCTCCAATCTACTCCTGCACTCCGGGCTGCATGTGTTTTTCTTTGGGGCTTATAAATAAACATTTCCCCAGATATGGATGCCTGCCACCGGGTGACCTTTTTATTACATCTGTTTTCTCTTTTTTGTCCAGTACATGGGAAAAGATGGCTGTATTATTATGTAAAATTATGCTTATGAAAACATAAGTTTGCCCCCTCTCCGTTGTTCACCTTCACCTGGTAAGCATGATTCAACTTTACTTTTTCCCTCATTGCAAAAGCGTTTCTTATTGGAGCCAGGTGCGCAGCCACGTCCTTTCTTATAATGGCTCTAGTCAAACTTCTCAGAGCAGATCATAACATGTTCCCCAACTCTACAAAAAGGATGTAAACATGAAGCGTAGAATCATTTTCCGATGCAAAGATAGAGCACCTAATGAAAATACAAAAAGGCAGCTGTTTCTCTGGCTCCATTGAATATGAAAGGACTTGCATTCCACTCTCTTACACACACATGCGCATTGCATCTTTTGACAAGCCTATAGCAATACAAAAGAGCCGTATCAAAGCCTGAATACTGAGTGTGCATGGCTGCGGAGTAATGCGTCCAAACTGTAGCGAGTGCAGGGGTCAACGTGGAAAAGCTGCCCAAAAAGTGCCCTTGAATGTGGAATGGTGTCATGAATCATGTAGGAGACGAGGGCTGGAGAGAAAAAGAGAAAATCTACACTGGCTCTCACAATGGAGATACCTAGAAAAAACACAGCCAGTTCTGGTCAAGCTGCTGCGGCTGGTAGCACAGTGTTATCCTGTGGGGCCAGTCGCTGCGAGGGTTAAAAAGAATGTCTGTCTGTAGGTTCTGTTTGATGCGTGGTAGTATTACAGTAGAATAAGTCCTCTGTCATTGGCTGAATGGGCTGGACTTCCTGTGACAAAGCCCAAGTATGAATAAACAGAGCAGTGTAAAAAGATAGCCCAATATCCAGACTACACCATTACTTGTACAAAGTCTGGAGTGACTTTCTTTAACTGAATGTGATAATGTACTGATGCAGTGCACAAACGCACATGCACGCGCGCGCGCGCCGTCCCAGTCCAGGTGATGCCTACTGCTCCATGCCGGGTTTTCGTGCGTCCCTACGCTCAGACGGCTCGTGCAGACGGCAGCCTGTTCTCCGCTCGCTGCTCTGGCGCTGTTTACTGGAAGCCCCTCAACGCCGCTGCTTCCACCAAGTGTCTCAACCAGACTGTCTGCGAGCCGGATCTTCACTGAGCAACACGCGAGAATGAAACAAACTTTACGCACGCACACGTAGGGACAGAAGAAGGCAACGGCGCACGGGGAAGGAACAACTGACCATTTTTCATTGACCAGAACAAAAATCTTCTCTCTTGTCCACATCCAGTCACTGTTTTTGGTCACTACTCTGCCGCTCCTCGGGAGCTCAAGGCACATTGCACTTGTACAGGAGAGTGTGTGGATGGAAAGCCGCTGAGGTGCTCACTTAACACGGACTTCTATCTTTTGAGTCTTGCCATGGAAGTGTGGGTGAGCCGCGGGGAAACGTGCGGACTGCGAGGAGGACAAGACGACTCCTAAGTACCCCCACATTCTCAGACCGGTGTCCCACATCCGAGCAGGGATCATGCCTGATTCATGCGCTCTCCGCTGCACTGGACTTCCCCACTGACTGTGTTTCTGCCTGAAATGTGCACTATTTCTTTACTTGCATCTGAACTCGCTTTGGTTTCTCAACTTTCTTACACGGTGAGTTAAATTCACTTTTACTGATCACCACACACAAGTGACCTGGAACTTTTTGGTCGACTATAATAACGACGATCAGTTGCAAATTAACAATAGTGGCCCGCATTGCGTTGTAAACGACCACATTCTCACCAAATGCAATTAAATCCAGATTTAAGTTGAGCTCAGGCGTGTTTGTAGTCTTTTAAAATTGCCCGACCGGCAGCGTGGCTAATTGAAAAATGGTTAATCAAAACATAACCAGATGTGGATTGATATGTGCGGCTCCCGACTCTGGATGAATGGAAACTATTAAAAATCGTGTGTATGTGTCTGGAGAGGGAGAAGGCTACAGCGTATTGACGTGATGTGAACCAGAACATGTAAAGGGGCCAATTAACTGTTCTTTTTAAAGAATTTACAAGGCGCTCCAAGTTTTAAATCCATTGCTCGTTCTTCAAATGGAATTTACATTGGACCCATGCAAGTCATAGCGATTCGAAAGCATTTTAGTCCTTTATTCTAGTAGCTCTCGGCTCATGGTGTGTAAGTAAAATGTAGCGCTGAATCGCAGTAATAAGTTTGTGCCATGGACATGTCAGTCTTTACGCGCCACTAGGAATAACCTTTACAAAAAAGAAGAACGGCTGTGAAGAGTCAAGTCCTGATGCAAAGTGCTATCAAAATTAGATCCTTTTACCGGGCATTTATTATTAAAGTCTAGCAATTGTGAAAGCATCTTGTCGAGAACGTGTTAAAGCGAGCAGCAATAGCAGCACTAGCAGAAGTAGAGGCTTTACGCACAAGCCGCTTTATGGTGTGGCGTGCGTCCTCGTCTCCCTCTGACCCCGACGGTAAAACACATGGTAAGGCAGCTTTGGTGATCGATCAGGACGACTAATGTAAATGTAGAACGTACTTTGGTATCTTATTTTAGTGCAGACACTCCCCAGGTTTTCATTGCGCTAAATCCCCCCCATCTCTTTGTTACATTAGAAAGATTATTCTTCATTAAAGTGAAGAGTTATAGACACGTCTGGGTGTCTATATCACATACACTAAGAAGACTATTAATCCAAGAGCAACGAGAAGCTTTTATCTCCCCTCACTATACATAACAAAGCATGCATTCACCTAAAACCCCATTGAAAAGCCCCTGTTGAAATTTAAAGCATGTAGTCAGTGTAAGCATTCTGGTAGCAGTGCCCAAAAGCTAAAAGAAGCTACCATTTTATTTTGGGATAATCTGAGTTTTATTTGGCCATGTAAGACATTTTGGAAGAGAAAAAAATTCCTGTTGCAGAGTATTAGCATATGAAAGTAGTCACAGGAGTTGCTCAATAGGAGTCAGTGTATTTGCGACTTGGTTTAAGCCCTGAATAAAGGTTGTGTGAGCTTTGCCTTCCCCGTGACATCTTGTTTGTAAGATTCCAGGGCTACGCAAAAAAAAAAATCTCTTATCTTTTAGCATGTAAGACCTCACACTGAAAACATGCACCTCCAGTATAACCAGTAGCCCAATTGTAACATAACAGGTGTGCGTGCCTTGTTTGCAAATTCTCACTTTTGAATGAGCTATCAAAGGACATTTTTTGTGAAGTTTGTCCATTGAAGTCTCTAAAAAGCCATTACAATTGCGACTGTACTTTTTTCCGGGCTAGACTCATTCTCATTTCGCTGGAAGTGCGTCCGGTTTCAAAGCAAACTGCAGCTTCTTGATCTGCCAGAGTACTGAATTTCGTCTCTTTGCTTCATCTCAACAAGCAAATCAATACCACACAATTCTATACAGGATTTGGAATAGGGGAGATAGAGTGGTGCGCTGCGTACATGTATCACTCCATTCTCAACTCTTGATATCACACTCTGGCAGCACATGGGACTCTTAAGATAGTGAGTGTGAATGACTGAGAAGGTGTGAACACATCAAAATTTGTGATATTACCGACTGTTGCTTCATATTTGCCTCTTCCTTCTCCAGCAGTGAGCCCATGCACAGACAAGACAACACAGCGGGATTGTTAATTAGCCTATTTTAAATACAAAAAGTGTTCCTACATTTTCTTTTGTGTGAAGGTGCTATAGCCGCGTACTACCATTTTGCTGTGTATGGCGTGGTCTCGGGCGCTGTTGTCTTTGTGTTGAGCTGCGATTCCATATGACTAGTGTAAAGGTTGTGATGTGACTCAAAGGATTGTATTGTTTGAGCCTGCACTAAACCAAAAGGGGGGCTGTGCTGTGCTGTGCTTTCTTCTCCGAGTACTACTGTCTTTGTGGGATCAATATGTAATTCATACAGTACTGTATTAGCTTCTTCATGGCTACTGAAAGGCGTGCGTACGGGCTAGGATGTGGGATTGCACTGTACTGTGAAGGCGATTAAATGTACATTCCATAGCTTATTTGCCGTGTAAATTGTTTCTTGTTGTTTTCAGATGTAATCTATTCTGTCGCTAAAGCAGTTACACGGAGCCATACTGTGCAGATAAGTGCACACTGTTTAAGGGACTAAACAAGGCAGTATGTTTTATGTAGGCTAATGTGCAGGCAATGGTGGCCCACAATACCTGCTCCTTTATGACTAATTTTATTTTACGATTAGTAATTATAGAAAAAGAAGAAAGAAAAAGCTGTACGTAAAAGCTGCGTGTTCTCTTCCCTTCCATTTTGTTGAACATTTGTTTCCACTTGCCAAAGGCCCTGGTGCAGCAGGGGATTCGGTGCCCCTGAAATGGCAGGTGAAACTTTCTGCTTGCCTAAATAATTTTCAAGGAGCAAATTACACGGCAAGGACACAGGCGGAGGGGAGTAAGGGTCAATTCAAACTCTTGTGACAAGGAACAACATGGATATTAGGCGATGGCTCTCGTGTAGCTCTCTGCTGCGTTTAAGTGGCAGCTCCACTGAGCTTATCTGGCATCTCTTTTCCATTGCCTCATTCAATTCATTTGCCTCTAAAAAAAGGCGTTGAGAAAAGAAAGTGCAAAGTGCAGAACTTGGTTGTAAAAGTGCTGGGGCCTGGTTATAAAATAACCGAGTGTGTAACATGTTAGCCTGGTTTCTGAAAGCATGTCGAGTATTTACATCACACACTGGTTCTCTGTGTGTCCTACGTGGTGTGACCATACTGCTAATGAAATGTACAGTACAAAAATAGCTTTTTTTGCTCAAATAAATAAATAAATACAAATATTCCGTACATATAAAAATGGTTTCCCTCAGATAACTTTTTTCGCACACACTACACATGCGTTGTATTGTGGATTCAATGTTTTTCAAATGTAATTTAAACTATAGGCACACACTCACACATCGACCCTGCCTTTTGTTGCCCCATACATGAGCATGTCTTGTTCTTATCAGTGCACAGCTGCAACACTATAGTAGAAAATATTCAATTTGTGTGTGACAGAGGAGAACCTGGGAGGAGTGGCTGTGAGCAAACAGCAGTTATTGCGGCAGTGCCTTAGCAGGGAGAGAGCGAGGCCTGTCTTGTGCACAGGCAGCAGCAGCAGAAGAAGAAGGGGGATCTGCGTACGTCTGCCAGGGGAAGCACTCACGTCTCGCCTGGATTATAGCAGCGCGCTGCACATTCACACTTAAAAGCCCCTTCTCTAACAAGGCAGGCCTGTTATTTAGGCATGTGGGCAAACAAGCCACAGTGCTCTGTCCCCAACATAGAGCCCGCCGCCAGGGTCAGTGCGAAATTTTTTATTTTTTTAAATTATTATCACTTTTTTTTTTAAACTGGGTGTTTAGGTTTATTACCAAAAACAAAGCTATAAAAAAAACACATTGATATTTATTTTTATTTATTTTAATATGTTGTGGAATTTTGCATGTGTAGATGTCGTTGTAAAATCAATATAACACAATTATGAATATCCACATCGGACACAGTTACACGAACAATTCTTAAAGTTATTGTTAAAGGAAAAGAGATCGCGATGGTAATCTGCTGTGATTCCACTTAAAGTCTTTCATATGTATTCCATATGACGCAGTCAGTATATTCTGGGATATTTATCCTCTCAGTTCATTTGGCTTGGTGCAGCCCTGTAACTGACTTTCTATTGTACAGTATTTAGTTGGGAGTGTGAAAGCTTTGTTCTTGCAATGCTCCTGCCAAGTCAGATGGAGTTGAGCGTCTGGTCTGGGACTTTCAGAGGAATATCACAGGCATGGGAAGTCGCTAAAAAACCAAGCTAATCAACAAAATAATTGTCTGTTGAGTTGCTGGCATTCTGTAGACATCAAACACGGGCGCGGTTTGAAAAAACAATCAAATTATCTCTTAATGATAGTTCACGCTGACAGACTTTGACTTTGGGGTTTTGTTGAACGGAGATCTCGTTGTTGTAAGTTAGTGATGGTGTGTAAAACGGCTGTAGATTGTTATAATTTACATACAAATCCATCATCACCTGTAATGAAAAACAATTGACTATACTATGTGGGTTTTGGCACAGAAACAGAGGAGTGTATTAGTCTATTAATTTCCTGCAGTGACTGGTGAATCATGCTGCTTTTATCTGAGCTCTAACCTCCATGTGTGGTCTTCCAAAAATGTTTCCTAAAGTTTGGAGCCCTTATGTGTTCCCTCTCCCCGTTTGCCCCCTCCTCCCCCCACACTCCTCTCTCTGCGTAGATAATGTCTCCGCAAATGATTTAACTGCCCTCGTTGAAGCTCCTTCCAGTAATTGTACCAGAGACTTGGTGCTTTACAGGAAAACAATAGTGGTATTATCAGATCTCTAGCACTCCAGAGAAATTCTGCTAAAACATGGCAGAGTGTGGACACTTTGATGGGCTGTGAGAAACGGAACAAAAACAGGTTTGCTTTCTAAGACTTTGCAGAATGACATTTGGCTCATATTGTTGCATGCCAGACCTCTTTGCATGTCTATTTACATTGCGCATAAGGGTTGAGCACTTTTTTGAGAGCATGTGCAAATGAAAACAGAAACTCGGTAATTACTAAGAATTGTGTTTTGACAACAGTAAATTTGCTTGCAGCAATAAGGCATTAAAGCTATATATTTTGGAATTTATTGTGAAGTATCTGCTTTGGCTGAGCATTTTTCTCGTCCTTGTTTGGTATCGGATTCTGATGGTCTGAGGTGGCCCGAGGAAGAGTTGTTTCTGACAGAGATGCATTGTTGGAGTGGTCCAATAAGTTCTGCTCTGAGTAGCTCCATGTGTGGGTCTCCTCTTGACTACATTAGTACAGGGACTGTCCCTGCTGCACCTGCTGCTGTCGGCTGTGAACATGAGCAAGCCCCTCTTTGCCCATGGAAGTGCATCACTCTAGTGCTCATGACAAGCCACAGGCAGCGTTTGGCGTGTGGGTCAAATGCACAAGAGCTGCTCAGGAAAACATTTTGGAAATGTCAGATAGAAGGAGATGTTAAAATGTTGGTCTGCAGGCTTGTTGATTTTGAATGTCACTAACAGGCAGCATTAGATATTGTGTCTGTGATATTTGAAGTAGGTAATGCAGGTGCAACAAATATTCATCAATCCTTTGCATCACTGTGGGCCTCTATAGCATTGTTACGGAAAGCAATATTTCATCCCACACCTGTTGTGTGCATCAGGGAAAGTGGTTTATTTTAAAACAAATATGAGGCCATATGCCTGTGAAAAGTGCTGTGTGTGTGTGTGTGTGCTATGAATCCACAGTGTGCATTAATGCAGGGGAAGATTGAGCGACAGTGGCCACTGACTCCTTACAGCTCTGATTGTACAGCTGTGCCAGGCCTGGCAGTCGCAACCGCCTTTTGGATCCAACTCCTCCTCCACTCCAATGAGCGGAGTTAAGGAATGAGCATTTTAAATACAGCTCATAAGTCACTGTGTGTGCCAGCAACATGTCAAATTATTCACTTGTATATGATAAAACTCCAACTGCTGAAAATTGTCTTGTTTTTATAGCCAATTTTTTTCATGTATACAAGAGATAGCATGTATTTTTTTTTTTATCTCTGTAAAGGAGTGAGCACCTTGTGTCATTGTGATTTTGGTCACTTAAACACATGCTCAGAATTATGTGGCCACCCACCTTAACCACACAGAAGCAGGTTTCTCTCCTTCTGTCTCCTGCTGTATTCTTCTGCATTGGTATGGCCTGTTCCTGTAGTAATGTGACTTGGGTTAGATTGTCATCGGAAAAATAAGATCTGTGTATCATCTTATACCTAAAAATGGATTAATACAAAATATGAATCTGACCAGCTTAAAACAGCTGGAACAAACAAATCCTTTAAAATCAAACATTTTAGTGAGGACCTTGTAATTATTCATAATTTTGTTTGGGTTTTGGAGCTCATAAACCTCCCCCGAAATCTGTAATTGCATTTGAATTGCAAAATATAAAAGGAAAAAAAAAATGTTTTCAAAAATGATTTTACACCAAACTCATCTCATCATTGGAATATTTTTATTCACATGAAAATTTAACTCAGAAACATTTGGTAAATTGAATATGACATTAGCTAACATTATAAAACTGTTACTATTTATAGACTTTATGTTCACTGAGGAAAATAGCAGCACTCAACGGAAGTGTGTGTGTGTCTCGTACAAATCGCTCAGTGATAAATCGTCATAAGGTGAAATGACATAACTGTGAGAATCAGAGATGTGGGTCCTGGAGCACAGGTTCTAAAGTGTGCAGGACGTTTAGCTTTAGCCTCAGCTGCTGCACCTCTGCATCTGTTTAGTCCCTGAGGGATGAGTGGACAGAGCAAGTGCAGAGGGAACTGTTAAAGACGACAAAATGTAGCTGCATGGACCAGTCACACTTTTGTCATCAGGTCTGAGCTGATTGTGGTACCTGCCACACACGGGCCTGGGACAGTGGTTTGATGGTGATCGCTTACCTAAAATGACCCATAACGCACTTCGGCCTTTTATAATCGGTGATTTTTGGTCTGATCCAATCTGATATTGTAATGTCAATCTTATACCAATGATTTCTGTATTAAAATGTATTGAAAAAAAAACCTGATTACAAATTTGAATAATGTATATTTTTGCATGAGAATTGACATTGACACCTCGCCACATATCGATATATCAATATTGATTCACCCATCACGACCTATTATTTTAACTTTTTAAAAGACTAGTTTGATGTTTTGCCAAAGTAGATATTTTGTGGCCAGGCCATGTGTGTAATGAAGCTTTCACAATCCAATTCATACAACTAGGGCATGCAGTAATAGCCTCAGACAAGCACTAATTAACACAGGGGATGAGTTGTAAAAAGGAAGAAGTTGACAGACTAAAACATCTCCACATGGCTGGAGATAACGCCACAGTTTTCGGTTTATTATGAAATGTGGTGCAAGTGTGTGATAGTACTTAAAATGTATATAAAGATGTCATTTTTTTATGCGTTTTTGTATCCAGTTAAAGTTTGGACCAGATATATATATATATTCCCTATTCTTCCATTGATATGGCGTACGTGTTATATTCTCAAGGAAGATATTCATGGTAAAATAAAAAAATATATTTTATTTTCTGAACTTAAAAAACATAATAATTGCGAGGCAGAAGTAATAACATCATCAGTGTAATTGATGGTCTAATTAACGGTGTATTGCGTATATTTTGGCTGTCTGGTTTGACGATCTAATTAAAACTTCTTTTTTACCTATTCAAAATGCCACAGTTCGTGCTCAAAACTGACCGTGATATTTTTTGCAAACTGGATTGTAAAATTTCAAGTCCTTCCATTCCAAGGTGACACCAGGACAATATTTCTCACTTTTTTCTTCATATTTTCAGGCACAATTTGTTTCTGACTGCTCCTCGTCTTGTTGCTCGTCACTGGAGAGAGCCCCTCCGCAGCACGAGCACATGTCAAAGCCTATCTTTTCCTCCTCTAACATATGAAACTCACGTCTTATTCCTAGCCAGTCTTTTACTTTTCTCATTATTTTTATAACGTTGCAGTCGCAATTACACTTTAGCGGATTACCTATGCCGAGATGTGAAGATTATAGTGATTGCTTTATACTCGCGCTAGTTCAAAAGTGTGACCTGTAAGTCGATACGCTTTCAGGTTGGAAGTGAACAAAATTGGTCAACCTTTTCCGAGTTTGTTTGGGAATTTGAATCCCTTTGGTATTCAAAACAGGGGCCCGTAGAACAGCGAGATAATTTACCGCTGAATGTTTTATCGCAGACAGGTTTTGACAGTTGCTCCTATCTGCGTCTCTCCTTGTGTCTTTTAGATTCTTTGACTTTGGTCCAGGTACGAGGAGAGCGAGGAGGAGGAAAGCTAGCCCTTTTTTTTTCTTTTTTTTTTGCCCCCCTGCTCGCCCGTCGCTCCTTCCTTTTGTTATCGCCAAAGAGCAAACACATATTAAACATACACAAGGTGGCGGAGCAGCGATTGGCCTATCTGCCGTCCTGCTGTGGGTGGCAGGGGGTGATAACGTAAGCCACCGGAACATTTCCATATTTTTTAATCATCGGCCGAATGCTGGACACATTCTTGTAAAATAATACTTTTGTGGGGGGAAGACATTCGCCAAAGTGTCATTGTTTTTGCCATGGACGAGCTCTTGGATTAGGGCTGTGTATTTGCACCAATCTGGGAGTATATGTCTGGGGCTGACAAAATAAATGTATTCCCAGATACTTATCAATAAAGCTACAAGTTATGGAAAAAAAAACACAAAAACGCGTAATTGGACAGTTGGACATTCACTGTTAGAATGGGTTTGATGTTAAAAGTAGTATCGGACTAAAAAGTAATATATATGTATTTGAGTTTAAAATAATTTCTATGTAAAAAGGAGTGTTTTTTGCAATCTGTAAGTTTGAAATTTTAGTATTTTGACCACAAAGTAACTACAATTTTATCATTTTTCTACACCACCTTTGGCAATTTTCTAAAATATATTAATAATTATTTCACAATTTTTAAGACTTCCAATTTCAGGTTGAAATTGTGTTCATTTTTACACCATATGCCGCTCCATAGTGTGATTCTGTAACTAGTTTTGACATTGCACTTGGTCATGTAGCTTGAAGCAGCCTCACCTCCTACGCCAGTGTTTCCTCAATCCCCAAACAGTGTACAGTAAAGAGTTGATATTTTTCTAATAACCATATCCCAAGAGGAAGTATAAGTTTGTAAAGTAATCCGCAAAGTTTTGGCACATTTGCGAGACTTCTTGTATCCCTCACTCCCCAAGTAGCTGCTCGGCTGACAGTGAGATCCTACAGCATGTTTAGTTATTAAAGCAGGGGGGATGGAATGGGCCAATCTGAGCTGGTTTGCATCACAATCCCCCACACTGTGCTGATGTTATGCTAATGAACAGTGCGGGGAAGAAGGCACAGCCCCAAAACTGTCCTCTCTTTTTCACAGTGAGAGGTGGAAAGAGGCCAGGCAACGGTGACACCCAAACCGCACAAGGAAATCTAATGATACAGCCTTAGCTTTAAGCGCAACTTAAATGAGTCCAGTTTGTCACAATAGTGTGGAGATGTGTGCTATTAAAAGCCTGCCTTTTTAGCCCTCTTTGTAAGCATTGTCTCTTTGTGCAGTCATGGTTGCACACACTTGAACACGCCTCTAACACTTTGGCTAATTCAACTTAATAGTATTTCTTAAGGTAAGGCTAGACTTTATTGATTCACAAAGGAAATTAGTAGGTCACAGTCACTCAGTAGTAGAGCTAATAAAACACATGTTCAGTAATATATTGTACTTCAACATTTGTTATTGTGACAGGACTAGTTTATTAGTTTATTGATTGGTTTATTATTTAACTATCATTATGTAAAAGCAATGCAGTCAGCTAGTCTTCCTGAGTCCATTGAAATATACATTATAAAATCTCCATTTTATCATTACAAATAGAAATACATTTGATATTTCATTGCAATAAAATATCTCAGTGCAATAAAATTACATTTACACTAGTAGCTACATAATAGAGCTGCAGCGATTAATCAGAATAATCAGGACAAAATGCTAAGATTACTAAAAGTATACGCCAAAAGACCAAGACAAGGCATTATTAAATGAAAGTGGCATAAAAACTTAAACTTAAAAAATTCAAAATTTAAAATGTGCATCAATAATACACTTTATTCGTAAGTATTCTCTATCTAGAAGTCTTCAGTCAGCATATTTCAAAATGTATTCAGTTCAAAATGCATTTAAAAAAAAATCAATATTCAGTACTCATACATTCTTGCAAAAGTACTCTTATTAATATTCAGTAGAAATAATCCCCTCCGTTAATCAAAAAGAAAAAAAAAATCACTGACTACTCGACTACTAAAATAACTGCAGCCCTATTACACATTTATTAACTCTTTACTCCCTGATACTATTTTTTAATATGTCACAAAAACGATCCATCCATCAAAAAGCCAATCTACCCTCATTAACGTTAACTAAGCGTTACCTGTCAGGGCAGTAGTGAGTGCACATTTAGACTGGCGTGTGATTGCACTGAGCGATGACTACACCCACCTCTTTGTGCGCCCCTGACGAGACGCCGTTCCTTAGCCCGCTCTAGTTTGACACGCGGCGTCTCCGTCTGACAAAGGCATCCGTGCCATCTTATAGATTGAAAATAGACACAACATCACTGGAATAGGAATGTGCCTGGGTAGAACAGAGCATACAGCTGTGCCTCCCTGCAGTAAGGATGAGGTCCTAAATGCTGTTTGCTATTTTGGTCCATGCTGAGATTATGTGGTCTGTCTTATTTTGGTTGTTTTGTTGCTCTGAGCCACAAAAAGGTTAAAAGCCCCAATTAGTCACTGAGCCAAGGTCACCACATAATGCACAATGCCTCTAATCTGCGAAGATTTTCACCCTTGAAAAGTTAAAATATCTGTAATGTTCCAGAAGTGCACCGCAGATGTTTTCAGAGCCTTAGAATATTTATAAAAGAATTTAAAAAGCTTCTTCGTACAAGTCTTCTTTGATAGTTACCTTGAACAAATGTGTACATATGAAAAAGCAGCATTAAAGCAGAGGAATGGCAAATCCACGTAAAAGCTGTCATTAAGCCTTTCCTTTACAGCCACAAACAGATGTATCGAGGAACAAATCAAAGCATACACAAGATTTCAAAGCTTTTTTGTGCTTTGAGCAACGTATTCCAGAAAATTTTGCGTATTTGTCAGTGTATTTTCCCAAACAGACAGACTCCGTCACATATTTTTACACGGATTTCAGTTTCAGTTATTTCAATGTGTCAAATATATTGTATAAGCAGCTCTTGAGGGCAAAATAGGTCTGCTGCTGTGTGCTGTCTGCATAAAGCTTTTACTGTCCCGTAACAGCAGGTAGTGCGTGGTTGGCATGTTAGTTGTTGTTAGCTTTACAGTGACAGCAAAACTCTTTTTCTGAAAATAGTGAAAAGTGGTTATAACCTCATCGCGGTGAGTCATTAGGACGCTCAGGGTGCATATGCTAAGTGAGGAATAACTTTGGACCACTGCAAACTGTTTAAAATGAACTAAAAATCAAGTAGCCTACAGCGTCTTTACTTTTTCTTTCCATTTTTGTCACAATAACACAGCCGTCATTCTCTACATTATAGGCGTACTTGGAGAGCGCGTGTTTAATAGATCATAGAGATGTTTTTTGACTGTTGAGTGGCAGTTATTATCATGGACTGCAAACCAAAGCTGTGTCCCATTGAACGAATAGCTTCCTCTTTTCTAAACAAATCTGATGTTGGAGTAGCACCAGAATACAAATGCTATTGTTATGCGCAAACTCCAGTGACCGCAAAGCTCTGACCCCGGTTGAGTCTTGTTTAAACGAGTTTAAATTTGACATATTTTGTTTCACCCCGTTGCCGTGACAACTGGAGACACACAGCTGTTTATGTTTTGGTCTCTGCTTGTTTGTTGGCTTCATTATATTAGTTTTATATGAATGACAAAACTGTTATGTTATGACAGTTTGGGGCTGCTTCAAAGTGAGTTTTGTCAAATATAAAGTACGTCTGGAATATATTGTCTATATGATGATCTGGACAGGGTAACAAATACCTATTTTATGCTGCCCCGTAATGTATTCCCTGTAGCGACAACCCTTCAAAGTATTTATGTGCACATGCTAATTGGTTTGGCTGGGTGAACATGGGCAGTATACATTACGCATTGCATAGGCTGAATCCCAAGGTGAATAATACTATGTCAAGGGCTTCTTGGGTCTTGATTGGCAGCCACTATCACTATAAGATGCCCATATAATAGTGAGGCTCCTATTCCTGACCTTCCTATTTATCTTGCTGTATTAATGTCAGCCCATTAATTCCTAAGCGGAGGAACATTTGGCAAAGACACCGTTTAACAGTCCTGGCTGCATTCTTATCTCCAACTGGCCTGAAAGGAATAGTTTTGTGCTATCAGCAAGTGGAAATGACATTTTGAAATTTCATTCGAGATAATCCACTTCACTCCCCCAGAATAACATCAAAATTACAAGTACAAATGTATGGAACCTGTATTAAAACTTTGTCACGGTGGCAAATCATTTGGCTATAATCCGCATGGACAGACAGGTGTAGATATCTTTAGCTGTAATGGGATTTGGTTGCACCGCTAACGTGATTATACCTATATGGATTCAATGTATTTTCGAAGGGCAGTGTATCTGGGAGGTGTTGTAAAATGAGTATAATAAAACATTTTTAAATTAACATTTCCAAATTAGGACACACTCCAAAAAGCGGCTGGGATTTTGTCTCTTTCATTCAGGGAGTTTCCCCACAACACTTCCATTTTACTTCCCATAAATGTATTGATGAGGCCGAGTGTTCCAGGGCCTCATGATTGCTTTAAATAGTAGCCATATGTCCGGACCAGTGGGGAGTAGTCTAATCGATTAATTGAGTGCCTCATAAAAATGATAAATGGCGCAAACAGTAAGAGCTATAACCATGACGAACTGCTGGCTCATGTCACACTCTCAGCCCTACCTCTTACGTGAATCTCAAATACAATAATGAAGTGTTTATTTATTTTGACTGTATTTGTGTGTAGTTAAAGTGAATACTCAGTAAATGGATTCAAATATGCATTAAAGTAAGCACAATGTGAGTGTAAAGTTTGTCTGGAAGTATAGAAATAATACTACATACTATACTGCAACTACTACTGCACTTTTCAAACTCCTATTATCATTAGCAATCAGGGTCAAAAAAACATCTTTGTGCCAATTAAAAAATGTATTGTATTTTCCCAGTGCACAACAAAAGTAGGGCGTATAGTTTTGTGAAGTTGAGTACTTGCCGATGTTTCTGTAGTAATTAGTCATCGCTGTACTGTATAATACGGAGTTCTCAAGAGTAATATTAAAACACTATTTTTATTTTTTTTGCAAAAGATTGAGGTTAAACTGTTGACTTGAAAATCCAGGATTAAAAACATCAAATAAACCTTGCACTACTGCCATCCACCTGTTTCCCAAGCCCCTCTCGACTATATATCTTGTCCCCATTCCTCCTGTCGTCCTGTCTCGCCAGGCCGCTGTGTCGCCGCCAACATGTGTGCTCCCTGGTATTCCTCCGGCTGGGGTCAGGGACTGTGTTTGGGGCACCCATGTCACGGTGTTTAGTTGGGTGTCATTCAGCTCCTCTCAGGCTAGTACCTCTCTCAATCATCCCGCGGGTGGAGAGGTCAGCGTCTGATTCGTCCCTGCCCCATATCTGACTCAGCAGGGGTCCAAGCTCATCCCATCACAGGCCCAATCTCAACAGCCCCCACCCCCCTCCGCTCGCCAAATTTTCTGATTTACGCTTGCAAATTGTACATCTTCAGCACTGTCAAAGCGCGGAGCAACAATCTCTTTTGGGAATATATTTCTTCCACGGCTAAGCTTGTGTGTTCTGACACTGAGCTGTGCGTCCCCAGGTAGTTCAGTTTTTCTCTCAAAATGGCGAAGAGAAACATGGATAAGAGGAGGCTTATACTGTAGTACTGTACGTATGAATTCATGTATGAGGCTGTTGTCCAAAAGCCCAATACAAACCAAATGTGAGTCAGTGTCGTCAACATAAGGATTTCAGCTGTATGATAAAACGAGGAAAGTCAAAACAAGAAATACAAAGACTATTCGACCAAAACTAAGCCATTTATTTCAAATGCCTGATTACAATGGAGTCTAAAAATTCAGGTATATTTATTTGTATTTTTATTTGCATTTATTTATGTATTTATTTATTTATTTACTTATTTATTTATGTATTCATGTATTTACTTATTTTTTATGTATTTATTTATTTTTTATTATTTATTTATTTATTTATTTGTTATTTATTTGTCATTAATACTCTAATATTTTTAATTCACTTAAACTGTAATTATTACTTTTTTATTTTTATTTTTTTAAGCACAGAAACTACTATGAAGAACACATGCATTGCCACATACACAGAAATATTGTATTCTTAGTAAAACTGGACTTATTGCATTATCCTTTGCAATTTAATTCCTTTTAATTAGAAATTCTACACAAACGTCATATTTGTTTATATATTTTTTACAATTTTTTTAACATTATCATGAAGCTTCTGGAAACGCTTGCTCTATCCTGACACCCCGCTTTCACACAGTAGGTCTTTACAGTTTACATATAGATTTACATTTCTATCTGTGTTCAAACATCCCCTTCCTGTGCATTCCTACGATGTGCCATGACAATTAACATCCCTTGTCTTTCCCCAGTTTGTTGAATGCTTTCGGGGCTAATTCACGGGTCAACCAAGTCTTACAAGCTGTCAATCTTTTATTGTTATGCGTGGCCCTCCCCCCCGCTAAAGTTCTGACCCCCCTGTTTCTCCTCCTTTTTCCATTCTCTTGAGACCTCATTTTTTGGAGAATGGGGCTGTTCTTCCGTGCTCCTCTTAACAGCCAGGGAGGGACATCCAAAAGCTTTGTCTGAAGAAGTTCTCCTTTGTCTTACATCTGCCACTTGTTTTTAGCCCCCCGCTGTATTCAAATTTCCCAACTGTCCTGTTCAATCAAGCCACATCCCCTTCTGTCTAACTACCATTTTCCTCCCTTAAAAACTTTGTCTTTTGAGGAGAACCAACTGGGCGCACGCAATTCTGAATTTTCCTCCTAAGTGTTGCATCGTGCGGTACATATATCAAGCCTGCATATGGTGAAAGCCTTTGGGCGCATGCTCCTGTGGCTTCTCCATTTCTCCAAGTGCTTAAACATCTGTCTGAACCCACTTTGTATTTAGCCCCAACAGTGTGTCGCCTGTTAAGTTTTTCAGCAATCTGTGCTTAACAATCAGTAAACATAGCCCACATTTGAGTTGTTTGGTAAAAATAGCTTCAACCATGAGGCGTGTTGACAATGATTTTGTACACTGTCTGTCTGTTCACGATAAAGAAATACACAGTAAAGTAACAAATAAAAGACTTTATTTCAAGTAAGTAAATGCTGCTACTTGTGAATTTAGTAGTATTTAGTGGTTATTAGTATTTAGAAGGCCTGTAATATATTTTGAACATATTTTGAAGTTTGATTCTTTCTTTTTTTACACAGGGGAACCCAATGAGAGCACTTGGGGTGTCTTTTTCATGTTCGCCCTGTTTAAAATACAATACAAGCAGAAAAACTAACAAAACAAACAAGTATACAAGTCCATATAAAACATTAAAAACAGGTGCAGATGTGTGTGTAAAATCAGATTATTAAATTGCAATTGTGGCACCAAACTATCCTGTTTTACTTTTCTTTGGAGTGTATTCCATTTTTGTGAAGCAAAACAGCTAAAAGCCTCTTTTTTCCCATCTCAGTTCTGGTGCAGCTCGTCCTGAGACTTATGCAGTCATGTGATCTGGTATTAAATGTTCCGGTATCAATGATTAACAAGCAGTTTTTGACGTAGTCCCTTATAGATACATTTCATACAGTGCTGTTCTTTTCTAATAGACAAGTTAGGCCTGTCAGGATAACAAATTTTGAAATTTGATGTATTGCTGAGGAAAATATCGATAAATGATAAATACTGAAACCAATTTATGCCACTGACACAATAACCCAAAAGCAGATTTAAACCACAAAAACTATTCTAAATCTACAATATTGTTAAAAAATCATGAGCTGCAATAAATAAACAGCAGAATAAAACACTTTAGTACTTAGTTTGCATCTGTAATGAGTCATAGATGTTATTAGTTCAACCTTTTTTAGCTTAAATCTTATTATACAGCCAAAAAATAAACAGAAATTTAACCCCCCCAAAATATTATTCCACCTTTTATATATATTGAACGATAAGTTGATATAGTGATTATCATGACAGGCCTTAGTGTATTTATTGTAAAGTGCATTACTAGTATTGTGCTGTGGGTTATACTTTTATATTTACACCTCCATTTTACAAACCACACAGCCAACAGCAAAAATCTCCCCATTTTTGCGAGTAAATAGTACACACGATAAATACAAAGCCCCAAAATATATTGTTCCAGCTTTCATATGTTGAACACTAAGTCGTGACAGGCCTAACCACACCCAAAGTTGAGTTTTATTGAAGAACAGAGCCAAGGTGGGATAGGGGGCGGTTTCTGTTGAGATGCGCAGAAGAAAGGGTTACCCCCAGCCGAGAGCCGAGACCTCGACATGTGTAATGAGCATCGCACCAGTCTCCTAGTCTCCCCCCAGCCTGCCTCAGCATGTTAAACACTCACAGCATGACGCCAAATATATTAAAGTATAGCACTGTTATCATCGATTTACACAGAAACCTAGCCCATGTACTACCAACTACATCACGCATTTTATCAAGGCAGGGGGCCCGGACTGCCTCAAAGCTGCACATGTTTAAATCTTTGTCTTTGAATTCTGACACTGGAGATCTACGCTCAAAGCAAAGATGACAGGGGAAGAAGAATAATCACATTGATTCTACACTGCGTTCCTAGGCTCCACACGTATATAGTTTGTTGACAAATGTAAACAGCGAGCACCCCACATACAACCGTGACGCAAATGAATAGAAATGCTGTTGGTCTAGCTATTGTTTATTTATAGTGGTAGGAATGACTTTACTTTACTTTTCAATACTTTTCTTGACTTTATATTACTATGCGTTAGATTATGTTACAGAGAAATTGCCTTTCCGTGCTGCCCCAGCCCCACACTGCTAACTCAGAGGTATAATACTCCCTACAACTGAAGCACAGCCAGACCGGGCTTGACTGGAATGACCAATACTATCACATACACTACCAGTCAAAAGTTTGGACACACCCTCTCATTCAATGTTGTTTTTTTTCTTTATTTTTACTACTTTCTACATTTTATATACATACAGAAAACATGGGATATATGAAGTAAGATATATGGAATTATGTAGCAATGGTAACTATGTTTTAAAATATATTTTAGAGTCAAATCCTTAACCTCCTGAGACCTGGTGTCCTCATCTGTGGACAACACATTTTGGATTGTTTAGGCCACAGTGCAAATTTTTAGAAGAACAGCAACAAGAGAATGTTCAATTTTGAATATTTCTAAGAGTTTAGAATATTTATTTTTTTGTTTATTTTTATTTTATTTTTTATTTAATTATTTTATTTTTATTTGGTTTTATTATTATTTTTATTGTATTTACTTATTTTTTTTTTATTATTTTATTTGATTAAAGCTCGGGTCTCAGGAGGTTAAAGTAGCCACCCTTTGCTTTGTCAAAAATATTTAGTAGAATTATTTGACTTTTTTGACAAAGCAAAGGGTGCTTACTTTGAGGATTTGAATATAAAATACATATATATTTTTAAATGTATTGTAAAATTGAGTTATATACCTTTTTTCTTTTTCTTCTGTGCGTATATTAAATGCAGGGGAAAAAAAACATTGAATGAGATTTTGAGTTCATGCCTCTTCTACTGCTACATAAATATATTCTGCAGCAGTGTTACTTTACATTACTTTTACTTTTTTTTTAAACTTTTCATTACATTGCTGTACACTGCTTCACATTGTACTATACCCTACTTTACTAACTAGTGCATTTAGAGTATTTAGACTTCCACATCGCTTTACCAAATATTCGATATCATGAGCTACTTTCGATTTACAAAATAAACAGAATTTTAAAAACAGTTTTCATCCCATTACCAAATAAAACTTGCCATGTATTTGTTAATATCTTTGGGCTTTACAAATCAAAGCATCGTGAAGGAATTGTTCTGCTGTGACAAAGCCCTACCCAGGACCATTTATTGACTGAATGGATGCTCACTGCCTCTCAGATCCCATTGTCGCTGCTATCTCCGTATTATCTTTGTATGTGGACAAAACAGCTTATAGTCTGTGTGCACCAAAGATCCTTAAGCCAATAGTACAGCTTTATATACAATCTCCTTAAGGTCTCGTTATTCCAAATGAACCGAGATCAAAGCGAGATTATTCACTTGCCTGATAAATTTAATTAGGTCCACAGCCATTGGTCAGCTAAAACAAAGGCTTTGGGATTAAACGAAACTCTATACTCCATGTTTGTTCTTTCCAGGGTACTTTCATTGAGAATATTCCAGCCTGCACATCATTCCATTTGATTTAAATACACCTCGGCTTGATGTGCTCCGCTCCTGTTAACCTCTATAAACGCTCTGAAATGAGAGGTCTCAGGTGAGGCATAATGTCATAGGAGATGAGCTGATTATTGCAGGCTTAATTAGAACTATGTTGGTTAATGTGTGCGTTTTCTTAATGGCGATTATTATTAGACTGCAGAGTTGTAAGCTCCCTCCAGTCTGGAAGAGATGATGCTGCGCGGCTTGTACTTCTTTGTTACGATTTATTAAATGCAATTACTACACCTACTGTTTAAAAAAAACTACGAACGTGAACTCAGAGTTAGAATATCCATTAATCGTCTAACTCCTATGCAATTAAGTAGTTACTATGAATTAAGTCTTTGCTCATGGTCTATTAGGGCTAACGAAGCTGCAGATATTATACGCTGGTACTCATTTTGTAGAAAGAAAGTAAAAAAGCAATGATTTTAAGTCAGTCAATCTTCATCTTATTTTATATTTGAGAGTACTGAAGACTCAAGAAACAAGGAACAAGAGGTGTGTAAAAGAAGTCGCATTCAGAGTATGCATCCAACTAGGATCCAAGTACCACCTCAACTCATCTCCTCTGAATTCCTCGTGTGTTTTGTTTTAGCCTCGACTATTATGTGCAAGATCCACTCCTTGCAAATCCTAACCAGCAATCTCGGACTGGTGGCGGACACGCAAATGGAACCTTGTTTTTCAATCTACTAAAAAGGCGAACAGAAAAACAGTTTCTGATGGGGTCCTATGTGCCTTGTTGCCGGAGCGATGCCTTATCCCATGGTGAATGTGCTAATGGTTGATGGGAGTGAGAGAGCAGAGCCTGGGCCGGCAGTGTAAACACGCAGACAAAAGGGAGCCGCTCGGAGTGTGAAACGCATGCCTGGGCCCGCGCAGGTAGGCATTAGGTTTCACCCACTCTCTATCGGTGACAGGGAGGAGGCCATTTATGCCTTTGTAGCAGAAAGAGCAAAAACAAACACTCCAAAAACAAACTACCATAGGAACAAGTGTGATGAGATAGAAAGAGGATTTTAACTTGAGGAGGTAAAAGTCACTGTGTTGTCTGGGTACCGGTGGGTGCAGGGAAGAAAATGTAGCGGTCAGTCAAAATATGCAGACGTGACCAGTCAGGAGTTACTTTGTTTGCAGAGGCGTCACGGGTCATAAAGCTTCAAAAAAGTTTCATATTTGTGTAGCTTTTGGTGGGTTTCTCTTAACAGTTTGCTGTGAGTCCTTGGCCAAATCAGGAAATTAAATCGATTTTTTTCTATTTTGTTTATTTTAGACAACAAAATCTATTTTTTTGAGTTTGTACAAGTCACAAATCTCGACAATATTTTTCTATTTTTTTTTCAAAGTGCTGTCTGACACAATGTTTTATGACATGTTTAATCATTAATAAGCCAACGTTAAAAATAACTCTTATCTGCTGCTAATTTTGAAGCATACTTTTTGACATTGATTTTTGGACATCTGCAAAGCTAATGCAAACCCATATTACTACAACATGTGGAGAAGCTTTTTGGATAATGCTTGCTAAGCTATTACCACGGATAATTTTAGCATTTACTGTTACCATCAGCTAAATTTGCCTTTCCTCCGTGACGTTGGAATGCTTACAGTTTTCTCAGTGTTTTTTCTAGTTTCTGAATACCTTTTGCATTGTTGTAGAAATGGAATTAATTGGCAGTATCGATCGCATGTTTTGACAAGAAAGACGTTATATATAAAATCCCGGGTTTTCTGCAGGAGGCATTCGTGGCCCTCTTTAGCATGGACACCAAAATGTAACCTGACACAGCTCTGATAAGGTTAACATCACTTAGCTATGGGTCATGGGAGCTGGACAGGCCGTGCTTTATCTGTTTGATGACGATGCCAGACAAAGCTCGCCTCCTCTCTCTCTCTCCCTGTCTCTCCTCCCTCTCTCACAGTGAAAATAGTTAGCATGCAGCTCTCATTTATACCAAGATGAATATTGACCTTCTATTCCATTGGCTTACATTGGCTCCGTGGCGTGTCACACATCTCTGCCTGTGGAATGTCTTCCTATAGCATCAAGTGCCTTGTGATCCGAGTGCAACTGGGAAAATCCCCTGTATCTAAAAAAAGGATGTTTCTTCTTGTGCTGTCCAGGTGAAAGGGGGTCAACGATGAGCATCACAGAGAAGGCCTGGCGTGGACTTGTTTAATCCTGAACTTTTAAGCACAAACCCTGTCCACGGACCGTCAGAGCCATGGCATGCGCTCTGTGGAAGTTACCCACCTTCTGCTGGTTTATCCTCACCTTAGCCCAAGTCCACTCTACAGAGGGTAAGTCAAAGAGTTCACTTCTTACTCCTATCAGTGTTTGATTACGATGTGGGTTGATGTCTGTCATTGTAAATCCGGTTGCTTTATGACAATGTCGTTAGTTTGCGCAGTAGAGAAAATAAACATGTGCCTTTTCTCTTGTACCGTATATATAAAACGATTGAATTTAATGCATTAACTTAGGTGTGTGTGATGTTAACAACAATAAACAGAACCATTTTTTGACTTATCTCAATGCCAAAATTCACAACGATATTACGGCGCTGAAACAATCATGGCGGTATTTGAATTTTTTCGCCCAGCTCTGAATGGAATACAGTGAAATTGTGGGACTATATACGTAATTGTTAGTATCACTTTGTCATACATTTATAGAACTTAAAATGTGACTGGATTTTGTATACAGAAAAAAAAAATGTGGCAGCAGTTCTGATTATGTGTGCTAGAACATGTTCCTTAAATCAGCTTATTTTGAAATATACTATATCTCACCACATGTTTCTATGCAAAAGCTTGCCAGTTCGTGCGTGTGTGTGTGAGAAAGTAGTGCTGCTCTGAAGAGCGTGCACAGACCGATGGGGGATAATCTGGCGTACTTTCATTAGTTGGTAAATTGTGATTTGTCTGAGATTTTCTGCTTGAAAGCATAAGTTGTTCCCAGTGGCATCAGAGCTGGAACCATTTGTAAAATTCCTTCCTCTTAAATGTTCTGTCTCGTGGCAAAAGCTCACGCACTGATTCAACACCTCCGAACGTCTAAAGCCTGAATATGTTTTAATCATAGTGCATTTAGCGTAGATCTAATCACTCTCGGCAGTGTCATAATTATCATTTGTAGGCTGTAACTACACTATCCAGGGCTCATTCCTGTTTAATGAGAAGAATAACAGGCCGCTATTAGAGATATTGAATGACTCAGTTAAAAACCTATAACGTAGGAAGACAGGCGCCATCCGATTACCCTTCTCCAGTAGCTTTTTTGTTGATTTTCAAATATCGCACTAATGTAGGGATATTGATTCAAGTTAGGACTAATAATTCCCCAAGATTCTTAATTTACATGGCAGTCTGACTTGATATACAATATTGCTTGTGTCATTTCGCTCAGGATGGAAATTGATCATAAAAAAGTATGAAATCTGAACCTTAAGAGGCACAAAAATGAAAAATGCATTTGTTCAGTTGTGCGTTTGGTTGTTGTGGCGTGGTGCAATGATAAACCTCGTACAAATAGGACAAAATTGACAGGCACACTGAGCTTGTATTGACTTTGGCTTTACTAAGCAATACACAGAAATCAATTGGCAGTATTCGGTGAGTGATGGTGTCGTTAAACTCCCACTGGGTGAACTGGCTTTTTCTCTGCCAAAAGACTGGACCAGGGTGAGCCATTTTCTCTTTGGATTTGAAAAGTATAAGAATTACAGTCTGTCAGTGTCATTCAGTCATCAGGATCACAAAGATAGACGTCCAAACCTACATAAATGGACAGATTTGTAATATTGACATGTGGAAAAATACCTCCACTGTATTTTGGCAAAATGTTGGACTAAAAGCTCCAGGAAAACAGCTTGAAAACCACTTATTTAAACAATTTATCATTTACCTTCAACCCGCCTCCACCCCATTCCCTGTCTGTGCTGCCGGGATCAGCCCAGACACTGTTCATTACAAACAATATCCCCAAGTTAACATGCTTCATTAAACGGCATCTACTGCTAATATCTTTTTAATGCATTTTTATAATTAAATTAAATGGGTTACTGGAATGCCGTGAGTGCTTTATTCAGTGGCCCTACCTTCTATTTTTGGTTTTGAGTCTCAGCCGAGATCGATTTTGTCTAGCAGGGTTAGTTTCTCTGTTGACCTAAACTATCAATACATTAGTGATTTCCTTCGTATGACTTCCTGCAACAATCCTCTTCTAATTCGCTTCAAGTTCTCTTCAGATGAGCAAGGCATAAAAAATACGAGCCAGCCTACAGTTTAGATACTCACAACGGAGCATTCGTAAACACCGTATGAGTGTCTCTAGTGGTGTGAATTATTGTTGTCCTTGTGTGCTCTGAAATGTTCTGCTTGTCAAGTGGATTTTTAGATTATTTGAAAATTGCATTTAGTTGTTTAAAGGCATCTTAATTATGATTATTATGGTACTGACATTTCTACCAAGCCTTGAGTGTATAAGTGGGTAATATTTTAGTATCTATCTATATTTTTTTTGCTGCATTATTACAATAACGATGTTCAGACTATAGCTGACAATGCCGGATTGATTTGCTAAAATGTCCCTGTAAATGTCTTGGGTAAGATTCATGCCTGTTATAAAATGCAAATGTAAATCCCGCCTCTAGTCCTAGTGTTTCTGTTGTTGCCTATTACACCAGTCTGTGTGCATTTGCTATTATCAGTTTGACCACCATGTACTTGCATCGTTGAATCTTTTACAGCAGCCAAGGCAGGTTACAGACAGCAGCCACACCTTCGTCTGGCTCTAATGATGGTACTTTCTGTCCAACTGCTTTGAAACTATTTGCTTTTAGCCCAGGTGTTCCCCTTTGGCATTTAGAGGATTCTGTACTGCAGATCTGCCGTATTTCCCATTGTCCAATATGCATGTCACCATAGCAACCTGGCTGAAAAAGAGGTGAAGATGTAATTTGTAAAGTAATTTATTTGAGCCAAAAACACTGATTTATCCGGTGCAACACATGATTAAATTGGCTCACATGTCTTCCAAAATAATTTAGTCAAGTCTGGCCCGGTTGAAAGGATTTGTCTGTATCAGAATAACAATTCGCACCTAGCTCCCTTCAAAGGCTTTCTCCGCTGTGTGTGCATTCATTGTGTCCAAAGAGTTGCATTCTGGGACACTCTGACTCCGAGTCTCATTGGTGATGTTTTAGAAAGTGTAAAAAGAGTAGTACAGATTTTATAAACATATGCAACATGTCACGTTGTTTCTGAACAAAAACAAAAAACAAAACAAAAACTAAATTCTGAATAGGTGTACACCATTTTTTAAATATTAAAACAAATCTGATATGGTGCTGCTTCCATCTCCAGAATCACTTTACATGTAGAAGGCCTATTGCAAAAGTGCTATAGGACAATACTGCAGGTGTCTCATGTTGTTGGGGTAGGTTCTGGCTGTGCTGATTGTGTTTGTGAGCTGATTGCCATATAAAAGGAATGTCATGGGATAAAAGCTTTTCAATGGCACGACCTGTACGAACAAGCCTGGAACAGGCACTTTTTGTCCAACCCATAACAGCTCTAAACCATTCCATTGTTTCTGTGGCCAACTTAAAATGTTTGAAGTACTCTAAATTCTCAAGGGCAACAAGCAAGGGCACCTTTAAAAGTCCCATTTTTGTCTGGCATGAATGGAACGAGAAAGACTTTAAGACTCCGTCTTCCACTTTCATAGTCATTGGAATGAAATAGACAATCAAGGTGCTCTGAAATGTAATTACAGCAGGTAAAAGCTCAGGGCTCAGTTTGAGAAAGAGCCTGAGAGAATAGGATCTGTCATCAACAGTACAACTCTGACTTTTCACACAATAACAGCTATGTCTGTTTACTCAGGGACTGCAGGTGGAATCGTGACAAACACAGTGGCATTAAAATACATTTTTATGATAACTATAACAGTATACAATAAAGTCCTAACTTTATAATGCACTGAATTATGTGCATTCAAGGCCATCGCGCCTCATTATTGTTGTCAAATATCATTTGAAAACAATAGACATATTGTTTCTTAATCATGAATCAATCCTTTTTTTAATTTTGGAGAGCTGCTTTGAAAAGGTTTGAGCCAAAGAGGTGAGCTTTCTCTTTGTGTGTGTTTGTGTCCTTAGTAAACAGCTCGTGTTAGCTTTGTCTCTCTGCTCCCTCTTAAGGTCCTGGGTTTATTTGTTGGTCCTGTGGGCTGTGCTTCCCTGTGGAGCCGTGCCGGTGTGGGGTCTGTATGAGACCCGGAGTGCTGTCACGTCTCTTTCATCGGCCTGGGCCAATACCAGATAAGGAGACAATGGGGCAGGGTGGGACCACGCCCCCCGGGTCCTCTCCCTGCAGAGCACTTCAAATCCTCATTAGGATTTTCAGCAGAGGAAGGAGGGATTTTCAGGATTAGGACTTGTCACTGTGGCTCCAGGTCTGTGTTTGTCATGCATCTTTGAACCACCTTTATCAAAGCTCGATCCGCTGTCACCTACTGTAGCACCTAACTGAAATATACTCTACAATAGGGCCAGAAATATGACAATAAATATAATGATGACCTGATCCTTGAGACAATCTGATATTTAGTAGATATGATCAAATTCCCACTCACCGATTCTCTGTTTAATGCAGCTCCATGCTCAAACAATGAGACCTTTTCCCATGCACTCCTTGAATTGGACAGCCTCTGAGTGACAGATGGATTTAACCAATCACAGGGAAGTATGAACTCTCAGAAACAGCAGATGGTTTTGGTTACATCTTGAAGGCGTATATAAACTCAAGATTGACTGATATGGGTTTTTTCATGGCTGATGCCGATACTGGTTCTTTAAAATCCAGATCAATCGATAATCTCTATTGCTATTTTTTGGCCAATACGTAGGGCCGATTTAGATTTTTTCCCCAAATGGTGGAATTCAAGCTCACCCATAGACATTTTTTTTACTCCAAACCTTTAATAGAGCTTTGTAGTCACGTTTTGAGCAGTTATCTATCGTGTTCAAATAAAGGTTTGTGTGTATTTTTTAGGCAGCATGTCAACCCAAAAAAAATATCGGCGTGTGCTTGAGATTTAAGGCCTATAGCCGATACGTTAAGAGATGATCATGATAGAGTTTAATGACAATACCCATTCTTACTGTACTGTACATGATTGTTAAGGGTTAAGTGTAAGATGGCACTTCTCTCAACAAGGAAATGTATGTTACAGTCATTTAAAATACTAGAGGCAACGCCATTCTTTCATCTTTTTGTGTCTGTTTGCCAATAAACAAAAGAAAATACTACAATTTCTACAAAAGATACTTCAATGACATGGCTCAATGTCGTGACATTCGCTAAAATCAAATTGCCAAAGTGAAGTCATGCATTTATAGCCTCAGTTAGCCTAGTTAAGCCTGCATTCCTCACTGACTGTTCCTTTCCATCCTTGGGAACGACCATGAGTTTGTTATTCTAAAGTTTTAAATAGTTTGCTTTGACAAATAGGCCTACTGTAATTAGTGACACTAAAATCGTAAAGCATTTCTAACCCACTCGTGTTAAAAGTTTGTCCCTTTTTGCTGCTCATGGTGCCGAAGGTCATCTGAAAACCAAAAAATAGACGTTGCTCACTTGCATCGAGTTCCTAATGCCTCTTTACTGGCCTGAATAGCGCTTCTACCTAATTCCCTGAACTTGCAGCATCAGCGTCCTCCCTAATGCTTATTTATACAGAGATAACCTTGGGAAGCATCATTAGTTTGTTGTTTGCTGTCACTGTCTATAATTCACACTGAGATCTTTGGCCTTGACATGGTAGCAGGAGACGCACCGGATTGTTCAACTCTACTCGTCTTCCTGTCACAGCGGGGCCACCTCAAATTACATTTTTAACCAAGCAGCCATGTCTAAAACCAAGTCTGTTGTGGTTGAAAGATGCAGCCATTTGTTTTGCTTGAGGAACAAAGTATCCGCTGGACTATGCAACATGTGTCTCGCTCAACCTCTAACATGGGCCTTAATTGGTTTTCAGTCGTGTCTGGGAGAGTAGTTGGGGTTGACAGAGCTACAGTCTGGCTTCTCCAGTCATTGTCAGCGCTGATGCTTGTGGATAATGGGTATTCACTCTGGTCCCACGAGGCTATGCAGGAATCCCAGGCACCTCACATTAGCCGTTTACCTCCCTGTCCCCATCTGCCATGTTTTGCTTTGTCTTTCTCTATTCTTTGCACAGGTAAGCATGCAGGTTCCTATTATGCGTATTCGGACCATATTGTGGTAAGCGTACAATGTCCTTTATGAAAGCAAAACAACAGGAGAGAGATATCACTTATCTTTATGCTGTGGTCGAGCCAAAAAGCTTTTATTTGTAGAAGCTCTATTGTTGGTTGATCTCAGGAAATGGGACTATAGCAGTGAGTGTGGGCATCTTTGTATGGACACAGTTCAATTGTTCAAAGTAATGTATTGTATGCTTTTGAAAAGTTGTGTTCCAGTATGCTGCTCCGATTCAATATAATTTGGCACAGGGCCTTTCTACAGTGCATACCATTTAGGTTTATTACAACAATTTCTGAGCAATTAGTCCTATTTACCATACTTGAGCGCATTCTGCTTGAGAGTATGTTTAATGTATTTTTACAGTACTGCCTTTAACAATTAATTTAATGTTTTATTAGTATAAATCCAATACTTGTACACCGCGTCCAAGCTTCTTCCAGATGTTGCTTCGAAACACACAGGAGCCCAGTCTCACTTCCTATACGTTATTTAGAAAAACAGTCTCTTCCTCCCAAGCCTGGGCAAATGGAGAGGTTTGCGTAAGGAAAAAGCATCTGACATAAATTACTATATGCAAAGTAGTGGAATATTTCCAGTGGCGAAGGGAAGCAGAAGAGGGAGATTTGCAAACCAGCGCAATATGTCTTTGTTACTATTCCACCCAGAGTTCCAACAATAGGGTGAGTAGACAGGCAGCAGTATATGTCACATAAAAACAACCTTTAGATAACTGAAATAGCACATTGGTGTCTCTTTAGTGCTTGTAATACTTCCATTTGGTGCAGCCTGTGTAGTGGACATCAAGGAGTGCGCTGGGGCTCATGTGAGGACTGTTGATGAAGTGCTACGTGGAAGGGGCGGGTGAGGAGACTGGTTCTGATTATCCACTATAGATAGAATATCAAACAGCAGCCGGTCTGCTCCTCATGGACACGCCAATGGAACCAGTCCGTTTGACTGGAGTTGTGTCCGGTTTAGAAGGTTAGGCGTCAGGGTTTGGATCAAACGGTGGAGAGCGTGGTTCTAGTCACACAGACTCATATCATGACGCATCTAGAGACTCAACCCAGACAAAGAGAACAGTTTAGGGAGTATGTAGTACTGTATTAGTACTTTAAGAATTGCTGGTTTTCAGTGATACTTGAACATTTTTTTCAGTAAATATCCATGAATCATTATCTCTACAATGTTTGTTGGAGAAGTGGGCTGTGCTTCCTTCTCCCAAAACCACCCATGTATCAAAACAATACATTTTTTGGTAGCTTTTTTTTTTAAATCCTTTTTCCCCTCACTGTAGTGGTACCTTTTATAAATCATTTATATCATTCCATTATTATTTTTATACAGATTAAGTTTCAGTCTTTTGTGTTGACTCGCATTTAAATAATTCACTACATAATGAGCATCATAGTCCTTAGAGCCATTCAAACAGAAATAATTGTTATATTAATATTGAGCAATTATGTATGCTTCCATTGTCTCGTGCCTGAAACAAAGCCCAATTAATTTACAACATGCATGTGGTTAGTGGTGTGTGATCACCTTCTACATAAGACTTTCTTATTAGCTGGTATAACCAAAGAACATCACATACAGTGTAGCAGTCCCCAGATACAGTCCAGGTTGCAGAGTGAGTTAGCAGATACTACTGCTTGCCCTTTGTGGAATCCTTTTTGTCCTCTTGCTTTGGGTCCTGATTTAGAGCAGCCATAAATCGTGGTGAGGCTCCTGTAAACGATGGGTGGTGAAACTACATCCATAAATATGAAGAATTCAGAGGCAGGCCCTTTGAAGCCTCCCTAAGAGCCCATTTATGAAGCTTGTTCCTGGACTCAGTTACATGGTTTCAAGTGCATCTGCTGTTTTCCTTCAATTAAATGCTTTTAGGCCAAGTCAACATGAACACGGAAAGTTTGTTCTGTCTACGTGATATGATGTTTAACAAAATACACCTGGCAGGAAAGTTTATTTTTACATCCAAAGATTTTGCTTACCGTTTAGTACACATTATTTGACGATTTTCTTTTATGCGGATTAGGTTTCAAGTGAATGTATTCCTTGCTTTACTTGTGTTACCATATGACTGTAACTCCAGCTATTCTGCTTGGAAATGGCTGAGGAATTTCACTGATGCATTGCAACTGGGTCCTGAGCCCTGAGACTGAGATTATAGCAGTAGTAACATTACTTCTGTCATGATAATACATTTTGAAGGATGATATAATGCAACGGAGATATACTGCGATAAAAGATAATATTGAAACTACTACTGACACAATAACAATTATGTAAGATAATCGCAGTAAACATTTCTTTTTTTTTAAATAGATAGTACTATTTACACTTATTCAGTCTTAGTGCATGACACTTTATTCTTATTGCACAAATTGTATTCTTATTTAAATGACTTTTTATTTTTATTCTTAAATTCTATCCTGTGGTTGTGGCATCTGGTAACTAAGAGAATTTCCCTTCGGGGATCAATAAAAGTGATTCTGATTCTGATTCTGATTCTGATTAGTCTTTTACAGTTCCCCAAATCTCCCTACTTTTACAAAAATAGCGCACACACCACAAGTTTTGAGCCACAACATACAGTTTAGTGTTCAAGCTTTCATATATTAAACGATAAATTGATTTTGTATTTATCGTGACAGGCCTAGTAACAATAGTTTGAGAAGAAACCGTCGTTGTCATAATGCCATAAACAAATGATCTTCTTCCACGTGTATATTATTCCGTAAAGGTTTTAAATGCAAGTTCAGGTGCTGTCAGTTACAAATTGCGCCTGACCCCTGCACTTTAACCTTTGACCTTCTGTCACTCTGACCTCAGGTTGTGTTTGCCTGTCAGGAGGATACAGCTTTACTCTGCAGTGAAAGATGAGCACAGAATAGAGTCGAAAAGCAACTTCGGAAACACTAAAAATCTAGTACTTAAATTAGTTCACTATTAATTATTCCCTGACACAGGCACAGCTGGACAATTCCCCTTTGCTTGCAACTTGCTGTTTTCTAATTTACATAATATACTTATTCTTCCCACAATAAAAACAAGCTATAATTAAAGTTGATAACCGCTAGAGACGTTTGATAAATCCTGAAATGACAACTTGAAAGTGCTCTGTCCCTTCAGTGTGAAGCCTAGACAGATGGAAACCAGCGATATAGCTTCCATTGAGATTATTTTGTTATTAAAAAAGAGACAATTAGGATCTGTATTTTTAACATTATAACCATTACAAAACCCATTGAGATGTACTAGTCTTTTATATCGCAATGAATCACAGCCAGATCTGTGATTAATGTGTGCAAGACTGAATTCAATTATTTCTTGGCTTGTTTTCTATTTGATTGATTACCTCAAGATGTAAAAATGTGTTCATTATTGCATTATCTGTGAAACAATATTTTGTACTTTCTTCTGCTGCTGCTGTTGTGTTTGTTACCACGTTGAAGCTGCTAAAACAACCCATCTTAAAATGTCTCCTTGCAATGGCGCCACTTCGTCCTTTCTGACTTAATCTGTGTTTAAAATGTACCTCAAGTGTAATACCCGCCTATACTTCCACCTCAGAGTATTCACATTTTGTCACTGAACAATCATGTGACATAAATTCTGAACAAGAGCTGGGTGAAGAATTCAGTTAGGTCTGCCGTGCATGATGTCGCCAGGGCATGACTAGCCGGTTGGTCAGGGAATTTAACTGGCAGGCGGGGGTCAGGGGAGGCAGGGGCTGAATAATGTACCACAAATACATACACATGAGACAGAGGAGAGAGAGGAGGAGAGGGGACGTGATGCCGGGGAGAAGGAAGTGCACTTGGGGAATGCAAAAAACCCAAGCAGATGGACCCTTCTCATTTGTGTGTACTGCCACTGGTGACCCATTGGGAAACGCTTCCTTATTGAATCGAGGAGCATCAAACGGTTCATTGAAGCAGAGAAGGAAGTCTGGGCCCTCACCATGTATCTCAGTCTATTTATTGTAATGGAGGGTGTGATGGAGAGAATAAGGACATGGCAAAAACAACAAATCCAGCATGAAAGGTGTCATAGGTGAAGTGCGCTGTGTTACGTGGTTAAGTAGCTGTCAGTGGTAGAGCTGGTCCATTATCTGTATATGTGTAAGTTTTGGTTGTCAGGAAAAATCTCTGTGAGTGCACCAGATAAACTATAAACGAAATTCAAATAAAAGAGAAAATTATGTTGCCGCCACACCCATTTTTAATATTGAAAATTGGAAAAAAGAAGACATAAAATAGGCCTTTCTGCACACAAATCAATTAAATGGATATTTCACTTATTAGTCTTGGCAATTCTGCAACACTAATTAAAACTCGGACATTAATTCGCAAAGTGTGTGTTTATCTTAAATTACAAAATATTATCAGCGAAGGATTTTTGTTATAATGTTAGAATTCTTCTTAAATTCGCGATCCACCTTTGTTCAACTTAAGGGCAATTTCATTATCCTGTCTTTCACTGACCGTTTCTTAAAATTGAACGCCGCACATTTCTTGGTTACTAGAAGATGGATGTCCTTGCTTTTTGTGTGTGACCTAAAAATCTGTCGTCTGTATTCTGGTGTACACACACACACGCACAGACTTATACACACACACACACACACACACACACACACACGCTCCGGCTGCAGTGCCTGGCCTCAGGGCTATCCGATATTAGACAGTGGGATGACATTGTGCAGACGTGGTAGCGCAGTGCTCCGACATGTGCTGATGATGTGGAGTCAATAATGCATTATGAAAAAAGGGATTTATGACCTTGATGAGGCCCACAGAGCTTAATTAGGCCTAAAGGTTGATTTACATACAAGTGTATATGGAATCTGATGAGGCTGTCTTTCCCTGCCGCTGCTGCTGCTGTGCATTTGGATGGAGCTGCACTTGACCTGAAGGAAACTAACATTAAAATATGAAGTAGAACACTTGCTATTTTTAAAAATATTTTCTATTTTTTTTATTTTTTTATTATTTATTCCCTTCTACTAACTTAGAGGAGCATAACCAACAGCTGGAAAAACATTAATCATACAAATTAAATAAAAATAATATAAAAACACTGAAATTTGATTTTCAAGAAATGTCAAGAAATTCAATTACATTTGATACTTGCTTGAAATGTTACACTAGACGAAGCAATTATCTTTAATTTGGTTTGAGTAGCTCATGAAAAAGTATACCAGCCGTACTTGATGCTAACCACCAGTATGCACTGCTCGACAGCTCAATTAATTTTTAGTTTTAATGCTTTGGGTGGTGCGAATACAGTTTAAAAAATGAAACTGGAATAAACAGTACCCTTTTACAGCTCATATTCAAAGCAAAATGACAAGATCGTCTCCTGACTCATGTACCTATATCAAAGATGCTGCCGATAGCCCCCTGCTGTTGCTATGGAAGTAGCAGAGATGTAAATGAACTGGAGTGAATTGGCTGGTGGAGAATACAGATGAGACGGAGGTGCTCATTCCCCTGCTACTCCGTGCCTCATCTTTGCCCAATAGTTTTCTCTCATCCCCCCTTTTCCCCCTCTCGCTTTCAACTATAGCCCTTCTGGATCACCAATCATTATTCTGCATAAATTTACAATAAAGCAGCTTATTTGGGTTGTAAGAGAATATTCAGGGTGGATTTAATGGTGTAATAGTGAAAAAATGGAACGTGACTAAAAACCCACATCTTCTCCCTGGCATTTAATACAAGCTACACATGATATATTGTTGTTTTATTGTTCTTTGCCTATGTATGCCTGTGTATTTTTTATCCAAAGCCCCTTTAGGCAGCTGAAGTTGCTCTTAAATGTGCTATATAAATAAAAAGTGAATTGAATACGTAACAAAAATGTATTTAAAACTTGTATTAGTGGAGCATAGGTATAGCTATCCTTTTGGTACTATAACACAAAGCCTATCATGCAAAGGAGTAAGTATTCAGTTATATTAAGAGTTCTCATTAAAAGTTCTCATTAAAACAACATTTTGTGGATGCATATCAAATGTACATCCAAAAACATGGAAAACATTATAGCACAGCATATAATTGGCTACACCATTTTATCCAAAAATACTCACGCTTTTGCATATCGCATTGTTACCATAATAACACAATATTGTCAGATTTGTTTTCAGTATATAGCCTTACATATAATCTCATATCTTTTGGGGTTTCGATTACAAGAACTCCACATTCAGACTGATTTCCACACACAAATCTCATTTCTATAGATATCTCAAAAACACATTTAAATCAGAAAGTTTTGCAACCATTTCCCAGCCGCAAAAGTCATAGTTTGGACATCACTTGTCACAAACTTTAATAATGTTCAGATGTTACGGGCTGAATTACAGGAGAAGCCAAAACCTCAACATAACTGACTGTCTTTTTCTGTCAGCCGCTTCCAAAAGTGACTTCAGTTTTCAGCATGCTACACAATGATACATGTACGCAAATAGGAACCCAGTGTCCAAGTGCGTAAATGAGAATTTCAAAAAGACATTCAAAGAGTTTTTCCCTCTTCAATGACCACACAGCGTCAACCGTCCAGCCTCTTCCCCGCTGTTTCCAGGAAATTTGCAATATTTTTCGTCTTTGCCTCCCCTGCGTAGAACTGACATGTTAAGAATACAGGATATCTCGGGATTATCGAATCAGCCCTGTTGGAGGACTTTTAACGTAGAGGTTTGCAAGTGGGGCACAACCTCGCGGAGACTTCAAGCTGAGTTTCCCTATGTCTCCACAGCCAGCGCCGTATACGCCACACTTTTCTTTTCACCTCAAATCCCCCCAGTAAGTAACCTCTGCTGCCCGTGATGCTAGCTCATTTACAAGCAGCTGTTTTTCCCTCATTATAAAGAAGCAGGCGAATCAAAGGCTAGCGCTAATGCAAGTCGACAAGCTTTGGGAGAGTGGACAAGCATTGACCGGGACCTCGACAGAAAAATTATCTGCTTTCACATCAAAATAATCTGGAGACCCCCTTTTGTCCCCCCGGTCACAAAGATGGCAGCAGTGGAGTGGACTGAATAGCGCTTTTGATCACTCGCTAGGGTAACTCTAGTGGCATGAGCAACTCAGATTACAAAGAGGTATTTTGATGGGAAAACTTACCAAAAGCAAAAAAAGTAACAGGAATAAGTTTAGTTTGTAACTTTTGAAGGTAGTATATGTGTAAATATTTTTAATGGGTCCTATACTTTCAAACTACTATAGTGAGACTGACTTTCTAAAAAAAATATACATATGTGAAAGTAAATAAGTACAAAACTACTCTTTTCTAACTAAACCTGCATTTTTTTGTCTATATAATAAGATTTAAGCCATAAAAGGTTGAATTAATAACTTAGATATGCAAACTAAGAACTTAAGTGTTTCATTCTGCTGTTTATTTATTGCAGCTCATGATTTTTTTTAACAATATTTTACATTTACAATAGTTTTCGTGGTTTAAATCTGCTCTTAGTGACGTAAAGCAGTTTCAATATCAGCGTTTATCGTCTATATTTACTTCAGCAATATATCAAACTTGTTTCTAACTATGTAAAACGACAATTTCTGTGTATAGTTTGTAATGTTTGCATATTTGAAATACATCTATAGTAAAAAAACTACAAGACTGGATAAATATAACACAGTACCATCAGGTTGCCATATAAACTGGATTTTCTCTTTGCCACTGAGCTGATGATTCTCTATTGACCCAATATTATTTTAAAGGTTACCCAGGACATGGCAGTCGGTGAAGTGAAAGACATACCTCATTAGAGCAGTGAAGTATTATGACCTATGAATTGAGGAAGAATGGACCGTGTTTGAAATCAATGACATTTAACGATAGTATGCTCATGTTAATAGACTATTACCTTAAAAGTTGTCATTAATTTTGAATATAAAGGAAGCCACGGTGAAAAACTGTCCCATAACTGTTGAAAACTGAAGAAGAACGATAGGACCAGAGGAGTCAGCATCTTTGCATAATAGTTAACTGTAATTTAGACTGTATAAAGAAGTGGACTAAGTGAGTTTGATGTCACCTATAGAATTCGGCTCCAGTCAAATGAAGCTCGTTGAAGCTAGCAGTTATAGGGGCCAATTTGAGGCAGAGTTCCATATTAGGAATTCCGACCGCGACTATCATAGCAACCAAAGAGCCAATCCAGTCAGTTCCAATGAGTGAACGGATATGTAGCAACACTGTCAATCAAACCTGTTGCTAACGTTCGCGGGAGTAACCTCAGGGAAAGAAGGCACCTGATTTGTCTGTTATTAATGTTCTTATCTTAATAATAATAAATAATAATAATAATAATAAAAAAAACAGGATCATATAGAGCGGGTGAATACGAACATTTAAAGACCAAAATGACGAGGCTCACTGCAGCAGTTACAGAGGGAGGGGTGACAGTTTTTCAGTGTAAAGTCATTTGGAGCCAGACTCGATGGAGCCGGAAGCGAGTCACTTCCTTTTTGGAACGTGGCGGCTAGTGCGCTATCTATGTCCATTTATATACTGTCTATGTTTAGTGCACAAGATTTTGTTCCTCTAAGCATGAGTGTCCAAACTTTTTTCCACTGATGGGCCGGTGTTCATTACCGTGGGTCATTTTGATGCAGTTTATGTAACGTAGAGCCACTGTACCTTTAATAAGTCTTATTTATAGGTCTGTACCACAGTGCCATTATCCTATTGAAATTATAGTGGTAGAAATACTTTAATTTGCTGTAAAAAGTTCATCAGGGCCAATACAGCAGGAGTTCTGAGGGCCAACAAAAAACTGTCTGAGGGCTGCATTTTGCCCCCGGGCCATAGTTTAGACACACTCGCTCTAATGCCAAGAATAATGTCTGAATGCTTTAAATATGACCTTTTTGAATAATTCCCCTGTAAGTGAAATCTAGGCCCTATAAATAAATGCTTAAAAAACGTGCTTAATGTATGCTGCTGTATTTGATTTCTAAATAGCTGAGGAGAGTGTCTGATTAAGACTTCTGTCAACAAGGCCACAATAAGGATCCCACTAGTTTTGTCTCTCTGCTTGTTGCCATGGCCACCAGAGCGGGCATCCTTCACTGCATCACACTGAGTGAAATTAGTGCCTATATGACATAGGTACATGTGATGGAGTTTGATTGACAGGCAGAGGTTGAAGTATTCTAATGGCAGCCTTCTTTGATATTTGGAGGAGGTGTTCTGCATCCTGTGAAGAGAAAAGTGCGAAGTTTCCCTGGCTGAGTGTGAAAGTGTGGCTGCGCGTGTGCGACTGACAATCATAAGGGAACACAAATAAGAAAAAACATCTCTGCTTTTTAATCGTGCAGATCTGTTTTTGCACCTCGCGCCAGTGTGTTGTGTGGACTCTCATTCTGTTGGCTCAGCATCCCCTTTCAGCACAAAAACATACCTCAATTACAGCAACAAGTCTCTCCGGTTTCTTTCTTGTTCTTCTTGTGAAAATCCCCAACATATAGAAAGATTCTGTTTATTTATTGCCATGTGAATAGCAAATAATTTACAGATCATGTTTTCCATAAATAATTATGCTAATGATGCACAAGCTAAATCATGATTACTTTTCAGGCTCATTTGAATAATGATATTATTTGGATTAGCACGTCTAAGCATTGGGTGCAATTTGAACATTGTGCTACACTGTGCCAGCAGATGATCGATGGTGTTTGGCTGTCTCAATATTATCTGTATGAAAACAGGGGCTATATAAACTCTCATTATACAATATAAAGGGATTTATGCAATTGTATTAGGATCAGATTTTGATTCAGCATTGCAGAGTAAATATTGCGTTGTTATGCATTATAGATAGATCTCTTTTATTGCTTTCCTTCCACTATTTATAAAGCATTTGATGGCTCCTTCTAAGTTATGCTTTATTACAATAATGTATTTGTGACCATGCAAATGAGATGTGTAGAGTTTAAATCATGTGTCTTTATTAGTTTAATGCTTTGACATTGAAATACACTTAGCACTAAAGCGCTCGGCACTTTTAAAGCTGGGGTCTGCACTTTCTGGGTCATTGTGAAAAGATCAATAATAACTTTCAATTATAATCCTATTGTCAATCTGACAGTTGACCCTATTACGGCAGTATTGATAGCTGCTCTCCATTGTGTAATTGAGGCAATAGTGGAAGAAGAGGGAAAATATTGTATGTCTGGATTGTGTGGACTAAAGACTGGATCTTAATATGATTGATCTGAGTAAAGTGTCTACATTTTGATTTGATCCTTTCTTCAGCTGAATGAGTTATTTGATTCAAACTGAAAGGGACGTTACAATATAAAACGTTAGTCTTATGATCATTGTGAGAAGAAAAATGGCTTGTTTTTCTATCTTTTATTTACAGTTTGATAATGAGTTTGACGATGTTGTTGGCTCATTAGTGTGTGTAACGCCATAATGCAGTTACGCTATTAATATAATGAGACAAACCAGGTGGCTTCTATAATTTTTTATGGACTCATAGTAACACTACCACAATACCTTCATTGCATATGATCTACAGTGAAACATATGGTGATTTAACAGCCAAATTAAGAGTTTAACACGTGCGCGTACGGCCGGTGGGGTCATCCGTGTCTCTGTATCGATTCTATCCGTGCCATTCACATATCGTCTGCTCCAAAAATACCCGTCTACTCTGGAATGAAAAAGTAGTCCAGTCTCAAACGCAATCAATGAAGAGAGGGAGAGGCTGTCCGCTGTTGTTTATGACCATGCGTTAGCTCTGTCAGGTCTAAACCGCTCTGACAAATAAAATGTCCTTTAAGCATGGCCCATTTAGTTTGATTTGCAGATATTTGACAAGAAAAACATCATATTTTTCAGGTTAGGCCATCAGCACATTTGTAAAGTTGCAAGTAGTTTTTGGGTTGTTCCATGTTTTGGAGCACACATTGCATCAGTCTGTTTTTGTACTTTGTTGTAAATCATAAAAGCAGAAGTGGAGTTAGCCGTGCCGAGTCATTTAAGTGTTTTAGCAGCGTTCCCGGGACACTCTGAGCATCCGTGGTTTTGGAGGAGGATTTGGGGATCAAACCCGAAGGACTTAAACGCGGCCCAAGAAGTAGATCATACGCAGCTGCAAAGTAGGCCAGAGTGAACGGGCGGATCCCACCAAGTACATGACGGCTGCTTCACTGACCCATGAAAACTTCTGTAAACTATAATTTTAATGGGGATTAGCAGTGAGAGAAATATACTATACAACTAATGTGTGTTTGTTTTTGATGTACATACTAAACATTCTTGTGGAAAAAACAGTCTATAGAATTTGTTTTTTGTACATGCCAGTTTGATATTGTAGCGTGCAAATTGAGTTAGTGCATTTTAAACATAAAAGCAGCCACGATGAGTCTTTACAGATGGTCACATTTTTATATAGCGCTTCTCCTCCTTTTACTGCACTCAAAGCGTTTTACACAAGGAACCACTCACCCATTCACACACACATTCATACAACAGTGTGCAAAGAAACGGAGGGTAAGTGCCTTGCCCGTGGACACAATGACAGCAACACTCTACCTACGTTGGGACAAAAATGGATGTCAAGATTATTTGGTTAATTGGTAATCATGTATTTCAGGTCACAGTCTAATTGGAAATACAACAAAAATATAAATGAATAATTACAGTAATCGCTAAAATAAGCCATTCCAATTAAATCTTCGCACTAAAAAGTGAACCTAAATGTAAAGTGAACCTAAATGTAAAGTGCTTTCTTATCACGTTAAGTTAGATAGTTTTTTTTTTTTTTTCATAAACTAGAGCAGGGGTGTCAAACTCAATTTCACCGAGGGCCACATGTAACTGTAAAACCATATAAATGCAACTGAATGTAATGTAAAATAAACGTAACTGCTTTTTTTTTTTTACTTATTACTTGACTACAAATATTGCATATGCGTTTAGATGTAAAAAAAAAATGCCTATAACTGTGTATCTCCTGATAAACTGACATTTTGAGACAGTCATACGTTTTAATTTACCTTGTCGCGGGCCACATAAAATGACGTAGCGGGCCGCATTTGGCACACGGGCGTTGGGTTTGACACATGTGAACTAGAGGAATAGTAGTGGATAGGACAGTTTGAACTAAGGATTTCACCGTTGTTTTGACTTGGTATCAATAATCGTGAATAATTGTAAAATAATAAATTGTAACACACAAACCCACAAAAGAAATATTGTAACATCCCTAGTGAAAAAATGGCAAAAAGGATAATAGATGATTCGAGTAGTTCTGGGTACTTTGACTTCTACATACATTTGTTCAGTCGTTGTAGAGTTTGCACCTGGGTATGAACCCTGCAAATCACTCCATATAAATCTGTAAATGTTTGTATTGCACTATATTTGCATTTCATTTCCATCTGTCAGTGTAATTAGGCCAGTTCTATTTTGATGATGCGACATGTGAAAATGATAGTGGAGAGTTATTCATTTAAATTTAATTCATTACGTCCTCTGAGACTTGGTGGTTTACAGCAGCAGGGATCTCTGTATTTTTAAACAGCCGGCGTGTTCCACCAATTAATCAAGTGCTTTAAAACTTAAGATTTATTATTGTCATAATTGGGAAGAGGAAACCACCAAGGACCAGAGAAAAATCTACAGATCTGCAGTGAAAAGACTGTGGTATTAATATAGCCAGAAAACTGAGCCCATGGCAGAGATGGTAAAAAGGCTTAGAAAGTTTGCTAATGAACATTTTACCTTTTCCAGAGATGGACTGTGTGACCAACCAAATAAAAAGAAGTACCACCAAATCTTAGTATAGCTGACAAACCAGTAACCACATGTATTATTGCTGTAATTCAAAACAATGTAGCCATCACATAAGCCAACAAGGTTGGTGCAAAAGTGTAAAAGCAGATTCCGCTACTGCATACGAATAATTTAGCTTACCCTGAGACCTGAAACATTGAAACCAAGCAGGTCCATTGAAAGAAATTTGAGAACCCAGGTAAGAAACCTGACATAGGCCCCCTCTCATATAAATCAACAGGAAGAGGGACCCCTAAGACCTTGGAGCCTGAGACAACAGATCCTTTCTCCCCCCATGTTGACTCCCCTATTTTCAACTGTCACAGTTTGGATGCACAACATCACAGTGTAATGTAAAGAAAACTGTAAAAGCAATTTAACAGTTTACATTGTTACGCTCTGCTCATAAAAGTGAATATTCTGAAATGTAGCATTTGATGAAACTGCACATAAACTTGCATACTGTATGTTTTCTGCTTATACATAATGTCTTTTCAATTATTTACCTCCCATATTTTAAATAACTGCATCTAAATATCTCACATTCAGCGTATCCATCACTTTCTATATAGTGCCTGGTGTGGTGTTGCAGTCAGCGAGAGCACAGCCTTGTCTTTCACATCTTCTCCTTCTCTTATCACCGTTTAAGAATGTAATTTGACATTGACTGATGTTTAACATAGGCCTATAGCATGACTACACATTGTATTACTTGACTTTTGATGGCGCGGTGCTGGAGTGCATTGACAAGAACTCGAAATTGCTTGTCAGCTTCACTAACACGTCTTTTTTTTTTTTTTTTTTTTTCTTTCCACCAGGGCTTGTATTTTTGTTCAAAATATACTTGCACAACATATCTGATAAATAGTTTATTACCTTAAGCAGCTGATTCTGACACTAGAAGGTGAGAAAGGCAAAATAAAATATGGCTGAAATATATCATATTTGAAAGCCTTTAGCCTGTCGGCCACTCGCGTAAGCTTGCTGTCAAGAATAGAGCAAAAAGACAAGAAAAATCATTCCCCACAGATTGCATGTGCCCAAGTAAATAGTGCTGCAAAGGTGAGATGATATCTACTGTATATTACTGTTTTATAGCCCTGAAGTCTTTAATCTGATTGGTCCACCATCAGGAAATACAAAGTGACATTTATCTTCCTTTACAAAACAAGAGTTGCTATATAGAATGCAAATTACTTTTATAGCATTCAATCAGACTAAAGATAATTGTATTTAGACTTAATTGATGAAGTATTCCAACAAAGTAAAATGAAGCCAGCCGCTCCTCTGGCCGAATGGACTGAGGTGAACTTAAAACAATCAACACTGAGCTTTGTAATCACGCAGCACATTGTTGTTGGAGTGCTGACGAGATTAGTATTATGCTCATGTGGTGTCTGCAAATGTCTCATTTGACCTGTCCTTGTTGTCTGAAGCGATGCTAGCTCTTGTCTCTCGTTTTTAGGGAGACTGTATGTTCATTTTTGTTGTGTTTTTGGAAAGGTTGCATTCAAAACCCACCAACTGTTATAATGACTGATTTGAATGAAAACTAGTGCCAGTAGAGTTTTTGATATCATGCACAAAGGTCATAAAAAATATTACATTTTATAATGCGTAAAACATTTTTAGTTTTTTTAGACAAAATATTATGTTCTTTTTCTAAATGTTATGATATTGATCAGAGACAAAAACACAGAAAGGTCAAAACTTTCCTTTTATAACTTCTAATGAGTATCTTTTTCAGTATTTGTTTCAGTATCAATCACTATCTGGGTATTGATTTTCTTGACAACCCTTGTAGCTTATGTCTGTAAAAAAAAAAAAAAAAGAAGAAGAAAAACATTTGAACAGAATGTATTCCTTTCATTTTTGTGTTTTGAAAGCTCCGTCTCCCGTTCATTTCTATTCTCACCCAGTTCTCTCTTGTTGTCTCCAGGGTTTAGCCGCGCTGCCTTGCCGTTTGGCCTGGTGCGGAGGGAGCTGTCATGTGAGGGCTATCCCATTGACTTACGGTGTCCAGGAAGTGATGTCATCATGATCGAAAGTGCCAACTACGGTCGCACGGATGACAAGATCTGTGACGCTGACCCCTTCCAGATGGAAAACATCAACTGCTATCTTCCAGACGCCTACAAGATCATGTCACAAAGGTAAAGGATATAGAAACACTGCATGGGCAAGACGTTTGATTCGACACAGTTATGTTTTTAATATGAACTAGCGCTCTGGGCGTTTCGACTTGGGCACTTGTCAATAGTAGCAATTCCATGCCTTTTGACACCTTTTACGTTTGTTTCGCCTTTGGTAGAAAAACATCTGCCAAAAAACACAATAGCAGGCGATGCTGAATTGATTTATTCCATCAAAAATAGCAAACTAGAAGTCCTGACTGGAGAGAAAATAACTGCAGTTTGTCAGTTTGATTAAATTAAAATAGAGAAAAGAATTCTGCAGCAAATAACCTGCTTCCAAGTGTAATGTTGGTGTGGCATAGGGTTTAGTCCAGATGCCCTTTTCTCACACAATCCTCTTCATTCATCATACTGGCACTAATGGTACACTTGGAGTCTCTGGGCAGTACACTATTATGCAATTCACTACAAAAGAGTTATACCAAGATCCTTTCCTTTCTAACCTTTATTTAGCTGCAGGTTGGGGCTGGACTGGATTTTAATGCATTTTGTATTAATATTAAGAGTCATTAAAAGGACTTTGGGAACTATAGGACTCCTGCTTTTCTCTATTATAAAGCCCGTGTCCTGGAAATACCTCAAAGCCTTAGTTAGCATGACATTTGGCTATACAAAACTGCATCTCTTGGCGTTTGTACAAACTTTGTAAAACTAAAGCTTTACTTCACAAAGTTAAAAACCAAAACCATTTTCACACAGATCAAGTAAAAACACAGAAAGGACTTTAAAAACATAAAGGAGAGACAAACTGAAAATGCCAGATTACTGAAACATGCTCAAATGTAATGATGTGAAAATGGTGTTCATAAGGCTGTGTTACTATCGTTACTATTTTGCTCAAATGTAGAGATAAACACCGATATATCAGGCCGATATTTGCACTTTTTAGCGCATTGGTTATCGCCCTTTGATCTCCAGCACAGGACGATATTTATAATGCACGTCCTGCAGTTTAAAGAATAGACACAAAGCTTTATTTGAAGACTTCAGTGCGAAAAGATAACTGCACAAAACATCACAAAACACAGCTCTTTTAAGATGCATAATTTGGGGGAAATAATCAAAATCAATTCTAGATATCGACCCAAAATATCGGCAGAGCTTATCGGCCATCGGTTGCTTTGGATGCTAAATAATCTGCATTGGCATCAACCATAAAAAAACCCAAAACATATCAGTGGATCTCTACTCAAAAGCTAAAACAGAACAGTTAAACGTGAAGAAAAATGTGCAGAAAAAAAAAAAAAAAAATCAAATACAGAATATTATATCTTTTGAACAGTCAAGAACTCACTATCCATAACCTAAAATGCGTTGTGTTGGTGACTTTATTCCAAACACATTTCCCTAAATTCAAATGATTGCTCTTTTACCCTGTGCTAAATCCTGCTGGGTCAGATTAAGGGCAGCTTCTTTGGCAGGGCGCACTCTAAGACGCCTCATACATCTTAAACTCTCACTGATTGATCACTGACATCCAACCCCGGGCCTTGAGCTTTCTACTCTCCTCTCTCCCCTCGCCATCACTCAAAACCAGGATTATTTCAGGCGGAAAGCCAACCCAGCCGCTAAGGTGTATGGACTTGCCCCACGAGCAATACCATCTGCATGAGACCTTAGACACGAGCGCAGTTGTCGCATACAGAGATGCCATCGGAGCCCAAAATACAGTGGATGGAGGGTCATATGAGAGAAAAGGGAAAGAGATATTGGCTCGCTCTAGGAATGTCAGCATGTCTGTGGCAATGCGTCCTGGGAAATAAAAAAATAAGAGACGCTTGTATGCAGGGGTTTATTGTCAAGCCAGGTTTGATGAACGCGGATAGCTCACTGAAGTCGTCCGTCTTTTCTCGCTCGTGGCCCTCGTAGAACCAGTGTGCTAGTACTAAGCCCGTCTGGCCGCACAGCGCACTTATTGACTCAACAAAATCCACGGCTAAAAAACTTCTCACAGAGCATTACAAACCAGTAGTTCTCAAACTTTTCACACCGGGTCAGAAAATATTTACCTGTCCTGTCTTTATGTCAAGTTCCTGAAGTGTATAGAAAGTTCTTCAAATGTAATAGGAATCTCGGGGTATTTTTTACTCTGTATTTCTCTAATACTGCATCACATGAAGTAGCCGAGTTAATCTATTTATGAACTGATGTTTAACGCCTACTTTTGGAGCCAAACTATCCAATCACAAAAGGCATAGGGAATAACGCGTCACATAAGGCAACGTTTTGTTTCTTACGTAACCCCAAATACAAAGTGTATTAGTATTATACATGGGTAGTGAGTAATTCTGTAGTAGCGTGTATTAAAAAACTCGAGAACCACTCAAATCTCATCTGTTTTCGTAAAGCAAAAACCATCTTCACACTGGAGGCAAGATGAGCACCAACATGATCAGATCGAGTAAAAGCGCATGGACTTTAAAAACACAGAAGCTTGAGTAATTCCAGGTGTAGTGAATAACATGTAAACAATATACCAAAAATATGTTTCTTATGCAACCTCTAATACAAGTTGGTTCGAATCTCATCCACGCTGTTACAAAGCCAGGGGCCGAGTTCAGACGTTACTTTAAATATATATTTGGCATTTCGATGTCACTGAAAAAGCTATTGTACTGTTTGAACAACATGAGAAGTGTGTGTTTTAAAGAAAGCCACTGGATATGAAAGGTCTCTCAGGTGTGTGGGAGGAATTATTCACACTCAAAATCCAGAGAGTGAAACACATTGGCTTCCAAAGAGAGCAGGGCTGTGCAATAGTAATGTTAAAATACCAGCGGACATTTGGGACATGTTCTTTACGTCTTTTTTCCTTTTGTAATTGCCATAAAAACTTTTACTACATCCCTGTTTTTCAGTTTGGAACATGACAACTTGTTTTATGCCAGATGCCTTACAGTATACTACTCTTTAGTAATGAAAACGAACTGCCTCACCTCAGTTAAGATCGTTTAACTATGATTATAAAGGACTTTTCATATATATCTGTGTTTTCACGCAGCCATCAACTTAAAACAAATATAGATTTTTACTGGTAACATGTTTTTTTTTTGTCTTTTTAAACTGACAATCAAAAAAACAGTCACAGATTCTTATGTTTACATTTTACCTTTTACTGTTTAAGCCAATTATCCAATCAGAAAGCAGAATACGCTCTACACTTTTGGTTGCCATGAACATGAACATGAAACCAGTTAATAAAACCAGTTAAATAATAAGCTATTTTAATTATAGGTTGCCATGTTTTCCACCAGCTTTACAAGAGCTTGGGCCTGATAAAAAGATAAAAATATGCATTATTCCATATGCGATTCCAGCAGGGAAGAGTCATATCTACTGTACTGTCTCCATTACTAAAAGATTGAGGAGGCTAAAATTATTTGTTGCCATAATTACCCCGGCCTGTTAATTTTCAGCGCGTGTGTGGGGGAAAATCACATTAGCACTTGTGGAAAGCTGTGTTCACTTTTAAGCATGTGAAATTGATGTGGTCCTAAAGTGTGGAGAATTGGATTAGGCTTCGCTGCGTTTGATACATCCTGTTGGCACACTAGATTGTTTTTTCATATTTTTTTCTTGCTTTTTTATATCTGGCTGGCATTTTATATTCATGAGCACAATGATTTTTATGAAAATAGCCCTAGGACTGTTGTGGCTCAATTAGAACATTCAGCTGCAAGCAATTAGTCGACTCAAGTGGGTGATAATCTGTGGAGGAATTTTTCACATGGACACCTCCCCGGCAGATGTGAAACTGCAAGACTTTGAAATAATTAATTCAACGATAACAATATTCAGCGAGGAGATTTTTCATGTCCCCCCCGTTTTCAAAATTCTAAAATAATTACATAGAATAACGTTAATGATAATGGCGGCGACTGCGGCCACAAGTCGCTGATGAAAACACTTTAAATGTAAAAAAAAAATGTATTGCAGTCGTATTTGTTAATGCCGAGCGCACACGTTTGCCCATCTGGTTTAGTTGTTATTGTTTCATTATATTAGCAGCCCGTAGAAAGCCTTAAGCAGGAGCAGAGATGCAAAGGGATGACGGATCATTGTCACTGGAGCAAACACATTAGGATATACAATATGAATAAGTGACCCGCATCTATGGATTTTCTTGACTAATGAGCTTCAGCCTAAGTATTTGATAACAACACCATTGATTCCTGTAATATAACATGACCAGGCCCTGCCACCACTCTGCCTCATGTGATATCCAAAGAGCATATGACAGACAAAGTGATCAATGCAGATATGCCACTAAATGACTGCAGAAAATTGAATGGAAAATGACACAGCGCAGAATACAATGAGAATATCCATTCATCACACAAAAACGCTAACTCCGGCTAACTCTTAGAAGCTCAGTTGTTTTACCGATTTTGGATTGTTGTGGGCCTTATTAAACCTAGAATATTACATAGATTAAATAAATATAACACAATAAACAACCATCATTCTTACTTCTGCTTCTTTTTGAGTAATATTATTTTAAAGTAATATATTTAGATTCTTTACAATAATGCTCTAAATGTTTCGAGTGGGTTGCAGAATGCTTACTGTGCACTTAATAGCTGGTTGATAATTTATTTATTTATTTATGTTTTAATAGTAAAAGAAAAAGTTAAATCTGTGAACTGGACAAAAAGTTGTAGGAGTGAAGACATTTCGCTGCTTCAGTTTTGGTCACATTACTGCTGGACACTGCCTTATATCTGTCTGAAGGGAGGAGCTAACTACAACTGTGCCTGAGTCATAGTTAGTATAACCATTCAGGCCCCTAATGGATTCTCTCACATCATTTTTACCATATATTTCTTTGATATTTCAGATTTGTACGTTTTCTGTCACATAAAAATTGGTAAAAATCGCTACATTTTCCACATTGTCTGAACACTATCACATTGTAGTTTGTAATTATTATTTTAATGCTATTTATTCAGCCTGAACTGTCTTAACATTTCCCAGCCCACAGTAAATATTCCGCTGTGTTTCTCTTGTGCAGCAGACTAAATGCTGCCTGAACACTATTTATATCAGTGACAGGACTGCTTGCACGGCTCTCAGAGGAGGCACAGTGTGTCCGCCTGACAGCACTCTGCCTTGTTCCTGCTCTCCCTACATACAACCTCAGTGTTTATTTAAAGATCTGCAGATTAAGATTTTATGAAGATCCACATTCAGTTTATGAGTTTCACTGGGACACACACAAGTTCACCAGCCATTAAACCTATCTTAATTCTCAACTTGGTAAAATACTCTTTGGGTTATGTTTTGATATAGGACTTGTTTGAGATGTTTGGATGCTTTCACTTGGTTTTCATTTTGCACTTTTTCTAAATTTGATTTGTTATACTTTAGTTGTAAAACTTTAACATGAAGGTGTGCTCCCTCTGCCTCTCTCTCTCTAGGTGAGGCACTATTTTGATCAAGAAAGTTCAAAGATGACAAGGTTTGTTTCATGTGGATAGCCTTAGAGATTATAACCATAACCCCATAACAAATGTTGGACTCTTGAGATATGATACCACATTAAGAAGATATAATGCAAAAATATTGGTAATACAACCTTTAAGAAGAGCACAGTGTAAACAGTGTATCACTACGCCTCCCCCATACTAAATGTGACTCTTTAAGGTCATTCCATCAAATGTCACTGGAGTAATCCCTTTGACTTTAGTAACATGGATAATACCTCAGCTAGTTTAAAAATCAATAGGTGTAAGTGACGGATGTGAGCCAGACAGACCCGCCCCGAAGTCCCCCTCCCACCAATAAATATAGTCCTAATTCCAACATATGACAGTAATTACACCATTCTTGAATGTCTTAATCCAATACTGGGCCAGAGTCAAGTGGAATGTGAATGGTTAATTCCTAACTACCTATTTCCTGAACAGGACTGAGGCAGAGAGAGCACAAAGTGTACTGGGGCCGCAGGTGACTGTGTGTGTGTGACTCGTGTAATACTTGGGTGTGTATGACTCGTGTGTGTGTGTGTGTGACTTGTGTGCGCGTAATGCGAGTGTGTATGGCATGTGTGTGTGACGCGTGTGTATATGTGTGCGACTCGCATGTGTGTGACTTGTGTGTGTGTTTGTGTAACTTGTGTGTGTGTGACTCATGTGTGTATATCCCTCGTGTGTGTGACTCATATGTGTGGGACTTGTGTGTGCATTTGACTCGTGTGTGTGTGAGACTTGTGTGTGTGTCTTGTGTATATATATGACTCGTGTGCGTGACTTCTGTGTGTGTGTGAGACGTGTGTGTGACTTGTGTGTGTGAGACTCGTGTGTGTGTGTATGGCTCGTGTCCATGTGAGACTTGTGTGACTTGTGTGTGTAAGACCCGTGTGTATATGACTTGTGTGTGTGTGTGTGACTTGTGTGTGTGAGACTTGTTAGTGTATATGACTCGTGTGTGTGTGACTTGTGTGTGTGTGTGAGACTCGTTTGTGTATATGACTCGTGTGTGTGTGTGACTTGTGTGTGTGTGTGAGACTCGTGTATATGAGACTCGTTTGTGTACATGACTCGTGTGCATGTGTGACTTGTGTGTGTGTGAGACTCATTTGTGTATATGACTCGTGTGCGTGTGTGACTTGTGTGTGTGTGAGACTCGTTTGTGTATATGACTCGTGTGCATGTGTGACTTGTGTGTGTGTGAGACTCGTTTGTGTATATGACTCGTGTGCGTGTGTGACTTGTGTGTGTGTGTAAGACCGTGTGTGAATATGACTTGTGTGCTTGAGACTTGTGTGTGTGAGACTCATTTGTGTATATGACTCGTGTGCGTGTGTGACTTGTGTGTGTGAGACTCGTTTGTGTGACTCATATGTGTGGGACTTGTGTGTGCATATGACTCGTGTGTGTGAGACTTGTGTGTGTGTCTTGTGTATATATATGACTCGTGTGCGTGACTTCTGTGTGTGTGTGAGACGTGTGTGTGACTTGTGTGTGTGAGACTCGTGTGTGTGTGTATGGCTCGTGTCCATGTGAGACTTGTGTGACTTGTATGTGTAAGACCCGTGTGTATATGACTCGTGTGCGTGTGTGACTTGTGTGTGTGAGACTCGTTAGTGTATATGACTTGTGTGTGTGTGAGACTCGTGTATATGAGACTCGTTTGTGGACATGACTCGTGTGCATGTGTGACTTATGTGTGTGTGTGACACGTTAGTGTATATGACTCGTGTGCGTGTGTGACTTGTGTGTGTGTGTGAGACTCGTTTGTGTATATGACTCGTGTGTGTGTGACGTGTGTGTGTGAGACTCGTGTATATGAGACTCGTTTGTGGACATGACTCGTGTGCATGTGTGACTTGTGTGTGTGTGTGACACGTTTGTGTATATGACTCGTGTGCGTGTGTGACTTGTGTGTGTGTGTAAGACCGTGTGTGAATATGACTTGTGTGCTTGAGACTTGTGTGTGTGAGACTCATTTGTGTATATGACTCGTGTGCGTGTGTGACTTGTGTGTGTGTGAGACTCGTTTGTGTATATGACTTGTGTGTGTGTGAGACTCGTTTGTGTATATGACTCGTGTGTGTGGGTGTGTGTGTGTGTGTGAGACTCGTGTATGTGAGACTCATGTGTGTATATGACTCGTGTGCGTGGGAGATTTGTGACTTGTGTTCGTGTGACGTGTGTGTGTGTGTGTGTTAGGTGTGTGCGCTCACCTCGGCTGTTTTCTTAGCTGCCATCGCTGTGGCCCTGAAAATGATTTAATTTTTCAATGGCCTGTCTGCTATCAACAGGCTTGCCTCTTGAGAGAGATGTCTGCCTTGATAATTGTGCCATGAACCTCATCAGCATTTCAGATGAAATGGAGCCAGACGGGTCACTTTGAGTTTAAGAGACGCTAATTTGATTGAAATTCTAACTGGGAGCACCAGGAAGTAGATTGTGCCTTTGCCGTAATGCGCTGCCCTCACTCATGTCGCCTCTCTGCTCCAGTTACACAGCAATTGTCTTCACTGCAGCGATTCTTTAGTCAAATTGAGTCTGTGAGGGAACTATTAGAGGGCACACAGGGAGCAGGCATAAACAACCTTTTGGCTTTTCAAATCAGTCTAAATTTAGCTGGGCTTAATGGTCATCCCATGGCAACCAGTACAATTTTATGTAATGTCAAACTGATTGTTCAAAGCTCACTTACTAAATGTTTTCAATTTATCACAGAACAGCAATAGTTATTTTCTTGAATACATTTGGCTCTGTTGCCATTATAAAAAGCTGCTGAACAATTGGAATGTTTCACCATGGAACAAAATTGCAAAAGCCTCATTTTATTTCACATTCATTGCAACCCATTACATTATATTTATTTAATTAGCGTGTACTTTGAAAACAAGCCCAAAATGAACTGACAATTATATGCACACACTTGTAAATTGAGACCTAACACGAGGCACAGTACAAGCCATTTGGGTCTTTTTCTATTGGTCTCACGAGGAACCTGAGGTTTCACAAATGAGATGGAATCACATGGCCATAGATCAGGACACTCCGGCTGCACTGCACCAAAATGAGGGCCATCCATCACAAAGCACTATCAACACTTATGTCAACTTTGCTTTGGAAGAAATATGAGCCATTTGTGCTTATGTGCTGTTGTTTAATACATCTGCTGGCAAGTCTTTGTCTCATTAGTGTCATAAATTTGAATTTTGGTTTTATTTTCTGTCATAAACATAATATTAAGTATGTCTTCATTTCCCCGATGAATCCGATTACTATTTATATGGTATTCTTTACATGAGGAAAAATGTCACGATATTCCAAAAGGCCATAATAAATCCAAGTTATGCTTCTTAGTCATTATTACACAGGTTTTAATGCTAGAAAGAAAGAAAAGTATAATAAAATAAACAGAATAAAATAAACATATTCAAGGAAATAATGTCAAATACATTGATATGAATCATTTGACGTGATATCTTTTATGTCTTTGTTTTCTTTGTAAAGAAACAGCATGAGTACACTTACAAATCTCAAATATCTACTTTTAATCATTCTAAAACATGTTTGTTTGGTGCCCAGTGAACACAGGGGCAGTGTGTTTTACTTAATGATTCATTGCACACAAAGGTGCCATGCAGCTGTAGCTGTTTTAGAGCCAAAATAACACCAATTTCTGGCCTTTTGTCTGTGCTCTGTTGCCCACACCTCCAGAGTAACCAGTGCTAAAACACCTAATATTATATTAATAACATGTGGACACTGAGCAGTGATTACCTCAGCAGCCCAAAACAAAGCAGGCGCTCTCACAGTAATACATTTTATAATGATCCAGTGTGAGTGGACGCACTGCTCTGTCATAAGACACAAATATTGTCTCTGGACCCTGCTAAATCAGCAGAACATACTTATTGATCGGCCTCCTCACATTGCCAATAGAATTTTAAGTCCCACTGGTAGCACAATGTATTGATGTCATTATCATGGTTCAGTTGAGCACAGGGGTGGTCACTGTGTCGGCTCCACTAGAATGCCTCTTATCCACTCAGATTCTCTCACAGGTATTCTTTTGGGACATGGTGTAATCTTTTCAAAACTCAAGCTAAAATGTATGCTTTAATTAAAAAGTATAATTCAGAAAACACCAGCTTAGTACAATCTCTGTTAAATATCTACAGCCTATTCTCATGGTACTTTCATAAATACTTCGTAACGCTCAAGGATTTACATTATATTTTGTCCTCCGATGGGTTTATGCGGCAGCAAATCAGCATCTATAGATGGAAATGATTAAATCCAACAGCTTACATTAATTAAACGGCATATACTGTCTACCACACGGTGAATTGGCAATCAACACATATATTGTCTAATACTATAGCTCAGTATAATAAACATAATGCAATTTTCCTCTTTGAATGATTCCATCGCACTTTCTAATAGCAGTGATTTGAACTGTTGAGAAAAAACTTGTATAGAAGAGCGTACAAAGCCTATCTTTTACATAGTGGAGAACACAGGCGAGGTCTGAGTGAAAAGCATTGACCCTGACTTCAATGTTAACACGCTAAATAGGATAGCTGCAGCTTGTGGTAAAAGCACTTCACCTCAACTTTGTTTCCCTGTAAATGTAGTTGCTTGAGAATTCTTTTTCACCTGTATTAATAGATTTTTGCATGTTATGTTCTTGTTATTTCTATTGAATCCAGCATTAAACAGACACAAGTCAAGGAAATGGTGACTTGGCTCCAGTTGCAAGTTTAAATGATCAGGAAAAAAGCATGTGACAACAAATCATTCAAAAAAGATGGGCTCTGACAGCTCCAGAAATGCAAATGTATAACAACAAAATATATAACAAAACAAAACTATATGATCTAAATGATTTTGCAGTTGCTAGAAAACGGTAATATTATGTGATTATGTTGAATCCAATGCCTTGATTAAAATGTGGGTTGTGGCATCTGGTGTAAAACATGTGTCTTCTGAATGCTCTGAAGAGGCATATTTGTTTTGCAGTCACACCCCTATCTGAGTAAATAAAGACTTTCATCACGCGTTCTTGCAGGTAATTTGTAAAACCTCAATCACAATATAGTAATTTCTCTGTCTTTTGTTTTCCAGATGCAACAATAGAACCCAGTGCATTGTAATCACGGGGTCCGACGTCTTCCCTGACCCCTGTCCAGGAACCTACAAATACCTGGAGGTCCAGTATGAGTGTGTCCCCTACAGTAAGTATAGCCTCCTGTCATGATTTGTACACCACCTCACTTACCATTCCCTTCACTGCTCCCTAATTTGTCTTTTATTAACTCCACTGGCTTATTCTCTGTTCTCATTATTTCAATTTTTTCTGCCGTTTTACCTTGTCCAGACACTCTTGCAACACCTTCCAGCAGTTTTTTTTTCCCCCTTTCCCCATCTCGTCCTTCATCTGTGTCACACTATGAACTTTTCATGAAATATGACCTGTGAAAGCCTTTGGTCGTCCTCTGTACTGCCTTCTATTATTGATGTACTCACCGTGTTTTCAGCCTGGACCTACAAGCCTGTTTATAAGAATGGGTAGAGTAGATGGAAAGGCCAATGTCAGTCTATCAAGCAGAAAAAACAGAATTACCCTGATGACTTAATATACATCTATACAACAGGTGTTTGAATATGCAAACAGATGTTTCATTATGTAACAGGCTTGCACCAGTAAGTCAACAAGTTGATAATTTCACCCATTTTCTCCACCTGTCCCATGCTAAATTATTCATCCCCAAATCACCCAACAAATAACATTTAGTTTGCCCTTTCAATTAAACCACCTCTTTGTCCTTTAAGTTGCGAATATGTCATCTTTCGACACACCTTAAGCAACATTTACAAGATAATTATTCTGAGTCTTTCTTTAATTGATATGACAAAGAAATATTATTTAGTTATATCTGTAGATTTAAATCAGGCCTGCATATAAATAACATTTTCAACCTTTTGCAACACGCATTCCAGACTGCTCATTACTATCCAAGCTGTCCGAGTATATCTCCCTTACTACTAAATCAGAACACATTAGTGCACACCATTAGATGGGGAAACTCATTACACCTTAAAGGTTAACCTCACCAAGGCTTTGAGCACCTGTAATTAAAACCGGAATAAGAAATAAGTATTCCAAGTCACCTTTTTGAGCGGGCCCAATTTTAGCGCCCTTTACCTCTAGTGTTTTTGGCTGACTTGTGAGCGAATGTCTCATAAGTGCAGTATCGATTCTATGTCTTGCTACCTCAAGCCTTAATAGCAGGATTAGCCCAGAGGTGCATTTACGTCCACCTACTGTTATCATCATTGTATTCTGCCACTATTTTTTTTTTTTTTTTTGCACACTTACTAATCTTCTGCCCAAGGACTTTGTGCCCTGGCCAAACTTGCAAGCCGGTCCAATTCCAACTCACTTAAAGTTTCAGAAATGCATGTCTGTAGCCCCTCCGTCTTTTTTATGCTTCTCAAGGTCCATGCCCAACCAGAATAGGATCAAGAACTCAGAATGTTTCGTATCGCAACTGCCCCGGTAAGTGCTTAGTGTTCTCCCCGTCTGATTCAGTCCACACAAGCCCAGTCCAGTCCACTTCTCCCCCCCCCAAGCCCCGAGTATGTCCCGTTCTAAATTGTCTTTTTTATAAGCAGTCCCCATTTGATTTGCCCCTTACCGAGCTCCCATTTTCACCAATGTATACTGTCAAAATTCTCCAAAACAAAATGCGTTTAGTACCATATTATTGCGAAATTAAGGTTTACAAGTGGCACCGTAGCAGTAGTTTCTAGCGGCTTAGGATCTAGCGGATTTGCTGTGGATACAAGGCTTGAGAAGTTATTTTGTAAGAAAACATATTAAATCCCTATTAAGCTGATCAACGACAAGCCTCTAGACAGTGCCCTATTTTAATATATATTTTTTTTGCCACTGCATCTGTGTCATATAAATTTACCCTGAAGTTTACCACACTAGCAGATGTTATTTTTATTATACACTAATAAATAATAAACCTATCCTTAATGCAATTCCTGGAGATTTAACTTGCAAAGAAATGGCCGTCATTTCTACCGTTTTGGCGCTGTAATTCAGTTCCTGTCATCAACTGCCCTCATTAGCAACATTATCTCCACGTTCAAGCCAAGGATGTAAAATGTGCTTCCACCTGGCACTGACTCACCCTTTTGAATTGGCCCTAGTAATTGCACAAATCAGACGACATAAAAGTCAAGATGTTTCTTTATTAAGGTTGTTCAGCGCTCACTATGTTCAGATAGCGAGACCTAATAATCTCCAACTATCTTTATTTCAGATCACATAAAATGCCAAGTTGAGTCATTGGGCATGCAGTCCCAAATGCTAAAAATGTCGTCTTACATCAAATGCCAGTAACCCCTTTGTAATGTACAGTTCACACTCCCCTTTATATCGTAGTTTGCATCTGTTTAAACAATAGTGTGACTGCAGAATCCCACAAAGCATCTCACGTAGATTAGCCTTTATGTCTTGTGATTTTGAGTTCTTTATGGTTGGCGTGGGCTGGGTTGTGCCATGTCTGTTCTTGAATGTTGCTATTTTAAACTACTGACGTTTCTTCCCTTCCTTTGTGCAATTTTCAGGGAGCCTCATCACCTTTGTGAGATTCTTTCTGACACCACTGATCTGCTCTTTACATGTCTACTAACGTCACCACGTCCTTCGCCATGTCTCGTATTTTCCCTTTCAGATGCTCACGGTTTCTTTGCCTGTTGTCTTACCGTCAAGGACACTGCAGTAGTTATAATTTGTTTGCTTCTTCACAATCTCTTTGTTAACAGGGCTGTTGAGTTTCCTTGGCAGAACGACCTGCTTTTATGTTGCATTTTACTCACATTTATTTTCTTTACTCTCTGATGCTTGGGTCAACATCTACACATCTATGTAATTAATCTGAAGTATTTTGGAATGATGAAAATGAAAATGTTGCTTTACCAGTTCTGTTGTTGGTAATTCAAATTCATACCAAATATAATTCTGAGAAACAAATGTCTTCAATGGAAATTATAATGTAACAGATCTATATTTGCATTTTAAAAGGTAAAGTTTTAGAGTGGAACTAAAAAGGTTTACAGTGAAGTTTTTACACCTGCTGTTACTCATTTAATTCCAACTTGAGTGATTGTGGATCAGTAAAAGCAACAGAACCATTTTTTTATTTTTTTTTTTCCCCCCGAGTATTGTTTTCACAATTGACCTTATATGAAATGCATTAAATGTAAGCACGTTACTTAAATTGGCCAAATGTGTAGCTGATGTGTGGGTTGACCCTGGCATATACATAACATACACTGTCTCATGTAGAATCCTAGTTTTGCTGTTTGTTTGTTTCTATATTACATATTAGTAAATTGTTAATATATGAAAAGTAAAGTCCGATTTAGTTTGTAACGTCATAGTCCTGATTAATTGCTTGGCAGAGTTTTAGCAAACTTAAATGAGTGCCTTGTTAAGTATTTCTTATAATGTATGGAAGCCTTGCACACAAAAGGACAAAAAAAACTGACTAATTACGTTTTATTGCTGAATTAATCCATGTTTCAACTGCCAAGTGCTTTAGAAATGGAGCTTGGTCCAGTGATTAACACTGATTACTTGTTTTCTTGATAAGGCCAAGTAGAAAGTTGGTAAATTAAAATGGCAAAACCAAGCCAGATTTGGCTTCTTGTGGTCTAATTGCATTGTACAAACATAGCAATTTATTAATTCCATTTTGGTGCCCGCTCCAATGGAAGCCATACAGTGGTGGGTGGATTAGCATGTTCACATAAACTTCATAACGTTGTAAAAATGATAAATCATTTTTTGGCTTGTGTAAATAACCAATTTAGAAGCCCACAAAATATATCAGAGTGACAACTACTTAGCGGTTGACAAATAGATTATGCAATACAATTTTTTGTATTTTTTATGGCAGCAGCAGCATGGTGCCACAGGCTACTGCACTTTGGGGCCCATGTAAAAAAGAGCAGAATGAATACTGACTTCACATTCATTATACTACTGGCACTTTTGGATTTTTTGATAACCTCTACGGACCAGGTGCTTTGTGTTTGTAATAAAGTTAAACCGATTGGAAAAGCATATAGAAGAAATATGACAGTTATTTGTTGTGGACAATCTTCTGCACTGTTAAAATAAATGTTGGTACTGGTCATGTGCCATGTTAAATCCACAGTTATACTTAGTTATAAAACCCCTCTTTGCTAGATTTTTGTTACATTTACTTCCTCACACCACTGTAAACCTTTCATGAACTGATAATGACCACAGTCTGACTTAAACAAGGCCTTGGCAGCTGAATGCCTTAATGCTAATACTTTACCTTCTCTAAATAGGTCTCCTGGACTTTGTCAATGTCTCATAACGTTTTTCTGCATATGTAATCATATAGCTCTAGTAGTTAATTCATATTAATCTCTTCTTTTTCCCTTGCACCCCTTTCATTCTCTCTCCAACGCTTAAAATAGAAGTGGAGCAAAAAGGTAAATAACAGACACGATCCAAACCCTAGCTCCTTGTTTTGTGGCATCTGGTTGTAAACTTCCTATTTCTCCCATGGTGGCCCCTACAGCCCATCACAGACTATCTCCAGATTGGCCCCGACTGTAATGCTAAAATGCCTTTTGTAGTGCATCAAGGGAAGTGAGTCTGGTCATTGCAAAGACAGCACAGAAGCAGCCAAAAATGTAAATGGGGGCATGTTGGCTGCAGTCCACAGGGGCTTCCTTCTCTCATTCTCCCTGGGTGCTTTTTGCTACTCAGCAGAATCTCTCATATTGCCTGGCTTCCAAACCCTCCTCCATAGCATGCCATGGTAACAGTGATTCTTGGCCCTTGTTCTTCAAAGCCTATTGCTTTCTACTGTCCCTATTTTTCCTCCTTGAGCCCACATCTCTTCACTCTTCTCCCCATTTTTTCCACACTTGACCACTTGCTGCTTTCTTCTCTGTCAAGACGAATGCCTCCAACAACCAAAACCACCTCAGCAGATATACAAACTTGCCTTCTTTAGTAGAGCTTTTAAATTAACTGATTTGCACCACTCGACAATGACACACGCCACAGGTTTATAGTAACAAGGTGGTGTTACAGATACAACTGTGCGTATACATTTTTCAGACTGTGGTGACTCCTGCTCTCTCATAACCTCTCCCGTCTTGTTGCCAAGTGACTTTAGTTGGCTGCAGTATTTTTTTGTTCACAGGACCAAATGTTTTTTCTGTATTTTTATTTTAGTTTTTTCCCTTATTTCTGTTTTTACTCCCAACAGTAGATGTCTTTGAGGCTTCTTTTTATTTCAGATTTTGTAATATCTCTATATATACATCCACATTCTGCTTAATAACTTCTAGTTCTGTTTTTCTTTCTATGCACAATGCCAAACACCTTGTAATACTTTTTTTAATTATTGGCTATAGTGTTAGTTGTGTTTTGGCCACTTTTTAATGTGTGTCTGTCCCCCACTCCTCATGGACCTGCTAAACAAACTGGACATAGAGATTAACATGATTGTTTAGATGCAGATTATAATGGGTTTTGCTTTTCACATGTTAACCTGTATTGTTTTTTATTTTACTCTTCTTCCACCACTAGTTTTTCTTTGTCCTGGGACTCTGAAAGCTGTTGGTGACCCTTCATTTCTGTTTGAAGCGGAGCAACAAGCCGGCGCCTGGTGCAAAGACCCACTACAAGCCGGTGACAAAATCTACTTCATGCCTTGGACTCCTTATAGGACAGACACATTAATAGAGTATTCCTCATTGGATGATTTCCAAAACGCGAGGCAAACTATCACATACAAACTGCCCCACCGAGTAGACGGAACTGGATTTGTGGTCTACGATGGCGCTGTGTTTTTCAATAAGGAACGTACACGCAACATTGTGAAGTTTGACCTGCGGACTCGAATCAAAAGCGGAGAAGCCATCATCAACAACGCCAATTACCATGACACATCGCCGTACAAGTGGGGCGGAAAGACGGACATCGATTTGGCTGTGGATGAAAACGGCCTTTGGGTGATTTACGCCACGGAGCAGAACAACGGGATGATGGTGATCAGTCAGTTGAACCCTTACACCTTACGCTTCGAGGCGACATGGGACACGGCCTACGACAAACGCTCGGCTTCCAACGCGTTCATGATCTGTGGAGTATTGTACGTGGTGCGGTCGACCTACGAAGACAATGAGAGCGAAGTCAGCAAGAGCCTGATTGATTATGTTTACAACACCAAGCAGAACCACGGGGAATATGTAGACATCCACTTTCCCAACCAGTACCAGTACATCGCCGCAGTGGATTACAATCCCAGAGATAATCAGCTCTATGTATGGAATAATTTTTACGTCCTGAGATACAATCTGGAGTTTGGCCCACCTGATCCAGCTCACGGTAAGAACTCACATCCCCCTGTGTAGAGCTTAATTTCAAAATGTCTTCCCGCTGTCTTTGATAGCATGATCTGATTTGTTGCTAACATTCCAGGAACATCTTTCTATTTCCAGCAAAGAACGAATCCACTTTTTACGATGTCATAAATCAGTGCTGTCACCTATCACTTGAATGAGTTAGTGAAATTGTAATTAAGATTCGACGCTGGATTAATTTAGGCTTTAATGAAGGGCTGCACTATATATTGCAATCAAATGGAAATCGCAGTGAGTGTGGGCAATTATCAAATCACAAAAGGCAGCAGTTAATTCTTCTGCAAATAACAGATCCAAATATCCAGACCCATTTTAACAATATAGCTGTTGTTAGGTCTTTACAAAACTTCACGTGATTCTTGTAATAGTTTACCAGTTAATTTTTCTGTTGTCAATCCTTTAGTTGCTGAACAAAATACCACTTTTTAAACTTATTACCAATCTAATCACAATCGCAATACTTGTTCCTAATCTTTTTCCAAAATCATGCAGTACTTTTTAATGTATGTCTATTCATGTTTAAGTATATTTATTGCGAGGTTGGTGGTATTTAAAGAAGATGATCCTTTACCTTGGAAAAAAAAAAAAAAAACACCATAGGGATGTTCCTGGAAGGTCAGCAGCATTGGGAAATCAGATCTAAATCCCATAATGTATGTATCAGGTTTCACAGCTGACTGATTTTTAATTTAGAATGTCATATGTAGTAGGTATGTTAAGGTTGCTTTTGCAGTCAGCAGCCCATCGAGGGTAAGAGAGACTGGGCTGTAGTGGTAAACAACACCTCAAAGCAATTATCATAAGGGAGTGGCATCTTGGGGATTTGGGCAGGTTTACTATCCAGGTTTTCCCTCACTCCCTGTTGCCTACCATAGAACTCAAGAGACCCCTGCTAGCATATGCCTTTTTTAGGTACAGCGAGGGAGAGAGAGCGATACTTTCACCTCTTGCAAACATACATGTCCGGACAGGTGCAAAGTCTGGCTCCAGGCAAGGTTGGATCATTCGCCCTGTGATGCCTAAGCTCCAAATCTCCATTGGCCATTATAAAAAAAACACTTGTGAAGGTGTGTGGATTCAAGGTTTCTGAGCTGAAGCGAGAGAAAAGTATGCACCAGAGAGCAAAGGTTCAATCATCTTGGGTCACATCAGCGGGGCATATTTTTCATTTAACTGTCAAGAGCTCCGGCACAGCTAGCTAAGGCATGTGATAGCCTTTACTCCGAGAATATAATAACAGTAATTACACTAATCCCGTTCACACCCACCGTCCTAAGTCCTCGTAATACTCAATACATGCGCTGATGAGGCAACTTTTCCATCGATAATCCCAACAGCTCATTTTTTATAGTGTTTGATAATCCACTTCTGTATTGACAGGCGTGGCAAGGGGTCTCTTTAAAAAAAATAACTTATTAATTCATTTTGGGGTAAAAAGTAATTCTGTATAACAAGATATAAGGCACCTTGGGCTTTTCGCTGTGCTATTTGTGCTCCAGATGATACAATCCTCTATAAAAAGATGAGCATATGGCATCAATGTAAACTGTAGGTCTGCGCAAGTGCATTGATTCAGTGTAAATACAACCTATTTATATCAAGTTTAATATCAAAATCAAACATTTTTTTCCTTTTTTCTGAACCACGGTATATTGTAAGGATTTTTTAAATACAAAAATAAGTAATACATTTTTCTTCCCTTTGTGTTCCAACTCTGAAAACACACGGTAGTTTTTACCACTTTTAAAATAAGTGATTTTTCATTTACAACCTCATACTTTATCTACAATGGAATGAACAAACTGTAGCTGCATGTATTATCTAGTGCTGAAAAACCAAAACAGCAATATCCCATAATTTATTCACAACAACACATTAACATTGTTATTATTAGGCCCTATAAACTACTCTATTGCTTCTATTCCAGTTCTGGCTCTTATAGATTCCAGGAATAAGCTGTGCGTAGAGGCGAGCCGCATCCCAATTGATTTATTCATTTGTTGAATAGACAATGAGTACCGACTTAGAAATCACAGTGCTACTTCCCATTGAACATCCTGTACTATACGTTTAAGAATGCACAGGGATACTGACTCACTGCATTAGCTCAGGCGGCTGCCACGTTCACAAATCTTTATTCCACTGTCAACACCAACCCTGCTCCATCCTCTTGACAAATGAAAGATGCAGGCCAGCCACGTTACAGACTAATGTATGTTGAGCCCACAGTCGATGAGTGCAAGCAGAATGGGTCCAGAATGATCATCAAGATGTCAATAAACTTGTCCTCCCACACAGCTGATGTTGACACATAAATGATGGCACTTTTTTCTGCCTGTCACTGGACGCCCTCACGCCTGATATCTTGATGCTCCATTCTTTGCCTGCATCGCTAGACACTGTAACAAGCGCAAAGAAAGGTCCCCATTGCTTTTGTGGTAGTTATAGTGAAAAATAGCTATACTGTGGTAAATCTGGTGAGTGTGCTAAAGGGGCTAGAGATCAGATCTGACCTAATGAAATCCACTTCAATAGAAAACTTACAGTTGCCCTTTATAGGAGAGATCCAATATTGTCTAGATTAGAAAAGGCAATCTTTGCTAGCAGGTTGTGGAGTTAAACTTGATATTGAGATTCAGTTATGTGTTATGGTCAAGGTTATGTTCTCATCTTTTTAATCGTGAAGTCTACAGTCGATCCTTTGTCAGTGAAAATGTGATTTGATACAGAGTTCATATTTTGAATGAAGAAATTATAAACATCTGCATACTTGTTCAGAAAAAAATACTTGAAAGTCCTTTTTAATAAAATAAAACAATGATTTATTTGAAAATTATGAGCAAATATGAGGAAAAATATGTTCTCCTTTCTCTAGTTCAAATAGTTAGCGTAGTTTTCTTAAGTATATGTGCTAGTGCCTCTAATGGGTGAAAATAAAAGTGAATGGTTGTCTTGCATTGTCCAGCTATGAAACATTCCTCACACAAGGTCTATAGTGTCCTGGCAGTGCCCAAACCACCCATAATCTCTAACTAACATTCTAGGCAAAGCTATATCAACTCCATAGAGACAAGCAGATGACGTATACTGCACCAGAAAAGTTACACAGTGCACCTTTAAACCTCAAAGCAGTGGTCACTGTGGTCACATGTCGCAGCTGAGCCCCTTTGAAACATTTGGGTAGTTGTCCAGTGCAATAACAGACGCGTGTTGAGGCCAGATCATCTCTTGTAGGATTAGGGGTGAGGGTGGATGGGGTCACAGCTCACTGGAAGTGGACAGTAATTGGGTCAGTAAGCCCCTCTTTTGGCTCTAAGCAACATTGTAATCCACTCATTTAGCTTCGCTTTAGTTGCCTCTATATCTAGACAACGAAAAAATAGACTTATTGCATCATATGTTTTCACTTATACGCGGTGTTCCTTCCAGGGCGGCACAGTATATTGCTATCAAATCGAAATCTCAGTTTGAGTTGGTTAAATTATGAAATAGCAAAGGCGGTAATTATGCAAGATAATGGAACGTCCTTTGCAAAGAATGTAATATCCTGTCTCTCTGATAGAAAAACATTGTACCTGTGGTTTTGACTTCTACAAACATGTTCTAAAATTCATGGCATGGTGTTTTTTTATTTATTTTTTTTTACACAAATCGCTTGAGCAATACTGGGCAGAACAATCACACTTTGATTTTCCACTTTGTTCTGATGTTCTTGTTGAGAAATGGGACTAAAGCCACATGCCCTGCAGTTGATGACCCACATACAACTACTGATCTGGCAGTAATTATTATCATCGGTATTTGCTATTACATTTGGTGCATTTAGACATAACAACATAAAGCATTCTCGCTAATTTCACTGCCACGAGCTTCACTGTGGCCTCCAACCACTAAATAAGCACATAGAAACACATTTTTCATTAAGTATGCACAAATGGTTCTCTCAATGGGACGCAGGTGAGCTTTGAAAATCCCTCATTTATCCCACATTGCAAAATTAGATTCAGAAGCTTACACCCACACAAATGTAAGCTTTTCAAATATTTAATTGTTGAAATGTCTGTTCTGAACGAAACAAGAATTTAACAAACAGATGTACAAAGAGGAGAATAACCCAATTTGTCGCAAATTACAAGCTACTTCACACTGACGCAACTTTAGCCAATTAGCTCCCCAAACACTGTATGTGGCCATAACAGTGCTCTTGTAGTTTGTGCAATGCAAAAGTGCTTCCCAGTGCAAAAACGCTCAGCTGTTCTGGACCCCCGTGAGTCGTTCGCATTAGCTGTTACCCCTGAGAGCCCGCCTCTTATAGTCTGATGAATATACAGCTCCTCTAATAAGCATCGCTATGACTCATTCTTGTGCTGTGCTTACATGGAGGTCAGTGCTGTAGCGTTTAGAGACAAAACCGGCGCAACCAGACATAGACAAGATGAATTGCTAAATAGTTGAGATTTTACATTGTTTTCAAATGGCACAAAGAGCAGCTGTTTACTCTCGTAGGCCAATTGTCTACCGCCTAAACGGACAAGCACGTTATTCTGTGTAGAGAATAAATAGGAAAGCACTGAAGTTAGACTTTTATGGGTCAAATTTGTAATGCAATAAAAACTTTGTAAGATTTCAACTAACAAAAAGTCCTCTCAACTTATTATGGGCTTTATAAACATTATTAATGCAAAATGAAAAATTATTTGTGTTTGAATTATTTAGAGAGAATTCTCTCGAAACTTATAATTGGAAACTTCACTGAAATTTCGTCAGGTTTTCAAAACAAGTTGCGTAATGGGAAATTGCAACTTGCACTTGATATATAAAATTGCTTCATACTGATATGACTTAGACTGACTTCAGTGGCCAATCGTGCATTGTTACATTTCACCAAATCAAAGTTTCTACTCTTAGTATTTTGTGCTGCCCACTTAAGTCTTATTGTCAGGAATATGCCCTTCAAAGCTCAATCATTCATCATCATTTTTACTTCTTGTTTCATTTTCCACTTTGTATCCAATGTTCAACTCGTTCTGTCCACACTTTACTCCAAAAGACCCTCGAGATCGACCAGTATGGGTTTTTTTCATGGCTGATGCCGACACCTCTTGTTTAGACTCCAGAGAGACCGATATGTAGGGCAGATTTTGGTCATTTTCACCAAATGATATAGTTTAAATTACTACAAACTCACGTACAGCCTACATTTTTAATTCCAAACCTATAAGCGAGCTGTGTAGTCTCGTTTTGTGCAGTTATCTCTCCGCACTGAAGTGTTCAAATAAAGCATTATGTGTATTCTTTAGGCAGCAGGTCGGCCAAAACTAAATATCGGCCTATGCTGGAGATTTAAGGCCGATAGCTGATTTATTAAAGTGCAAATATCGGCTATATGGGCCAACCGATATATCGATCTATCTCTAAAAGACCTACTATGACTTTGTGGCTGGATAGTGAAGGGGAGTAGTGTTTAGAGCTTTAATACCCGGCCACACCACACAGTGTAAAAAGCCTGCTGTGAAAGAGGAGAGACAGGAAATTTGTTTTAATATGGAATAATGGGCTCGGACTTTCCTGGAAGGGCAGAAATCATGTTGTAAACACAAAAGTGAAAGTTGCATGACCTCACTCGCTTACCAACTACCCTGGCACGCCACACAATCTTTTAATAGCTGCATGAGAAAAATGTAGTAGCAGGATCAGGGATTGTAGATTTTGTAGATTTTGTGCAAGAGTGTGACAAGCTCCCTTTGTTAGACCATAACTTTGCCCTTGAGTCCTTTCTTCCGTGGTCTCTCAGGCGTGCTGGGCCTTTGCTGTGCAGTGTGTGTGCATGTGTGTGTGTGTAATTGTTTGGCGTCCCTCTTGAAGCCAGGCTAAAGCCCGGCTCAGACTGCTCAAATCAAGTTCAATGAGGGCAGTAAGCACCACATTCCGGGATTTAGGAGCATCTTCAGCCTCTGCATTTCGAGAAAGTAGATTAAATACACAGATTTTGGAGACTTCACTGGGATTACATAGGTTTCTTAAATGGACTATTGTGTGAAACTTTCTCAATAATCTACTATAAGTGATTTTTGATCATTTTAAATATTTCGTAGTTATTTAGACTAAAATGCTGATACTTTTAGGGGGCGTGGTGGCTGGTTCTCTAGCTCCTTCCAACCATCCATCTTGTCTGCGCTTATATACTTAAATCCATAGACAGAAGCTCAGTTGGTAGAGTGTTTGCCCACTGACCCACAGGTTGGCGGTTCAATTCCATTTCCCACAGATGAATGCTGTCGTTGTGTCCTTAGGCAAGCCACGTAACCCTTCTTGCCTCGTATGAATGTATGGGTGAGTGGTTCCTTGATATAAAGAGCGTTGAGTGCCTTAAAGGTGGAAAAGCTCTATATAAAAACGTGACCATTTACAATTTAGTTGCGCAGTTGGCACAGAAACGGAAAGTTGTGCATATTTTGGACATACATTGTTTAAGTTATGCCAGTATAGTTGTCTAATATGTTGCCTTTCTGAAGTTGCCAGTTTCTACGATTCAAAGTTTATCTTAGCTACATCATTTTACCCTTATACTGAAATACCATGGGACTTGTGACTTCTTCTCTAATTTTCTATGATGCCGAAAAAAAAAAGATGAATTATACTTTTTCCTATATCTTGCCTGCTGTTAAACACACTGTGCCCACTGACAGCAAACAAGATTTAAGCAGAGACAGCCAACCCAGGGTTAGGATTTAGTGTGTCAGACAGAGATGTTTTATATTAAAAGAGAACAGAAGCTGCTGAGATTATGGGCACACTGAGTCCCACGTATAGCCAAGGGGATGCACAGTCTCTTGTTTGATTACCGTCTGACTGTGAAACAAACCATAGTGAAATAATTATTACCACACATCACAAGGCTCCCTTCTCACCCTGACATGTGAGATTTATATCATGGAGTTTTCAGCAGCGGTACATCTTATCTGATGCTGTGTTTCAGACATGTACCTCAAAACAAGTGAGCATCCACTTATCTTCACTATAATATGTAATGGACGATCTTAATAATTCCAGGCAACAAAGCTTATCTTGCATTTTTTTAATTAGAGGCACTTTTATAGCCAAAAAATACCTTTACTAACGCACATTTTTACTCTGAATGGGATCGCCTCTCCACAGATCTGCCCTGTAACTTGGCCTGTTGGCATGTCTCCATTGATATAGATACATTTTATGCTATATTGTGGAATATTTCAATTACCAATTCTATCCATCCATTTTTGTCAGCTTACCCAGGACCGGGTCAGGGTGCAGCAGTCTAAGCAGGGACTCCTGGACTTCCCTCACCCCAGACATGTCCTCCAGCTCCCAGTATACAGATTGTTAAAACGTAAAAAAAAGAAAGAAAAACAATCTCTACTGTTTACCATTATTACAAGACATATACTTCTAATTGCGCATTTAACAAAATATTGAATGTACTTATTTTTTTAAAGCACTTTTTAAGCATAACTCGAAATGTGACAAGTACAAGTCAAGATCTCGAGTTTGACACCTTCTATAAAAGAACATTTCTCATCACATCACCAGAATTAGTCCCACAACAGATGTTAAGGTCAGCTCCCTGCTTTGTTTCCACGCTTTGGAGTACCCAGCACAAAATTCTGCCCATGTTTGGGGAAGATTTAACCATATACCTCCTAGATCCTTTTGGTCCATTTACTCGTATGTTGGAATACTGTAACAATGCATACATGATCTCACTGTCACGTTTTGTTCCCTTTGACAAGAACACATGCTGCTCTCCAGGACGCGACTCGTGGGAACTGATGTGAATTTTCACTCAGCTCCTCTCATATTTACTGCTGATACACAAGCAATCATGTGCCACGCTCTCCTCCACCGCCGCCAATGGAGCTCGCTGTGAACGACGTGTAATCCAATTTCCTTTGTGTATTATTGTTATTATTTGTTGATATCAAAATGCATCACAAATGTATTATAAATCATTACAATGTTTTATAAGACGGATTTCCATTCGATTTTGAGACGGTGTGCAACTTGGGAAGAAAGGACGGCATGCATCGTTCCAAGGAAATTGTACCGTCTATATCAACAACAAAATATGCAATGATTTTTTTTTTCTTCCCCGCAGCAGATCAACAACCTATTTTACACATATTATAATTTGACTGGTATTTCTTCACAGGTTTTGTCCAATAGCAGCTGAGAGAAATACGTTTATTTTCTGACTTGTTAACTTGCTGCATTCCTTTTTCATTAGGAGATCATTACCACCAGGAGCTGTGTAAATGGTGTGATTTCTTGAACTTAGCATGAACAACTTCTCACTCAACACTGTTCTAGAAACTGCTCTGTAAATTCACAGCCGCTGCAGCGAGAGACTGCTAAATCCCAATATGTTTAAATGTGGCAAATTAGCTACAACAAATGCTATCCGTGTGTTACCTTAGCTCTTTGACTCCTTTGCAAGATAAACAGCAGCTGATAACGCACATGAAAGATTAGCCTGACGAGCAGTGTGCCGTGCCTGCTCAAAGTGAAGCCATTAACCATAATATAAAAGACACACTGGCTGTCAGATTGCATTTGTCACCCTGGCACAACTACAGAGGCCGGCTCCTCTCGTGTGTGTGTATGTGGCTGTATACCGTGCATATGTTTGCGAGCTTCCTTTCATCTGATTCCTGTCATCTTCTCCAGACCTGTAGCACTAGTGGTAATAATAACACGGCCACAGTACAGCCTGTTCAAGAAGAGTACCAGTGCGTGGGTGTCCCATCACAAGAAGCACTTATGAAGAGTATAAGTCAGTACAGTCGAACTCAGATATGAAAGGGTCTGATATGAACTTCTAGAAGAATTATTCCCTTCATCTGTTATGCTCAAATCTAACATTCACTTTTTGATACAAAATGTCACTATATTACAATTTAGCTTTAGATCAAGAAAGTTAAAGGTGCACAATGTATCTTTTCTGGTGGCGGGTTCACCAGCTGCTTGTTATTGTTTTACCTGGAATGTTTCACAGTGGCATTAAACATCTATATCCATGGAGTGAAGCAGGTGATGTCACCGAGCGAAATTAGAGGCCAGATCTGTGGAGAAGTAACTCCACGCTTTTCATGGTATTTATGGGCAGTGAATACACCCATAATTAAATAACACTTAAATAGATAAGTTCAATGCCAAACTTAAGTGTACAAGTCTAAGCAATAACATCTTCATGGAGACAAGCAAGAGGCAGAACCCCCACCAGAAAAGTTACACAGCGGACCTTTAAAGGTATAGTATCTTCTGATGTTAGTTATAAGCCTGGATAAATGCAGAGGATCACACAGGCTCAATGCTATTTGTGAAGCACTTTTCATGGGTTTTTTAAGCACAAAACCTTAACCACATAATCGCAACATGTAAGGGACAGAACATTCACTTTGGCTTACCCAGAGAGGATGAGATGGAAATAAGTAGAACATATACTACACATTTATCTAATGTACTGATGATGGACCTGCATAAGCTCAAGTGATTTTTTTCATTATGAAGGGAGCACTATCCATGGTTTTCAAAGTGAAAATTAGCATCGTGGCCATAGCAATTAACCTTTCTTATTAAAATACTGTATGTATTGAATGGGCAAAAGTCCTGAAAATGTCGCCTATAACAGAAAGGTGAAACCCATGACTAAGAATAGGGTGATACATATTTAGAAGTGGCAGCACTAGTAGCAGATCAATAGTCATCCCTCACTGTGACTTGCGCTAAACCTATCCGCTGAGATACTGGTGTGGAGAAGGAACTGCCTGCAAGAATACCTATGGGCTAATTCCTGCAGCTTTGAGTGGATTACATTAAAGCAGGCTATAGTATAAAGGTAATGAGATTATTGTGTGGCTGTCAGGATTATAGGCTGCACAGAATGGGCAGCAGTGGTCAGAGGTGGCATTGTTTCTGCATAAATCTCTCTGGTGTGGTTCGCATTCGCATTAGCCTGTTTAGTACAGAGGACAGGGGATTAATTGTGTTACAGAGCAGTAAATGCTTCTGACAGGATTATTTTAGTGGTTATGCATGTTTAGTTAATGGGTCTATTTAATGTACAGCTGTCGTGTAGGGATGTACTGTAAACATATCACTACGGGGAAAGCATTCATTTGTATTGTCTTTTTTTGTTTAGTGTTAGCTTTGCCCTTATTCTATTTGTACTCAGTCATTAGCAGAGGTAACAGGACTCATCTTATAATATAATTTGGTAATACTTTTCTGCATATCGCTGTGGTTTTGTTTAGTGCAGCTACTTCCACCAAAAGAGAGGTTTGAACTTAGAACTGTGCAAATAAAAATAATACATTTTTTGACATGTGCATTGATAACGTTGTATTATTAACAGCAAATAAAAGTGGCGTTCAGACTTTTAGAAATAGCTTTTATTAAAAAAAAACAAAAAAACTTCAATTTTCAATTTCTTTCCTCCAAATTGCTTCAAACCACCTGCTTTTTCTGACAGAGGATTGGCTGTAGACCTCTCGGTTACAACCCGCGCAAACCTTGATTAATAGCACAGCCCTACTTGAAAATATGAGATAAGTTTACTGCAGATTTGCCACTAAGCACAAAAATGTTTTAGTTTACTTCACTTATTATTTAGTAGAGATTTAGGTAGAGCATCTGGCTGAACACCTGTGCCAAAGAAACACTGAGACTAGACTGACTTGAGCAAAAGTATTCCATTACGTTCTACCTTTACCCTTTAGTTCTTTTGGCTTTCCATTAATAGAGCTGACGTTAATTACCCCTGCAGTGGATTAGGCCGACACAGATAGATAGCAGTTGAAATGAATGATAAAAATGCACTTCAAAGGGACCTAATTGTACAGGATGTAACTGGAGCACGGGACTGCACCTCCTAGCGAGCCGCGACAGGCCGGCCTCCTGAGTGACAGCCAGGCCTCCAGACTGAGGGGTGAAGACAAGATACAGTTGTTAGTTGACATGCCAAAGGAATGTGCTTGGATTACAGCAGAAGCCTCTTTGATTTATAGCTCGGAGTCGTGAGAGCCTTATCTTAAATCACCCTGCCCAACACCGATTCTTACTCATTTTATTTCTGTCTGCTTCCAAAACTCCCCACCCATGGAGAGCACGGCTTTATCGTCATCATCTTTCATACTTTGGAAATGAGAAACCTATGAAGGGCCTCACGGTTTCTAGGGGAATCTGCTGGAAGTTTGCCAAGCAACGCTGACTTAGATATTTCTAAAAGGAACAAATAATCGTTTACACACTTTGTCAGAGCGCATTTGGCTGCATTTGTCAAAGTTACAGTATGTGATGTAGTGTGGGAAAGTACACCCAGTGGATATGCTATGTTATGTGCACCTGGCAATATGAACAAAACTACTGTGTACTCTGACACATTACTGGACGTAGCGTGAACTTCCTCGGAAACTGGATCTGACCTATTGGACTGAACCAGAACAGATCACCCCAAAGAGCAGTTATGACCCGTTTAATCATAATTTGGAGCTTGACAAAACCCAAATAATCATTTGTTGCTTAAAAGGCACATATGACCCTATTTTCTGATCTGTGTTATACTCTTATTTTCTCATCAAAAAACAGACGTGGAGTTGTGTTTTGTTTCATTCACACATGTTTAACACACAAACCCTAAATATTTAGGCTGAGTTCTTCTCTGAAATAGAACAGGAAGTGCTCCACTGTGTTTTTAAACTACACAATTTCAAGCCTGGAATTGCCATCTCTACTGAACTAAAGGTAAAATGTAACAGCTAACTTGAAAACTAGCGCTTCATGACGTCACAAGGTAGAACAGAGCAGCAGAACATTTTGAGTTTTGGAGATGTAACAGACTGATAATAAAGGGATTTAACATGGCTTAAATCTCACAAAACTCAATTTTGCGTACTATACATGCTTTAAAGTAGACCTGTTACGAGAATTTTTATATCGTTTTAGCGTTCGTTACATGATAGATTGAACTATTATTTTTGAGGATCAGTATTTATCGTGGGTCTAGCTTAAAGGCGCAGATATAATTTCTCTGGTTGAGGGTTGTCATTGCTTGGGCTGATTTTTTTTTTTTTTTCAATATGGCAAAAAAAAAAAAAAGTATCTGTATCCATTTTGACAGGCAGGTGATGCCAACAGGCCGAGCTCAGATTAAGATTGGATGTTTGCCATTGTATTTTTTAATAAAAACTCATAATTGAGGTAGAAACATGTCATACCAAACTGAAACATGTTCATGAAAAAGCAGGTGGCGTAGTGCTACTGTAATTAATTAAATGTACAAGCAGGTGCCTCTGTAATGCTTAATTCTCTACACCTGTCCATAGTCATAATATTATGCCAGACTGGAGGACATTGCAAAGCATTTGGTTTCACTTTCACCTTTTCGGGGCTTGTTTGAACAGCGTTTTGGCTATACAAGTTTATTGGTGCAGAATGGAGACAGGTGTAAATGCCAGCGGTTGACGGACACTAAGCACAGGTTGTCTTCACTGCAGTGACAGACCGAAAAATTCAGCGTGTTGAGTAAAAGGATACAGGTAGGGGGCGGCAGAGGTGACAGGAGAGGGAGGGGGGGTGAGGCCAGTCAGCTGTGTACACCCTCTTCGCTGTTTGAAGCTGGTGTAGGCTCCCTGTTGCATGCACAGCACTCGGAGTCATAGCTCTGGTCAGTGGGACCTAATTCACCGCAGGTAGCAGCCAGGTTCACAGGAGATTCCCCTTCATCTTTCAACACTAAGCACTGGGTAGTGATAGCGACAGTAGTGGGGGAAATGCTCACTGATTGGTTGGGGGTCTTCAATTGTGGTGCTTGATTGGCTGGTACAGGTCTATAATAGTTTTTATAAAATTTAAGGAGAATATAAAAAAAATAATTCTTGTATATTCTGACACAACTTGATACAAAGTTTAAGAATCGTATTGTTGTTTTGTTGTGTTCAGGAAGAGAATTAGGTAGTTTATATGTTCATTTAAATTAGCTTTGATCATTACTTTACACAGCATTTATGAAACCACAGGTACTTGTTTTTCTCCAAACACAATCCATTTGTAAAAAAAATAAATAAAATGAAAACATCAATAATAATAATAATAATAATAATAATAATATCTGTGAATTGTGTTTTTAAAATCTTTATGTACAGCCACTGTATTTTGTCATCAGGCTGTGCATTCTGGGTTTTTATACACACACATTTTTAAAAATATTATATAAATAGTATAATACAAACCAAAATAAATGTTTTCTCTCGAGGCCTTTAATTACGCTCGTCTTACTCCAGCATCTGTAAATATAGTCTTTAGCACACTGCCCTTATATTCTTGTCTATGTATATACAAGCATGGCTTTGTTGATTTAAAAAAAAAAAAAAAAACTGTTGTTGGACTGTTTGGGGAATTAAGCATATCCTGGATTCACCTTCTCTGCTTTCAACTGCACTTCCATGCTGCAGATTTATGCTCTTACTCCCTTATGGCACAAGCAACTCATAAAATCAAAATCTCACTGTCTGCTTCGAGACATGGCTGCATCTGTTGCCTGGTTAGAGCCTAAACAATGATGTCCCTTGTCATTTTACATTTGTTTGATATACACAGAAAGGTGTAATAAAGCCATTGCATTTGAGACTACAACAGCAAATGCAAACAGAATAGAAACTGCCTTCTCTTGGATGAATTCATTGTTTTATAATTTCCCTGTCATCGGTCGTCTCATCCTCCCACCTCGCGTACTCATCGCAGTGCTTTGTGTGCTAGTACAGAGGCCCTGCTTGGCTGAGGCAGTGTAGCAGCCCCTCTTCACATTGGCTGCATGCTCCACGGGCAGCCTAATGGAGGAAATCAAAGCACTCAAATACGATTAGATTCACTACGCAGACCGCATTCAAATCAGAGACACTGTGATTGATGTGCCGCTGCATTTAAAATCTATGTACACATATTTTTAGAACATCAGGGTACTATCATCGGACTGGAATTTGGCTCAACAGTCTCGTTGAGGAAGTAAATTTCATATTTTCTCCGTAGACTTTTCAAAATCAAATATTAGGAGTTTAATGGCACGACAGAGACTAACGTTGCCTTGTGATAACTAATATTCATAACACCTTTGTTAGTCCAAAAAACGCATTTAAAACACAAATTTTGGTGTAATATTTTAATGACAAGCATTATATAAACTTTTAAATATTCAGATGTTAAATAAAATCTTGTGGTCATTAGTTAAAGGGGACCTATTATTCAAAATGGACTTTTTAGAGCTTTTAACCATGTTATAGATGTTTACCCCCACCATTTACTCACCTGAAGTTTTTTTTTGGAGTGATTCGTGTTTGAGCAATTTTGAATCGCTTATTCTCAAGACGCCATTTTGCTGATCAACTCATTTTCACCACCACCGGCATACGCTCACTACTCTGTACTTACGTCGTTCTCCAATTTTATTTTCTTAATCAGTGATACGAGCTCCCATTGAGCAGTTTTCTAACGTGGAATAGAGCAGACTTGTTTCTTTTATTAAGTCGTTTTAGATTAATATTGCGTTTTAAAATGTCCAAATTATAGCGTAATGATCCATGGGTGTCATAGATTATAACTATAGACACAAGCACAATAGGTCTTCTTTAACTCAAACTTTTAATATTATTAGTCAATTTGGAGTTCAATTACTTTTTTGATTCACAATTTTATGTAACCACATGTCTATAATGTACAGTATGTTCAAATATATATAAACATACATACATCTCCTGGTTTGAAAGGGCTATGGAGTGTATGGGCCTTACACAGAGTGCGTCTCGGCCAACTATTTGCAACATATACAAATACTTTTAACAGGTGTACTATGCATTTAAATTGAATTCTATAATGTTTAATGGATCACAATGTCACCTCTTGTAAACTGTAATTACCTTTTACCTTACACTTCTCCACTGCACAGCCACAGCGTGAAAAATGTTGTTATAGATTTTCCTTAGTGGCTTTTGTTAAATGTACAGAGCCCACTGTTTTCCCCCAGACATAATGCTATAGCCTGGAGCGCTGCATGAGTTACTACACACCTGTTTTATCAGTCTATGAGTTGTGGTGGTAGGAACTGCAGCTACTGTGAAATGGTTGTCCAGGCAGCACAGGATACAAGTTTTGTGTTGCAGTAGTGAAATTTAATACCACAAAATCTCCAAAGCATAAATGATCGTCAGGCAGGAAGATGTTACTGTAATTATTGCCTTGTTTGTTGCAGACAGAGTGGCTTGAATGAGGCATAGTCGTTGGAAAAGCAAATATGTTTGTAGCACTAGGCACTTAGCAGCAATTTACTCAACGGGGAACTTGTATGTATAAGCTAGGCCAGGGAAATAAATGGAATGTGATGGGTACAAGAGGGAGTGTTAAAGTTTAGAGTGGACATATGTCTGCCACTAGGTCAAGATTGAAAATGCATTAAAATGTGCTGAGCTGAATACTGACTGTCTGTCCTACGCACCAGGTGACAAACTAATGAGCTAACCTTACACTGAAGCAACGAGACAAGAAGAGCATTCGGATTCAGTTTTTACCACTACATTTTAAACTGTTACATGTTTTGTTTTGGCTGTTTATTCATTCAACTTATTTGGGTAGAAGTTGCAGGTATAACAAAAGTATGTCAAAGCTACTATGGGCCTTAGACAGACAGCTCTGTACTCTCATATTCTTTTGTCACCAATTCACCACCCGTTTTGTCCAAAGATTAGTTCAAAATGACGTTAGTTTGATCATTAATGTGTCGTAATCATATCTTATAGTATATAAAGTGTGTTTGAATATATTTGTGTACGTTTATCCATTTAATCTTGAAGTTGAATGTTCCTGGACAGTACAAAAACACAGGGCTGTACATAAACATAATCACAAACTCATCTAAATTGTAAAAGGTGCAGTTATCAAATGGCAAAGACTGCAAATATTTGGGTAGAATGTCTTTTTATTGAGAAAAAAACAAACAAAATCAAAAACTGCTGCTAACTCTTTTCTTTTTATACCTCTGCTTATACAATATAATGCCATTACTGTGATCAACATGGTGACTTAATCATAGCATAGTATCTTAAGGTAAGTTTACTTGGGGGTGTTTGAAAGTGCCTGCATTTACCCATAAAAATCAGGATGTGCAACTTTTACATTCCTGACCAGTAGTTCAAATATATGAAACTGCACATAGAAAATGTACTAAAATCCCCTTTGTTTGTTTCTTTCTTTCCTGCCTCAGCAGCTCCCACATTGTCTGAAACAGTCACGTCACCGGTGCCCATGAGGACCACCACCACCACAACAACAAGCACCGCACACAAAGCATCCGGCAACACCACCGTCACCAGTGTCGTAAAGGGGGGCAACCGAGGAGCGGCCAAGCAACCCCCTCAGACAACGTCCCCTCCCACCACGCAGTCCGTACCCCTCCCTGTGCGCTTCTGTGAGGCCACAGAGAAGAGAGACATCGTGTGGCCTGAGACCCAGAGGGGCATGCTGGTGGAGCGGCCCTGCCCCAAGGGAACCAGAGGTAAACAGGGCTCCTCTGCACCTCCAGGGCCTATGGTGTCTGTGCTGCTTTAGTGTGACCTTATGAGTCCAGGGAGAGTGAGCATTGTGCATAACAATCTTTACCTTTAGATAATGCTGCGCAAGCTTTTTAGTGAGTGCTTGTATAACTCAATTATATTTTTGTAGGAAAAGGTCATCAAAGTGCTAACGCTAAGGACAAGAACATTTGCGTCATTTTGAGTTACTGACAATTCCTCAGTGCTTCAATTTGAAGTCCGTAGAAACTCTCACACTGCACTGCCCGATAGTGAGGATGTCAAAAGTATAGAAACTCAGACACTAATCAATACTAAAACTAATATGAAAACTAGATATTCAGAATGTGACCTTTTTTTAAAGGTCTGGATCTATATCAGAACTAGTATAAAATCACAATGTTACATGAAATATATATGAAAGTGCAATTCATTTGTGTTAAAACATTCTGTTGACTAAAAAAGTGTTTTTATTATTATTGCAATATCAAAATGAATATTGAACATTAAGCCTTTTCCTTGGTATTGAAATCAAGTGTGAAAATACTACTTCATAATGTCATTTGTATGAAGACATCATAATGCCAACTTTAAACTAACCAATGGCAAATGGCAAAGCTGATATTATTATAACCAATGCTTTATCGTCGCGAGATTAAAAGCAGAAGAGCGGCTTAACGAAAGGAGCTTTTACCGTTTTCACACTGCTCTGTTTATTCACCATGAGCAATTGCTGACTAACAGGACTGTAGTAAGGCTTTGGGCTTTTGCTGTGTCATTTGACATGGAAACATGATTTTGCAATGTGTGACGGCGGGCTCAGCCGTGTGTCCCCGGAGCCTTCCTAGAGAAGAGCATCCCTCATCTGATTGTGTGTGAAATCCTGTTAGCGTACATCAGACGTGAGGCTAATTAGGACAAAGAAAACAAAGCGCCGGGCATTCGTAACAATAAGGACAGGAGCGATTGGTAGCATTTGGTGGAAGAAGAATCTGAGAATTAACCCATCATGGTTTAATTTGTTCTCTGACTTCATTGAAATGATTTTAGTATTGATGAAGTGAAGGCATCTTGTTTAATTGTGCGCACGTTGGTTGTTTTATCTGCATTCAGTTGCTCTTTGAAACCTATCATCAGGAAAAGTCTAAATTGAATCTGGTCTGATGATACATGACTATTCTGTTCTTGTTTTTCCCCGTCAGGCACAGCGTCTTATTTATGTGTCCTCTCCACTGGGGCCTGGCACCCGAGGGGCCCTGATCTCAGCAACTGCACCTCCCACTGGGTCAACCAAATCGCCCAGAAGGTTTGTATGCGCACTCTGTCTCACTGTGTGCTTTCAACTGACTCTCTGCATTTAAATATGATTGATGTAAACATTTCAGTTAAATAAATCAAATGCAAATGCAGGTGAATTATAAGTGGGCGTCCTCGCGTGGCTTTGTGCAATAAGTTTGATGAATTAGGCAGTTATTAAAACTTTCTATTGCAAAATACCTTTCAGCACAACATAAGGACAGAATTAGCATCAATAAGAACGAGACCATAAAGCACTTTGAACAGGCAAAACATTATGACCAGCAGTGGAACGTGACAAATTAAAAGTCATAAAGTACTGTATTTAAGTAAAATTTCAGGTATCTTACTTGAACACATTTTAAGGTGTGTACTCTTTACTTTTACTACACTTCATTTGAGGGAAGGTATCTGTACTACATTTTTGAACAGGACTGTAAAGTATAAGCATTTTTTATTATTGCTTGAGACCCAATGAAAAATCTGAGGGGTTTATTTTTAACACGTTTGTAGTTTGAGCGAACAAAAATATAAAAGCAGCTAGGAAAAAAAAAAAAAAATCAATTGTTTCTGTTGAACAAAATTCAACACAAATCATTATCAAACTCAATACATTTTAAGCTTTATTAGATCTAAAATTCTGTGTAAAATACTTAAGGTATCTTTTAAAACAGTTACTTTAATACTTTTACTTACATAGTTTTTTCACCTGATACTTTTACTTTTACTTGAGTATTTCTTTGAGTAAATTGAGTACTTCTTCCACCACTGATTATGATCACCAGTCTAACGTCCAGTTGCGTGCAAAGTCAACTGTAATGTGTCGTAAATGAGTAACTTTTTCAATTTTATGAACTATGGAGCTGATTTATTGTTATAGATTCAAGTTTGATAGGAACGGACAAATATGGACACGCAACACCCCTGAACGGTTACCATGGAGATGCGCTTATGCAGTAATGTTTATAATTATGATTTATATTTCTACTTTTGATTTATCATCCCCTAAAACCATGAGTACCATTTATTTCTACAAAATTTTTTAAGATAATTTGTTAATCTCTTAGCTCTGTGTTACCTGTTATATCAGCTTTTTTGTTCTTCCAACCACCGTAGGAACTATTTCTTTCTTCTTTGCTTTTTCAAGGACTCACTCAAGTGCGATTTAAAGTTCGAAAAACAGCAGCGAAACAAAAGTCTGTCTCCTTGCATTCTCCAGAACATTATTCACTGTTTAAACCCCCGCAGATTCGGACCGGAGAGAATGCAGCGAACTTGGCCAACGAGCTCGCCAAGCACACCAAAGGGCCCATCTACGCGGGCGACGTCAGCTCCTCCGTGCGTCTGATGGAGCAGCTGGTGGACATCCTGGACGCACAGCTGCAAGAACTCAGGCCAAGCGAGAAGGATTCAGCGGGGCGGAGCTTCAACAAGGTAACACGGGTGTCCTTACAGAAGTGTCATGTACTTGTAACTTATAAGGACTAGAGTGTAGTTCTCTAGTGCGATTGAGCGGAGCCTGTATTTATCATTTAGTTAGTTTCTTTTGAGAGTAAAAAAATGAGAAAAAAGTACACTAATTGTCTACACATTAGCAGTTATATCCAAACGGAACTACAAATACAAGCCAAAATAATGAGTGAGGTCGAGTATACTATATCAACTTTATTCATAACGCTAATCAGACTTTCACAAAATACAGTAGTAAGTCTTCAAAACATCAAGTACAGTGTTTGTGTATGACCGAGCAAAGTTTTAAGCCTGAAAAAAAAAAAAATAAAATAAATAAAAAAAACAAAACAAGAAATGACTTATTCTACTAGTAACACTAATACTACCTTGCAGGGGTGTAGCACCAAACTCTAGGTCCTAGGTAAACATCATCTTGGGGGGCCCGCACTACATATACATACAAAAGTGTATTACAGAGGGGCCTGTACTTGCACTATGTCCTGGGTAAACAGTACTTAAACTTTACCCCCCCCCCATCCAACGCCTAGGCCTGTCACGAGAATTACTATATCGACTTATTGTTCAATATATGGAAGCTGGAACAATATTTTTTGGAGGTCAATATTTATCATGTGCACACAAGACGTGAACGATTGAATAAATAATTTCTATGACTCATTACAGATACAAACTAAGTACTAAAGTGTTTAATTCTGCTGTTTATTTATTGCAGCTCGTGATTTTTTAAACAATATTTTACGTTTAGAATAGTTTTTTTGGGGATAATTCTACTTCAGGGTTTTTCGTCTATATTTTCTTATATATTAATCATCATTAATATATCGCACATCAAACTTTGTTATCGTGACAGGCCTACAGGGTTGAAGTTGTAGACTATACTTAGTGAACAAAAGTATCAGTCCATGAGTTAATAAAACTTTAAGAATCTATTTGTAAGTACGTGCAAATCTAAGACTGCACTACTGTTCACAGAGCTGGTTTGAACCTCTGACCTTCTCGTGAAAGTACACATTATTTTAACCAATTTCAGCAATTTGTGTAATCAGAATTGTAACGTTCCACATCTGATACAGCCTTCTTCATAAATAGCGTGTCGAGCGTTGTTGCCCTGTACACTACTGCTCTGTCTGTCATGAGGCGATCTGATACAATTATGTCCTTTAGGTAAATAAATCAACAGGGCTCTTTAAAGTGTCTCCAAAATTACAGTATGTGCCTGTTTGTGCTCTTTCTTTCTAATAAAAAAGCTTCAAAAGCGTGAAAGGACATGCAGGGCGTACATGAAGGTACTGAAGCTACAGCTGCAGCCTGCTCCCCCTCCTCCCTCCCTCACTATCTCTCTCTCTGTCCGTGCATGGACCCTGTGCACTGTCATGTACCTCCTCCCTCTCTTTCCCTATCCTCTGCTTTTTTGAGTAATTGCTTCACACATAGTTATTGTACTGTAGTTTGCCAAAGTGATTTCGAAGTCAAAAAGAAGTCATATCCAAATACAAAGCTGCCTTTTGTTCTGTGCTATGACTGTTTCTGTGTATTTTTCCTCCTCATTTTCAGGTTCATGACATTGTGTTGTTGTTTTTTTTTTCCTCCTAATGTTTATTTTACCAGCGCTGTGCAATACATCTGATATTGTGAAGATGCATTTCAGTTGTTCAGTTCAAAATGAGAGCCCTATATACAGACACAGGCTACATTCAAACATTCATTTATTGTTATTGTTTAGGAATATATTACCTGTAAAACCATCGCCATGATATCGTCTTTTTTTCTGTATTTATATTTTGATCTAAGTTTGAGTTGAACAACTGAAATAACTTTGTATTTGTGGTATGTTTTGATTTGTTTGTGGATAGATTTGCATGTGTAGTTTTTAAAATCATCCCATCCTCATTCATGACCAACACTTAAGTTACGTTACTGCTCATACACTTTGTCTAATAGGTACTTCCTTTGCCGTAAAATTGCTTTCAAATACAATTGTGATTTATCTGAGCTGTTTTTACTCAAGCACTATCCTTAGGCCCTTTACTGTCTTGTAAAAGATTCTCACGTTTCACAAGGACACATGTAATCTTTTATAGGTCACGCAGGTCGCTTAGTTTTGGATGCACGACTTTAAGATGTACGCAGCTAAAAGGAGGTTAAGCGATTTCTCCGGATTTTTTTATTGTTGCAAAATTCACAAATCAAAAGCCATAAATATCCCTCCCTTCAACCATTAGGGAGATCAGTGTCCTCCACCTGCCACCAAAGTCATCCCCCTCAATCCAGATACATCTCCTTTGGGAGGGCATTAAAATGGATTGCGCTAATTAGCCACTCAACGGCCGTAAAAGAGCTAGCGGAATAGGTACTCGTCTCGGATAGCGCCAAAATATTACATTCATCTACATACATACTCGCAGTAATTTCGTTTAGCTGATTGGGGGCCAGGCTTAATGTGATTGGTGACTTTTGGGTGAAGTTTGCCTGACTCAGCATTATCTGACACCTGCCATACTTGATGCGCCATCACATCAGTACCTCCCCACCCTCCTCTCCCCTTCCAGCTGTCGCCAGCATTGATTACCTAATTAGACTCATTGATTTGATTTCTTTTTTCCACAAGGTACAAAAAAAACTGCGATGTCTGGTACGGACAATTTATTCTGTCTGGTCAGGTTGGGGTGACTTCAGGTTACAAAGAAATTCAGTCCATCTTGTGTGATAGATATAGTTTAATTAAGCTATTGAACTCTTCCTCCCAAATAATTTGTGGTTAAAGACATTCTTAGTTGTTGTAGTTTCCGAGTTTTAAAAGACTCGTCTGAGCTGTGATTGGCTCGCCGCTGTGACCCCGCTGTGTGGCCACCGATGTAACGTCCTTGAAATGGAATCTGCTGCATCTCCCGTGACGCCGCTACCCTATTTCTCCTTTATTTGACGCTTTTGTCGATGATACAGAAAATTACGTCTACTTTGATGACTTTCTCAAGTACAAGCAGTAAATGTGGAAACTTATTTTAGCTTTTCAAAAATAAATCAACTGCTTTAAGGTGAACTATATGTAAGTTTGTTTTTTTTTGCTGGAGGGTTAGGGTATTGCTTTAAATATGCACTACCAGTCCAAAGTTTGGGTACATCATCTCATAAATTTTATATATATCTACAGAAGCATCAAATATGAAGTACGATATATGGAATTATGTAGCAAAGAAAAAAAAAACAACAACTTGCATTTTGTTTTTTTTATTATTTTCAAATACACATTTTGCTTTGTTAAAAATATTTAGTTGAGTTATTTCACTTTTTTTCCTTCCTACATAATTCCACATATCTTATTTAATATATTTGTTGTTTTCTGTGCATATAGAAAAGCTAGAAAGTAGTAAAAATAAATAAAATAAAATTGCACGTTTTTCTATGCAACAAAATGCCATAATGAAATAGCTTTAAGATAGAAGTTTTGTGCATTACTGTGGAAAATTGCAGGCAAAACAATAACTTTTCCATGGAAGCAAACAGAAAAGTTACAGTATATCTTTAATTTCGAAGTATATATCTTTAATTTCACTCTTTCAATATTCATGGCTGTGCGTATATTGTTTACCCTTGTATTCACTCATTTCATTTGTACGCATGCCACTTCTCCCCGTCAGTGTCTTTAGTGTACATCTCTGCATTATTTTGTCTCTGCATTTTGTTACCACACAGGCCATAGTGGACACAGTGGACAACCTCCTCCGACCGGAAGCGCTGAAGTCGTGGCATGACATGAACAGCACAGAGCAGACCCACGCTGCCACCATGCTCCTTGACACGCTGGAGGAGGGCGCCTTTGTACTCGCAGACAACCTCATGGAGCCTGCTATTGTCAAAGTACCAGCAGACAACATCAGTGAGTCAAGTTTGGAGTATTTGACAGTACAACCAACAATGGATAAATTGATACAGGTCATACAAAAAATTATAAATAAAACATACGCTGGAGGGCTGGCCTGGGAACGCCTTGGGGTCCCACCGGAGGAGCTAGAGGAAGTGTCTGGGGTGAGGGAAGTCCGGGAGTCCCTGCTTAGACTGCTGCCCCCGTGACCCGGCCCCGGATAAGCAGAAGAACATGGATGGATGGATGGATAAATAAAAGTTGACTAGATTTTGTAAATTTATTGTTATTATTGTGATAGTAATGTGCAGCATATGTCTCTGGAATCTTGCTGTAGATTATAGATGTGTGTGTGTAGATAGATAGATAGAGGGATTTTACGAGTGAAGTTATTGCTTTTGGATATTTGAGCTAGTAATATCGCAAAAGACAGATAAGTATAAATACAGGTGGCTTCAGAATATTAAAAAAACACTAAAAGAACAAGTATTTTAGGGAGTTCTTTACTAGTTCTTGTCCAAATAAAAAAAAAAAACAAGTCCAAATCTGAGCACTATTTTTGCCACTGCAAACACAAAATGGTCCCATAGTCTTCCTTCTATTTGATTGTTCTTTTATTGCCATTTTGTGCAATGCTTCCTCCATAGACATACATAGTCAATTTCTTCATATGGCCTTTCCTAACAACCAGGCTATTTGCACAGTACTGTACACGGGGCGTTTTGTTTCTTGTGATGGGGAAACAAGACTACATTAAAAAGAAGGGACTTTGTTTTTCATAATAAGCATTTAAACCTCTAGGGAACAGCCAAACAACGCATATTAGGTTTAACGAGTCGCTTACTGACAAAGTGATGTATATCGGACAATTAAAGGGACTGGATTCTGTGATTGCGCTCGCTTAGTTACAAATGTGTGTGTCTAGACCTTGTAACTCTATACATTAATGCGAGCATTAGCCTGCTGCAGAGTCAGAAAACTGCATTGTTTATCTTACGCATCCTCCTTAGCAGTTTTTGTTTGATGTTTGCATATGAAAGAGAAAATTCACCGCCATTTAAGATTTTGATCATATATTACTCACATCTATTTGGGTCTTAATGGGATGAAATCAGCCCTTGGTTTGTGAATGGTGCTTTTATCATTGAGATCATTGTGTGATTTAGTGAAGCCATCAGCGCGCCCCCCCACCCCCGCACTATAAAGACCGGACAAAAAGCTTTTGTATCAATATAGTCTTATTTCAATTTTATGTCTTTGCAAGTAAAATGTTGACTCTGATCTTAACCTTTTCCTCCTTCAGTCCTGGACGTGTATGTGCTCAGCACCGACGGCCAAGTCCAGGATTTTAAGTTTCCACAGTCAAGCAAAGGGGGAATCTCCATCCAGCTGTCGGCCAATACGGTCAAACTCAACAGCCGCAATGGTAAGTTTGACCAGTAGACTGTCTGTATTATGTAATTAATCTTTTATTTTGAAAAGTTGCTTTGGGCACCGCCATCGTCAGTCGGGCTGTTTTATTTTGCATGGAGCTGCCGATCATGTCAGCAAATAGGTTCTATACAGACTGCAGAGCTGTTTTAAAGCCTCCCAGAGAATCGGTGCAGTGCTGACTTATTGGTCACATAAACACAGAATGTTTTGCACAAATCAGGCAAAACTTTTCTCAAATTTTCCATTGAAATTAATTAGGTTTCCGCTTAACTGGAAGCGCCACCACAAAGAAACTGTGGTTTAGAGGCAAAAGTAGGTGAGGCAGAATATGGTCAATTATATGATTGTGACTGGTTTGATTTTTTGAGCAGTTTCTAGAAATTTCTTTTAAATATTAGTTCAACAAAGTGTGTAATGATGAAGGATGTGTTTAGGTACATTGAAATATTACAGTTCCATCAATCTCAACAGTTGAAATTCTGCAAACTAACCTAAACTTTGCCTTACAAAATGTTGCAGATTATGCTTCATTAAAAGTCAATTCACACCCACAGCCCAATAGTTTCTCTAAAGTGATTCACAGATACTATTTATAACATACATATGAATCATCCATTTCCAGGCACTGTTATTCTCAAATGTAGACAGATTTCACACACTTATAGTTTCCTCTCTCGTGGCTTGGCTTCAGACCCTAAAATAAACTTCATTACTGCTGTTTGCTACATTGAAAACAGCGTTCACATTTCTTCTTCTTTCTGTGTAGGAGTCGCCAAGCTTGTCTTCGTCCTGTACAAAAACCTGGGGCAGTTCCTCAGCACTGAAAACGCCACGATCAAAATGGCCAACGAGGTCTACGGTCGCAACGTCTCTGTGGCCGTCAACTCGGACATCATCGCCGCTTCAATCAACAAGGAGTCCAGCCGCGTCTTCATTAACGAGCCCGTGGTCTTCACCCTGGAGCACATCGACGTGAGTGCATAGAGCAGACGTCTCATATTAAAAACTCCAGGAGGGATGATCCACTGTAGGCACGGATCCTCCATTTGAATTGGTAATGTCTGGCGGAGGTCAGGCGGTAGATTATTTAAGCCACCGAACATCAAATTAAAAGTCTTTAAGTGAATTCTTAATAAAACATAATTCGTTAATCAAAATTGGGATATAAATGATTTTCTTTTATAGTGGCTTGAATTAGAGTCTAGATTAGCCGTACAATCTTGGATGAAATTACTTTAGTACCCAATTATCTTTTTAAATTTGTCACCATAGTTCCCAGAGGGGCACGCAGGACTTCATATTTTATCACTGAATTACTACAATTCCAGAGACAGGCAATCAAACAATTATATTATTAAAGCTCTTATATAGGCGCTGATGTCGTGGTTGATTTGGCAAAGCATGTGCCAAATGAGATCCAATGTACTGTAAGAATTGCCTCATAAGAGCCGTGGAGTGAAAAATACCCATTCTTATCGACAATGAGTGAATACTTTGTACAAGTAGGGGGTAAATGGTCCCTGTATTATATATGTACTTCAATTGGAGGCAGTCAATTATTTGGACACTTAAGCGTATCTCGTGTTATCTGCAGATGGAGCACTACTTCAACTCCAATTGCTCGTTCTGGAACTACTCGGAGCGGAGCATGATGGGATACTGGTCGACTCAAGGCTGTAAACTGGTGGACTCCAACAAAACCCACACCACCTGCTCCTGTAGCCACCTCACCAACTTTGCGATTCTGATGGCTCATCGACAGCTGGCCGTACGTCAGGAATTATCCTTTGTCTTCATTTTATAAGGAGTTTTATTATGTTATATTTTTGGCTCAATTAGATGAGTGTGGATTTTGCCAAAGAAGTTTCTTATATGTGCTTTTTATATTTTACTGAAATGCTGCCAATTGCAATTACGATTTATAACTATATTTACTCACTGCTTATTATTCCGTTTTTTCACCTGAATTATTCTTGTTTGTTTACATTTAATTAAAAATGTCCCAGTCTCAGGTGTATGAATGAAAAGGTTGACTAATGCTTGAACACAACTGTCTAAATATGGTTTTATTACATATGGATTAAACATAGGAAATAGATAGAATAATAAAGTCATAATAATAAATGATAACATGTGATCTAACAGACTTTACTCCCAAATGTAAACATACTTATCCTGTGATTATGAATTAAGCCCCAGCTGTCCAAACTAATACAAAATCCCCGTGTCTGTTTTTTCCTGACAGGTGAACAACAGGGTGCACGAGCTGCTCCTGACGGTCATCACTCGAGTGGGCATCGTGGTGTCTCTGGTCTGTCTCAGCATCAGTATCTTCACCTTCTGCTTCTTCAGAGGCCTGCAGAGCGACCGCAACACCATCCACAAGAACCTGTGCATTAACCTGTTCATCGCCGAGCTTATTTTCCTCATAGGCATCGACATGACCGAGCCCAGGGTAAGAAGGGCGCGTTATTGTTGCATCGTTTCTTTCTTTATCTTTGTTTATACAGGGGAACCCAATGAGAGCACTTGGGGTGTCTTTTTCATGTTCGCCCTGTTTAAAATACAATACAAGCAGAAAAACAAACGAAACCAACAAGTATACAAGTCCATATAAAACATTAAAAACAGGTGCAGATGTGTGTGTAAAAGTTTGTTATCAGATTATTAAATTGCGATTGTGTCACCAACGTATCCAGTTTTACTTTTCCTCAAAGTGTCTTCCATTTTTGTGAAGCAAAACAGTTAAAAGCCTCTTTCCCGTCTCAGTTCTGGTGCAGCTCGTCCTTAGTCTTATGCAATCATGTGATCTGGTATTAAATGTTCTGGTATCAATGATTAACAAGCAGGTGAGGTATTTATTCACTTCTCATTCCTGCCTCTTTATAGAGACCGTGGTAGATGGTGAAACTGTTTTCTCAATCAAAATATTCTTACTTCAAAATGATTGTAATTTAAGCAAAAGTAAATATGGCAATTTGATCTTATACTGTGGTTGTGATTTTTTATTTACTTAAAAGACCACTATGTAACTTTTGTGGTTGTGCTCGTCTTGCTTGTCTCCGTGGATGATCATGTTTTGTCTTTGCCTAGAATGTTCCAAAGTACGGCATTGCCTCTTCACGGAACAGTAACTTCTGGAGTCTGCGGAGAGGCAACGGTCTAAACATCTTTTAGCATTATAAACACCTGTAATTTAAAGAATGAATACAGTATAGATAAGATTAATGCCATATTGTGGAACATTCTTTTTTTTCTCTCTTTGTTTTTTATTGATATTTAATATACAGGGCTGTAAGTAAATTAACCATCGATACAAAAACCAGTATCAAAAATGTAAATATGGAACGTTTTAGGAAAAAATAGTAACTTTTCCCTGGAGACAAACAGACAACAGAACCCCCCCCCCCCTGAAAAGTTGCATCATGCACCTTTAAAAATATAATAAAAATCACTCAGCGTCGTGCAATAATAGCTTTTTTAGAAGTACAAATGATGACATTATATGTAAATGCACTTGCTTGCTACACAATTTAAACGTGCTTAAGCCTGCAAACTACAACCACCAAATCCCATTGAAAGACTGTTTGTTTCACAGCCTCCCTGACATGACACGACGAGGCCAAAACCATTAATATAGATTACTATGGGACCATGTCTTCCACTTGACAGCTCTTTTCTCCTCCCTCACTTAAAGCCACACGGTTGCCATGGCTCTGCCCGCAGCCGTAGCATTTTGAACACATCTCGCCGTTACATTTTCGCTTGACGTGAAAAGCATTTGGCTGCATACAGGTGGGAATCAAGGCTTCAAACGGCGAGCTGTGTAATTAAATCTTCTAACACTAGCTTTCCAATAATCCCCCTGACGGAAATCTAAACCTGTGATGGTGGGGCATGAATATTCATTTATTTTTATCATTTTTCATTGGGAAAGTGCTCTGCTGAATAGGTGAGGCGGCAGTCGATGTGACATTTATGTGGATTCATTAAAGGGGCACTAACTTTTCTTTTACTTTGGTAGAAATGTGGTTTAATATCTATTTGTGAAAAACTCATAATAAAGTCATATGCGTGAAGGGCATCTGTGGCAAAATCAATACAAAAATAACAAAGAAAATACTTTGCCACATAATTTACAATAGCAACACATTAGCAATAGAGCTATATACAATTTACAAATGGGGAATTAGATTTCAGTGATAGAAATATGATAGCAGATGATGATGATCTTGAATTAAAACATCAATCAAATATCAGTTTGTATGTCAATTTACAATATTTTGTTCTTATCTGTCTGTAAAGTTTATTTTGTATTATTTTTTTTTATTATTCTGAATAATATTAAATCCCAAAAATGTGCTTGGCTAACTGTGTTATTTCTTGATTTGGTTGTTGACTCAGATCGGATGTGCCATCATCGCGGGGATTCTCCATTTCTTCTTCTTGGCTTCCTTCACCTGGATGTGTCTGGAAGGGGTCCAGCTGTACCTCATGCTCGTGGAGGTCTTTGAAAGTGAATATTCTCGGAAAAAGTACTATTACGTGTCAGGCTACCTCTTCCCTGCGATAGTGGTCGGCGTGTCTGCTGCTATCGACTATAGGAGCTATGGGACTAACAAAGCGTGAGTGTACTTTGTAAATAAAGCTTTTCAAGATAGTGCTACAGTGTTAGACTAGTTTGTCTGTTTTTCTGTTAAAAGAAATTCTCATCATTTTAGCCTGAAGATCCCTGGAGAGCGCACCAAAACATTTGAGCTCTTTTGCCAGGGCTGGGATGGGCAGCTCTTAAATATTTCATGTCATTTGAAAGGGGCTGACAGACTCAACACTGCGGTTTCAGAGGGCTGCGTCTACATTAAGGCTTTTCTGCACAAAGACCCTCCAGTGACCTCTTGTTTGTAAATGCTTTTTTTTTAGACAAGCCCAGTGCAGAAAAGTCCTGATTAATGGACACAGCAGGCACAAGGTCTTTTTACTGACAAAGAATTATATTTTAAGTATTCTTTCAAAAATGACAAGACTAATTATTATCAGAATAGAATAAAGGATTTAAAAGGATTTATAATTATATTTTTTACCAGATATTTTGTTTACTTTAAATCACAAATGTCCTAACCTAACCTAATTATTTAGCCTTAGTTTAGATGCTCTGTACAACTTTTGATTTGATTTTAGCCAGAAACACTTCATATACATATTTTTTTATCTTAATAGCCCTCCTTTTTATTCCAAATCATTGTATTCTCTTGTAATATCGGACTTGTTGTACACTGTACTGGTGTTTCTTCTGTGCACACTGTCCTAAGGCTTAAATGTGTTTCCTTGTCCCCTAGGTGCTGGCTAAGTGTGGATAATCATTTCATATGGAGTTTCATAGGACCTGTCACCTTTATCATCATGGTAAGCTGCTATATCCTGCTCTGAATGTTGGGCCTGAGGTGGGGGAGGGCTGTAGGGCTCAGGTCAAAGTGATGCTGTGAAAGGCAGAATTGAAATCAGGAAATTTATAGGATTAGCCTTATGGGGTCTCACGGGTACCAGACAGGTTAATTAAGCTGAAGTGAACTGTTTAGCTCCACTTTGGGAAGGATTGGATTTATTTTTTTACTGTTATGGTTAAGGGACATAGTTTCCTTTATGTAATAATAAGATGATCACGGTCACAAACACATACTGGTTCGAAACTGGTAATACGGAGAAGCTTTCATTCACAAGAAACTAGAATATATGTGCATGATTTGTGTTAGAACCATTGACTGTATATATAAATGGACGTAGCTAACCTGCTAGCTGCCGTGTTCCAACTAAGAAGTGAGCATGGGCGTGCTTCCAGCTCTATCGACTCTGGCTCCAGTTCACTTTCTATTGAAAAACTGTCGCCCCTCTCTTTGTAACTACTGCTGTCAGGCTCGTCATTTTGGTCTTAAACTGTTTGTATTAATCCGCCTTGATATTTTTATTTCGCTATTTTGTCCGTAAATCAAGATATGAACATTAATAACTTAACTTTTTTTTTTTTCCTGAGGTCGCTCCCATTATCGTTAGCAACAGGTTTGATTGCTAAGCGCCTGCTCCATGCTAAAAAGCGATGCAGGCGGGAAGAGGTGTTACTTTCAATAAACTTGCTCCAGATTGGCTCTTTGGTTGCTATGATACTTGCGTTCGAAATTCCAAATATGGAACTCTGCTTCAATTTTGCCCTATAGCGGCTAGCCTCGATGAGCTTCATTTGACCGGAGCCTATGGAGCTAGTCTATAGTTACAACCTATACAGACAGGCTGAATTTCTGTCTTGATCTGCGATTTTCTGTTTGTGTAATAAACCCCTCTTTGTAGCCGAGTAGAGGGGAGGCAAAGGCACCTCTGTGTTTGGCCAAGACCTGCTCGTGTGAAGGACATACAGCATATCATATTGACATATGTCCCATTGAGGCATGCAATTATTTACTGGTCATGACATTATTATCCCCCGCTCCATCAGAGAGGCTTGGAAGAATGAGACCTCGGGGAGTCTTAGAGGCGTGCGCGAGGAAAACGGGAGAGGGAATAGCAGGAGGTATTCCAGCGATATATGGACACGTATTGGTTTGCCCTTCTCACAGAGGGATGAGGAAGTCTTCTATAGAGATGTTTGCTCAGCAGTGTGTTCATTATGTGGCGTTTTGGTCCTTACAGTATGTACCGATGACCTCCGCCTGGCTTCAGACTGACACTGTGGATATAGCAGAAGCAGGGGGCTCCCATGTCAAACTGCAGACTGTCTCACTGCACAATGAAGAGCTTTTAGAAGTGAGGATATAGAGCGGCTTTTTGTCTGCGGGATAAATAAAAAACGAGGGAGCCGAGTTGACTGGGCCGCAGTTCACAGTTTGTTCAAAAAGAGACATTGCTGTTTCTTGTATGGGTTTAAAAATGGAGGAGGACAGAAGGTTGGTGCTGGATAGAGATGTGTTGAAAGTTGAGCGATTTTCGTTGTTTTTCTGTTGTGTCTGATACCAATCTTGATTTGCAAACTTGTATAACCCCAATTTTGAAACAAGCTAAGAGTTATTCAACACATGTCAAACTATCCAAGGACAACAAGACGTAATGATATGTTTTTTCCCTATTTTCCTTAGATACTTGGGAGAACTTGTATCAAAATTATACAAAACAGTAGTGTACGATGCAGTGTTGTAAAGTCATATTAATACAGGATACTTAGTTTTTAATAGAAAAATAATGTTGGATGGTGTTACCAAAAAGGATATAAAAAAATATCTATTGTGTTTACTATTTCTCCTTGTCTCAGCAAATGTTCTGTCAGCCACACAGGAACCTTCATCTAAATTAGGGCCTCATTGTTTCCTATTGTATGTGGGTGCTTTTGTAATGATTTGCATGAAAAATGTGTCTGCAGTGGAAATGATGATCAGGATCCCAACGGTGATGACCGGAGAGATAGAAGCATGACCCCGTGAGCAGCTAATGTATTGCATCCCAGCTAACGTGTCACAGAAATTAGCTTTTTTGGCCGTTCTGGCTTGAGCTCTCCCACACCACGCTGCTTTTGTCGGATTCGGTGCAACAATTGACTCAAAAAGACAAAGTGCTGTGGAAAGGGGCATCTCAGGGGAGCAGGCAGGAGCGAGGTTTGTCTACAACATCCCTGACCCCGGGGTTCTGCTACAAATTGGCTTTGTCCTTGTCAATGAGAGAGGCAGAGGAGAAAGGAAGGAAAACAGAAGCGATAGAAGAAGTGTGGTCAGCTGGAGGCTGTCTGGATCACTGGTTCTCAAACTTTTCACACAGGGGTACCACCTCATTTAGCTCTTAAACTTTCATACGATTGTTAAACGAGACATATTATGCAAAATCAACTTTTATGAGCTTTTAAACATGTCACGATGAATCTCCCTCGTAATGATCTTATTTGATGTTGTATTTCCTGCATATCTGAGCAATCCTGTAATGTCCTTTTGAGGCTTAAGTGGTCAGAAAATGCTGTTTTCACCTACCCCCTATCTCCATCCACTGCTCTGTATTTACTTTAGTTTTGAACACGTAGCCAAAAAACTCTTTAGTTCTAGAGAAATGGTCATTGGACAGTGAGAATAAAAGTGAATTTCGTTGTTGTTTGGTGATGTCAGTAATCATGAATAATTGTTCAACTGTGATATATCTTCTCACAAAATTTGAAACATGACATTGTGACTTTGTTAGGTTTGACAGAGCGGAACCAAAGCAGCTGATGCATACTGCGTAGTGCTACAAATACTTTTAAACTTTCCTCCTTTGGTTGTGTAGAATTGCATTAAAACAAAAATAAGACTGTTATTACGCCACTTTCTGATCTATGTTATAATGTTACTGCCATCAAAAAACATACCTGAAGTTGTTTTTTGTTTCATTCACACATGTTTAACACACAAACCCTGCACAAACCCTGCATATTTAGGAGTTCTTAGAAGCTCTCAAACAGAAAACACACTGTTCCACCCTGTGATGTCATGTGGTAATACAGGTGTAGACTAATATTAAAGGATTACTCAAATACGTGTAAATGAAGCAAAACACAAATCCAGGCATGTTTTTGAGGAAGTTACAACATTCTAACATGGCCTAAAGCTCACTTAATATAGGAGCTATAAACAAAAATTGGTATTAGTTCAAATCTGCAACAAACTAGATGTCAACTGCAAAATTGAACAGCAGAAGGACTGTTTATGAACCTTATTTTGACCAGGTACTAAAGAACACGGGGAAATATTTTGACCCCTTTTGTTTTTCTGACGTGCGCTCGTAGTGTCTATATCTTCCCCGTTGCTGCTGTCTTAAAGTGCCCAAACCAAAGCCACGGTGATGCGTTTGGATGTGTTCTTGTTCCTCGTCTCAGGGCACAGAGGGTATTAGCTCCATGAAAGGAGAACATGGAAGTAATGAGTGGTGGGGCCAACCATTAGTATGCTTGAGCTACGCTTCTACACAAGGCCTTTTGGATCATGACACGTCGCAAGCAGTTCCTCTCATCTGGACAGCTCCATCTGCACCTTTAATATTTTATCCCTAGCAGTTCACATGGAGTTCACTGTGTACACTCAAAAAAAAAGAAAAAAAAAAAAAAAAGCTTTCTACCCAGTCCCTGTGTGGTGATGTGCTTCTGCTTGGCTTGCAGTGGTGATGCAGAGGCAGAGTGAAGGGTGGAGGGGGGCAGAGTTAGTGAGTTAGTGAGGGGATCCCGGGGGAAGGCCAGCCAAAGCATGTCGGTGGGGGTGGGAACATGTGCTGCACTGCTAGGTTACTTTAAAGTCCTGCTCTTGTGTCTCATTGGAGCCATGTCGCCACTCTCTGTGTGAAAGGCCTGCTCATCCATTTTGGGTCTGATAGGTTTATTATCAGCAAAATAAAACAGGGTCAGTGCAATGTGATGGCATTTTTTTTTTTTATTTTGACCCAGTTTTGATTCAATTCCAAAACATATTTTCCAGATTATTTTAAATGGAAATATATCATCAAACAGCAAATGTAAAGTAGGGTTGTAGGGTTGTAGGGTTGGCAAAAAAAAAAAAAAAAATTGAACCTAAAACCATTTTTGATAATTTAGATACGTATTTGAATTGATACTAAAAATATGACAGAAACAAAATTGGTCTTGATCCATATCAGATTTTGTGTAAAACCTCATTGTAATATGAAAAACAACTATTATTTTAGTATTATAGCAGAGGTGCCCAAACTTTTTTTTATTGAGGGCCACATCTCAAAACATATTGGAAGCAGAGGGCCACAGACCAGTGATCAATGCAGTGCAGTGCTTTATAAACAGCTTTGACAGAGCCGCTGTGTATTAATAAGGCTGGAAACACTTTCATTTTAGGTCTGTATCACACTGCAATGTGATGTTTGAGGTTATAGTGGTAGAAATTGTTTAATTGCTGTTAATTGCTGCTAATTGTTTAATTTGCTGTTAAAAATACTGCTTATGATTAATTGGGCCGATTCAGCAGGAGGCCTGAGGACCAATAAACACTGGTCTGAGGGCCGCATTTGGTCCCCGGGCCATAGTTTGGAATTTGTCTAAATATTCATTGTTATCATTGTCGTATATTTGTATGGATCCATCAACTTAGAATTAAAATTGAGTTTGCATTTTTTTGTATTGTAACCCTAAATTACACGCATTAGCAAGTATATAATTTATAAAAAGTTTTCATTTAACATCCCAACCAATTAGCACATTGAGATGACATGCTCGGGCCAGTATTAACACATCTTTGATTTTAAATGAACGCCCTTGTAGCTTTGTTTTTGTGTAGTCATATTATTATTATTATTATTATGTCTCTGTTTCAAAAGCGTATTACCAAACGTACTGGTATTATAATATCCAACATGGTGCTGCCCTGCTTTAGTTTGGTTTTCCGCTCGGCTTATTGAGGCTCTCTCTGTGAGCTGATTGCATGTGGAGAGGTGATGTATTGATCACAACAGTCTTTTGATAGCGGCAGCCGTACACAGCCCATTCTTGTTCTGGAGTGAATGTCTAAGGTCTGCAGTCGGGCTTACAAAGGTCACTCCTTTATTCCAATCCATTTTTCTTTCCACTGTGTTTTGACATTCCTAAGATAACATGATAAAAAGCTGTATTTACAAGGCCCTTTTTGTTCCTCTCAAGCTGAGATACACCATTCCTTACTCTTTGAAATTCATATTGGAGGCACATATTTCTATTTATTTACTTAGAAATTCCTTGACATTATTTATACATGCCTAGCTAGCAGAACAAACACACTGCTCCCAGCTCTTGCGCTTGCTGTGTCAGAAAGATGAGTTTGGACCCTGAATACATGTTTTTGAACAAAATTATTTAGAGCAGGTTTCTCGCTAGCCACTCCTGCTTTTATGTTCTTAAAATCAGGCTATTGATTTTTAAGGGCAGCGAATAGATGCATGCAGATATCTATGTCCATGCCAGGGGCGTGCTTTAGATTTAATACATTAACACAAGAGACCAGGCCGCGTATCTCTTTCCCTTTGTTCCCTCACTCTATCCCTCCTCATCTGTCCAAGAATTGAACACAAATACACTGCAGCGTGCTCCCTCCAGCCTCTCCGTACAAGATTTCACTATGAGCACAAAATGATATGCAGTTGTTTTAACAAGAGGGCTCTGATTTCTACTTTATATTCCCTTTTGGGTACACCACACTGGCAAGGCTGCGTATTTTTTGTATTTCTGCTCAATTTTAGTTGTTTTTCTATTTTTTCTCTTTTTTATTTTGGCCCTGATGGATTTTAATGCGTTTTCATGCTCGCATTGATATAGAATGACACTAAATTTGGCGCCAGTCAGCCTGTCTGAGGCCAAGTGGAGCAATAGATGGTTATTGGATTAGTCTGTGGACATGCAGACATCTGAAGGCTCTCCACTCTATAAATACGAATTAACAGATTTTTTCCCCTCCTCTTGTCTTATGTTATATTTGAACCATTCACTCCCATGTATCCACCTTGATACTGGACAATCCTGGTGTCTTATCATACAAAACATGACATATAGCCCTATTGTTTTAAAGGAGACAGATTACACAAAATGGACTCTCTTGAGCTTTTAACTATATTATAATGGTTCTCTCTCATAATAAACTTACTTAGACTTGTCTTTTGATTTATTAATGCACATTTGAGTAATCTTCTGTGTTCTGCAGTTGAGGACATTCTGTTTTCACCTACCCCCTATCCCCTCCCACTTCTCTGTACATGTAATTAAAATATGTTGACTCCAGGTCGTACACAAATGGTTCAAAAATGTCACATTTCTCAACATTAAAATACGCTGCTGGTTACACTAAAATGCCGCTATGAATCAGTTCATCAGTTTGGAACAGGAAGTCGATGAACCCGTTTCAAGTCGTTTTAGGACAATACTGTGATTTACGCTGAGCAAAATATAAGTAATGACCAACACATACTAAAATGAAATACCAGTGAAAGTATAATAGTGTTTTAATTCAAGAAGGGAGAGTTTCAAACGTTACAATTTTTATTCTTTTTGTGACAACCAAAACGGCTAATTAGGCCCAATTTAACTATTCATCAAACATTAAAAGCATTAACCCTTTCATTTCTGTGTTTCTGACAGCTCAACCTCATCTTCCTGGTCATCACAATGTACAAAATGGTGAAGCACTCCACCACCCTGAAACCAGACTCGAGTCGACTGGAGAATATAAAGTAAGTTAAAGGAGTCACGTCCACAAACCCACGCACTCCCAACATTTAACACTGGTGCTATTCTGCTGCTGTAGCCTGCAGCGAAACCCTTTTATTTCTGTGATAATGATTTTACTCATAACCCTACGCTCCAAAAGAATCATATAGACTTTGCTTTGTCCTCGTGTGTTCTTTTTCCCGGGAATAGACAGATCTCAAATGCTGACTGCACATGACTTTGTGAATTGTCTGGTTCGTCCTCTGTTGTGTGGATCCAAGCCACAGACTAGAGCCAGGCCTGACTCACATCATAAAGCGGCTGGAGTTTAACTGTGTGTGCTGAGGCGCGGTGGAGGCTGTGTGTGCGCTTTTACATAGTACTAAGTGAGGACACATCAGTCAGTACAGGATTTTTTGACTATATTTGACTGAAAAAAAGAATGTGATATTGTCTTCTGTATGTTGTTATTTGGAGAAACAACAGAAAAATCAAAGTTAAAGTTAAAATATATAAAATAATTGCAGTTTCCTTTTACAGGCACCATTTTGAGCACTTTTATCCATTCAAATAACGCAATATATTGTATCAAACTGTTAATTTCTATGGCAACAGTGATATTTTTTCATATTTTTTTCATAATTTGGACTGAAAAAGCAAGTTCTAGTGAAAAAGTTTTGACGTGCAGACACATTCCAGGCCTTATTCCATTTTTCCCACTTCCCACAAATACGAGTGTGTATATACTTGCCATTTACCAGTGAAAATTCCATCTTACACACAAATATACAAGTGTGTATTTATGTGTCAAATAACAGTGAATGTCCCCACTCTGCTACAATGATGAGCGTGTGTTTTGTTAGAGAATTTGCCTCTGGAACATGTCAAACACCCCATTTTCCTAAATAGATCTCGGAAGAGAATTCCAAACCGCATCCTTCGCCAGACCACCACCCGCTCCCCATACAGTTACACCGTGTTTCACTTTGAAATGAAAACCAATGTCTTTTTAATTGTTGTGTTTGTTGGTTGGCGCTTCCCATGAATGATGTATTTATCATAAGATAGAACGCCAGAGATTTCCAATTTGCTACTGTACGTGTGTATGTACATGTTCCATTACTTTTTTTTCCTTTGCAAACAGGAATCACAGCAGTAGCAGCTCTTCTATTTTTACCCTCCGTTTGTTTATTTTTTTGTTTCCCTTAATGAAAGCATGCAACATTACAGCTCTGTGGTAAAACAGCAATCAGGGCCAGCATTCAGGAAAAAGGGTTTATTTTGACTCGTTGGTTTATTTGAGACAGCCTAGTGCCTCATCAGAGAAACCGCAGTTACTGAACATAGCGACACATGGATTTGTGTGCATAAATGTATTCTTTTGTTGTTGTGGCGTGTTAGTCAGCATAGCACCAGTGTCACCGCATGCTGCATGTCAAGCCCAAGTTAACGCATTCCCTTTTCTCCTCTCTTTCGATCTCATTCTCTCTGTCTCTGTCCTGCGCTTCACAGTACTTATCGCGTATGTGATGGCTACTATAATACAGATTTGCCTGGGTAAGCTTGTGCTATGCATTGCAAATACACTATCACAAAAAACGACCACTGAAATAATAAAGATGTTGTTTTAGACGCTTTGGAGTCACACATAATAGTGAATAGTCGGTAACACTTTATACTAATCACGTTTTAATTAGTGATTAATGAACAAATTGTTTATTACCCTAATGCGTTTGTTACTCTAACCCTTTAATTAAGTAGTTACTGTGAGGGAAAGTGACATAACTAATGACATCATCTACGGACACTACAAAATAAATTAACTATATACACTTACATAGAGTTTGGATCATTTTTAATAAACTATTTGTTATTATGATTTGAGACGTTGTTCATGGTTTATTAAGGCAATGCTGTTGTTTTAATAAAGTGGTACCGTGGAATAGTGTAGTAAAAATAACAAAATTCAAATTAAATGTTCCAGGCATGTTGCAAATCCTTTATTTTCATTATAACAATTTGCAGCCATACACATACACACAAGTTGTAAAGTTTCAGTTGTCCAAACACCATACTAACACACATGCCGACTAACCCACGCTTATTCTAACTGTGTCTCTCTTTTCCTGCTCATCCTGCTCTCTGTAGCTATGAAGATAATAAACGCTTTATCAAGTAAGGACACGCTGCCCGGAAACCTCTAGATTTTAGTTCTTACTCGGACTTCTCCTGCTTCCTCTGTCTGTCCCGATGTTCCTTTCGCCCGTTTCGCCCATCCTCGCTCCGAAACTCACGTCCCCTCCTCATATGCATCATCAGTGTGGACATATGTGTTTGAATACCGATCTGAGCTGGTGTCTGAAGGCTCCACAGACCTTCACACACAAGCCAAGAACCTTTGTCAGTTTAAACCTACTTAACGCACTCCGTAGATAACGAACAGGCTGCTTGCACCGTTATGCCAAGCTAAATTGCATCAAATACGATCAAGATTCAAGGCGGGATTTGTGGATATTTGACTAGGGGTATTAAATTACAGGCACATCTGATGAAACACGAATATTGTGTGGAAGTTTATTCGGAAAGTGACACATACGTGGATTCTGTTACATAATATACGTGTTAAATCTATAAAGATGAGGTATTAAAATGAATGCTTTTTACAATATTTGTTTTCAAAGATGTGCCTGTAGCCTATATCATGTACATGTATTTCTCTCTTCATAATCTTTTCCCTACTTTCTCATTCTTAGCCACAATCAAACCCATAGCAACACTACTGGGCCTTTAAGCGTTGGTTGTGTTGGTTTTGTGTTGTAGGTCTTGGGTAATGGGCGCGTTCGCTCTGTTGTGTCTGCTGGGTCTGACGTGGTCCTTCGGCCTCTTCTTCATCAACGAAGCGTCCATCGTCATGGCGTACCTCTTCACCATCTTCAACACTTTCCAAGGAATGTTCATCTTCATCTTCCACTGTCTTCTGCAGAAAAAGGTAGGCCCCGCGCTCTGTTCTTTCAGGGTTAAAATGCAGTGAATTTTAAACAGGAGGCTCGGGGGGAATGCGCTGGGCTTTGTGTGCTGATATGAAGAATCAATAGAGCTGGTGTGTCGATTCCAGGCTCAGTCATATGTAAAGTCAACATGTAGTGTAAACCGGCGGCTGTTTGCGTATGCAGGTCCGCAAAGAGTACAGCAAGTGCTTCCGCCACACGTACTGCTGCGGAGGGCTGCCCACCGAGAACTCCCACAGCTCAGCCAAAACCTCCACCACCAGGACCAGTGCCAGATACTCCTCTGGGACACAGGTAGGACAAACCTTATCATCTGCTCCCATTACCAGTGAAAGTAATGTGTATCAGGCCTACAGTCGGATCAAGACTCCAACACGCCATGTACCGCATGAGTACCTTTGTTCTGCTCTGCCCCCCTCAGCACTTGCTTTTATCTTTTCAACACTAACGTCACGTGCATGAGAAATATGTCACTATTTAAACAGCACTGCCAGCACTTATGCATATGAGGAAAGTATAGGCATTGTGCATCTATAGAAGGAGCTGCATCACATCGCTCAGACGGCCTTTGTGAATAAGGGCCTTGTGCTGTTACTAAAGGACGGGACAACAAACTTTAAAGCCGGTGGTCAGCAAGTCTTTTTGGTTTAGCAAAGCTGACACAAGCACAGGAGCTATTAAAGATATATCAGTCAAATATAAAAACAACTTTACATACATTCATAAAGTTTTGGAAAATATAACATTTTGAGATTAATGTTTTATTGGTGTGCTTGAACTGTTTTAGGCACTTATGCTTCTGGGACTAAACCGATCTAGGTATATAATTGGAAATCTCTGTAAGGTTTAAGCCATGTTATAATGTTGTGACCTCACCAAACACACCTGGACTTATGTTTTCTCACTTTCTCATTCTCACATGTTTAAATAATCCTGCATGATTAGTCCTACTACATCTCCAAAGCTCAAAATGCTCTGTTCCACCTTGTGATGTCATGAAGCTGTAGGTTTCAAGTTAATGACTGCCTTTTACCTTTTGTTCAGTAGAGATTGACAATTCCAGCGCTGAAGTTATCCAAATGATTCTAGTGAAGGTGTATGGAGTTTAAAAAGAGTGGAGGGTGGAGTTTTTTTCATTTTGAGAGAAGAACTCAGGATTTATGTGTTAAACATGTGTGAATGAAACAAAACACAACTCCAGGTCTGTCTGTGATGAGGAAACAACATTATAACATAGATCAGAAAATGGTGTAATATGGGCAGTTTAGGAGTAACATTTCATCGGTGTGTTTAAGATGTATTTAGTTGTTTTTTCTTGGTATAACTTTTGGGACCGAACCGATCTAGGTACGCACTGTCCTTAGCCGTATGTAGGCCAGCTGAAAAACATACACGTCTCCATCGCGCCCTTGTCCTCATATAGTTCGTATCCCGACCACTTTCCTTTTTATCTTACATAAATAAAATAAATATAAAACCGAGCTAATGGCCCTTGTCCCTTGTTGACCTGGCAGAGTCGAATCAGGAGAATGTGGAATGACACCGTAAGAAAGCAATCGGAGTCCTCCTTTATCTCAGGTGACATCAACAGCACCTCCACCCTCAACCAAGGTCAGTGCCCACCTCATCTCTGCTCATACTCACACTATATGCACACATTTCATCACCCCGCTAAAAATACCTCCCTGTGGTTTCAGCCACACACTTCCAGCCCTGGTATTCACACTAATGTCTATATGATAAAAGAGAGGAGAGTCTGTTGTGCAGTTATGTGAAAATGTGTGCGGGTTTTTTTTTTTTTTTTTTTTTGGGGCGAAAGATTTGATTAAATTTCAGTATCAGCCCTGCACAACATTATTACTGTTATTGTGGATCAAGTATACATTGATACACATATTAATAGCCTTTCCAGTGTACTGCATAGTCCTGCCAAAAAAGGATTAAAGAAATCTGTTAGCAAATATCCTGTGCTATCTCTATCTGACCGGTAACATCTGACTTAAATTGGGGCAAGTTCAAAGTTCGTGTATGAAAAATCCCGGCTGACTCCGGCAAAGATATTATCAGCAAAAATACATTTCAGAAAGAGCACTATTTGTCGTCGGGCATCTGAGGTGACCTGTGTTACTTTAGCGAGGGATTTGTGAGAGAGGCAAGAGGGAAAAAGCGCTGTCATTTATTATTTAGCTGGAGCACAAATATGATGATGAGAAGATGATGTTCAACTCTGGCTGACCTGGAATGCGTAGCCCTGTCTCTGAAATGGCTTTCCGAGCTTGCCTCTCCTCCTCCCTCCTGTGACTTCTGACGCTGCAGCTATACATGTCCATTTTCTTCCTCTTCTGTGGCTGTCCCGTGTCACAAAGTAAAACACGTTGATTCATGCTTTGGCCCCATAATTCTTATAGACATTTTGTTAATGCAGAGGGTTTGTATTGATCACTCAAGGGGGTAATGGTAGTGGGTTAGTGCACTTCCCTGTCATTAAAAAGATCCCTGGAGACTTAGGAACATGACAGGTGGCATTTAGTACGGGTGATGGATGGCAGGGGAATACCGCAGTACCTCAGGTGGCCACCGGAAAAGGTTCAGTAGCTTTTAAAGGAAATGTCTTTTGGTCAAAATAAAGATGTTGTTGGTAACACGTTATTTTACACCACTGAACTACAATTATGGTAAGTTATGATAGTATTTAGATGGTAATGTTAACAAAAAAGTAAAACTGTGTCAATAATATACCATTACAATGCTGCACTATTTTAAAGCATATAAAAATATAATATATAAGTATACACTTTAGGTATCTGTACTTTTTACTTACTTCAGTACATTTGAGAGAAGGTATCTGTACTTTCTACTCCAGTACATTTAGAGTAAAGTATTTTGTATTATTGTTTGAGACCCACTGAAAACGCTGAGGGTTTATTTTTAACACATTCATTTAATTTAATATAAGCAAACAAAAATATACACATAAAAACAGAACAAAATTCAGCACAAATCTTAATCAAAATCTCTACATTTAAAGCTTTATTATAGCACAAAATCAGCACAAAACAGGTACTTTAATGCTTGACTATTTTTGCTCCAGTATCTGTACTTACAAAATACTACTAGCAGTATGTACAGAAAAATATGACTTCTTACACATTTGTTTACCACCTTGATAATAACGTGACAGTTCAGGGTTTACGTCCAACAATGGATGAATTGTGTTTAGATTGTGGTGTAAAATAAAGTGTCACCCAACTTTATTTGGCCTCCTCACCCTCCAAACAAACGATCCAATTTAAACTTGGCCCCAAATGACATTCACTGGCTCTTACACAGGCTGACTGCATCCTCCCTCATCTCTCCTCACTCTATTCAATGTGTCTGTCGCTTTGTGTTTGCTGTATGATTCTCTGAAATGTATGCACTTGTCTTTACACTTTGTAGGAATGACCGGAAATTATCTACTAACAAACCCTCTTCTGCGACCTCAAGGCACTAACAACCCTTATAACACCTTACTGGCCGAGACTGTCGTATGTAACACCCCCACGGCTCCAGTCTTTAACTCGCCAGGTGTGCTTCTTTGATACTTCACTGCTTTCACTTTGCTCTGCTTGTGTGTCTTATAGAAGGTTACAGCCATCCAAGAGCTGCCAATAGTTTAGTTTCACTGTTCCCTCTTAATCATTCTCCCCTAAATCCACCCAGAATCTTCTAATGTTGTCAAAGATCCGAATAAGTTGGGGTACTGTATATAACATGACGTTTTGAAGTTGCTAGAGAATCTGCCATCTGCTTTTCTCTTTCTCTATTACTCTGCCTGAAAGCAAGGTTCCACAGTATCGCATTAAACGCATGTATTTCCCTGGACACAAACAGCTGACGGTACCATGCCAAGTTACGGGTCAGATCCGTGCAGAAGCAACTCCGCTCACAGAAAAAAATGCATGTTTTTCAAGGTGTAATTGAGCAATAAAAACGTGCAATTTAATAATGCAAAATAGACTCGTTTAATGCCATACTGTGGAACATTCTAGGCAAAGTAATAACATCTCCACAGAGAAAAGCAGATGCCAGAACCCTCCACCAGAAAAGTTACATACTCAATCATCCCTCACTGAGTCTGGGTCAAATGCAGTATTGTCCCAAATTGTCTGATTGAGGCTTATTTCAAATTAAGTTATTATTCATTTTAGTTGAACTTGTAAAATTGTTCTTTTGCATTTCTTTTGAGGTTTACAGTGCCCCACCCTATTCAGAAGTGTGTTGGTGCAACATTAGTGCGTAAATAGTCTGTGTGGTAGTGCACATATCCACTGTGTATGTGTAAAGCCCAGCACATGCTCACATTGTGGGTGCAGATTCCTGTGGTTGGTCCTGATCCACCCGGGGCACTCTCGGATTTCCCTTTTCCAAACCCGGAATGAGACATAATGATTAAGAGTGGAATAGGATACTGTGTGTTCAGGCTGGAGATAATGTAAACAGTGGTAAAGACGTGAAGCTCTAGTATAAACTGCATGCTTATTAAGATTTATGCTGTGCAGTTTATCAGGTGATTCATTATTTGTGCCTTAAAACACATGTTTCCTAATGCTTTTTGCGCTAAGCCTTGGGTACATACATATGGAGATGTACTGTGCAGCTAACAGTGAAGTGAATGCCCTACTGTAACTGTGAAACTGAAACAACATCTTCCATTGTTTGTGCTCTTCCCTTGTGCTTCCCTCTATAGTGACCTACAGAGAGACAAGTATGGGAGTAAAACTTAACTTTGCCTATCAAATGTAAATTTTTTTCAGCATGCTTATTTAAAAACAACCGAACCAACCCCGGCACAATCACTGGTTTTACTTTTGATTTAGGCCATTGACACACACTCAATGAGCAAGTGGTTCATTAAATTATTCAAACATACTCTGGCAAAAAAATAAAAATACAAAATCAAGAAATTGCCTGATTTGTCAGTTTCCCCAAATCTAAAAATGTTCACACGATTAATATTAATAAAATACAAAAATAACTACAGCTATGTTTTCCTCAAATAGTTGCAGCCCTATTCCTTACTATTCAAACCCAGTCCTAGCACACCTTAACTGACAAAACATCCACATCGCAGCTTAAATCCATCACTGATAAATGTTACTTTATGGTAGCTGTGAAATCTCCACATGAATCTGTTGTTTTACAAGTGCTTTATCTGAGCTATCGTCCACATTCTTTTTTTATCTCCTCACTTAATCATGGAGAAGCTAATATTTATGTTTTTGCCGATGTTTCGCCTGACCCTCATGCCCAAAGACATTCCTGACATGACCGGCAGTGACCCCAGCCGCTCCTCTGTTATTCTGCACTGGTTCTGTTAGGGACTCGGGGAGCTGTCAGCGTGACAGATGCCAAGTGCTGGGCTGGAGGCGAGATCTGACCTTTACCAGTTTTGGAGACACAAACCACCAAGTAACGCCAGCAAGCCCCCAGAACAAAGACTCAACAACAAACGTAGCATTAAATTTGTCAGACAAAAAGCTCTTTTAAAGCTTGTTTCCCTAATTTGCTGAACCCTTGCTCCCGCTAAGCTGCAGTTAAGACTTTGTTTTGTTGTTTCTTTTTCATGTTCCAATAAATCATTTTACTTTCTTTTGTACATCAGCTGCTCTTAGACCAGATAGGCTGAGCAGACAGACATGATGTGAGTGTCTTCAGTGAGTCTCTTCACCTGCTGTGTGTGGTGATGGTGGAGTGCTGCTTGTTGGCTCCCCTTGTAGTGAGAACAAAGATGGCTGTCCCATGTTGATACACAAATATTTTCCCTTTCTTGTCCATGTCATCTTTTTCATCTTTGTCTCTTTCTTTCCCTCGGCACAACCAAACCCATTAGCTGCTAAAACCTCTTGAGTATTGTAGCTCGCCCGCTTGCGGCTTCATTCCTGTGGACATTCCTTTGCCCCATGTGTCTGTGATAGTGATTAATGTCCCAGTTTGTCACTTAATGTTGTTTGGGATCTTTTTCATCGCTGTGTCACGTCTGTGGCGAACTAAAACTCATAGTGCTGTGCTTTTAAAAAGCAATTTTTCAAAGGGAAAATAAAATATATAAATGCCAGAAAGTAAAATGATTTCTCACTACAAATGATGCATGTGAGTTTATTGTTTGTGAAGGATTGTGCCTAACTAACCAGTTTATGGCATGGCTTAATCTGACTTGTGACACTGCATCCTAAACAGCATTAAACTTGCTTGACATTTGCTGCTTTTTGCGACTGACTAATGTGAAATCCCCTCACGTCTTCCTCTGTTTGCAGGGCACTCACTGAACAACGTGGTGAGGGATACAAGTGCAATGGATACACTACCGCTAAATGGTAACTTTAACAATAGCTACTCGCTACGCAACGGCGACTTTGGCGACAGTGTGCAGGTAGTAGACTGCGGCCTGAGTCTGGACGACGCTGCCTTTGAGAAAATGATCATCTCTGAATTAGTACACAACAACCTGCGTGCCTGTAACAAGAGCCACCCACCCCCACCACCCCCGCAGCAGCAGCAGCACCTGAGTTTACACCACCCGCCCCGTCCCCGCGCGCCCCCGCAGTACCACCACCGGCACCACACGGAGCGGGCTCCGCCGAGGGTGACTGTGGTGGGCGGCAGCAGCAGCGAGGACGACGCCATTGTGGCCGATGCCACGTCTCTGGTGCACGACCCTGTGGGCCTGGAGCTGGAGGCTCCGCTCATCCCCCAGAGAACTCACTCTCTCCTGTACGCCCCCCAGAGGAAGGGAAGGGCGGACGTGGACGAGGACACCTACACCACACAGCTCACCACCACCACCAACACAGAGGACAGCCCCCAGTCCCCCAACAGAGACTCACTGTACACGAGCATGCCAAATCTGAGGGACTCTCCTTTCCCCGAGAGCAGCCCTGACGTGGTGGACGACCTGTCCCCGTCCAAAAGGAGCGAGGCTGAGGACACTTTCTATAAGAGCATGCCCAACCTGGGCTCCAGCAACCAGCTCCAGGCCTACTACCAGATAGGCCGAGGGAGCAGCGATGGCTACATTATCCCCATCAACAAAGAGGACTGCATCCCCGAAGGCGACGTACGGGAAGGACAGATGCAGTTAGTGACAAGCCTTTAAATGTATTGAAATCAGCCCCGCCCCCTCGTCCTTTTGCAGCCCCTGCCTCTGAGAGGACACTCCAGTCAAGCTACCGGGGCGCAGGTTTTATTTTTAACAGAGCTTAGCAGCCCCAGGGCATCGCCACCTTTTGGAGCCTCACCTCCCCCATCTGCGTTGCCATCTCGATTCAAACATGCCACTCGACCCACTTTGTCCTCAGACCAACAGACTCTGATGACATTGCAAAGTTTTAGACTGTACATACAATGCAGAGTGGAATTTAAATTTAAAGAGACAAACCAACTATGTATTTAAATGTGCTGCTGCTGTTGAATAAATGAATTTTAAAGTACAACAGTAATAAACACTAAAAAGGCCAAAACATGAAATGGTACACTGAATCAGAAATCTCCCAATCTAAAGGCTGTACATACATTCACCTCCATGTTTATGAAATCCTGGTTTTATTGTAGACAAACAGCACACACGGATCAGCACACGGACTCACATATTCCCTCAGACTTTTAAAGGTGCGGGAATATGCAGGCCCAGTCACTCCCATCACATGAAGTTTGGATTGTATAACCACTAGCAATCAAGCCCCTGGCCTTATATTTTCTCAACTGTACATTTGAACTGTTGTCGAGGAAATTGCTAAATGATATATTTTGTTGTATTGCTAGTGTAAAAATCCTGGGAGACAGTAAATACGGAGAAACCTTTTACTTTCAAAATTTTAACATTTGAGAGACTATTGTGTAGAAGGTGCACATATGTTAAACAGCGTGTTTATGGTTTTAACACTTCATTCATGGTAGTAGATTTGAGAGTTTAGGAAAATATGGAAGGTCCAACAAATGGCATACTCACCTTATCCACTTGTGAACAGTGTTTTGCTTACGCCCATTTAAGACTATTGCTTTGATTTCTAGTGGCATTAGTAGAATGGGACAAACAGGATATAGGGTGAATTGTACGCATTGCACAGTTTTTTTGTGTAACTTAACTTTATACAGGAGCGACGGCAAGAGAGACTGAAACTGACTTGACAATAAAAACGTTGCTTTGATAAATGTAGTTCTTCCACCAGGTTTGAACAGTTTTAATTTATTGAAAAACTTTCCAAATGGACGGAAAATGTGTGAATATTTTCCAGCACTGGTATATTTGCTGTACTGTAGCTCATTTTTTATGTAAACATATTACCAAGGGGCTCATCACTTAAGACTGATGTAAATTTCAACACTTGTTTAACAAATAAAATAAATGTGAGATTTTTTGTCAACTGACAGTTTCTTTTTTAACAGTTGAAAAAAGTCATTATTTTGTTATGAATGAAGTATACTTTTTACTCAGGTTCTAAGTATGTCCCAAGCACCTTGAAGCAAAATTTGGTTTTCTAGCAATTTTATTTAACATTTTTGAATTGCTGCATAGTAGATAAAGCTAATTTCTCCATCTGTGTTAGAGAAGCCAAATCCCCATGTGATTCAAGTTTAAGAATCTCAGGTAGGAAAATTGCATTGTAAAATTATGTTCCCTATGTGTGGTTGTAACACTAATAAAGGTTCGAAAAAATGACACTGTTCCCCGCATTGTCCACCTTATCACATTATTGAACAAGCACTTGTCCTATATAACACCATTAGCCAACCATGGGCCCATAGAGCTAACAAGGGCTGCAATGTTCCACTTGGCTGGCGTCGTGGAAATACATTACCCATAATACATCTGCATATATGACATATATTGGCTTTAATTAATGTCTACTGCAGATGCCAGGGCTCCTAGTCATGTCTGGTTCAGGTAATGTAAAATTATGGAGCATTTTAATACAACACCAGTCGAGGCAAAGTGACAGCGCTCAGTGGGGAAGCTACAAATTGCACTGTTTACCATTTGGCTTTGAAGGAAGTGAGTCAGGAGTTGGCAAAAAATAAAAAAAATAAAAAAGCTAGCACTTTATGTCAGAGTGGCTACACATAATGCCGTGTGGGATGTGTGTTGTTTTGACTTTTTTTCCACAATTAGGTGACATTTGGAGCAATTATCCAAGGCTACAAAATTGTCGCAGAAAAAGAATTATGGTGGTTTAGGTGATCCCGCGTACAGAGCACTTGAATGTCAGTCTGTGTTGAGGTGACTGACTGTTGAAATGGCAAACATAATGACACAAGGCGTAATAATGACGGAAAATCATAGTCATTTTTAGCAGCTGTTAAATAAGATACATATACGTTTCGTATATGGTTCGAAATGGAAGAAAATACATAGATTGTGTTTCAGAGGTGGTAAGGCAAAATGACAACAGGACTTGTGGGTACATTTATAAAGTTTTTGTTTTTATGTGCAGTACAACACAAACTATAAATCAGGGAGTGGAATGGGAATAGAAGATTTTCCCAGTTGGGAATTGGACTTGTGTTGTTTATAAAATACCTGCAACCAGGTGAGCCATGGAGGCATCTTCTACAAACAGATCTATATTTTGCTAAATATAATTTTCTTTACAAAATTATTCATTTAGACCTATTATTTTTTACTTGTATAGTGCTAGTATAGTATATGCTGTTGTGATGAACAGAGAATTGAAGAGAATTAATTATATTTAAATATTGATAAAACACAACCAATAACAGCTCTTGAAGTAGCACATCATAAAACTGTATCCATATAAAGCCAAGTTTCTTTACTGCAGAACAATAACACACTCTCAGATTTGCCAGTGACCAGAGAAGAAAGTCTTGGTTCTTTCATTGCAGGACACTGTTTAAGTCCTCTTCTTCTCCTCAGCTTCAGACTATGGACCTGTGTCAAACATGGATTCAGAAATAGGCCAGGGGACCAGGGGCTGCGAGCTCCTCTGGTCCCACTGAGCAGCAGCGCTCTGTGGAGCACAGACCTAAAGAAGCCTGTCAGCAGAATGAGGTGGAGCGCTACAGACGGATGTGTTATTGACTAACACACACAAGACTAATGTGAGAAAAACACATGGAAGTGAGCGGGAAAGAGCTAATACTCTCCATCAGGGCAGTCTCTGATGGATATGATGCAATTAGTGGAAAACCATGATCCAGTTGATGAAAATCATAATGCAGTGTAACCAATGCAGGTTATTGCTAAACAGACTGTGACAGACAGTTCTTTGTGATGTACTTCTTTTTCAGAGTTTGTGTGTAAATAGTGATTGTGCCGATACCAAGCCTGGATAAAATGCAGAGGGTTATGTTAGAAAAGACAACTGACATTAGAAGTTTTAAATGATAATTTAATCAACAGATATGTCCTGTCTCTTTGTGTTAGTCCCAAGCCTGGACAAATGGAGAGTGGAGGAAGGGCATCAGGACTAAACTCTTCTCCAGAGCACCTCACTGTAGGAGGCAGATCTGCTATAGTTACTGTTATTATAAAATGTTATGGCAGAATGGGTACGTGACATAAATACTGAGTACACACTGGAGTAGACGTGAACTTTTTGCCAGTCCCATGCTTTGATGAATAAAATATATATCATGACTCAAAGTCTGATATTTTAGTGTTGTGGAATAAAAAGAAACGAAACAAAGGACTTTTTAAGCAGTGTTTTTTTTTTTTCAGATTCAGTTCATTAACACCATTTTGCCAGCAATAAAAACATCTTTCTTAAAAAGCCCTGAGGGGACATGAATAAATATAAAAGTTTCATGTTGTAATCAGGTTTATTCACCCTCTTTCAAAGTTTTATTTCCAATCCTTCAGCACATTTCAGAGGTTATCAATAACTAGTTTGGGAGTCACTCCACTGACTCCTCAGAGTGGAAAACAAAACTGCAATTATAGATGGCATCAGCCTCAAAGTCAGCCACCACCTCCACGCCAAAAACACTCTGGCAACGCAACACTAACTTCTACAAGTCTCCAAGTCAAAGGCTCTCACTCCTTTCTTCCCTCCATCTCTTTTGTCCTGTCCCCAACTTCAAACAGCCACACTCACGGCCCATAGGCGACTTAGATCTGGTCCCGTCGAGGTGAAAAATCCAATTAACCTGGCGCTCCGGCTGCCTTCGTTATAATCCCCTCCCATAATTATGAAATTACCAGATGCAGGATTTCAAATAAAAAGGATGAGAGCGACAGGCTCAAAAAGAGATGAAGTAAACCATCGGCGGCCATAGTTTATAGACTTCTCATTTACTCAAGAAGAAGCACTGATTCTACAGAGTTTGAAGGTTAGACCCAGTAATAGGACACATCTATAAAAGACACCTTTGATTATTGAAAATATGACAATTGAAAACGCGTCATGCAACAGGGGTTTGTGAATTCAAAAGAGTGAATTGAGTCCACACAAGACTTAGACAAAAGCTGACAAGTTTGTGGAAAAAAAAAACTAAACAAATGAAATAAAAACTCAAAAGAAAACCCATTGGAATAAGATACGTATTTCTTTTTATTTAAGCTTCCTCTTCCTAAGGCTTGTCATAAAAACGTTATCTATCACTATTGGTATTTGACTCCCCACGGAGACACTTCGGGGTGAGGTGGGTTAAGTGTCTTGCCCAAGGACACAACAACAGCATTCATCTGTGCGAGCTGAATCTGACCATTCTACCAAAGATGTTTACGTCCAGAGTGGGATGTAGCTTTAGCGTCTTCACTTCTTAAACTCTAACTATAAAACGCTCTACCCGCTGTCCGTTAAACCTCTTATTAGATGAAGGAATCAAAGTTATCCAGTTTACCTGTCAGTAATGCTATGCCAGATGGGGTATTTCCTTCCTCACACCAGTCTATGAAAGTCACATTATTACAGAATCTGCATTTCAATTTCGAAACAAATTGCATCTTCTCCCTCATTGATGAAGACAGGGGCGACCATTTTGTTGAGATAGATAGCTCGAAGCGGAGAGTACAGTATTGGTTGCTAACTATATCGGCCTGCGCAAGCTTGTACATGGCAGGAGATCGTCGTTATTGCCGGAGGCGTTCTTCCGGCAAGTGCCAATGAGTTTATCTGATGAATGTTAGCTTTACTGATGAGACAGACGGCCGCCTCGGATGTAGGAGTCCCAACTCATCAAATGAAGAAATGCATTGTCCCTGTTTACTGCGAAACAATGCGATAACTCTCACTGTTAGATCAAATAAGTGTTGTATTTATTATGTGGAAGGATGGTGGGTGCTCGCTGGTGCACTGAATGGGATTTGTCAGAGTCCATAAATAAGGCGCGTTTGGGAACTCACTAATAAAACCACTTCTGACATCAAAATTCATCTCTATTTGCGCTGGCTGTCCCTGTTTTAGGATCGTCTATGAAATGGGCTGTGTGATTTATACAAAAGATAAAATGAATTCCTTCCCATTTTTCACTTTTTAATTATCCTCATTAACAGTTATTTGCTTTTGCGCTACAGCAGGGGTGTCACTTTGAAAAGTCCCAATTTGCTATGCTTTAACAACTACAATACATTTTATTACTAGATGAAGCAGTCATCAAAAAAATAGGGCTAGACGATTTTGGAAAAAAAAAGAAAAGAAAAAAAAAGTGCAATAGCAGTAGCTCAGTTGGTGTCAGAAGGTTAGCGGTTCGAATCCCGCTCTCGACATAATAAACATCAGTGGTTGAGCGGTTAGATCCACTGACTCACAGGTTGACGGTGTGATTCCAGCTCCCACAGATAGATGCTGTTGTTGTGTCCTTGGGCAAGACACTTAACCCTCCTCGACCTCGCCCCCTAGTGTCTGTGTACACTGGTGTATGAATATCTGTGAATGTAAAGCGCTTTAAGTGACTTGAAGGTGGAAAAATTCTATATAAAAATGTGACCGTTTACCAATATTGTGATTAGATTTACAATTTTAATTTAAAAGGTAGGATTTTATGCACAAATCCAGCCACATTAACATTTGAAAGAAGAGTGAAATATAAATGGCTAAACCCTTGCAATTCCAAACATATCTGTAGAGCTCTCAAAGGTAAAGGGCTAGCAGTTCATAAATAAATAAAAAATATATATATTACAATGTACATTCTATTAATGAAAAATGTCAATTCCTGCAAATTGATTTCGATATATGGCCCAGCCGTACTAAAAATATAAATAACAAATGGGTGTATTACATAAAACTCTGCATAAATGTTGCGTATAACAGGAATCTTAAACCCACAAATAGGCTAACATGTCTCGCCCTCAAGGCAGTTTGCGCCTTGCCCAAGGAAACTGTTTGAATGTAAACAGCACGATAACAAGCTCAAGGGAAGTGGACTAATAGTCACGTCTTAGCTGGACCGTGGTAAGTGTAGGATCCTTATTGAATCCTTGTAATGTCATTCAAACATACATTATGACCTGATGGTGAATTACATTTTCCACATTTTAATTTATTGATGCCTGCTCCATGTTCTCTCTTCTGAATGGTAAAAATGTTATAATTAAGATATAAGCATTGATTGCGCTTGCCCCCAACCTGTTCAATGTATGGTGACATATAGATAGCAGTACTGGATCTAAGGTTGTGTTTATAATTGATACGATGAAGGAAAACACCTGTAACCTTGGGCTCAGGTCTGAATCAGAGCTGAATATTGATTGTGTGTTTCCTTGCTGGTGGCAAAGGGGCAAGGAGACTGAGGACAGGAGAGCAGATATATTATAAATGTCTCTATTGGAGGCTGTGTTCTTATTAAGATTCAGGGAGACCCGTGCACCAGGACCTTGTCATGCTAATCCTGGCCAAGTGGTCCCACTGGGTCCAGCCAGCTGTAAGTGAGCTGTATCTGAGCGTGATCTTTGCTATGGTGTTTCCAATGCCTCTGCGCTGTCCTGTAAAATAGTTTGTCTGTGTCAGAATAACAAAGTGGAATATGCTAAAGAGAGGCTTTAAGGGCATTAAGTTTTATTTTGGTTTATGTTTTATGCATATTTAACTATATCTGCTGAACCTTAGGTCACTTCTATAAACCAACACTTCTATAGCATATCATCTGATATGATTTTATTCAAAGGTGCATGTTTTCTGAGACATCAGCTTGGTTATATCAACATACCACACTGAGCAGACACTGGTGCTGTATATGTGTTTTGTTTTGTCACCAGTTACAATACTTGCAGTAAAATGAAATATAGTCTGTGCCAACCAGGCCTGGATAAATAGAAAGGGATCGTTCAGGAAGAGCATCCGATATTAAAGTGTCTGTGCCTGATTTCTGGTCATGTTGTTGTGCAAAATAAGTCATGTCCCATAGCCTACAGATATAGTGTAATACTCTTAGTGGTCTCATTTTCACTGTGTATCTTATTATAAAGAGTTTTATTGTTCGAGAAACAAAAAGTGCACTGTTAGCATGCTAGTTATTGTTTGCTTTACTGTGATGGCTCTACTTTTGGAAAGTCAGGAATAAGTTAAGTTAAGTCAGGAATAACTTCTGCAAACCGTTTAATATGAACTAATTCTGTTTTTCATTTTTTATAAGACAATAAAAATCAGGTACAGCGCCTTTAGTTAAAACTACAGCAAATCTAAGGGGCGAATCATCTTTGGTGATGACCTTGAAACCACTTTACGTGTCTAAAAAACGACGTTAGTTGTAACACATGCTACAAAGGGCCATCAAACTCATGGTGATTAACATCTTTTAAAGGGAAAGTCCTGTGAATCTATCCCCATTTTCTTAGCTGATGAAATGACTGAGCTGACCTTTTCAAACTTTCTAACAACCAGCTCTGAACAAATGACAATAAGATGTCTTGCCAATCATGTAAATTACATCTCCTATTCAGTGGATCTGGTTGCAGATAGGAACGGAGCAAAGCATTATGTTGACTGAAAGAAGGCAGGACAAGCAATTAATGATACCCGAGCCAGGGGTTTCATATCTCCCACAATCAAAAATAGATTTAAATGATCAGATGAGCTAATGTCAAGCACTTTCTCCCCTTTCAAACCCTCCTTTCTGACTAATACAGAAGCCTAAATTGCATGGAGCTTATTTGCGATAATCATAGTATTGATACTCGCTGCTATGAATGGCAGTTATTCCATGTTAGCGGCAGCCCTGGAAATAGACTTTTAATTTGAATGCATTTCAATAGCACACGGTCTAATGGGTGACGGTGGCAGTGCCGGCTCATTGATTGGTTTCTGCTTTTATGTATAGTACAGTCTGGTGATGCTGGTGATGATTTGCGTCTCACTAAAAGAACACGGTAATAATACACGGCGCTATGGCAACAGTATTGTACATTACAGTAATACCATTGGCTCTTATGCACGCACCACTGAAGTGTAAAGCAAAGCCAGGGGGGATTCTAACAGATGCTGACGAGATGTTCAGTCTTGAGTTTATGCGTTTGAACCACATAACAACTTATAGCTTACAGCTGTGGTTTCATGACATGCAAATGAGATTTATGTTTAATGTGTGTTAGATCTTATCACATACGCATGGAAATGTTACTGTGTCCTAAAATGAACCAAAGTATTGATAACAGCTTATCCTTTCATATCTCATTTTTTATTTAAAATTAAACTATAGTACAATGAGTATTTTATTCTCTGATGTGAGTCCATATACTGAGATGAAACTATGCACATTGGATTTGTTAATACATGAATTGGAAGAGAAATATAAGTGACGTAGCTCACTGTGAAGGATCCAAATCACAAGGGCCGTCTGAAGGAATTACTCAAATTATTCACGCATTGAATGTAAATGCTTATAAATGATGTGCATCTGAAATACAACCTGATATGGTAAATAGTCACATTTACATATAGAACTTTTCCACCTTTAAGACAATCAAAGTGCTGAACATCAAGGAACCACTCACTCATTCACACACACACATTCATATGCTAATGTATGCAGATGCTTGGGAAGAGTTTGGTTAAGTGTTTTGCTCAAGGAAACTATGACAGGGTTTGTCTGTGGGAGCTAGAATCGCACTGCAAACCTGTGGGTCAGTGGATCAGATCACTCAACCGATGATGTTTATGTCGAGAGCGGGATTTGAACCGCCGACCTTCGGATCAGTGGACTCTACTAACTGAGCTACTGTCGCTGCTAATACAGCTCTATTACATTTACAGAATCTTTTGCAAGCAGCTACATATATTTTTCCTTTTCTTTTCGACTATTCAAATAGAAAAATGACAGCATAATCTGGTAAAAAATCTCAACTGCTTGTGTCTCACGCCCTTGGCTCCAAACACCATTGCATCTGCCCTAATCTGACCTGCCTTAATGATTTCAAATGAGATCATTCTATAGCCTGTGCTCCATCCAGCTCTTTCTACCTCTTTGCATTCCTATTTGCTTGTGCCCTGTTGACATTTGGACCTGGGATGCGGGAGATAAGCCGTTTGTATTTGTATTCATATAGAGGGCTTTGTCTTTATGTGGCCAGTCTGTGCCAACAGCAGTGGACGGGGCGAATCGCTATAGTGCACTGGGGCTACAGCCTAGGTATCAACATGTGTCATCGCGATAGACATGTCAATTTAAGTGTGCCGCGTGCCGTGTGCAGTGCCCAGAGCCCTGCATTAATTTCCTGTTGTCTGCAGTTCAAAGTCTTTGTCACCCTGCGCCACTCACATCACTGCCTTCCACTCGCTGGCTGCTCAGGGGAATGGGTCCAGGCTTGAGGAAATGTTGTTTTCCCCTTAATAGTACACTGGGTCACTTGGTCGATAGTGGCAGAGGTCCAGCGGGGTCGGCCGGAGCTGACAGGGAGCGCCCACAGTTGCCATGGCGTGATAAAATGCTACGGCGGATTTACAACCTCTCTCTCCCGCAGCATGGAAAGGCTCTAGACGGATGAGGAAGAGGGGAAGGTGATTTGTGCCTGGGAGCGGAGGTGGGGTGTGGAGGAATGTAGTAGTAAGTACTTTGTCTGAAGACTTATCATGTGCTGTGTAAAAGTTTGTTTGTGTTATAAGGGTGCACTGTGCAACTTGTGCTGGAAGATGCAACACCTGCTGGTACCAATGGGGATAGTGTTTTTGCAGGAGTATTCAACAGTATGGCGTTAAATGTATCTCTCTTGCATTTATTTTATTTATTTATATCTTGGTGATGTATTGTTTTATTGTTCTTTGCCTGTGTGTCATGTTTTCAGTTGTTTTTTATTTTGCTGACTTCTGTGGGAAGCACTTTGGGCACTTTGGGTTGTATTTTAAATGTGCTATATAAATAAAATTGAATTGAATTTGCTCAGTTGGCTCTGTGCACAACAGCGTCACTATTTCCTGTCCAATTCTGTCTCTATGAGGTTTTTCCTGAGTCGTGCTAAAAAGAATAAATATTTAAAGATAGTGACTTGAGGGAGCAGGTCTCTGACAACATGTTAAAGACAAAACAAACAAGGTGAAAACATCAGCGGAGGACACTTCTGCGTTTAGAAAGGGAGGTGTTTGTGTCTCATTTCTAACACTAATTAATGCTAATGTGGAGAGTAACAATAGAGACAAAATAAAATAGCTTAAATAAAATAGAGAGTGAAATAAAATAGCTTAAATAAAATCCAACAAACTGTACACCCCATTTATCTATTTCAGGTTTCGGCAACCAACACCCAAAGAGCCATTTGGACATTTCTATTTCCACGGAAAAAACACTGGGAGCCTCAAATACTTTTTGACCTCTAAAATGAAGATAACGCCATATATATTGTTTTTTGTTTTATTTTACCTTTACACTTTGTATAAACAACTATAGTGTGTCGCTTATGAAATCCATGAGGTGCTACAGAGACTTGTGCTCCTGAACCTCTGCACAGCGTCTGCAAATCGGGGCTGTACGAAGTCACTTTCATCTTTACGCAGGACTGTGAGCTGTCGTCTGTGAGGCCTGAGCGGTGTTTGTTTTGTTTTGGCAGTTATACCAGCTTCCGTGAGTGTGACGCTTATTAAAATAAAATCTTTTTTTGTTTTTAATATTTCGAAGGTCACAGTAATCTTCCAATTTAAAATACAATTTAATAAAAAGAACTGACACAAATAAAATACACTTCAATGAAATATGTATAATTTATTTTCCTAAGCCACACGGCTCCAGGTTGCAGACCCTTGATCCATATAGTATACGTGCTAATATAATTATACTATATTAGTGTGCTTTCTATGTTAATATAACAGAAAAAGACTTCCTTTCCCCAGCAGAGCCTCAGAGAGTGGGCGTACGTACAGAGCCAGAGTCTGAGTCTGCCGCTTGAGTATTTCTCCATCTTTGTAGATCAATACGTAATGACTATGCACAAGTGCTGGGCCCTGGGCGAAGGAGGCAGCTGGACAAAACAAAGGTCCACTTGATTCAAACAGCAGCCACCCTGTACACACACTCTCTGGACGTTCATCAGACGCAGATCCACTAGCTTGAATATAAAATGTGATTATGTGCGGCTCTTGTTCCTGATTCTTGGCACGAGCCGGTTATGAGGCACTCGTCAGTTGAAAGTGATATAACAACAGCAATTGGGAAGTACAATAGTAAATCAGCAGCAATCAGCCTGGTTTATACAGGGACTGCATGTTTTCTGTGGGAATGTGATCTGGTAATGGCTTAATTTAGAATAAGCATTAAATCAGGCTAACATGCGTGGGGGATTTGATTTTAATGTGTAAATTAAACGAATTGTTGTTACACTAAAAGATTTGATGTCAGTTCATTTTAATCGCAGTTTTGACAGGTTGTTTTGGCAGCAATGGATTTTTAGCGATGTTGGCAAACACGGCTTTTTGGGATCTGTGTAACTGTTTTAACGACGAGGGATGCAGTTTTAGCGGTTTGCGACACTTGATAGTTTTAAATTTTACTGTCATATAATAAGATATACGAACAGTAAAGTAACAGTGTGGTACTTTCATGATCATAATAATAATCTGAGGGTTGGCATTGTGAATCCGGCTCCCACAGATGGTAAATGGTCATGGTAAATGGTTGCATTTTTATACAGCGTTTTTCCATCGTCGAGGCACTCAAACGCCCACTCACACACACACATTCATACACCAGTGTACGCAGACACTGAGGGCGAGGAGGGTTAAGCGTCTTGCACAAGGACACAACAGCAATTCATCTGCTAGAATCGCATCGGACGCATCTGACCACGCTACCAACGATGTTTTTAAGTCGACAGTGGGATTTGAACTGCCAGCGTTTGGATCAGTAGACAAACATTTTGCCAACTGAGGTCCTGCCGCCCACTACTGTCTGGAAAGCTGTTGTTGTGTCCTTGGGCAAGACACTTAACCCACCTTGCCCCCAGCGACTTTAACCATTTATCAGTATTAAGTTGATGTCACATGAATTTTTGTTAACCACAGTTATGTAAACAAGTATGTGTATATTTATAGAGGCAGTATTACACTTTTACACTAATATACATAACATATATAGATCACCAGCCTACTTTTTTTTTTTTATTGTTTTCCCCCTCTTCAACCAGAAATATTAAGAATAAAAGTAATGCATGTAATATAATGTGTTTCCTATTATAAATGACAACTTTTACTGTCACACAAATGCGGTTGTGAATAGGCCCAAATAAACGAAACCAGGTGTATAAGAACAGTAAGACCAAAACTTCAAATATAAAATCCTCATAATTGGTATTGAAGTGTAATCTGACACCTTGCTGTGTAACACTCCTGTCCAGAAGATGCTTGGTGATGAAAAGGCGTAGTTTTAGCATATATCCTATAATTAACCTCATGAATATATATTGGTTTGTTTCGTTTTTCCAGCATCTTAGATTTTCACCTTTGCATCCAATCAACACCCAGAACTGCAACTCAACGTTATTAAGCCCCAAAGATAAAAACTGCTGAGGCCGAGTTTTATAGTGACGCCGCATTTCTCTCCATATATACACACATCTGAAAAGTGCCTCATATTGACTGCACTGAATCTCGTAAGATAAAGTTGACAGATGGGAGTCATTTTTCAAACTAATGCGAGCTCTCAGACAGACTGACAATGATCACTCCAAATCCACTCCACACGATTGCACCGCTACAAGACCCTGAGATCAGTACTAATTGGGGTCAGATACTCCAGTCATAAGTCCCCAGCTTGTACAAGAATATGGATGTGATTGCAAGGACTTGAAGCTAGAGAGGTCCTCACATGGTTTGAAGAAGATGACAGCACTGTGGCTCGGCTCCCTAAGAATCTGTAATAAGATAAATTGAAAAAGATTAGGGAAGTAATCTGGAAAATGTGCAAGTTGAGGGTAGATAAATGAAACTTTCAATATTCTGTATTTGCCATGAGAGATCCTGGTTATAAATGATAGGTTTCATTTTTGCTTTTAGCTGATGTTTAAGAATTAGGTGCTTAGTACTTGGCTGGAAGGGCCAATCAAAATCTAATATTTTTTACTCTAGAGGTAAAGTAAATGTCCAGTTAGTTAGACATTCACTGACAACTGCTCTCTGCAGGGTACGCAGCCAATTAACAGCATTTAATCACTAGTTTCCACCTAATTGATTCCAAAATCTAATTTATTCTGTTGTTGTAGTTGTATATTGACCTCAGCACATTGGCAAAGGGGTTAGCACCTCTCTGGCAGACGACTGGATTGGCCTGATGTCCCTAAAAGTTAAGAATGGTCTGCCTCTGAGCTTTCACAACAACCAGGCAAGGAACGGATCTCTGTTTTAGTCCCTTTTAAACATTTAAACATGTTTTTGGTCATCTTGGAATACACATTTCACATTTTCTAATTTAAAATAATGTCTAGATTTGAAAAACACATTTTATAAACCACACATACGTTGGAGCTCCCTCTACTGTCAGCAATGAGGATGAACAAACAGAAAATAAACAAATGAAACCCTGTGGTCACATGAATGCTATGCTAATAGAGACATGTGTATGTTGTAAACAATATTTGACCAAAGAGCGGGTCTGGAGATGAGTGGAGATGATCAGGAGAAACTGCAGAAGTCCGGATTTTTTCCTGTGATGCAACAATCTGGGCAAAATGCAAACAGAGGCTTTTTCACTGCTCAGAGAAAACGACATAATTGATTTATGAGACAAACTTGAATGAAGCAAAATACATCTCAAAGTACACTTTTGACAAAGGGACAACAAGAAAACATGGTTAATGTGTGATATAAAAGACAGAACAGTGACTCCAAATCGACATTGTTTAATATCCCCATAACTTAAAACATGTGCAAATATATGGAGGAGCACAACCTGCGCCCAAGCGAAGCACTCTTTAAAATTCAACACAAAGTCTGCGCCGCTCGGAAGCTTTGACTTGTGATTTGTTTCAGCTGCACAAATGTGAGCTTTCCCAGAGCGAAAAAGAAATATCGCGAGCCCCCACAAGAATATTAATAAAAGCGTGTCTGGGTTTGAAGGTGTGCAAGGGAAGATCAGGTCACCGCGCACCCGCAGAGGGGAGCCAGGAGGGGGAACAGCGAGCCTAATGTGGGAATGGAGTGTCATTGTATTTCACCTTCATTAGCCAGAGTCACCACACTCCCACACCCGGCCTCAGTGTAGCTAACCACCTCAGCTGCCAGCGCGCATAATGACGAGGAGCGCTAATAGAGAGTGAACGGGTCTGCTGCAAAGCTCAGGAAAAGTTCTTTGGCTTGAAAATGTTTTGAACTATTTCAGAAAACCAAGGTGATTGCAATTTTATTGATGAATTTTGTTCTTATTTATTCACTAAAAGGACAATGCATATTAAAAGGCAAAAAAACATATACCTGTAAATGGGCAGGACTGTAGCCAGTGCTAATTTCCACCCATAATCCCCCTTTATATTTATGATTTTTATCTGAGTGGGTAAATTATAGCAAAAAGTTAAAAGAATGCAAGTGTATTATTGTCGTAGTATTACATTTATCCATGGGTTTCAGCATTATGACAAATTAGGACATAGGGGATGCTCACTTAACATGCTAATTTAGATTGTTTTAGTAATGGAGCGTACCCCCACCCCCTACCATGTTTGCTTTGCTGTTAAAAAAAAAAAAAAAAAAAAAAGCTTAAATGTAGTTAGTACCTGTAGTGATATATAAAAACTCATATGGATGGATTTTTATTTTATTTTTATTTTTTCATTTTTGTTATAAAAGTGAGTTAAAATGTTTGGGTGAGTTATGTGGGTGCATTGACCATTCCAGGTGAGACTAGTGTCCCCTCAAGCACCCGCTGGCACCACCCCTGATGTCATAGCAATTAACAATTTAAAATGTATATCTTCTGAATGGTGAAAAGGCCTTAAAATGTTTCATATAAAAGGAAGCTGAAAGCCGTAAATGCCAAGATGTGTGAAGGCCACTCACAAAGTCCTATCGCCCATCTTTCCATTACCGTTTTCTGTCATATCATTTGACTAAACACAGGTCTACACAGCTATTAAAAGTAATTACTCTTAAATAAATAATTGTCTTAACAAAGCTAATCTTGACAGAACCAACAAAGAACACTGATATTTGGACCCAGACATGTTTATTGATGTGCCTCTTCTGCTTTTTCTTTCTCTACATTTATTTATCCTTTTTATAGCGGCGCAGTACTTTATTGGTGCAGCTGTTGTTTTTGGTGTCATTGGTATTAGGGAATGAGGAAGCATCCTGCCATCATCGGAAAAACATGGACAACGCTGATTTATAATCCTCGTGAATAATTTGCAAAACAGTGAGATGTGGCTCCCCGAATGAGCGTAGGGCCGATATAAAGCTCCTCATTTGAGCTGACCCAGGGGAGGTCTAGGACACTCGTTTTCAGTGTGTGCACGCTCTCTCAAGGAAGCAGTAATGACTTGCTATCTCCAGACAACTTGCACTATTGTCATTAGCATTGCATTTCTGGGTTTTTAAAGACATTTCTGGGTTTTGTTTAAAAGTTTGAGTGTCTGTTTATTGGTCTTATTGGGAAACACGCTTGGGTAGGGGGGTTTCTGAGATGTTTAGCTTTTATCTGACTTGATGATGTAATTTTATGGGTATATTTTATGTCTGATGTTTGGACTAATAACCAGACCAAGCCAGACCAACTTTCTCATTGTATTTTCTGTGGTACCTCTGGTTAGGTACCTTGAACACTTCCAGATCACTTAAGTCATTGGTCAGTAATTTGTTATGTACTACATCACTGAAAAAAAACCCAAAAAACTACACTTAAGCAAAATGACTAATAGTGACACTTTAAAGAGACGGTATGCAGCCCTCGCTCTTACTGGTGACTACAAATACAACTGAACCTGAGCCTGTTATGTTGCTCCAGTCTTAAGCTGGTGGCCGTGTATTTATTTTTATTCTTGCTCAGATAAATCACCTGATGCATTTATAGTTTGTCCCTGGTTCTATAGAGAATAGCTTTTTGTGGAAAATTGCAGTACCCGTGTGTGTATAACCATTAGCCACCCGCTTCATCAGCACAGTCATTTAAGTAATTAGGCCAATGATAAATGTGCAAAAGATTTGGAGACAGAGCTATTGAGCAGTGGTCCATGGATATAGTGGTGTCCTCAGGCTCTACCTGTGGCCGTTCAGCGTGCTTTAGCTCAGACCTTCATTGGAAATAAAACTTTAAATATGTAACATTAGATCTGTGCTTGGACATTGGCGTATGTGGAGAATCAGAACTGCTTTTACTGATATGTGGAAGCCTCCTGTAGATACAAGCGTTTGAGTCTCCTCTGAGAAGTGCCCCGGATGAAACAAAGCATACACCTCAATAGGTCTCAGAGGAACTGAGGCTATCTGCCTGCTCTTAGAAGATTGACAAGTGAGCATTATTTTTCAGCAGAACGTGGCAGGCAGTCCCTTATGTGATACAGAGGCAGTCTAGAGCCTGCTCTCTATCTCTCTGTCCGTGTCTTTTTTAACACCTCTGCTATTCAAGCCGCCTCGGAGCATTTAAATGATCAGAATTCTGCAACATGGCTGTCTGCCCCCGTGCTGTCAAATTTGGACGGATATGTTTGAGTAAGTGAGAGAGGTGGACATGTACTGCACACACATACACAGTGCACAGGCTAGCCCACTAGTCCAGCATCGCTCCTCCAGACAGGCTAACGCCTCTTGGCATGGCCAGCGTTTGAGCCAGGCAGAAAAGTGGAAAAATGTGCTCCTCGGTGGAGATGCAGTCAGTCATCCAGCTGTCCAAAGCAGCAGCTATCGCTTTAGTGAGCGACTAGAGGGTAAAAGGCCACAGTCTTTTTATTCAACTTTCACTCATTTGTCAAGTAGAGTGTAAATGTAGCACTGAGGTGCATTGTACTAGCCACAGTTACCCGGGGAAGGGAGGCCTAATGAATCAGGGGAGTAGGAGCAGGAGCTCAAATCTGAACACATAGTGGATTCATTCACAAAGTGCTATGTTATGCAGCGATTTCATTTTAGAAGTTGTCCATTTTCAATTTTAAAAATTGGGTTTTTCCTTTGCATTTTTTTCAAAGAAGATTTGCTGATATACTTCTCATATTGTATTTTAGTTCCCAAATCAGAGACGAGACTCAGGGTGCTGCCATTACGTACATTACATTGTTTGAAGTGAATCAACGCATTTCTTCTTACAATCAAACATGCGTTAGTACATCTACATTTAGCTGGACTGTTGCATCCTCAAACACAATGGTCTAATTATACACTAGAGCCATATGACATGAAAAACACAAGGCAAACATAGGCACATAGATCTACACTGGGACCATTTGGATACTGCTGAGCACAGATGTCACTGTCAACACACACTGATTAAAGCTGATAAGAAAATAAATATGCCACAGGCAGTCATTGTTATTGACAATACCATAGTGTGCCTCTAGTGAGCAAACGCTTGCCAATTTTATACAAAAAAAAAAAAAAAAAAAAAAAAAAACACAAAAAAAAAGAAAACACACAAATCAGTTGTGGAGGCTAGATTTGCTTATGAGAGTGCCTGCTGGCACTAAAATGGAATATAGCTTTTCCCTTGCTCGTCCATTTGAATAAAACATGTTGATGTGGCTATGCTAAACAGTGGCTTATGAAGTCATTTAAGCTGAGATGGTCTGTCTAGATTTTGTAAATAAGAGGCTAATGTTATATTAAATCGGATGGAGATGGGGGGGTGATAACAATGACTCAGCACTGACAGATGTGGAAGACGCAGTTTAATAAAAATCTACAATTTCAGCGATCACTCTGTAACAATAAACTCATTCTCGATGTGTCACTTACAAGTTGAGTTCATTTGTGCAGCTGATGAGTCCTGTTTATTAGCTCAAAGACAGAGGAACAGACAGTGGCACAGAGGAGCACATCTGCCTGCCATCTCTTATACATGTCACACTTCCTAAATGCTATGGGAGGGGCCACACAGGCTCACGGGGCTCCTGCCTTCTGTAATCCATCCACAAGGGTTGCAAAAACAAATTTGGTTTATTTGTAAGTAGCAACTAGTTTTGTTCTTCCAATGTGGCATTGTTAGTTTATGTTTATAATATGAGGTTATGAGCTATTTGCTGATGCGTATCATGAAGTTATTATTCTAAATGCATAAAGTGGATAGTGTGAATCCATAGAACAATAATTCATATTGTCATTGTTTCACATGGGAATCATGCCATTTGTATTTCTTTCATTCAAGTAGAATTAGTTATTAGTGCAGACTGGTGGTACAGCACAGTCTGTACATTATAATAATGATTTTTGAAACCCCACAAGATTCAAGAAGTGAGACTCGTGCCCATACCGATAAAAAGACCCTTCTCTGTTCCAGCCCTTTCACCCGGACAGATAGGGAGTCAGTTATTTCCACAGAGATGGAGACATGAGGCTTTGGAGGGTCAGAACAACATGTGTCTGTTAAGAACAGGAGATGTCACAACCTGCCTGGCCTCCCTCTCACAAGCAGATAGAAAAAAATCGACATTGGTCACAAATAGTTTCATCTGGGGAGGAAATCCAATATCCCCGGGATATCTCCAGGAATCATCCGTTTCACCGGCTGCATGGGACTCTGAAGAGACCTGAGCGTCCTGAAGCAGGATATGTGAGCATTACGATGGCTATGATACAACACATTGAAATTCTTAAGGCGGCCCCTTCGGTGGATTTTCACCCAGGTGAAATTGAACAAATCAAATATACAGTATCTAGACAGTAATCTAAATCCTCAGAGCCCTTTCAAACTATTTGGATATGAGATGCAGCCGTAAGTTTGTGTGCGAGTGTTGACTTTGAACATGTCTAAAGGGATAGATTGAGTTTCCTTTTGGTGGGAAACGCTTCTCTTTAGTGTCATTTCTTCTTGAACCCACCTCGCTTTAATGGCTCTGTATTAGTCTGACTTAAATAAACACCCAGTACATTTTCTGGTGTAAGTCTAATGCAATGTGGGCGTGCAATGTGTTGCAGCCATTGTAGGCGCTGGTGAGGCGAAGAAACAGCTGTGCTCTCCCTGTGTGTAAGAGTGTGTGTGACATGGATGCAAAAGAAACAATCTGGTACATTAGCTTTAGCTCGGCACAATCGTCCTTCACAGAGTCCGGCTCTCAGATAGGAAGTAAGGTCTGACATGACTAATCCTCTAATTCTATGACAAATAATGTGCACCGTGTTGGGAGGATTGGGGCTTGAGTACTCCATCAGCTTTAGTGTGGGAGAGATAAAGCTAAATGCTAAGCAAGGCCAAAATAGCCCATCCAAAACAGCCTTGGACAAGGTTATGAGTAATGCTACACAAGTGGTGTGCAGAAAATGGGTTAAAACAGGAAATACTTTCTCTGCACACAAAAACCTGTAATGTAGAATTGTCTTCTGAAAAAAACAAAAAAAACATCAAAGACATTCCGCTAATTAATATTATCAATATAAGGGTTGTACTATAGATGAAAGACTCACTGATTAGAGATCAGCTTTGTTTTCGTATATTGCAGACATGGGGGTACTTCCAAATACTGCAGGTTTTCTGGCACAAAGACTGTGGAAAAATGTTGTTTCAGGTGGAACAAGTTGCAACTATCTGTCTGTCCCATTAGATAATAGAGAGCTAGATAATGACCACTGCCTTCTTGTCTCCATGGAACTGTCGCTTTGCCTAGAATGTTTCACAGTATGGCATTAAATGTAACACATCTGTCATTTTAATCAAACAAGGTTCTTTCATTTTTAATTTGTTCTTATTTATCTGTGCTGTACTAAAAAAAAGGGAAAAAAAATATGCTTACATTTTCCCACTTTATAAAAAAGCCGTTCTGACTCCAAAAAAGATCTGAAATGCAGACAGCCGAGTGTGATAACTGATGTGATAATTTATTAAAAAGTTTCTATCCTACCATTAGGCACTGCGCTCTTTCCCACCACACACACCGCACAGCACCAGCCCCCCCACCCCCCCCACACACACACAACACACACACACAACACCAGCCCCACACACCAAACAGCACCAGCCCGACACACAAACATAAAAAACACGTCGAACATTCACAGGCGGTGCACCATGTGACTCTTCTCCATGTCATTAGGCTGCATAGAAATGTGTCTGCTCTAAAATATGCTCTAAGTAGACTGAAATTCATCATCCTGACTGTGTTATCTTCTGAGTCATGCTGCTCATATGCTGCAAGCCTATAGCGTGCACACACACACATATAGCACACACGACATAAAGGGAGGAGGGAAAAGGCACCAAAACTGCAATTTACAGCTGCACCGCCCCCCGCTGTGTTTGCATGTACAGCATCAATCCATTCTCAGTGGGAAAGTATTACACAGCTCCTCGCATGCAAAGTACAAACAAACACGGTCAGTGGCACAAATGTCTCCCCCAGTCGTCTATACATTAAGCCATCGTCATAGAAACCGGGTTGTGAAGTAACTGTTAAAAAAGAAGAAGCAAAATCAAGTAAAATTTGTTTACTTGTAGATGTTGTTGTAGATCCTGCTGATATAACTGACATTACAAAAAGAATAAGAGACCGCCGCAGTGGCATTGGCTGAAACATGGGTCAGATGCAGGGAATGAGTGAACGTTAACATTAAATAAAATTACCCGAGAGTCTAAACAAAGGCAGCGCATGAGTGTCTAACACAATATAACTTTATTTACCATGAGTACAGGACCCAGACCCTTGAACGCTCAGCACATTGTTGTATTGTCCATTCACCTCTGCCTATGCTTCCATTGTAGGGAGTATTATACCTCTGATGAATGAGGCTAAATAACAAAGACTGAACTGGCAGTGTCCTTGGTACAGAAGTGCAATTTCTCTTTCAGTAGGATAAACAAGTGTAAAGTAGCACAATAATTACTATATCAACTCCAATAAATGAACCCCGGAACAATATTTTTTGCGGCTCAGTATTTATCTTGTGTACATTTGCATTTGGGTTATTTTTTGGCAATATGATAAGATTTCGACTCATTACAGATGCAAACGAAGTACTAAAGTGTTTCATTCTGCTATGTTTTTATTGCAACTCATGATAATTTAACAATATTGTAGATTTAGAATAGTTTTTGTGGTTTAAATCTGCCCTTGGGTTATTGTGTCAGTGGCATAAATTAGTTTCAGTATTACCGTTTATCGTGTATATTTACTTCAGCAATATATCCAACTTCAAAATATGTAATCGTGACAGGCCTAGTAGCGCACAACTCTTTTCAAACAAGATAATTGAAAATGTGTTCTGAATACGCAACCGTTTTACAACAAAAACACTTAAACATGAAAAGTTTCAAATTGATTATTTTGTTTTGATGGAAACGCACTTTTTCTTTCCCCCTTTCTTCTCCACATGTGTGATATGTCAAAGTCCTATTTCCATGTCCTGGCGCCACTTGTGCTGAAAGAAAACACAAGGCAGTTCGTGTGTTGATGATTGTCAGCGCTGGCCATTTATCACCTGTCAAGCCCGTGTCCTCTGAGGAGGTAAATACAGCCAGTGAATTATGGTTGTTTTAGTCTGCAACCGGAATCCCACATGACAGCCAGCAGAAGGCCGTGACAAAATCATTTATGAGGAAATAGTTTATCATAGCCACCGTAAACATTGTCCGTCACTGAACATGAGAGGATAGGTGGCCTTTTTGTAACATTTGGACCGGAGACGTTGCGGGAAGCTGGAGTACGGACCGGGAAAAGTTGTAATCTGTAGTGATGGAAGGAAAACATCATAATCACATGTTTTTGTTGTGTCTCATTTGTGCAGTGTTCGACGCAGCCATGTGTAAAAGTATTGGTTTGAGAATCTGTCGGTGGAGAGGAAAGACGAGCACGATTCATTCAAAATCATTGCGGTCTGCTTCAGAATGTCTTTTGTTTTCTTCTGTCTATTCTCAAAGGCATTCCAACAACTACTGTGAGAACGGCAATTACGCTCCATAACAGACACAGCTCTCATATAGGGAAGAATATATTTCACTCAATCAAGTTTCCCCTTTGCTCCTTTTCCCCAAAAAAATCTCCATAATTCTACAGTTTACTACTCTTGACTATTGTTCCAAAAGTTTCACATTTATGTTCAAGAATTTAAGATTGCATTAGAGTATTAATCTATCACCGTAGCAACCTGAGCAATTTGACACAATTCACATTTTTAGTATTTTAAGTATCTGGATATTGTTGTGGAGTGCTCTGATGGAAAGCTACCCAAAGCTTATAGTGTCAAGGACGTATCACTCTAAGTTCATATGAATAGCTGCTATAAGTACTGAGGAAGTACCTGTGAAAATACCTACTGAGTATCATTGTACCTGATAACGTTTGGCTTAAGCATCTAGGAATTACCATCGGAAAGTATCAAAAATAGGCTCTATGTACAGCAGCGCGGTACTAGCGCACTGTGCCTCAATGCTAAGTCACTTTTACTGAAATCGGAAAACACAAAATAAACAGTGAATTAAAAGAAAGACTCATAGGGTAAGAATATTCGTTTCTGGTATAGGAGTTTTATGAGTTCCACGCAGGTAAAGTGAACAATGACTGTCCGGAAAGGATAGAAGAGAGTCCTGATATGTGCATGTTGACAGCTTTTAAATGGTCCCCCAATGTGTGTGAGTATGTGTGTGTGAGACGGGTCTTCTTCTGGTCAGCAGGCTGTTACACATTAAGAAACTTTAAGCAAAGTCGAACAAGTTGAGTGTTTTATGACCCTCTCAGAGCCGGGGTCACACACTCCTGAAATGAGGCTTTAACCGAAACGACCAGAACATAGCTGTTATCTTACTGTCCACAGTCCTTGTAATCTCCCACATTGGTCTCCATAGCGTCCTAGTGATCCCCCATGTATTCCATATCCACTGTTGGGCACGTGTTATTTACCTTAGCATGAGTAAATCAAGATACCAGTTTGGTGTAGTACTGCACTGCTAGAAAATACTTTATACTAGAGATGCGGTTGGACAGGAAGTACTGAGGCCGAGCGCTATTCTGCACACAGGCTGTTTACTTCTGTAGGTACATGTACTGCTGTAAGTACTTGTAGCGACGGGTATGTGTGGATGTAATTACCTCTGTAAGTATATAATAATTAGCTAAGTACCAAAGAATTAGTGCTACAAGCTGCAGCTGCGGACTACAACTGTACCTAGTATTTACCATTGCAAATGACTAGGCTATTATTAATACAGAACAGCTGCTCATCTCTATTTACCTTGTTTTTACGTAGGATTTACAGCAGCAACTTTTAAGAGTCCATAATAAACCGTGAAGTATTTGAGTACTTATTCTGTGTCCAGTTGTTTGTTCAATTCCCAGATGCACTTGTCACACTGCTGTTGCATTTTTACTGACAGAAACAGTGTGCATTGTGGTCATATGTATAATGTATAGATTTTAAATTGGAGAATCACAATAGCAGTTCAACAGCACATTGAGCATTCGGCAAAGTGGAGCAGTCATTAACAGAGCTGACCCCTTTTCCTGTCTGCGAGGGAGAGTTTTGGCTTGAGCCGGAGTTCTGTGAAAGCCCTCAGGCGTTCCCAGCAAATGGCCCCAACATACGGAGAGATGTATGCGCCACACTATGCAGGTGCTTTTTCTAAACGGCAGCTCTTTTTACTAAGCGCTAAATGCTGCAAGGTATATTTTAAAGATTCCAACTCGGAGCTGGGCACAAAGTATCTTCACCTACCACAGTTGGTAACCCGCAGAGCCAAAGTACAGGTGAGAAATACAAACTTTCACAACTAGCCATTTGTTTTGTTTCATTGTGGTAGCTGAATTGCTCGAGTGTAGTCATTAAATTTGGCATCTTCACCTCATTTGAAAGTATTTGCAATCCTAAAATCTACTGAATACTAACTAGCATAAAACAAATCATGATGGTCTGGGAGATAGTTTTGTGTCATTATATTAAAAAGAGTTGTTTTGTTCTTTAAGGATATGTTCACATTTGTCTATGTCCTGGTTTGGGCCCAGTTTGAGTCTAAAGTAGATTTGGTTTGGTCCTGTTTGGTCCTGGTCTACTCCAGGTTTAATCCCAGTTTAGTCCAATTTTGATGTGGCGAAAGTGTAAGTGTGAATGTGCCTTAGGATTTGCAACATTTAACAAAATTGTAACAAAACTGCTTTTGACACAATGGATTAATTTGCAGTGGCCTAAAGGCATTCTAAAAAGGTCATTGGATTGGTTGGTCTGTATTCTTTTGTGAAAGAAAAAAGACATTATGTGATATGATTTGCACTTGGATTTGTCATTGGAACTACATCAAGAAATCCGTGTGTGCAGATCTGGCATCTTAAAGTGTCCCTTCGCCGTCTCCTGACTTCAATCAGCACATTCCACATAACTAGTTCCATTTGCTTCGGCCGGAGCGTGAAAGTCGTCCGTTTGTGTTGGGACTGTCCTGCTAATAACATGTTGAAAATTGATGCACACACCGTCAAAGTCTGGAATGATATTTGAGATGAAGGGATCATTAGAGATGATGGGAGCTAATCAGGAGGTGACCCGTAAACGCACTGCGATTGGTCAGAGCACTCACTTTGACTAACAGTAAATGGTGTGTTCAGGCATTCAGACCACTTTATATTCCATTTAGAGAATAGGACCACTCATGCATTAAACAATATTTTATTACTCTTGCATTTCAAGTGTCTCCACTGAGGATTGTCCAAATTGAAAATGTAAAACCGTCCCTTACTTATTTCACGCAATTATTATCAATAATTAAGTTCTGAACTATGTTTTATCTACTTTTAAACTACTGTTAATTGTGAATTCAAACTATTTAAATGTAAAAGAACTTTTAAAATCAAATTATAATGAAAAAATATAAACAAACTGAAGGGTTCATAACACGATTTGGTGTTGTCAAGATGGCAGCCTGCACATATGGAATTGAATCTTGGTCGGTTATGCAATAAAAATAATTGTATATGCATTTCCTCTGGTTGTGGCTCTCTTAGGGACACACTATAGATAACTACTTTACATTATATGAGGTGTTTAATATAACATATGCTCCTATTATTACCTACAGCCAGATGAATAATGTCAGTGCTCATAGAATATAACAGCCCATATGAATAAATAGAATCATTTGCAAGCCCTTATGGCTCAGCTGCTGAAGAAAAAGTACACTCCCAGGTTACATTTACACTTGCATAGTAACAGTCTATCTAAAGAATTAGATTGTTTAGTTTTTTCCATATTTTGCACTGCTGGCAGCTCTGGTTCCACATCGTAGCCCGCCTCCTTTAAGTGTAGCTTCTACTTCAAGATAAAACCATATATCATTGGGCAAACTAAGACATCACCATCAAAGCACACCAAGCATTTTAATATTATATAAAAAAAACAAAACAAAATACATCTTTTGTACTCAGGTGAGCCCCAACAATGAGATTTTGGATTTCGTTTTTCTTGTCAAGCGCAAATCAGACTAAAGAATCCCTCATCGCCTTGACTATATTTTGGTACATCTCATTTCCTAAAGACTTATATGAAATGAGCATATGAAGGTCCCAAGCATCGAAAGAGGGAGTGTGTGCATGCTCGTAATCAAAGCTATTTCATCAGTCTCCCTTCTGTAAACACTGCCATCCCTGAGCAAACCGCACAGTGATTAGGAAAACTCCGCAGTTTGAGCAGTAAACTTTAAACTTGTGCCAAAACTTCCAGACTGATCAAAAGAGTCGTGTTTTCTCTTCTTCCTTCTTCATAGATATTCATCATACAGGCACTGAAATTAACCCATAACCCAGCAATGATCGTACGCTAACTGGTTTTGTGATCCGGTAATTACACTGTAGGCTTCCTGTGATGGACAAGTAGTATCGTGGTGTGTTCTTTTCGCAAATATGTCTGATTTAGTTGACCTTTGTGTCCTTCATCATAGCAAAAATTTGAAATGTAAATCTGGAAATAGATAGCAAGACATTGACTACAGAATTAGCATCGCATTATAAGCTGTGCCAAACCAAAGCATAGTATTATACATTATAGCTTCAATCAACAGAGCATACATTTCTGCCATACAGTTTTAAGCTTCTGGGGTTATTGCCAAAGATCTGCCTTTTGTCAGCTGGGAGAGGCTTCTGCCGTGATCTCTCTAACCCTGTGATTAAAACTGATTTGTTTAGGAAAATGAATAGAACTAAAAAAAAATACCAGGCATTTAAAAACCACAGAACATTTGAGCCATTTGTCATCATAGTACAAAAAAATATATCAATACCTGCTGTGGGAAGAAGTTGGAATAATTAGGAACAGTAATTTCTACGACATTTTGATTTAAAGGCAGTGTCTCCAAAACACGAAAAACAGAACTAGTTCATTTTAAACAGTTTGCAGTGGTTCAAAGTTATTCCCCGCTTACCTTACATTCGAAGCATTCAAATTATTCATTGCGATGAGTTTGTGATCGTTTTTCACAACTTTCAGAGACGAGTGTAGAGTTTGCTGTGGTATAGCTGACAAGTACTAGGATGCTAAATCGTACATCCTGATTATTGGACAAGTAAAACGGTTTCTAATTAAAGGTACGATAAGTTTGTAAGTGCTTTTCACATCTTTCTGAGACCAGTGCAGAGTTGGTTGCGGTATAACTGCCGACTACAAGTATGCTAATGCGCACATACCAATTATCGGACAAGTAAAGCGCTTTCTGATTGGAGGTATGATGAGTTTGTAAGTGCGTTTCACAACTTTTAGAGGCCATTGCAGGGTTTGCAAGGGTAAAGCTAACAACAACTAGTATGGTAATTCGCGCTTCCTGATTATCGGACAAATAAAATGCTTTCTAATTAGAGGAAGACAGCAGGCAGAGGACATACAGTATATTGTATAAACAGCTCTGGAGGTCAAAATATCTGTGCTGGAGCAAGACAAATCAGGCTTAAATCAGACGCTTTAAGGCCCTGCAGTCGGATGGTTGTGAAGCAGGCACTTGCCCAAACAGATAAAGTAATGTTAGACTAATGGTCCCTAACCTACGATGATGAGGGTCTTCATTCGTCAGGGCCTTGTTGATGAAAGCTTAAGGCCGCGCTCACATCTTTGCCATCGGGCCACAAAGCCCATCTGTCTGTATGTGTCTGAGGGACTGCACTGGGCCACTGCCAGCGCCGCTCCAGGGACAACCACAACAAATGGGTGCCGAAAAGCCAACAGGATTTATGGTAGAAAATCCAGGGAGCGGGCGGGGCAAGAGGACAGATTCCCATTCATTTATGAAGCAATAGCTCTGCAAAGTTGTGCCGTCAGCAGGAGTCGATGAGTACCGGCCAGCTACTGTTGAAGCTGTGCCCGCAGAGTGATCGATATGTTTGATCACATAGCCTTAAAGATAGCTTTCCTTCATGCTTCATACACATCTTATAGAGGTCACACATCAGTGCAAATCAATGACATTCAGTGAGCACATTTCTGATCACGCAGGGATGGTTAGCCAGTTCGTGTCAAAACAGTTGTGGATCAATAGTGAACTTAAATCTCACTTAAATACTTCATAAAACAGCATTTATGTCCGTCAATACTTTCATAGGCAATGTTGGTAGCCATATTTACAGGTCAACGCTGTAACTTTTCTGGTGGAAGTTCCTCTACCTACTTGTCTCCATGGCGATGTTATCACTTTTGCTGGAAAAAGTAAGTAAACAGCAGGTGGCACTGTCAAGTCAAGCTAGACAGGTCGGATCTGTGGACTGCAGTAAGATTGCAAGGTATTCTTAAGCCACAAAACATCTTTAACTGTACATGTGCACTGCCATACTATGTGAAAATCCATACGAAATACCGCAACTGCAGAACCACTGACTTCTGGATTAGAAAACTGCGGTGCCCAATGGGAACTGACGTCGCCTTAAACGTCATGACAACAAAGAGCCGTGTAGCTGTCGGCCGCTGCTATGGATCGCTAACGGATTTTGCAGCCGAATCCCATGTGTATCATCGATTAAGAAAATAAAATTGAAGAACGAAGTAAGTACAGAGCAGTGGGCGTATGCCAGTGGCGGTAAAACTGTGGATTGATCGGCAATATGGTGTCTTGAAAATAGGCGATTAAAAATTGTTCAAACATGCACGAATCCTTTCCAGAGGGTAAATGAGAAAGGGGAGCAATTATAACACGGCTAAAAGCTCTGTATAGTCGATTTTGCATAATAGGTCTGCTTTATGCTTTAACCCCTGATTGAGCACACCTCCTGCTTGCAATGCAGTTACTCTGTCATTACACCTATGGAGTCTATGGAGTCTGTGGACCTATGGAGCCTGCGGTACATGTGTGTTTGCTCTGAACCGTGTCAGATATACCACTCTCTCAGTATTTAAGTCCAGCTGAGATGACGGATGGCCACAGCTGCCACCCGCGCGCGCTCGCATGTCCTTCTCACTAAAAGCCAGAATCCCAGGCCTTTTAGGAGCTAAGATTTGGTAAATAAGTGCAGTGAAGCAGTGAAGATAGATTGTCCCCATCACCCAAATTCATTTATCTTTCCAGCCACTGCTTTATTTAATTCCTGATCTACAAAAAGACGTTATTGCACTGTGAGCAGCTGCTGTTTACTCTCACTGGTGATGACCAAAAATATGGCCATGAGTGAGATCAAAAACATGTAAAAAAATCTATAACAATAAGGCTGTTTAATGCATTGACCCGAGTCTGATCTAATTCACCACAATACATGTTTATCGATTGAAGCCACTACACAATAGGAATCGTACTAAATATGCTTTTCCATACATTAATTTCATTATAATGTTTTTTTTTCAACCACACAAGGCATATAAAACAACATTATCAACTGTCCTGGATTATGGAGATATAAAGTACATGCAGACTTAAGCCTCTACTTTGAAACCTCTACATACATTCTTTCACTCAGCCCTTCGTTTCATAACAGGTGATAAATTTAAAACCCATCACTATGCACTCTATGAAAAAGTAGGTTGGCCATCGCTGTATAAAAAGTATTTATAGGGAATACTTGATAGACTGCCTGAATATCTCACTTGCTTGTTGAACGTACGGGAACTTTTAACACAAGATCTCATCACGAGGCTTTATTGAGGCTGTAAAATAGTGTTACCAGGATTAAATATATTTGACTCACCTGGCTACATTGTGTATCTTTGGGTATCACAGGACATTGGATTGTATCATAGCCCACTCGTATTGAACATGCTGGTGTGTTTGGACAGGGAGAGCAGAGATAGGCCTGTTACCTGTGAGTCTCCTTCCTGTTATTGTGGAACGCTGTGTCCCAGCTGCTGGAGCTATTCTAATGCGCTCATCACAGGCTCTGACACTTTCCATTGCCTCTTATCTAATTACCTTTAGAGATGCATGAGCGCTGCATTTCAGGCCACCACACAGACTGCACACAGACTGCACACACAGACTGCACACAGACTGCACACAGACTGCACTGCTGTTTTGGAGATCAGACCCAGAGCTCACTTTTACAGCTCCCAGGCTCAATTGGAAGTGCATTTAAAACAGATAATGCTCCCTGGCAGAAAAAAGACAGGAAGTGCTGCCACGGCGGCTGGTCCAACAGAGCTACGCCTGGTTAACGTGGAACAGGAGTCTGACTTGTATCTCCTACAGATGTGGCTTTATTGTGCACATCTGCATGGAGCGATAGAGAGCTTCCATGCGTTCAGCGAAATAGATATTTTAATCTACCACCTCCGATGAAATCAATGTGTGTGCACAGACAAGCACGGGGTCATGTCCTCTCCACTGGGACTAGAGTTAAGTTCTAGGTTTCCTTAATTAAATTACAATATACAATGGTTATATTTAATTAGTTTAAAAGCATTAGGAAAATTCCATATTAATATTAAAGAAGACCTATTGTGCTTGTGTCTGGTATATAGCTATAATCTATGACACCCGTGGATCATTAGGTTTTAATTTGCACATTTTAAATCGCAATATTCAACTAAAATGACTTAATAAAAAAACATGTCCGCTGGCTTCTGCGTTAGAAAATTGCGAGGCCCAATGGGAACTGACATCGCCGTAAATGTCATCACAACAAAGAGCGGTGTAGCTGTCGGCCTCTTCTATGGATAGCTATGGATAAGTAGCAAACAGCGGGTTATTTTTTTCCTCTTTGTACCAAAATGGCTGCTGAATCCTAAATTAAGCACAAAGTAAGTACAGAGCAGTGAGCATATGCTGGTGGCGGTGGAAACAGGACTTGATCGGCGATATGGCGTCTTGAAAATAAGCGTTTAAAGATTGCTCAAACATGCACGAATCACTCCAAAAACAACTTCGAGACGGTAAATGAGCAGGTGAGAAAATGATAACATGGTCAAACGATCTAAAAAGTTTACTTTGCAGAATAGGTTTTAAATTAATCTGGTAAATTATTGTAATAGCAATTAGCAACATCATTATCTGTGAGTAAAAATAAATAAATAAATAAAAAAAAAATAGATTACCATGGAACTCATTGTATTTTTGCTGTGTTTTGTATTTTGTTTCTGTTAATAAGTGCTTAAAGTCTGCCCTACATTTGTTCACAAGCTTTTCACAGAGTTTTGCACTATAAAAGCAGAAAGGATCGCTGAGCAGTTGTGTGGAGCAGATGTTGGCGTTGCATCAGATGACAGCAAGGACAAGCGTGTAAAGCGCTTTTAACAAATGTTTTAGGCTCCAAATTCCACACATTAAAATGCTTAACGCCTCATGTTTATATTTATCCTGATTTGACACCGCATAATGGACATTTATTACATCCACTTATTTGAAGATGTGAAGCCTTATAAGACCTCAAAATCTGCATGAAATACTTTTAGTTTTTACTCTTTAAGCACAATTTTAAACAGGTACTTTAATACTTTTTGTAGATTTCATGTGATACTTTTGCTCCAGTATCAGTACTTTTACACATATTGTACATTTATTCCATCCCAACATTTGCTCTGCTGTCTCCAACACACAGCAGTAGTACAGTTGTGCACTTGTGATTAGGGTAAAAGCATTTTTTATTAAACTGAAAAGGCTGAGGGGTATATAAAATATACAAAAAAAGAAAAAGAAAGAAAAACAGCTAGAAAAATATATCGATTCACTTGTTTCTGTTCAACAAAATTCAAAATTCAGCACAAATCTTTATCAAAATCAATACATTTGAAGCCTCAAAATATGCATGAAATAGTTTTACTTTTGACTCTTTAAGTACATTTTTAAACGGGCACTTTAATACTTTTACTTGAGTTTTTTTTTTTTGCTCCAGTACTGTACTTTTACACATACATATTGTACATTTATTCCATCCAAACATTTGCTCTGCTGTCTCCAACACACAGAAGTTGTACAGTTATGCAGATTTTTCCATATGATACTTTTACTTGAGTATTTTTTTCCTCCCGTATCAGTACTTTTACACATATTGTACATTTAATACATCCAAACATTTGCTGTGCTGTCTCCTACACACAGCAGTAGTACAGTTGTGCGGTTGTTGTGATTACGGCTCCGTCTCACACTCACACTCCGTATCAGGTAGAAATTCATCAAACATTCATAAGAGTTGTGGAGGCGCTTGTTGCCTGCGGCTCTCAGGACTCGTCTTTGTAACAGGTTGATAACGCCGGTCACACCGTGTGGAGTGTCCTTCAGTGAAACAAGGGCAGCACATTTGTTTCCCAAGTCCTCAGACGCAGACTGGCAAACAAAGTCACTGTTGAGTTTGAGTGACAAGGTTGACAATTCTCCGAGTGCATTATTAAATATTACCTGAAAGAAGCGAAAGTGCACTATACATTTGCTCTATACACAATGTCAAGTGCTAATATTATGTATGTATTTAAAGGGACTGTGTGTGTTTAAAGGGATTGTGCCCAAGTTTTACATTGTAGTAAAGATTTTGTCTGCTCCTATACAGTACAGCAGCACTTTTGCACCTTCCATGTACTCAAAACACTTTACATCAAGGAACCACTCACCCATTCACACACACATTCATACACCAGTGTACACAGACATTGAGGTAGAGGTGGGTTAAGTGTCTTGCCCAAGGACACAACGACAGCATTCATCTGTGGGAGCTGGAAATGCACTGCAACCTGTGGGTCAGTGGATCGGACCGCTCAACCAATGATGTTTATGTCAAGAGAAGGAATTCAAACCACCAACAAACTTACGTTTTCTTTAAAAATGCAAAAATTAAAAAAAATAAAAGTGTAGACATTTTTGAAATACATTGTCTTTATTTTAATTTCTTTGCACATACATTATAAAAGATTGGAGCAGTTGGAGCAAAAATAAAATATGCTCTGCTATATTAAGGTAAGATTCAAAAACATTCTTTCGATGCATTTTAATACAAAACACATTGGTATCAGATTGATATTGTGAGACTTGCCATTGTATTACTTATCGTATCGTATCAAAACAAAATTCTGGTATCGGCACTCAACAACACTTTGAAATTTGGAAAATGTTTTGAGTTTCCAAATACCATCCATAGACTGTATAAAGAAGTGGACTAAGTGAGTGTGACGTCACCCACAGCGTTCGGCTCCAGTCAAATGAAGCTCATCAAGGCTATAGCAGTTATAGGGGAGAATTTGGAGCTGAATTCCATATTAGGAATTCCGACTGCAAGTATCATAGCAACCAAAGAGCCAATCCGGAGTGAGGCTGTCGAAGATAACACCGCTTCCTGCTTGCACCGCTGGTTTAGCAGGGAGTGGGCGCTTAGCAACCATGTCAATCAAACCTGTTGCTAGCGGGAGCCACCTCAGGGAAAGAAGACACCTGATTTGTCTGTTATTAATGTTCATATCTTGATTTACAGACTCAAAGGTGACATAAAAATACCGCGTAAATCACGTAGAGCGGGTAAATACAAACATTTCAAGACAAAAATGACGAGCCTGACAGCAGCAATTACAACGAGATGGGCAACAGTTTTTCAATAGAAAATGAATCAGAGCCAAAGTCGATGGATCTGGAAGCGCGCCCACGATCACTTCCTATATGAACGTGGCGGTTAGCAGGTTAGCTATTTCCATTTATATATACAGGTACTATCAGATCTAAACCACACACATTACTATTCCACGTCTAAACGAGGCCTAAACCAGATCTAAAAGTGGACTACAACAGTTGCTTATAAACAAGAAATGAACCAAAGGAAGACACCAAAGTGGATAAAATGAACAAATCTAAACCAGGCAAACCCACACACTGAAGAGCTCTCCATGCACTACCTGAAGGAGTCCACGTACCACAGTCTGAGAAACACTGCAATCACCTATTCTCAATTTGAGAGCGTCTTATTGCAACAAAGATCAATGAAACGTTTTTGAAAATATGAAATTCTAATACATGTGAATAATTTGTCAGTGTCACCTGCCTGCAGAGTGTATGTGCACACTCTCTCTCTGTTAACCCTTTCACAGTCAAATGGCAGGGCTGTTATCATGGTAACTGATGACTTGGTGAATCCAATAAGTAAGCAGCTTAGGGAGAGGAGTGTATAGCTGTGCCTCCGCTAATCTACTTATCAATCACAAATTGGATTAATCTCGAACAAAACAAAACACATCGCGCAGCCCATGGAAAACGACAAAACAACAGCGTGTGTGAAACTTATTAAACTCAGAAAATGACACAACATCCTTCATGTGTCTGCAGCCACGTTTCAGACTTAAGAGCTTGTTCCCAACTAACAATGTAAAAGTTTCTTATGTTTTGCCTCCAGGCTGTTCTGACTTCATTTTAAAAAGACTTTTCAATGATTTCTCCCAATGAGCACAATAGGCGTTAAGTGCTCATTTGGTTAATGCTGGAAATGACGATGTGACGATGTGCTGCAGATTCAGTTTACAGTGGGGTTTCAGGCATTTCATTCACAAAAAGTAGATCTGGCTTCATATAAGTGTGCACAGATTTGTGTAGAAGGAATATCTAATAACTGCACTGTTGATAACCCCAATAAAGTATAAACAAGGACGTCAGCCATTATGAACAAAGAGTTTATTTGTAACAATCTAGGCTTAGTAACTACTGAATTAAGTAAGCCGGAATCATTCTGAATAAAACTATTTCCTATATTACTATTAGGAAAACGTAAATAAGAAAAAAATATATATACAAAATGCATATATATATATATATATATATATATATATATATATATATATATATATATATATATATATATATATATATATATATATATATATATATAGACATTATAATATATATATAATGTCAATCATGTTTGTCAATATGATTTACATAATTATATATTATAATGAATGTCTGAACATAAAGCAACGTCAGTGCTACATTCCGCTACATAACCCGCACCCTCACCTCCTTATGTCTGTTGTGTTGCAGTGGTGGAACAAACAAAGTAAAATAGTAGTACTGTGCTGTACTCATTTAGGTACAGGTTTATTTACTTTTACTTCAATACATTTGAGAGCAGGTACTGTAGTTTCTACTAGACTGCATTTATGAAGAGGATTGAAAAGTAAAAGTATTTTTTATTATTGTTTGATACCTGCTGAAAAGCCAGAGGAGTTTATGTTTAACACATTCATAGTTTAAGCAAAATAAAATATACAAATAAAACCAGGCAGGCAAAAAAATAGCCTACATTCAATTGAAATGTTTCTGATGAACAAAATTCAGCACAAATTTTTATCAAAAGTGATACATTTGAAGCTCAAAATATGCGCAAAATACTAATAATAGTAATACATTTTACTCTTCAAGATTTTGACTTAAATAGATTCATGTGACACTTTTTGCAGTATCTGTCCTTTTACTAATCAAGATGTAGTTATTATAAAGTTTTATTTCAAGTAGACTGGGAATCTAAAACTTACTACATATTGAAACTAGACAAATATTTTCAGTGGTGGTACTTGGAGTGAAATTTTAAAATAATAATTCATAGATTCGGGCTGTAAAGAACCTGAAGAGTTTAAATATCTCTATTAATTCTCTCCTACACCACATACAGCTCATCAGCGACTTCATGTGTCTGTCTGGACCTGGGGCGGTGGTGTAACGATAGAATAATCTGACCCGACCTCTCTCTGCAACATTTCCCAGTAACTTTCAGCCAGAGTGTAAACCACCTGTACTTGAACAATATCCATTCTTCTGGCCGGAGAGCAGTGGCCTCAGAAATCAATGTGCCCTGAGAGCAGTAGTGAGGGGTTGATCACCTTACGCGGAGAAGAGCCTTGTTCACAATCGATGAGTTTGATGTCGGTTGAGTTGCTGGGAACGATTGATTGCTGGACAAGTAATTGGTCTCATTTGACAGTGTGGAGGGTCTGAGCTGAGAGGAGCTGGGGGAGACCCATGTCCTGGAGAAAAGAACACACTGAAGAGTACAGTTTGGGGATTTTTGTGCTGCGTTTGACTCTTTTGATTGGGGGAACTTGAGAACTTTTTGTATTGACGACTTGAAATAAATAGTTAAGTTACTTGTTTATACAGGTTTTTTTTTATTGTTTTTTCCTCTTTGTTTCCTGTAAATGACACTGTTCACTGTTTTACTCTTTTTTCTTTTACATTTTGCTGGTTAAATCAGATTATTGGTTTATTAAGGCCAGCGAGGCGACTGCTGCTGTTGTGCAGAAATGAATTGAATTGAAATTGACTGGAAATATATTGCTTGTTTTTGAAAAGGCCCAAGTGTCATTTTTCTTTTTTTTTTTATACATCATTCAAGCATCTGGAAATACTGAAAATACCAATTCAGTGTGTCTAGATATCTGTAACATATTATTGTATTCATTTTGTTTGTGTAATGTTTACCATGTTGTCAGTGACATCCCCACACAGCTCCCTGTCCACTGTCTGATCTTTAAACATTTATTCATTTTAGCGTCTCGGCAAAAACCTCACAGAGATAAAATTAGACAGGAAGTAGAGACGCTAACTGTGAGGTTGCCGGGCTCCATGCGCAGAGCCAATTATATTTATTTCAAATCTGAAAAAGCTTTATTGTCATTGTCAGTAAACAGTAATTCTCAGGGAAAAAAGAAAAACAATTGGTAATAATAGTCAAATATGAAGTATGATCAAATAAAAGTTATGCATTTGTCTGGGAAACAGTCTGCCACCTGTTTGTCGACATGCGCGTGCTGTTTTGTTGACTGGGATGTTCCAAAATGGCATTATCTATCACCATGGAGATAAGCAGATAGCGCAAGCCAGAAAAGTTACACAGTTCACCTTTGAATATCTGTGTTTGACAATGACAAATGTCTGAAAAGAGACTCAACCTTGACCTGCTCATTGTCTAGGCACCGTCATAAAATTTCAGGTTTTGTCAAAGCAGTTACGATACTTGTAAGTAAAGGCCGATGTGTGTGGAGCTTTTTCAATAAACTCATCATGAAATTAACCCTAACGTTCGTTCATTTGCTGTTCACCTTACTCCAGAAGTTGCCATGGACACCGCCATCGTCATCAGGGTTGAATTATGTTGCATGGGGCTGTTGATCTTGACAGTAAGATCTAGCTATCCATTTTTTTTTTTAACTTATCTAGGAGCAAGTCGCAGGGACAGCAGTCTAAGCAGGGACCACCAGACTTCCCTCACCCCAGACACTGCCTCCAGATCCTCTAGCGGAACCCCAAGGCGTTCCCAGTCCAGCAGATCCTCCACTGAAATGCATGTGATTCCCGTTTAACTTTTGGAAGTGCCACCAAAAAGAAGGTTTGGAGCATTTAGAAGCAAAATTAGGCGGGGCGGGCAGTAAAATAAGATACAGGACCAACATGCAACGCAATTAACCTCCAAGTGCAACATAAAAGTCTAAAAGTTAAGACAACTCAACTATAAATGGACTTCCAAACTGCAGAAAAGTTGGTGTTTACGTGTTGTTAAGCAGTCTCTCCTACCTCGAGACACTCTTTGTAGGAGTTTTGTGAAATGTGTCTAATTTTTGTGCTTGGAGAGCAGATTCCACAATGGGTTGGTAATTTTCTTTCTAATTCCCTTTGTCCTCAGGCAAACAGTGATTGTACGAGCATAGCCATCTCCCTCCTCTCCAAAATCTCCGTCTTCCTGCTTCTCTACGTGCTCAAACCCAGCTAATTAAACAAAGTACACCATTTGATTAAACAAGTAAATTGTGCTAGTCTGTGTTTGTGATAATTAGGATAAGCCAGAGTTTCCTTAAGAACATTAACGGTGATGGATCTCGGAGTGGGAATGGCTTCACCTCAACAATAGCGAAGACCTAAATGTGTAATAATTTTACACACAGTTTGCTCCGTGACACCGATAGCTGAGGGAAACGAGAGCAATGGTGAGCGCAGCCTTTCCCAGTAAACAGATTGGAGCTATTGTCTTTAGTGACAATAGAGCTCAGTTGGTTCAGCAGGGCCACACAGGGACAATGATGTTAGCACGATTCAATAAACACCTTCATATTCATACATTTTAAAAGAGGAGAGGTTTTCTTGTAACCTTTAGGCCAAACTCACATAATCTTCTATCTTGTCTTTACAGTTTGATTTGAATTTGTCTTGGTCTCCAGTGTCACCTGTTACTAATACTGTGTGTGTGGTGTTTTTTTTTGTTTTTTTGTCTGGAGAGTTTTGGTGACCACTAGGGCCCAGTCTTTCCTTGGATTATAAAACACGCACTTCCGCTGCCTCCGCTCACGCAGCTCTCTATCCTCCGGTCCGCAAAACTGCATCCACTGGTGTTCTTTTGTTTTGGCACCTTCACACACCTCACAAAACCTTGTCTTACTGATCGTCATTCACACCACACAGCACACAGTTCAGATACACTGGCGACAGGAACATCACTATTATTGCAGTTTCTAAATAAATGCCCTGACAAAAGGGTTAAAACTCTGCTGTTGTTGTCCTCTTTATTTTGTTACAGTCTTTTGAGCCGAGGCCGTAAAACAAATTATGCTGCGATACTTTTATTCATTCACTTATTGTAATAATATCAATATCTCATAAGAAAAACAAACTTACACCATTTTTTGGGGTTTTTGTGCTTAAATAAAAATATGATTCCAGAACGATAATAAAAAAATAAAAAAAACACACAAATTTTTGGGAATAAAATGTAAATTTCAACACAAAATACTAACCCATAGCACTTTTCCACCCTCACGCGCACATTCATACACCAGTGTACGCAGATACTGAGCGGGATTCAAACTGACAACCTTCAGATCAGTGGACAAACAGCTGAGCAACTGTCGTATTAAAGGAATTTCTTTAATATTACGATAGATCTTATACTAGCTTTGATCCAGACCACTCACAAAACAATTATTTTTCCTATTTTTGCAGCTTTTTTTCGGTATTGATGCTACAATTTTTAGATCATGGTTCATTATCGATTAGTATTTTTTACATTTTTTGGTCACCTTACCACATAATAATACTGAAATTACTACATAACCTAGACGCAGGGAATAGCAGTACCAACTGTGTTTAAATGTGTTTTCTTGATCCCTAGTCCCAGAGTCAGAGCTGTAGGCTGCAGCAGGAGGCAGGACCCGATTAGAGAGCGTCTTTGTTATGTAATTACGTTGCATATCCGTCCACAACGCTGAGCGGTGTGGAGCAGCTGGTCTGGGCCCGTTGCTGATGATGGCACATGTGTTTAGCTGTGGCTCTTCTGTGGAGATTCATGCACCCACAGTCTCCTTAAGGACCCATTCGGAGACACCCGAGGGCCCGGGGGACGCAGAGCTCAGCTGCAGCCGCTGGAAAGGCACTATTTATAGAGTGGACTGTGTTGATCCTGAACCAGAGTGTGCTTATTCACTCTGATCAATTATTCACTCCTCATTTTCACGTCTCTTCACTTGTCACCAGGTTTTGTCTTTCATTCCGAGCGCAGATGTTATTGACTCTTTTTCCTCCTGTTGGAGAATGTTAAGAAGAAGAATTTCTCACTGCACTTCGTGACGTAACCCCATTTCATTTATCAAGTACCGTTTTAACACTGTTTAACTTTCTGGAGCTGGCACTTCACCTGCGTAATTCCATGTAAATAGAAAGTTAAATGCATTCTCTGGAACATTCTTCATGGAGAATGGAGTGGTATGCTATATTGTGGAATACTGGAACAAGTTAAGACACTGTACTTAAGAAAAAAACATGCTTTTATTTTCTATTTTTTGGCCTAAAAATTTTGTCAATAGTATTAGTACTTTAAGAATCTATAAATTGTCATTTTCAAATAAACTTCCAATGCATTTTACTCCTTTCTGTCATCTGCAAATTTTTAACACACTTTCCCCCATCATTAATAATAAATGTACAAATAATTGAATGATGATCACTGTGCTTCTACAAGGCTTCACCCATTAGCACCCCCCCCCCGTTTGGCTGTGTCTGTTCTTGCCTCACCTGCCCGTGAGGATTGAACCTGTGCGTGTTACCTGTGTATATGTCTGCGTGTGTGTGTGTGTGTTTGTGTAATGAGGGTAGTCCACATCTGCAGCCCGCCGATTCAAAGCAACGCAGGTGTTTCGTTTTTTATTTATTATTTCGTTGGAGGAAGAAGATCTCTAATCATTCGCAGTCCCTCGTCAAAATGATTCTTGTGGCGGTGAGTGCTGTCGGTGCTTATTTTAATATTGCTCTGGCTAGCATTCTCCCTCCCAGCACGCACGCACCTGCCGTACACAAAAAAACAGCCAAAACACCTGCACTAGCGCCGAGTCTCCCAGGCCCCTTGATCGAGAGCGCCGCATCCTCTTCTTGCTTATTTCCTCATTTACATCAACACGCTTGCAGCTTTTGGGATACATTCTGATGGCCAATCCCTTCCCAGTCACAAAAATCACTATGTATAAAGTCACCAGTCTTGGTAACTTTTGGAGATATTAAAAACAGAAAAAATGCATGTGGGTCTATGCAGCATAATGAGGTCAGAGGCATTCTAATAAGTCTGCAAGATACAGGGCTAGAAGCTATGAGGGGACGGGATATGAAAGAGGAGAGTTTTAGGCTAAAGTTCTGACTAAAGTGAGGGGACGCGCCTCTTAAAAACTGCAATTTACGATAGAACACTGGCAGCTGTTGGCCAGAATGTTATTGGAAAAGAATAACTTTGATATGAAATAAAAGGCCACTTCCCCAGTGTTTGTCGATATAAACAAGAACATTTGGTTGATTTGGAATAATGTGAACATTCTGTTACTGTTTATTGGTCAATTAATAATAGTATAAAAAGCAAAATGGTCTAAAAAAAAATGTTCAAGGACTTTGTTTGGCTTTGGTCTTTCTGGGTGGAAAATGAATGCAAGTTTATTCCACATACATTTTCATAAACTTTAAAACACCTGATTTGATTGATTTAATCAGTCAATGTTGAGGTTTTAGCTTAATTTAAAAGGCAGTTATAAATATGCAAATGTACACTTATTAAATCCTCCATGTGTTTTTGCTTAAAATGAGTCTCGGTGGTCTGTCTGCTTTCGAAACATTTGAAAAGCTATAGCCTGAAGATGCACATGGTAAAAGCAGGTGGGCTGATTGTCTGGGTCCCGTAGATGTATAGAATAATAGAATCCACCCACCGCTTGTCATCCACCTCTAGAATAAAGTGTGCTGTCAGAGGCAGAGATTGAGCCAACAGCTCCCAGTGTTAGACAGGTCCTGTACCTATAGGCCAATCTGCCAGCCAAAAGCTCTGCCTCATGTGGTTTATTCTGTGGGAACGATGGGCCTAATTTCACCTGTGGAGTGTCTGTGTGAATGGGGCAGAGGCAGGCCTGTCACACTCAGCGCTGCCATGATAAATAGTCATTTACTGTGGAATGGCAGCAGGAGCGGCACGTACTATGTGTTTTTGGAGAAGTTTTCTCCAACAGCACACAGCTCCAGAGGTAAGACACATACAGAGCTCCAGGCCTAAGACACGCACAGAACTGCAGCCATAAGACACGCACAGAATTCTAGGTCTGAGACACGCACAAAGTTCAAGGTCGAAGACACGCACAGAACTGCAGCCATAAGACACAGAACTCCAGCCATAAGACTCACGCAGGGCTCCAGACGCGCACAGAGCTCCAGCCTTAAGACACACCTGTGCTGCCTGGCACTCACCACAGACTGTGACAGAGGAGCTATTGCTACATGTCACATCTCTGCTGCTTTAGATGGATTATATAATGTATTTGGACTGAACACTTTGCATTTGTGCTATTGCTGGGTTTCAGATGGCATCACAACATTCTTTAGGGCAATAATATTTAATACAGGTGGGGTGCAGTCAAAATTAATATTGTTAAACGTACCTTTTACATATTTCATGGCTAAGTAAAATGTGATCATTGGAGAAAACTGGCTCTTTCCCCCCCGTCTGATAGTACGACACCATCACATTCTATAATCTGAAAACCACTAATTAAGTTACTGAACATTTTCTTGGTAGTGCAGTGAATTCCAAGAGCTAAAGAAGCGCAAAACAATACTGTATTCTCAATACGGCCCATTCATTCAGCTCTTGTAATAAATATTCAGTTGTTTTGATCAATCTCATAAAAAGCATTTGATTATACATATATAGATCGTTTTAGCTTAAATCAACTCAATATGTATGGCAACTCTAAAATGTTTTGGGTAGTCTCCAGCTACAGAGTCATCATTTATCCACATTTTGAAGCAGTTTACAATCGACTTTTAAGAAAAACAGCCTCTCCTTGTGTTTTATTGCACTGAAACAGAATGATAGCAACGCAGTAAAGTGATGTTTCTGGACAGAGGGTAGTGTTAGATCTAATGGTCATTTGTGACACATTTGAGTTTGATATTAACAGCTCCTTCCTGGTCAGCTCCCGGCCACCTGGAGCTGACCAATGAGGACGCCAGGCTAACTGAGCTACGAGCCACAATGTACACCAGGGCAGCACTGTTGGGATTGTAAACGGTGGGCAGGGTATGTTTGTCATAGATACTTAACGTCACCCGCTGTGCACCCAAGAGCAGAAAGGCAAAAAAATTATAAAACAAAATAAAAAATCCCTCCATCGTGTGAACCAAGCCCACGGACAATTTAACTCAGCCCTCCCTGTGCAGTACTCACGTTGCATGTATTCGTAAGTTCACACACACCTCCTCACATCCCACTTGCACACTCTTTTGTGTAGTTACAGATTGGAGTTCCTTAAGTAATCAACAGGTTAGCAAAGCACCACCCACAGGCATTACTTTATCAAAAGTCTACAACAAATTTTGGAAACTAATTTTGGACTAGCAGGTGTCAGATTGTGGTCTTGTTCTTTTCAAATTTCTCTTTTTCCAAATTGTTCTTTTCAGTCTTTTCACGAACTAACCACCAAAACAACTTAATTTCAAATCTGTCAAAATGTAAAATATATTCTTGGTTAAAGATAGTGGAAAGTGGTGTGTGGGAGTGTGTGTATGAGGGGCGATGGCACAGATTGGCAGCCTTGCTTTTGTCAGTTGACCCCAGGGCAGCTGTGACCACATAAGTAGTTTAACACCAGTGAGTGTTAATTGAATGAAATGCTCCATATAAATCCAATGCATTATGACGATTATAATGTAGTAGTTGAAGTTATAGTGGGGCTACTACTGTAAATGTAATTAAATGTACTTCATTCCTTGAAATTAATTAAAGTAAAGCATTGGTTTGAGTACTTTTCCATTTCTTTCAGTCTAATACTTAATCTAAAACTCTGCAAAAGCCCAGGGTTATTTTGATAGCCTCGCCAGCGTCTTCTATAGAGCAGCAGCAGATCTGTGCTAAAAGGCCTGCCCATACTGTTCACATCGCCTGTGTGTTTGTGGAGGAACCTGCTTGTTAGTTTTGTTAGCTTTTACTTCTCCAACATTCTGTCAAGACCGACAAAGAGATTCGCAGCAGACACGCTGTATGTGTGTGTGTGCGTCTCTGGAAGAAAAACCTGTTTGATGATAGTATTAACCAGACAGCTGAGCAAGGCTGGCACTGCAAAAACCCATGGAATATAACTCCCATAGAACCTTCTCTCCAAGTCCGTATAGGCTGCAAATGGCACCCGTGATATAATGCGAATCTTGTGCTGCCCAGACTTCAGCCTTGAATCATTCTTTCGCTTCCGTTCAAATGAGATATTGATTTTGAAGCGAGTTCCTTTTATTACTGTGTACCTGCGCCAAATCTACTGGATGTTTTCACTATAGCAGTAATCACTCTAAAAGCACCTGCAAAAAGGCCCATTTCCGCGAGTGGATAAATCAATCAATTAGTTATTTGTGTTAAGTATATGGCTCTTAATAATCAGGCTTTCATGATAAGATGGAGTACAGGCCTACAGGTGCAGCCTAAATTAGAGGAACATGGAAAAAATCTGTTTATCCCAGTAGTTTGCAAGTGAAAATGGTGATAGAGCCGTGATACTGACAGAAATGTTCAGAGCATTTTATTATTGCGAGGATTTTTGCTTAAGAATACTAATAATACCTAGGATTTATATAGCCTGCTTTTGGACACTCAGAGAAGATGCTCTACGTAACATTGGATTATTCATTCACTGCCCACATTCAGCTGCTATTAGTCACAGCTGCCCAGGGCTTGACTCACAGAGATAGTGGCGGCTAAACTGTGCCAAAAGGCCTCTCTGTACTTCTACTGTATTGTACTGTACTGGAGGGCAAGGTGAGTGAGGTTTATACATAAATTAATCATGTTTAGATATTTAGGGCATAGTGAGCATAGAACATTATGTTATTCAGTGCAGTATAAACAGTGTTGGATGAAGTACTCAGGATTGCTGCTTGAAGTGAAAAGTTACTCAAGAAAAAAGTAAAATTATCACATGTAAAATCTACTAGTAAAATTATTTAAGTACCTGTTATGTAAATATAGTTTAAGACAGGGGTGTCCAAACTGGTCCAATTGATCATAATCAGTACTTTTTACTGTAAATTTGAGTAATCCTACCAATATCATCATACAGACCAAATATTAATATTTCAAGCCTTATTTAAAGTATGAAGTCAAAATGTTAAATGCACCCATCTGAATTTGTGAGTTTGGGCACCCCTGGTTTAAGAGGAAAAAGTACAAGTATTTTGCTCAAGTGTTGTTAAGTTGTTAACATGTTAAATGTAGTGAAAATAATAATAATAATAAAAAAACAAACACTTATTTTGGTCAACAGTAGCAATTTTTTTTTTTTTTTTTTTTTTTTTTTTGTGTATTTATTTTTGCTCAAATCCGAAGCTTGAACTCAAAAACTTCAGTCAGGATGTTAACAGGAACATGATAAAAAATAACCCCTCAAATCATATGAAAAGTACTTTTTACTTTTTAGTCCTGTTCAATAATGCAGTAGAGTAGAAAGTACACATACTGCCCTCAAATGTAGTGAAATAAAAGTAAAATGCAAACACTGTAAAACTGATTTAAGTCAAGTACAGACACCTAAAAATTATCCGTAAGTACAGTACTTTACTACTTGTACTTATTTGTTACCTTCCAATACTGCAATAGATAATCATGCAGTAGAAAGTGTGGATGAATCAGTAATAATCTCATTTAAGCTCCAGTATATGACAGTATAAAAGCATGTTTGTTTGTTTTTTCATGATGGATGTGCTTATTGTGCTGAAAAACATAAACAAAACATGTGTCCTTACTGTGTGCGGGCTTGCATCTCCACAAACTTGACTCTCATTTGGCCTGGACGAGGGCCTACACCTGCTTGTTTTCATAGAAATATTACTCCTTTGGCCATAATCTTTCACAGTATGGCATAAAACTTATCTATCTTCATGGAGAATCTTCCGAAATATGGTTTTAATGGTTTTAACTTTTTATTTCCATGGAGTCGTGCAGTTTTCCACCCCCAAAAACGAATATACTATCCCTTTGACACGAGACCAGACAAAAGAAACGTAATGGACAACAGATTGTTTCAAATGGAGACCAGACTGAATAAAGAGGAATCATCATAAACCCAATAATACGTTTTGATGTTTTCCCCGTCAGCCCCCACACCTCTTCTACAGTGTTTTATCAGTGAGTTGTGGGACCTCATATTACTTTTTAAGCCGTGTCAGAGTTCAGAAGCGCTCGGTGACAGAGATGGACTGAGCCGTTAATCTTACTGAGCGATCTCCACAGACACGCAGACACTCTTTAGTCTGCGATCGCCTGCAGCAGTGTCCACCTCTCTCCCGTTCTCTCCTGCTCCCTCCTGAACAGTGACAGCTGAAAAGAGCGCCGCATCCTATAGAGCTCCTATCTGCTCCGATCGCCCGCCCAGAGGAGAGGAGAGATAGAGAGAGGAGGAGGAGGAGAGGAGGAGTGCTGCTGCGGCCGTGCTATCAAAGTCTGTCAAGGTCACTTTGCACATTGTTGGCTACTGTGAAAACTACTGGCAGGGCTCCTTCAACAATACAGCACTTTTGTCAGGGGCCTATAGGAACTCAATGAGAATAATATAACATGTTAACACATATAGTCTTCAATTTACACCAGCTAAAGACTTCACGTTCAGATCAGGTGGACATTTTGGACCTGTCTCTCCTCTTGGACCTCTTTGGACCTGTAACTTGGCCTGGTGACGTTACCTGATTGTCTCCATGGTGATAAATAAGTGAAATGCCATAATGTTAAATGTTTCAGGCAAAGAAATAACATCTTCAGTAGCTCAGCTGGAAGAATGTTTGTCCACTGATCTGAAGGTTGGCAGTTCTAATCCCACTCTTGATATAAACATCATTTGTAAAGCGGTCAGATCCGATGATCCACAGGCTGGCGGTGCGATCCCAGCTCTCACAGATGAATGCTGTTGTTGTGTCCTTGGGCAAGACGCTATGCATGTGAGTGGGTGATGACTGATGATGCCTTGAAGGTGGAAAAGCTCTATTTAAAAATGTGAAGGATGTTAAGTTGAAGTTCATCTCGTTAGTTTTAGTAAGAAGGTTATACAAATGTCTTGGTTTTGTACTTTTTGTATTCTTACCACAGATGTCACTATATCTAAAAGACAAAGATGAAAGTATGCATGAAAAAAATTTAAGATCTGAGTTTTATTTTGAAAATCCACTCTACTCAATCTCCATTCACTCTGCGCGCACAATAGCATCAATTAATACCTGGTTGACAATGGGAAGGAACAGCAGCCAAGAGCCTGATTGGATTCACTTTGTTTTGGAGTCTATTAATGAAGCGCTTTCATTTAACTGCCAGACAATTTTGCTGGTGACCTTTGGCTGTGACCTGCTCCCATATATCGAGCAATGTTTGAGGAGAACTCTTCAAGGGAGATTAATATTGGCTGTGCATGGTGTCCTCTGCAGCACTAATCTGCATGAGATCTGACTTCCTTTCATTAATCAAGACAAGTATGCCCCGGTGCATGGGCCTGTTTACCTCTACGCTTTGTTGTTGCGCGAGCTTGTTGACTCACAGCAAACAGCACAAATCACACAACAACACAGCACTTCATTTAACTATGGGCTAGCACATATCACATACAGGCTCTGTCGGGGAAAGATGGAGGAGAGCTGCCGGTATGATAATGACTATGGAGATATATGCAGTATGAGTTTGTAGGTTCAAATGTGTTGAATCCATAGACTGTATAAAGAAATGGACGAAGGGAGTCTGACGTGACCTAGCTATGTCCATTTATATATACAGTCTATGGTTGAATCTAGTATTATTAAAGCCATTAATGTCACAAAGTTCTGATTGGCCTTCAGCTTTGTTTCATTTCACAGAACCCTTTATAAAATGCTTTGTAAAATTGTCTACTGCAATAATGATTATGTTCAGTTTAGCCACTGTTGTCAGAAGTTAACAGTAAAATGATGACATTAAACTTTACAATTCAATTCAATTCATCCATTTTTAAACCAGACAAGGATAATACAAACAGTGAACTTTTATGTTTTACAAAGACAACCATACCAGTGTCTCCACATCATCATCATATTGCACTGAATTTTGTATTTGCAAGTGACACTATTATTTCATTTTTTGATTTGTTCAGCCAGCAAATAAAACTGTGCATTAAAGTTCTTGTTCTCAGCTTGTAAAGTGTTTACTCATGCAGTACCAAACACCTTGGTCACACTAGTCCATCGTGGCCTCCTCAGGAGCACCTGCAAAGCCTCATTATAAGCCACCTGCAGCCTTTGCACGCTGGCTTTTTTGTAATGAGTCCAGAGGTGGGCTGTGTACAACGGTGTTTAATGTGATTTAAACAATACTTACTTACTCCACAATGAAAGAAATTTAGATTTTAGTTTCTATAATGTCCTGATTTGTTTTGAAATTAACTATAAATCTGATTGTATTTAGCCCACAGTAATATTCTCAAATAATATGCAGTTAGTGCTCAAGGGCGTATTTGTCACAGTTTGAACTCTGATAGAGCAGTTTATGCCTTTAGAAAAGAATACAGTTGATTAATCAGCTTTCTAAACACCCACGGTCAGCTTACAGTAAAAACACATAAAAGCTGGGCACAAAAGTTAAAATTATAGATGGTAAGCAGCTTTGAATAGAAGTGTTTTAAGGCAAGGCTAGTTTATTTGTATAGCACAATTCGTACACAAAGTCATTCAAAGTGTTTTACAGAATAAGAATGACATTAAAATTACAATACAAGAAATCAAAACATAAATGATTTGCATGAAATTAACATTAAAGGTTAAAAGTGCAGAATAAAAATCTTTCAGTCGTATGCACAGCTAAACAGAACCGTTTTGAGCCTGGATTTAAACATTGTCAAAGTAGAGGCCTGTCTCATATCTTCAGGGAGACTGTTTCAGATTATAGCTGCATAAAACTGAAATGCTGATTCCCCATGTTTAGTCCTGATTGTGGGCACCAGCAGGAGGCCGGTCCCTGAAGTCCTCAGAGTGGAGATGGTTCATATGGCACTAACATGTGGGAGATGAACTTCAGTGCTAGACAGGGCAGACACCTGAGCGAATGGAGATTTGTATTTATGATTTGTATGTATTTACTAATAACACTTTTAACATTCCCCTAGAAAGACCACGTGTTCATAGTATCTTACAGGGCCATAGAGCACACTGAGGCGACCCACTGTTCCTTTTACCTGTTTCTTGCACCTTGAGATGCCTCGGATTGAAACCTCTCGTCTTTGTGCTTAAACCACTTTGAGAGCCCATAGCTGAGATGGAGCAGATGCCAGACGTCTGCGTTAGTGCGGTAATCACACTGCCGCTGCTTCCTGAAAGGCGTTCTTTGTGCACATGTGACTTGTCTACAGTGTGTGATGGAGGAGACCAGTGTCATTTATCACTTAGAGAGACACTTTTTTCCTCACAGTCCACCCGCTGCACTTCACACGCGCTGCACAAGGTCAACTCAACCAAATTAGCCTCCCACACAGAGCACGCTCATAAACTTGGTATGAATAATGTGGAAAATTACCCATCACAAAGCTGCTGAGTGACAACTTTACATCTGGTACCTGATCATGTGGAGTTTATTGTGACAGATTTGGAAAGAATCTTACAGAGACACATTTTAGCAAGATTTAAACTGGTCCTATCATAGAATCAGCTCATTTAGACTTTAAGTTCCCATATTATGTTGCTTCTTGATCTAAGTTATATTTTTGTTTCCTTGTTAAGAACATACTCAGAGTTGTGTTTTGTTTCATTCACACATGTTTAACACAGAAAACCCGGCATATTTAGGCATCTTTTCTCAAACTGAAAACACTTGGTTCCACCTTGTGATGTCATGTGGTAAAACAGGAAGTGCTCCACTGTGTTTTTAAGCTCTACACATCTTCACTAGAATCATTTGGATAAATTCAGGCCTGAAATTGCTAATCTTTATTGGAAAAAAAGGTAAAAGGTAATTTGAAAACTACCACTTTATGACATCACAAAGTGGAACAGAGCATTTTGAGGTTTGGAGACGTAGACAGGCTAATAATAAAGGAGTGTGTGAATGAAACAAAACACAACTCCAGGTGTTATTGAGGAGGTAACAAGAGCTTAACTTTGCACAATTTACAACCTTTAGTCACAGACAGAGAATCAGATTGGACGATGTAAGTATTCAGATCAGAGGGTGGATATATATCGTGTAAAACAATGTTTGCCAAATCGTTTCTCTCAGCGACCGGCACTACTCCAGCGACCCCAACACCCTTCGCCCACCTGATTTTCTAGGGTTAATAAAGACGCCCTAGAACTGTAATTATTCTAAAATACTTTGTAGGTGTGTAGTTTGGACTTCTTCGGGAATTTTTGAAAAACTACTAAAAACAAACATATAGCGACCCAAGCCCAACCTGTATTTTTAGAAACTCAGTACATAAAACTAATCTGTAAGACTCCTCACTAGTACCACAGTCAGGATTGTATCACCCCTGTGCTATAACGTCCCACCGCTGGCTCCTGAAAAATGTTTTAATTCAGTACATCTTTTAGTAGTTGTATTCATGGCAGCAGCTCAGTTGACAGATCCACTGACCCACAGGTTGGCGGTGCGATTCCAGCTCCCACAAGTGAATTGAAGGTGGAAAAGTGCGATAGTATGGATAATTGTATGTATTACTTAACATATAACAGTGACCATATCTGAAACAGTTCTTGTTAGATTATTTTGAAATGTGAGACTGCAGTGGGGCTTTCACTGTAAAATGAGTGCGTGCAATGAGATAAATATTAGCAAAGTTAGTTATAAAAGTAACAGATCCCTGAGAACTGAATGTCACATTACTGAAGTGTTGTGCACCAGCCTAATTTTCTCCAAATGCTTCTCCTTCACTGCCCACATTTGAAATACGATACTGTCATTAAATTCAAATTAAATATGATTTTGGTCATTATGGAATAGTAAAATAGATCTTCTGTCTTCACTGGTTTCATTAACTTAATTAGATCTCACACCTTTCTCCAGCGCTTCAGAGATGCAGCTGTAAATATGAATCCAAATGTCTTCATGGTTTAATAGTTTCATGTTAAAGTTGAACTCGCATGCGGTGCCATGACCATGTGACACATGCAATAAACTTTTACGCCAGTTCCCAAGACTGGTCCTGTTTTGCGTGTAAAGTGAGTCCCAGAGACGAGACCACAGCACTATCCAGCCCTCTTATTAACCCATTACATCACTGGAGTCCTATGGGAGCCTGTGGAGCTTCATAATTTCAGAAATATGAGCAAAACAGCTGAGGATGAAAAGAGTTATATCGGTGCAACACAATAGCACCAACACCACGAAAGCCATAAATTAAACATGGCACATTTTATTGCTTCAGAAATGGAATTAAAGTATATAAATTCTTTCCCTTTTACCTTTTGATGTGTTCTCTCATTAAGAAAGGGCTCAAATTGCGCCTCCCGCTGCTTGGTGCTCTCTTAGCAATTGTTCTTTTACAGTGTTGTGCTTTCAAGGCAAGAGTGTAATCAAAATCCCGAGCATTGCAATTAGATACAATGGCTTTCCCGATCCCTGTGTGGGCTTGTGCCGATCCGAGCGCGGAGGGGTAAGGCGGACGTGAATGTGTGGTGTGCGTTGGAGAAAGTGCGTAATCTAGCATGTATTGTGAGGGGGCACTTCACAGAACGGTGGCCATGAATAGGCTTTGTTTTATGACGCCGGAATAATGGGAATGTATGATTAAATGGCAGAATTTTGATGCCGGAAAAGAAAGCACGGAGGTGAATGGTTTAAACTGAGTCCCTGTCAAAACTCAGATAAGACTGGGTGTTTGTTTTTGTCATTCATCTATATCAGACAAATATATATTTATATGATGAGGTACGTATGACCTCATGTCACCTATTAAAAGTTCTATATTACGCAAAATGGACTCTTGTGAGCTTTAAATCATGTTATAATGTTGTTACCTCCTCAAAAACATACCTGTTTTGTTTCATTCACAAATATTTGAGTAATCCTGCGTTATTAGTCTGTTACATCTCCAAAACTCAAAATGCTCTGTTCCACCTTGTGATGTCATGAAGTGGTAGTTTTCAAGTTATCAGCTACATTTTATCTTTAGTTTGTAGAAATTGGCAATTCTAGGGCTGAAATTACCCAACTGATTCTAGTGAAAGTAGTTTAAAAACACAGTGGAGCACTTCCTGTATCACAAGGTAGAACAGACTGTTTTCCGTTTGAGAGAAGAACTAAGAGCCTAAATATACAGAGGTTTTATCTTAAACGTGTGAATGAAACGAAACACAACTCAAGGTATGTTTGTGATGAAGAAATAACATTATAACATAGATCAGAAGGTAGCGTAATATGGGCGCTTTAAGATTGGATATTTATTACGTTTGTGTAAAGTGTGGCCCTTTAATTAATTATTTTTTTTATTGTATTTGTGTTTATGTATTATTATTATGATAAACGGTCACATTTTTATATACCGCTTTTACACCTTCAAGACACTCAAAGCGCTTTACATCAAGAAATCACTCTCCTATTCATACACCAGTGTACACAAACACTGGGGGCGAGGTGGGTTAAGTGTCTTGCCCAAGGACACAACGACAGTATTCATTTGTGGGAGCTGGAATCTGACCCCTCAACCAACGATGTTTACGTCGAGAGCGGGATTCGAACCGCCAATCTTCGGATCAGTGGACAAACACTCTATCCAAACTTTTTTCACCGAGACTGAAACATATTTGAAGCGGCGGGCCACAGACCAGTGTTGATACAGCGAGGCAAACGGTGCATTTAACACAGGCATTATACCTTTAATAAGACATGGAAGATTATTTTTAGGTCTCTGTCACAATGCAATGTTATTATTATTCAGGTTATAGGGGTAGAATCTCTACAGTCTGTAATAAAAAATACTTCCTGATCAATTGGGCCAGTTTAGGAGGAGGCATTAGGGCCCACAAAAATTGGACCAAGGGCCGCATTTGGCCCCTGGGCCGTAGTTTGGACAGCCCTGACCTAAGCTACTGTTTTGTTTTTTGTTTTTTTTAACACTGAATCCATTTCCCATAAGTCTAACTCTCTAAACATATTGAACTTGTTTGTCTAATCCTAACCTTTCAAAAATATGCTTTAAATACGTTGCCAGTTTAACATTATAACATATGGCCTCTCCTCCCCTTTTACTCCTATTTTCCCCCATTTTTCTTCGTTTTTGTTTTTATGTCTCAATGGGGTCCCTTCTTAACACCAGCTTAGTAATACAGTCTTGACATGGCCTGATTTGTAGCCGCTTAAGTGCTGACCTCTGATTGGCCCGTGTTTCCCTATGGTGGAGGTCTGTTATGTGATGATGTCTTTTTGGGATTGAGCGCACACAGTCAGCCTTTTTTTTCCTTTGTTTTTATGCATCTTACCGAATGGGAAGGATAATCAAACACACATGTGCCCACTGTACTGAGGAAAGACTTGGATTTCAAGACAGTAGAATAAAAAAAATGAAAACTTACAGATTTAACCTCAGGGGACAATCCTCTCTTGGTAAATGCATGTGTTGAGAAGCAGTTTAGACCTTAAGGGAGTTCATTTGATTACTTATTTATGTATTCTGTGTTGTAGGAATCAAAAAGAAAGTTGTGATCCATCAATATGACACAGAACATTTTCATAATTTTTTCTATTTTTTGACATTTTGTTTTTAGGAAATGCAAATTTAGTAATAATTTTACATTCAGACTTATTCACTACTTAATACGTACAGCAGATTTTTACATACACATTTTCCCACATCAATCCTTTCCGCATTTTATTCAAATTCAGCCAATCAGAGCACTGCTTTTGCCGCTTACTTGCAGGTCAGAGCGAGAAATACAAATACAGCGGCTTTATTTTGCAAAAAAGTGCTGTTTTTGCAAATCTGTGGATACCTCAGCTTAGAAAGTGCAATCGCTGAAACCTCGTGCCGATATCGCCCAGTGTTTCGCCTGCGTTTGGACGGTCTCTTAGTATTCTTGTGATCTTCTAAGCTGCTCCGAAATTCCCATTCCCATTCCTTGCACAAATACACAGGTGTGATTGAACACATAAAAAAGGCTCTTAGCGTTGACCGAGCGGCGGCAGGGTCTCACGCCTGGATTGTGCAGGTGGAGGAGGGGGCACATTGGTCCATAGCATCACCTTCCGTTCAGAATGCGTGCAGGTTTTTTTTACGCAATGGTAGATCAAAACATCAATACATCAGCTGTTTTTATTTGATATTCTTTTATTTATGTCCAGATATCCTCAAAACGTCTTAAAATGTGCTTTATTCCAATATTCCAGTTTTATTCCAATGATCTACTCTTTGATAATATTTTTATACTGTCATTTGTGAGCTACTGTGTCCAAGTTTGTCTCAGATCCAGAATACACACTTAAAAATACACTACTTTACGAAGATTTGACTGTGGTCAGCCATGCCATTTTAACACTGGCATGACTGACAGGTGGATTAGTCAGTCAGAGTCACACATGGTCTATCCGTATTGGAAAAAATAAAGGAAAAAATATCACAGAGGGCTGAAAAACATTGTGGATTTCTGCAGAATCAATGGGTGAAGCACTGAACTCGGTTGATCTGAGGTGAGATAAATTAGGTTTTATTTGGAAATCATATGTGACCAATGAGCTCCTTTATTTCACATGTGTCACTGAAAAAAAAACAAAAAAAAACAATTTGTTTGGATGATCACGTTTGACCGGAGACCAGAATAATATCAGTCTATATAAAAAATCCACAGAGATATAATTCTGGATTTGAAGTGCTGGATTAATAAATGTAAGAATTGAGTCTCATTTTGAAAACACATTTTTATATGTTATTTCAAAATGATAAAGAGCAGTTTAAACCAGAGCCAACATTGCATGCTTTAATACTGAGTCTCACTTTTGTGTCACAATGCACTTATACCTCAACCCATAACCAGACGTCTCTCTACTTATGTCACTGAATCTCTACTCCGCTCTCCACAGCAGCACTTTTCTATACGGTAAAGACCTCTCAGGGCTGCTCTTCGACATAGAGATCCCACCAGTGTGAATCACAGAGAATCAGGAGCTAATGATGAGGTGAGCCATGATGGAGCGCTGATGTTAAGCAGCTGGGCACCTTGGATGGTTTCCACGCTCACCAAAAATGACAGAACTCAGAACGCTCACAGACAGGCACACCCACACTGTACGGCCACACACGGAAGAACTACTGCAAATGTGCTTCACTGTTCAGCATATAAGGAGGAAGAAACTGTAACTGTATTTAAGGGATATTTTTGATAAAAAAAATATTATCTAATTATCTGATTTCTTTCTGATGGTTCATGTGTGGGCAGATTTTGGCAAGAGAAAATATGCAAAAAGGCAAACTAATGTGACAGACATAAAAAAAAGGGAAAAAAAGGACAAAAAAAGTGAAAGAAAAACTTCATTTGACTTTGTGTTGCAAATACAAGGGTTACTGCAAAAACCCATTAATGAACTGGGACATGTTGCCAGGTGTTTTTGATGATCACATTTCTTTTGTGCATGTAAACACACACCAAAAACAGATCGAATTATTGGCTCATTTTGTTATTAATATTTGTACTTTTCTGTATTTTTAACAGGGCACCCATGCCCTGTATAAATAAAGATATATTTAAAAAATGAAAAATGTTACTTTCTGGCCATGTGGAAAATATGTGATCGCGTTTCCTACAGTTTAAAAGATTCTGAAAAAAAAAGAATGAATGAATGAATTATTATTATTATTATTATTATTATTAATAATAATAATAATAATAATAATAATAATAACAACAACAACAACAACAACAACAACAACAACAACAACAACAACAACAACAACAACAACAACAACAACAACAACAACAACAACAACAATAATAATAATAATAATAATAATAATAATAATAATAATAATAATAACAACAATAATAATAATAATAATAATAATAATAATAATAATAATAATAATAATAATAAATGGGTAATTAATTTTTGCTATACACAATAGAACACAATTTATTTTCAACAACTTTTTTCAACTATATTTTTTCATATACAAAACTACCTCTACCCAACCTGTTTCTATGACATTAATAATCCTAACCATAACATAGACTGTATAAAGAAGTCGACTAAGTGAGTGTGATGTCGCCCATAGCGTTCGGCTCCAGTCAAATGAAGCTCATCGGGGCTAGCAGTTTCAGGGGTGAATTTGGAGTCGAGTTTCATATTTGTAATTCCGACTGCGAGTAACATAGAACCAATCCAGGGCAAGGCCGTTGAATGTAACACACCTTCCCGCCGGCACAGCTGGTTTAGCAGGGAGTGAGTGCTAAGCAACGCTGTCAATCAAACCTGTTGCTAACACTAGAGGGAGCGACTTTGAGGAAAGAAGGTGTCTGATTTGTCTGTTATTAATGTTCATATCTTGAATCATAGACAAAAAATTGTGAAATAAAACAGAATCATGTAGAGCGGGTTAATATGAACGTTTTAAGACCAAACTGACGAGGCTCACTACAGCAGTTATAGAGAGAGGGGCAACAATGTTTCAATGTAAAGTGAATTGGAGCCAGAGTCCATGCAGCTGGAAGTGCGCTCATGATCACTTTCTGTTTGGAACGCAGTGGCTAGGGTGTTAGGTATGTCCATTAATATACAGTCTATGCTCTAACTCTAACCTGTTTCTATGACAATAACAACATCCCATTCAAGGTTTTCTGCTGTTTCAGCTCCTCGTGTCAGCTTATCTTACGGTAAACTTCTTCTCTCCTTGTCTCATCTTCTGATATGAGAGAAAACGCCCGGAGTCACCTGAGCAGAGACACATGCTCCTGACGTGACGAGCAGAATGTGAAATGAGAGCCCAAACAAACCACAATTAGAGCAGCCGATGTAGCTGATTATACATGTGTGTGGGAGCAGTGTGAAGGCACAGCTAATGAAGACCTCTGTGTTAACGAGCTGTACCACATGATTATGGACAGAACCAGACACTGCAGGCTGTTTGGGCACATACACTGTATATGCACAATTCTACCAACATGCGCCGTCTGTTCGCTCTTGTATTAGCTTGAGAATTAAAGTTGTTTTTTTTTTGTTTTTTTTTTATTTTGACGAGAACATTGCTTAAGTGTCCCAAATAACTGCAGTCACATGTATTTGGCCATAATAAAGTGAACCTTATAATTAACTTGCTGTCGGGGGGTTATGGGCCATATAGAGAAACTCAGTATTCCATTTTGTTCCTTAAGTAAAAGTACAGATATCAGAGCAAAAAAAAAAAAAAAAAAATACAATACTCAAGTAAAAGTAAAAATACCACATGAAAAAATCTACTTTGGTAAAAGTATTAAAGTACCCCTTTAAAATATAATGTTAAAGCGCAAAAAGTAAAAGTATTTAGCGCATATTCTGAGGCTTCAAATGTTCTGATTTTGTGCTGAATTTTGTTCAACAGAAACAGTTGAATCAATCGTTTTTTGTAGCCGTTTTATTTGTATATTTTTGTTTGCTCAAATTATCAATGTGTTCAAAATAAATCCCTCAGACTTAAAAAAAAAAAACAACAAAAAAAACCAACTTACTTTTCAGTCCAGTCAGTGGACTAGATACTTGCTCTTAAATTTAGTGAAGTAAAAGTAAAAAGTATCCAGTCTAAAACTGACTTAAGTAAAATACTACATATATACTACATACTATGTACACTGTACTATATGACTTGCGATGTCATATTGTTAATTATTCAACATTGATTTATTTATTTTAGTGCATGTGTTAGTTTTTTTTTACTATGCATATATATAATAATGCATCATTTGTGTTTATTATGATTTCAAAAGCTTTAGTGGGACAGTATTTTTGGACGTGATTGGTCCCATATCAGGGGAATCTCTTTGTTAACAAAAAACACTTACAAGGCAAATAAATAAGAAATAAGACAAGTATCATTAAATGCACGTCACGAAAGGCCGCCGCATTTTTACAGCCAATTGTCTGAGTCCTCAAACGTTATATTAGCAAATGAGAAGTGTTTTTACGGCACGTTAATGAGCATATGTTTCAGCACAAGTACGCAGAGTCGGGGAAGTCAGCTGTCAGCCTTTGTGGACTAACTATGGAGGTAAGCAATACAAATGGCCTCTCTCTTATAATGAGACGTTAGCCCCGGTTTCACATGGAGCTTTTAATCGGCCGTAACGCGCTCTCCGGGAAGATCAAGCCAGATAACAAGCTGAGTGTTGAGTTCAGAGCGAGCCGAGCAGGAGAGGAGCGCTATGGCGTCAGCTGTGTGGGACTATTCTGCGGGACTTCTGGTTGGGAAAGTTAGGAGTAAATAGAGGTGGACGCTAAAGAAGAAAATAGACACAAAATGGAGACGTACAAATTTGTATATTTTAACTACAATAAAATATATACTTTTACTTTTCGGTCCATTTGTGGAGTAGAAAATGGAGTAAAGAGGAGCATTGTGGTGCCGGTTGTGTAGGGTTAATCTGTAGAACTTCTGTTTGGGAAAAAAGACAGTGGTAAACTTTAACCGAGATGGATGCTTAAGAACAAAAATAGACACAAAATGGAGACACAAAAAGTACTGCGATGTTTGGAGACATAAACTTTATGTTCTGTTTGATTTTTATGAACTTTAGATTTGTTGATCCGAGAGAAAAAGTGGAGAGAAAATAAGTTAGGAGTGTGTCAAAAAATATTCCCAGCTGTTATTTGGTTGAAAATATCTCTATAGTCCGAATAAATTACAGAGTTGTGTTGAAAATTATTGTACTGATTAAAAAATAATAATAATAAATAAATCCAACCCATGGCAGATTATGAATTTCACAGGTTGTTTTTATTTTCTTTTATTTAAAATTCAAATAAAAAATCCCGGCTCAGCTCATACAAAGTAAAATAATAGTACGGTTACTGTATAAACGTGTATTACCAGTGCATCATTTAATAAATTTATGTGCTGCTGTTATAAAAGAACACACGTGGGCTTGTCCCGCTTCCTCTCTGATCCCAGCGTATCGACGATAAATTAATGGGCCCACGCTGCACCCAGCACTCAGCCTGTGAGTGGCACCCCATTGATTGAAAGGTGTACTCATGACCATATATAGTGTTCCTGAATGCCCATATAAGGTGCAGGAAGAGTGCTCAGACAGTCGGCCATGCTCATGAACCTCCGTCTGGATAAATATTTCAACACTTGGACTTTACTTATTGATTGGGGCAGTAATTTCCACACATGCCACCCCAGGGAGAACAACACTAATGACGCTGGTTCCACCAAGTCCAGCCAAGCCTTTCCCACAAAGAACTCTCTCGTCTCAGCGCCGAAGAGAATGGGCTTAAAACATTAACGGCTCTTCAAAGTGTTGCACGACTTTCTTTTTCCGCACCACAAACAAAAGTTGTGTCTGTGAGTACCAAGCCCCATAAGGGTAATAGCACGGCTGGTTTCAGGCCAAGTGCACGTGTGCTGGAGCCGGGAGTACTACAACAAAGACACAGAAAATATATACGTTATTATCTGATTTTTATTAGCATTATTTTGAAGTTATTCATTGATTTATTTGATTATTTTATTTTAAATTAAATTTTTTATTGTAAAAAATATATTATTTTTATTATAATAACTTGTTGATTAATGTATAGATTTGCGTATATCTTAAAATGCTACAGATGATGATGAGCAATGTTTTAATGAAATCAAAATGTTGTGTTCAAGAAGTTATCATTCAAGAAGTGTGTTATTATTACAATTAGTCAAATTAAAGGCACAGTATGTAACTTTCTGGAGGTGGAACATCACCTGCTTGATTCCATGGAAAAAGAAAGTTAATACCATACTATGGAAAATGTCTCTGATAGATAAGTTTGATCCAATGCCACACTATGGAATTTTACAGCCAAAGGCACAACATCTCCATAGAGACGAGCAGGGGCCTCCTTCAGGCCAAATAAGAGTCAGGTTTGTGGAGAGGCAAGTTTTTCAGTGCAATAAACACAACCAAAATGAAAAAAAAGCTTTTTCTTTAGTCAGTTTTGCAGCTAAAAAGTTCCATACTGTGTCTTTAAAATAAAATAGTATATTATGCTTTGACTTGAAATCTCCAGACTTCCATTGTCTCACCAAACAAACCTCGGAGCCTTTAGCGTTGCCAGCGCTGATGCGCTCGCCCAAAGCGCTGCAGCAGTTTGTCACTCTCTTTGCCCAGGGCAGGACCCATCCTAAATCCCAGTTGTTTGTATGCTAGTCTTCTGCTGCGCCCTTCTCAAAAGCAGCTCTATTGGATTTGTGTGTCCCCCATGGGCTCCATAAAGAGTCAAATATCTGGTGAAGACACAGGGAGCACGCTGCGAGGATCCTGGTTTAATATATGTAACAGCGCCGCCGTCCTCCGGGTGATGAGGTGATGAGAGCTAGTTTCCCACCTGTGGTTTTAGCAGTAACAATTTGTGCTAACACTGAGGGGGCTAACATGGGCTTCAACAGCAGGAGAGCTAATGGGGAGGGCTGTTACTCAGACATGCTAATTACTTCTCCAATAACAGGTACAGTGGCCCGTACCATTTCCTAACTCAATAAGTCTGTTAACACTGATGATTCACTTGATTTATTAAGACAAAACTTTGGTGATGTTTTTCATTCAAATGTGTTTTGTTTTCTATTCATGGCTTTCAGCTTCTTGTTATCTGTGATTTTTTTAGGACTTTTTCCAATTCAGAAATGTTATGTTTTGCTTTAAATTGTTCATTGCTATGGCAACAGTCCTATTTTTTCATAATTGTGAACGATAGATATGTGCATAAGTAAACCAAAACATACACCCAGTGTATAAACCAGGATTTGAAAAGGCTGTTTTGTGAAATAAATAAACAAAAGACTATAATCTATACAAATAAAACTACAAAACTAGAGAGAAGTGATGGAAGAAGTACTCTATTTTGTTAGTTAAGTAATCTAAATGTACAAATACTGGAGCACAAAAATACTCAAGTAAAAGTATTACATGAAAATATCTGCTTAAGTAAAAGTATTAAAGTACAGTTTTAAAATGCACTTAAACAGTAAAAAGTAAGAGTATTTTGCACATATTTTGAAGTCTCAAATGTTGTGATTTTGATAAAGATTAGTGCTGAATTTTGTTCAACAGAAACAAAAATTTTTTTAGTTAGTTTTTTTTTTTTTTCTTCTAGCTGTTATTTTATTTTTATTTTTTTTGTGTTAGCTCAAATTTTGAGCGTGTTAAAAATAAATCATTCAGACTTTTGAGCAGGTTTCAAACAAAAAAAAAAAACTTTTACTCTTCTGTCCTGTTAAAAAATGTACAGATACTGCTCTCAAATGTGCTGAAGTAAAAGTAAAAAGTATCCAATGTAAAGTAAAAAAAAAAAAAAAAAAGCAGTACAGATGCCAACATTTTTGACATAAGTAGAGTACTTTACTACTTTTACTTCATTGTCCCTCCACTGCTAGAAACACCCTGCTCCATGAAAAGAGGCCCGTGGCATTAATAGAACTGTGTAATCCCTCAGTCCCTGTGCGGTTCATAGCTTAGTCCATTTTCTTTTTACATCTTTGCCGACAAAATTGTTTACCTCAAGACATATAGATTTACTTCAATTTATTCATTTTAATCTCCATTTCTAAACATAAACAGCTTGAGGACAGTGAGTGGGACCATGTATCGTCTGAGGCCTTTGTATCACTGCACTGTTTGGACTAGGACCCCCCCAGAACATCATCCCGGTACATTATAGTGCACAGGGCCGTGTCAGAGCCAAATCTGGGCTGAGTGCGGTGACAGAAACAAGAGACTGAGGAGGCTCACGTTGGCACCAGGCGAGCTAACAGACCAGCGCTACTGTTTCTCACACATGCTAATTAGCTCTGCACTAAAGCTTACTGTAAGTTCCCTCTCTCCTTTTGGCCTGGCGCCTCTCCCCATCACCATAATGAGCACATAACTTTGGATTCTGAATACGTAAATATCTCCTTAAGTGATCGATAATGTGCATCACCATAAATCACATCTGGGATCGTCCCGAAATGATTACACCAGTCAATACCAGAAGACTTTTGAAAGCTAATGGTGAGACAGAACTGCCTTTGGGGAGACATGAAGCAGGCTTTTCATGCATATGTAAAGCGCTAAGTTTCTCACCCGCGAGTTGGAGAGGGACCGGCGTGGGCTCGTCAGACACCCAAGGGCCCGGCGCTCGGAGTTTAGGCCCAGCAGGAAAGAGCGGAGAACGGGTGTCTGGAGTAGAGCTTGGCCGTAAGAACGCACCATTAATTCTTAACGCAATTAAGCCGGCGTCGAGAAGAGAAATTAACAGGCTTCCGTATTTAGCAGACAGAGGAGTCTTTCTAAAGAGGCCGCTAATACTGTGATTACTCAGAATTGGGGGAATGATTCACAAAGGAGCCACATGGGAAGCAACAAGACTTTGGTGGTGTTGCTTAGCCGGCACTTCAGAAACAAGTTTGTTCTGTTTTTTTTTTCTCTCACTTTGAAAATACGTACTTTCTTGTATTCTTTGTGATGTTCATTGTTCAGGATTAAATACAGAATCAAGCTAGGAAAGATTTTTTTGTGTCCAAATAGTAATGTTTTTAACAGATAAATTTTAAAAAACCCATGCGTGCGGCCGTATTTTTGTTTTTACGAAACAAACATTTGAACAGGTTTAGTTGTGGACAAAGGTGTACAGTATAACTTATAGCATTTTTTAGATTTCAAATCGCTAATAATGCAACTATATATAGGGCTGTCACAATAACAAATTTTGAAGTGTGATATATTGCTGAAGTAAATGTAGACAATAAGCCAGACTATACAGCAGAATTATAAAATAATAATAATAATAATAAAATATATATAAATGATCAACTATATATATGTGTGTGTATATATATGTGTGTGTGTGTGTGTGTGTGTGGGGGGGGGTGTGTGTGTGGGGGTGTGTGTGTGTGTGTGTGTATGTATGTATATATATATATATATATATATATATATATATATATATATATATATATATATATATATATATATATATATATATATATATATATATATATATATATATATATATATATATAAACATGAGCTGAAATAACTAAACAGTAGAAATCAACACTTAAAGGGCGTAATATGGATTTTTCATTAGACAACATTATGAGGCCCCACCAAGATGATTTGCACCCAGGCCCCAGAATTTTGAGATATACCCCTGCTTAAGTAATTAGTTTATATCTATAATGAGTCACAGAAGTTACGTATTCAAACTTCTACAGCTCAGATCTTATATTGCAAAAAAATAATCCAAAATATCCAACTACTGCAAAGAAAAAGTACCCACAATAAATACTGATTCTGAAAAAATAGTCGATATCGTGTTTTGTGGGTTATTGCTAAACACATATGGACATAGTTGTTGTTGACATAGTTGAATTTTAAGACAATAAACTCACGAGAGAAAAAAAAAATAAAAAGTTTATATTCCTTCATTTTTGGACAGTTTTGTCTTGTTTTTCTTCTATACATTTCCATACACGTATTCATAATTATAGATTGAGCTGAGAGGCCAATCAGGTAAAACCCTTGTGATTTGGTGTTGGTTTGTGGGATTTTTCGAGCACGCCGCTGCATTTCTCCAGTGGCAGTGAACGCCATCAGCTGCAATCATTACTGTTTCCTCGGAGCTGAACAGGGATCACCCTCAGCCACTGCGGGATGTGGATCGGAATCATAAAATAGTGCAGATACACACAGGCATCTGCCACTTTACTCCACTGCATCCATGAATGCAAATACAGAGGAGTGGAGATGAGAACACACTGCATGCTATTAAGGGCTAATAACGTGCTCATAAAATGGGTCAAAACACAGCAAAACACAGATAGTAGAACATAATTGTGGACCATTGTAAGAGATAAGCACAGTTTTTAATGCTATAGATTCTAAAACACACAAAAAAACACTGCCCACCTCATATTTTTCATTATTTTGTAGAGGTTTTTATTTATTTTATATTAATGTGTATAGATAAGATTTGAGATACACTGGGGATGAACGCAGTCAGGTAAAGGCAACTCGAGGGGAGGGTACGCTTGCACGTTCCTAATTGTAAAGTGTGTGCTGACGTGAATAGTGTGGGCATAGATGTGTCTCTTTCGGTGTAAACAGCAGTAAATGGAAAAACATACACACACTCTGAAGCCTTTTTACTGGCCACAAGTGCTACACAAGGAAAATGTCTGTACTGGTCTAGTGGGACATGTCCGGTAAAAATCAGAGAGCTACAATAATCAGATAAATACTTAGATTTGATTTTCTGTTGTAAGTTATTCAAAGAGTTTGTAGAGTAACTGACAATTTAAAAATAACTCTTTCATTCTGTGACTTTTTCTGTATCATTTTTGTCTTTGTCACATTAATTTGACCGTTTTTTCGGATAATTTTTCTTGTCAAAACCTGCATACGTGTGAACAAGATGAAATCACAGTACTCACATCAGATTGAACTGTTTGCATGACATTCCAGAAATAGGATAACTCTGGAAATCCGATAATGATCCGGAGTTTGGTGCACATGTAAACATAGTCTCAAATCTGCTCAACTTCATAGGGGTAAAACTGCATATCTGAGTTTATTATATACAATACCATCTCAGTTAGTGTTTTTTTTTTTTTTTTTTTTTACTGCTTTCTACATTTTAGACACACACGGAAGACATTAAACATATGAAGCTAAATATATGGAATTATGTAGTAAAAAAAACAAGTAAATAAAAGTGCTATTGTGTTGTTTTTTTGGTTTTTTTTTTTTTCAAAGTAGCCACCTTTTCCTTTGTTTAAAAATATTTAGTTAAGTTTTTTTTTTTGTTTTTTTTTTCCTTTACAACATAATTCCATATATTTTGGAATTATGTATATATTTTAGTTGTCTGTATGTACCTAAAATGTAGAAAGTAGTAAAAATAAGGAAAAAATAAGAATGTGTCCAGACTTTTGACTGGTGCTGTTTAAACATAAAGTCAAAAGTCTGAACACATTCTCTCAATGAATATTTTTTTCTTTTTTTTTTTTTTCTACATTTGAGATACATACAGAAGACATCAAATATATGAAGCAAGATATTTGGAATTATGTAGCTAAGAAAACAGGTTAATAACTCTACTAAATGTTATGTAATTTTTTTTTCTACTACATAATTCCATATATCTAACTTCATATATTTGATGTCTTCTGTATGGAAATAAAATGGGGAAAAAAAGGAAAAAAATAAATATAATAATAATAATAATAATAATAATAATAATAATAATAATAATAATAATAATAATAATAATAATAATAATAATAATAATAATAATAATAATACTAATAATAATAATAATAAATAAATAATAATAATAAATTGAGGGAGTGTGTCCAGACTTTTGCCTGCTAGTGTAATTATTCTGGTCAGAGTTCAGTAACCTCCTTCACGTAGGAGATATCAGGTGTATTTACTGAACTTTGAATAAACTTTCTCAATATTATTTTCACATTTTAGCTGTTTAAAAATACCCCAAAGCCCAAATTGTCCAGCCACAGCCCTGAGTGATTTGCGCTCCTTAGTATGCACAGTGTTCTGCTCAGAGCATTGTGATGGAGCGGGCCGTACAGCTGCGGAGGCACCTGCAGCTTCATTTGCAAAGCCAGCATTCAAAACTCTCCAAGGAATCATTTTCAAACTCCTGATTGGACACCTGTCAGCTCTTCCCATGCACCCTACATTATTAAATTGTAACTAATGATTGGTGAATTTTATCCAATCACATGGATTGACAAGAGGAGTCCATAAAGAAGCAAGAGTGTGTCAGCCGCTGTGCCAAAAAGGGAAAGACCGCCATGTTTGGTTAATTAGTGTCTGTTTGGATAATGTATTTGATCCTGATTAGCAACATGTCAGAGGGTTTCGGAGAGAATGCTGACAACAACGAGAAGATATTTTAAAAGCAGTCAAAAGTTTGCTTTTTCGGACATCTTAAAAATATTTATGTGCGCTCGTGTATGTATGTGTGTGTGTGTGTGTACGTATGTATGTGCATGTTCTGTGTGTTTTTCTCTTGTCCCACTGGGAGGGGCGGAATAACAGGGCCTCTCTGACAGGCTGGGACGCTGAGCTGTCAGCCCACTCGCCAGGCCCGGGACCACTATGGAGAGAGAGAGAGAGAAGGAGGAAGAGAGGAGAGAGGAGGGGGGAGACACAGAGAGAGAGAGGAGGGGAGATAAGAGGGGTGAGAGAGCGAGAAAGAGAAACGGATAAGAAAGAGAGAGAGGGGGTAAGAGAAAGAGAGAGAGAGGTGAGACTGAGAGAGAGAGAGAGGGAGAGACGAGGGGATTGGGGGGCTCTGTGTGTTTAGACTAATAGGAGGCCAGCGTTCAGCTTCTCCTCCAGCAAGAACAGACAGTTGAAATCTCTGGGCAGTTAGCACAGCGCTGCCTCTCAAAGATTTCCTGTCAGATCATGTCTATAAAAGGGGAAGAGGTTCTCAATAGTACAGGGAGAGAAAAGACCAGATATGAAGGAAAAAACAGCACCTGGTAAAATGGTTTGTGAGAGTGGAGTTTTTGAGATCGGACTCGACAAGACTCTGAACAGCTTTGGGAGGTTTGGAAATTAAATCATACATTTTACAACACAGCACGAGTCAAATAAAATTAATGAGTGTGTCAAAGGTTACTAATTAACTAGTGTCATATTGATGAAATGCAGTGAAAGATTTAGTTATGGCGATGAATAAAAACCTTTACACATAAAACAGAAATTGATTTTTAATTAGAACAATTCTCAAACACAAAATATTTGACAGAGGGAAATAAAGTTTAGCGACTGCTCTGCTCTCACCAATAGCAAACCATAACAGATTTAATTCATATTATTGGTCTGCAAAGGGTCAAAGTCAAATTATTTTTAGCAGGGGTAAAAATTAAAATGAAAATTGGTTTTCACAATCAGTTGGAGGAACAGTGTAGCCCACACCAAAAGGCCTTTCATACACTGCCATGTCCAATCTGCAGAATAACACTGTTTAAAGTCAAAACAAAATGTCAACATTACGGCATGGGCCTAATTGGAAGCTTTATCTGCACTTTTTCAAACTGTGCGGCTGGCCGGGAATTGCTTTGCATGGTGGAGAATGCAAACAAGGTGTGTGCTCTTGTTTGGCCCCAATGAGAAAACCAGTGTGACCGAGTAAGATTAGCCTCAAGTCATTCTAAAGAGATGCAGCCAACTTCATTTGTAGTCCGTCAATATACAGACAAATGCATTTAACTTGATTAGACAGGCCTCACACTGCAAGTAGCCACAGACGCTAAGCACAGGTAGACTACTGCACTCACCCGGCGTCTATATATATATATGTGTGTTTTTATTTACGTAATTAGAACGATATTATATTATTCATTCATATGTCTGATTCCATGTATAAACAGTCTGGTAAATGGTCGCTTTTCCATCTTCAAAACACTCACCCATTCATACTCACACACACGGACACTGAGGGCGAGGGGGGTTAAGTGTCTTGCCCGAGGACACATCGACAGCGTTCGTCCATGGGAGCCGGAATCGCACCGTCAAGCTTCAGATCAGCGGACAAAAACTCTACAACTGAGCTACTATCTCCCAGTTTACTAATGATGAAAGTTTGAGCGGCATAAAAAGATGAAGTCGTTGGGAATGCTGAGGTGTTTTAGTTTCTAATAAATACAACTTGACATTTTTGAATTTTAGCAGAGTTTATTTTGAGTCGTACTGGAGCTATTTGGTCCCGTTTGCCTTAACACATCAACTGTGTGCATCTATTTGAAGGTTAAACCAGTGGTGCTCAATTGTGTTACTTAACTAAAAGTACAGATACAGAACAAAAAAGTTGCTCAATTAAATGTAAAAGTATCACATGAAAAAATTGACTTAACTAAAAGTTTTTAAGTACCTGTTTAAAAATGTACTTTTAGAGTAAAAAGTAAATTATTTTACTCAAGTGTTGTTAATTAAGTGTTTAATGCAGTGATATTGATTAAAAATTATACAGATTGTGGTCAACAGTTGCAACATGAATCAATGTCTTAATTTGTGTATTAATCATATGAAAAGTACTTTTTACTTCAGTCCAATTAAAAAATGTAGTAGAGTAGAAAGTAACGATACTGCTCTCAAATGTAGTGAAGTAAAAGTGAAAAGTGCCCGCTGTAAAACTGACAAATACCTATAAATTCTACTTAAGTACAGTACTTTACTACTTGTACTTCTTTACTTTCCACCTCTGATAATAACTGCACCTAAAATGCTTAATAGTAAACACTATAAATCAGGGTGGGATTAAATAACTTTTCTTCTTTCCACTCCTTTTCAAGTTTAAATAAGAAAAATATGTGAAATATGCATTAAGTGTACTGCATACATGTATACTTCATGTGTTCATTAATCTGCTTCAAATAAATAAATACATAAAAAAAAACTCAATTAATTATGAACAAACTTTTTTTTTAAACAGTTTATTAAGAATGACTCATTAACTACATAATTAAGGAGTCAGGATATTAATTAAGCAGTGAATCATTAAGCCTGAATCATTCTTAATAGACTTTTTGTTCATTATGAATTAAGCCTTTGTTCATGCTTTATCAAGACTAATTATTAAGTGTTACCAAAATTAAACAGAAAACAATAACGACCCCACTGTCCCACACACCTCATGTCTCCACAGCTCAGTTTCCTGTACATGCTGCATTCACACAGTGTAGAAACATGTATTTTCTTATTGCTTTGGTTTTGGGGGAGGGGAGGAGCCGTCTGGAGATTAATGAAACGATTTAGCCCGAGCTGCCTGTGGATGTGTGATTTGTTTGGTTTGCATGCTCGGGCACAGTGTCCGTCTACTCCTGTTAAGTGGTGAGATGTAGTGACTTCTGGGGGAGTCGTAACTCTCTCTAATAAGTCAATGGAAATGAAACATGGCTCAATGCATCAGGATTCTGTGTCTACATATCATCTCTTGAAGTATTAGTTTACCGCTCACTCAGCCTGCTGGGCAAACAAGAACATTTCAGGACTTTAGTTTCAGTGAAGTTTGGACACTGTAAAATGTGTGTTTTTTTGTGTATGTGTGTGTGTGTGATGTGAGACTATGGAACCCAAACAAAATTCCAGATGAAAGAAAGACATTTGAGTATTTCATCTCATTTACATCACGAAGAGGTCACAGAAATATGTTATAGAAAATAAAGATACATTAATCTTCAGACATTTTTATCCAATAGACTACTTATTGTAATAACGTGCTCACTGGCCTCTCCAAACGAGCGTTAACACAGCTGCAGTACATCCAGAACGCTGCTGCTCGGGTCCTGACTAGAACCAGGAAGTACAAGCACGTACGTCCTGTGCTCAGGTCTCTGCACTGGCTCCTGTGACTCTGCTTGTGAACAAGTCTCACCGTGGACCAGCACCAAAGTACATAGCTGTGCATACAACTGAAAGGTTTTTATTCTGCACTTTTCTCTTTTGATGTTAATTTTATGATGATTATTTATGTTTTTATTTGTTGTATTGTGATTTTAATGTCTTTCTTATTCTGTAAAGCACTTTGAATTACTTTGTGTACGAATAGTGCTATACAAATAAACGTGCGTTGCCTGCATGTTCACATTTCTAACACTACGATATCCTGAATTTACGCATCTGTTTAACGCAAGTGTGGGATTATTCTAAAACTTATTCTCATCCTTGCCATTGTCACCAACTTTTGTAAGATATTGCTGCTATAGAATCCAAAACTTAATACCCAATAGAATACAATACGCTTTTTGGCCAAAAATGAGTCAACATTCATTATTCTCAATGAAATTCCTTTCTGAGATTTGAATGTTTAGTTTCATATGGATTTCATCTTTTTTCAAGGTTTCCGGGTCATATTTTGGTTTCAAATGGAAAAATTCATCTAAAATTAAACACAGAAAAACATTCTTAAGTAACAGATCTAAAATGACAATTGTGGGTCTGTGCAGGAACAATGGGATATCCGCTCAAATGCTTGGAAAAGTGTTGGAAGAGGAATATGGGGAAAAGTGGAGGACGTGAGGTTGTCAGCGCAGGAGAATCCAGCATATGGTTTGATTTAGAGGCTGCAGTTGATACCATCACATCCATTCATGTTCCCATCTGACACATTTTTGTTCAGAAGCAACCTCCGTCTCTGCACCTCTCCAAGTGTCAATGAAACTGCGATGGCATGGGATATAATGAGGTTTATATTTAGCTATTTTCTGTGTACCTCGCCTTGCCGAAAGTTTCACAGCGGGCTACAATCTGTCAAAACAAAGAAAGTCCTATTTCTCAAATACCTCTGCTCACTACAAATTATTCCTTCCTGTGGGTTTTTTCTTCTTCTTTTTTTTTTTTTTTTTTTTTTTTTTGCTTACACTGTTGTCAAAAGACCACTGCTGACCAACCACAAGACACCCCTACTGGAGATATTTTATTCCTCTGCTTTCAAGCCGCCAAAACACTGTAGCTGTAGCTGTATTTCATTCTGGGTTCAAAACAATAAAAGTGCTGCCAAAAACTGTATAAAGTGTGTTATTCTACTTAATAAAAAAATTATCAATTATATATGGACCTAATCTAAATCTTCATCTAATCTAAATCGCTTTATTGACGGATAATCAGAAAGTGCGCTGTTTGCATACTAATTTTTGGTAGCGTTAATGTGAAAAGATGCTTATGAACTCATTGTGGTGAATAATTAGGAAGTTTGGAATGATTGAGGTAAGTGAGGGATTACTTTGGAGCATTGCAAACTGTAAAATAATTTTTTTATTTTTTTTTTAAATAGTGCTGTTTTTCATGTTTTTAAGACAGTAAAAATCTCATGCAGCAGCTTTAACACGCATACAGAATTAGAAATGTCTTTTTTTATTCTAAACCCTTTCCTTATTGGGTTTATTTCATCTGGTAAAACATTCCATTATGGAGCTATAATGATGCTTTGAAACCACCAGTTGCCTTTCATTCACTTCTATAAAAGGAAATCCAGACTAAACATGGCCCAAACCTGGTGGATTTGTATCAAGTACCTCATTCTCTTTGATTGCTCTGAGAAGAGATCAGCTTTGAGCCGGACAAAACATCTTTGAGCCAAGAGCATTTTTGGCTGAAGGAATCATCTGCAGGTGAGAAGCTTCCGTTTCAATTCTTCCTTTTCCTTTTACCGCTACAACAACCTCAAATTCAGCATCTTGAACTGAGACCAAAAAGGAGTGAAATGTTGAGGCTATGAGCACTCTCCCACATAATGTTATCGTTCGAATACAGTTTTGTCGAAGATTTGGGGGAAAATCATTGCGGCCGATCGCAGAGGGCCTGCTGGGCTTGGAGGCAGCTGTTGGGAGACTAACCACCTGGTGCACAGCTTTTGAAGACCACTTTGAGGATGAAATTATTCATTCAGGACGGGGACATGCGCTGGATCCAGACAACATGAGACTGCCGGGAGGACTCTGCCTCCTGCCGATCCACTTTCTCTGGCCAGTCACTATATTTTAGCACACCCAATGTCAGGCAAAATACAGTTGTCTCACTCTATGCGGTGCAAAAGCTGACTAGACAAGCCAAAAAATGTCACAGTAATGGCTTTTTATTGAATTTGAACGCTATTACATCTATGCTGCACCGCATTTTAGTTTTCAGTCGTGTTATATAAGTGTATAAATATATAAATAGAAAACACAAAGCATTTTAGAGCCATTTTAAAGATACAGTAAAAACATTTGCAGGAAATCATGAAGGTTACCCAAGGAGTTTAGAGTCTAAAATCCCTACTGAGCTTAAACTACCTTTTTGTGAAAGCTGCTCCACCAACTAAGCATGAACTAATTTCTGTTGAAATATTAATAAATACGTAATGAGATAAAATCCATCCTGTCATTTTAAAATGACAAAAGCAATGATTAGTAGTGGTAGTAATAGGCTCTGTGCACAGCAGTGTCTCAAACCTAACAGTCACTTTATTAAAATTGGAAAACATAAAATAAACAACCTATTAAAATTCAAATTCATTAAAAGCAATACTGCCCAATTATTTTTATATGTAGAATACTTCAGATTGTGGTGCTGTTTTAATATTGACTAGGCTTCAGAATTAGCATTAGACACAAACACTTATCTTTCTAAACGCAGAATTGTCCTCTGTTGAAGTATTTATTTTATTTGAGTAGTGTTTAACATGTTGCCAGTGACATCCACGCACAGCTTCCCATCCACCGCCTTATGTTTAAATAATTATGCATTTTAACGTGACTCGGTAAAAACCCCACAGAGATCAAACTGGACAGGAAGTAGTGACACTAAAAACGAGGTTACCGGGCGTTACTATGCACAGAGCCAATTTTAGCTTTGTCACGTACAAGTTTATGGCTTAGTTGGAAAAGGAGGTTTGAGCCTAGATCTTGCTCTACATTTGACTGACAATAGCAGCCAGTCTCTCAGCAAACATCAGTGCACTCCATTGTATTCTCATTGTACTGCAAAAAACAACCATAATAGTGATACTGAAATGTTTCGACGTACCTTTGCAGTCTCGGTGCTGTTTTATGCATGATCGTACCTACTTTTTCTGTGATCTCAAGAAACACGACTTAATTTTTTACACACGATGTTTTTAATTTGGACTTTGAAAGCAGCTGCAGTCCATTGGAGATAAATGTGTTCACAGAGGTTTTGGGCTACAAATAGTAAAAGCTATTTAGATGTTATTAATAATGTGAATGATTGGCAGGAAATGAAACTGGGCTCAGACTGTGACGAGGCGTCTATTAAAAACAAAATAGTGTTGTGTCAATATCGAGAATGTTTGCATGTTTGAAACCCTGGTCAGTGCGTATTCATTTCCTCATCACAAACACTGTACATGTCTGGATGGTTTCCAACTGCAGTCAATCAACTAAAACATAATGGAATTTACAACAGTCACATTCAATTATAGCAACAAAGCTCTAGTGGTCCTTTGTCTGGAACGACATTGGGTTTGTGAGCTGTTCCATGGTGTCCTTTGAAATGACCAGGATCTGTTTAACAAATGTTTGCCAATTTCATTATTTCTTATTTCCATTTATATATTTATGTCATGTATGCTACTATTTCAACTCCACATCAAACCCGCATCATCTTATCTTCTTTAGAAAGTCCATACTACACTGATAAGGATCCTTGTTTAAGCATTTGCAATAACTGTTGGTCTCATTTATCAAACTCCAGTGGGTAAATGGTAAATGGTCGCATTGTTATATAGCACTTTTCAAGGAACTCAAAGCGCTTTACATCAAGGAACTACTCACCCATTCATATACACATTCATAAACCAGTGTACACAAACACTCGCGGTGAAATGGCTAAGAACACAAGGACAGTATTCATCTGTCGGAGCCACCAACCTTCACATCAGTGGACAAACAAGCTAAAATTTTCTGTTATATCACTTTCTGTCTATCATAGAGCAAGCAGTTTGTTGAAGCCTTAATGAGAAATATTTTTCCTTCTAGTTTTAATGTTCCACCATGCCCCAGGGAAGCTGTGAGTACAATAGCTTACCATCATCAACTGTGGAGTGAATGAAGAATCCATATAAGCGTCATATAAGAATAACGCATTATTATTAAATACAAAAATGTGTGTGTTTTGAACTTTTTTTGACTTTCACAGTTCTTTGTTTATCTCAGCAGTTGAATCCTTCCTTATGTAGTTTTCTGAGTCAGAATAAATAGATTTGAACGGCCCCACATTGCATTATCTGGAGTAAATCAAAGTAAAAGACAGCGAGACATAGGTGATGTGCACAGCAGAACAAAACTGGGCAATAATTGGATAACTTGTCAAGAAAGACATCACAAATGCAGCTCTGTTGATGTTCTGTGAGATTTGCATGCCTTTCATATGAGGAAATCTTGTATGGCTGAGGTGTAATGTTAACAGGTGCTGGAGGAGAGCACAGACTGGTGGGAGCTGCGCAGTGATTTTATCTTTACTGACACTGGGGAGCAAATTATGAGCAGCCCCTCCAGGCCTGTGAACAGCGCAAAAGTCTGAACCCTGTGGTCGTTACTAATGGTCTGCCCGCATTCAAGGCAGGACCAATTTTATTACAGTTCAACTCAACTGCTGCAGAAAATCTTCCATTACAATCTGACCATCACCTTATTAGCCTCGGACCTTTTCAAATAGGCTTTAGCACTTTTTTAGACTGCTATCTTGTCAAATTTTGGTTCTATATCATCATCTGACTTTCGCTTCTGGCACAACTTTTATAGACATCTGTCTGTAATTGCATGAACAAAAAGGATGTAGTCATTTTAATATCGCCTGAGTGTGTAGCTTCATATCATATTTTGCCTCGATTGGTAACTACAAGGAAGAGCCTGATGTGGATTTATGTTCAGCTGATGTCAATATCCAATATTTGCGTTGCTGTCAGTCTAAATATTAATATTGAAAGTTTGCGGCAAATCCTTCTTAAGTTGCTCTTACATTAAATTTTTTTACTTTTGCAGGTAAAAACGAAAGAAAAAAGTCAATTTATTTTCATTTTAACACACTAGTCTCACACATCTGACAAAAATAACACATGTGCAGTTTAATTTTTCTGATTCAAATATATAGAAAGATACCACCAAGACCATATATTTCACTATGACCTAGATCTCTCAAACATCTCCTCTCAGGTGCACAGAGGGCTGCCTGTGGGCATGTCCAAGTGGCACACGTTTAATTAAGTGCTGTATTTAGACATATAAAGTTGGGCAGGGAGAGGGGGCAACCTTGACGACTCAACAATGACACTTCTCGATCCACATTCAAATAAGGAGCACTGTGGAAGAGCAGATCATACGGAGCTTAAGCCTCGCTCTCCTAGGCTCTGGACACCTTAGAGATCCAATATAATGAGAAATTGACTCTTTTGAGCTTTAAGACGTTTTAAAACAGCGTTATCTCATCAAAAACATACCCAGACAACTTTTACCTTCCTAGTGCATAACAGTAACATCACATTAGTTATTGTCCAAATATTAAGTGCACTAAGTTTGCTGATTCCCTCTGCCAGACATCCTGAATACTGCGATAAATGCATGTTTAACTAGAGCGTAACACGAGTAATGTTAACATATTATTATGGCACTCATCCCACAGTTTGACTACAGTAATCAATATAAATTCTTTCATTCACTTGATGAGCCACAAGATCTAACTGCACAAAGCTTCAATTTTCAAAGGTAGTCACACTTGGCTGCCCATCGTTTAATAACATGTAAGACAAGGGGGCGTCATGTAGTTTCAGAGGCCTGCAAAGCCTCCCAGTGAGAGAGAATAATTCAATATGCCTCATCTTCTCGCAGCCAGCGCAAAGAGATCTATCAATGATTTAAGTGTTTTCTGAACATGTCACCACCTGCAATACAGTCATTCAAAAGAGACAAAAGAGACACAGATAGAACGTATTTTTCCCTTGATGAAAAATAACTACAATTTGATACATGCAAAAATACATCTCAAATTCAAACCTGTTCTGATTTAGTTACATGAGGTGAGTATGTAGTCCACAATAAGTCAGTTTGTTTATTTCATTTATCATAACAATAATGCAAGGATATACTGCTGCTACTGCACACAATGAAGTAGCCTTGACTAGTTCATACAATAGAGCTTTTGCACATGTACCATTCAGTCAGAGTCGACCCAATGTTTCTTTCATTCATCGTCCTTGGTATTGTGTCTTTTTGTTTCCTGTTGTGCCAGTAGACAGATCTGCACATTTTGAGGCATCCTAGTTTCTTCTGCATTTTTACAAACATGCCATTATTTACACTGCATATTTGTGTCAAGTATCATTGACAAAAATCATCTGCAGGAATTTGCATTCTACACCCAAGAATAATGCATGACTGCAGGTGCTGTGTAAACAACGTTAAGAGATGGTGAAGATACTGGTAGCTTCCCTCAGATACTAGTGGCATGTTTTATTCAGAATTTCATGCGGGTAAACTTTGCTTGTTTGTGGCCATGTTTAAATTTATAAAGTGAAGGTTGCTCGTGTTCAGATTTGCTACTCTCTGACATGCATTTCACTTTTAATTCTCTGCTACAATGCGTTCATGAATACACACATATGCATGCCCACCAGGACCTCTGCACGGCTGGAGTTCACGGTTAGATTTGGACATGGGCATTCCCCTGAGGCTAGGATCGGCTCTCCACCCAAACAATGAGGTGCAGCTCTTGCTCCGAGTGAGAACGGGGGAAAGCGCGGCCATTCAGGAGGTCAGCCCTGAGCTGTTGACACTGCTCCCTGGTTGGCCGTAGCTCTGGGTATAGAGGCTCATTATCACAGGGCTGACTGCAGAGAGAGTGGGCTTCGTTAGGCAGCAGCTGTCAGTGCTCAGGGGTGAAGGCAAAAGGAAGCAGCAGATAAAGTGAGAGCGAGTCCATAGTCCGTTCACACTGCAGCTCAAGGGCCAGTTCAGTTTCTGTCTTTTTGTGTCATGTGTGCACGCTTTATGGCTTATAATTCCGAGAGACATGTTCCATTCTGTGTTTGATTGTGTCATGTCAAAGGCACCGTTACAATGCTTCAATTTGACTCTTATGGTTTCAGGATTTTGTGGATGTCATAATGTGATGGCAGTTGTGTATGTTGACAATGTTCTTTTCCTTTTGGCTACTCAAGAGGTTGCCTACCACTAGCTTTCCCAATGCTCTTCCACTACATCTATAACCAGTCTGCTCTGGCCCCAGTATGCTTCATTTTACCAGTATTTTAGTAAGTATTAAGTACTCCTGTAAACCATGACACAAGAGCCCTTTGGCAGACCGCTTCGGGCAATTGCAGAGGTCAAATTTCCCAGTAGACAACGTATGGCGTAACTTAATAATTCTTTCTCAAATAGGAATTATGGACCTTGATGAACATTCTTTTTTTTAATTCAACTCAATACATACTTGGAGATACAATAAGAACAGACTAACTCAAACAAAGGTCTAAGTGCAGCTTAAAAGATTGGTCAGGTAAGGTCAGCATATCCTGTGTCCGGGCAGTTTGAGGAGGTAACAGCCCTCTGGACAAAAGTGTCCCTCTGCTGTGTCCTGCAGTGTGGTAAATACATGTTTAATTTGACTGGATAAAGGAGTATCAGCGCCAATGTTTATTCACTTAAAGCTCAGAGTTAAAGAAGACAATACTTTCAAACCTGTGTCAAATTTGGATTCTGTCGCAGTCAATCAGTGACCAGTGACCGGAGCTGCAAAGCTGCTGTTCTGGTGCACAGCAGAATCTTGGGAATTCCAAAAATCCAGCATCTGGTGAAAAGCAGAGCAGCCCTCTGTGGCGCAGCGGTCATTAACTTCAGGGATTTTCTGAGATTCGATACCCTGTTGAGAAAAAGTTTCCACACTGATGAGAACAGTTCCTCCAAACTTCACCAATTTTCTGCCCAGCGGAAACACAACTGAGAAGAGGATACATGTTGCCAATGCCACACGATTAGGAGTGTAATGGTTATTAAATGATGACATACAAATGTAGTTGAGACAGTGCGCTGTAGTGGGGGGACGCAGGAGGATTTAAAGTTTGAGAAGCATTAGTACAACAAAAGGCAGACATGGGGTTACAAAAGTGTCAGTAAGCAGGGACCACTTACTCTGGTTATAGATGTTTGTGCATTTGGGGATGTGCATTATTTAGTATATTACAAAATGTCCCATTACTTTACATATGTGGAGTGATGGTCTCTTGGGAGCTGAGACTGAGAATGAATGCAGACTTTTTTCAGTGCTGAGTGCTCCCTTCGGGATTCTAGCTCCATATGCGGTGTCTCTTTTCTCCTCCTCACACCTTCCCCTGGTGACTGACAGCCATCATTAGCCAAATGACTGAATAGAGCCATTCACACAACATATCTGCTGGTTCTAGTTAATTAGGCATGTGATTAGATCCACTTTTTACATGTGTCTTGTGGGTCAGAAAAGTACTGTAATCAAACTGTGTTTTTTTTCTAATTTCTTGAAAAGTGCAGCTACCTTTACAATGTTGAAAATGATTTTAAAGCTGAGGTGCCTGATTTTCAAACTGTGAAAGGAGGAATTAGATGGATTAGGTTAGAAACTAGTAGAGTATCCCAATTTGTAACTTTATGAACCATTGTACAGTGTAAGAAAAATAAATATAAGCTTCAACGGGACAAATGGAACATAACTATATGATTTAATTTTTAAATTGGATAAATGGTGTTGGATATATAAATGCATAAATGTTATTACTGTAATGCTCACTAGAATGTTCTCCTGGAATAGTGTCTCAGGGACACTACCCAATCAATACAGATCTTTATTAGCAATTTCTAGACACATTGATATAGATTTCCTTCCACAAACATTTGATCCCCGGCTCACAGCACATTTCCTGAGGCTTTTCTTCAGGACAAGCACACAGCTGGCCTGCAAATGACAATCTACTTAGTGATCGGGCTCTTACATTGACTGTTGTCTGCCCTGCAGTATTAGAACAGTTAACATTTGGTACTCAAGGTTGATATGTCAGAGGAGGGAAGACTTGGCAGGGTTTGTGGAGAGATGAAGATGTGATGTCATACCAACCCAGCAGACATGCTAGCTCGCATTGTTGAACATTCTGCGAACTTCTGATACAAAGATGTCTGCCCGTTCTGCAGGGGGTCGTGTTAGGCTTGATTTGTTCTATTTGCTGGATGCTCAAAGGCAGATGTGTTGCTGTGTTGATTCTAAGAAATGCTGAATAATAGAACAAATACAGCATTTGCCTTCTTAATCCATATTTTTCCTGATCAAGAAAAAGTGCTTGTGTATGCTTGACCTTCTGTGCATTAAAAGGATTCATTAGTTACACACTTTGCCATATTGTTGGGCAAACCATTATAACACGATATGAGGAAGACTATGGGAGAAAGCTCTGGAGACTAATTAGAAGTCGTCAAACTTAAAAATGTGTTCAAAGTCTTGTTGCCGGCACACAGCAGCACTGACCCCAGGTCCCATTTAATGTTTCTAAGTATCTATTAATGTGGCCTGGGTTGTGTGGAGAGCGAGGGGAGCACGGCTGATGGATGACAAACATTAGACGCCCGGCAGGCACTGAACTTCTAATACAACACACAACTTTTTTTTTTTTCATCTTTGCTGTATACTTCATTACATTTCTCTTTGGTGTAATATGTTGCTGTTTAAATAATGTATCGGCACATTTTTTCCTGGTTTCTCTCAAAAAAATCAATTTGTGGCTGTCTTCCCAGAGATAAGCATGCCTTATTAATGTTAGATCTTTATCACACCAGGAGGACCCCGAGCGCTTCTGCTGAGTCCGCTGATAATTGACATTTTCTGGAGATGAGGGGATTTATCATTCTATCATTAACAGTAGGAGGGCTCATAGCTGACCACGACGGACCCTGTGTGAAAAGACAGTTTAGGAATCTATTCTGTAGTCCAGTGATTCACAAGTGTTGTATTGCAGTACTTTGGTTTTCTATGTTCTAAAACTGGACTGAACTAAGCAAGGGTAAAAAAAACAGTGAATCAGGACAGTTCATTAGTAAGAATTTGTATTTGTAAACTGAAAAACAACTAAACCACTATGTATGCTGTCATATAAAGTGTATATATGCAATTGTTGCCTGAAATATTCCATAAAACTGATCCATTTTGTATTAAATTAAAGAGTTTTATGGCCCAAAATACCTTGAAAAACACACATTCGTAGTAAGCAGATGCAGCTCTTCACAGATCTGACCTGTAACTTCCCCTAGTAGCTTGTCTCAGTGGAGATAGACAGGTTTAATACAATGCTGCGAACCATTCTAGTCAAAAAAATAGCGTCTCCATGGAAACAAGCAGGTGGCGGACACTCCACTACAAAAGTTACATAGTGCACCTTTAAATGGTAAAGGTGTTTATATTGTAGACAGCGATGGATAACACAACTCAACGCTTTGGTGACATACAAAACACAACCTTTAACACTCTCTAACACCGTCTGAAACAATTGGAGGTGTCTTTTGCATTCACAAAAGCCGCGATAAAGACACAATCCTCCAAAGGACACTTATGTGCACGTCCAAAACAGGCTTATACACACCACTATTCAGCAGTTTAAGAATTAGCATTTATATTACAATAATAAGAGATTAGAAGCTTTACCTGCCGACGATAATGAGGAATACTGGAATTTGGATGCATCTTCACACTAATTGGGCAACCCTTCAACAAGCACTTAAAGACTATAATTTCAGCAATGTAATTAAGTTGTATTTTTAAACAAAGATTAAAAGAACTTTCCTTTCAACAATTCATAAATAGTAAGAGTCTAAGGTTGATCTATGCACTCACAGAACTTTTTTATTCCATAGTTTTTCATAATTTGGAAACATAGTGCTCAATAACAATCATATTTATAACAGAACTGTATCTAAATAATGTGAACTACAAATGTACACAATCAAAAAAGATATATTTGTTCATCCGTTCAGTTATTTAGAATTTTCAAGAGAGGGTAAAGTGCTGATGTGAAGACACTCATTTTGCTGATAAAATTGTATTGCTTGTCTGTATGGACGACTGACGGTGTTAGATTGGATGGTATGTGATATAAAGCTGAAATGGCTCCGATTGGGCAAATGCATTTTAAATGAGATGACGGTAAGTGCATCTGACACACTTCATTTCATACTCATCTGTCATGTTCTACATCAGATCACTCTTGATGTGTCGGTCTTAATAGTGAAAACGCGACAGTTTATTAAGTTGAAATATTCAGGCCATCCGTGTTTTATCTAGAAGTATTGCAAAAGTTTTTATATGATTTTTTTAATACTTATTTTGCTTATGATTACATTTTGAAGTAGCGCTTTTTGCACCTTCAAGGTACTCAAAGGGCTTTATATGATGCGGGTGGGATGTGTCTTGCCCAAGGAGAGAACTACAGCATTCACCTATGGGAGTTGGATCACACTGCCAACCTGTCTACCAATCATGTTTATGTTGAGAACGGGATTTGAACCGCCAACCTTCAGATCAGTGGACAAACACTCTACCAACTGAACTACTGTCGCCATCGTGATAGTCAGCAGTCTATTCGGTCCAAGGTCAAAAAGTTTCAAAGGTGTTTCAAAGGTGACATTTAGACTGCCACTCAGACGTCTTTTTCAACCTGAAGGAACTTGTCAGGATTTGGGTTTTTGGTGTGCTCTGACTCTGGCACCACCTCCATACACCTGCTTCTGATCAAGCAATCAAGCCTTTACCCACAGTACTAAAGGACTGAGGACTCGACACTCTGAGCCAGATCGTCTCGTCACCTTCCAGTATTCTTGTCATCGGCCAGTGTTTCTACAGATCGCCCTTCATGTCATGTTCCAGTTTATTCGTCCACCGAGATCCCACTCCTTGGAGCCACTCTGCACCTCCGTCTCCGACCCAGCTCTCCATGTCCGATACAAACACCCCAGCCTCTGACCCATGACCTGCTCCAAGACTATTGCCTGCAACACTGTCTGCTCTGTCTACCTTCATTCACATTCCTGTATCTGCAAATAAACTGTTGAACTGTTTCCCGAGTCTGTATCTTTGGTCCCTCTGTCAGTCTTTACGGCAGAACTAAGCTAGAATTTATATTGCACGGAGCCCGGTCTTAAGGGAGAAGTTATCTCTGAAACTACCTTGTCTTTGTTTACCTGTTACGGGCACTTGCCTCTTCATGGGTCATTCCACCCTATTGTTCAGTGATGGCCTCTCCCTCACTGCTGCTAAGTGCCTGATTAGGATTTGACTGGCTTATTTTCTCACTTGGTCAAGGCTTGAGAAGGAAGCAGGAGGTAGGTTTTAAACAACAATCGCCTCCTTCACCACCGTTTCATTCTGCATAACACCTGCACCTCACTGTCTCAAATGAAACGTTTGTGGCTTTAAGATGAAAGTGGACAACCGATTGTAAACTCAAATTTGACTACCTCCTGTGCTGATGCAGTCTTTTGTGCAGTGGTTGTTTAGTTTCTCCAATGGAATTCTCTTTGCATCCTTTTACAGAGCGATGCAAAAAGACAAACGACAACCTTTAAAACATCTTCTAGCTTATGTTTAGAAAATTAACGTTGTCTTCTTTTAATAATACAAATATTAGAAAGATAATTAGTAAGACAAATGTGTTTCTTTTCTGCCTTATGTCAATATACTGTATCCTACGCCCAATATGGAGACTGTAAATTACCAGGAAATTGTTTTGGCTGGAACTATATACAGCTATTACCATGTTCTTGCTTTTCCATAAAGTGAAATGTAGATTACATTGACTCTCTCAAATGGAGCTAAAACCATATTTCACAAGAATTATGCTAAAAAGTGACTGACCCAAGGGAACAAGACAAGATCTCAGGAGAGGCACTTGACACTAAACAGTACTGTATTTGTACTACACCACACTTACAAAACTTGTGGAGTTAACTTCATAACAGAGAGATAATTGAATGAATAAAGAGCTAGGGGAAAGCATTAGCCCGCCTATAGAGTTCATGTTTAGAATCTGGCCTTCACTGCTGTAATTATTGCAATGAAATGCTAATCTCAACTCTCTGGCTGCATGCATCAATGAACATATTCATGTGAAACAGAACTACTTTTGCCTGAAAACTAATAAATAAAACATCTTAGTGCTGGTAAATATTAGCCAGAGTGGGAAGGAGGATAAGTAGATGGAAAGAAACGTGCAAGAGACATATCATTAACAATTCTTTTACATAACTGCATTGAGCCTGAAGAATGGAGCGCTTTAGCCCATTGTTTACTGCTTTATGAGAAGAGCGATGAGCTGTTTCATTAGCTCAGCACTAATTAATGCTAACAATTATACAGCCTTTGATCAATAGGGCTACTGCTGAGAGGGCCTCTTAGAATTTGACTGTTAAATCCATCCACCGTGGAGTAATGTGAAATTGACTAGGTTAGAGTTTGGGCTTTAAAATGCTGTTTTTGAACTGTATTCTCCATTCACAATGTCTTAGTTTTTTAGTGTTTTCGATGATTCTACTTTTAAGTGTAAATGCTTAAAGGTAGAATGATTTCCCTGTGTGATTGGATAGGCAGAATGATTGTGTTGACGGATGTCTATTTTTGCCAAATAGGGTGAAACCATTATGCCATTAGAATTTATACTGGTAGTGAATACTTTAGTAACATTATAAAGATACCTTTAAAAATGGACACTTACCAAACTTGTCTTTTTTGTAATTACATAACACTGAGGTTTGCATTGGCTGTCTTTTTGAGCCTGTTCCCTAGTTACACACACGTCTATGGCACTTGATCTCCCGCTCGGTGGAGAGAGAGAGGATTTGAATTGATGTGACTAATGTAAAACAAGGCCAACTGTCAGATGTAAGCCAGTCACTGCCAGTGCACTTTTGCTCCCTCCATTTCCCCGGCATAATGATGCATAGCCATCACGCGTGAGCCCAGCTAGTGCCTACATATGGAGAAGGTGTCAGTTCCAGCGAGTAGAAATTATGCAGTCCAGTAGTTTGGTGTCTGGCGGTGGCATCGCAGCAGCACAGCTCTCCCTGTAGAAGAGATGACATGTTTATGAGTTATTCCCCTGATGGAGCCCACACCTAGGAATACAGACTTGTCCTTTACCCCTGACTGGCCCGCCGAGTCGCTCAGAATAACTGAATAGAGAATAAAGACTTAGAGAAAAAGACATTTTTAACCAAACCAGTCCAGGATTTTATGAGACTTTTAGGAATCTTATAATAATGAGGTCAGTGAAGCTCCTCAGACTTCATCATAGTTATTTTAGAACAAAAGTTATTTTAATTGAGTCTTGAAAAGTTTGGATTATGTAAAACCCAGTTTGTTATGTTTTAGAGTGTAGTGTATTACTGATCACTTGGCCAACAAATGTATGAATAATACACAACATAATATTGCATAAAGAAAACTCATTAGACCAGGGGTGCTCAAAGTGGGGCCCACAGGCCAAATTGGCCGTCCAAGGGGTGTAATTTGGCCCGTGAGGGGGTTCTGAGATTTTAAGAGTGGATTTGATCCAATTTTGTACTAAAAAACTGGGAAGAAGGTGGGAAGAAGGACAATCCTGTCTATTTCCTAATATTTAAAGTCAATTTAATGACACATTTCTTTGCGGGAGAACATATTTATGTGCAAACTGTCATTACGCTTGGCCCTCGACCCACTAATGCGTATTCATTTTGGCCCGCCAAGGAAAAAACTTTGGGCACCCCTGCATTAGACAGACTTGTTTTTTCTTCTAATGGAAGCTATACTTTGGAACACACACTTGTCCTTTACACCTGGCTGGCTCGCCAAGTCTCCTCTTACTGACTGTAAGAAGATTTATAAGATCTTGTTTGAAGCAAAGCAGGAGTCCAAGGCTGCTTAATGGTCTAGTTGAATGTGACACTAAAGAACCATAATTGGCCTTCATAATGGGATTCACCTTGAGGATTTGATCATCTTTAACCCTTTTCATGCAGCATAAGGCAGAACCTCATTAGCATTATACATCTATTAACAGTCTGTATCTACATCCAGTGGTGGGCGGAGAGGATTGAACTTTCTTTGGACCTGAAGTGTGGATGTTTGAATGGACCTTATGTAACAGCTGTTCATTCTGTACATTTAGACTGTGGCTCTAGTCCATAAGCACTGTTGAAGTGTTTGTGTTCCTGTGCAGTCAGGATCATCAAAGCCTCTCAGTGCTGATAAGAGATCAGTAAATACATTATTGTGTGGGATATAATCATAAAGATATAAATATAAAGATTTCATTGCTATAATATAGTCAAGTGGAAAGATTTCATTGGATCATTTAATATTGCAGTGAATGATACTTAATAAATAAATAAATAAATAAATAAAACACAGAGAATATTTGACAAAGCTTGATCATTTAATTGTTTACTACATTTGCGAAAATACCTCTGCCCAATAATTTGTACAATGCAATATTTTTAATGTATTGACGTGGTATGTACAGCAGCAGGAGTCGATTTCACTTTATAACAGGAATGCAGAGTCATAAAGCATACATTATAGGTTTCTGCCTATAAAGCCGACCACACATTAAATCTTTCTTTTCCAGTAAATCTGCCACTATATCCAAAACAATTTAAAACTAGAACCACATCTAACTTCGACCACTAAGCCTCATAAGTTGCTCTGTTGTTTGCGAAAGTGGCCGGCATGACTGTGTGGAAATGCTGACCAGAGGGATGCGAGCTAACAACGTCCTCCTGGAAAGTGATATAACGCATTCCCAAATGAAAGCCTTACGCCCGTGGTCTCTCAGGGATAAGCACGGCTTTTGAAAAGACGAAAAAATAACCTATCATAATTTCTCCCTCCAGTCGCCGTGGAGATACTGCTGTGGTGTTCCTCTATTTGTCACTGTCACCCTCCAGACTGAGGATATGAGCAGGCGCAGGCAGAAAGAATGGGAGCGGTGCGGGGTGGGGGTGAAAGGAGGGGTTTGGGGGGTATGGCGAGTGTGAAGAAAACGCTGAAGTATGTGATTAAGAATAATGAGTAAAAAATTGCATAAAGCCTTCTCCCAAATCACATATCAACTCCACGCCTGGCATTATCCCTGAAGCATCTCATCAGTCCTGGATCCAGTCTCTTGTATTCTGCCACGCGGATGCACCAGCGCCCACCCACACTCACACACACACACACACACACTCTAACACACACACACACAAGCAGAGCAGTCCATTAGCAGCTAAAACATGAGCCAAACATCTCTCTCCACTTTCTAGTGTATCAGCTTTTGCCTCAAACTGATAATATTTACATAAAGGGAACAAATTAGACAGAGATGGTTTGGTGTTCCGAAAGTTTCTACACCACCTCCGAAAAATATTTTAGCTTGAAGTGTATGTGTCATCTTTGATCAACTAAACGAGCACATAATCTTCAAGTCTCAACCAAGCAGTCATATACAGGGTGTGCATGAAGTCGCGTTACAATTTAAAACATTTATTACAAAGGCAAATGATAAGATATTTTAATTAAATTTGTTGTGTTGTACTCAGTGGTTATAAAAGTTTTTAACCACTTTACATTTTTGTATTTTAGGCATCCTGTTGAGTAAAGAGGTGTCCTTTTGAATGGCTCCCTAAGAAATGGCTACTCCTCAAGAGACGGCACAGTGTGTTCTTTCTGTGGGGCGATGTTAAAGATATTGTGTATCGAATAAAGATACTGGACATTACTGATCTAAAGCAAAGATAACAGATGAGGTTGCAACCATTGATGAGGCTCTGCTACAGCGAACACAGCAAGAAATCGAGTACCGCCTTGATATGCTGCATGCGACTAATGGTGCCATTATGGACGTGTATTAAATGAGGTAAAAAAACGACTTTGAAAATGACTGAGTACAATAGAACGAGTCTGATTAAGATATCTCATCAATTGTCTTTGTAATATTTATTTTTAATTGTTAAGACACCCTGTACATCCACTACCCAGCAGGTTCGGGAACTAAAAGTAAGAATGCAGCTATGTACTTTTTTTTGTTCCCTGAGTAACCATAATTCAATTCCATACTATTTTTGCCGTACATCGGAGAGATGCCAAACCAAACTGCATTGGGTGAGATTCAAGTATTGCACAAAAAGTAAACGGACTATTAAAATTATAGTGGAAAGTGCAAACAATGCCTTTGCGTGTAAGATCACATTGCAGCTTTATGTGTTTTTAATCTGTTTTTTGTAAGCTTTATAAGACAAACTCAATATTCTAATTTTGTTTTGTAGATTTGGCCCACACACATCTCCCTTACCTTCACACACAAAAGCTGCCATACCTGATTTTTGAACATGAAAGGAGGAGGTTGGTGGTGCTGTTTGCTCGTACTTGTTCACAAATAAAGAGCAGACAGAGCACAGTATGATTTTGTCATAAATTGCTGCTCTATGGGGAAACTAAAAAAGTCACTCTTTATGAGAAAAAAGTTGGATACCCCAACAGTAATGTATGAATATATTACTGATTGGTGGTGTTATTGCGAAGTTGTTGTTTTGTTTTGTTTTTTTTTTGTTTTTTTTCATCTAGTTCTTAAACCCAGGACTCTACATGGATTAATTCAGGAACAATAGAAGCTGATCCTAGACTGATGTACCATGTGGATACACCACCTAGTAATCCATATCTGCTAACACATTAGCAAAGACCCTCTCCCCACTTCCCGGTGTATCAGCTTCAGCCTGCCTCGATCTACATTGTCTTACTGGTCAGGATACAATACCTGTCAAGCCTCTCATCAATACAGTGACCTTCCAAACACAACGATGAGGCCCAAGCCTGTTATCTGCAAAAGCTGTTTGTAGAAGCATCTCTATCAGAGCGGCCAGGGGAGCAGCCCATGCATAGCAATGGGAGCACTGAGATTTTTATTTGTTCTACATTTGTTCTTCTGGATGAAGGTACACAGAAGTGACAGCAAAGTCCACTGTATAAACCCACAAGGCACATGATATTTCTCTTGGAAATCATGGGAGAAAATGTTGAAAATGTGACGAATAACTGGGGTGTTACTGCCACTAGAGTTGGCAGTTGGAGCTCTGCTACTAGTAAATCAGTGCTGTGATGTAATTAGGCAAGACACTTAACCATTTGGGTATGTTGTGTATGAATGAGAGGAAAAATGAAGAATTTACCAAGTCACTACTGTATTTCATGTTTCCTCATATCCAGTGTTGTTTGGATTTCACATCATTTCATTTTGGCTTCTTACATCTTCAGCTTTCTTCACACTTCTTTCTATCCTCTGAAGGTATTTCGTCTGCCACTCGCCTCAAGTAGAAGTTAAAGCTGCTAATCCTCCTATATTCTACCACCAATTGTGAATGTAAAAATGCGCTAGTTGTGGGCATAACCTGGGGAAAACTGTAGTCCCACTGTCACTCCCACTGCTCCTGCTTCTGTTGCCATCGCCCCAGTACGACAACGGGTCAAATGCAGAGAACAAATCAGGAACGATCAAAATGTATTCATACATATCAAAGTATTCACTGATTTTCCTTACAATAATTCAAGCTTATGAGCCAATCACTATCGTCATTTGGTGGTGGACAGTTGGTGCAGTAGCCACATGTTGCAGGACTAAATAAATGTATGTATGCTTCCTAAACTTATTTCATTTAAACTATACATGTACTTCAATTTGTACTAAGAAATATGGATCTGTGCATTACTTCTTTAAATGATCAGTGATTCGTTGAAATAGGTTTGTGGAGATAACTGATTATTGACATCAGCTGCTACAGAAAACAACATGGCTCCTGCCCTTGCCTTCTCTTTGTTGTACCTGATCTGGTATAAATAAGATTTTGGACACATGGTGCTGTCAGTGAACGCAGCCCAGGCGGGGGATCAGAGCCATCTGTTCTCAGACAGGTCACATCAGTGCGGATGGAACCAGCCGCTAACTACAGTATGTGCTGCAATGACACTGCACAAAAAGTCACTCAGGGAGCCCACAAATGCCCTTAGATTTCTTAATCAGTCGGTGTGATCTTCTCTGATTGACAGCCTCCAGGCACGCTCACACTGCTCATGAGATCCACCAGAAGGTAAAAATGTAATATCCCAAATAAACAAATACATAAGCTCATGAATGTGGACATGTAATGTGTTTATTTATGTTGGCCTATTATATAAACAGTAGCTCAGCTGATAGAATGTTTGTCCACTGATCTGAAGGTTGGTGGTTTGAATCGCACTCTTGAAATAAACATCATTGGTTGAGCGGTCAGATCTACAGGTTGGCGGAGCAAGTCTAACCTCAACAGATGTATGATGTCATTGTGTGCATGGGGAAGACATTTAACCCACCTCGCCCCCACTGTCTGCGTGTATGAATGAATGGGTCTTGACTGCCTTGAAGGTGAAAAGGCGCTATATAAAAATGTGACCATTTACTGTACTATAACAAGTGTTGTAATAAGGACAGTAATAAATATTTTTCATTCACTATGGACCATTACTTTTTCTTTAAAACACACAAAATATGAAACTTGATATAAAACAAATACACATTCTTAAGGCAACTCTAAGAAGAAGAGAGTTTTACACTAATGACCACCTGCCCCACATAAAAGTTACATAAAATATTCCATATATACAAAAAGGTAATGCTTATTCTAAGTATTAGATTTTGAATGAGTTTGGGATATGATGGGTGATTGCATTTCTCGAATCCCAAAAAATGTAATATCTCCTCTTTGCAATTACAAAATCACGTGTTCTCTGAATAGTATCCACTGGCGCCTTCTTTTCATTACTTGAACGTCCTTGGTCTGTTATTTCAAAATTATTTTTGAAGAGACTCCAAAAAATCAAATGTTCTAAAACAAATTATAATAAATTCAATTCAACAAATCAACATAAAATTCTGAAATGGACCATGGTAACATAATATATTTATTTATAGTCGGAACAAAACTGGTTGAGTAAAATTTCTGGTTGACTGATTTTATTCAGTTTGAGCTTTTTTTTTTTTTTTTAGCACATTTTAAAACAACTTCAGCTGCTTCACATAAAAAAGTCAGCAAAAAACAAATGCACAAACAAAAAACAACTGTACAAATATGTGTGGATGTGCTAGTACTATTACTACCACTACCACTACTACTACTACTTCTACTGAAGTTTTGTAAAGTTAAAACTATATGAGGTGATGTCTGGCAATGTAAAGTTTACCTATACAGCAACACCATTAAAAAGTGAGTCTATTTTCCACTTGAGCAGTTCTAACTAGAATGGTGGCGGTCTCAAAATGTAACCCTTGCCTATACACATTTACAAACAGAGATCATATTATGCAGCAGCGACTCTTCCGATTTGAATTTGGTGCTGTCTCATTTGGCCCATGCATGACGAGACACAGCCCGCTGCTTCCTATCTTTTTGCATCACAATCCTCTTGAATCCAACACAGTACGGATAGTTTTCCATGCATCGCTCCCTGAATGTGTATGAGATCCAGAGGAGTACATGTCAGCATTTGTCTCTGGGCGGGTCGCTCCAAGTGTCAAGGCCCTCACTGGTTCCGGTATAATTGACTGGAAAGATTTCATTTTCACTCCAACATAGAGTAAGACAAGCAAGTCCAATAGATTGCAGAGTCAGACAGAGCACAGACAAGTTTAGCTCATATTTTATACACACAGAAGACAAAGGGGGGTATGTTTCCCCGGAGCGGATCCAATTGAGTCGTGCAAGTGGAGGCACAAGTGTCCGCCAGGCTATTTCTGCTTTTCCATGATGCACAGTACAATGCAGTTTTTGCATATGTCAGAAATGTATGTGTTTCACTTTTTGGGAATGAACTATAGTGCAACACTAAATACAATTTTTGCTTTTAGCTGTTTGTTTTTATTTATAATTGCTTGATAAATTCAGAGCAAAATCAACTGTATTTTCCTCAACGTATACAGTGACTTACTTTAACGTTTTATAATAATGGTACATTCAGTGAGACATTTGTTCTTCATAGGTGGGGCATTAAGTCATGATTAAGATGTAACTAGTGCAAAATAAAAATAATAATGAAAATAAAAAAACTAAAGGATAATCACATACGTTTGTACGGAAACCCTGAGTCGCAAGCAAAATGTAATAAAAAAAAAAATCCCAATGATGCTTTTTTTTTCTTTCTTTATTTCTTTCTTTCTTTTTTTTTTTTTTTTTTTTTTGCACTAAAAACTCAAAAACAAAAACACAAATCTTGCCTTTTTTTTGGTGCAAACAAACAAGGTCTGCAAGTTCACATTGGAGGGAGGGGGGGGGGGGGAACAAAAACAAAAAAAACTTAGAAAATGGAGCTTGCTTCTTTTTTTTTTTTTTTTTTTTACTTGCCACTCAGGGCTTCCGTAGTTTTGCTGCTTTTACACATTTGGGGTATTTTTGTAAAACTGAGGACAAGCTGATTTTGTCATAAATACTTTACAAGCAAATTCCACTAGTAAAGATGTTTGTTGAACTAAAAAAAAAGATTTCAAGTAGTACATTGTTTAGTTTAGTGGAGAGAAGTAAAAGAGAACAAAATAGCTTGAAGGTTCAAGTACAGAGGGCATATCAAGTCCCAAATACGATTGTACTAGAGACACTATGACCCAGCGAGAAAGGAATCAACAAGAAAAACACAAGTGGAGCAGCAGGCAGGAGGAGCACCCTGGGGAGACGCGTTCGGAGGTGCCCTTATCAGATGCTCCAGCGTGGGAGAGACACAGACCACTGCAGGGAGCTATAACCACAATTTTACCATTTCATTTTTGTTTTGAACTTGCAAACTTGAAAATTACGGTAAAAAATAATTCTTTGGGCAAACTTTTAATGTGTTTTGGTCTTGGTTTTGTAGATAGCCACTAAGCCATTATTTGTACTCCATTATGTTTTAGCAGCGCTCATATTTTACTTGTGATGTGTGTGCGCATGTGTGTGGCTGTAGAACACAAACAGTTTAATCATGCCTGCAGAGTAATGCAGCAATCGCCGTAGCAACCCAGAGCGCTAAGGCCCGTCTAGGGAGCTCCACACACTCCCAACTGCGCCTCACATGAGTAGCCCAGCAAAATGAGTTGATGATTGATCCGCCTCTAGCGCCTGTAGTATGTTTTCTTTCGTCTTCTTCTTACTTCTAAATAGATATTGTATTCAAATAGAAGAACAAGCATTGACTTTGTAATCCCTGAGCAACAGTAGCTGTCGAACAGGAAAAGTCAAGTGCGGTATTTGTCAGTGCGCCAGCCTTATCTGCGGCGCTCCCTACAGGCCCGCCTCGTCAATGCGGGCAGCTCGGAGCCACGCTTTAGCTGTCTGCGATATTAAAGAGCACTATCTCTGAGGTGGCCATTTGGGGAGACAGGTTTCTTTTCATTTCAACAAAGACTCGCCATACTGTAATATTGAGAGCATTTGCCACTTTACTGCAGCCACAATGTAATCTTTATCTGAACCAGTGAAGATGTCACTGGGTTTGGCCTTTCCAAAGTTGAAGCTGTTGGGTGAAAGGTGGAATTTTTCAAAAAAGAATGTGGGGCTGAGGACCACTGGCTCAATATGACACAAAATATCCCATTATATGTAAGGTATTCTAATGTAACCAGGGAACAGCTTAGAGTGAATTCAAATCAAAAATACAATAAACAATATTGATGATAATAACATCATCGAAAGTGGCTAATTTAGAGTTGAATTTACTCATCGGACAGAAAGCTCTGTCTCGAGCCACAGCTGTCCTGGGGTAGACAGACACAAGCGGGACTGCCATCAGTCCCTCTGACCACCACAGTACTTACTTGTGGCCTGTTTACTACTTGGATGGAAACTGTTGTATCCTTAAGCATGGCACTTGACCCACATTGCCAAGTATGAAAGTGGTTTATGTGTCAATGATGGTGAAGGTCAGAGGGGCTGATGGTGCAGACTGGCACGTCCGTCAGTCTGTCCCAGGGCAGCTGTGGCTACCATAGAAGCTCACCACCACCGAATATAAAGTAAATGAATAATGCACAAAATTGTAAAGTGACTTTAAGTCTCTGGAAAAGCGATATATAAGACTAAGGTAATAGTAATCACAATAATAGTATCACATTCATATAAATGCAAGGTGTCTGAGGACACAACAACAGTGTGCACCAGTCAGAGCTGAAATCAAACTGCCAATCACTTAGTCAATGCCGCTCTTGTAATTAAATGTTAGTAAAAAGTATTTGCTTAGTTGTTTTAAACTTTTTAAAATTTCAAACTGAAAATACATATTCAAACCAGAGGAATTACTTTCCATAATGCAATTCATGACCTCGTGTTAAAATCAACTGCCCTACATGCACCAATTAGTCAGTAATTAGCAAATACCCCGTTTTCTCTGCACTCGCGTGAGTTTGTGGCCTGTTATGTACTTATTAAAGTGAATTATCTATGATCATGATTCTAATGGAGGCCGGGCTCATGTTAGCGGGCGTCCTGCTGAGTGCTAATGTCTAATTACACTGGAGCAGGTCTTGATGGGAAGGGCCCCTCAGCCCCTAGCTCCACCCTCCACTGTGCTCTCTCTCTATCCCTCTCCCTTGTGTCCTCTGTGCTCTTTCTCTCTCCACCACTGTGCTCAATCTGCCTCTGTGCCCCCCCCCTCTCTCTCCCTCTGTGCTCTCTCTCCCTGTCCTCCTTAGTGCTCTCTCTCCCTATCCCATGTGCTCTCTCTCTCTCTCCCTATCCTCTGCACTCCCTCTCTCCCTCCCCCTATCCCATATGCTGTCTCTTTTCCTATCCTCTGCTCTCTCTCTCCCTCCCCCATCCCATGTGCTCTCTCTCCCTATCCTATGCACTCCCTCTCTCTCTCCCCCTATCCCGCGCGCTCTCTCTTTTCCTATCCTCTGCACTCCCTCTCTCCCCCCCCTATCCCATGCGCTCTCCCTTTTCCTATCCTCTGTCTAATCACACTGGACTGTCAAGAGCACATCACGGCCAATCAGTGCAGATAAGCAGCTGATCAAAGGGCGAGCGAAGAGCTGGATCAAAAAGACTGTGATATGTGGAGAGAAAGTGCTCTCATGTATGATCATGTGCTCTATGCACGTGGCCTTCACAACCTGCACTGACTTTATGTATGTATTTATATAGGTCCATTTGTAGTGCGATGGTTAGGTCGATGCTCTCAACCTGTGGGATGTGGACATCTGCAGGTGCTTTTAGGGACAATTCCTGTAAATAATTATTCAGAATACTCACCACATTTGTTTCTTAGCCCTAATTAAGAAACGTTAAAATTCCATGTTTTGTTCTGGTTTGTAGACACGTTTAAATGGTAAATGGTCACATTTTTATATAGCACTTTTCCACTTTCAGGGCATTCAAAGCACTTTACATGAAGGAAGCACTCACCATTCACACACACAGACACTTGAATCACACTGCCAGTCTGTGGATCAGTGGATCTGACCACTCAACCAATGATGTTTATGTTGAGAGCAGGATCTGTCAACCTTTGGATCAGTGGACAAACACTCTACCAACTGAGCTACTGTCCACACTTGGTTATTTCCTGTTGGTTTAAATCTGGTTTAGTCCTAAATTCTAAGTATTTTAGGTTGACCACCAAAGACAAATATTAGATAAGGGTTAGAGAACCACTGGCAACATCTTTTGCAATAAAAAGAATCATGTCTTTAAGATAAGCCCTCATCTGTAGTATATAAGTAGTATAAACACTTCTGACCGAGAGAATCAGTTTTTGACCAATCAGTGTCTCTGAAATAACTGACTCCAGTATATGCATATTGACGTATAATAAAAAAAAAAGCGATCTACTTTTAAAAAACAACAATGTCGACATCAGCAGCGTATTTTGACTCTATCTGTCTCGCTCAAAACAGGAGGTGCACACTGGCTGCATATTCAAACTAGTGAGTCTCATTTAAAAGCTTTTGTTCTGGACAGAGATTTGTATTTCACCTACTGTTGTCTTTCATGAAATAAATTGAGTGGAAATCCGCTTCCAAGGTTGATCATTACCAGGCCCAGGTAGAGTGATTTCATGGCAGCAGATTGGAAAATGGCCCTTTGTTGCAAGTGCATTTCCATAGAGAAGTGCTGATGGTTCACAATAACAAATGTGCCGTGGTCGACAGAGAGTTGCCGCGGCGTTGTCTTAACTGACACTTGATAGTGGAGCATGTACAATTATGCATAATGCACTAATGGCAGCTCCTCATAACTGTCAGGCGGCCGAGCTGGGGAAGAGTGTTTCTTTGCAGACAACTTGATGCCGCACCAGCGTAGACACATCTTGATTCTGCTGATGCTAGTACCCCTGACAACAAAATAGCATTGTATCAGCTGAAGCGGCCATTCCGGCAAAGTTATTGAAAAAAAAAGTTATTGAGAAACCGTTGTCACAGGTTCTTCCAACACTTTTAGAAAAAATAAAGGCTAAATATGTTTAAAGCTGGAGTAAGCACATTGTATATTGGGAGTCAAAAATATTGCAAGACTTCAGCTAACAAGGCCTTTTCACATCTGGAAGCGAATTTTACTCAGTCAGCTGTATTTTTAAAAATCTTTTCTAACATATTTTACCCATAACTTTATTCTTGTTTAATTCATAATTAATAGAATAAAAAAAATATGTGATTTGACAAACATTTTATAAGGCAACTCAACCGCAACTCTATATTTATTTGATTTATATTTTGAAGCTACCATGTCTCACACCTAAAGAAAAGTCCTATGTGATCTATTATTAAATATACTTGTACAGTAGAATGTTTTCAGACATATGCTAGCAAAATGCCTTGGGGTCTCACCGGAGGAGCTGGAGGAAGTGTCTGGGGTGTGGGAAGTCTGGGAGTCCCTGCTTAGACTGCTGCCCCCCGTGACCCGGTTCAGGATAAGCAGAAGGAAATGGATGGATGGGCTAACTAATCTGAATGCATACTCAAACTTTCTTATTTTACTCCTTTCACTAAAATCAAAATGAAAAGACTTAACAACTAATCAGTGTGAGCAGTAAGCCACTCGTCCACGTCTTTACAGAAATACAGCTCCCACCTGCTGTGAAGTGATTCCATCTCCGAGACTCTCCTCACACCACCTCATTGCTTTTTAATTTAGGATTAACTTGACTTTTGGTGCTCTCCAGCTGCAGTGACGGGGTGCACTGGTCCATTGGTCCACCCTGCGTCTGCCTGTGTGTTTGGGGCGTTCAATGCCATCAGCTCCATGTCTGCCGAGAATCACACGGCGTCAGCTTGCTCCCGATGACATCCCACTGTTCTGACCATTGATTGGCAGGTCAAGCGGCGAGCGCGAGCAGGAAATCAATAGCAAAGGACCTCTACACACTACTGGGGGAGTCTTCAAGGAACTGGGCCGCTAGACACTGCCAATCACCCAACACAAAATGTAAGGCCAGCCAGCCATGAACAAAAGCTATCTCTAGGCAGAAACACCAGCTTGGAGCGCAGATGAATTTATGTTTGCAGAGAAGTTTCTGTGATACTGTATGGCACGCGGGAGAGAAAGTTTGGTGCAAATATATTTGCATTACTTATGCTCATTCATATGCTAAAACACAAGAGGGATCTCCAACCTTTTGGGATTTGGCATTACCAAATGTAGGCTCTTTATCTTAACATGCAGTGGCACCAGGTCAGAGCGTCTAAGCATGACGGAGCAGCCTTATTAGCATCTACTCAGCCATTTCCAACCAGAGCAGAGCAGAGGGCTCACTGGCTCACACCGAGGCACTCTGTCCCATATGGCTCCTCAAAAGTTTCTTTTCTAAATTTAACCTTAAATAAGATCATCATTAAGTATTTACTAAGTTAATATTAGTTCTAACAAATAAATAAATAAAAAATATTAGGTGAAATAGCCAGCGAACATCAGTCACATTTACTTCTTAGTTTTGGGATTCAATGTGTTTTTCTTTTAGATATGAAATTGAATCTGTCAATTTTACAGTGCAGTTGAAAATGGTTGATTAAAATTTCGATTTTAAGAAAATCTTTTGATGTTTTTAGAAAATGTGTTTTACATGGAGCTGTATAATTGTACAATAAACAACTAACAACAAATGCTTTATTTTTTTGTATTGCTCAGTGACACAAAGTCACAAAATGATGCAGCCTTTTTACTGCAATGTACACAGTGTTTTTCATTCTATGCCATATACCATAACAGTATATTTTCTGAAGACGAGTACTTGTTGAATTCTGTAGCCTAGTAAAGGTTATGCACAGCTCTATATACAGACAAAGCCTGTAGCCTCCTTAAAATGTGGCCTGAGGGGACCTGCGGGCGCTCAGAGCTTTGTCCTCTCTGGTGATGTGTTCCAGTTTTCTCCGACATTCAGACGCCGCCGCGCCTCAGCCAAACAAACACTTGAGCTGATGCTCTGACACCACTTTGGCTTCTTGTCTCAAACAGGTGGAGAAGAACTGAAAGTTTCAGGACGCATGGCAAATTCAAGACAATGTCATTCCAGACAGGAGATGTCTCTGTTCACTTTCAGCTTTTATTTTCACATGGATTCAAATCAATGGCCTGTCTCAATGGATTTATGAGCTGCCATATGTTTGCATCAGTGTGGCCCAGTGTGAACAGGTTCTCCACGTAAATTCAACTTTTTCTATCAATAAACTATACCATACATATACCATACATAGATCATTATTTTACATTGTATTCATTGCAAACTACAAAATTGTTCAGAAATAGATTAGTAATAGAACTGGGATAATTACTGACATTGCGTTTAAAACTAAATAACTGACAGGCCCCATCGCTTCATAGTGACATTGCACTGTAGTGAGCAGTGGATTTCATGTACATGTTTTTGTTGATAAAAAACACAACATCTTTAAACAATGGACATGTATTACCCAAAATCAAGTTTAAAAAAACAAATTAAATTTACCATAGGAAAGTGGGTGGGTATAGGGGGTAGGTGAAAACAGAATATTTTAAAGCGTAAATCTAAACACAACAACATACAGCAACAAGTAAAGTGTTGTACATGTGTTTAAGGTTACCCAGTGTTATTACAATTATTAAACAAAAATGTGGCGATCTATTCATTTAGACCTCGTTTGGAACCACATCAAAGTTGCCGCTCCTACCAGTGGTGGAAGGTACTGAAGCACAAGTAGTAAAGTACTGTAATAAGTAGAATTTTTAGATATCTGTACTTTACTTAAGTACATTTTACAGTGTCCCCAAAGTTCAAAATTCTCTGTTCCACCTTGTGATGCCATTAAGCGGTAGTTTTCACGTTAACAGCTACATTTTACCTTTAGTTCTGTAGAGATTGACAATTTTAGGCTTGGAGTTTAAAAACACAATGGAGCACTTCCTGTATTACCACATGACATCACAAAGTTGAGTTTGAAAAAAATAACTCAGCCTAAATTTGCAGGATTTGTATGTTAAACATGTGTTATGAAACAAAACACAACACAGCTCCAGGTCTGTTTGTGATGAGGAAACAACGTTATAACATAGATCAGAAAACAGCGTAATATTTTTTGAAGTCGATTTTTTTTATCTGCACTTTTACTTATTCCACCACTGGGTCCTACCATGAACCTACATCTCTGCCAACACATGAAGGTATATGATGTATTTGTATAGTGCCGTGTGAATGCAGTGACAGTGCGGGCTGAGTATAGAGGGTAACAGCGTGTTCTTTAAGGCCTGACTGAATGCGTTCCACCTCTGTATGATAAAACACATTGTTCACAATATGCTCCAGATATGGTTACCTCTGGCTCACCTTTTCTACTCACACAATGGAACTGCTCTGAGCTTATTTTTTACTGTGTCTGACAATGGCTGCTTTCCCGTCTTTTTATGTTCCTCTGTGTCTCTTCTACACGCTGAATAGATGTTGTGTTCTCTGCTCGTGTCTTCAGTAACATTTTAATGTTTGTGAAATGGACTGGAATGAAATGGAAGAAACAGATAGTGCCGTGTCTCTGCTGCCTCCCTGGAGATTAATGATCAAATGTCCACCACTTGAAAGGGGCCCATTTCTTTATCTTAAACAGCACTCTGATAATAACAAATGGGCAAATTATGGCTGTACAGTTATCGTCACTTGGGAAAAATACGGTTTCGTTGGTAACTAAATTAACGTGAGACCCGATGTATAGTTTTATACTCATATGCTGGATTTTATTTTTGAGGAAAAGTAATGAAACGAGAACTTAATGGTGCACTGTGTAATTTCTCTAGGGTCAGCCACCTGTATCCATAGAGATGTTATTATAGCTTTGACTGTAATATTTCACAGTATGGCATTAAACTCGAATATTTTGCTGTGCATTTTTATTACAAAAATAAATAATAACTTGAAAAACATGCATTTTTACTGGGAGCTGGTTCATCTTTCCACAGATTTAACTTATAACTTGTGCTTGGCGTCATCTGTTTACCTCCATGGGGATGGATACGCTTAATGACAACGGGAACTTAAAGATGCACTGTGTAATTTCTCTGGAGGAGGTTCAGCCACCTGTATCTATGGAGATGTGATAGCTTTGACTGTAATGTTCCACAGTATTACATTAAACTTCTGGATTTTGCAGTGTTTTTTCATTGCAAAATAAATAAATTAATAGATAAATAAATAAATAAATAAATAAAAAGATAGACAGATAGATAGGTAGATAAAATAGATAAATAAATAAATACATAAATAAAAAGATAGATAAATAAATAAATAAAAAGATAAATAATAATACTAAATAATAATGCATTTTATTTATAATAAATATATAAATAGATAGATAGGTAGATAGATAGATAGATAGATAAAATAGATAAATAAATAAATAAATAAATAAATAAATAAAAAGATAAATAGATATAGATAAAACAGATAAATAAATAAATAAATAAATAAATAAATAAATAAATAATTGAAAAACATGCATTTTTAGGGTACTGTTTACCCAAGGCCCAGTGCAGAGAGGGTCCCCTCACAAAGTCTGTAATATGGATTTTTCATTTGAAACATGTAATGCAGGCCCATCCCTGATTCTTCCTGAGAGCTGGTTCATCTTTCCACAGATCTGACCTATAACTTGGGGCGTCATCTGCTTATCTCCATGGGGATAGATACGTTTGATGACATACTATGGAACATCTCCATACATACAGCCAGGCTTTATTTTTTTATATTGTGATATGTAATATTTCTTTAATTGCTGGTTTATTTTAATATTCTAGTCTGATTTTTACTGGTCGTGTAAATGTACTCACCGTTAAGAGAATGTAAACCTATTAGTGCAGTTCATGTAAGTTAAAGGTCCATGTTTATTGATAAGAGCGTGATCAGAAGGCATTGATTCAGAGTGTGGAGGGTGAGCTGTTCCCTGTGTGATCTGAGACCTCCCGCTGGTTTCGAGAGCAGGCCTCACGCTGTGCCACAATGATTGCAATATATCCTTCTGATTACCACCGGGGATGTTACGAGCCAGTCTGATTGTACTGTCCCAGCTCACACGGGCCACAGAGGAGTATGTAAAGTGCCTCCATCTTAAATACAGCGTGTTTACGACTTTGCTTTGGTGACGATAATGTGACACAGATGCTGGTTTCCAATACAATGTTAAACCTATTAGTTGGGAATGTCCTTATATTTCAGATGTGGATTGTGGTAATGCCAACAATGCCCCCTAATGTTCCAGGAAGCCGTTTTATTTTTGATGTGGGCATGCTTGAACTAACTTTAATAATATCACTTTCATCTTTTTAATATTCTTGGTTATGCACGACGGCATTGTGTTTTGGTCACAGTGTTAATCTTGAGAAGGGCCCACAATAACAAAAACAAATCACAGAAATCCCTTTATTATTTTTCATGGTAATTCCGACGAAAAGGTTACAACAGAATCCAAATAAATGTAATATAAAACATAATTAGTTCTGTATTCCTTATTGTTTCTTCAACTCCCTCAATGACTCAGCTGAATATTGCATCTTACTTCTGTTAATGTTCCCGTCTGTCTCTTTTTTCATTTTGTTTAGCGTATGTATACCCTCAAGTTCTAAGTCATTTTCAATTTTAAACTGCATAATTGTATGTAACTGTCGATATAGCCTTTCGAAAGCATAGACTAAACACAGAGAAGGAACGGAACAAAGGAAAAGTAGGAAAGTGCTATAGTTAAGTACAAATTTTAGGTATCTGTAATTTACTTGAGTACATTTTTCAGTGGATACTTTTACTTCATTACATTTGAGAGTGGATATTTACACTTACACAGTCACACAAACATAATTTAGCACAAATCTTCATCAAAACCATTACATTTGAAACTTCATAAAACCTCAAAATCAGCAGAAAATACTCACTTTTTACTCTGTGCGTTCACTTAATTAACAAAACTGAGTACTTCTTCCACCACTGCCTAAACAAAACCTTTAATAACGGACAATGATATCATATTTCAAAGCTAAATTCTGATACTGTAAAACCCTTGAAGTCAATTTCTTTTATCAAAAACTTATGACCCACGTGAAATGAGTTTGTTCAACTAATTATTTGCTATTAATTAAACGCCTTGTACCCGTTTTCTTTACACATATTTGAGCTAGTACAGATATATTGTATAAGCAGCTCTTGGGTCAAAATATGTCCGCTGCATCTAATATAAAAGACGTGTGTTGTCCGACAGTTAGGAAGAGCACTGTTAGCATGGTAGTTGTTGCTATGGTCTCTGACAACTCATCACAGTAAATAATTAGGATGCTCGGAGTACATAAGGTAAGTGAGGAATAATGTAAACTGTTTAAAATGAGCTGTTTTCATGTTTTAAGACAGTCAAAATCAGACACTGCGCCTTTAATTTGATGATTCCTCTGTCGACGAATAGCAAACTTTCAGAAAACTTTCGCACTAATTATGAGGCTGCACCATATGTTGTTCTCTTATACTGTTGCTTAGACAGCCAACTCCCTACGGATTACATAACCCACCATGTATACCCTTACCGCGCATTTCTATTGTAGCAGCACGTTTAAACTATTCCGTCTGTATGAACCGTGTTTGTTTTCTGATTTCAAACTTGGCCACATTCCTTTACAACAATCAAATGTTTTCCTACCCAGAAATAAGCGTTTGTTATTATGAATTTTTGGCTCAGAAGTGAAATTTTACCTGCTTAATGGCATTACATGGTTAGTTGTGTCGCTAGTGATAGAATGCATGTTTAACATCACTTCATCAGCCCTGTTTGTCTTTTTCTCTCTCTCTTTTCTGCTCTGGTCATTCAATCTGAAAGCAATTTAAGCCATTAGAACAGCGTTTAGGAGGCCAAGCCAACCCGATGCATCTCCTCTGCTGCCTCTGAGCGGAATTACATAGGACCATTTAGCCGTTAATAATGTGTAGACAGTGTTTGGCTATGGAGTTTGAAAGTGAGCATATCTGACATTATAATGCAAACAACAACAGGATGTATATAGGGATAGTAGCGCACAAGGAAACAATTATGAAGATATGCGCTCAGTTAATTGGCTGGGTTAAAGTCAAGACAATAAGCTCCATAATTAGTGCTGTGATTGTTCTGGTAAAGTCTTGTTTTAAGTTACCGTTAAGTACAGTCCGAGAGTGTCCAGTTAAAAGACGGATTATAGCTTCACTCTATACCACAAAGTCTAATTCCATTGGTGTGTTGTTTCAGTAAATTCCATTGTATTGGAGGAAGTGCTTAACATTAGTGTAGAAGTGATGGACTGTTGGGTGTTTGCCTGGTCCAGGTTATTATAGGGTTTTTGCCCTTTTCTCTTTTTTGTGGTTGTGTGAAAATTGGTCAGCTCAAATTAAATAATCCAATTTCTTCAAGGTGACAAAACTTCCAAAAACTTATAAATAATAAAGTTGGTTTGGAGGCTTTATCTCAGCGTGTTTTGTTAAGGCCCCGTTTTTTTTACTTTTTGTTACAAATCGACAAAAGATTTTTTTTAAAAGTCCTATATTACGCAAAATGGAGTCTTCTGAGCTTTCGGTCATGTTATAATGTTGTTACCTCCTCAAAAACAGACCTGGAGTTGTGTTTTGTTTCATTCACACATGTTTGAGTAATCCTGCATTATTAATCTTCAAAGCTCAAAACTCTCTGTTCCACCTTGTGATGTCACGCAGTGGTAGTTTTCAAGTTAATAGCTACGTTTTAACTTTTGCTCAGTAGAGATGGGCAATTCAAGAGCTGAAATTATCCAAATGATGTTAGTAAAGGTGTAGGGAGTTTAAAAACACAGTGGAGCACTTCCTGTATTACTACATGACATCACACGGTGGAACAGAGTGTTTTCAGTTTGAGAGAAGAACTCAGCCTTAATATGGAGGATTTGTGTGTTAAACATGTGTGAAAGAAACAAAACACAACTTCAGGTGTGTTTTTGATGAGAAAACAACATAATAACATATTAAAAAAAAAAAAAAAAAAGTCTAATATGTGCCCTTTAATTAGTGTAGAAAACATGCGTCCTTACTAGCAGACTTGCATCTCCACAAACCTGACTCTTACTTGACCTAGAGAAGGGTCTCCACCTGCCCGTCTCCATGGAAATATTTGTTTTTGGGCATAATATTCCACAAATGTACCTATCTGTCTATTTCCATGGACTACAGCAGTTGAAGTTCCATTTCCAGAAAGAAAACGCAGAAAAACGTGTTATATTTACATTAATTCCTCTATAGTATCATGGCTCTACACAAACTAAAACACACCAGTTACTTCAAAATATTATTGTAATGCCAAACACTTGTGAATAATTGAATGACTTAATAAACCCTTTTAATTAATGCACTCATGATTTGAGACCTGATATTAAACTGAAGTGTTCTTATAACAAAAACAGACTACTAGTTCATAGTGCATCTCTTTGTCTCTATTAAATGTCATTATCTCATTAAAACTATAATAATAAATAATAATAATAAAAGTTTTGATCATTGTGTGAGTAGTACACACGATAAAGAAACAGGAATTAGGTCGTATCAAGTACTGTATCCCCATTTTGCAGTACAATCAGTATATTGTAGTAATAGTACGCATTATTTTTTAGGTACCTCTTATATTACAGTTTTCATTATGCTGATATATATATATTTTGTATTTATCTTTATTTATACAGGGGAACCCAACCTTTTTCATGGGTCCACTGTTCAAAATGCAATATAAACAAAAAAAAAACAAAAAAAAACATACAAAACGAGTATACAAGTCCATATAAAACATAAAACATTAAAAACAGGAGCAGGTGTGTGTATAAAAGTTTGTTACCAGATTATTAAACAGCGATTGTGGCACCAAATTATCCAGTTTTGGTTGACCTTGAAATGTATTCTGTTTTTATGAAGCAAAACAGCCAAAACCAAGAGCGATTTTTCCTATCTTTTTCCTATCTTTTTCCTATCTATTATATAACTAATGATGAAACAAAGCTGAGACAAAACCCGATCACGTTTACACACAGTTTCTGGGAGACGCAGCCTCCTACAACATGAACTACCGTGGCCTATTAGATTGCCTGTACTCTGTGTGGTGGAAGCGTTCGGATGCACTCGCAGATTCCAGGTAGGCCCTCATCAATCATCCGCCCACTCCTGACATTAACTTTTTGGTCAATGCCGCTGTCTCCAGTTTGTCTGCAGACTTAAAGATTTGAGGAGCGCGTTTTATTGGCACGCTTTTAACTCCACCCAGGCAAGGGTAATGGAGCTGGTTGTGTGCGAGCAATTAATGCAACCACAATACCAAAAGTGGTGATTTGTCATACACCAATGAGACAAAATCATTATGCGGACAGCGTGATTCTGTCTGTCTACACATTTCAATGACCCACTGATCCCATGTGGACAGTCAAAGAGGCATAAGACTAGATGTTTAGCAGCGATTCCTGGAATTCGTGACGATAATGCTTCTTTTTTTTGTTTCTACATCAATGGAGAGAAACATGTTGAAGCTACGAATCTCAAGAAATGCAAAAGTGCAGATCTGATTTGTTCATTTGATTCAAAGTTTGGAATGAGCCATGGGAAGCATCAGTTGTTCTAAAAGTGGAGGTGTGACTCTGGGTCTCCGCACTCAATCTGTTGTTGTGTTCTGGGGCAATACACCTCGTGCAAGAGTGTAGTTTCAGAAGTTGTTTTGTGTTTTTCTCAGAGGAGTGGATAATATCACATGAGACAGACAGATGCATTGATAACTTTTTGGAAGGAGATTTATTTTTTATTTTGTATACTTTATTGTCTTTAACTTTGAGGCTATGATTGTACAGGACTCTGAAAAGTCAAGACCGTCGTCTGATCCAAAGGAAAGCCACTCTCGACATAAGCATCATTGGCAGAGCGGTCCAGATCCCACAGATCAATACTGTCGTTGTGTCCTTGGGCAAGACACTTAACCCACCTCGCCCTCAGTGTCTCTGTACTCTGGTGTATGAATGTGTGTGTGAATAGGTAATGCGCTTTGAGTGCCTTGAAGGTGGAAAAGCGCTATATAAAAATGTAACCGTATAAAAAAGTGACCATTTACCATTCTGAACAGGAAAAAGTCCTCAAAGTGTTGAATTTAACATGAATGGACAGGTTTATATTCATCCATAAAATCCAGATTATACTATTATACAGCAGCACATGAAGTATAAATACATGCACATTTAGCCTGTTGCTGTGTTCTTTCTAATTGTCATTTATTTAGACTTTACAAGCAACAGCTCTGGTAATTCATCATACTTCTAATTTTAACTCCCTGGACTCTCTCCCTCCTGTCTGCTCGTGCCCTTAATATGAAGGCGTCTCAATAGCACTGAAGCCCCTGGGCTGACAGCATGAGATTAGTATGAATGTATTACCCCCATGGGTGCCATAGCCTGTAATAAGTTCCCCATTAATCGTATCCGTTGGGGAAAATTTGTTTAGGCCTTAATTACATATCATTAAAATTGGTCTTGATTCTGGGAGATTTAAGCTCAGAATTGGTTTGCACGTTTTCTGCCCTGCCTTTGGCCATTGTGCAAATTTATGTGACACTGCATCAGCTCCGCTTGTGCCTTCTATGGACTCTCTAATTGCTGTAATACCATTAGCATTATTTTCAAACTGCGGTTCAGGTAGGTTGTTGGTTTTCATGACACTTTTAACTTCAAGTCCTGATTTGTTGTTGGCTCAATGCTCGATTATAGTCCTGTTGTGGCCATAGCACCTTGTCAATGCCAATGATCCAATCGTCCAATCTCAGAAGATAAGCACAGTTGGGCCTGATTAGGACTTGGATGGCCAACTGCTATTCATTATTATTATTATTTATTTTATTTATTTTTGGTGGTATCAGATGGACTGGTTAATTCCTGGTTTAGTCCACATATTGATACTTTGCACTGATACACCATTCTGGGGGTGTTGTGCATGCATCTCTAGTGGTGGAACGTTTAGGAGTTACCATGGTGACACAATGCAAACTGTCAAAAAAGTTTTAAAACAGTCTAAAAAATTTAAACAGTGCATTTTCAGGAGTCTGTGATCAATACGAGCGTTCATGGTCCTGTCTAAGAGTTTGATTTTCAACAAAAATTATGAGTGTGAGTAACTGAAAAACTGTTGGCTAATGCTAGCTAGCTGGTGACTGTAATTTTACATGTGAGAGACTTGTTTAACAGCACAAATAAGCTCACCTGTTGTAGTTCCAGTTAAATCAGTTCTTTCTGGTCAGATTAGGTTAGAAAAAAGCACAGATTGAAGTGTAGTAAAGTCTCAGACAGAGCATGCCTCCAGTTAGCATCGCACCCCCAGGGAATGTTGACGACGTTGGCTGCAAAGTTTCAATACAGTACTATATATTATTTCTACTTGGCGTAATAAAAGCACAGAATAAAAAGAGTGATATCTTATAGGCAGTGATAATTTGTAAATGTATAATGCTCTGTTTATTTTATGACATCATTAGTGAGTATTTTTATAGCCTATTGCTTTTCTGGTGACTTCTACAGATGCCAGCCCACAGTGATTTAATTACAAATCTCTTATTCCGATTTTACATACATTTCCAGCACATTATCCACTTATTTCCCTCAGAGCGAATTTATGCCATTGAAATCCAAAGGAGAATTATGGACTTAAAGGGCTTCTCCATTTCTCCGAGAGTCTTAAGTCTGCTGCCAGCGATGGAGTTAATATGGAGCCTGGCCCAGAGGTACAGTGTAAAAGACTGGTGACCTCTGAGGGTTTAGCCGCTAATGCGTTTCAGATGATATCCAGAGGAGGGGACAGCAAAATACCTCAGCAGAGCCAGGGTAACCTCATTACAATGCTCTATTATAGCTGCAAGAGCCAGAATATGAATGTGTGCGAGGCTCCACACATGCGAGCGCTGTGCGGCCCGCGTTTCTGTGTCGTTCAAACATGACTTCATCTCCTGCTCCCTTTCTGCTCGTACAGCCAATCCAGCGCTGTCCAGCTCTCTTTGTTTGGGTCAGAAGAAATAGTGTAATCATTTTCTTTTTATTATTATTAAATTATCATATTATCGTTCACTTTTGGGATATATTTTATAGTCAGATGCCTTGCCGAGCACACAGATGTTTCATTGTTACCATGGTTGCTCGATTTCAGATCACAGTATTGCATGTCCAAAAGAATAATGGGAGGAAGGTAAGAATGAAAATATTTTGTGAGACGATGGGGCTAATCCTTATTATATGTGGTCTGTTTTATCATTTGTGACTTGTACATCTGGATATTTTTATTGAGAGTTCATTGGAAAAAAAAAAACATTTGAATGTATCTACTCCCCGAAAAGTTGGCAGTGCAAGTCTACCAATGTGTTCTGCTATCTGTGTCCTTCGGCAAGACATGTCCAGTATGTGTAAATGTGTTATTCTGATTGGTTGTAGGAGTCATGAGGCTACCCACTCTTGGTATCTAATCGTAATAAATACTCTCAATTTGGCTGATCTATTCAAAATCCATCCAAAAAGAACCAAAGCAAACAGTGATGATCCTGACATTATTTCGTGTTTACTTTCCCCGTTAGCGGTAAGCACCAGATAAGACCTGAGGCAGGTGAAGTTTTCATATAACGAGTTGTGTGGTGAGCTGTCAGCACTAACCTTTTCACAGCTCCATTTTCCCACACAAAACGCTTGCTTGATGTTTAGCAATACACACCGCTTTTAAGGAGAATATTAAGCCTTTACAACCCTCTATCTATCATTTTAGATACAACAAAACAAGCCAGAATTTCTGACTACTGAAGAACTCGGATTCATATTAACAGTGAAGTGACCGATATGAATTATGCAGTGACGACAGACACTCAAAGGTTATAAGAGAGGCCATTTATCCAGGTAAGACTTGATTTAACCGTGCAGTGATATTTAACAGCAATACCACCATGACAATGACTGATGATCTTGTCAGATCTCTGAAGCTTGGCCTGGATAGTAATGGGATGCGAAACCGCGGGAAATGGTGCCAGAGTGGGGCAGGAGTGACTTCATTCTAGTGCATAGTGTAGTTGTGTTTTTAGGCAAGAAACTTCATCCACCTTGCGTAGTATTTAAGGGCTGATGATGTAGATTGTCAGCCTTGCTTTTGTCATTTACCCCATAATAATAACAACAATACACCGGCCTGATGTAGGGCTTTTTTTGGACACTCAAAGATGCTTGAGAAACAATAAGAAAACAGTAAAAGATGGCGGAAATCCAATGTGATATTAAACAGGCGAGTTTTAGTAGTGATTTGAAGTGCTGCAGTGACACCTAGTTCCTGATTAATTGTGGGAGTGCGTACCAGAGGGCGTAGGCGGCAGTGAATGAACATGGAAAAAAAGGAGCCCAAAAACTGCTATATACATCAAATGCATTATTATTATTATTTAAACACACTTTTAAAGCCTGACACTTGATTGTGCTACTTTACAGAGCTGAAAATGTGAGTGACCTGTCCAGGAAATGGATGTATTTGTATTGGCTGGAGGTCAGGTCTGCTTCTCGAGTTGGAAACATGGGAACGGCAGCGGTCCATTGGTGCAATCTGACTCAATATGGCGGTGATTTATCAGGCCGCTGGGACCGCTTGGGCTTGTAAAACATGAGGTGAAGCCAAGACCATTAAGCTATGTAATCAGTGTGCGATGCTGCAACACATCTACACTCCAAAGACCAAGTGCCCTTTATTGGCCACTTTTCAACAGCTTTTCAGTGTTTTCCTTAAACTTGTGCAATTATTTCTTCTTTCAAGTGTTGCATTTAAGCAAGTTGTGGGAACTGAAAAGCCTCGCAACACAAGAGAATTTTAATTATACTTTGAAAGCGCTACAAAAATGTAATGATCAAATTAGATACTCTATCAAAATTGCATCGAAAACAATTTTAGACGTTTATTAAAATCAAACTGACTGACTTTCCCTTAAGACTTTCCTTTCAAACGCAAATAAGAGCTAGACACATGAATGTAGTCCCAGGCTTTTTTAAGGTTCATTACAGCAACATAATGGTTTAAGTTTTGTGCAGCCACGTCAGGGCAGAAGTAATTTGTCAAATGTGTTTCTGGCCGCCATACAAGATTAATTTCCATATCCCATAGTATTTCCCTAAAGACTCCCCTGTTCAGTAAGTAAGCTGTAGGTCATAAAGGTATGCGGCTGTAGCATATACGAGAAACCACGTCCCATAAATGTGCATGAGGGCCTCGCCGTGTCCTCACCACCGCCAACTTATGTATTCATTTTGAGGCACAGAAAGTAGGTCTTTGGGAACTTTGAAATTCTGATACAGTCGTTTTATGTCCGAGGAGTCCACACTTTGAAACTGATGGTGAAGATTTATGACGCTGTTTTATGGTAAGTTGAAATACAAACTACTTCATCATTTTCATTAAAGGTGCACTCAGTTTTGTTTCGTAATTAAAGTACAGATACAGGAGCAAAAAAAAAAAAAAAAAAAAAAAAAAACTTCATGTAAAAGTAGAACTATCACATGGAACTGAAAAGTATTTAAGCACCCAATTAAAAATATACTTATTTTGAAATCTAATTCAAATGTACTTTGATTTTGATAAAGATCTGTGCTGAATTTGGTTCAATGGCTGCTTCAAAAACAATTGGATCAATCATTTTTTTCTTCTGGCTGGTTTTATTTGTACATTTTTGTTTGCTCAAACTATGAATGTCTTAAAAAATAACCCCCTCGGCCTTTTCAGCAGATCTCAAACTATAATGAAAAATACTTTCACTTTTCAGTCCTGTTCAAAAATGTAGTGTTGTAGAAAGTGCAAATATCTGCTCTCAAATGTACTGAAGTAAAAGTAAAAAATATCACGTTAAAATGTACTTACGCAAAGTACAGATACCTAAAATTGTTAAGTACTGTACTTTACTACTTTTATTGTGTTACATTCCACCACTGGAGAGGTGAACTTGCTCATTCTTACCATGAGCAAGTTCACCCCTCCACAGATCTGACACCAGGCCTCATATTTATTATTGTATTATGAAGTAGTGCTTAAAACTGTGATAGAAAAGTACTCTAGGAAGTTCAGTTTATGTTATTTATGTTTATGTATTGCATTTATTCAAGTAGAGGTGTATTTGCCAATAAAATACCATAAAAACATGCATTTATACTGTGAGAAAGTTCACCTCTCCACCGATCTGACGTGTAACTTGGCCTGAGGATGTCACCTGCTTGTCTTCATTAACATTTCAGTGAATGAAATTATTTACAAATATGCCCTGAGGTTTTCCATTGTGCAAGATAATGTTTTGTAGATTTTGTTTAACGTAACAACAGCATTAGTCTGACAAGCGATAGCGTCCATCCAAAGTCCAGTAAGCAGCGGTTCTGGAGATGTATTGATAGTACGACATTGTGCACCAGGCCTCTATTATGGACATATTTATTCAATTGCACGCATCCAAATGTTTCTAAGCACTCCAACTAGTTCTTGTCTGTGTTATGTAAAAAGTTTAGATTGGAACTGTCTTCTTACATAACCATTTTTGTTTGCACAGATGCCACGCTAAATAACTGGTGTCTTGTATTCAAATATGGGCATAAAAACTAAAGTAAAGTCAACATTACGCAGATGATCATTGGGCTATCCAACGTTCCCATAGCAACAAGTTAGCAGGTGCATAAATTACAGAAAGCATAACCTATTTAACAGTGTTTATATATGGTTAACAAAAACTAGAATAGATTTTAAACATATTATCACAAACATCTTACTGTTATCTGTTATTTTGAACAGTTAATACAAAGTTATAATTGTAGGTACTTCAGTCTTGTTTTCTTCGGCCGACCAGGGAAGCATGTGAATTATGTGCAGTGTCACAGAAGTAAATCCTATAATGACTTTTTCCATTTTTGGCAGCAAAGAAGTGTTTTCTTTTGATAATCGTGATATGAAGTCTGGAGTGAACACGGCTGGTTCGTTTGCTCTCACACTCACCCTCATGTCTGGATTGAAAATGGATCTGTCAAATCTTAAATCAACTGCAAACAACACGTTTTACATGTTCTGAGATACAAGCCAAGAACATTTGCGAAATATTACATTGATAGTTTTAATGATAAAGAAAATATTTGAATGCCCTATATATGAGTGGTTCTCAAACTTTTCACACCAAGTATCACATAAGAAAGTATTTGGCCTTGTGAGTACTACCAGATCTAGATCAGGGCCGCGTTTCACAGAGGAGTAAACTTGGGGTTTAAGAGTTAACTCAGGATTAATCTCCCCTGAGACAGACAACTCAGAGTTTTCTGTTTCACAAAGCAGGTTTGGAGCAGAGTTAGAGCGCTCAGAGATAGTAAACACTGACTTTATCAATGGATCTAGAGAAGAGGATTCACCATGGCAACGGTAAACCAGAGGAGGCGTCCATCTCAGAGGGACAGGAAGTGTTTAATCAATTTATACTATTTGAATATGAAGATACAAATAAGATTACTCTAAAGGCCCACATAATTTAGTTAAAAAACATAAAGGTTTAAAATGACAATTTTAATATTTGATTTCAGATATTAAATTAATTACCATTTTTAATTAACCTAAGATGTTGAAAGTTGTGTTTTTTAAAGTATTCTACATAAGTCAAATTTTAAAAGTGTAAGTATTTAAGTAAAATAAGTGTAAAGTACAAGTCAAGTCATTAAACTATTGTCAGTCCTTATTAAGTGAACCTGGTCCATCTGTGACTGACCAATCGGAGCTCTCCTTTAGGAGCAGACTCTGGTCAAACTCTGGGTTAGAAGGAATAAAATCTGGGCTTGTTCTGAATTGTTCACAGCTCCTTTACTTTGGGTGTATGTCATGGAGTCAACCGTAAGAGTCCTAGACAGACAGGAGAAGGAGTTTCAGCAGTCTTTGGAGAATCTAACCATCCTAACCAGCGACAGGAACAACAAAGCAATCACATAACACTACAGCTGACACTACAACTCAAACCGGACCACAATAAGTGCTCCTCAGTCTCCTCTACTGCACTGATTTGAATTTCAACATGACAGTGTACTTATCATCTGAATTACCTTAGTGACTGCACATGAGAGAAGATGATGCTGCTGAAAAATAAAACACTCTCCAATAAACTCCACAGACTGTAGCTCTGTGACTCTGAAAAGTTTAAACATAAACCACCTCCTTCATCTCCATATAAACCCAAACACAGAACAGAATAAATATTCTCCAGACTCACCATCAGCTGCAGCCTCTGCTCTGTCCTCTGTCCCAAAAAATGTTCCACCAAATCCTGTCCTTTAGTTCATCTGTGGAGGCATCACTGACTTTATGCAAATTAGTCATGTGGCTCCATTTCTACAAATGTAAATAATGTGCACAGATCTTCCCTTATGGCATCATGTAGTCTACAAATAAAGCGCGTGAAGCTGTGATGACCCTGAAAACTTTCATTTTCACTCTTATATAAAGTTGGATTTATCCAGATAGATTGTTGTATTGCATGATGACTGAGGCAATAAAACTTTTAATGCTTTACAAACTCTTTGTGCAGTGCTCGGCCGTGTTTGGAAAGTTCGGAGAAAGTGCACACTGCATTATGGGATGCCCTATAGCTCCTTAGCGCTGGTTAGGGAGCTCCTGAGGTTCCTATGCTAAAGGAGCTATAAAAGAAAGCACACAGGCTTCTTTAACCCTAACTACTTCCTGACTCAGCGCAATATTCAGACAGTTCTTATCATGGCAGATGGTGACACACATCCGATTTTGGCTTTAGGAGCTCGGAGCTTCATGGCCAATTTGACGAATTCGGAACAGGTTTACCATGGGGACTGACTCTGGGTTTAGGTTAACGCTCTGAGTTGAGCTCTTTTCTGGGTTAACAAACTCTGAGTTTGGACTAGACCTGCTACTTTAAACAAGACACAGGTATATTAGGAGTATTCTAGCCAGGTATCAAGGGCTAAACAAGGCCTAAAATAGCACTACACAGTTATTCTAAACAGGGATGAACCCAAAAAAGGAAAAAATAATCAGGATTAAATTGACTCTAATAGAATAGATCTGAATAGAAAAATAATCCACATATCTGATTGATTACCACAATTTGAGAACCACCTCCCTCTATATTGATTAATAAATAAAATGCACTAGTAAATAGAATATCTCTGTGAGTTCAACGGGTTCATTGTCTGAATAAGTTGTATTGTAAGACATATTACATTTGGTCTTATTTTGCGCGTGGACACTTGGACAATGTTTGGTGCATTTGTCAAAGTCACACTCTCTATTGTGGGCTTCAGGATCTGTCCACACATTCTTCTTGTATCTGTGAAACAAATGTGTTAATGAGTGATATTCCGCAGATGGACAGCCATTGTTTAAAATGCTTAAGCAAGTCCGATCATTTTCACCACAAGTTTAAAGGACAAGCGATTCTTCATTTGAGTACAGCAGTCTGACGAGGTAGAAGTGGTGCTTAAAGCTATGTTCAAAAACTACTTTAAAAGCTGAATATATATATATGTTGAAAGTTGCAAAAGGAGCGATGCCAGAGACGTATAATCAAACTCGCGGATCAGAATGTGTAGTAAAAGTGAAACGTTTAAGTTGACCAGTTTATTGCTTATTTATAATTGAACACAACTCCACGTTTGACCAGACATACCAAAGTACAACACGCACACATTAGTCACACAAAACTGGTCTTTAGTGTCTCTCATCAAGCATTGTTCAAATTCTGTGATATTACAGATCAAAGTTTTCTTTCTACCTCTTTTTGAGCAGCTCACTCTCTGGCAGTGTCAAAGGAGGATTGCGAGCTCATCTGACACTCAAGCTGAGATTTAATGTAGAGGTGTAATAAGAGTTGTTGAGGAGAGTCAGCTGCCTTCCAAAATGTCCTCCCTGCAGACTCCATGTTTTTACAGTCTATTGTTATGGGTCGCGGTGGCACCGGAGCCTCTCTCCAGTGAGAATGGCGTCCAGCATATTGGCCTGTCGTCCTCGCTGGTGATGGAGCCCATATTTTATGTGAGTTGTGGTGTAAGTGAAACCGAAAGGTGTTCTTGGTGAAAGGGAGATGGAGGGGCGTGGGGTCAGACTGATGGCCTCTTCATTCCCTGGTGCCTATTTGAGCTGTGATATGAGTGTCTGGGTTCCCATGGTATCTCGGAGAGCAAAATGACTTTTGGGTTTCCAAGGCGAGAGAAGTGATCTTTTTGTTCCACCTTAAGTGTGAAATCCAAATCTTCTTGTCATAGAAACAGTTTATGCAGTGACAAAATGGTTGACCCCTAGCGTGAGTGAAAGGAATAGCAAAGAAAAGCTTTAAACCAATGTGAAACTCATATTAGATAATTCCATACAAAACAGTACAAGAAAAAGATCTGTTTGTTTGAGACCTGCTGAAAAGGCCGAGGGGGTTATTTTTAACACGTTCATTGTCTGAGCAAACAAAAACATATTAATAAAAACGCTAGGAAAAAACTCGCACATCTTTATCAAAATTACTACATTTGAAGCTTTATTCAATCTCAAAATATGCACGAAATACTTTTGATGCTTTAATTACATTTTTAAACAGGCACTTTAATACTTTTACTCAAGTACATTTTTTCCTGTAATACTTTTACTTGAGTAATAATAGTACTTCTTCCACCACTGTATATAATAATTGGGGTTAATTTGCATTTGTCAAATTCGTTATGTTATTATTATTTTAACTAATGGATTTACTTTTGTTTTGCTTTCAGTTGTTCTTTGTGTCTTGTTAGGACAATATTGAATTCCTTAGTTTCTCCCAATAATAACAAAAGCCCATCAAAGTCTGAGCCACAGTGCACACAGTAGCACTCGGTGTCAGGCCTAATCTCTCCTTCTCAACAGTGGACCTTTTTCAGCGGCAGAACACTCCTATTGATCCGTGTGCGTATTGCTCAAATAAATAAATAACTCTTGTACACTGCACACCTGAGTTCACGCACATGCCCTTGACAATAGCCCTGTACATTTTTTTACATTCTTTTATATATTTTTTTCAAATACACAGTCGAGTCCGCTGAGGTGGAAGAAGGGGGCTCGGCGGCGTGCAGCGGGGGAGCGAGGAGAAACGGAGAGAAGGGTTCTGCATTGTTGATCCAGTATGACATTGATAGACAGCGGCTGAAGGAAAGCTGATAGCCATGTTGGGCATGCTGGTTTTTAAAAGGACGTACGTGACGGTCCATCCCGAGTTGACTGAGCATGCATTCAGCAGGCGATTGCCCCAAGTGGTTGTACAGCAAAAAAGAGGAGCAGGAAACTTTCACATACGACTTTCTTGACTTTCAATCTTTTTCTATTGTTATTTTTCTCCCCTTGAACTACTTGAAGGTTCCTTGGAGTTTGTTTTTACCTGTGCCACTTTCTGTTTGTTAGATTTTTGTATAAATTTCGGGCATATAGCCTCACTCTTTGCCCACAAGAGTTTCTCTGATGATACTATAAATTGACAGAAGCATCACAACAATCAGTATTTGCCTTAAATGTTCCACAGAATGATTTTAAACATATCTATCTCTCTATCTCTATAGGAACCTATTTATAACTCCATCCTGAGACCTAAATCAAAATAAGGAAAACAATAGTGATAGCCAGTATGCTAATAGGTGTGAGATCAGCCTTTACGGGCCTGAATGATTATGCAAAATATGACTCAGGCACAGTTTACAGTTAATGTAGTTCAATAGACCTAACCAAGACACTGTAAACAAATAGTGGTGTTAGTTTCTCCTCCCTTCAGATAGATACAAGGCGATGTCCACCAACAATCAGACCAGAACTGAAAAAGCTGCTTGGTTCAGCGGCGAAACGTCTTCACTCTAAAACTTGTGCCCACTTGACAGAACTGAATTTTTCTTTTGCTCTTTATCTCTGCTTATTCGTCTCTATGGAAACAAGCAGGGACACCACCCAACTCAGCAGAACCTCCACCAGAAAAGCTACATAAATCAACTTTAACCAGGTGGCCTAAAATGTTTAAATTAGCCATGTAAAATGTTCATAATATACTCAAAAAGTGACACAGATTTAGATTGTTTTCATCCCAGCACCTCAGAACCGTGTTGCTTTGTTTACTTCTTATTTGTACTTTGATATTATAGTGAATGGTCCTGTACACAGCACCATATGGGAACTATAAGGAGACTTAGGGACCACTTAGCATTGTATCACGGCTCAGCCAAACAACATCACATGCAGTTTGCTAACACGCTACACTGGGTCTTTGGTTATCCCGCATTTAAAAGTGCCACTTGACACTCTTTAGGGGGACATAGCCTACAGCAACTGCCTGTTTTCCCAAGCAAAGAGTCCAGAGGTGACTCAAAAGCAGAAAAAAAACAGTAAATGCCCTTGACAAATGAATGTGAAATATAGGCTGAAGGTGGAGTGAGTAGTGTTTGTTCATCGTGTTCCCCTGCTCTAACCCTGTGTGTTAAACAGGTCCACCAGGTAATTATAGAAGCAATTGCTAAGGGACTGTTTCTGAGGTTATACTGCACAACAAACGCACAACAACATGGGAATTTGAACACAATAAAATAAAATAGTAATAACACACTGGTATTATAACGCTGCAACTCTGTAGCATTACTCATTCATACCTCATTCATACTAAGCCACGTGGGTGTGTCAAGTGTCTTGCCTAAGGACACAGCGACAAAACTTCCAAGTGGGAATTGATCATCGAATCTTCAGGTTGGTGGATGAATGCTCTAATCACCGAGCCACTGTCTGATGTTAGTTAATGATTTGATTCTTTAAAAATACTTGCAAATCACAAAAAGTTGGGCCAGTGAAAGAAGGAAAAGTAACAAGTTGGAGAAAGAAACTTTTTGCAATAAATATTAATTGACAATTGCATTAATTATCAAGCTGCCCAGACGATTTCTGGACATAGACTGGAAGTTGCTTTAGTTTAGCAATGAATCATTTTCCAATTTCAAAGCTGACATAAAAGAGCAAGACAAATTATCTTCCAATAAATAGTAAAGCAATGTCATTTTTAACACCTATTAGGATCTGTTATATGAACAACATAGTCTTACTCTGCATTCATTTCACACATTGTGGCACTGTTTCAGAAATGCGTTTGTACAAAATGTCTATGTTCACTGTGCATACTGATAATGGCTGTGGTGTATTTCAGGGCACTGCTCCATGATGACATCTAAGCTCCGTGCTGATTGGTTACAAATTGAATAAAATCCTTTTTACAGCTGTCACTTCCTCTTCTTGTGCTCTGTGAGATTCGGATGCTGATAGTCTGTCAGTGCCTGGCTTCCTGTAGCTCTGACAAGAGAAGACCAAAACCTGCAACCTCCCACCATGTTTGAGGCAATGTGTTGTTGTCACAAAACAAATTAGACAAGGTGCTAATAAAGCAGAGATGCTGAAGTCTACTAAAAGGCTTGTAATTTAGGAAAGATTTAAAAAGTGGGGAACAGGTTAAATCGGGACATTGCAAAAACTAGCGGCAAATACTTATCTTTTTCAGCTCATTATCTTCGTTGGTTGTGGATGACTGGAGCCTATTTAAACAAATCTCAAATTCATTGGGCACTTCAAGCAAATTTAGACTCGCCAATTCCACTAATGTCAAAAGCTGGATAATCAAAGAGGCTAAAGTATCCAAAATAACAAAGAAAGGACATAGAGAGTTTTCGACATGGTTCACTTAAGGATTTCACCCACAACCTCCATCTGGACAGCGGGAAATATTTAGTGTCGCCATGTAACACAGAGCAACAACTATTTAGCACAGAACAGGCGTGTCTCAACAAAGGCCCGGGGTCCAAATGGAGCACACAGACCTATTTTGTTGTTCATCTTGGTTCATGATAAATCAGAACTGATAAGTAATACTTCTACTGCAAATATTTGGTGACTGTAGCTCAGTTGGTAGAGCGTTTATCCCCTGATCCAAAGGCTGGTGGTTTGAATCCCGCTCTCATCATAAACATCACTCGTTGAGAGGTCAGATCCACTGACCCACAGGTTGGTGGTGCGATTCCAGCTCCCACAGATTAATGCTGTCATTGTGTCCTTGGGCAAGACACTTAACACCTTGTCCCTAGTGTCTGTGTGATGTAAAGTGCTTTGAGTGTCTTGAAGGTGGAAAAGCGCTATATAAAAATGTCACCATTTACCAAATATGGAAACCTCACCTGGTTCATTCATTCATATTTCTGAATAAAGTCTGAATAAATGTAAGGCGACTTGGTTAAATCTTTGAAAAATGCACATGTAGTATTTGAATGATTCACTGCAGTCTTTGACCCTCTGCTTTGTAGTATATGTTTTGAAATGCAGCTATTGATAAAAAAGTCAGGACAGCCCTGCCACAGAATGACATTAAGTCAAGCCAGGATATTCGTAGGGATATTTCAAAAATGTATGTTTGGGATGATGCAAGAAACCAGAGAACCCAGAAAACAACAGACAGACAATCAAAATTCTAAGGAAGGCCCCGCTTGATGCAAGAATGGTTTCATCTCATACCACCAAACATCCAAGACAGAACAGTCTCTTGACAAAAGCTTTTTAGGAAATAAGTAATAGTGTCTCTTATTTTACTTCACATTTCCCAAAGTGTGTTAAAGACTAATTAATTCAAGAACAAAAGTCCCTAAAGGCTGAAATTAATGATAAAGTTATTAGAGATGAAGTACCCACGAGGTCTGGATCTCATCACAGTGTCCACGCTGCTGGCAGTGTTACTTACTCAACTGTCACTGCAAATCAGGATCAGAAACAGAAAGTGTGTGTCATATAGTTTAAAGCATTCAAGAGCATTTCCCACATCCCAGGTCAACTTTCAAACAGCCCCTTCGTCTTGTACTATTGACTGACACTTGCCATGACTTCTGTTACTGACACTGTGGAGGTGAGAGGATAGAAAAGTAGCATATTACAGAATAGCATTTCTACTTTCTAATGAGTCTGTCAAAACTGAAATCTCCAGATGGTATGGTCCACTCTGTGTAACAGCGTGCACAAAGGTGGTTCACTGACCTTCTTTCTTGCAGATGCTTGAGTCTATGACCCTATCTTGCCAAAAGAAAAGTTTTGACAGCGATGTGGGCAGTTTGATGTCTCGCTGCAGTTGAACATCATCAGGGAGGGATGTCTCTCATCGCAGTGGTGGCCTGGTGTGCACTTGCCAAGTTGCATCATAAGTTTGAGCACTTCAAAGTAAATTATGGGGAGATTACTGGATTACTGGATATATTCTGGAAATACTCTCACTTTTGACATTATAAATGTGTCCATAGTTTCCAAGTTTCTTCTTTCCTATTTACTTGTGTTCTGATATTCAAAGTGATACAGGTTTCTACAGTCTTTGTGTTAAAGATGTATGCAGGAATTTGAACTTTTGTGTGTGTAGTATAGTACCAACACATGTATTTCTGTGGAGAATATAGGAAACAAACTATGAGCAGAATCATTGGTGGGGTAAACAATGGTGGTAAAGAACTGTTTAAAGCAACATACAAAAAGCATTACAAAAATCTAGATACGCCATAAAAAACCTCGACAATGCGCCAATCCTCCAGCTAAATAGGTCCTAACACAAGTCCACCTGCCTCAAACAGAATAAACACCCACGCTCTGCTGTACAGTCACCTACTCTTCTTTAGAGGCACTGGGTCAAATGCAGAGGAAACATTTTGCTTCCTACAGGAACAATATACACAGATCTTATCTCATGTTATGTATATAAAAAAAAAAAACTTTGCTGCAATCCAGATGCCTTTTCCATCACCCTTTTTACAGTAGGTTGGCTTGGCCTGCCGAGCCTGAACACTTTTACAGAGTTAAATCTTCACTGTTAAATTTAGAGCTTGGTGGTGTCAATCACTTCTTCAGTGTCCAGGTGTGTGTGGGAGTGAGTGGACAGCCATCTTTCAACCTTTGGCTCTGTCAGTTTTATAACTATAACACCTACTTCTTGTGCACACGCCAAGAGCTGCAACGTAATATATTTAAGCAGAAAGCAGACACCCTAAGTTGACACTTATTAAGAAAAACTTGGGGCTCAGAGGTACAGTCTTTTGCCTGTAGTTGTTCCAAATTCGCACAAAGAGTCTCTTCTATCTCAAAGACGTGTGGAAGAGATAGTGTTGCTATAACTTTGTTGAGTGCTCTATTTCTAGTTTGCAATTAAAGGAGCACTCTGTAACATTTCTAAAAAGGAGTCTGCCACTTGATGCTATTGCTTTATTTGAAATCCTCCACTGTATGACACTGAATTTGTGGGATCTCCTCTGACCTGTAAATTGGTCCAGTGGTGTCCCTGGATCAATACTTTAAATGCCATACTGTGGAAAATTCTATGCAATGCAATAACATATCCATGGAGACAAACAGATGGCTGATCCCCCACCGGAAAGATTACATAGTGCACCTTTAAGTATTGGATTTCTGTCTGGCTATGATAGCAGAGCTGAGAGATGCAGGTAAAAATTCAGCTGTATTGAATGGGATAAATGTGAAATCTGGCTTTACTGACTGAACTATTACACCCTGACACAATACACAATAATATCCACTATTGAAGGATTCTGCTGTGTGGTTTTTTTTTTTTTTTTTTTGTACAGAAAGTCATCCACCAAGCCTCCATGTCTGTTTAGGCAACGGGAGGAATACAATTCAAATCAAACATACGAATATTCACTTTTGCTTTCTGTCCTGAACCAGAGACTGAATGAAGGAGTTTGAATGTCCGCAGCTAAAATTAGGAGTAGTAGCAGTTGTGGGCGAGGGGGATGTGGTTGCGGTGGCTGTACTGCTGCCAAAGGGTGTGTCAGGCCAATTTATTAGCCTATGCTGTATGTGTGTGTCCCTAGCCCTCAGCAGTTTTGTGCACTGCAGCTGGAGCACTGTTCTAATATAGAGTCATTATGACCATCCAAACTGCGCCTTAAGTTATTTCTTAAATTTGACCATGTAACAGAGGAACTTTTTCTCTCCTAAAGTTTGGATGCTAATCTTGTGGGCCGTGCTTATTTTTGGTAAACCTGAAGCGCTATAGTGTAATTTAGCCTCCCTATTCCTGCCTGCTGTGGTGTGTACCAGACAGTCTGTGGGATACAGGTAACAGGTGTTGAACATAAAAACATAGATTGGTCCCTGTGGGAGGAGGAGGAAGAGTTAGATGCTATATGCTGCTGTTCCTAATGACTATGTCCTACAATATGTACGGTATATGCCTGTCTAATTACAGTTAACTGCTGATCATGTAAATGCCAGGACAAGGTGATGCAGGGAAAACCTCAAGAATGAATGCAATGTTAAGATCAAGAACTGTTTAAAAAGTTGTATTCCTACATGTACATTAGGGGAAATGCCTTGCCTAAGGACACATTTCCTTGTACAATTTGCCAGCCTAAGTAATATTATAGCCAAATTGAATTTTCTGGCTCATTTTACGCTCCAGTCCAGTCCCTGCGGCATCTAGGTGTCTTCGGCCAATCACAAAGCATAGGCAGTTTATTTTTGTGTTTTCCCGAAAACCTTGTAAAATGGCAATTATGCTGTGAGGCTAACCAGCTGTGATTGCAATGTCAGTGACTCAAATAAATGTTGAAGGGAAAAAATTATAAAGAAATAGCTAAAAGTGAAATAAATTACAATATAAAGTTAAACACCTGTCCATATGGTGCACCTCCTGTGTTTGAGCCTGTGTAATGATATGTTAATGATACCCCCTTGTATTGTGTATAGAAGATTGCAGTTTGATTTCAGCTCAGCATCAGCTGCTTTTTCCCCATTGCCTCTTGCTTGCTTCAGGGGCCCAAACACATCCTGCAGGACACTGACACTGCACAATCTAACTCACGTTTAGGGAGCATAAACTCAAAACAAAACACAAAAACTACAATCACGGTTGCTATCAATATCCGTGAGCACCTGCAGCTCCGTCTCACTTAGGAACATTTTAATTGACCAAGCAGAAAGTATCCCTCCCCAGTCTGAACAAATGGTGAGTTTCAAAGCCGTATCAGCACTCCTTGGCTCTAATGACAGAGTTTGTGGGAAAATTGGGATGTAGTGTCAGTTTAGCGTCTCGCAGCTCTACGTCCTGCTGTCCAAAACACGGAAACGCCAGAGAAAGGTGTCAAAACTAGATAGAAGCAGACATCAGCAAAAGTTTGTACATCCAAGCCACAGTGCCTAGATGTGCAGTTCTGTTGAGCATCGCACAAATGAAGTCTCCAGACTATTACAGAGCAAAGAAAACATACAGTGTGCTCAGTGAGGAGGTGGCATAAGCAATTTTTCTTGGGCGTGTTGATTAAGTTGTACAGCGGCGTTGGCACAGGACCCAAAGCCCCTTGGTTGCCATTTATTCTGAATGTCATTGCCCGGGCACTGGATAATAACAGGTGTAATAAATATTTATGCCTGTTTTTGTAAATGTAAAGTGCGTACAGTACAGTGCAGAAATATGAGCAAATTTTGGAGTACAAACATATCAATGAATACATATTACAAAAGCAGTGTGAAGTAAATGCACTGAAGTCTGCAAAAGAACTACCATAGTGGAATGAGAAATGTTTATATTAATAACTGTGGCCTTCACTGAATCATTGTTGAGGTTCAAACTAGACAGTGATTCACAATGTAAAATAAGTAAGGTGATGTAAGTCTGGTCTAGGTTAAGCAAGTCATATGATAAAACAATGTTGTATTTGTTTTTTTTTTGCTCATTAACTTTGGTATAGTGACGCACACAAATACACAGGCATTCAATTTCATGCAATTCACTTTAGAGAAAAAAGTAGCACCTTCTCTCATTAACATTATCACTGAAATGCTGGTTTTCTTTGTTACGCTGCTGCATTTGTCAACAGCATGTCCACAATGTCAACAAGCGCCTCTTCTGCCCTGACAGCTCATAAAGCCTTGGAGGTCCATTTTGTGTATTTTTGTTTTTGTATCAATGCTGTTGTCACACGTGTCCAATCTAGACCGCCCCAAAGGCAACAATAATCATGGGATTTGATTGCCAGTTGGCTCGGCCCTCCATAATTGATGAGTCCAATATTTACTGTGTTACCTGTGTGTTGTAAACATTCATTATGGCAGATAGGTGAGGCAGTCCAGCCTGCAGGGACCAGCTGTCAGTTTGACTAATGGCACAGATGAATAAAGCCTCATAATTACTTTAGAAAAAAAAAAGTCTCCACCTTATCTCGGGCCAATATGCATTTTAAAATTTTTTGGTGGGTTTATTAAATTCAACCCCTCAACCCCCAACCTGCACCCCCCTCCAATATAATACATCACAGGCACAGGCAACTTCTCAAATTTCAAATGTAATTTTCTGCTCGCTCCACACATGACACACGCGCGGGCCGCATAATCAGATTGGGACATTATTGTGTTTCTATTGACATTAGCATTGTTATTATTTTGTACTGTGTAAATATCTGTAACTGCAGCGCTCTCACTTGCTTGGCCTGGAAAATAATTATTTTGTGAATTTATTTTGTAGCATTTTGCTCTGTCAGAATGGTCCTGTCAAGATGATTTTTCGTCTTTTCCATTATCAAGAAAAGCTTTCATTAAAAATATTACAAATATCCTGTGTTTGGATTTTGTTTGGATTTCTGAAACCTGATTTTGTCCAAACTGTTTTAGCTATGGTTTCTAAAAGGGCATTTGAGTTAAAAGTATTCAGGTATTTTCAGTTGTTATAGAAATATGTACTGTAGTGGTCAACATTTGTTCCTATGATATGACATTTTAACTTTACTGGATCTGTTAAGTTTTTCATATCACATTTGATGACAGATAAAAGGTAGCATGTTGAGATGAAATATTACACAAATTTCCAGTGTTTAATCAGAAAAGCAGGGGGACTCCTCATCTGAGTTTACCCACTGGATTTGTATATGAGCAAACTGTAATCTGTGGACAGCAGAGTTAAACAACCAGGCTGTTCATCTAAAGTGGACCTGTGTGACAAATAGAAAATCACACATAAAAAAGCTTGCATACCACAGGATGAATAGTATTATTCACTATTTGTATTAGTATTATTTATATACAAAAGTAAACATGTGTAAGTATTTCAAATGTTTGCCTATTCTAGCCCATAATATCAAGACAGAAGTCAACATGTGTTTCAAAAGAAAGCTGCCACAAGTTGGTGATTTCTTTAAAAACTACACACAAGGCATTTTTAATAATTGGATAAGTCCCCCATAATATCTTTTTGTTTGGATTTAAGTGCACAGGCCTGGGTGTAGTGAAGTGTAACGCTCCCAGCTAAATCAGGTATTCCGGATAATTCATGGCAGCGGGATGGAGGGATAGATTAATGGGAGGAATGATGGAAGCAGAGTGCAGGGAGAGCAGACAGATATGGGCAGAGACAGCAGTGATGTACAGCAGGGGCTTCTGAGACAGTCCGTCTCCTCTGAGCTGGGAGACTAAACCAGGGCTCCACAACAATCAAAGTACACCATGAATACAAGACACATAGTGAATGCAGTCGATAACAACAAAATATGTCTGTTTAATTTGACTTACACCGAGGAAACTTATTTGGATATTTTTTCTTTAGACATTTCACATAAACCTGGTTCAACCTAAATTATTTTGCATTTCTCAGCGGTGAGTGGAATCCCACATTGGAGCGTGCAAAATGGCAGATTTGTGGCAGGACACAGCTGATCGTGTCCATTCGTCATGCTGTCAAGTTAATTAGCAGATTAAAAAGAGAAATAAGATTACTCCCCCTTTTCCAACGGACACTTGGGCCTCAGTTGGAGGGACGCCATCACTGTGAAACAAAAACATTTGGGGTATTCCTGGTGTCATCAGTGCAGCTTACTACAACATGCAGCAGTGTAGGTTAACTGGATTTGAATTGTATGGTAAGTCATGTATTTTGGTTTACTCTGAGGGAGAAGATAAAAATATTTCAAGTAAGTAAAATTTGTTTTAAAAGAATACATTTTTAGTACATTTTTCAGACTATGTACTTACTACTATAGAGTGGTAGTAGTATTTTTTTATAGTTCAGCAAAACTAGTTGTTGGTATGGTTGAAGTTACAATATATATTAAGTGGGCGTGGTTGCAGTGTAGTAGTACTTTGAGTTGTTCTAGTAGCAGTTGCAAGTAGTAATTTCTATAAATGTACTTGGAATAAGTACTTTTACTTGAGTACCTCTTCCACCTCTGACTTTCCTCATAACTTTACAGGCTTTTCTAGCCTTCATTTTTACACCCTTACAACTAGAAGTCATTCTTGTGTATTTCAAGAATGGACCAAACTTTGCTCTAATCAAAGGCGACAGTTTGTGAGAAGTGGACTGATCATTAGCACATAATGAGTTGGAGTACTTGGGCCAGTTGAAGAGGATTTCTCCATAAGAGCTGGATTAAAGCGCAACGTGAATGGGAGCGGAGTCGACATCCTCCAGGCAGCAGACAGCCTTTCTTCTCCGCAGGTGAGACTACTCGCTCTGAGCATGTTTGAAGTTGGACACAGCTCAAACAAACTGCGCTATAGAGAATTAACAAAGAGACGGGCTCTATGGAAGTCATGTCTCGCCGTGGTGGGCAGTTCTGTGGTGTTGAAAAGATGAGCCTATAGAAGCACACATGTGGATTGCTACAGCTTTCTTAATTTAAAGAAACAGTGGGAGAGATCCAAGTAGGTGTCTCAACCCAGGCAATAATTGTGAGAGGGTAGGGTTAGGTGTTGAACTTAGCTGAGGAGCTTGTTGAGGAGAAGTGATGTTAGATGATACAATAAAAGTTTGAGTAAATGTACTTTTTGTGCTTCATTTATATATGCTATAAGTATTCTATACAACTCTCAATCATGCCCATCAGGACTTGAGGAGAAAAGACCAATAGCAGACTATATGTTTTTATAAAGTAAAGGTGCAGTGCAGTATTTGCTAACTTATAATGTTGGCATATACAAGGTAATGCATATTATTTACTACACTATAGGTTGGTCAAAAAACTACCCAGAAATTAATCAGTACTTATTTGAATGTCTTGATATTGAAAAAGTCAGAATCAAACTTCCTCTGAAAAGTTGACTGTCGACCTATTTCAAAATTGTACAAGGCTGTTGTATTGTATTTTTTGTGTTTAAAATGACAATCTAAATGTGTCATTTTATTGGATCTACTGAATTTGCCATTGAGAATTAGGTTTTCCTAGGATTGAAATCAAGTTTGAAATTTTTTGTACAGTACATTACATCTTTTCAACAATAATTCCACTTGAAAATACATTTTTAAATCCCACTAATTAACTACTTGAAATCTTCTTTTGGATTATATAACACCAACTTTCTGAAACCCCTCTCTCTCCATACTGAGCTTTCTGCTGCTTAGTAGAGCTGTGACGAGGTCCACTGACAGCACCCTGCTGGAAACCCCTCCACACGGGTGACCCTCTCCATATGCACAATCAGACAAGGACAAGCCAGAGCCCGCCTGCGTTTGCTCACATATGCATATACAGCCCAGTGCATAGTGCATATAGACAAAAGTTGCTTCCTGTCAGGTGATGACAAGTAAGTGGCAGGAGGCGCAGAATTAACCACATCACCCTCATTTTCTAACACCCCCGACATTCACATGCTGTCAATTAGCCTCAATCAATCCCGTCGTTTCTGTTTAGAGTTGTTATGGCAACTCCAGGCCTGTCTCGCGGACGTCACTGCATAATAAATACGCTCCACAATATATGTTATCTCAACACTTCTGTCAACTGTCTGCTGCCTCTGCCTAATTATGCTGCTTGCGTCCGACAAAATGAGCACTGCTACATCTAATCACAACTGCAGGGGAATACCAAACAGGACTTGTCAGGGGAAAAGTTCCAAATTGTAGCCACTTCCGACTGTAAGATGAGCAAAAAGTGGCCGAGAAAGTTGTCTCCCTAAAAATGACACTTTTGGCTTTTAAGCACACCAAGTGGGAAAGTAGAGCTTATCAATAAAGTAAGTCTGGCATGATGTTTTATTAACTGGTAATAGCGTGTAGGGTTTTTGCTTGGGTAAAAAAGTGGCTTAAGTGATGGAGGAGCAACACTGTCAATCTGGTGCTTCCCTATGAGAGTCAATTAGGAGATAAACAGGGTACATGTCTCGGGCAGCGGGGAGCGGCTTGATAGGCTGTCCCACGGATGTCCCGGGGCAAGGTAAAGCGCTGCTACTGCTTTGCCGTTAGGGATGGAGGAGGCACAGAACAATGTGAGTGCACAGGCCACTCGAGAGGCATTTTATGTGGCTGTATGAATGTATGTGTAAGCGCAATATTCCTCTGGTGGTTTTCAGCTCGGGTGTGTTTGGGCTTTAAAACCGAATGGTGTTATTCAAAGGCAGGGTAATGGCTATTGCTTTAAAAATGATGCAATGGTGGCAGTGAATACTAATGTGTCATATTGTGCCATTTCTCCTCTGTGAACATACATCATTTTAATTTAGCATTGAATATATTATATGTATGTGTGAATATATCTCTGTCCATCTTGCATCTGTAGTTCAAAATGGTCATTTTTTTTGCTTTTTGTTCTATGATATTATGTGACATAAATCACATGAAAAGTGGCACTATACAGAGATTGACCTATAAATAAACTAACTTTGTAAACTATAAATACGTCTGCACTAATTTGTGTGATATGAACAGAGGAGCCACCAGCTTGGTAGAAAACAATAATGTATGTGGTATAAGGGAAACACGGCGCAGTCATATTGTGCTACAGTAACAGCGTTTATTACATGCTCATTAAATGAGCTGATATTTAGGTCACACACCAACAGTGACTTTTCTTTATAATTAAGTGTGTCAATATAACGAGATAATATTCTAATATCCTTATTGTATTCTATACTAAGCTGAATTAAATTCAACAGATGAATTTTAATGAGAGCTGGTCCATTATTACCCTCATTATTTTCCAATTAGCACACACTATAGCTCATCAGCCCAGCAAAGAAAAATGAATACTGTATCTTATGTCTAAATAACAAGTACTCCACTTTAGCATTGCAGCGCTTCACCAACAGAACACGGGTCTAATTCTTTTCCTGAGGTGCCTTATGTACTGTATATCAACATTTACGCAACTTCCTCACACTTACAGCTCCAAGTGAAAACAATCCTTTTGTGTGTGATTCATGTTGCAAATCTCTGCTAAAATCACAATATTCAAGCTAACTTGTAGATGTCTCCCATTAAAACAGAGAAGAGAGCTGCCAGAATAGCTCTGCTGTAGACGTCTGTGTAAGCATAAAGTCACAGCGCCACCTATGTTCACTCACTGCAGCTGCAGTCTTTTCATCTTAAACCCGCCCACCGCAGCCATTTTCAGTTGAATCACATCCGTGTGCCGTTTGACCTATTTTCTGGCAGTGTGCCGTATATGTGTAAAAAAAAAAATTACAAATGTGCTGCTGTAGATCAGTTATTTTGGGGCAAAGAGAGCCGTTTTGGGGCACATATGTAGCGTGAAATGAAAGTGGCAGACGAGTGACAGTGTCAGCTTGTTTTCTCCACCTTGTCTGCTGGTCGCAGTGCGTCGGGGTGACTTGGTGAGACAAGCGGGGCTCAGGGTCATTGTGTGAGTGTGCAAGGATGCGCCGAGTGAATAACCTTGGCTGTAACAGCTGTCAGATCCAGCGGAGCAGAGCAGAGGACAGAGGGGCAGGCCCAGCCGGGCTGTCCACACTCTCCACTGGAGAGGTGGGCACGGCCGGAGCGCAGCCCGCCACCGCTGCATCGCTTCAGGGTCTGATGGGTGGCCAAGCCCAGCCTCCTGATGGGGTCTCAGCACCAGGCAGAGTATTGTTTAACACAGAGCTCATGTGTGTGAGCCCAAAGCAGATTCTATGCACAGCGGTGCAGAGCGAAGTCCCACAGCCTGGTCCTGCTTTGTGCAGGTGTCATGGCCTCCGCGGCATCTCCGCGTGCTTTAGTCCAGCTCTGACAGCACAGAGAGCCGCATGACGGAGGATTAGCACAGCTCCTATTGTGTGAGCACACACTGCTCTGGATTTAGCCACATGGACATTCACTCACTCCTCCTCTATTCTTCTGCTGCTGACAGCGACGCTCCCGGCCTCTCTGTTGTTCTAGCACAGCTCGAAATGTTTGGGTTGAGGCCCTGATTATCTCCTCTGATATGATGAGCAAAGGTGCACTGCCTGACTGCTGTCTGCTGCTGACCTGTAGGTTAGCCTGTTCATAATGGCTTAGGTAAACACTTGCTCTCATGATTCATTTATTGAAGATTTTGTTAACGCTGGGGGAAAACACTACATAGTTATTTTTGCATTATGAAGGAGGAAGTTTATCATTTTCACAGATTGTTTGTGCAACCTGTGCAGCTGAAGGGAAAGCAACATGCTAATAGATTGTATAGTTTATTTCCAAGGCCAAACAGCACCAGGGCTCACTCTAATCAGCAGACACAAGCAAATGTTAAATGACAATAAGGCAGTATATTTGCAAAGTATCATTCATTAAAATCACATGAGGTCTGACAGTTTGTGATCCTTGCATTGTCCATATTTTTAAAAAATAAAAGTTACTGGAGACACACTCACATTTACTATGGTTTTGTTCCTCCTGTTGGATTAAATATAAAGTCCTAAAAAGGTCAAATAATGCATGTTGAACCACAGGTGCTCTGTGTTTAAGACTAATTTCCTATCATTTTAACAGTTTGGTCAAACCTTGGGCTTGAGACACAGTGAGGCTGCTCTGTTCTCATGTGTGTGCATAAACAATGAGTCATCTGAAAAGTTTCCCCTTTGCTCGGGCAGAAGAAAACACTTTCTCATGTAAACAGATTATGTGACCATTAAACCATTGTGGACGCGCTGCCAAAACATGCTCCCATGTTGATGATACAGTAAACAAAGTTATATTGTGACTTCATCTGAAATTAAAGTTGAATTGCAGACATATGCTGCTCTGTGCTATATGCCGGTCGGAATTTTAGCCTTTTCCCCTTTTTCCTAATTTGAGAAAATATTTTCCAAATTTCTTTCCAGAAGATGTTGAAGTAAAAAAGAATCATTTACAGATTGCGTCTTGAGCAGCAATACAAAGTAAAGTAAGATTATATACAGTAGGCCAGTGTTTCCCAACCAGAGGTGCAGCACTTACAAGGGGGTATTTGGAAAGACTTCACATTTTAAAAAAGGTGAAATAGTGTTTGAATAAAAACATAGATATTCCTTGTAGTACATTTTACACAAGAGCGCTGTGGATGATTTTGGAAAATTATTATCAGTAACGAAAAAATATAAAAGTGATTATTAGCAATATAGCACTGGCGGTATGGAGTACTTGGAGTGTGAGACAAAGCTCGAGACAAAAACTACAATAGAAGACAGAATAAAAATTGTTTGGGGTAGTATATAGTAATCAACACATGAAATAATGAAACAGATTAAACCATGAAGAAGATATGACCTCTAGTATTTGAGTGTAGAATTAAAGGGATTGATCTTAAAACACTACAATAAAAAAACAAAAACAAAAAACAAGCCTCTATGATACACCACACTGACTTTTATCTGTGGTACTTTTCAGATTTGTTAAAAAGAAAAAAAGGAGTAGGGATGTCTCTCTCTCAAACCCCAGTTGTGTCCCTGTGTATGTGACTGTAGGAAGTAGGTCATGGGTTGCTGAGAGGTTGCTGGGCTTACTAACCCTGATCCCAGTGTAATGAGGAGGTTCCGCTCTCCCTCAGCTCGGGTAATGGCGGCACTAACCACTCTGATTGCAGCTGCAGCACACCAGCTCTCCTACACAGTGTGCACGGCGTTTCCTCACTCGCCTCTTGGGCTCATGTAGTAGAACGGAAAGTTACATATTCTTGAGCAAAATTTGGCCCCTGCCCAAACGTACATCTTTCTATTGACTACTCCTTGATGAGTTATATGGGATGCTCTTGGTTATGTTCGTATAGTATTTACGGATATAACCTTGCATCCATTCTGGGCAGTTTTGCATTTGACAGTGATAGTATTGCTTTTGGTTGGTTGTGTGAATTTTACAAATACCTATGACCAAAGACCTAAACTAAAGATTTATGGAGTCCTGCATGTAAGCCAATAGTAAACAGCTTTCAGCTTACTCCAATAATGTAAGAACAATTTAAAAATCAATGTGGCATTGATTTATTCTGAATGCTGTATGTGCTAGCTACCGCCTTCTGGTCATTGGAAGTGTCAACCTTTTTGGCAAGCTTGTGCATACGGCTAGGCCTGTCTCGATAACACATTTGGAAACATGAAACATTGTTACAGAGATATATATATATATAGTAATAAATGATCATATTGGAACTACTGTGTGCCACTGAAACAATAAAAATAATGCAAGGTAATCCCAGTAAACCAATAGACAGTATCATTACGTAAGCTGCAACAAATAAAAAGCAGAATGAAGCGATTATTAGACACAGAAGTTGCTTTCTCAACCCTCTGCAGCTCAATTCAAAACAAAAATACCCCAAATCTCCCCACTTTTGCAAAGAAACACAATAATTTTTGAGCCACAAAGTATACTGTCCCAGCTCTCATATACTGAACGATAAGTCGACATAGTAATTATCATGACATGCCTACATGCAGCTCACACTGGTAAACACTATGGGCTCAGCACTGAAGTTAACAAAAGATTTCTCCAACAGGCTGAAGTCAGTGCTAAAGACAGGGCTGAAATTTGGAGGAGGTGTCCCACTTTGTGTAGGTCACTCTAATTCACTGGATCACTGTATTCATTTGCAATCAGACCCGTAATTAAGGGGAACCAACCCACAAATTATCAATCAGTTAATTACCGGAATGCAGCGAAAACAAATCCAAGTCATGATTAAAGTCCTAAAGCTGGCCGCGCTTACAAGACACTGTTGTTCTGCAGGTGAGCGAAGACAGTCCAGGACAACACAACTATCTCAGAGTTTACATCCAGATAATCCTGATCTAGTCTTTCATTTGTCTGAGAACTGTCACTTTATCATATCTTTTAATTATGATCAATTAAAGAACTATACAGGTAAGGCATTTTCTGTGCTGTTGGGACCAAAATCTGGGACACTGAGTCTGTGCTCCTGTTCTCGCAGGGCTGATGTTTAGCAAGAGCTTGATGCTTGTGACCAGTGAACTTTTTTTTAGTAAATGAAATGCATAATTATTTTTGGGTGTGTTCACGTTTGTCCTGGTTAGAGCACTATTTGGGTCTGCTTTGAGTTTTGATGTAGATTTAGGTAAGTCGTGTTCTAGTTCTGGTTTAGTTCTGGTCTAGTCTTGGTTTTGTTCTGTGTTTAGTCACAGTTTTGATGCAGTGATTGTGTAAGTGTGCCCTTTTAGTTTAGTTCTGGAGAATGTCTTTTACATCATACCATATGTTGTAAAAGAGGCTGTTTGTGACAAAAAAGTGACTGTTGTATGACATGACCTAAAGCAAATTAAAAAGGAACAAGCAATCCTACCCAATCATCCTAGGGTGAAAACCACATGGAAACAACTGCTTTTGACTATTCCAGGTTCAACGTGAGAGCAGCTAAGTGGGCAGGGCTTATGGTCCACTCTGAAACATGGTTTTTACTCAGGGTACAGGTACACAAGGGTAGTGTGTAGTTGTTTGTAGTTTGAGTTGGAATATTGATACCATATAACACAATTTAGTATGACAATATTCTCATGCTTTCTTAGAAAATCACAATTTTAATTACACCACCTGTACAGCAAAACTAATTACAAATATTTTGTGTCAGAAAGTCTCCTCTCCAGGGATATTTTTCTCTGTTTATTAATTTGCTCACACTTTTACTCTGATCCCCAAACAATTTTCCTGTTGTTTGGAACATTTATTTACTGTGTACCATAATATGCACTTGATGACTGGCCCATACACTGTTTATAAGCATTAATAGGCTTTGCCCATAAGAGCGCTCCCCAGCTGTTACTAGTCCCAGTGCACTGTGCTTATTTTTGATTCACTTAACTCCTGTATACCGCACGAGAGAGAGCGACCTATAAATTGCTTGACTCAGGACCTCTCATTCCCATCAATACATTTCCACCGGCCCTCCAGGCTGCTTCAAAATGCAAAGCAATCCCCAGATAGTGTCAGCAACCTACAGCTCATCTCCAAAGTAAATGCAAGTCAGACAGAATTATTAAAGGGCGGGGGCTGTTTCCTTTGACGAAAAAAGTTGATATAGTGTGGTTAGTTTTGCAGAATATATTATAAAACAACAACAATTAAAGGTGGGCTATATGCACATTTTCTAGTGAAGGGTGATTTCAAATGTTACTGCTACTATGACTTCTGTATCTACTCCTACCATGTTACACCTTTGCACATATATAATACTATAACTATTGTGAAGCCTGCACGGAGCACAATACATATCTACTACTGCTGTTACAACCTTTACCATGAACACCATTGCAAATCCTGTGCATGATGATTTGGCATAGGGTTTGTAAAATAATACAACATAAATAATATCATCCACCTGTATCCTTTGATAAACTCCACCATTACCAAAGTCTTCATCGCTTTTGGCTCAAACTTCACATCACATTGCTTCTCTTCTCTGTTCAGCCTCTGTTTCCTTTTGGTCATGTCTAGTTCCTGTTGGATTCTGTAATGCTGATTGCACCGATCCACAGATCCAAGTCTATTTGAAATGACCCAGAGTTGGTAGAAGTTCAAAATGTTTTTCGGGATCAGGGTCCAAAAGGCAGGGATGGAGCAGAAACCTGTGCTGGTGGTTGGCAGCAGGGACTAGATTGGAACGAGACTCGAGAGGCCAAATCGCCGAATCTGGGCCCAGGGTTTTTTGGCAGGCAGCAGAGTGTGAAATTTACAACATTTCTTATGCTGGGAGTGCAGCCGCCTCTGTGTCCGACACGGAGTTATTGTCACAGCCTGGGCCCTTGGAGAGAACCAGGGAGCAACGGGGAAAATTCATGTGATGTTCGCCAGTTTTTTAACAGTAATACTCCAGCGGATAAGAGGATCAGAATAGAGCTTGAGTTTTAAATAGATTAACTATTAGCATTTTTTTTCATAATGTTCTGTGGTCTGTTCAGGTCAAATATTTAGAGCTTATAAAACAAGGCTGTTGTGTGGCTGTTTTCCAAAAATCCAACTAGATTTTTAACCTTCTTATCAAACATGCTCACATCAAATTGTCTACCTTCCTTTCAGTAGTGTGTTGAGACAGTCAATAATAGAGTAGTGTCAATACTTTATGAATTATTTATTAATTTATGGGCCGCAACTAAATATTTAGAGGTATGACAAACTATTTATTCACTATACCATATCATGTAAACAATCAGATTTACATTTACTTCAGTTATGAATGGGTGATACATAGGCTCAAAGATCCAAGCGTTTTCCCCAGGTATAGACCAAATATTCAAAATGTAGCTGATATTCTGCAACAATGTTTTTTCTAATCTGCCTCTGTCTCTGTGTGTCAGTGCATACAGAGACAGAGGCAGTAAAAATGTAAATAGAGAAACGATAAGGCTAAAATGTGGCTGTGTATTTGCAGTAAATGACTTTATATTTACAAAAAAATTCATATCGGCCCATCCCTAATTTCTGTCATTTCTGTCATTACATAGTGTTGTTCAGCAGCACTTTTCCTGCCATCAAATTCCCAAGAAACTCCCAAGTCTAAGGTTCCCATGCAGTCCCAGAAATAAACACCCATGGAAATATCCACTGGTCTCATCCCGGCCTCTACTGGTTCATCTTCCATAACTGTGTTGGCCTCTGCCAGAATGGACTTGGCGCGGTTTCCTTCTTATTTTGATGGCCTGCTGCTCGCTGCTCTCGGACAGGCAGCGGGTCACAAATGATCCCATACCCATGAGACGCATACACACACGCGCACACACACGCACACACAATGGGGCGCAAACCGTGTGTGTTTAACTCACTGGTTGTTTAAGTAAGCTGAGAAGAATCCCCCTCAGGTGATTAGTTCATTTGCAAGTCCCCTACCCCTCTCCTATAGCTTCTGTCACCAGTTTTAGCTTTGGGCATTTCTCTCCTCTTCTCTGCTATTTGCTTGTATTGCATTGGACTATAGGCCAGTAGGAAAAGAGGGTTAGAAATGTTAAGCCGACTGGAATAATATGCCACTCTTTGTCCTGGACTCATTATTTTCACTGTGATTGCAATCTAGAGCAGCTTGAGTTACCCTAATTTGCCCGGCTGAGGCTCGAGCATACGAAATTGTATTGTGCTGAGTGATGGTGGAATCGAAAGCTGGCAAAAGGGTCAGTACTGAGAAGAAAATTAATCAGAAATACACAATTATGAGAAACTGAAAGAAAAACAGTCACAATAGAAGTGGATAATCTCAACTTGAACGTCTTTCTAGTTCAAGTCGCAGAATGATAAATGAGATCTACAAGGGTATGTCTTTAAGGGTGTGACTGAGTGTACGGAGATTGATTTATTCTGTAAAAATATGAGGATTAACAGAGGTGATAGTGGCACAGTGGTTTAAGCAATCACCCTTTCACCAGGGGTTTGCTTGGCTTAAACTCTTAAGTGATTTATAGTTGTGTTGTGTGGTGACGTTTAAGAGAAGGAACTGAGATATGGGATGAAATTAATGCAGTGGTGAATGTACAACATAATGTCCAAATAGTATTATTGTTTGTCCTTTGCATGTTTAAACAATGTAAGATTTTTAAAGATTTTTTTAGTGACGATTAAAGATACAGCGATTTTTATAAACATACTGTATATTCTTCTTATCTTGGATGATTTGACACCTAATTTTTCCAGGGATGGACCTTGTATCAGAACCCCAACCACATTCTTGAAATGCTGTCTCCACATGAAAATCAGATTGTGCTAATAGTCATATTGTGCCGTTGTCATACACTCAATTCTGCGGGTAGGATTTCCGTCTCGGTAGAAGGGATGCAGTGATGAGACGAGCCGTGTAATTCCTTCAGGGATACTTGGGCACCGGCAGGACATCTTGTTTATGCCAGAGCGACAATGTTGAGAAATGGTTTGGAGAGCGGCACAGGCAGGCATGCTGGGAGATTTTGGCCAGAGATGGTGGCTGCCTGAAGGCCAAGCGGCACTAGACACACCGCAGTGGCCCGGTCCCTGTGTAGTAGTGCTAATCACAACCCACGGCTCGCTCCATCTGTTCTCCATCAGCGGCCCTCACCTTACCCACAATGCTCTACTTCCCTTCTGGCTATAGAGGAGCTCTAACCTGCTGTAGGTAAACTCAGGCTACGCTAGCCTCATAGGCGGATAAAGTAGTTCTGAAGTAGGTCTAAGGGTGCTGGATTTGTAGCAGCTGTTGTTTGAGGGCAGAGGCTTTAACCCCTGCTCCTGTGTTATTAGTCTCTACTTTCAGAGCAGCTTTTTCTTTCAACAATCAAAGGACAAGGAAAGCAACCATTTTCAAAAAGTAGCATGCAGGCTAAATGGGTACTTATAATAACAGTTACTAACAATAAATACTCACAATTTCAAGTTAAAGTCCTGTATAAAAAAGTGATTTAACGTTACCATTGTATACTTTTACCAGTATAAGTACTTTAAGGGTCCACTATGTAATTTCAACCACCTGCTTGTCTCCATAGAGATGCCTGAAATGTCCCACAGTGTGAGATCAAAGTTATTATTCTTGCAATTTTTTTATTAGAGATATTTTTGTTGCTCATAAATACCTTGAAAATGCATTATTGTGAGCTGGATTGTCTGTCCATAAAACTGACCGAGATCTGATGTTGTTACCTGTGTGTCTCCATGGAGATAGATTAGATTAATGCCATACTGTGGAACATTCTAGGCAAAGCAATAAAATCTCAATGAAGACAAGCAGGTTCAATTCATAAGTTAAGAATTTAAAAAATGAAAACACTTCTACACATCTAATCATATGACCTCGCTGATTCACAGTTGTATTATACTTATGCAGATTTTTTGCTACCTTTAATTATAATGCGAGAGTTACTAATTAAAAAAAGAAACAGAATATTACGAGCAGCCCTAACGCTCCTCCAGGTGGTGATGAGTGAGGCCAAAGATATTATTCTGTGGACTCCTGCAGTGCGGAGGGAAGACTCCACACATTCAGACCAGCATGACGTTTCATGTTTGTTATTTCTTTTTAACTTTCTTTATTTCCGCTGCCGGAGATTTATGACTTGATAAGTGCCTCAAACTTTTTTTTCTTCCAACTGGGAGTAATTTAAACACACCTCACGGGGAGACAGAGCTTTCTTCCTCTCTGTTTCACTCATTTTGTTACTCCATCTCTATCTTCGCTGAATGTTTTTCTAATTGCTTTATTGCATTCAAACAAAACATGATACTTTGTGTTTGTTTTCTGGGATTGGAATGAGTCTGTCAATAACATCAGGAGATTTTGCTGTAAAATGTATTTTTTTACCTCTGCATTCAGGTGCACGCCCGACAGCCCATCCATGTAATGAAAATGACCTTTGAGCAATTTGCTGCTTGAGTTTATCATATTTTTAGCCCGGTCGTTATTCCACTTGCACAGATGTTGCGTGTCAGGATTTGAATGCGGGCCTGACAGTGTTGTTCATTTAAGCGAATGAAGAATCTGTGTTGAGCTCGTCAGGTCGGTGATGGAGCTATTGGCCAATTTACTCATTCAAGTGTCAGTTACACAGACAAATCTATGGGCTGAATGTGAGGCCCTTACTGCCTGTCAACATGGCCAGGCCTGGTCATTAATCACCATACATTTGATCAGAATGCTGCGAACCTCTACTGTTTCCTGTGATGGGAGGACAATGGAAGGCAGCGTTAGATCTTGTTCGGCTAATTAGGTTAGTCCAGCTAATGGCCATTTAGATGGTGGATAACAGGGAGGCCTTTTACTCCACAGATGTGGTGATGGAGGCAGCTGCTCTGATGTATGTGAATTAGAAGATTTGAAAAGGGCACATGATTTTCACAGAACAAAGATTATGCACATGCCCTTCAGAGCTAAAACGACACCAAGAGGAAGACTTTGGTGGTCAAAACAAAGAAGGCTATTTATTTTGTCGTAAAATCGTGACATTTCCTCAGTGGAGTCTGCAGTTAGTAAAGTGCAAGTTTACTCAAAAACTCTACTCAAGAAAAGATACCCTAACTTAAATGTATGGCTCAGATGTTTGGGTACTGCAAATACACTTTACTTTTCTCAATACAGTACACCCCCAAAAAGTGGAGCTGCACACAAGCATGAACTGTCACAGCCAGTTTGCACCCTGTGTCAAATTACATGTGAATTTCTTTTTTGTTAATATTCTTTTCCACTAGTGGCTTCGGAGCATTTCCACTAAAACATGTTTGGGTAACAACAGTGAACTACACAGGGACTGAGAATTGAGAGGGGAATTAGAATTACAATATCGACATACCCAGCTGCCCCAGTCAAATTGCTTGGCTGTTATAAGCTACTCTCTGCAATATCCTGCCATTGAGCTCAGCGAGGGCCACCATACTAATAAAACAATTCCCCACATGTATGTATAATCTGTGTGGACGCAGGGAAAATTGGAATAAAGGGAGCATAGGCAACTTCAGTAAGCCAAGAGGTTTCTCCAGCCAATGCACAATTACTACTGCTGCTACTACCCATAGGAAGTGGTACACAGCTGTTGCTCCAGTGTAGTGTGAATGGTACTTTATCAGCTTGTCCATTACAGTTATTCTGTGTATACGCTAGTCCTGTTTGGTGGTCCTGGTTGGTGTCAAATGATCCCATCTGGAACAAGTACTTCTGGCATGTTTGATGGTGTCCTAAAATCTCATAATATGGTCCTTCATCTTAACTCATTCATTCAAGTATTTTTCGTTCCTGTCTCCATGGTGATGATGATCTTCTCTGGGAGTTCCTACAAATCACCTTTGAATCACACATGATTTTTAAAATGCTGAAAATGCCAGAATTTAAAACAGCATGGCATGTTCCAGTACGATGTAGTCGTGTGTGGCGAGCACTCTATGTTTTGAATGAATATAAGCTGTTTTACAAATGTTCTCAGAGCACATGTAAAATGGTACTTTCTGTATTTTTTGTCAGAGGAAGCTTGAATAGAAACTATGGAGGAACAAAGATTGGCCTGTGTCCCTGGCCAAAACTGAAGCTTGGGGTGTACTTTGTGATAGACTGCCAGTGTGATTTCTGGCCCCATGTCTTACTTTCAAAAACAAAAGAATGGCGTTGTCCCCATGTGGAGAAATAGACCCATGCCTCACACTCAGGCTGCATGACATCACTCAGCCAAAATGGACTGCCACTTCAAAATGGCACAGCCCTGCCCAGTGTTAGCACTTCTCTGGCTCAAGAAAAAGAATCGACTCTGAAATGTACTCAATGTATTCATTTTGTGCTGGTTTTGGCAGCGGTGAGGCTGTCAGTGGGTGGCACAGATTAGTTGGCAGCATTATGTGTCTTTCGTCTTGAGTGGGACATGTGAATTAAAGACAAGAATTAAAAATCACTAATTAGAACTGTTGACAAAGATGTCCTGTGGTGCGTTTAATGACGTCTGTTCACTTGTATTTCCCAAGAATGATATTTAACACATAAAGATTACACTGGGGTCTTCCAGGATGCTTTTATGTATCTTGTTATGTTGTGATAAAACTGTGTTTACTTAAATACATCATGTCATGGTAAAGCTCACTTCTGGATAATTTGCTGTTTTCTCTGTAGTTCCAGTGCAGCTGTGAGAAGACCACAAACATAATCCTTTACTGGATTATTTTTGCAGAAGTTGAAATATTGTTGGTTTGAGTATAACCTCTGCTGATTATACCTGAACCATGACCACACACAGCTGCTATCAGTGAATATTTTTAGTACCTTAGCAGGTGACTTCTAAAACTTAAACCAAATAAATCTCAGTGTGATTGGTTGTCACATAATTTGTATAATAAAAATACACCACCTTGGGCTGTGGGACGGTTGCATTAGTCGAAAGAAATGTTCAATGCTTATAGCTCCCAGGAGCTGATTCTACCCAACTCTACTTTTCTTGGGTGACCTGTGCACCAGTTGCACCCCGGGGGCCTAGGCTCACACATGGCCTGGTGCATGCTGCCCCATGCCACTTACTCACTACTTTACATATACATACACATCTGGTTTCCAGGGGAGCTCCCATGAATGTGGACCTTTGAGCTGGCCGCTGGTGCTAATGACCGGAGCATTCCAAAAGATGAGGATGCAAAACAGAGCAGCTCCAGCATGTGCGCAGTAACACGATCTGACCAGAGGCAGCGCACATGTATGTGGATGAATGGCCAAAGGGGGTAGACTGGCCTCGAGGAGCAGAGGGGTCACGGCTGGCACCCAAAGTGAAAATATGCCAGCGCTTTTTCCTCCCATAAGTGCAGAGAGGTCACCGCAATTTCCCCCAAGTCTGGAGCTGGGTCAGGGTCCCACTTCCCTTCTGTATCAGTCATTGTAGGACAGGAGGAGAGCGGCCACTACGCTCTTTGTAGAATTACTTTTCCTAATCCCCGAGGTGTCGGCGCGGTGGAGCAGAGTAAGCTGTTGTTGCAGGGGCATGGGGTTATATGAGTTAAAATGTGCAGAAAAAAATGTATTTTTCCAAATTTGAAAATTATTCCATCGTTAATTGAAGGGGAAGTTTCTCATAGGTATCATTATTGGCTCAACCCCCGCATTGCTTTTTTCTATTAAGATGTTTCGTTCGCGTCAGCACGTCAAAGCTCCTCGCTTGGCAGCAGGGAGCGAACAGGAGTGCTTTGCTCAGGACCTGAAAGTGAATACATTAAGAAGAAATGGAAGTAAAATGTTGCCCCGGAAAAAGGCTCAATAATGATTTAAGGAGCTTGCAGTTGGGAAAGGATTATTTTACTTTTCCTTGACCGAAATAGCAGGCTTCTCTCTCCGTCTCCTTTGCCATTGCACTTTGAAATGCCCTGCCAAAAAGTAGATCTGCTAATACACTTGAAATAAATCGAACTGTGTGGTCATTTAGCAGCGGGATTTCAATACTTGTTAACAGACTGCTAAACAGAAGCCATCAGAAACATCATGGGACTTCATTTAACTAATACCATCAACTAAACAGCTGTATTAATTAACTGCTATGATAAATCCAGATGTAGTGTATTTGGGAGATGGATTAGTGAGGAAGATTTATTTAATAAAGATCGCAAAAGTTTATTTCTTTTAATCTTTTATGTCTGGTGCTGTGTTATGTTGCAATAAATAAAAATAACCAGACAACTGATGTTAATCTGGATGGTGAGGGAATTAGAAAAAAAAGTGAAGTTTGGTCTCTTTTGTCGTTGTAGAAATAACATAAAATAGAAAACATAATTTAAGTGCTTCTGTGCTCTCCCATCCTCCCTGTTGCAATAAGACATTTGTGTGAATGCATGATTAACTTCACATTTGAAAACACACAGGGCTGTGGATGCTGCAGCAAACAGGCTGCGGAGCACTTGAGCTGTTGATAACAAAAGCCATCACCCTGTGCACTGCTAAGCAGTTACCACATGATTTTATGAGAGCCGCGCTCATTTATGAGTGCAATCAGCTGCAACCCAATGCCCCATAGGATGTCAGTGTTAGCGCCCCTCTTTGTCCTATGATGATGGACTGTCGTTTCAATGGTGTTATTGTAGCGCTAGTGGCCATCCAGGGAGTCATACATTGATAACAATATCAGCTCATAAAGATGTTGGAGAAAAGGTCAGTCCCGTTCCCCCCTGGTCCCTTAGCCCACTCCTCTTTCGCCCCATCGCCACGTCTGAGCCTCTCTATCTGGGCAGGGTCGATGACGGCTGCCCCTTGCTGTGTCCAGAGCTGGAATGTCATGTTTTAACTGGACTTGGAGGTATGTCGACAGGCCAGACAGAGGGAACAGATGGCAGCGTGACATGCCCAAGGTCATCTGGCACGCACTTTTCAGGAGCTCGGATCTGAAACCCAACACTTAATCCACAGCTTCCGTTTTTGTTTTTTTTTTTCCTTTAGAACTTGTCTGGTCTTCCCCTTATTCTGTCTTCACCTTTATCTCCAACCATTTTATTACTGTAACATCTTTGTTTTACTCAATATAGGTCACACCCCCTGTACCCTTAAACTCACACAACCATCTCAACCACTTCCATACTCCCATTCCTCTGTGAGTTTTTTTGGGGGGGGTTTTCCCACATCATTCGGCTCATGCACATCCATAAAAATGTGCCTGTCCACCTCTGTTTCCCAAAGTCTGGCCCCTAACAGTGCTGTCAGCGCAGACGTCCAAAGAATCCAAATGAGTTTTAATTACCTGTGCAGCCGTGCCCTGGAGGTTGCACTACGGAAATCCCAGGCAGACCGCTACAGTGTGCATGCCATGTCACAACACATGGCTTCTTTGTCTTGCAGCTAATATGAAGAAGAAGAAAAAGAATTGAAGGAAAACGGTTGTGTGGGGTGGAACGGGAACGGAATTTTAGATGGCATTTTGGAAGCTGCCTGTGAATGCATTGAGGTTAAAAATGATAATATCAAGTAATGGCTAAATATAATATCAAGTAATGGCTAAATATGGAGTTGTAACTACACGCCACGCAGGTAAATCCTTGGTGCTTGGTGCTTGGGCGACTTGTTTTTGTCCAATTATATTACTATGCATTGAAACTCATTGAAGTAATGCGAGTAGCTATGAAGTGTTATCAGTTTGTGTGTATCAGGTTTGAAATCAGGACACTTTTCCTTTCACACCTATTTTACCATAATGGAGTGTATTAATGCGGCAGAACCTGATTTTCAAACAGCAAAAGGAGGCAAAAGATATTTAAATTTATCTAACTACTCCCTTCCTCTGACAGTCTCTTTGGCACATTGTTACTATTCGCAGCTTTAGAACTGCTTTTTTTTCAGACAGTGAAGGGAAACAGGGGTGAACCGCCAGTGTGCAGTGCAATGAAATGCTAGTGTCACTTAAGGTACTTCTTTCCGGGTTTGCAATTGATTAAATATTTTGTTATAGAAGTAGACATCGCACTGCGGTCAGACTTTGTCACAAGGTGCTGATTTTACAATATACTATGGAGGAAAACCAATTTTACTCATTACTATAAGTTGATCCAAGTTTTTAATTTACAATCAGATGCTACTAAACTTTTTGATACTTTCCCAAACGTGTTTTTCAGACTTGAACGAACAAACTCATTTCTGCTAAAGTTGCCAGCTACTACATCAACTCTTATTCATCAGGCTTGTTACGGAGCCCATGTCCATCTGGCGAAGGGCTTGCTATGTTTTTAATGTTCCCCTATGAGAGTGCTATGGGCGCTCTGCTCCATTTGCTACCTTCACAAAGTGGGCCCGTACGATCCGTAATGAGGTGAGAAGGACACCCTGACAACAGCAGCGACTACACGGAGGTGACATTTTCCCCCCGCGTCAACAGCCCCCAAAACTAAAGAGTAATTTGTTTCTGAGAGCACTTGTTTAGTCTGTTGTAACCATATTGATGACAGACTCAAAACTGTGGGTTGTGTTTATTTGCCTACAGTATAAATTAAGGGGATTGGTTAAACTTCTATAGCACAACTGAGTATGATTCATTTTGAGATCTATTTAGTTTAAACTGATTCAACACAATATCTGAATCACTTACTTTTTTTTTTGTTCAAACTTTCACTTTTTGTTACCCCATATGCAATTCAAGCATATCTATCAAAAAAAAAAAAAAAATGCTTAAATTCGTGTGCACCCCGTTAGAGAAGCTTTTTTTCAGATGCCGAAGTGAAACTAGGAGGCAAGCCCAAGCTCAGCCAATCAGAGCACTGCATTTGACACATGATTCTGGCTTAATGAGAAATAAATACAAATTTTTTTTATTATTAGTTGCAGACCGGGTGCAGCAGTCTCATTTTGTCATAAAGTACTGCTTGCATTTTACGGGAGACACAACATTTAATTGTCTACTTCAGTTTTAATAGTTTTTTTGTTTTGTTGGTTTGTTTTTGGGGTTATTTTGTCTTGATTTTTTTGATACCTTAACACATTCAACTAACTAATGCATATGTGTCTACTGAGCACAGGAGGATTTCTGACTTCCAATAGTAATACAACATAAACTGTTTTATTCTGCGACATTGATTGTTACATGAATATTAACACTGCGATACTACTGATTAGAGCCTGAATGCAGCAGACGGGGCAGATTTCTATCTTGGGTGTGAGGTTGTAGTAAAGCAAAAGCAAAACAGTTTCAAATCGACTCATCTCCAAAGGTTAGACTCGGAGTAGTAAGTCTCTGGGCGTCTAACTGCGTGTTTTTCTTTGAATAGAAATATGCGTAGCCACAAACACTGAGCATATGGATGTATTTATGGAATTGCTTTGTTCTGTTCAATGTGTTACGCTGAGATGCTAAAAAGGCCCTTTTCGTCTGCTGCTTCTCCCACTTCACCCCACTGTTTCTAAAATGGCATTTTTACTCGCTGAGAATAGAATTACAAGGTGTATTACAAGACAGTGCAATTTGTAGCAATTAGAGTTTATAAAGGCAGGCTTTACTGAACAGTTTGCTCCTAGTTGTGGAAACAAAGGGTTATTTCTGATGTTAAGCTCCACTGTGTTGTGGATGAGGAAAAAATGTTTTAAATAAAAAGTAAAAAAAAAAAAAAAAAAAAAAAAAAAAATCTTTTGTTGGTGCTAAATTGGCCACTACTTTTTCTTCTGGTTGCACTAGTTTTCACTGAATCACATATGGGTCTGTAAAATAGATTGATTGGTCCATTTAGGAAACCTTGTTCTATAGTAATCATGTGACTGAGGCTGTGGTTGGTCTTCATTTCATTCATGGGTCTTCTCTCCTTTTTTATGCTTTTGATTAATTAAGGTTTATGTGGAAGTTTTTACATAGAGCGAGCCACGTTATGGTACTTTTTGTGTAGAGCGAGGCACGTTGTGGTAGTTTTTGTGCAGAGCGAAGGAGGAAATAACACAAAAAAGAGGATAAAAGGAATGGGCATAATGTGGAAAGTATTCTATAATTTGAAAGCAACAGAATATTTGAAACTAAACGTGTGATGCATGTAATCAAATAATGAATTCATAATAAAAATGCAATATTAGTAAAATCATTCCAACGATCTTACAAATGGAAACCAACCACAATACTAAAATATGCATGATAAGTAACAATACTGAAAGTGAAACATTGTCAGCGACTTGATTTTAAGAACGTTTAATCTGCACAAACTCAGAGGGGGGTCAGAGTCACACTTTTGGATTGATGTCTTGGTGAGAAATATGATTTTGTGAACAACTCCCAAAGTGTTGTATCAGCCATTAATCATGAGTCCCTGGAGTAGGGGCTTAGCGGAGCAGCGCCCCCTCTCTTATCGCAGCGGCCAGTGTTCTCAGCCATTCACAGACCCGACGTGGCACCATTTTGTTCCAGTGGGCAGCTTAAGTTAGTGTGAAAGTACAGTGACACCTAAAGGCCTCATCTATAGGCCCTATGCCCCCTGCACCCAGGTCCCTCCTCACTTACAAACACTTAAGTCAAGGACATGGGAAATTTGGGCTGAAACTGATGAGGTTTCACTTTCACTGCACTTGATAGTTCCAAGCGCTTGTACGGGGCATCAAATTCCTCTCCTAATGACATGCCCGGGGCTGCCTGCAGGAAATGTGGCATTTTCATCTTCCAACCGGAGCTTCTGATTGGCCAATGGGAGGAAGAGCCAAAAAGTGGATGGGGCACTTCCTAAAAATGTTGCAGCAGTTGGGATCTATATGAATGTGGATATGCAGATATGTACTAAAGAGAACCGTTTTAGGCATGTGAGGTACAAGCAACAATTCCCGTCTCTCATCATCATTTTCAAATTCAGCTCAAGTTTTATTCAGAAAGTTTAGGTCAGTACCACTTTGGCAGTAAAGTTTACTTTTGTACAAAACCTCCACAATCCATACAATATCTATCTCTGTATTTATTTTGAGTCGGTGCAGCTACAACAAGATTTTTAATGGGATTGCAATTTTACAGATAAGTTTGAATTTGGATACTCATTTACTACAACAACAAAATTAGACGGCAAGCTGAGACTTTCTTTTTCTTTCTTTTTTTTTTGTCTTTAGCCCCAATATATTTGACCATATCAATGAAGATTATTATATTTTAAAAAGGATTTAACATGTTCAGTATTTCAAAATACTGCATTTTAGTGTTACTGATTATACAATAGTGATGTAATTCTCCTGTTTGTCCTCGAGATGAAAGCCAGTCTAGTCTGAAACACATTAGCGTTTCAGGTCCATTGAAACATTCCATAATTAATAAAGGCATTTTAACATTATTAGATGCCTTGGTTTTTGGGGGATTTTTTGCACATTTTCGAGTCCATTCATGCACCTCTTTTACAGTTTTTACTCATTTCATTACTGCCTAGAGGTTCGTAAAGCATTCTTTATTCAGAATAATATGAAGTTCATTCCTAATTGTCAAATAAGAAATGATTCCTTGATTCTACAGTAGTCCCGTGACTGAAGGTGTGGTTAGTCTTAATTTGATTTATTACATTCACAGGTCTTGTTTCTTCTTTTTTTCATACTTTTGAGTAATTCAGGTCCACGTGGTAGTTTTTTCTGTAGAGCGGGAGAGGAAATAACACAAAAAAAGAGGATAAATGGAATGGGTGGCATGTGGAAAGTGTAATTCAAAGAGTTCATGATACAAATGCAATATTGTAAAGTTCATTCCTAATAGTCAAATAATAAACGGTTCTTTGTGTTTGACTGACTGAGGGATAGTACATTTTGTGGATAAGCCAGATCTGAACTCTAGCAGTGTGAGAGGCTCGCTGGGCAGCCCTTTGATCTGGGCGTCTCCTGTGTCCTCTTTCACGGCCAGCTCCACATGCACAGCCACTTTTTAATATGGCCGCTCACCCCATCTCCCCGAGCAACAATAAACTTTACCTTCAACTGTCAGCAGGTCTTAATCACCGGGATTACTGCCACACTAAATGTTGAATTCTTGCTAATAATCCTGCTGGTGAAAAATCTAAACATACCGGGAGAGATATAGATATGGCCCTCCCTGCTGCAGAAATATCCTTTGGAGTTTACCATCGCATTTTCATCACTTTCGAATATGCGGCGGAAGTCAAAGAATAGGGCTCAGTTTTGGATGAATGTGGACAATAACAGTAGGAATTCTGGTTTGGCAGAGAATGCGCGGGTCGTTTTCAGAGAGGTTACTAACAGAGGAGCCGTTAGCTAGCGTCCCGCGAGGCAGAGGGCTGGAGCAGAGCGCAGGGCTAATGGAGCATCAGAGGGCAGGCTGCATACAGTGGGCTCTCAGGACACACGCCCCAGTCCGCTTCATTTAGGCTCACTCTGTACAGACATGACAAGAGGCGAAATCACACACTGTTTTTTATTGCGAGCTCTACAACTGTGAGGGTTATTGTATATAATTAGTATTAATATAAGCCCAGTGCTTTTATGGCTTTTAGGCACGTGAGTATTTCAAATAGTAAAAGTAAAGTTGAGCGAGTCGAAGAAAAGTGGAATTGTTGTGTTTTAAATTACAATGTATTTTAAATGTAACTACGGATTTTCAGGACAGACAGATTTATTTATTTTAGCGTTGTTTATTTGAAAATCAGGGAAAAGGTAGTTGATTAAAAAGCTTAAAAAATTAGCTCGGAAAAAACACTAAATTACAACGCACTGTGCTGCAGATACATTGATTGTGTAGATCCTAAAAGCAAAATATCGCAAAAGGAAAAAAATGCATTTGAAAAAAAAACAAAAAAAAAAAACACCTCGTAGCTTCTTTCTGTGGCGTTTTGCTCTTGAAGCGTTACATGTGTAGCCTGTCACTCTGCCTTACATTTTCCTTAAGTGGCACCACATTTGCATTGCATGTCCAATTTGAGTGTCATCTATATCTCTGTCACAAGTCCAACGCGGCATCTAGCGGAGTGAAACTTGAAGCTCAGTCCTTGCTCTGCCAACTCCAAATATTTTAGCATAGCTTAGCTTAGCTGCTCCACTAAAACGCAGCCTCCGGTATGCACTCCATTGCCCCTCCATGTTACTTTGAAAACAGCAGTGGATTAGAGGCCGTTGTCTCATGTTTTGGGGAATAGCCCTGCAGAGAGATGGAGAGATTTGATTCAATTGGAGAGTACAGTGAGTTTGGGAAAGAGCCACTGCAGCCTGCGCTCAAGTGGTCATGCATTTTCATCAGCTGTGATATCATGGGCAGGGAATGCAATTCAGCTTTGCTCAATGAATGCATTAAATAACAAGGGTCTGCGATGTACTCTGCAGTGTACAGTGTGTGGGGCGTTGGGACGTGCAACACTGAGCTAGTTCAGTTACAGCTTGCATCACATTTTTTCTTAGTTTTCCAGTCTTCTGTGTGTGTTTTTTGTGAGTGGATGTAGGCCAATTACCTTCCAAAAATCAAAAGTCTAAAAATGTTGAAAAAAAAAGAAAATTTGTTAGTACAGTTCATGTTTTGTTGCTGTAAAAAAAAAAAAAAAAGGAAAAAAAAAAGAAAGCTAATTTTGCTTCACTATTTTGGAGTAATTTGAGTAAGGGATTTATTTATATTCCTTGGCTATGGCAGAAAAAAGCATTTTCTCCAAAAATAAAATATCATTTGGTTTGGCTCCTGGTTAATATCATCGTGAGATTGTTCAGAGAGTCTGCCCTCCAAGTTTGAATTCTACTATTTTTTGTATTTGTGTATTTTTGTTCATTGCTGCTGCTCTCTTTGTTTCACAGGCGTCTTATTAACCTGCCTAAGACTTTTGCACAGTGTTGCATGAATAATGTGCTACAATCACAAACATACCAACATGCATATTTTTCACAAATAACTTGGGTCTTCCTCACATGCGTCTTTGGTGAATAAAGCCAATATTTGGAGTCACAGACGTTTCCATCAGCCTATTCCTTTTAGCTAATTAAATTGCTCTGAATCCTGCTATCACAGTGTTAGCAGCGGGAATATACCATGGCACTTCTTTATTGAAATGATTTCCATGGGTGTTTGTCTCACGCCTGGCTCTCTGTCAGGCTTTTAGGGAAGAGACCGAGGGAGGGAGAGGGGAGACAGAGAATATGAAATTGATTAGTGAGCTGGAATGGAAAATAAAGACTTCATCAGGATCACTTTGTGCAGTGCTCACAATCAGCTGTGGAACAATGCGGGTGCCGTAATGAGGACAGAGGAGCGGTGGAGCGGGCATCTGTACCTGCTTGATAGTTGTGTGTGTGGAGCTGGACAGCATGAAAGGACACAGATCACAAACACACTGCTGTAATCTGAGATGCTGCAGGACAGAGGAGCGAGCGGGGAAGAGTTAAAGCATTTCACTTGTGTGTGATACAAATCACTCACACAAATGTAGAAGTGTATTTTTCTACTGGGGTCATTACTGTTATGGGTGAAAAGTGAAACGTTTAGGAAAGCAGCGGATCACACAAAAATGTCAATAGGGTAAATGAAATAAAATGTGTGCAGTGTAAAGCAATATTACATTTAACTGAGACCTGGACTATGTGCTAATATTCAGAGTAAATGTTTTTTTTTTTTTGTTTTTTTTTTTTTTTATTCTGTGCATTTTTTTTTATTTTTTATTTTTATTTTTATTTTTTTTTTTACATATTTGCAAACACTATTAGGCTCTACAAAAATGTCCAGTGTTGAATAAAAGTGTTTGCTAGTATGTCATACTATATACACTGTTTGTTTGTTTATTTATTTGTAAGCAAGTATTTATATTCCTCATTATCTTTTCACACATAGGTTGCATTAACTATTAATTGTATCACAGGAAATGTTTTCATGATCTCATTTTAAATAAGCCATAGGAAAATCTTGTCAGGACTTGTCACACTCTATATTTGCACTGACTGTTTAAAGCTAATACTAAAGAAGCCTAAAGAGACCTGCAGACATAGATTCATTTAAATATAAATCATTCAAACTATTAAAAACATATCCAAGCTGCTGTATATACTCCCCTGTGCAAATACAAATGAATACAAAATAAAAGTGCAAAATAATTAGAAATAAACAGTCATCATTTGCCTGTGTTTTAAATCCGCTTTAGTAAATCATCAGGGTGCTAATAACACAGTACGCCACTATTTTTACAACACATCAATACACTAGTCCATCACTTACAGTCTAATTGTGAACATCTTATTATCAACACTGTGGACATTTGCGAGATTCATTAAACTCCACTTTCCTCACCGTGAGAGCAAGAATCCTACCAATCTGGGACAAGACACAGCAGCCAATCCTGATCTGGCAACATAAAACCTTCGACCAATCAGGAAGCGGCTCTAAGTCCATGCTGACGAATCACTTCAAACTTGAGTTATCTCTATGCTGACGGAGGACTGAGAGTAAACGTGTTGCCAAAGTCTCTCTCTCTCTCTTTTTCTCTCTTTCTAACCCCCACCTCTACTGGTTATTTTGGTACAGTACAGAAAGTGCAGAAGCGTCCTGGAAGAATCCCTCTGGAAACTGGCTATTTATAGGGGGAAGACACACAGCCACATTTGCATCTGGAGAGAAAGAAAGACATGCTCTAAAGAATAGTTGAAAATACGGTCAAATTTTAAAATAATTCAACCCTAGTCATTTTCAGAACAGGATAAATAGAGGTGGAATTAAACTTAGAATATCCCTTTTGCGTTGCCAGAATTGAAAAAGCCACCTTGAAATAAGCCAGGCTAGTCCAAATTGAATTGAATCGATTTGGATTTTTTTTTTTTTTTTCGCCACATAGTTTTATATCCTCTATTTCCTTGGGTAGAGTTAGAAGTGGTTCTCATTGCTCAGCTCTTTATAAAAAAAAAAACAAAAAAAACAAAAAAAAACCTCTCTAAGCTCTATCGATTGTAGCTGCTTCCATAATTGAGCCACCAGAGCTGAACAATGACGTCCATATTGTTCCTATTTGCTCTGCGTGCTCCCATAACGTGCGGCCAGTTGCGGTGTGAGCGGATGACGTGGGACAGTGAGATCAGCAGAATGTAAGGACAATAAGCTGCTCTGTCCTCCAAATGAAAACCACAAACCCTGATTAAACAGATATACAGGATGTTTTTACAACTAAAGCCAGACACTGTGAGGGGACGCTGAAATGTCCCAGTGGATTAAGCACGTTTTTGTTTTAAGTCGTGCGTGTGTTACTAGAAAAAGTCTGCATGAACATATGATTGTCAGATGATTATCAGAAGTTTGACAGTAAAAACTTTTTTCTTCCTGGGTCAATCATTATTCTGTAGTTATGGCAGTATATGGAAATAGAGCATAATTAGGCTCTTACATGACCCCTTTACATAAATAAAGAACAATAGCAGCATAATTTATCTACACAAAAACGCATTTATTTTTCAGTAAAAGTAAAAATAATCTGGTTAGTCCATAAATTAGCAAATATTATTTCACATAATAGCATCCATATATTATAAAAGTGTCATTTATTTTCAGCATTTCCTCACTTTTATTGACCCAAGACTTGAAACATATTTGAATACTTTTTATACATACTTAATACTAATAAAGTAAGTAGTTGTGCAATATAATAAAACATTTGTAAAGTATTTTCATGAGATGCTTCACACAATTCAAGACAAAACACAAATGAAAGAAGCGGATAAAAAAGTAAACACTGATGTATTAAAGGTTAAAGGTGGTGTTGTGTAGTCAATATTTTTTACTTTATAATTAAAATTTTGCATGTGAAATATATTTTACTTTTAACTATGTAATACACTTAAGCAGTATTTATTTTCTACTTGAGCAACTGTATTTTCAACGCAAAAAAAGTACACCTTAAAAACACTGCCAGTCCAGCATACTGACTATTTTAATACCAGCTTTCATGCAACCACATTGCAACGTAATATTTCTGTTTAACAATAATCCATAAAAAAGTGAATGAGTAAAGCGTTTTTTTGTTTTACATAATTCTTAAATGTAATATGTGGTTGTTGAAATGCCAGTGTGATTCGTTTAGCCTGTTCTACCCCACACTTTTAAGAGAAACGTGCTTGTTCTCATGGCTTTAGGAATAAATATGTAAATGTGTGCTTATTCACTGTGCAAGCACGAGCAAAGTGTTGTGCAAAAATAAATAAATAAATAAATGAAATAAAAAATGAAAAAAGCCGGTCTGAACGCAGCGGCTCGGGTTCAGGAAAGATGGGCAGAAAAGAAGGGAGGAGAGGGTATACATTATTAACTGCGACTTGATCACATGTTCCCTGTTTCTCAGGGACTTATTATTCTGAGGCGCTTTAATGAATAACAAGAAGAGGGCAGAGGGAAAGGGATGATTGATGAAGCAAGTGCAGACACCACCCCCAGCTGGTCACCCCCAGTACTGCGCCCAGGCACACAGATCATGGGGCTGTTCGTATAAATAGACACAGAGGGCAACAACCTCTAAAGTGTCCCTGGTATTAGCATTTGACAAGGTCTCCACCCGCCACGCTGCATATAGATTGGGATTTGTTTTGTCAAGGATACTTGTCAAGCCAACGGGTGACAGCCAGGTTTCATGAGCTGAGTGGAGCAGCATGTAAGGGGTGCTGAGGAGGGACTCCCACCGGGCACATCGAGCTGAAGAAATAGTATTTATGAATGGTGCAAGGAATCCAGGATTTGTTTGCATTTGGGAGCGCAGTAAATACCAAGTGAACTGTAAAAAAAAAATACAATATTTACTAGTTCTGGGGTAAACTCTCAAGTCTCACCACACAGCACTGATATATAGAATTCGGGGCATTGCATTTTTGTTGAGTCCCTCACTGCTATATTGAAAGACAGAATCAAACCACTGACCATCTAGTACAAGTAGACTATAATGTTCTTTAAAGCAGAACCATTATGCAAAAAATATTGACTTTTCAGATCTTTTAGACATGTTATAGTTGTTTCCTTCCACCATTTACTCACCCGAAGTTGTATTTGTTATGATTCGTGCATGTTTGACAAATTTTTAATTGCTTATTTTCAAGACACCATATTGCCAATCAATCCTCGTTTTTACCTCCACCACTGCTCTGTACTTTACTTGGTTCTCCAGATTTATTCGGTAGTGTCTCATAGTCATTTTGGAACAAATGAAAAAAAAAAATCTGCTGCTTTCTAGTGTGATCTGCAGCTGTCCATCGGAGGAGGTGGTCACTCTTTGTTGTAATTGTCAGCTTCCATTGGGCACTGCAGTTTTCTAACGCAGAAGTGAACAGACTTGCTTCTGTTTTTAAGTCGTTTTAGATGAATATCGCTACTTAAAATGGGCAAATTATAACAAAAATGCTCCACGGGTGTCATAGATTATAGCTATATAGCAGACACAAGCACAATGCGTCTTCTTTAAGAAACTGATTAGAAATTTATGTTGTATTTATGTCTATGTAACTAAAAAGTACAAAAGTATTGACAAAACTGGACAAAAATAGATATTTGGACTAGCTCATTTTTAACCATTTACATGCCACATTTTTTTAAAAGTACACGTGAAGTCGTAGTCCACTGTGTGAGCGGGTAGTGGTATTTCTGATTACCAGTGTCCTACTTAACCAGTAAGAAAAGTATAATCCCTCGCTATATTACTCACTGTCTTTGACCACTGGAGGAGGAGAAATATGCAGATAGGAAAACTTTGTCCAGCCTTTTATGATGTAGTAAAGGTTGTTGAGTACCTGAAAGAGTTTTGTTGAAAAGAGAGGAGCGCTGCTTGGGGCTTTGGGTGGAGCAGTGGTGGGACAGTGAGGCCGCTGGTATCAGAGGTTACGGGCTGGGCTGTCTCTCATCCTGACTGCAGCGCGTCTGGAGGAACATTTTGCACTTTTGCATGATCTCTCAGTCCTCCCTCTCGCCTCCCCTTCGCTTGTCTTCACACATTCTCTCTCCCTGTCAAAATGGCACGCACACAGCCAAAACTGCTCAAAGAAATCCCGAAACTCAGTATTTTACGGTTTTGTGTGAAGTTTTTGAACATAATATATGCTTCTGTCTAAATGTCAGAAATGAAAATGTCCTGCTATCTGGTGCAACAGGGGTATTCATATTTTAATCAGTTTATGATGGTTTCCTTATTTAAACTAAAACATCTGGCACGCTATGTGAAAATATGTGCCGAATTACTGCTCCTATCTATCCTCATTGTGGACAACATGTTTAATGATGAACTAGGCCAGTGCTTCTCAAAATGTGGTACCACTGGGGGGTTTTCAGCTCCTTCTGGTGATACTCAGCTTGTCAGTTTATTTGTGTGTAATTTAGAGTCAATTTGAGCCACATTTTGTTTGTCCTTTGGGTAATTTTCTGGTTAGAACTCCTTTGGTTAAGATGTGCTCCACTTTTAAACCTGGTTTAGACCTTGTGGTGCTCGGAAAGCCAAATCTTTCCCTTGGTGGTACTTTGTGAGAAAAGTTTGAGAACCACTGAACTAAGACTTGTTTAGGCCTGTCACGGTAACATATTTTGAAGTTCAATATATTGCTGAAGTAAATATAGACGATAAACGGTAATATTGCAACTAATTTATGCCATTGACACAAAGACCTAAGAGCAGATTTAAACCATAAAAACTATTCTAAATGTATAATATTGTTAAATTATCATGAGCTGCAATAAATAAACAACAGAATGAAACACTTAGTACTTAGTTTGCATCTGTAATGAGTCATAAAAGTCATTAATCCAACCTTTTATGGCTTAAATCTTATCATATAGCCAAAAAATGACTTATGGTTGTTATTGTGGCAGGCCTACGTTTGTTGTTTCCCCAAAAAGCTGTATACATTTAAACTTTATTACAACAAATACACCAATATATAATCTTTTAGTATATATTGACATTTGCTGTATTTTTCCCTTATTATGCTAATAACATGCAGCAAAGTGTATCTGTATAAGCTTATTAATAGTAAATAGTCAGAGTAAGGCATCTGACAATTTAAGACATGTGATTCAGTAATATTTCATAAATGAGCCAGAACAAATGCGGCATTGACTGAGAAGGCAAATATTTTAGTCTTAGAACCACAAAACATGAAAAGATCAGCCATATTAACAGGTCCCTAATACTCCATGCAGCGTTCCATCTGACTTTTATGAGGAACCGCGTTGATGGCCAAAGCTCTAGTGAAAGGTGATGTCTTGTCAAAACTCCGATGAGAGCCGCAGTGTAATGGCTGCAGCCTTTCGACAGTCAGTCTGCCACAAACGACCAGAGTCTGGCCTGGTCCTCGTCATGTCTGCTCTGAAACCCTAACCCCATCTGCAGCTGCTTTGGTCCTGCTTTGATTTCTCCTTTTCTCCTCCACAATCAGGCCAACTGGTTTTGCGCGCTCGCTAAAGGCTGCTGCTACTTGTCTACTCTGATGTGTGACAGCTTAACTGTTTCAGAGACCCCAACGCGCCAAACAAGCAGCAAAGTCCCGCAGATAAAGCCGGTGACTAACGAGAACCCAGACATCAGAGTGGCGGCTGACGCTGTTTATTAGAGAGGTCAGAGGTCGTACATTGGTTAATAACTTTAGGGGTAACGCCACAGTGGCTGGTGTATGGACCGGTGCACTTAGAGGAGGGAGAGATTTGGAGAGGGGGGGGTGGGAGAGTCTGGGGAATAGGGAGGGGGTCCACCTGTGGCACGTCGCTCACAGCCTGTCGTCGGCCGTCACACGCATTCATCATGCTTCAAAATCATTAATCTCATTTCTCCAAACAGCAACTGGAGCGAGAGGGGCAGCACGCACGTCTGCTTTGGAGAAGTACTGTGTTCTCAGACATAAGCCTGTGCATTTAAGCGTCAAGTGGCGGTTAAATCATGTTGATGTCAAATACTTGGGTTAATGACATTTGAAAGCCAGGCTGTTTTGTATACCTGTCAGAACTGAACAAGCTGCTTGGATGAGAAGTGAAACGTGTTCAATCAAAAAAAACTTTTGTCCACTTTAAAGAATAACATTTTCTTTTACAATGGAACCTAAACCTGGATGATTGGGAGATTACACAGGCATCTTTATATATACCGTAGACAGTATGAAGAAGTGAACTATCATCGTCTATAGTGTTAGGATTTGTGTGTTATTAATGTTCATATCTTGATTCACAGACACAATAGTGAAATAGTGAAACAAAAACACCAGGATCATGTAGAGTGAGTTAATACGAACATCTTAAGACCAAAATGACGAGCCTGACAGCAGCAGTTACAGAGATTGAGATGACAGTTTTTCAACAGAAAGTGAATTTGAGTCAATGGAGACAGAAGCGCATCTGGAACACGGCGGCAAGCAGGTTAGCTATGTCCATTTGTATATACAGTCTATGATACCTACGCAATGTGTGTTGTAGTGCGCTTGAAATGTACCTATACTTTCTAAAACAGTCATTAAACAATTTTGAACGCACCATGTGGAGTACAGCATTATTTGGAGTTATTAGCATTATTTCACATGCTTTTTAAAGGTACTTAGATGTAATGGCTTTACCTAGAATGTTGCATGTATCTATCTTACATTTATTGAATTACATGAAGAAGAAAAGCATGAATTTTTACTGTGAGTAGGATCACCACTCCACAGATCTGGGCACCACATGTTTGTCTATGGGGAGATAAGTTAAATACCATGCAACGTTCCAACCAAAGCAGCTTCCAGCAAGAGGAAAAGCTGCATAGTGCTCTTTTAAAAGTGCATCTGCGTCCTAAGCCATTTATTTCCGACTAACTCCACCATAGTGCGGGAAAAGGTTAGTCGATGGTGTTTTTATCCCTGTTTTGTTTTTCTGTTATCTGTATCGTATGAAGCCTGTATTCACAATGGCACTTTGAACAGTCTAACCCTTTTGTCCCATAGTCTTACTCTCTGGCAATAAGCAACGACACATAAACACATCAGCCAGTTCTCAGGTGGTGGGGTTCACGTGGAGCCCTAAGTCTAAATCATCTATCATGTTGTCGTACAAGAGGCGGACAAAAAGATCAGAGCACAAAAGCAGCCAGCGATGCCCCAATACAACAGCGCAGAACATCCAATCTCCACAGACCTGCCTTTATTGCCTCTCTCAGCCCAGTAATGATGTTAGGACTGTGGGCTGCTGTGCTCCGTCGTCCCTGTCCCCAGCCAGTCTGACTTTGGCTTTCGGGAAGGAGGTGGTGTTGGACAAACTGCATCAGTGTTCTTCATAGCAGGTTAAACTCTACATTGTTCTGGAAGTACAGTGTGGATGACATCAAATGGTTTTAGATTACATTTTCATCAAGAATAACGGCAGATGACTAATTTCTAACCTTTTTATGTTTGTTTTTTTTGTTGCTTGTACTGTAGCCTAATGCCGTAGGTATGGTTTAGGAAGGATCTTTTGGTTATCACACTAAAATCATGTTTATTATTTGAACTAGTGGCTAATTAAAACGTGTTCATTCATAATTAATTTGTAATTTGTACTTTAAAATAACGGCAGTGGCTCAGTTGGTAGAGTGTCTGTCCACTGATCTTGATAAAACGTCATTGGTAAAGCGGTGAGATCCACTGACCCACAGGTTGATGGTGTGATTATTTGCGTACACTGGTGTATGAATGTGTGAATGGGTGAGTGGTTCCTTGATGTAAAGCGCTTTGAGTGCCTTGAAGGTCGAAAAAGGACTATATAAAAATATGACCTTAACAATATACCTTAACAAAGCATGAAGCCATGAACAAAGACTTAATTCATAATTAAAAAAAAAAAAAAAAAAAAAAAAAGTATATTAAGAATGATTCAGGCTTTGTAGTACTTAATTCATATCCTAATCCTAACTCCTAACCCCTTCTTTAAGCATTTTCTAAGCCTCTAAATGATTCTTAATAAACTAATGAAAAGTCTTCCGTAGAGAAGTTTAAATCATATTGCAAAACTAAAAGCAATAACACCATCATCAGCAGTTGCATCAGTAGTTGTGATGCAGTAAATAATTTTAATAGATTCTTTTTTCAGATGAAAGTTTAGTTTGTTTTCATATCTGACAGTTTTCACTGCTCACTAGCTTCCTCAGAGTGGTCACATGATGTTGCTGTGACGTGTCCAGTCAACTGATTTAAACAGGTTTTGGTGCTGTCTTTCTACCATTGAAGGCGGGAAAACAGTATCCCAGGTGTGTGAAAGTAAAAAAGCCCCCTCGTCCCAGTTCAAAGTCCTGTGGGCACATTCCCACATTTCAGTTGCCTCCTTTATTCAGTGACGATGTTTGTTGTCCTCTCTCCCAGTGATGTTTGCTCTGTCCCAGTCCATAATGATTCTCTCTTCACAATGGTCAGAAATGGCCGATTTGAGTTGCTCCTGTTCTGCTTTGTGTTTGTTGTGTGTGTGCTTGCCTTCGCTGTGTCCTTCTCACATTCTGTCCAATGTTCCTTTTTCTGTGTACTAAATGTGGCCAGTCTGATGAAGACCATTAGTGAGCAGTCGAAATGTTCAGGTATGAAAACAAACTAAACCTTGGTCTGAAAAAAGAATCTTTTAAAATAAACTATCAGCAGACCAGATGAACCTCAATGGACTGTGTTGCAGTAATATAACTGACTTGACAAGCGAGTTTAGTTATTTCACAACTGTCCTGAGATAATGACAAAGGTAAAAAAGCCAGACTTTAATTAAACTCTTCAACTCTTGATTACATCCGTCAATGGTCACACTTATCACAATGATTTAGTAATGATATGTTTATAATAATAGATCATACTTTTTATAATAAAAAGTTGATTTGATGTGGTTTTGGAGTGCCCTTTATTCTGTTGTAAGGGCCCACCGTTTGTGTTGTGTGAAGCCTCTAAGGTGCAGTTCTGGTGGGATTCGTAATGACCCGTGCTTTCAGTGAGCGCTCTGCGTGTCCTTGATCAAAGTTCAGATTTAGTATGCAAATGAATGCAGCTCCACTCGCACTGATCATCTCTTTGTATTACTCCCATTGTCCTCTCAAAGGCACACCACTAAATAAAAACATGAACATGACAAACTGTATAAACCCAGTCACAAGCGACTCCTGAACTAGTTTTAAAAAGAACTTACTGACATAAAAACATTAAAGGTAACTTTTCTAAGACTTAGTGCTTAGTCCGGAATGTTATATGGCATTAAACATATATATATTGCATAAAAAAATATATATAAAAAAAACATTTAAAAAACAGTTTGCTGGTTCACCTTTCTACAGATCTGATCTGTAACTTGGCCTGATGTGGAGGGAGTGAATTTATATGAATGGCTTGAGAGGTGATTGACAAAAGTATCAAGATGAGATTGGCTGATGTCAGCAGTAACATGGTATGCATAAAAAAAACTTAAAAAAAACTTTGTAGTATCAGTAGGTATTCAGATATTCTAATTGCCACTATAACTGTGACTACTATATACTAATTTGGTACATAATCTAAAAGAAGTTGTCAAAAAGTCATTAACGATTATAATGGACAGTAAGGCTGCAAAGATTAGTTGAATAATCATGACCAGTCCACTATAAACAATACTCGTAGTCATATTTTGATAATCTTGATTTTGATTTGGATTATACAATCTCTAAAACTCTAAATATGATTTTTTTTTTTTTTTTTTTTTTTTTTTTTTTTTTTTAGAAAGACAGTGGCATTATGAAATCAAAATGCCATCAAGGATACACTTTTTTCAGATTTTCCTCAATGACACACTTGACATAATCGCTGGAGTAATAAAATAATTGTTTGTTGCAGCTCTAATAAACAATAAGTAAGATCTCCTATTTTCCACAAATGGAGTGAAATATAAGGTAAGTAAATAGTTAATTCCACATAACAGTTAAACCATTGCAGAGTGCCACTCCAGGGTTGTACAAACACATAATGCACTATTTTTCTCACCCCATTTGACATATTTTGAGCAATGTTTTAACAAAGTCCCCTGTTCAGTAATTAACCTGCGTGTGTGTTGTATTTTTAGTCCGGCTTTATGCTCTTGATTAAACTAGTGTTACTGGTGTCACTGTGGAGGTGGTAGAGTGGGCTAAAGGTGTGTCGCTTCATGTTCCTGTGGCCAAACAACATAAAATAAATGATGCAATTACTTAAAGCTAGCACAGCTCCCTCTCCCAAAGAGCCAGGTGAGCCGTGTGTGGTGGACTCCTGTGGTAGACTGGATTTATCATGTTGTACAAAGCCTCTTCAGGGATCATTCTACTGCACACATACACATACCTGTGGTCACGCCTGGGTTCAACAGTTCACATAGTTACCTTTGTGAACGGTCCCGTCCCCATGAGCAACACAAAGGACATAATGAGGTAATAAATATAAAATACACTATAGGTCCCAGTTGGACAGTGGACATATCACTTTGTTTATGTGTAACTATAGGTTGAGTAAATCAAATTAGTGCAGGTCAGAAGAGGTGTCCCGTTTGTGGACAAGACTGGATTTAGCATTTAGTTCTATAAGCCACGGCACTCAAGGGCACCAAACTGTGAGTAAAAAGACACTATGGGTAACAACATAATGCACTATGGGATTTTTCTGGAGGAGGGTACACCTGTATGTTTCCATGGAGATGATATTGTTTCATCTAAAATGTTACATGGTATGAATTTAAAGCTGTACTGTATATCTTAAATTTATTCAGACACAGGTTTTCTGTCCACAGATGTTTACAGATTTACATTTAAAGATGGTGGATCTGCTTTCTTCCAGCTAAACAATATTAAGCGTCTTGCAAACACAGTGATGAAGGCTACTGCATCAGCCTGGTGAGGGGCCACTGAAATATCCGGAGGCACAAGCCCAAACAAAGTGGTTGTGAAATTTGCCATGATATTTCTTACAACAAAATAAATTCTTTTGAATATTTTTTACCAAAAGTAATTTCACTGGGGTCATACCCAGAACATGTGGCTCAGGTTGGCTAGGCCATGACCACACCTCATACAGAAAGGATCTGTACCAGGTACAGTCTGTCATCTAAACTCTAATAAGCCATGTCTTATACAAATAGAGGTCAAATGGATTCTTGTGATTGCTTTTTGCCAAGTGTTATCAATGTTCACCTAATTCCTCTTCTCATTGAATGACTGACACCAAGCCTCTATAAAGCTATGTTTTGGGAGGAAGTTAAAGAGAAAGCTGTTTTGACAAAACTACGTATTATCTGATTTTTTCAGGAGATACCTGAAAAATCAGATTGTGGGACATCAAAGTCATTCTTTAGCTGTTCAAAGGAGATACATTTATCATGTTTAAAAAGATCCTTAATGCATCTTAGTCCTCTCTTGTGCCATTGGTGAAAGGATGGGTCTATTAAAGATGGAGGAAAATGGACATTACGCCGAATAGGAGCTGAAATTAGGGAACATCTGAATTCAAAATGGGTTTTAAATTGAGACCATATTTTTAAAGCACCATGGACAACAACATTGTTTGTCCACAGGCGTTTACTCAAAGGTAGTGGAATACACCAAAGGGACGATTACTAGAGTGCTGTTTAAGCTGGACCCAAGATGGAGACTCCGCCTCCAACGTGTCTGCAGCCCAAAACAGCAGTTTGTTGCCCAGTAGTAATAATGAAAGTTGAGTAAAGATAAACCTCCATCCTCTTTCCATCTTTCTGAGAACTCGACTGATTCAAGGGATGTTTTTATTCCAAATGAACATAGATATGTGCTTATTCAGTTCATTAAAGAAGGCTTTAGGGATGAAGACTGGCACTGTCTGAAACAGGTATAGAAGCCTAAGCATGATTATCATTTTCGCAGACTTAACTCTTCCAACCAGTGATAAGCGAGTTTTGACCATCTATCCATATCTCATTTGGCTTTTCCAGAGCCTTTGTGAAATTAGTTTTAAATTGCAAGGTCATAATTGTAGGTGACACATCCTAGTAATTAAAATTGACCTTGTTGATTGTGAAGGGAAAACCATGCATTGAGTTTATTGTTGAGTTTTTGTTAAAAGTATATACTTTTGGAAATATTTAATTTATACCCAAACACCTGCCCAAAAAATGTTTATAAGGTTAAGAGTAATAGGAATAGTGGTGTGTGGATCGGAAAGAAAGAGAAGAAGATCATCTGCATAAATGAATAATTTGTGAGTTTGTCTTTGTCATTGTTTTCTAATCAATTGGGCAGATTCCCTCATTATAATTGCCAGGGGTTCAATCGCAATAGCAAATAAAATTGGACTTAATGGACAGTCCTGCCAATCGTGCCTCTAAGTCCTTAGATCGGGCCTTCAGTATATCAAAATCCTTCTTCATACTTGACATATCCGACTCCAAGGCAGTAATAATGTCCGTGTCACTGACTCCAACTTCTAAGTCAGTCGTGCAACTCTCAATGACATCCAGCCCCGTATTAATCTTCCCAAATGTCACCACTGTGGCCGCAGACTACCACGTCCTCATCCGGGGAGGCTGGGCCAGGTACGCCAGTGTTAGCTACAGCTCGAGGCTCAGCTCCTACATCCAGTTGTTCCGCCTTATTAACTTGTTTTTTAGGCATGTTGACCATGACCCAGTATTACCACAACTTTAGACTGTGCTATTTTCAAAGCAAAATGGTCATTAAAAGAGAACGTCCCTGTGTGGAGTTCAATGAGCAGAAATGGATGTACAATGAAGAATGCACATTTCCTGAAAGAAATATTTGTTTTGTTAGTTTTTCCAAAAACTGAATCAAAATATAATAATAACAATAATAATAATAAGTCATTTGCACAGCTTTAAATGGAAGATTGATTAGCACTTTTTGTGAAATTGTTCTGCCAGTGTTTGCCATGGACATGCAAGGTTTTATTATTTATTATTCCATAAGTGTTAATTTTCTGGAATAAGCACCTTTAAATTACCCTTAACACATGGGATCTCCATATCAAAAACCTTCAACAGGGACAAAATCCAAATCAATCTGATAATCCAATGAGAAAATGTCAGTTATGTTGCCCCCATGCTTGACCCAGCTCTCATTCCTTCCTTTACATGTTATCTCACTCATCTCCTCCCTGCAAACTATGTTGTCTTTAACCAGTGATAAATGTAAACTCTTTTTGATCCACCCATGTGTCCTTGACCCCTCACAGGATGCATTCAGAATGACGTGCTCCGGTCCAGATGCTGTGCACTGAGAAAACACTCCCAGAGCAAAACTATTTCAACACCGAAGGAACAGCCGGGTCAACTGAAAAACTACAGCTGTGGCCTGGACTGTGAGAAAACGACTAATATTAAAGGATTGAAGCGAGATCGTGCTTTGCCTTTTGTATGCAGGAAGGTACGTGTAGTGTGTGTGTGTATGTGTGTGTGTGTGTGTGTGTGTGTGTGTGCGTGCCGAGGGGTGGGGAGGGTCAGTGACAAGCCATCAGAAGATGACAGTAATTGTGGAGATGCAGGTTTTAGCGTGATTCGGTGAAAGCGTCGATGTAAATGCAGGTGTAATTGCAGACAGCACAGCACCTTGGGAGAATGAATGGAGGTGACTGTAAATAACCATACAGAAAATATAAGGGCGAGGCATGGTTACTGAATTTAAATTATAGTGAATATGAAAGTGTGAAGGAACAGTCTGGGGGTGAACAAGAACAAGTGCCAACCCCAAGCCCAGGTAAACTGAGTTATATATCACAAAATACATCATAAATCTGTTAATTTGAAATCACTGCACACAGGAGTTACGTGATCCTAAACATTGAATAAATAAATAAAAATAAATAATAGAAGCCAAAACAGAACTGAAAATACTTTTAAATTTCAGATTATTTAAAAAAAATATATTTGTAACTAATTAGCGTTCCCAGAGTGATGTTTGAACAAGATATGCCCTATTTGTACAGCAAATTAAAAGTGCTATTTTGAGTGAATCAAACAAGTCCGTAAATTCTTCAGCAAGTCCCAGCTGTTAGCCCAAAACAAATCCCAAATAAATATTCAGCTTCTGATCAAATTTTAGTTAGTGAGCGTCTTTTATTAACAAAATAAATACTCACAATTAATTTTTAAATATCTTGGATTAATACATCACCTGCCAGTACCTACTTTTGGTTTATTTCACTATATTTTCCGTCTATAGCTCTTTCTTTGGTCTATATGCCCTTGTGTGTTCCTGCAGAGGTGTCCTGGGACAGATCTCCGTATAGCTTGTCTCCAAACAGCCTGTCTTTGGGGGTCTAGTTTGTTGTATTGTCCCAGCAGGAGGGCTGATGGGAGTCAAGAGGGGTCGGGCCAAACGCACAGCTTTGACAGACGGATGGAGCCTCGCACAGCCCACAGATTGTTGGTTCAATAACAGTGAGCACTTTGCAGAGGACAACTTTAATCAAGCATGGCTGCTCTGTTGACTCTCAAAGAGGAGACATCACTGTTAGAATAGTCAAGTGAAAAATGTTATAACTATTTCAACATAAATAAACACAATATAACTTTGATATTGAAGAAAACCATAAGTTATACTGGAGCACTTTCTGTAACTGCCAATGACAGAAAATCTGAAGAAAACTTCACAATTTAACATGAAGGTTAAATTGCAAACTTCCATATAGTGAAAACGAGGCCATTATCAGAAATCCTTGCAGTGTGCCACTTTATGTAGATGTTAACTTTTAGTGTTTGGGGATGTATTGAGGCCATTGTGTATGTGTGTGTGTGTGCGTGTGGCGTGGTGTCTTGTTGTGAAGTCCCGCCCCTGGAGAGTGTGAGAGCAGTTTATGTGAGCGGATGGTGGCAGATGTGAGCAGCTGGGCTCTGCAGAAGGGCTCCTCACAGAGGCCTTACAGGTGTGGTAATGAGCAGGTTTTTAAAATCCTCCCTCTGCCTGGCTCCTAATCAGCCTTGGGGCTATTTTTACCAACCCCTCCGGGCCCCTCGGGCTCCTCCACATTGAGATGCTCCGAGAGGGCACGTTGTTCTCAAAGAAGAGCACATCCGACTGCAGCGGCACACACTTAAACATGCAAATGTCTGCAGTGCCATGCAATCAGCGCACACACATCTGATGTGGAGCCACAGGCAAAGGCCTGCAGTCGCCCTCTCCCTCTCCAACAGGACGCTGCTATAGTTTAAAGGCAAGGATTCACTGTGTCTCTGGGGGTCTTTTGACTAAATGCACAAAGACAAAAATGTGGGATTTTTGATTGAATAAGCCATTTCCAAGTAAAAGATGTTCATTTTGATGAGTGGGTCTGTGTCAGCATGGGGATTTGGGTCGATTTGACCTACAATGTTAAAATACCTTTGTATAAAAAAAGCCTGATCTGAGCCAGAACTTACATTTAAGTTTGATGCGAACCCCTCTGCATGAGCTCTGCATGATGTGTGTAATGTTGACAAAGGAGAACTGTGCAGTTTTGAGAAAATATTAGATAATCCCTATTATTTAGGTCTGTGGGGAAATTCTTTTCTGAATCTCGTCTCTCCAGCACATCTGCCTAAAGTACTATTTCCTTCATGGCCTCAGAGAGAAGTAGTAAGAACATTTTTATGCAAATTCATTTTGACATAAAACACTTAAAAGGGAAAATGTGCACAGCCTTTGTCTTTTAGTGTAAATATAAAAATATTCATTTATTCATGTCATAAACATTTATATTTTTAGACTGTGATTACAACAACACCACTGACCCCTCTGATCAGTCGATTATTTCACTTTTAACTTTTGACTTTGTTCATCTGTTGTGTTCTAATTAAAGTGTGTTCACAGCAGGTATTTATTTGACATCAGAGCAACCTTAATTTTACAATGTCACTTCAGAATATCTTTTATGTTTTATTTTTACCAACCATCACAACTGTCTGAAAATGTAACCATTGCACAATTTTTTACTTCTGTCACTTTTAGAACGACAAAATCTTTTGTGTCCCCTGCTCTCCAATTCCCGCCCACACTCATTTTGATTGACAGGATGCAAGGTCAATGGCATCCTCAGTGCATGATCCGGGATGTCAACACTAACACACAGACGTGCACACATGCCTCCAGCTGGGAAAATCACTATCCTGTCACCTCCAGAAAAAATATGGAAACATCTAGCCTGTCTGTCGTCATGGCAACGATTAACATTTAGCCTGGCTGAGCTCCTGTTAGGTCGTTTCAAGTTTTTTTTTTTTGTTTTTTTTTCCTATGTGCTGATAAGCTTTAGGGACTTCATACTGATTGCATTTTAAACATGTCGCATTAGACGGGAGTTTCAGCGGTCTTGGCACCCTCCCCTGGTTACTACTCATGCTTATTACTTGTATATTGGCGAGATAATTCCTTCCAAAATGTTTTGCTTCCCATCTGTCTGTCGATCTGGCGGCGAGGGAGCGCCAATTGTTTGACGCACACTCTTCTTGCATTCTTAAAAAGTGGAACTGATGATTTTGGAATTGGACTCATTATCCATGACTGATACCAACAAAAAATGGGTTTGAATAGTGGCAGAGTGGTTAGTGTGCCTGACTTTCAACATGGAGGTTGTGGGTTAAATGTATGAGTGCAATAAAATATATTATTTTATATTTATTATAAAAAATAATAATAATAATACATGTTCGGTACTTCTAATTTGCATTTTAGTGTCAGTTTCATTTTTCTTTTTTTAATTAATGATTTCAATCTATATTCAGCATCCCAAAGATCAAACAATACACAATATACAAGTCATAGGTTTCAGCTTACTGTTTATAGGTGACATTTTCACAGGACTTTCAAAAAGATAGCACAGTGCTTTTTTGAATTACAACATCCTTGTATTGAACTGAAGGTTTTCACACCTGTGGTCATGAGATACACCATGGAATTCAGTTGTGAGCCAGTATTTAAATAGAACAGAATTACTATGATGTTCAATGAATCACCCATGCCATATTACAGAAAAGCAAGCAAATTCTAGGTTGAAGTTAATGAAAAAGCGAGCACTTTGTTCACATTTCAGAAGCAGGTCTGTCATTACACAGAGAGCCTACAGCCAACAGCACAAATTCCTCGATGACAGGAACAGAAATAGCATATTAATCCACTCATTTATCCTCCAATGACAAAGTGGCTCTGGAAATGTGCCCCCACAGCTGATAGAGGCTCCCATCACAAGCCCAAGGCAATAGTTGTTCTGAAACTCCACCAGCTCCTGCCAATCCACGCACCTGCCATATAACCAGGGACGAGTGTTCAGTCCCTGCAGTGTTGGACACCTACTCAACTTCATAGTTATTAGGTCAATATTTACAGATTGCAAAATGTGAAATGTGTACTGCACCGTTCATACCTGCTTATCTTTATTGGTAATCACTTCGGTAAACTATAAATCATTTTCATCTTCGTTTCTTCAGTTATAGGAGTTTCTAGTGCGAAAAACTCTGTGCCAGCTTGCCTGTCTACAGATCTGACTTGTAACTTGGCATGCTGGCATCACTGCTTGTCTCTAAAGATATAAAAAAGTCATATGAACTTACAGAGATGCACAGGCGATGAAATATGTAAAATACTATCAAATACTTTTACCTTGAAATTCACTTTGAGTACTTTTGGGAGATGTGGAGTAAAATACTTGAGAAAATGCTGAAAGGATGCTTTGTGGGCTGCTCATTATCTGAGAGTTGCGAGTACGATTTAACTCTATGGGCATTAAACCAAGAGAACACGTGGGTGGCTTCATGAAACTTTTTTACATGTTAAACACAAACGCCACACTTTACTTACTTACACTTTACTTACTTCACCGCTGTCAATTAGCCTCAATGTTGCGTGGCGTAGGCAAGAAACTAGGTTCAAGGATGAGTCTGTCCCATTCACATACACACGACGGAGAAGGCAATTATTTCCTGTTTTAGCGAGTGTGAGAATGTTCTGCTAATTATCTAAACGCGAGAGAAAAGCTGCATATACTCCACAACAATTTGCACCGTTGAGTACCTTAGCTAATTATGCTAAGACTTGCCATTGAAAGAAAAGTTTGTGTTTTTAGCTATCCATTTACCCAAGCCACTTTGATGTAGCACCTTAACTTGAAAAGAGTTTTGGTGCAGCTGCGATGGCAACTTTTTACTATGAATAAAAAGAACATGAAGCGTACTGAGTGGTGTGCATCTCCTGTGGATTTAAACGTAATCTCTAAAGGTTTGGCTTTTAAGATATCATGAGAGCGAGATAATATTTACTTAAGTAATTTCATGCAAAAGTACCACACTGACAATGAAACACTGATTTGACTAAGTGTGCAGTGGGGAGCAGTAGAGTGTACACGTCATATTATGAAACGCAAATCTTAAATGTATAATCTGAACAAACAAACGCCTGAAGTGATATACTTTGGAAATAAAATTATATTTGAAAAAGTGCTGTCAAATTCTAGATGTTGGTTAGGCAAGCGCTGGCAAGGTAGCCTCATTCACTGAGTAACCATGGGGTTCTTGGACAGACACCTTGGCTAAGACTCTTGACCTTGCGTATTTGAGCGGTAACAGATTACCACCGTCAAAGGAAAAGGGAACAAATGGTGCAAATACAACCAATGCATTTTTTGTATTTAATTGTGAAAGCATCGCACAACTGAAATCGCTAACAATCTGGAATGTCTAATCCTGCCAATTTGTTAGTTGAGCTAGCGCAGCAAACATCCTAAGCTAGCCCAATTTAAAAATAACTGCACATTGTCATCAAACGCTTTACAATAAGGTACCCAAATGTGTGTGAAAAGCTTAAAGTCTGATTTTCTTGAGCGTCGGGTACAAAACACCAAACTGATTCACTAGGGATGTAAAGCAGAGAGGACATACTTTAGTTGCCTTTACATTCCCTGAGTGAATGAGAATTTCAATAGGACCATAGCACACATTAACACCAGTGACCTGTGGCTAGCTTATGGCAAGGATAATGGCAGGAGCAAAATGTAACCAGGGAGCTGTATAACGGAGATGGTAAGGAAAGTCAGAGTGCAGATGTAGCTTAAAGCCGTTCTCTCAGTCAGTCCCTGTGCTTTTCAAGACCTCGTGTTTTTGAATGAGATGAGGTCACACACACACACGCCTGTTTAAATGATCTGGGAGCCACTGGAAAGGCCTGGTGTGGTTTTTCGTTGAGGTTTTCTACAATTTCCTCCGAGCAGAATTTGGAAGCTGAGTAGCGTCTCTGGGCATGATCAGCAGTCACGGTCAGATTCAAACTGATTGTGCGTTTCATTAGTTGGCAGCAGAGTATGGGAAGTTTAAGTTGGACTGTAAAAAAAATGCTATTACAGTCTCCTTTCCTTTTGGCTTTTCCATTTGCCAGGGACGCAGCTAAGTATCTCTTAATGACTAGTGATAAGCAGGTGAGGAAATGTGGTATGTGGAGCACCCATTATAACCAGATGGTTTGATTCTATAGGGGACGTGCTCATGGGCAAGACATTTCAACCTCTTTGCCAGTGCGAATGTGGTGGGTGAGTGATTGGAGGTGGTCCGAATGGTTGCAGATTGGCAGCCATGTTTAAATTAGTGGCAGAAGTAGCTTACCACCACTGGGTGATACTAGTGAGTAATACTTTGAGAAGTTTGTCAAGGTTGTACAGTGCAATATAGACCCAAATGATCTTGCTTGAGAGAACAGCAAGAAAAAAATGGGATTCGAACCACCAACTTTCCATCACGGGACAATCATTCTGCTTCCTACGCTCCCGAACCAATTGTTCTAACTTATTATATTTATTATGGCATAGATTCATATTAATGGAGTTGCAGATTAATAACAGCTATTCAAAAATGCGGGCTTGGGGTTGATGCAAACAGAAAACGCCTGTAGCTGAGTTATGAAACACTATTACAGTAGAGGTGATGAATCTGTTTCCAACCAGGTCGGATGCATTTATATTTCATATATTACTGCCTGTTAGAATATGCATGGTCATCCATTTACATCACCATCACAGAGTTTTACATTAGGAGAATATGGAGCAGACAATGCAGCAGATTTATGATCACACTTCATTTTTCAGTGTGATGAGATTTTGCCTTTCACTGAATAGATAGTGATTTTTAAAATGCAAATGCAAGGTCAGTGTCCTCATAAAGCTGAACATTTAAATAGTAAAAAAAACATACATCAGGGGGAAGATTTTTAAAACAGATGAAGGAGGCAGGGCTCAAAGCATTTCCCATGAAAGACGGCACTTAAAAAGATCAGGGCACATGTAATTGCGTGAGTGGTTTGCATGGTGTGAGTGTGGGCGTATGCTGTACATTGGCAAAGAAATTGGCAGAAATATAAAGCATGAATATTAGCGAGATATTTAAGAGGAATGGGCTGAGGTGTTTCTGACATTTACCAATTACACACACACGCACACTGGCCTCTAAACTTCACCAGTGGATCTGAAGCATCATCATTCTCAATCAATCTCATCTGGCACACAGTTATGACTTCATAGTAAAGTGACTGGTTCTTTGCAGGTGTTGCTGGAAATTCTGCTCCCTGATTCCCCCTTATTGTTTCACTACAGAAATGCTGGGAAACAGTTTTCTTGTGGTTTTGTTGTTATGTAGTACCGTTACCTGATTTGGATGAATAAAACTTACTCATTCAAGCACATATTCTTGCTGAAGGTTTTAAATAGCATTAGCATGAGTACCTCTAGAGTCTTTAAATTGCGTTTTTTCTCATACACCAGATGTGCTAGCTTTGCCACAATTTGGACCAGACCAGAGACCAGGGACTAGAGGCCAGACCAGAGAACAGATCAGTGACCTAGACCATGGACCAGGGACCAGAGACCAGAATACAGACCAGACAAGAGACCAGACCAGTTGCCAGAAACCAGACCCAAAACCAGAGCAGACATCTGAGACCGGACACCAGACCAAAGACCAGAGTCTAGAGACAAGAGACAAAACCAGAACATGAGACTAATGACTAGACCAGAGACCAGACCAAAGACTAAACTAGAACAGAGACCAGACCAGAGACCAGAGCAAAGACCAGAGCAGAGACCAACCCAGAGACTAGACCAGAGAGCAGACCAGAGACCAGACCACAAATTGGGGAATCACGGGGATCCAAATTTCCAAGAATAACAACCAAAAATCTGCTCCTGGAACATCAGCAACTAAAGTCCGGTTGAATGTGTGTATAAAAGGGGTGACTTTGAGAGAGGAAGTGTAGAGGATAGAGGTCTGCACTCAAACCTCTTTTTCCTGCTAACACTGGCGCTCAGCAGTGGACTAATAGGCAGAGAGAGCCCTTGTCTCCTGTCTCCTAGCTGCCTGGAGGGGCCATATTGATAATATCCCAGGCTGCGAGGCTCAATTCATCCCCTGGGGCACTCTGTGGATGAAGAGTCCCAGGATGGTCTTTTGGGGGCACTGGAAGAAGCACAGATCTCAGCAATGGAGCCAGGTACATACAGACACATTGCCCATTCCGCCTTCCTTCCCACACCTCATTTATTCTCATTTTTACAGAAAGAGAGATGGAGAGAGCAAGAGGGAGAAATGATCACAGCCAAGAAGATGTATGAGCGAATGCACGGATGGAGTGATGGCTATAAAAGAGGAGTGTTGAGAATGACAGGCGCTGGCAATGTCCCCCCCTCTCCAATGCCATCAGAAGTGCTAATCCAGCCAGACCACCTCTCACACCTCTTGTTAGGGGCCAGATGGGAAGGAGAAGTGACTACCCGCCGTACTTTCTCCAGCTAACATTAATACCTCCACTGCGAGCTAGCCATTTGTTACACACACTCCCGACACACTCGGGGGGCGCCCAGGGGTGCTGAGTGATGGCCATATGCAGAACTGCGCTCATCTATAACCCCCCGTGGCTGTGACAAAGTGCACTCGGCTTTTGTGGCGGCTGGGAAGCCAAGGTTAACATTTGGGGAGGAAGTCAGCAGTGAGAGTGGAGGGTCAGCGCTCTTACAGGTTTGAACTGATACCAAGAGCTTTGTGGTGAATCCAAAAGGAAAGGTGAAGTAGAAACACAATGTATCATGTGATCACGCTGCAACTCCTCTTTGGTGGATGACTTACCTCAGCTGAAAAGAACAAAAACTTGAGCTGTTGTATGTAAGAAGTTTTCAATATAATGTTTACTTATTATTTGGGATTGTAAACTTCTCAAATGTGCCAATAAAAGAAACAACTATAAGTCGACATTACCAAAACAAACACAATAAGCTAATCCAAACCTAGCTTAAGATCTGGCGTGAAGGTGTTCTGGGAAATAATTAGCCCCTGATTCCTCTTTATTGTTTCACTACAGAAACACTGGGAAAGAGGTTTCTTTCTGTCTTGTTAAGTAATACTTTTACGTGAATCTGATGAATATAACAGTTTGCTCTCTCCGCACATTGAAAAGAATATCAGAAATTAGTGAGTATCACTGGAGTGTTTAAATTTCATTTATTTTACTGTAGACACGTCGACTTTGCCATAATTTGGAATGGATGAGGGATAATTGGACCAGCTCAAGATCCGGAAATGGCCTTTTCTTTGACCTCTTCTTCAGATATTACTTTTTTTTTTTTTTGGAAATATGAGAATTTGTCCATTATTTGTAGTTTTGTCTGTCCAATTAAATCATTTCCAAATATTAGTTATTAGGTCCAGACAGTTATTCTTACAGTTACACTTATGTGAGCAATTCACCCAGTTTTTTCACCTAGGATCACTAATTTTGATTTTTACTTGAGCAGTGGTGGAATGTAACAAAGTAAATGTAGTGTACTTAAGTTAAAATTTTTGTTATCTTTATTTTAGTACATTTTAAAGTGGATACTTTTTACTTTTACTTCACTACATTGAGAGCAAGTATCTGTACTTTCTACTCCAATACATTTTTGAACAGGACCGAAAAGTACAAGTATTTTTTATTATTGTATAAGAACAGCTGAAAAGTCTGAGGGGTTTACTTTTAACACATTTGTACTGTGAGCAAACATAAAAAAGCTGGGAAAAAATATTAATTCAATTGTTTCTGCTGAACAAAATTGAGCACAAATCTTTACCAAAATCAGTAAATTTGAAGCTTTATTTGATCTCAAACTCTATGCAAAATACTTTTTACTCATCATGTGATGCTTTTAGTTTTACTTGACTTAAGTAAGACAATTGAATACTTCTTCTGCCACTGTACTTGAGTCATATTATTTTGAAGTAATGGTACTCTTTCTTGAGTGCAATGTTTGACAACTCTGGTTGTCTTTACTGCTTTTGGTTTTGTACTCAGGCTATGTGAATGTGAAACAAAGATGAGGTGGGTAAATACATAAACTCGCTGCAGACATAACCCTGGTAAACAGAGTTTAAATAACTCCAAATAAAGCCTACCATGTTAATTCAAGGCAAGGACTCATAGGTCTAATGCAGTGTTGTAAGTGGTGGCCCTGAGACGATAAGAAGTGGCTTGTTCTTACAGCCTTTGGTTAGATGATTAATGAATTCTTTTGTGGCGAGTGAAAGACATTAAGACTGGAGTTAAATAACCACATTGCCTTGAAGTACCATCAGCAGTGGAGGTTTGTAAAGAAACACTTGAGGCTGAACTTGGAGAACAGACCGGATTCATCATCATCATCATCAGACATCCAATTCTGCAGTTTTAAAAGATCTTAAATGTTTTGCAATCAGACAAGAAACAGATTTTGGTGAGGTAAACAAAGCCAGTGTGAAAGTCTTCGACAAGATGCCTTCCATGCAGTGTTAAGCTGGAGGTCTGGATGATCAGTTCAGATCTTACCATAGACCATACTTGTTTTGTGTCCCTGAGCAAGACACTTACTTCACCCACACAGTCCTCTATAGTGAATATTAATTTTAAAATGTCTACAGCATGCATTCTCAAACTTTCTGAAATCAATACTGGCATGATGTGTACTTTTTGAGACAAAGTAAATGGTAAAGGGTCACATTTTTATATAGCGCTTTTCCAACTTCAAGGCACTCAAAGCGTTTTACATCAAGGAACCACTCACCCATTCACACACACAATCATACACTAATGTACGCACTAGGGACGAGGTGGGTTAAGTGTCTTGCCCAAGGATACAACAACAGCATTCATGAATTTCTCCATACCTGGTTCAGCTATACAAAATAAAAAAAACTTCTGTAATGAATTTGCCATCTCCACATCATTACTGCATTATAACAAGATGCACCTCAAAGTGTGTGATTGGGCTCTGCAGGCATCAGTGATTGATTGATTACATTGTGCTCCACTTTAAGGTAATTAATCAAAACAGCAGGCACATTGTGAAAAAGTTGGGGCAGACATCTCAACCTGGCAACGCTCCCTAACTCCACCACCTTGCCACATCAAACATGGCAACACGGTAAATAAACAAATTAGCTGACTACAAATGGTGCTGTTTGTTGTAATGGGATACTTAGTTGTCATTAAAATGTATTGCTCTGAAAGTGTTGGATTAGCCAGCACTGGGAAAGGCAGGCTGAAGCGCATCCAGCTAGTGTTTGTTTGTTGGTTTATAGGCAGGACCCCCGCTGAGAGCAAAGATGCTGTAAACGAGGCAGAACACAGAATGTATTTCGAAGAGTGTCAGAGAACATGTCCCTGAGAGAATAAACAAAAACATACAAACACGAATCAATGTCAAGGCATGAGCAGCACCGAGGTAAGAACAGTGCTTACACAAGTGGGACAATGGTGGCACTTTCTAATGTACTTGGTGATAATACAAGAGAATAAAAAATATTGCTGAACAGTTATCTCCAAGGAGTTGTCGTTGCTTTGCCTGGAATGTTCCATAGTATGCCATGACACTAATATGTTTCCATGGAGACAAAAGTGACACCACCAATGCTGATTAACAGGTTAGTTCAGTGGAGAGGTGATTTTCAAGATATGTTTAGCAATTTAAACACTTGTTATTGAATAAAATAGATAAAGATAGGTTTTATTCCATATATATGTTGAATCTTCATGAATATAAGGCTGCAAATATCTATAAAAACAAAAAAGTTACATAGTGCACCTCCAAATACATGCAATATTATAAAGAGGTTTTGAACTGCAAACAGATTAAAATGTAAAAAAATAATTCTGAGACATTGATTCACAAAAAAAGTTAATCTGGGTAAGTTCATTTGCAGTAAATTGATTTGAAAAATGTTTGTTGAACTGTCTAATCTTACTCCAGGCTCAGTATACCCCTTTTGACAAGATGAAGGATTGCTTTAGATATTGTATTTATTCTAACTTTTTTGCGGTTTTTTGAATGACACTTACTTGCCCATTGAATATATGTATTTTATGAGAGTATAGATCTTTTTTGGAAAACACAGTAGCTCACTGTTACACTGACAACTCATTTTTGTATTTTTGCCAAAATGTACTTTGACTTTTGCAGAGTCCTGACAGCCATTATCCACCGAACGGGGCGAGGACATAGGTAATCTCTGCACACACATCCTTTCACACACTGAGGTAGAGGCCAATATTTGTCTGATAAGAAAGGTCACTTTTGTCATTTGAAAGCCCACACACCACTACAGGGCCCAATTTGAAAGCTCCCACGGACAGGGAAAGGAGGCCATCAGTGCCTTTGGACACCTCATTCAGCCATCATAAATACAGAACAAATCACACTGCTCTGTCTCTCTCTGCCATTTCAAATAGTGGATTAAGGTCTGTTTTTGAAGCCAGGGCATGTGTATTTGAACTAGAGCATTCGTGTCTGCGTCCTTATCTCATCTCAACCATCCACTACTCACACAGCTCCCAGAGAGGCCAGCTTAGGGCATCCAAAAATGGGTCATGTGGGTCTTGGTTTAAAAAAAAAAATATATATATATAGATAGAAATAAAAGGAGTGGACGCTAAGCAGGTAAGGGAGTGTGGGATAGAGCTCTGTGAAGAGTGGAAAAGGTCAGAACACAGTGGTGCTTGCAACAGGACAGTGAACATCAAGTACACGAAAATGCATTAAAAATAAGTATGACAAAACTGAAGGACCAGCTGAAGTGTTAAAACAGGACTAACACAGGAAATAATGGGACTAAACACAAAGAAAAGTAGATCTAAAAAAAAAGAAGGAAGCCAGACTAAACCTAAAGTCTTGTACCAGACTGGACCAATCTGGACTAAATGAGACTGCAGAGCTAAAGTGGCAGTCATCCATCTGTGACTGACAAGCCTCTGACTACACAAACATGTACAAATGTGAACCCAGACTCAAAAACAAAAGATGGACTCAGAACAGGAGGCAATGCGGGCTAATCGTATCATCTCATCAACTAGTTTTACTTAAATATGACTTTTAATGCTTTAATTCTGGTATTTATCAGTAAACTCTAAATCACATTTGTAAATCATTTATCTAGACAACATAATAATAGAAATACGTCTGTTGACTTGCCGTTCAAAAGTGCATAAACAGAGTCTTCGCTGCTGGCCACATCTTTTAATAGTGTCATTTCACTGTAACAAGCAGCAATATTTTCCTTTACAGTGTTTATTAATTTGAAAAAAGGCTAAACATTTGTGTATGACCCTGACAAATAGGACTGTGGGTGGGGATAGGAAATTTTCTGAGCACTCGCGCCTCAAATGCAGGACAAGGAAGGATTATAATACATCCACGAATCAATGAAAATATAACTTGGAGAAAGCTAATAATGAGGGACAACCATTATAACATGGCTGATCTATGTCTAACCCAGACCTCATTGATGTGCAATACAAAATTTCAAATTCAAAGCAACTGAAGATGGGTATTTATTGTCTAAAAAGTAAGAAATACCACCGTCCCACCAGATGTACACCGTTCATTCGCTGAGAACCACTTCTATAGGACCCTATGGAGACAGTTCGGGCACTGAACTGTCAGGACCCAGGCTCAGGACATGTAGAGCATCAATGTCCCAAGCTGAAGAATAGCTGGAGGTTTAGGACTAAATAAAACCAGCCTAGTGCAGGAATGCTCACACTATGTCCACACACAGGTATCTCGGAGTCAGAATTGGACAAGAACAGGCTGGCGGGCATACACACTTATTCCAGGAGAGAGTGACAGGTCAGGGTGTCGCCTGTCCACGGGGCTCTGCTGAGAAATGTGATAGCGCTCAGATGCTGACCCCAAAGACACAGTGGCGAAGTAATGGATATCAGGTAGACAGGATGTTTTTGCATTCTGCACCAGTCCCTGCACTTAGTAAATCCAATGTTTATAATTAGTTCCACTTGACTCTGCTTGTTTGTGCCATTGAGTAAACTTAACTTGATAAAATCTCTGATAATTAATGTGAAGTAAAACGCAATGATGACACCTGCAAGTCACATTTTGAATAACAATATTACTTTAAAATAACTGTGTCCCAAGTTTGCAACATAAAAAAGCAGCACTGTGATTTTATGGAGCAATTATTATTATTATTATTATTATTATTATATATATATTTTTTATTTATTTTTTTTTTTTTTATGAACGAGAAAAATCATATCAGTTTAAACATTTTATTGCTGTCAACCAAAATACCATCAACCAAATAAACTACTTTAAATAACAATTATAAAATGAAACAAATAAATATTTGGCATTAAAATAAAGTATGTTTATTCATATTAATATTTTTAGGATGTCAATTTTAATTCTAATTATTTCTGTAACTGTAGTTTTTATTGTTTGTTAAATTTACCATTGTACAAAAAGCTTCAACAAATGAAATAATACTGCATGTCTTTCTATTACTAACACTGCTCCTACGGTAGCTGATGAGGTCCATGTTCATGATATACTCTGTTAATAATCACATGACGTTGACGTGCTTATTACTGGCACATCTTATAGCACACTGGCACTTGCACAGTTGTGTGGGGAGAGGGTGCAGCTGCTCATCTCAGGCAAATTATCGTTGTTACAGTACAATACATTTGAGCTGATGAGCCGAATCATTCAAAGTGCCCTACAAAAACCTAACACAGCGCCCAGCATCCAAACTTCAGGTAACAAACTTAACAGTGGAGTGCAGTCAGGACAAAGACACCATAATAAATGACAACACAAAACTTCAAGTATATTGCGAATGCAGCTCCTCTGTCTAACTACTACTAAACTCTTCTGGACATGCAGACAGTACAGTTATGTGCACCCAGTCAGTGACAAACCGTATAGTGCATATAGGACCGACGTACCCTCAGACACTTAGCATGGGGAGCACCGCTAAGGGCCTGAGAGGTACTCAATTTGGCATACTACATCAACATTCTAAACATGGCGGTAAAACATGGTGCATTCTGGGCGTGTATCTTCTTCGAGGCGAAAAAGTAAAGTGACAGTTTCAACATAATTATAAACTCAGTGTACAAACATAATAACAAGCCAGCAAAAATAAGCTTTTTGTCATCATTTGCAAAATAGTGAAAAGTTATCAATCCACATCTGTTTTGCATCCAGTGAAAACACCTTAAAAAATAAATAATAAATATCCTTGCATTGCTTAGTATCTTGTTATTCTTCACTTTTACAGTACCAAGACAAGAAGTAGGACTATACACCTAAAAGTTAACAAGAAAAGATAGCAGCCAAGCCCACGAAGTCTGGAGTTACCAGGGAGAAGAGGTGAAGATAAAGGTGGTCTGCTGGTTTAAGAAGGGCGGGCATCAACCAAAATAAATAAATAAATAAATAAAATAAAAAAAATGCAAGTCAACATTATCTTGCCCATTGACGTTCTTCCGTAAAAGATTTGGCGAAAAGTCTGGAGCTCTGTTTAGGTTGGCCCCATGTTCATGTACGTTTACTGCTGTTTATGAAGGTATCGGATAGAGATTGAGGTCAAATGTCACGGCGTCAGAAGCCAGAGTGTAACCACGGTGATCTTAGTAGTGTCCCATTCTGGCAGCGAGGAGACTGCGAGAGCGCGGGGCAGTGGCCGACGACGAAATGCGGCCATAGCTGGACGAAGGCCACTTGAACAGGGAGGTGACTGGCAGCAGATACCTAGGCAGACGGACAAGAGCCAGGGAGGGATGGAGGGATTATGGGAGAGGGCAGAAATAATGAGAGGATTAGATATGCAAAGGTCATTCTATAGAGGTCAGGCCATGGCAGTGTTCACAGCCAAATATCACACACTCTACCATTTATTTTGTTTGCACATAGCAGCTAAGTTAGGCTTCAAACTTAGAGCCATCTTTAACTTAGGATAGAATAAAAACAACCACAATGAAATGGTTGATGTTTCAGTCAAGACAGTTCTCTATATTATGCATTTGAACTGAAAGAATTTGATTTATACAAGTATTTGTGAAACTTTTTGTGAAACTTTTTGGAGCTGGCTGCATCTAAATGAAGTCTTTGAAGTTGTAATGTTCTTTTAGCAAAATGCATGTGGTAATGAACGATCAATGCAATTATATATTTGGCAGTGTTGACAGTTTTGCAGCATCATCATCAAAATATCTTGGACCATTTTATTACTTCTTCTGAAAACAGCCTTCTCAGTGTAATACACTTACAGTAGGATTATACAAAAAGTATTTAGTGTATTTAACTGTATGGAGTACTGGAGGTTTTTCCACATACTCTCAAACTGTGATACAGAGTGCAAAGTTCTTGCCAACACACAACCTCGAATACTTAGTAGTAGTAGTTATATGCAACATCTTTTTTTTGCGGCTCAGAAACGTCTTATCTATGGAAAAGTCACACTATGCTGAACTTTGGCCTTAAAGCTTTTAGTATCATGAACAAAGGATCCTCACCTATCATCCCACGGCACCGACGTCAGAACCTTTCTAAGATTTTCCTATGACACCTTCCACCGAGACAGAGCAGTGAGGCAGCTCCTGCTAACAGCGTTCCAGTACCTGAGAATGAGACCAGCGGCAGGTTCAGATAGAGTCCGGAGCGGCCTGGGCACTGCTCCTATTCTTAGCTTATCTTATCTGGATAGAAATGATTGTCAGAGCAATGTCAGATGAAATGGTCAAATCCTGGTTAAGCTTAAAGTGCATATAACAGGTTCTCAGGTGCTGTTTTCTAATGATTACATGGTTTGGTGGGGTAATACCTGTGGTGAATATTTATCATAGTTTTACATGAGTCAAAGGAATGGAATACCTCTACCTATTTAAACAAAAATGTTCATCCACAATATAGGGACAATTTAAGTAGAAGGAAGGCATTTAAAGCTTCATTTAATGTTGTCATTTATTTGTATTAGTGTAATCAAAACTATTGTGCAACTTAGACATGTTTTGGGCCTTTATGGTTGCTAGGTAACCGTTATGAAATTACCTCTACACATGTCATACCTGCTGCCAGTGTAAAATCCCCAAAAAGAAAAACTAGGCAAGATTTATTGCATTATCTTGAATATAATTATGTTAACTATATTTTAGTGAAGTGAGTAGTCTAACCTGTCATATGCACTTTAACTCAAGGTTAAGCCAGTGTTACTATAGAGAAATGGTAGTTTGTCTTCTTTCTCAGTGATAGAATGAACCTACAGCGTTGGCTTTGTCCCAATCTCATCAATTTGTCGCATAAGATACACTATGTGACCTCCTCGCCATATCCGCACTAAGGATCTTTAGCTAATAGAAAACTGCACGCAGTTAAATGAGCAGCAATGGTCAAAAGAATAGTCCCGGTGGAGGCTTTAAGATGTGACAATCTAATCAAAAGAAGAGCCAGTGGGGCTGAGGATTACACAGAGCAGAAATAATATCTTCTTTTAAGCAGTGCAGAGATAGCACACTTTTCCCTGACAGGTCTCTTTCCTTGTGAAATAGCTCTTGGACAAATTAGCCGAACACATTCCTCCGAAGTCGGACAGAAAAAAGAGGAGGGAGAATAGAAAAAGAGTATGTCGCTAAGGGGGGTGTCCGCTTCTACGTTCAGATCTGGGAGAGTGAGGAGGGATTCAAATTAACTTCATTTAGTCCAAACGGAGTGCCCTTGAAATAGCTTGGAAGAGAGGAGGTATCTCTGGGGCGTGTTTCCAAGACTGTCACCGGAATCAGACAGATACAGATTTCTTTTCTGGTACATTTGTATTGCTTAAGGATGCATTTCATGGTTTTTGTGGTTGTGTTTAGGGAATAATGGAATATTCTGTCACTAGCCAAGCATTGCCAAAAAACATGGTGAGGCTATGTAGAATTTATTTTGTAGAATTATAGAATCTGACATTTTTTGGGCATTTTCACACTTGTAGCCCATGTCTGTGAAGTTAAATATGACTAAACACTTGATGTTCAGAAGTAGGTCTGGGCAATATGACAAAAAATTATCTTTTTTTCCCTCTTTCCCCCTTCCTTGATCCTAATTTTTGATTTGATTTTGCTTAAATAAAACAAAACGGCTTTTAATATTAATTTCTTAAACATAAACAACGCAGATATTTTCAAATTTTGCCCTCCAAAGTCTGAACTCTGCTTCAAACCATATGCTTTTATTGACAGAGGATTGGCTGCAGATCTCTTCATTAAAAAGACCCAAGCTGCTCATTGACGTTTAGAAAAGAAATAAAAATACTAATCCAGAAGCATGTATTTATTTCACCTTTTTAATTTGATACCTTTCCATGTTTCGTTTATGCAATATCGTGATCTACATGACTCTACTCTCACTCATATTTCCATAGAAACTGCAAGCCAAGGAATGTAAAAGGCCATAAAAATCCAAAGTACAAAATCAAATATTGATCATTCATCAGGGGTTGAGGCTGTATGTTCTTCAGTCCTCCTCTCTTATGCACTTTGAGAATATTCCGAGCGCGAAGAAAGAATTGGAGGTAGCGATGACAAGTACGAGGGGAGAGGCTGAGTGAGTGAGGGAGGCTGCATCTCACGTCCAAGCTCTGCAGGCTATGTTTAATTGGCCTCTCATTCTGCATCTTCCAGGTTCATAAGCTTTTGATCATGGAGACGATCTTAGCAATAGTGCGGCATGCTTAAGAGGCCAAGGGGGGTAGGACAGTTCATGCATCTCTGCTTAGCTTCAATCCATCACTTCACAGGGAGACAGAAAGATACGCTCCTCGCTCGGGCCGATACCATGCAAACCTACAATCTGGTCTCTCAACATCAGTCAGAAGTACTCACTGGAGATGCAACTGCCAAAGTCATTTAGAAGAAGGGAAAATAAAACAAGAACAAAAGAGAGACTGCAACAATAGCTGACGCAATCATAAACTACAGGGCTCAGGAGGTATTCTGAAGGTGATCTGTTGAGCCCACTTTTGGTTCACCACCTCAATTAACCCTAATTACGACCGCACTTCTCCAAACTGATGAAAGCTAATAGAATTTGAAACTTTTGTCATCATGGGAAAATTGTCTTTGGCCTGCGACAGTAATTCCAAGCTAAACGGGGAAGTCATTAGTGGGGCTATTAGGCTACATCTCATCTGCCCACACAGACCGGAGGACTTTGGGAAGGCGGGTGAAGTTGTTGACACACCTGATCAGAGCGCTCCAAATGGAGAAGGACTCTTGAGCAGGACTGAGTAGGTGTCACTGACAATGAATACTATGAAGAAATCTGTGTGGAAATTTTGTCAACTTAAAATTATCCCACCACAGGAATATTTGAGCAAGACTTATGAATTACTTTGTGGATCATGAGTAATTTAATAATACATCAATATGTAACTGTTTCTGATATGTAGAGTTAAAGGTACTGTAGACCTGATTTTTACAGTCTTAAAAACGTGAAAAATGGATCTTGTTCATTTTTAAAGTGACAGCTGTGCAAACGTATTCCTCACTTTCCTAAGGCGTTCCGAGCATTCCAGTTATTAATTGTGACAAGTTTCTAAGCTCTTTTCAGAAGCTGGACTTTGGCCATCACAGTAACGCCAACAACAACTAGCATGCTAACAGTGCATTGCTTCCAGATTTGTGGATGATAAAAGCACTTTATAATTAGATGCAGGCAGCACACAGCGATGTCAGTTTGCCCCTAGATGTTGCTTTTACAATATTTCTGTACTAGGGCAAAACGAACCTGACTCTGACTATTATATGAAAGAAAATCTGGCACCAGCTCTTTAAGAGGACCATTTCAAAGTGATTTTAGTTACAGATAGTCTTAATTTTATAATCATGTATATTGTCGCCATCAGTGTTCATATGTGTAAAGTATGTGCGCAGCATCATTTACTTATGTTCCAAATGCATGTGCAGCACAGACATTGTGATGACAGAATGCGTGGTTTTGTGCAGCAGCCACATAACACATGCAGAGCCCGCTCTTATCCTCTCAGACACACATTTAGGTCTTCGTTTTAGGCTTGAACACCAATGAGGAAATACTCTTAATTGCTTCTCAGCGACGTGAAGTGGCATCAGGTTGTGACGGTTTCCTGATGGAGAGAGGCTGAGCTCTTTCTAAAGCCACTCGAACTTAAAATGTGCTCACTCAGGCAAGATGCTCTTGATAAGAAAGAGAACAGCGTGAAAGACAGTTTGGCAGCAAGTGGCAATGCAAAGCAAGCTGGGTAAATGGTTGTAGAAAGAACAGACATAATGGTCTTACATTTTCTCCTTCTCTTATTAACTATTCAAAAAATACATTTCAGTTCAGGTTTATGGCACCACTTACCGAGAAAAATGTAAAAACATAACTCTTAATGCAATGTAAAACTGGTGTAACTTTAATAGATTTGATGTTAATAAGGGAAGGGAGAGCAGACCGTACCAGACTGTTGATGTGGAAACCAAAACAACCATTTCTGTGACAAGCCTTTGTTGCAGAGTGGGGTGCTAGAAGCAGCAAAAGCAGTGAAAAGGGGGACAGTGGAAACAGCGGGTTTAGCAGAACTAAACCAAGCAGAGACCTGCGTCGAGAGGCGAAGAGACTGAGGAAGAGGAGGAGGAAGCAGCAGCGACAACAGCAGCAGCGGAGTCATGGGCTGGTCCAGCGGCTAATGGTAAGCTTTTTACACACACATATTCAGACACAAGACATATAAAGAGAGAAACAGCAGCATGCTTACAAGGAAAATATATCATAAATATGTATGTAGCAATGCTGTATGGTTAATATGCTGCACTGTTATTAGTGTTACTCTAATCAGCTGAATACACTGTCCCTGTTAACCTGAAGAATTTCTAAAATCTATTTAATTGAAAAAGGTGTAAGAACAGTTTTATTTCTACTTGTTAGACACATGATTTCCCCTTTATAGTCATAACAAAATTGTCGTATACTGACAATAGCCTATGCTATAATCATCCGGCCGTTTAACAGCAGAGGTTGTTCTACAGTAGGTGCAAAGTGATAGCCTGTTAAAAATGCGTATGAGTTATGAATCATGTAACACAAGGCCTGAGGAAAAAAGAGCTCTCTCTCTCATAAGGTCATTTGCAGCACAGCCTCATCTGGGCTCTAATTGAATTAAGCAGGCCTCGGGGGGCCCAGGCTAACCTGAGCGCTAATCTGTGGGCCATTATTTCCTGTTAACGGCACGTTCCCTCGCCTCAGCCAGCCCTCTCCTGCCTGCCAGCCCACAGCATATGTGCTTTAAAAAGTTCACTCAATTGTAAGCCCTGGATCCTCTCCTTCAGGGAGTGGGTCTGAAATAGAACAAGGCTGATTTGTGTTTGTTTGTTTTACTGAGGTTATGAGATGATAGCTCCAGGTTTCAACAAGCAGAAAGACTGAGCTGTGCTAATTGAATTCATCTTTAAATGTTAATTATGTCTGTGTAGCCTTCTTTGCACAAGGTGTTTAAGTTCATTATGTCAATAAATGGGGTTTAAAAGTACTTAAGGAAAGTCTATGAGATAGTAACAGCCAAGAGTGAGACAGTCACTGAACTGCTATATACAGATATGTCATTTACCAGCAATGTAAGAATGTGAATTCATATTTTCAGTCTTTATTATTATGTGTGGTAATTTTTTTTTTCTTTAACACTCATCATAGATACATATAAGGTTAATTATGGTGTGAAGTGATATTAATTGTAATAATATAGCTTAGTTTGGAATTGTCTGAATCGTCAGTTGAACCTAAATTGTAGCCTTATTTTATAATAAGGTTACAATAATAATTAGATTTATTGTTGTATTTAGTTTAAGCACAAGCCCTGGTCTCACCTGGTGTCATCCCATTCAGGGCTCAGACCAGTCAGAGAGCCTCTGGACTCAGAAACAAACTTGTAAACGACCAGCAGACAGTCTCTGCACAGCTGGACCAGCCGCCGGCAGCACTGCAGCTCCTGAGGCGATACCACCTCACTGCTCCTGCTGAAGACGGTCTCCCACGATGACCTAAGGAAAACATGTGCATAATTTTGGCACTATTTTTCAATAGTTAATTAAAATATAAATATAATGGGGAACAATGGTAACATTATTTAAATTCTCTTGTTATTCATCAACAATCTATACAAAATTGTACTATCAATACTATCAATACAAGTCGCACCTGACAAAATAACAACAAGCAAATGAAGAGAGGCAGGTGTCGTGTTGTCATTTGAAAGAATAAAAAAAATATGGGAAAAGTAGATCTGGTGTTATTATTATTGCAGGGATAGTATGACCATTGACCCTACATGTTATCCTCAGAGTGCCACACACCGACATACAGGAAGAAAGACAGACACATCGGGTAACAAGATAAGTACAGTTAACCCTCCTTTACAACCTAAGACCTGCCCCTGACTGTGAAAGAGCAGCTTCAACTCAGACACCGAACCTCAGGGGGTGCGTTTGATGTCTACACCCTTTCAGCACTTCAGTCTCAGGAAGTCTGTACATTCAAAGGGTTAAAAGTGTGCATTCTTATCCTTTCTTTCCCGATGTAATTTTTCAAAGCGTAGTGAATGAATAGCTGCTGGGTTGTTTGATTGCTGTTAAGTACTTTAGACAAAATATCAAACAAGACACACAGAGGAGTTGGGGCAAGACCCTTGGATTAAGAGTGTGTTTTTGAAGCGCTTCACCCTCGCTGTGGGACACCAGGACCCCCCACTGGCTTCCTTCATGTCGGGTTAGCCTGCTGTATAGATGTCTTTAACAAAACAGGCAGTTACGTCTACCACACAAAAGGAAAATGGGGCATTGTGCCAAGAATGATAAAGGATTATCTTATGCATAATACAAAATCACTCACACTAATTCAGCCATAATATTATAATGGTCTAAAAGTGGCAACCACAATGTGTGTTCCCAATGATCAAAGTCTCTGATCATGAGACAATATGGTATTTTTGTGAAATTGTCATATTGTAATTCAGACATTCTCTGTTTCATCCAGCTCTATACTCAAAAACAGTAACTTTTTCCTGCTCATTCTTCCTATTGGTCATGCTTTCAGTGAGTGACAGATGGATTTAACCAATCACAGTAAAGTTTAAACAGAAGCAGCAGATGACTTTGTTCTGCTTAATGGGAGTATAGGGATGTATTTACATGCCATAAGGTTCAAAGAAGATCCAACTCCAAGAAAATCATGACTCATTTTTAGAGGTCACGATGCAAACCAAATGGCGACACACTGACAAAACAACAGGGAATCTTACTAGCAATTTGAGCTATTTATTTATGTATTTTTATTTCATTTATTAAGTGCTAATTAAGTGCCAGTACAGGTGTAGGAAGTAGGGTATATGCTTGCTGCTTCTTTAGTTACACCTCTAAGCCTTCTGTTGCCGAGGGATACACGACCTAACTGCAACTGAACCGAAGCAACCTAATACAGAGGATACATTGTAGGGTCTCACCTTAAAGATAGACTAGATTAAAGACTACTAGCATGTCAGCTGTCTGCCAAAGCATTGCTGTTTCTTTTTTTCCTCACATGTCTAGGGCAGTTTTAGCATGAAAGGAACATGTCACGAGCAAGTACACGCATCTCAAGTTGTCAAGTTGCATGCCTGGCTTTGAAGAAAGTCAAATGTATAAAACATGTGAAACAAAAGATGACACAATAGCAGTTTATTTTGTTGGGTCTCGGAGTTTTTTTTATAGAAAGATAATAGTTGAGGCTGCTGTTGTGGTGACTTGTGTTTTGATGGAAGACACTCTCTATGTCACTTCTGAAAAATATAAAAGGTATCGGAAAAACTTATCTAACAAACCTAGAACTTCTGAGACCCTGTGTCTGCTGCTCAACTCTGCTTTACCTGGTCTACTATACAAGTCTTTGAGCGTAGGTGGGAAAGGGTGGCCTGAATTCAACCTTAGATGCGTATTATTGTTCACTATCTACAGCTATATTTACTGAGTATATGTACCATGTGTAAAATGATTAAAAATATTGTGCAGTTGCAAAGTATACTTTTACCACTTTATTACAGACACTGATGTAATATGGCAATGGTACTATGGTTGTCAAAAGCATCGATACCTGCAAACTAATTGATAATAAAACTAGTATCGCAACTAGATACCCATTTGTACTATTACTTAAAATAAAACACATAAATAGGGCAAAATTTGACCATTCCTGAATAGTTTTATAATAACCTGGATCTATATCAGAACGAGTATATAATCACAATATGAAAGTACTATTAATTTGTGTTTAAATTTGAAATGAAAATCAATATAAAGTAATGAGCCTTCTCCTTGGTATTGAAATCAAATTTAAAATTTTAGTATTGTGATGACACTAAATGATACTCTTGCATGTGACCTACCCAGTGTGGGAGAAGCAATTCCACAGCCCCTGGCCGTGGCTCCAGAGGAGACGGTTAAAGACGCGGGTGAACAGCCTGTACAGGTGAAGGTTCTCCACCTCTGGCTCTCTCCAGATCCGCTGCAGTGCGGAGCGGACATTTGTACGGACTATATCTAGCACCTGGGTGGAAAAAAGACAAGAAAGGAAATAAAAAGGCATATTCACAAAAAGAAATAATATATGCATGAAGTGGCATTTATACCTGCTGTTAAATTAGTCATTTGTCTTTATCTAAAATCCTTCCTTTTAAAGTTCACAATCAGAAAAGCAAATGCAATTTCATCAACGAGTGCGTACATTTTCTGTGTGTCTGTGTGTGTGTGTGACAGGATATAAAGCACCCGGGCAGACAGTGGAAAACATAGGCACAGACTAATTGCTGCTCGGCGACAGTGTTTGAGAGATGGTGTCAGAGGCTCCTGGCGATCTGAGGACACCTGCACCTGTCTTCTATCACCCCTTCCCCTCCTCACACCTCCGCCTCTTCTCTCTCTATCCCTCTCTCCTCAAAGTGCACCATTGTGGCTCTTTTGACGCCAAATCTTCGCTGCTCATTACTGACATGCCCATCGCACTTGTGTGAGGCATGGCAAAGTGGAAGCAGAGGTTTTCCCCAACAGTTATGCATGTGATTCTGATAGACAAGTAAACACACACACACACATATGTTTTGGTATGGTAATCAGGTAGCAGAGCAGCGTTCCTGACCTATGCCTGCTGCTCATTAGGCTGCTCCACTCCAAATAAGACACGGATGGGCCCACAACACGGCCGAGCGCAGTTGTGCACGGAGCAGAAGCTGAGGGATCACATCATTACTGACACGCCTACCGGATGCCATGTTTTTTATGTCTTGTCCCGGGTTGTAGTTTGTTTACAGCCTATTTGGTGTGTGTTCCACTGTCTGACATGCTAATGATGTCGGCACTTTTTCAGTCAATCTCAGATGATTGATATGGGAATTATTCATGTCATAGTATGTGTCTCTAAAACTCAGCCAAAAAAGGTAAGGGCATAGACATTTTAACAATTCAAAAGAGTATATTGTGTGACTATGAGGATTTCAGTATTTTTAAAAGAAATGTACCAATCTAAGACTACATGTCAGTGGATGGTTAGAATGTGAGCTGCATTCTGGCACCATGCTACTTAGACTTGAGCTGTGAAAAACTCAATACCCAGATACTAATCAATACTAATACTAGTATTAAAACTAGATAAATATGACAAAGTTGGACCTTTAGTCTTAGTTTGCTCCTGATCTATATCTGAGCTAGTATAAGATCACATGGTAACATTATTAAAACTACCATTGTTTAGTGTTTAAAAGTACATTCTGATGCATGAGAAAAGAAATAAAAACTGTATTGTGTATTAAAGGCATCACATTAGTATAGGAATTAAGGTTGATTTTTAAATGATCAAAACATACCCAGTGTAGAAAGAAGAGATAATTTTTTATTTACTTCACTTTTGAATCATAAAGTTTTGCCAGTGTGTCTATATATAACACTTACCTTTCGTTGTTTGGTTGAGTCCAACTTCACTAACCAATAGGAGGCCACCTTTGGTTTATGGTATCTCCAGTTGTCAAGTATCTGCAAAAAAAAAAAAAAGAGGAATGGTTCAATCAAAAACCAAGGGCTAAAAACAGCTAAAAATACTCTTGTGAGAATTGTTTTTATTTTATTTTTCCAACCGATCGAAAACTTTTCCATAGTGGTTGCATATAATCAGAATGCAAGCCTATAGTAAGCTGTCAGTGCCACAGTAAGGAGTGTCACACTGGAGCCTAGTCACACGTGTATTATTATTTTAAAATTAGAAGAATATGTCAGAGAGGCAATAGGTAGATATGGTGGAGATCTCATTTCCACACTTGAACACTCTTCCAGGCAGACTTTCTTTCACACTTCAGCCCAGACCAGGAATCTGTAACATCTCTGGGCCGTGTCTGTTAAAGTAATGGCTTTTGGATTTCACACATAGTTATAGAAAAGCTCTCATTTTCAACATGACGTATTGTGGCTAGTGTTCCAGTGTCTGTGCCTTACTTAGCATCTGGAAAAGTATCGCAAACAAAAAAAAGATGTGAATTATATGCCCATATATTATCACCTTAACAAACAAGCTTCTACTGAAGTGCAGTTTCGAATGTAACATTATGGATTATTCTCAATGGGTTTAAACCAGGCTATTTTTATAGTTTCAATACACTGTACATAATTACAATGTTCATTTCAGATACCTCCTTCCTTTAGGAACCTAATAGGACCTTTAGGATTTTCCAGCAAATTGTTACTCTTGCTTATCTATTATCTCAAACCAAATTGGGCATGTGATTTTTATCATGCCAGCTGCACACAGTATATTTTTGGACTATTCTCCGTAGTGAGCAGTATGGTGGTCAGCACTAGAATAAACATCTGAAAGTCTTCAGGATTCATGGAGTTCATTTTAGGGGCGAGTATGGTAAAAATGAAATAATATATAAACTGAGGAATGTATTTAAATTTGCAGTAGGTGAGATTTGAAAAATGCATTTGTTGTGTTTCTATGGGCACTGTTACAGTGTGGACTTTTTCTACAGCTCTGCATAAAACCGTCACGTAGCACTCACAATCCTCGGCAAACAGCATCCCAGTGGAAAGCCCATGAGAACACCATGAGAACACTGACGCATACTCACGCATACTATTCCCAGGGACTCACAGACGTGGGACATGGGTGCGCAACACTCTACACTTTTTGTTTGATGGAAAGTTGCCTGTTTTGTTTAGTAAAATCAGTATCTGAACTACATGTACACTCTACCATCACATTTGCTCTGTATGAACATAAGTTAGTTGAATACACGATATGCACTAGTACTCCTCTATCTAGATGCAAAGAGTGAGAGAGGGAGAGGTAAAGGAAGCTGGTACAAAAACAACATTAGGCTAGTTAGACCTCAGATTCAGTTCATGGAAAACATAAAATGCAAAAGACCATAGTCTGAGTCGTACAGGTGCCCCCACTCAGCTGTGTTTCCATAGCGACCTCATTAGGCTTCGTTAACAGTACAGGTGTGGTAATAATAGTTTGTCACAGCATTTGACACGCCCAAATGTGGTGCACACACAACAAGAATGAATTTTCAATACAATTCCTATCCATAAGAACTGACCAAATACTTACTATATAGGTTAAAACCCTCGCTGGCTAGTAAATGCGTCCACTAACACAGCAGTACAATTAACTGACCAACTACTGTACATAATTGCTCCATTCACACAATATATAATCTAATCACTCGTCTTTTTTGTGTGTAAAATGACCTGGGTGGTGCCTGGGCAAAGCTGATCCTGTGGACAGCAATAACCATAAAAGATGTGTCCCTGACTTGTACCTATTAACTACCAGTAGACACTGGAAAAACACCTTAGGTGTGTACTTAAAATTATAGGTTTTGTAAAGCTTACCTTCATGCAAATTAATAGCTGTCTGCTTCTGCTACAATGACATTCTGTGTAATAAACTGGAGAGCAGGTGTGAGAAACACAGATGTTCCTCAGCATCATCAAACCACTAAAACTGCAGAGATTTGGGCTAAGCTGAGAGCTGGTAATGAAAGCACATCTGAAGTGCCACACTTGGACACCACCACAAAAGAGCCTGTGGGAGTGTGTCTAGTATCTGGTATCAGACATATGAGGCATGCATTGTAAGCTTGTAAATAATTAAGATAATCAAATAATGGAGTTTTTCTGAACCAAGTCACTGCATATCATGTTCTTTGTGTGTTCTGCTGCTCATTAAGCAAAACACACAAAGTGCTCTCTTATTCTGCAAAGACAAATATGAGGCAAAGACGTGCCACATCTATAAAGGGTGAAAATGTATGGGGAAATGCTTGAAATAATAAAACAACATTGAGCAGTGCAACATTAATTCATAAAAATATTAGTACAATTGACATTTTTTACTTTTTCCAGTAAAGTAACATGCTTGAGTGGCCAGTAACTGACTAAAAGGCAGTTTGTTTTAAAGCTATGATTTTAGCATCAGAAACACTTACCTCTTGAGAATGGAGCACCTGACAGAAACACATGTTCTTATGCTCCTGCTTCATGAAGAGCATAATAACACAGTGTGACTGTTTGTTTTGCAGCTGCACAGTCGCAGTCAGACAAGTGCCTCCGAGGGTCATCATTCTGCCCACAAGATCAGCTGCAGCCTCTCCTCTCCCCGAGGACTCTACAGTGCCTGCTCTCCAAACAGCCAACAGTATTTCTGTTCCAAACCAGCCCAAACCAGCCCCTCTCTGCCATCATTGTAGCCACACAACCTTACTCTCTCTTTTAAATAACGCACAGCTATGTACATGTCATAATCTACACATAACCTGATCAGAAAATATATTACACAATACATTCTCTAGAAATAAGTCCCAAATAAGTACCACACTGATAATAGATGAGTAGTGGTACATAGTGGAGCTGCAATCTAAACAACAGGTTATAACTGAGGTCATATGAAAGACAATGGGAGCCAGGCCTCTTTAGTAGATGGAGGCTAAGAGTTAAAACACTGCTCACAATGCTGGCTTTGGTGGACTTTAGTGAGCTTGCTTTCACTTCAGTCCTACTTTCAGACTTTAATTTGATTATTTCATTTACAACAGTACTATCCAGGCAAATAGTGTGTGCAGTTGTATGTTTATTGTATGGGTACCTACATCATCTAGCACTGCCTCTGCTTCTTCCTCCGTCTTGCCAGGAAATCGAATCCTCATTGCAGTCAGAGCAGCCAAGGTCTGTCTCACCAACTCCAACTCCTGCTCTTTACTCCTCAGGTTTGTAAGTGAGTCTCCCTAAAAGCACACAACAAAACCACTTAGGTCAATTAAAAAAGAAGAAAATTGTGCAAATAATAGCTTTGTGTGTTTCCTTTGAGTTCGCTTACATTCACACAATCATTAAAATAGCTCACATCGTAGTGTTAGCGTACAACTGCCAACCGACTCTTTCTTCCACAGCATTCAAAGGTTACAGCATGGTTGTAAAGGGAAAGAGGCAGGTGGAAAGGGACATATGGCAACGCAATAAAAGATCATTGTTGTGTGCTGCAGGAGCCCTGTACAGTAAGGAGGGAGCACTTAACATATTCTCTGGGACCAACAGATAACATATTCTGCAAGGGTAAAAAGACTTCAACTGTAAACTAAAACAGAATAGTTGAGGCTGACAGAAAAAAAAAAAAGTTATTTCAATAAAACATGACATTGACAACTAGGGTAACTTACAATATTGGAGTGAATGGTCCCTAGGCTGTTGCTATGGGGTACGCGATGGGCGGAGCCACTTCGACTCAACGAATGTGATCGTAGCGTTGCAGAGCTTGGCCGGATCAGAGGCGTGGCCAATGGGATTGTGGGCGACGGCCTGGACGAGAGAGATCGCACCTCACTGGGTGATGAAAGTGAGGCGATGGAGCGGGGACAAGAGATGGAGCGTCTGATTGGTCCAGTCAGAGTCGGCGAGGCAGAGGGGGCGGGAGCAGCTTTGAGAGACTTGATTGGTGGTTTCCAGTGCATTCGGCCTACGGAAACAGAGCAGAGGAATAAGTGACTTGCTGTGTCACTTTTCAATTTCTTGATCTGTGCCATGGCATCTCAGTCCCCAAGTAACTGTCAAACCCATTCCATCCATCTCGGAGAGGCTTTGGGCATAAAGTGTGCTGTTCAATCTCCCACAGTCACACCATGGCACACTGACCCACTACACATGTGTTATTAACAACCGCAGCATGCACAGGGAAACCAAGAAACTGACAGTAGTCTCATCTCAACAGGGGAGGAAAAAATAGTAGCTCTTTCTCACTTTTACTTCCAAGACAAACTACATGTAGATATGCAGAAGACAGACATAAATATATAAAGTAAACGCCCACTGCCTCTGAAAACAGTTCAGCTGGTCACCTGCCTAGTGCGGTGTGAATGTAAGAGACATAATGTACATGTGTGTGAATGCTTGACTACACAGCATGTTGCTTCTGGTCATTGCCAAATGAGAGCATTATGAGGCTTAGTCTGAGCAGCCCTTTAGTGGCTGGATATAGAGGAGAGGAGCTTGGCATTTTGGTCCTCTCTGTCCATCTTGCACACAGGACTACAGACTGTGACTAAAATGGTCACATACTGAGAGCGGGGTTGGCTGGATTTCAGTGAGACCATGAGGTAAATGGCCTCCTTCTCAGCATTACTGGTTCAGCTGAGGGATTCCAACAATAGAGGAAAATGTCAATATAACATAGAGAAAAGTGCACTATGTAACTGTTTTCCTGGCGGGAGAGTTGTCACCTGCTTGTCTCCATGGAGAAGCTGCTTTGCTTGAAATGTTCCATAGCCTAACTTAAATCCACTAAAATTGAATTTGATAACAGGTGTTTTTATAGCTCAATAATACCTTGAAAACCATGCATTCTGACAGTGAGTGGCCTTGCATCTCCACAGCTGTGGCCTGTAACTTGGCCTGGTGTTTAAACACAAAGCAATAACATCCCCATGGAGACAACCAGGTGACAGACAGAGAAGTATTCCAGAAAAGTGACAAGTTGCACCTTTAAAACAAATGTTTAAAATAAAATAAATAGTTAAATTATATAATGTTTAGATAAAAGTCCAAAAGTGAAAGAATGGTGAAAGAGGAAGGAATTATCTAAACCTGTGCTACAAACCATATTTAAACGTTGTGAATTTCTGGTGTTTGTTTCTTATTTCCTTGCAAATAGAATGCATTGATGCAGAAATTCTATCCGTTTTTCTGTTCCAAGGTCAGCAGAAAAGCCACTGTGAAAGGTGCCTGTTTCTCACTTCAGAAGGCTGAGTGTGAGTTGATGTATGCGGATTTGTAGCTATTTCGCAGCCTTATCATCTCCACAATAAAAAAGGGGGAATATTTGAGCATTAGACTCAATGATTTTTCAAGGTAAACAACCAAAGTGTTTTTTTCCCTCTCACTTCCCCTCTATCTCTGTCGCTTTGCTTCACCTTCCCCTCTATACACATGGACTATTCACAATATTTTCTCTTTAAGTGTACTTTCCACAGCTCAAGCGTTTGTCCACAAGGGAGGACACATTTTCACAACACCTGGCCTTTCTGTTACTAGTTTTCTGTGAACCTTTCAGAAATTCATCTAAGTTTTTTAGTTATCTTAGATGTATTCATTTAAAGGGACAATAATAAACCTGAAGTGTAATTATGCCAGACTTAGCCCATTTCATACTTTTCAATATAGTCCCTAAAGGTGTGGACTGCAGTATATTGCAATAAATAAAATACTAAAAGAAATATACGCAGGTTATATTGTTACTTTAAAGATGCTATTTTCTTAGGGTCAGGGTCATTAGTTACTGCAAAGTTTCCCAAAGTGTGGATCAGAATTACACCATTATTTTCATTTCAATTTTATATAGCTTAGCAAGTAATCAAAACTACCATCTATTTTGGTCATTTTAAGTTGTGTCTTCAAATGTTTGGGTCATATTGCTAAAAAGCTGGACTCTGAACTGTGCCCACTGCTCCAGATAAGTTGCCCGAGCCCCACTGAAGGATGGGTCAAATGTATATGACATATTTCTCTATGTAAACCACAAAGTTTGTATTAATAAAATACAAACAAGCCATGCCAAGTGCATTTCTCCACTGTGTGATCAATATAGATCTTATCTTAGACAGGGCATCCAGAGTAATAAATGCCAAATCAATATACAAATGTGAGTTAAGTATTCTGCTAACTCCAAAAAGGAAATAAAAAGTTAGGCTGCTTCTTTCATAACCTGCTGCTTAGAAATGTCGAGGTTCACAGCAGGAAGTGATCAAAGCCGCACTCTAAGCATTTGTACAAGGAAGTGTGTATATTTATATGGAAATGTGTGCCTGCTGCTAGGAATATATTTTAGGTGAGCATAAGTGCAAGGTGCTCAGAGGTTTGGTCCTTATATAATACTGCAATACACAAAGCAGATGCCCGTATGATACCCAAGTTGTAGTACATCAAAATGAGAAAAATGAAAGTATGGGTTAAAATTCAAATACAACAGATGTTTAGACATTACAAAACCTTGTTCCACTGCATGTTGCGCCAGTATTGCTATTCCAGACTTAGTAATGGTCTTAGCAGATAGATGAAAAACAAAATGTGCATGTAGGTACATATATGAAGTATTTATGGTAAGTATTTTCTAGTTGAGGGTATGCGACCTCCTTATTTGAGATGTTATTGCTTAGCCTAGAATGTTCCACAGTGTGGCATTAAGCATATCCATCTCAATGAAGACAAGCAAGGAGGATAGATAGGTACAATGCCAAACAGTAAAGTATACCAAGCAAAGCAAAAACTTCTCCATGGAGTTTTTTTTGGTATGAAAAGCACTTTATAAATTAAGTTTGATTTGATTTGAGACAAGCAGATAAAATGAATACAAACATAGGTCTCAAACAAAAAAAGCTATAAAATTGTATCAGAAAGTATTTTATTATCAAATAGAAATAGTTAACCTGCTCGCTCTGCCAAGTGTTTCTCCTTGTCGTCTCCTAGATCATATGACACTTTCTTCTTCTCCACTCCTCTCCTTCCTCCAGTCTTCCTCTGGTCCTCCTCCTCATCGTCAGAGGAAGAGCAGGTGTTGTCGGCGCTGCTGGCACTGGTGAAATCTCCCAGGTAATCCGGCCGCTGCCTTCTAAGGGACTGGATGGACTCTGGCATGGCGGTCAAAGGCTGGTAGAAACACAAGTAATGAGTTCACAGACAATGTGTATTATATACGACTTTAGTTAGTCAGAATGTTTACTTCAAACCTGCACATATAATTCACAAAGTAACATAACAGCACAGACACAAATATACATATGCGTGGTTGGATGGATGACACAAAACACTTCAACAATTCAATAGGCTACTATATTATACATGGCAGACAGACACAACAGAACATTCACACTCACATCCAGACAAGACACTGGCCCAGTGCTCTCCAACCCTACACCTCCCTCCCCTGATATTATGCTCTGTGCTGAAGGTGTCACTCTCCCTAATCCAAGTATTTCCTCATTATTTCCTCATTTAACTGAATCAGGTTCCTACACATTTTAAACTGTTCTGTAAAGCTGTTCCACAAGCTACCTCCACGCACTGAGATGCACACTGATTTTAAAGTAGCTATAAATTTAGGTTGATATAATACTTTATTATCTAAGTGTACAGTTATGATGAGCATCTCTAAACTTGAAATAGATAAATTAGGTGCAAGAGAGTGAAAAGATGCCCTAAACTTTATTTGAGCAGTACTTAAAGTTCACCTGATTATGAAGTTTTAAATCTGATGATTTTAAAAACAGTGGGTTTGTTGGATGCATATAATGGACTTTGTGTGCAATCCTAATGGCTCTTTTTGCAGCAAAATTAGGAGCAGTAAATGAGTCTTATAGCAATTTCCCCACACTTCAATGCAATAATTTAAATAAGACATAACAAATTAATGATACAGTAAAAGTAAGGCACTAAATGGCTGGATCTTTTCATCACTCCTACACATTTGGTAACTTTTGTCTGCAAGTAACTTTCTAGGAAATTTCTTTCTATTAAAACTCCCAAAAGTACATTTTGTTCAACTCTTTCAATGTATGTGTTAGCAGCGGTTATTTGAACTGGTATATGAGTTTTTCGATTTCCAAATAATATGACTTTTGTTTTTTTTTATAATTCAGTTACATTATCAAACCATTGTTTTAACGCATTAATTTCCATAGCTACTTGAGCCAAAAGCTGCTTCGAATCATTCCCAAAAAGCAATAGTACAATATATATCACATACAATCAATACCCAATGCATCATATTAGACAGGCAGGTCCACAAATGCACCAGAAGTTAACTGAGAAACCAAGATAATTGCTGCCTTTACAATGACATAGCCGACGTAGCTCAAATTTAAGTTGTTAAAAAGCTCATTTTGGTTGAATAATAGAAAGTTTTAGGGTGAATGATCAGGTTCAGCATTTGCGAATTAAGCTTTTTGATTTTTCTTCAGAGGTAAAAATGGCTCTTGTTCCCTATCTGGCAATATGAAATCTGAAAATCACCCATGTTTTTACATTAATAGACAATAATTTACAGCTGATATATTGCTTCAACTTTTATAACGGTAACACAGTAAGTACATGTATTAACTATTACTTTTGTGCTATTCTTAACACTGCACTGATTGTGTAACTGGTCCTTGTATTCTTTCCAAAAAAACCTAACAAAAAAGTCAAAGAATACCCACACAGAGAGAGCTTCTAACCTCCCTCAGCCTCTTCCTCATTACCATCTGTCGCACTGAGACCTTGTGCTCAAACTGTTCCCTCTTGTGTCTATTTGCTTACAAGTTCATTATGTACAGATGCACAATTACACACGGACTGTCACTATTAATAGGCAACCGGATGGCTTTATACCTTGAGCAAATCTGACCCAGCTGAATATATAAAGGTTAAATTCACAGTAATGTCACCGTTAAGTGTTTTTTATTGCCTCTAGGAAAGCTCTTGTTTTCTTACACAAAAAACAACAACGTGATTTAATAATGTTTTTGGTGCTTTCTTGCATTTTTCTTCCATGTCTGTTTTACATCCTACAAGGGAGTCGGTAGTATTAATAAAGCATCTATGCATCTGTTATTCAACACTTAAAACAGGCTTCTCTGTCAGGCCACCTAAATGAATGAGCAGGAAGTGATCAGGGGCTTGTGCTGTAACCGCCGGGCAGTGGTGTGAGTGATTGAAGACGACAGCGACCCAGGCAGATTAAATACAAGAGAGCTGAATAAAAGGGGGAGATGGGAACATGAGATTGATGGGGAGAGAAAAAAAAAGATTGGGACAAGGTGAATTTGACTATGAGAGCCGCGCAGACACTGCAGAGTGGAGCAGTGAATAGGCAGAACGGAAATGAAGAGGGAGAGAGAAAAGGACACAGGATGTATAAAGGAAGACATAAACAGATCCTGGATAAACAGTGAGACAAAGAGACAAGGACTGAACAGCAGGGGACAGACTCTGAATAACACTGATATGCTGTGTGGAATGAGAACAACACAATATACTGTTCTTATAATACAAAGATATCACTACACAAATGAAAGTAACAGTGAAGTCACACCGCTTTCCTGCTCACTCAATTTATGTCCCCTATGACGAAAGATTTTCTCACAAAATAAATTTGAGGCACTGCTTCCTTTCTTCTAAATCCTTTATTTTATCCCTGTGCCTTATTCCTCTCTCCTCTTTTGCACTCATTGGTTCAGTTTTAGCAGATGGCTTGTGAGCGCAGCACCCCAAGGAGTGAATCTATCCGTAACAGCTCTCAATGTCTCTCTCCATACACCCGCAACATCCAAAGTGACGGGGCCCAAATTAATTTGGACAACAGTGATTGGGTCTGAACAAGTCCTCATTCCAGCTAAGACCTCTCTAATGCAGCAGCGAACTGCCCTGTCGAGTCCCTAACACACTCTTTGAGTGTTCCAGCCAATTTAGCTCTGGAGTGAGAGATGGATGTAGATGTGGAGAGGTGAGAGAGAGAGAGAGGTGATGGGGGGAGTAATGTGCTGTCGGAGGAAAAGGGAGGGGGTGTGAGGTGTATGTGACAACATAAGAGAGGAAGAAAGGCAGATAGACAGAAAGAAAGATAGCATGGTGTGAGGGAGAAGCAGCCTGACAGCTGTCCCCTTGGGGAGCTGCCTCTTTTCTTTGGGGCTTCTGATTCTTTTCTTCCTTAAGACGCCTCCCCCCTTTTTATTTTTCTGAATCACGTTCGGTGTGCTTTCTGTGGGCGTTAGCTCTAGGCATCTGCCTACCTGCCTGCCGGTGCCCTGCCTTTCTGACACGCAGCTCCCTAGGGGCATGTGGCCCAAGCTCTCTCTCTCTCTTTCTCTCTCTGTCTGCTTCTCTCTCTCTTTCTGCCTGCTTTTTGGTCTCTCTCTCCCTCTCTCACACATCCACAAGACACACTCACCCTTGGGCCACGTTGCCTTGGGGACTTGCCCATTAACTTCTCATCGTCCAGCTCACACTGCTCCAACAGGTCCAGGATGTCTTCCTCCTTTGGTGTGGACAAGTATTGACAAAAGGGAAATAATAAGACAGTGGCACCTCTCAGCATTGACTCTGTAGTAAAGTTAACAGTTTCTATCCCAAAGTCTTTATTCTTTATAGCTGGACGTTAAAACAGTGTGAAAACAGGTAGCGGATTAAAGTTCCACATCAGAGGCATGTGAGACGAGGGCTTTGATAAAGGCCAGTCCAAACAGACGATGGCCATTGGCAGGAGGCAGTGCAGTGGCACAGCCAATGTGCTGGGGCCTCCGCCATTTGGCTGAAGCTAAAATACAGGCCAAGGTGAATAATGTACGTCACGACAGTGACATGAAAAGCTCCCATATGCAGCACAAATCCTGATGAACTGATTGTTCAGGCTCCCATTAGCCATTAAGCAGCTTTTGTGGTCCATGCAGAGGTCAGTCTGTCCCTGGCAGTAAAGTTAGGTTCACAACACACTTTAGGATGTTGATACTAGTCTTAACATTGTAAACCAAAGAAATCCTCAGTACAAGTTCTAATGCCCTATCAAAGTTATTTACAAATTACAGACATTTATAGCACAGTAAGTCTTTCGGCTCATAGCCTTTAACAAGTTGAAAGTGTTCCCGGCAGCGAAGGTTTAAACCACTGGAGGCCCATTTGCTTTTTAAATGCACCACATGCATAAGGGAATGTTTTGACTGGATTTACAGCAGGAAGAACTGAACTTGAAAAATATGTAGAATTTAAAGATTGGAGAGTTATGTGAGAAGTGTTTTACAGCTGTGCGTTTCGTACATGGTGGTCGTGTATCAATATAAATCTAATTTTATGTTGTGTTTGTGTATGAAAATGAGAAGATATTGATTTGAATTACTTTTTTCCCATGCTTTGAACCCTGCGGCCTATACAAAGGTGCAGCTAATTTACCGATTTTTACTCTCAGTAAATGCAAAAGTCAGACAGATGCGAGTAAAGATTTTGCGCTGCAAACTAGTTTTGATTTTGAACTGTCATTTTGCGCATCATGCACAAACACTCATCATGGAAAACATACAAAGAAATGCATATGGTGCAGCTTTTAAGTTGAAGGAAATCGATCTGGCATCAAAGAACGAAATAGAGCCACTGCACGTAAGTTTGGCATCAATGAATCGATGGTGGGACGCTGGAGGTGGCAGCAGGAAGAACTTAGTCAATGTGAAAGACGACAAAAGCTTTCAGAGGAAATAAACACAGATGGCCCGTGTTGGTGCTGTTTTATTTTCTGCAGGTCCCTCACTACTACACTTTTTTTTAGAGCAATTTAGCATGTTTTTTTTTTTGTTTGTTTGTTTTTTACAGCGTATGAACATGCATTGTGTTCCGTGTCCTGATTGGCTAAGGGACTGTAGACCATTGTCAATCAATCTTCTCCGTGCCGTGTCTCCTGTACAGCACAGAATGCGTTGAGCCAAATTTACATAAATGTTAAATGTTCGATCACGAGCAGTGTGACTCTGAAGTGCTGTATGTTTGCAAGTTCCCCCCCCCCCCAACAAAACCCACAATGTGTTGATGAAAAGGTTCTGCACCAACGACGGCACCTATTTTTTGTTTTTAATCTAAGAAGATTTGAACTTTTAAAGTGTTTAAACAAGAGAGAAATGTGAGAAAATGTTGATGCCTGTCTGACAACATATGTATGTATGTATAAACTGTGTGGTGAGGGGTTTTACAGCCTTAAAACATATATAATAATTGTAAATTACTCGCCTTATTTTTAGAACATAACCCCCGCGATAAAAGAGGGACCACTGTATGTTCATCCTGTGTTACTGTCATATTGGTGATATGTTGATGTCATATTAGTGCTGTTTTATTTTCTAAACATGCCGTTATGTTCATCCCGCGTTGATAGCATGTTGGTGACGTAATACTCATTTTCAGGCAGTTTAACACTGCCTTAAATTAAAACTAAAAAAAAAACGTACGTGTACCGTTTTTCTGTGTAAATATCTCATGTTACAACATATAAAATATTATATTATATCCAAGTGTGGTTTATATATGTACAAAATGTATTTTATTTTAAAATTTAGCTGGTGCGGCCTATATTCAGGTGCGCTCAATAGTCTGAAATGTATTATCATAAATATTAATTCTGAACACAGTTTTAAATGTGCAATATGGTACATATTGCAGTAACAATTAAATGATACTAAAACAGAAGTGAAATGTGAAAGATTTCGCAGTTAGCACACTGAGGTCCAGGTGACCGTGCTCCAACTCAAAATTGACTTGTTTGAAATCCTTGTGAAATGTGGTAAAATTGTGATCAGCTGTGTATCTGGAATTTGACCGTTGCTGGTCAGCTCTCTTGTAATAGGACTGGTGAGGAGGTGAACCACTGGAAACCACAGTGACCTGTTGCTGTCTTATCTGTACAAACTCAATCCAGACGAGACTGCTCTGTAGAGGATCTGCATGGCACCAGTGGTATTACAAAAAAATATTTTATAATGTTGTGACAATACATGACATTTTCCAATTGATGTCCCAGGAATCAAAGGTGGATTTTGGCTGCAGTGACACATGGGGCAGTTATTTGGCTAAACTTCATGTGAAACTGAAAAATGGCTAGAGATTTTGAAGCACAAATTCAAGCAGGAGACATATTCTTTTTTATATTTCCTACTGCTATCAATCATTCTGGACCAATCACAATCTACAGAATAACAGTGCTGTCACTCCACTTTAACTCTTATCTTTCCATCTTCCCTTCAGCACTGGACACATTTTCACATTTTGGTTTTATACTGTGGCAGGCTTCCTATTGCCAGCCTCTTCTGAACCTCAGTCCAACTCATCTAAAAGCCTACTTTACCACAGCAATCACCAGTGCCATGCCTGCTGTTTAAGAGAAAATTCCAACTGTCTTCTTTCTATATTCTTGCAAACGCATACACAATTTTCTAGAGCTAAAGCTTTAAGAATAACCAGTAATCTTAGAGCACCTGCACAATTGTCATGATTTGGAATTTAAATCTGATGTAGACATGGTTTAGTGCTGCTATAGTCCCTGTTTAGTACAAGTTAAGTCCAAGTTAGTTCTGGGCTTAGCCCTAGTTTAGTTTTGATGGGGGCTATGTGCAAGTGTCAACGCACCATTGGTACAAAATGTGTGCTTTTCTCCCAAAAAATATTTAAAAAGACACTTACTAAATTAATTTCTACTCACTTACACATTGTAAATTGAAAAACTAGGTGGTGCGTGACAACTCACTAGATCACAAGCCTCTTTTTGTGCAGACGCCAAGCATTGATAAATGGGGAGAAAAAAGAGCGCCAATTATTTGAAAACACAGATTAGTCTTTGATAAGTGATCATTTGCAAATACTCTAAAAGTTTATCTAATTAAAGTATTGATGTTCAGATTGAGAAATCATAATGTCGTCATAATGTCAGTAGACAGATAAATTGTTGTGATAAGAATGGCTTGGAACAGTCCAGTTGTCACTCATGATCACTTAGTTAGATAAACACACATTTGAAGGTGCTTTGTTCTCATTAGTCCTGTCCCTTTACACTCGGAGCGAGATCCACATCTGTGTGCGTGGACTAAATTAAACCTCCCCTTGGCTCTGTGTTTCAGCTCTGCCTCATAGTTTGATTGACACCTACGTAAAATTCCCCACACACTTTCCCTCAAAAGGACACACAATAACTTCATGAAAAAAACCCCACAAAAAACACCGGCACAGCTACAGGCAAAAGGGATAAGTTTGTTGTCACACAATCTGAAAGTTTCAAATGACGTCTCTCCTAGAGCTTTAATATCTATTCTGTAATTTCAATACTTCTGTCAAAAATATCTGTATTCTCTGGTACAATTCAGTTGCCAAAAAGCGGTTAAGCGCTTTTATTTTGTTCTGATGAATTTCTGTGTGTAACTGTCCCACAGTGTCATTCTTCCTTTGCAGTTTCTATTATTGCTTTTGTCTTGGGAATGCAAAAACCAGATATAGGCTCATTGTGCATGGGACTTATTTTTGATCGTTGCAAGCTCATTGAGTGGGTTTGATAATACCCATTGAAAACATGTTACAGAGAATGCTTACTGACAAGATACAAGAATTGAACAAGACAAATCAAAAATCCCTCTTGGAACATGCCACAATAGTAGATCTTCTCTCCACTTAATCGTCTCTGCACTCTCCTTTAAAGTTGCATAGAGTGAAAATGGGCTCCTTCCCTTTTTTGCAAAGTCGCTTTCTACCTTTTACTTCAAAGTTTAGCTAAGGTTACTGGTGGTACTCAAGAGGTTTTCGAATTTATATGCAAACAATGACTTCTAGCCCTTGACAAATGAGAGCAGTGTGTGTGTGTGTTTGTGTGTGTGTGTGTGGGGGGGGGGTGCACGTGCGCGTGTGCATGCGTGCGTGTGTGCACGTGAGTGTGTGCTCACGTGTATGTGTGTGAGTTAACCTGAACAATACACAGCACATTACCTGTGTGTTTGTCCCTGAGGCTTTGTCGAAGTAATGGAATCAACCTATAGGTGAGTCTGAGTGCAAGTGTAAGTAGGACTCTAAGTGAGAAATATATATAATAGCTCTTAACTTTGAAAGAAAAATAGCAAAAAATAGCAACTATTCAAAGTTTTATCTTAATAATGGCATTTTTTGCTGTGATCTCTTTTCATAAGAATAATGCCTTGGTTTTACATAATCAAGCTCTTTCAAAGCACTTTATGTTGCATCATTCATTCACACTGCAGACTTGGTGGTTTAAAGGAACCATGTTATTGTCTAATCGATATTATAACGTAATTTCCTCATCACATACATACCCGGATTTGTGTTTTGTTCTCATTCGCACATGTTTAACACCCTGCATATTTAGGCTCTGTTCCACCTTGTGATGTCACGTGGTATTACAGGAAGTGTTCCACGGTGTTTTTAAACTCCATACACCTTCACCATTTGGATGATTTCAGCCTGAAATTCCCTATTTGTACTGAACAAAAGGTAAAAGGAGCTGTTAACTTGAAAACTACAGCTTCATGACATGACAAGGTGGAAAAGAGGATTTGGAGCTTTTGAGACCATCTAATAATAAAGGATTACGCAGACATGTGTGAATGAAACAAAACACAACTCCAGGTACGCTTTAAGGAGGTAACATTATAACATGGCTTAATGCTCACAAGAGTCAATTTTGTGTCATCAGCCCACACGCACACATTCATTGAAATTATCTGGGCAAAGGACACAGTAGCATACTGGTTGTAGCTGGGATTGAACTGCCAACCATAATGCTCCAACCACTGACCTGTTGCTGCACCCATAAAGAGTGTGAGAGTCTGAAAATAATATACACATGTATCTGATCATCATTTATTGAACTAAATTTGCCCATAAACTGTTGATATTTTGTTACTAAAAGCTAATCTAAAAGTGATTTGGTCAGTGACAGAAAAAGAGTAAGGCAAACAGAAAAGGGTGACATTGTATGAGACATTGTGTTGTGACAAATACGAAATGTACTGCGGCGCACTTTATGCTTTATTTGTGGAGCTTTCCCTGTCACTGTGGCCTGAATCATAATAGAAACGTGTGCATGTACTGTGTGGTTGTTTGTGTGTCGTTTTCATTAGGTGTGTGTGTGTATGCGTGACAGTCGGACCACTGACATACGTGCCTTCATTCGTTTCAGAGGATTATTCATTTCCTTTTGAAGTGAGGCAGCGCGCCCGGCTAGGAAGGTCTGAAAGGCAGCAGAGAGCAGGCTTTCATACTTCTCCAGCAGGAGCTTGTCATCTGGGGGGTAAATACGTCTGTGGGCACATAAACAGCACACGTGGAAGAATGGTGAGAGGCAATTCTGTATACAACGTATCAGAGGTCGCCGAAATAAGGGAGAGTGAAGAGGAACAGACAGGACAGAAAATTAGACACAGCGATAAACAACAAGACGGCATTTGTGACAGTGTAGACTAAAACAAAGACCTCCCCACGGTGTTACCCTATCCAACCATTGGTTTCATAGTGATGCAAAATTACAACTGTTGCCATAGCAATTAACAGTGCCACCTTATATTAAATACACATTAATTACCCTTAATGACAAATTAACAAAGATTTAATTCATAATGATTAAATAGTTTATTAGTAACTGCTTAAATAAGGGCTGTGGCTTAGAAGTTAAAGTTAGGGTATTAAAGCGGGCGTATTATACAAAATTGACTTTTTAGAGCTTTTAACCATGTTGTAGTTGTTTCCCTTCAACATTTACTCACTCAGAGTTTTATTTTGAGTGATTTGTGCATGTTTGAGCAATCTTTAATCACTTATTTTCAAGGCGCCATATTGCCAATCCAACGCCCCTTTTCACCGCCACCAGCATACGCCCACTGCTCTGTACTAACTTTGTTTTCCAATTTTAGTTTCTTAATCGGTGATACATGCAGGATTTGGCAGTGCTGAGCAGTCGTTTTGGTACAAACTGTTCGCTAGTGTGATCTGCAGTTATCCATCAGATGACTCTTTGTTATGATGAAGTTTATGGCGATATCACTTCCCACTAGGGACCATCGTTTTCTAACGCATAAGTCAGCTGAGTTGTTTCTTTTATGAAGTCATGTACTTTTTTATAACGTAATGATCCACAGGTATCATAGATTATAGCTATATAGCAGACACAAGTACAATAGGTCTTCTTTAATTAAGTTGTTACTAAGCTTGAATCATTGTTCAGTAACTATTTGTACATTATGAATTCTTAGTTCATGCTTTAGGCTAAATAAAGTGGTATATAATTACTTTAGAAGGCAAATAAGTTCCGACTTGGTGGCAAATGTTTGTAGTAGCATCAAACAACACTACTTTTTCAATGTCAGTGCAAATGGTCAAAGGAATAGGAAATAGGAATAAGTAGTGTGACTGAAACCCATCAATGGTAGACCAGAAAAACACATTTGTTTCTTGGCCTGTATACTTGAGAATCTCATTCAAACCTGTTACATACTATCCAAATGTGTGAACACTGAAACAAAAACTGTCAAAAACTTTAGAAAAGAAGACAAATACATTTACAGTAGTGGAATGATGCCAGTAGCAAGAAAGTGGGAGATGGGGTCAAAAAGACTTTTTTTTTTTTTTTTACAGATAGCATGATACATCAGAAAAGAACAATAAAACACCAAGATATGTCTTGCTAATATTTAATGCCAGGAAGAAGAGGTGGGTTTTTCAGTCTTAAACAGCATTAAAGACTGAGAGGATCTGACAGGCAGAGTTATGTTCGGGTAGTCAATGCTGATTCGAAGGTTCCCTTGTTGGCCATTGGTACTGTAACAAGACACACCTTTTAACTATATGCTGAATGATTGAAGTTTCCTTGCTCAAAGTGATTACTCTAAATGGCCAGTTTTTGACAGTGTGTCGACAAAACGCATTAATGCCTCACACTACCTCTACAGCCTTCAGCTATTACTTTACCATTGGTCTTGGCCACTAGACTTTCTCACATGTTCCACAGAGTTTATGCTTGGTCCAGACTAAACTCACACTGCTTCGTGTTTGCACTGGGTCAGATGGGATTAGGAAAATGTACACACTGCTGCGGGGTTATCCTTTTAATACATCCCTCCCAACATATCTCTGTGGTCATCAAAATCCAAACAATGACACAGTATTAATCTAAATAAGCATAGTGTGAATACCAGACCGCTTATGTTGGTCAGTGACACAAACACCAAAGTACATGAGTATCTTTGTAATTTAAAAATAACAGGATTATGTATACTTGATATATGGACAAATGTATGAAGAATGAATATGAATGGTGAAACTGAACGAGATAAACTTAAACTTAAAGGTGTACTCTGTAACTTTGTACTATTTGTAACTATTTAACTGGTGGAGGGTCTGCCACCTGCTTGTCATTCAGTTTTTATTGCTTTTGCCTAGAATATTCCATCATCCCAGCATTCTACTGCAATTGAACATATACAGTTTTCAGACAGGAGATGCCATCAAGTCAATTTACTGGTCAGATCTGTGGAAAGGCAAGTCCACTCACAATAAGAATGCGTGTTTTTCAACCTCAATGACGTACATCTCCATCTCAAAGCCACTAACAATTCCTTTGAAGATAGATAGGTACAGATCTTAGCCAAAGAGAAGAAAATGTTTTGAGAGGGGAGTTTAAGAAGCAATTTTTGTTAGGAAAGACAGTCCATCTTTGAACAGGAATGGAGGGGGCTAGCCATCATTTATCTCCTATTTATAACTCCATCTTGAGACCTAAATCAAAATGAGGAAAACAATAGTGATAGCCAGTATGCTAGTAGGTGTGAGAGCACCCATTAGGGGCCTGAACGATTATGCAAAATATGACTCACGCACAGTTCACACTTAATGTAGTTGAATAAACCGAGGTAACAAACAGAAACTGTAAACAAATAGGTGTGTTAGTTTCAGTGTCATTAGCTCCTCCATTCAGATAGATATAAGGCAGTGTCCACCAGTACTGAACAGCACTGACCAGAACTGAAGAAGCGGCTTGGATAAGCAGCAAAATGTCTTCACTCAAACTTTTTTGTCCAGTTGACAGACTTGAATTTTTCTTTCACTATGGATCGCACATGGACAACTGAGGGATTACACAGACTTCACTCTAAAAACTTTTTTTGTCAGGTTGACAGAATTGTTTTTCAAGGAATTTTTAAGGATCAGTTGTTCTCCAAGTCCACAATAAGAAAATGTAAAGCAATTGATGGGCCTTTTATAGAAACTTCCCCAAGACTTTTACATTAGCAAGTTCCTAAATCCCATTTTTACTTATTTAGGCCTTGTTTTTGCCATGGGAGTTGTCAAATTTATCAGACCATCCTTTGAGACAGCAGCTTTACCTCTCCTTATATTTACCCCCAAAAAATTCAGATTGGGTGTGAAATTTGATGTTCCTTTGCACATAGCTTGTTACCATTTAAAGTAGATCAGACAGCAGAGGCCAAAACTACAGAGTTTCAACTTCACAAAGAGCCCAGACATGTTTTTTTATCTGGGTTGACGGGGTTCACGAACAACAATCAGCCCTCATTGTACGGTGTTAAGGACGTGCAAGACATGCAAGAAACAATTGAAACTGAATCACGGGTTCAACTCCATTTAGTATAGCAGTAATATAGGCAGCAATAATTAATTGAAATTTACTACTACTAATATTTAGTTCATCCATCTCAGGCAACTTCTAAACTATTCATAAAGTGACCCAATTCTATACATTTCCTTCCTTTTATGCATTTCTGTTCAACTGGCTGTGAAATCCTGAGATGAACTGTCTGCTAGCCTCCCTCCCTTGGTAGAGTGATCTGCTTAAAATACCTCACCTGAACTCTTTTAATACTTTCTCCTTTATAATACGCACAAGAGAGTAATAGTTCTAGCCGTTGCATGCTAAATGACATTGTCCACTTATTTAGAGGTGTTCAGTTTGCGAGCCCGTCCAAAAACATGGGCCTAAATTATTCAAAAAGCACATTTTTCAGAGTAAGTAAGTGGATTACTGTACTGGGAAATAAATGGTAATTGGTCTTAAGTACAAATGTTTACCATAGTAGTTTCAATAGTGCAGTGTTAGCAATCTAGTGTTCATCAACCACCATATATTTTGTCAAGCCAAGATGAATTAAAATAGGTTTAATGAAAAAACAACCCTTTAATGCTAAGATAACATGTAAATTAGTTCAAGTTAAGTGGCGCATTAGTTGCTAAAACATCATAATGGAAAAGTTGTAACAGTAGCAGTGATAATTAGTGATTCGATTCCTAGGAGCAGTAATTGAAAATAAAAGGTACTTCAAAGACTTAACCAATCTTTAACTTTATCTTAATTTGACTTTTATTCAGTCTTGAGTAGAATAATTTGACAGAAACAACTAATTAACTTGAGAACACATTTTCTTACACATCTGCATTACGGCAATGAAATTCCCATTTGAAATATAACAAAAGCATTAGCATGTATCTCCGCTGCTACTCTAGTGCTGCCTGACTCCGGTGTAACACTTGTAAGCTCTTTCTAATAGCCCTGTGTTAACCATGTTCATTACTTCCACCGCTGTAATAGGACGCGTTAATCAGGCTCTAGTGTGCAATGGCAGGACACCAGTGGAATGCTAAGAGGCCTTTATTAGCAGCACTAGACAGACTTGAGCCTGTCTGATTGACTGTCTGCCTGCCTGTGCCCGGGCAAAGGAGGAAGGAGGTGACAACACTTCACGTGGGCTGGCATCGCTCTGACTATAGCCATTTCAGACAAGTGATGAGACAAGAAGTCGCTTAGACTTAGCGAGAGATGCATGTGTGTAGGTGTGCGCCACAGACTTCACAGTAAGAAGGGGAAGAAATCAAAACCAGTGCAAGAGTTGGATAAAAATGACCATGGCTGAGGAGAGACAAGAGAGGTCGGGATATTAACAATTTATAAGGGACAAGTGGCAAATCAGAACATGGTGTTGCTGAGTCAAGCTCAGAGCATATGTGGGATGCCTATTAAAATTGACAGTCTTTTCAAGGTCCAGGTTGGAGTTTGGTAAAGTTTGATGTAAAAAAATGAAAAGAGAAAGAGTAAAGGAGGAGAGATGTAGGTAGTATACATCTTACAATGGATTCAGGTCACATATAATCATTTAAAAGTTATAAAAATGAAAATTTAAGAAGTAAAAATTGTTTGTTTTTTGGCGCGGGCATTAACTTCACACAATAATGTAAGTTTTGCCAGTGGTTTGGTCATGGTGTTGATAATTGTGAACAAATGCTTAATCGAGATGTTTCTTCTCAAAAACTTTTCAACTAAAACGAGATATTGTCACATCCTTACAACTTGTTTTCTGAAAGCGAGTCATTGTAAACTTAGCTATTACATAGTATGTTTCATAGTGCTTTCAAAATATGGGGTGCTTTTGGATCTGTGTGTTTGTTCTATTCACAGTAACACTATTTATTCCCCGGGGAGCTCAGAAGAACCCCAAAAAGAAAAGTTAGAGTTGGGATGCATTTTGTTGAAAGCGGTCGCAGACTACAGAGCACCCTCAGCTTCTTTCATATCTCCAGTCTTACCTGTAGTTCCCAAGATGTAGCCTTTCATGTTCCTCTCGGGATATTTGCTTGCGGACCTGTGCCAGCCTCTCTTTCTGCAAGAACAAAATAATAAATAAACTAAAGTAGACCAATAATTATAGAACTAGGCCAGAAACTAGGCAAGCATATTATTTCAGTTTGCTAACAGCCAAAAGGTTATGGTTGTATTGAAAGCTTGTCTTACAGTGCTACTAGAAATTATCAATCATTTGTAACACTTTTCACGATTACTTGCTTCGCCTGGTATGAAACAAGCAAGTGATGACCACCAGGCAAAGTTACGGGTCAAACTTCAGGCCACTTTTCTCACAGTATGAATGCATATTTTTCAAGATATTTTTGAGCCTATGCTGAAATAAATGCAACATAGATAAGTTTAATAAAGTACTGAGGAACATTCCAGGAAAAGAAATATCAACTCCATGGGAACAAGCAGGTAGTAGACACTTCACCAGAAAAGTTAGTGCAACTTGAAAGGATTTTTCTTCATCTGCTGATAAAACACTTGTATCAACAACTTCATCACTTCATCACTTGTCTGACAAAGCAAAGAGGCGTTTAAGCTCTTCCAGTATATGCTTTAAGAGCTACAGCTGGTAATGCATTAAAGGAGGAGGTAGTTCATTTAAATATAGTGCTTGTGCTCCATCTTCTCTTACTCTCACTGATTACCGCTGGGATGATCAAAAGGCTAATCAGAGAGGGTGGGAGGTGAAGCACAAGGAGCTGCCACTTGTTCTTTCACACAAGGAAAAAAATATATAATTAAATGTGGGAAGGAACAGCTTCTTAAATAGTTTAAAATAGACTAATCAGGAAAGACGTTATGAACCTTGCTATTATTGGTAGCTGTGCACTTTAAATTACCTGGCTAATATATTACACTACAACAGCTATGGACAATGCCGTACCAGCTCCTCTCTCCTCCGCTCCAGTGTGTGGCGCTGCTTCTCCCAGTCAGAGGAGGAGGCTGAGAGCTTCTTCATGGAGCCGTGTCCGTACAGCCGTCTCTGGGCTTCGGCCTTCTGCTGAGCCAGGTTTCGCTTTTTATCACTTGCTCTAAAAGAACAGACAGATAAATATTAAAATAATCTTTATCCAGCCATTTTCTTCCACTTATCCGGAGGCGGGTTGCGGGAGCAGCAGTCAAAGCAGGCACTCCCAGACTTCCTACACCCCAGACACTTCCTTCAGCTCCTCCAGTGGGACCCCAAGGCATTCCCAGGCCAGCTGAGAGACATAGTCCCTCCAGCGTGTCCTGCGTCTCACCCGGGGCCTCCTCCCAGCTAAAAGAATCTGTTAGAATAAATTATCAGAAGAACAAATCAACCTCATTATACTCTCTCCTCTGATTGGTTAATCCACCTGTCAATCACGATCACTGGAAATCAGAGAGACATGACATGATTTCAGGCCAACTCATCTTTGTGAAGTATTGTCAAAGCATGTGGTTTTGACTGGCCAGGTAAAAGTAGTTCATGGCGAAATTGTACCATCTACCTTCCATATCAAAGGCCAAGAACTAACTCTATTACTAAATAAACACAACTGTCATAATTATTGGTGGAAAAATATAGAAAACATGTCGAGGAATAGTGCTTTAAGGGTCTGACACTCTCACAGTTAGTTAAACATTTTCTTGATGAACACATTTCTGTCCTATAAAATCAATATTGAAAATAATGCAAACCAACTCACAATTTGGGAAAGGCAACTATTTCTGAACAAGAGGCCCATTGCAGTTTGGGCAAAAAGGGCAATTCATTTTAGTCAATCACTGGCCCTTTAAATTGGATATTGAGTGCTGTTGAGGGGCGGAGGTTTATCAATGTCCATGCCCGGCTGGCTCTGGATTGATTCTCCATTGATACAGTTGAACTTGTGAGTCCAACCCTTACCACTAAAAACTATACAGGCCTTCCTATAGGGACACAAAGCCATTTCTGTACAAGAGGAAGAGAGTGAGGCGGGAACAAAGGCCTCATTCATATAAGTTGTTTGTGCAGTGGAAAAAGCCCCATGCTGCCTTTGAAGACCATTTATTTGCAACGAAATAATCAAATCTCCCCTTTTAATCTGTAGGAAAACAGCAAACATCAGCTGGGGAACTAATCATTTCAGTGGGAGATTGTTTGCAAAGACGACAGAGAGACTTTTTCAGCAGGCAGACGGCACTGTGCTGCATGCTTGGCCGAATAAGATCTATGGGGCATGGCGTAATTGATCCACGTGTGTTTCTCCATGTGTGCTTTGTAAAGTTGGGACTATATTTAGACCATGTAAGAGGAGGGACAACTGCAAAGAGCAATAGAATAAAAACAAGAGAGTTCCCGGGGTCTGGTATGTGATGATCAATCAACGGGGAGCCCCACAGCAGCCAGGGGACATAGTATACAAGCATGGACAAAGCATATATGAAAAATACATTAAACACATGACCAGTAGCAGTGTGTACAGAGAAACAAAGTAAAAGGAACATCACAGAAACCCCTATACAAAACAGAGAAAACAATGTCAACTCTCCAAACATAAATAGCATAACTTTCAGGTAAAAAGTGAGCTATTCAAACAGAAGCTCTGATTGAAGAATGCACAAAGCGCGAGATAAGAGACAGGCCTTTGTACCTGCGCCATTATCCGCCTTTGTATTCAACGCAGCAACACCAGCGCACATTTACAAGGACAGTGTTCTGGGCCAAAAAAATAACCCAATTTCATGTTAGTTTTTTCTATTTTTTTAACAGACAAAATGTTCACAAGAAGAAATTTCACGAAAGAAACTAAAGCAAGATAAAAGGTGAATTGTGTTGCGTCAAATTAATTCTGAAGTATTGAAGCTGGTTGAGAAAGCGAAAAATAATAGAATCGATTGGAATCTTTAAACATTCACAGGCTTTTATAATGAAACCCTCTGAGCTTTTCTTGTGTCTGAACTGGATTCTTAATGGGCTGTTGGTTGGGAACTACGTGCGTTCCTCGTACATGTTTATGCATCAGAGAAGGAGCACGGAGAGGACAATACCTGATGTTGAGGAGCTGGAGAGCGTTGAGGAGAGCTCCCCTCTTCACGTCGTAATCAATCCTCTGATCGGTGCCAAAGCTCGGAGCTCGATTGATCTACCCGGATGAGAATGCAAGAAGACATTTTAGCGATATGTTAGTATTCTTTTGAGGGCAAACTTTCAAGGGAAACAAAGTCAAGCATAAGTAAGGTATGTTTCTTGAGAATCTTTTTAAAGCAATTGTCTACTTTTTGAACAGCCAGAGTTAACTGACATTTTGCAAAGCGACAATAGTAATAGTAGGAAGTGAGCGAGTAGTAATAGTTTTTTTAGTAAAAGTAGTAGCAGTAGTAGTAGCAGTAGCCTTAGTCACATTTAACCAAATTGACCTTGGCTGATAATACAAATTATGATCTACATTACAAACCTTTTACCTCCATTTGCCTAAGCCTGTCACGATAGCACATTTTGAAGTACAATATATTGCTCAAGTAAGTATAGACAGAACACGATAATATTGAAACCAAACCATAAAGCAGAATTATCCTCAAAAAACGATTCTAAATGTACAATAGTATTTCAAAAAACATGCGCTGAAATAACAAAATAGTTCAAAATAGGATCTGTAATGAGTCATAAATGTTCATAATTGAACCTTCTACAGCTCAAATCTAATTATATTGAAAAAAATAACCAAAAATGTCAAAAAAAAAAAAAAAAAAAAAAGTCCACACAATAAATACTGTCCCCTAATAATTATTGTCGACATATTAATTATGATGACAGGCCTACATTTACCACTTAAAAGCTTTTTTCATCAAGGAACCACTGACCCATTCAAACACATATTCATATTCACATTGCAAGTTTGAGGGACATGTCTTGCCCAAGGACACAATGAAAATATGCACTGGTGGAACCTGGGATGAAACTGCAGGCTTGTGAGTCAGTGGGTGAACAACAAGGTTTTCTCTTTGTGCAGAAAAATAAGAAACAGATACAGCAGTAGTAGCAGTAGTAGGGGTGATAAGTGTACTAGTAAGGGTGATGTGAGCAATAGTAAGCAGTGAGGAATTCATATGAACTGTGACTATTTTCATGTAAAAGCAACGTCAATGTCAAGATGTTGACAGTTATATACATTTAAAGCAGGAGAGGGTGTCTTTGAACCTGCTAAAGTTCGCATATTCCAGCATAGCGACCTCATCTACACCAGCAATCTCTTTATAAGTATCAGCAAATTACCTGTGCTCGACTCAACTACCACACATACTCTCAACCACATTCAAAAAGAGTCAACTGAGTGGGTACAGAGTAAGCCACCTGTGATTTAAGGCACAAAAAGCATCTATCACCAAGGGAAAAATATCAGGAGCAGCCACTTCCAACTGGGTGCAAGGCATTCACATATCCATTATTACACATGACACAACAAATCAATTGTTCCTTTTTTTTCTTTGTTACCCTTCTCTCTCTCCTTCCCCAGGTGAGACTGAGATTGCGTGCTGACAACAAAAGGACCAGTAAATGTTGAGGGATTGTGAATGCACAGGTTATTCTAATATGTCCCTGACGACGTGACTTCAAATGCTAGAGCAACAGATGCCCATCCAAAGGGCGCCTCACACTGATCTACCTTGATGGCTGAGATAAGTCCGGTAATACCATTCAGATTATCCCGCCTCCTGCTCGCCTTTCATATAGGAACAATACGCAGTGTGGCTCCGGCATGTTACTGGATCTTAAACTGTTTTAATAAAAGATGCACAGATTGCGTCAGTGTGAATGAATACACGCAGGGTTTACTGTTAGCACAAAGGTGTTATCAGATTAGCTATATAATCTAGGGATTGGTGTGTACGGTTATATGAATAAATGTCACGATAATCATATATATATCAACTAATTTTTAAATATATGAAAGCTGGAACATTATATTTTGGGGCGCAAATGTATCATGTGTACAATTTGGGGAGATTTGGGGTATCTTTGTTGTAATACAATAGATTTGAGCTGCAGCGGGTTGAAAAAGTAATGATATTGCCGATTTAAAAATGGTTTATAAGGATCATCTTGCATTATTGTCATCGTGTCAGTGGCATAAAGTAGCTTTAATATTATCGTTTATCGCAGTATATCTCTGTAGCAATATATCATGGTTCAAAATTTGTTATCGTGACAGGTCTTGTCATTATACAGATTTGTATAGGTTAATTTGGATGCTTAAGATGAACTATGGTTAATACAGGGTTATAGTTCAAAGTAAAATACAGTATATATGTATATAAATATATCCACAATACAATGTAATATACTAATGTTAACACAATAAGTATATCATTCTGAGTGATTTTTTGTTACACTATTTATGAGCGCACTTGTGAAACAATAACTGATAAGCTGTCCTAAACTGTGTCAATACGCCTCTATGTGCTGACAAAGCAAGTATTTGTGTCTCTATGCGTTTTGCACATTCCTGTCCTGCTATCCTGTATCCAGTTGGATACAGTAGAGCGAAGGCACACACATACTGCACCACAGCCAATCATATGTCGCCAGTGTGTTTACGAAGCCAACTCTGGGCCAATGAGAACTTTTAACGTAATTTATAGATCTTATTGTTGGCCAATCAGAAATAGTGGTGAAAAGTAGTGAAAGCACAGTGAGAAAACCATCTATGCAAATGGAAAAGTGTTCCAAAAGGTTGCATGGGAACACTGCATCTTCAGATTCTAAACTACCATCACTAATCCCAACACAATAGCCCCCCTGTACTGTATTTTAGAGCAAGGTCTCCACGTACTAAAGACGGCATTTATTAACATCACAACCAAGCACCTGTACACCTGCGGACATGTTTTAACCAGGGACTGAAGTTAATAAACACATAACAACACCTAATATCATTTTTTGAGACTGTAATCTATTCAAGTATATATTTAGGAAATAAATAGTGCAGAAGAAAACATCCCTATACAACTGCTGTGCATCTGTTTGTGAATTACTGTGTTCTGGCACCAGATGACCAGCCAGAACAGCAAAGAGGAATCACCAGTACACAATCTATAACATAAGGTGACTGTATGTGGCCACTGCTTTGTGTGCATCCAGCAATGTGTGCGTTTTTGTCCACGGCATCCATTTATCAGAAGGAGCTGGAGTGAGGTGATAAATGTCCACAAGAGCAAGGAGAAAAACACACGGATCTCTCACCGCTCTTTCACTCACGCCATTGAAACGCACAATACATCCCTGTGTGCTAGACGGGGGACTTCAACCTATACCTTACAGTCTGAAAAAGGGCCTACAAAGGAACAGAGGCGAAAGGTCTGTTTTCATTTAGAGCGCTCCCTGGTTTTGACAGCCCCGATGGAGAGAGTGGCTTCAGAGAGCAGCAGTAGTCTATAGGTAACAGCGTGAGCGGCAGTGAACCGGGCGTCGCTTGTCTCGTTACTTGTCTTCATTTCTTGGTTTGATTTGCGGGTCCGGCTGTCACGGGGCAGGACTGTCTCTCTCTCATTTCACACTCCACATTGAATTTGTGGCTCTACCCCAAATGTTGTCGAGCGCAGCATCCCAGTTTTGTGGTCACTTCTAACACTTCCAAGAGACCAATTAAGGACAGCGATGAAAAAGATATTGCAAAAGGTGGAATATCAAGACAGCAGAACTAATCGAATTCATGTAATACATTTTAGTAGCAATTAACTTCTTTACTTTAGGACAATATATGTATCCTGATTTTAGATTTAGGCTATATAAAATATTATCTTTACAGAAAAAAATTGCTTAATATCATCAAGTGCGGAAAAAAAGAAATTATTTGCCTGAAACTCATGATTATCTCATTATCTGTGCTTTAATGTGAATTTGAATACTGATCATTTTATCATCATTTTTATAGTGCCTCGACTCCCTCTTAACCCCTCCCATAATCCTTTGCTGTCTGTCTTGCGTTCACCTCTTTCAGGAAGTTAGACCTGGCTGATCCTAATGAACCCCTACAGGCTCCAAAAACCTTGATTTCCTAAAGTAAAGGAAGCCCTCTGTCACTCCAAGGCACATTCACTAAAAATGGTCAGATTAAAAGATAGCAAAGTTTGTACTTTTTCACAACTACAGCTATCAATGAGGCTTAAAAATCACACAGTAAAATGGTGGTATAAATGTGACGAACTTGAGAATCCGAATAATTTTTCACTTTATCATGTTGGGATCACTCATTTAACCGTGGCCAGATGATCAGAAGTGTGGCTGCAAGCTATTTGGTACATGGGGTTTTATTTGTTACAGATGAGAGTGAGCGGCAAAAGTTGATGTCAAACTGCTATTTTTTAACCATTATTTAAAATTGATTTGCCACATCATAACAAAAACACATGCAGCAGTAATGAAAAAATATTTATCAAACACAGTCATTGGTGGTTTTCCGGTTCTTGAATGATGTCATATTTCCAGATGGGGGTCAGAGCCAGTTTTCCCTTTTGATTTGAATGTTTTTTATTCTGCAATGTCTTTCATATTCTGAATTGTGCAATACAAATAAACTTGCCTTGCCAAAATTAGGTTGAACTTGATGTAAGCAACTGGACCTCAGAACTTGCTATATTTTACGAAATCCACATTTTAACAATACTGATTTTAGCTGTCCCTCATCTGTATCAAATATTATTAGCCTAAATAATGATGAGATGTGATGTTATCTGAAACCTAGCAATACAGATATTACTTCACCCAATTCACCAGATTTTTGTAATAATTTTTATATAGTGCTTTTTCACCTTCAAGGCACTCATACATAAAGTAGTTTACTTAAAGGAACCACTCATATTCATACAGTGTACACAGACACTGGGGGTGAGGCATGTTAAGCATCTTACCCAAGGACACAACAACAATGTCGTTCATGTCAAGAGTGGGATTTCAACCGCTAACCTTCTGATCCGCTCGACCACTGTAAGCCACTGTCGCCCAATTTGCCGTAATGAAAACTGTGTAAGACCATTTCAATTATTTAGTTCAAGTTTATTCAAACCAAATGTCCTTATAATTCCATGCTGTGCTTGTCTCTGCCCCCTCACTGTCACCCTAGCCCCAGCATCACAGCTCTACTGCCATGGCTCAACACCAATCAGCTGCTTTCTTTCACCAACAAATTGCTTTACCCCATCGACATCTTTTCTGTGTCTGCGATCCTCGTCAGGCCAGCGCGAGGGCCAGTCGGTGATTAATCGCTTCAGAAAAAAACAGCCGCTCTTATTATTCCTGGCAGAGTGTAAACAACCACTGCTTTGACAGGGCTCCCCCACTTCTGCCCCGCACACAAGGGTATCAGCATAGTTCAACTGCTGTCAGAATGGACTGTTTGTTGCCACACAATGAGGGAATGAGAGAGGGAGGGAGAGAAGGAGAGAAGAGGAGGAGGAGGAGGAGGAAGAGAGAGAGGAGTAGCCCATGCAGCGACAGAAAGACAGACAGCTGGCCGCCCGGTTAAGTCGCGCTCTTGTTTCAGCCGTCTTATCAATCACTGTTTTGTTCTTTGGCTTGGGTTTTACTGGTCCCGGCGCACACAGGGAAACTCTAGCTGAGCAGGTTGAGCCACCAGTAAAAGTCCTGGGAGTTAGAGAGGGCAGAGATTAGCATTAGCCACTAGTCCAGTTGACCTGCCTGAAGATAAAGTGACGAGACTGTTTTATGTGTTTCAGATATAATAGGTATACTCTTTTTAGACAGTTGTTTGTGGCATTTTGTTCAACAAACTGAATTTACTTTTATTTGGAAAAACTTTATAATAAACTAGGAGGTAATGCAACATATTGTGGAGCTAACAATATATTTTGTAAACAGCAATAGTTATATTTATCATCGCTATATTTTCAGACTTGTACTTTTAGAAAAAAAAAGTATTAAGTGACTGAAAGGGTATTGTTTGTGTCAATGTTGTGTAAATAAGTGCAATAAGTAGTAGTATTCATTATTAAAGGAGTAACACTAGCAGTTTAGAGTAACAGTGGCAGTAGAATAATACATAATAACCACAAACTGCTCAAAGTAAAAACACTACATTCTCATTCCCATTCCTCAAACATTAATTTTGAAGTACTGAATACATTTTTAAAATATTTTTTTAATAGTAATTTGCCCATCTCAAGAGAGTACAATAAGTCTTCCCTGCAGGCGGCTCAGCTAGTAAACAATGTTTGATATTTTATTGAGGAGAAACAAAGGCATGACCTTTATGGCAAAGGTGGAAACTATAGAGCAAGTATATGCAAATAAGATTCAAATATTGGAGTCAGAATACTGTTTTTTGCTGAGAAAACTGCATCCTTAGGCTGTTCACAAACATGCATGAAAAATATATGGTATTTTCAATAACCTGTATATGCCAGTCCCAAAATCATATATGTGAACATAGGCCTGCTCCCTCCACTGCTGCCATACGCGCCTGATGATAAATGACTAAATGTTGGGGTGCGTTTTCAACTGCCCCACATACGAGGCCCGTGCGCACCTAATTTGATACTTATTCCATGAAATAGTCATGTTGGGGGAAAATGGATGTGGATAGAGACAGACAGTGCCATACATCATTCTAATTATTCTTTAATAAACCTCTTACCATGCCCAAAAAGGCAACTCACAGCTAACTCCTGCCACCTAGGGTTCAAATGAGGAAAAACATCTCCTCCAAGATAGAGACATTGGAGTGATTTCAACAGTGAGGCAAATATTAATTAAAAGTGATGGTTTAGAATAGGGAAGAAATGTACTTGTCAATTTTGTAAGTAATATTTCTACAGTATAAACTGATGAATATTATATACACGTTTAGGCCGGTTCAGTTGCAGGAGACTTTTTTAGACATGCTTTTTTGCGGCACACATTTTCCCTTAGCATGGACATGTGAATTATTAAAAAAAAAACACAATACGAAGAAACTAATCAAAACTGACATGAAAACTATCTAATATCAATATTGAAAAAACAAATATATGGGACAAAATATGCTCATTTCTGAATACTTTTATAATGGTCTTCATCAGTGGTGGTGGCAGTAAAAGTAGTAAAATACTATACTTAAGTACAAATTTTAGGTATCTGTACTTTACTTGAGTACATTTTTAAGTGAATACTTTTTCCTTTTACTTCACTACATTTGAGAGCAGGTATCTGTGCATTCTACATTTTTGAACTGGACTGAAAAGTAAAAGAGACCTGCTTAAAACACCGAATGGTTTATTTTTAACATGTTCATTATTTGAGCACACAAAAATACACAAATTAAAGCAGCTAAGAAATTGTTAAATTGTTGTTTTTGAAAGCACAAATTATTAAAATCATTAGATCTACACCTTCATTAGATCTCAAAATCTGAGTGAAATACTTTTACATTTTACTCTTTAAGTACATTTTTAAATGGGTACTTTAATACTAAAATCATGGTATCAAAATCAAAAGTTTTGAATATGGAGACTCTTAGTGTCGGGTTTGAAATTACTGTTGCAACACAAATTATAAAACAAAATCTTGATTAAACTTTATTTCACAGAAAATAATTTTGATAAAAAGTGCAGCCATGGCACAACTGAAGTGAAGAAGACAGACAGGGATGACAAACTAGCAAACAGGAGGTGAAAGATCAGTCTGTAGCTTGTTGGTCTGCTGTTGTTAATGTCCAGACAAACTGTGAAACACTAACAAACTGTGCCACCATTGACCTACACCAGACCAGAGCATGCCCGCCTCATTAGCTACCAGGCACTGTGCACACTGCAACACACTTCAAACAATACAAGCCACTGTCATTTATAATAGTCTTAAAGACATTTTTAAAACAGCCATATCATCTTCATCATCATCTGAACAATAAAAAGTCATTTATACAGCCTTTTAAATTGCCATAATGAAATCCTTGTGCATAATGCACTAATCCATTATTTCTAGACACTTAATTTTAGTGATCATAGTGGTAATTTTAAGGAGAACAACTGTGTTCCTTGGTAGGTTGAGCACTATGGCACCATTAAGGGATAATCAAAGATGGAAAAAAGGCTAAAAAAGTCAAAATCACATTAGTTTAGAAATAACTGTGGTCACTACAACATGTGTTTCTTATGGCAGGTTGACAGCAAAGAAACAAAGCATTCATATAGTGTCGCCTGCCTCCAATTCAGCCCAGGAAAACCACATGAAAACAATACATTCTCTGTGTGGTGTTCAATTTCAGCTTGTTAGAGTCAGAGAATTGAAAGGGTTTTTGTATTTATGTTCTCGTTTGTCCTGCTCCATCACCACCAAACATTGAGGTTTTCTTTTTCATTCTCCTCACTCCATTTGATGTGATTTGTCAAGCTGGCTTATATATAGGCTGGGAGAGATGGGAGGTACAGGTGTCGTAATGACGATATCTCACCATGATCCAACTCTGAACTATATTTTAAAAAGCATAATTCACAAATACTTCTTTTAACTGCATTATTTCCTAAGTTGAGGTGTGCTTCTTTGCTTGTTCTTTTGGAAAACAAAGAACCTAATAATAAATAGGTTATATTATGGTGAAGTCTGTATGCACACATTGTAAATCTTATGCTTATGAAAGCACAATGCAATACAACACAAAACTCATAAATATAGAAGGGGTGGCTTTGATTTAGGGCCAATTTAAATGGTCTAAATAGGATTATACTTTGAGAAAGTATATAAGTCAATGTCAAGTTGCAATATATCTTTGAAATACAATGTGTACATGTGATGTGAGGAGCATGGTTGAATGAAACGCCTTTGCCTATACAAGACACAGATGCCGTCTGGCTAACTTTAATGAAAGTGAAGGTCTCGAGTTACAGCATGAGAGTACGTGTGTGGGAGTGTGTGCTCCTGAAATGTAGCTCTGATGTTTTGAATGTCAATAGGAGCCAAAACTTGTGTTGAAAACCCAGATGAATTAAGATAAGGATCACACAAAAGCCTGTCTCTTTGCACCTACTCCTCTTTCCTTACTTTAGGAGAGGGACAATGGGCCCGCTTGATACCTGCTGGAGTTTAGGAAGCATCACTCTTGCCTTCTCTGTTTTCACCCAAGAGGAAAGCTATTTAGCAGGTGTGCGCTGGTCCTTCCAGGTATTTGCATTATCATTGTGTCTTGCTTTAAAATTCAAAAAATTGTCTTTTAAAGTGGCGGAGTGGTTTGCATTACTGCCAGCTAACGTTGGAATGTACATTGTTGGGTCAATCCTCAAGGAAACTTATGGAACATTTATGGAACATTTGTCCACATGAGTATGTTGCTGTTTTGGTTCTAGTGTTCCACAGTATGACTTTAAGATTATCTTTCACTGATTTACTAATATATTTTATAATTAAGCATGTTGCCTCTCCACAGATCTGATCTGTAACTTGGCCTTACTGCATTGCTTGCTAACCCTCCTTGAGAGAAATAAGTTTAAAGTCATATTGTGGAACATTCCAGGCAGAGCTATAACTTCCCCATGGAGATAAGCAACTTGCAAAGGGACACCTTTAAGAGTGCACCTTTAAATACAACATATCTAAGTGCAGAAAATGAGCATAAGGATGAATGGTTTTTGATTAGTGTCTGTCTCTCTATAGCTCGAGCTTTGCAGGTTTATCGCACCTAAAGCCCAGATTGGAGCATATGAATGTTAGTAGACATCACTATCCTCTAACAGCTTTTGCACATGCTCGTAATGACAGGGAAAAAACGCGCACACAAAAATAGGTCTAATACCACTTGACACTTTCTTTTATACGATACCATCTAACCTTCTGGTGTCCGACTGGTTCAGAGTTTACACAGGTTGAACATTCATTTCCTGCCGGGACGTTTGCGAGCCCAACAACCAACTCTGACATTTGAAAGAGTAAAACAGAGCGACGGTGCTGGAGCAGTGGTCTGGGTGAAGGCCCAGCGAGGCATGGCATTGTATAATTCACACTGACACCAATATGGAAACTCGAGAGGCAACGTCCAAAAATGTAATGTAAACCTGGCATATAGGATTCTGCTTCAACTCCTGCATCGTTTGAATGAGCAGTGGTGACAAAGGGGGGGAAAGTGTAATAGACGAAACCAATTTAATTTACCACAAAACTATGCAAAGTCATCTACAGAAATGTTTAATTTGACCCTGCAGGGCTTGCCATGGGGTGTATTCTGTGTAGCAGCCAGAATATAAAAGTTGAATGTACATAGTTAAAATTATCACACAATTGTCTGCTAGTTTTGACATTTTAATTTATTGACTTTTAACCTGTTAACTGTTTTAATTGTATCAAGCAAACGAATAAAAACATCTGCCAGTATTTTGTATTTATTTATTTTTAAGATAACGTGAGATATGTAGATCTCATATACATAAATATATTGTAAATATGTAAATAAAATCTGGGTTTGTGTGTGAGAACTTTTCAAAACTACAGAATACTAAATTTCACCACAGACATTTTTTTTCCAGTGTACGGGGCTGCCCGGCGGTCTAGTCTGTCTCAAGTGAATACAATGGGTGTTAAAGAACTAAAATTGCATCAAAAGTTATTTTCAGTAGTGTGCATTGGAAACGGAGGTCTGCGCTTGTAACTATCCCCTGACTAATCAGTTGAATTTTGGGAAATAAATGATAGTGGCTGTAAATGTTGCGTGAAAGAGAAGCAGAGCTGTGTGAGTGGGTTGTTAATTGATGAGGGTTATAGAGTGTTGCTAGTAGCACAGGGGGGATCATTACTGCTCGCGCGGAACAACTGCATTTACGGCTGTTTGCCACGTCTCGTACACATTTACATGCACACACGCACAACTAAAAAACACCCCAAAAAGTGTCTGCTATAGAGTATAAGCTTTCAGAAGCAACAACATCCTAGCGTTCTTTTGTCATTTACTGTAAAAGACAAATGTATAGAGCAGTTCTCAACAGGTTTTTTTTTTTTTTTTTTTTTTTTTTTTTTATAAGTCTACGCATATACTATGTTTAACTGCACATAAACGCCTCAGGTTAAAGCATAAAACTTTTTAAGTTAGCTCTTTTAAACACACCACCCAACTCTGAAATGCCACTCAATTTCTGTTCAAATCAGGCGCTTCTGAAAAAACGCTCCATTTATTTTGGGTTGGCATGATAGGGAAAAACAAACAATTATCCCAGAGGCATTTCCCATCCTTGAGTCAATTTGAGGGAAAAGGGGGAAAGGCGCGCAGCCACTTTGGGTTAAAGGATTTGGGTCATGCTTTAACTGACTGCTTGACATGGGGAAGGTGGAAGAGAAAACCTGGAATGGACTAAAACCAGCAAGTCTGACAAGTGAGAGACTGACAGACAGAGGAGTTGGGGGGAGGTATCTTAATAGTGAACTTGCTGTCCTGACCTATATTCTGTACAATGCATGCGTGTACCTTTGAACTAGTGGGAGGGGTCTATTCCCCACGAGACATATGGATAAGTAGGGGTGGGTAAGAGTGCACACAAGCATGTAATTGTAGCATTGGTGTGGCTGAGCGTCTATTGCCAGCTTGAATGTTTCCTTGATTGTACATAGGAGCGCGCCTCTCCTTCCCTTCAGAGGTGCATAAATACATACTTGAGACGGTCGCGTGGGTGTTGTGCACATGTTTCTGTGCACCAAGGCTGGCGCTGTGTAAGTGAAATACGCCACTGTTTATGCTTTATTCTGTCAGTGTCAAACAGGCTCAGCCTCTGTCTAATGGCACTTTACTTCAGTTTAGAAGGAGCAAAAGAGACGCACAGACAAGAGAGACTCCTCACTGCAAATCCTTTCTGAATTGAAAATAATGCTACATGGGATATACTATACAAAGACAAAGGAGCGTGAATTAATTAATAGAAAAATACATGGAAAATAGTATGCACATTACACAAAACATATTCATAGCTATCTATATTATAAGTTAATGCTATGTAAACTGTTCTTTGCGTTTTGTGCCTCACATAGAGGGACAACAGATGGAAATTGGCACCTATCGTAGTTTTGCATATTTACACTGTAACTGTTAAATGTTCATTAATATACGCTGTCCATAGCAAATAAATAAATAAATTAACAGTAGTAGAAGTTTGTGAGTATCTAAAGAGTTTGGTTAACTGGCCGATTGTAATCAACGTATTTAAAAATGTAAATAATAATATTTAATTTTACCAGTAAGAGTGAGTGAAGGTATGACTTACGTAAATGCTTTTTAAAGAAATATATTTTGTGTGTTTTTACCCTCCAAATTTGCAGACCATACACCAATAGCTATAAGCATTGGTACACTGGTACGCCGATGCTATAACAATAAGCAATAACTTTATAGCTTCATCAAATCCAACTACATCCCACATTGCAGTACACACAAAAATGTTCTTACCTCTAAAAGCCAGGGCTTGAGTTTGCGGTCCAGGATGATGTCAAAGCCCAGCACCTCGAAGCAGACACTGTCGCTCCCTGGTGGCTGACCGGGGCGACACATGCGGTAGGCGTGGAGCACATGGGGCTCGGCTACAATCAGAGTCTTCACCACAAGCTCCTGTATAGTACCATATAACACACAAATAAAGAGGAAATGTAGAATCAAATACATTGTCTTTGTTTTCACCCAAATAACAAAACACTGTGGATTTACTGATTGTTATTATGTATTTTTATTTTTATTTTCTTATTATAAACAGAAGGAGTTAGTCAAATTAAACTTTTGAAAACAACATATTGTAATGGACAGGATGTACACTAAAATGGACACACATTGTTACCATAAAATAACTTTGCTAAAGTAGAAGCAACAAAACCAACTCATTACCACCCACCTGATCATTACCCTAAGGCGTTACAAATAATTTATCTACAGATTTCACCACTTTGTCACTGTCAAAAGCATTTTCCTGTTATTCTGAATAGACACAGTGACATGTGCGCAAAGCTGCCCCACACCACACCGGCTAGAGCTCACAAAGTGCGTCTGGCCTGCAGTTTGCCCAGTCCCGTTTGACCGCTGGGTACAGGAGACTGAGAGCCATAGTCGTCTGGCCACTGACTGATAAGGCAAATGGCCCCGCTTCTGTTTTTTTTCTTTTTTTTTTTTCTATCAGGCCTGTCTGTCGCACTCCCATCCACCAGCCCATCCATTTCCCAGTGTGACCCTAAGGCTGCCCAGTACAAACACCTGCTCCCACTGTACTCCCAAATTTACCCCGAGTCCCCTCACAGTCTCCCCCTCAAATGCTGCAGTCTGTGTGTCCTCTCTGCCACCTTCCCCTCCATTATCCCGGGGCCTAGTTTCAAAAGCTCAAAATACTATGTGTACTTTTATAGCAGGGTTAAAACACTTCTAAAAGTATTGTTTAGTTACTGTTTATTGTTTATTTAGATCTCCATTAGCATCTGCAGCGTCCTGCGTCAGCTACTCAAGTAATTTTATAAAAATTACAAATCATAGTTATAAGCAATTTTGCATGGATTACAGTAATTCACATAAAAATAGTTAAAGCTTTCACATTAATACAGAAAAGCTCACACAAACCAATGCAAGTTCACACATGCCATACTCACATTAACCTATGCATATGTTCATAATAATGCATTTGAAGTCACTTTTTGAAACCATAAATACACTATTTTACACTATTGCGCACATGTTAGCCAACAACCTCTGTGTGCATTTCTTTCCAATATCAGAAATTCAGAATATATATGCATATATATGAATATATATGCATATATATGCATATATATGCATATATATGCATATATATATATATATATATATATATATATATATATATATATATATATATATATATATATATATATATATATATATATATATATGGCAGTGATGCCATTATATCTGTGACTGATCTATTCTTCACTTCTCAAGGTTGCACCTATACAGCCATTGTGTCCCTGACAGACACATCTTCAGCCTTCATGCAGCTGGATGAGACAATATAATTATCCCATGTTACCAGTTCGACTATATCTGTTTAAACTGCTCTCAAAAAAAAGGAGCAGCAAATGACAATGTCAAACAATTACCAAAACAACTAGCAGTAATCATATTATATATTATACATATCATAGTATTTATTGCAGTCATACACAAGGATTGCAAAATGTATATCTTGTTCCAAATCGTCTTATCTTATCAAATCTGATAATCAAAGTCTTAGGATACAAAAAGTCAAGTTATAATTCATGCGCCACTTTGTTTTTTCAAAAACATTATATTTATTATAGTAAATATTTGTGCTCATATGGTATACTGTATAGCTTTTTGTAAGCAGTTGTCAAGAAAATACTAAACAACACCCACACTGCTGCCCTTACACATTCTGCCTCATACAGAAAATCTATAATAATTAATTATGAAAAAGAAAGGGAAAAAAAACAGAGATAAAAAGAACACAGAAGAAAAACAGAAGAATGAAACGTGGCTAAGAAGGAAATTCTAAAAACCTGTAAAATGTGTGAGAATAAAACAATATTAAAGTATACATTTTGGCTGCACAAAAATTGTATTTTAAATGAATAGTGTGTGACCCAGTGCTCAAGTACAGGTGTCTCTACCAAAATCCTCCATTTTAAATGAGTGAGAAAACACTCTTGTATGCCTTGACAGCAGCTGTCAAATAAGTGCTTAGACCCTAGCCTGGACATCACATGATAAAAAATACAAATAAAAGGGAGCACAACATTGCCTTGGGCAGGGCAAACAAATAGATTGTGAAGTTGGTACAACTGAAAACACAGCACTGTATTGGCACAGAGGGATCATCCAACCAAATGACTCCAGACCAGAAAAGTTCAAGTGGAATAAAAACAAAATCTGAATCTAGTTAGAAGAGATGTAGGGGCTCTAAACAAATCAGACAAAAGACACAGGGAATAGGTCCGGAAAAACATGGGAAACTATGTGTAAACCAGGTAAAGGAGGAGGATGAAGATCTTCCAAACAGACAGTGATTTTGGAAAAGCTGACTATAGCCTCAGATACCAAGAGCTCACCGACCAGGAATGATGTTTTTGCCAAGCTCTTCCTGGAGTTAAACAAAGCCCAAATGCTTGCTGAATTACTGTCAAAGTAAATCATATCAAACCCTGCTGGTCTGTGATGCTCCCTGCAAAGAATGAAGGGGCTTTTGAGGAAACACATGTACGGGCCAAACAGATTACTACTACGGATGTACCCAAGTCTTGTTAGAAATACAGGTGTCTTTTATTTTGGTACAGCTCATTCCTGGTTTATGGCTATCATCTGTCAGTATATCATGTGTATGTGTGTGTGTGTGTAGGGGTGTGTGTGTGTGTGTGTGTGTGTGTGCGCGCACGTGTGTGTTTGTGTGTATCTAGGTGGGCAGAGGACTCACAGAAATGTCTCCCCAGAACTTGGCCACATCATAATCATTGGCACGGAGGAACTCAGTGAACCAGCTGATGGATCTCTTGCTGCCTTTGTCCACCGTCTCATCGCGCTCAAAATTCTCATTGTGTTTGTTGACAGAGTAGTTGGTAAGATGCATATAGAGTTGGCTCTGGAAAAAGACAAGAAGATGGAACAATAAAGATAAACATGGGCAAAAATATTGGCAACTTTACAGGCCAATTTACAGGCCAGTTCAGATCTGTGGAGAGGCAACATCTCCATAAATACACCCATAACAAAATAAATGAAAGAGAGATGACTGATTTTTGACTATAATATAATGGGTGATATGATGATAAAAACTGAATAATGATCTTATCCATGTAATAAGCTATTTTGGTGATATCGTCAGATCAAAATTCAGTGTTTGTCTATTTAAATGCAGCTCTATGCTTAAACAGTACACAGAAACTTTTCAACACCCACTCTTCCCTATGGCTCTGCGTGAGTCACAGGTGGAATTAACCAATCATAGTGAAGTTTGAACTCTCAGAACCTGAAACTTTATTTACTACCTAAACACAACCTGCATATTTTAAGTGTACAGTAACAGCGTTAAAATCAAAATCATGATCTGGCTCCAAGAAAACTGTGATTGTTTTTTTTGGCATATCGTTCACCCCTATAATGAACAACTATTCCCAGGACAATGCACAGTGGAGGGGCAGTAGAGGGCTCCGGCGTGGTGGAGTGCCTCTGCTCATACTGTAGATAAGAATCGGGCCTGATAGAAAGCTTTGTGTGCTGTGTGTGTGGACATCCATGATCAGATCAACCAACTGAGCTTCAGCAGGTGCACAACCTCAAGGCAAAATGAGAAGCGTGATATTAAAGGAGACATCTGCCGTGTGTATGCATTTAGGTCTATGTGGAGTGGATTTTCAACATAGGAATTGGAACCATGTATGATTTACTGTATAACTTTATGGCGCTGATATTAAGGAGAGATTTCAGTTAATTTCATAGGTCTGTGTTCATATGGTGAGTTTTATATTTGGTTATATGATCGCTGGCTGTGCTTACTGGACAAATGTTGCAGAGGACTTTACTAGTCTTATGGGATAGTGCTGTAAAATATCAGATAAACAAATGTAAGAAAGCAGCAGTCGAGAGCACTCTAATGTTAGTCAGATAGATACGTCTAATGCCATACAGTGAAACATTGCAGACAATTCAATAACAAGCATGTGAAACCACTGACTTTGCAAAAAGGTACAGCCTGTATGTAGTGTATAGGTCTCATGTAGAAGTGAAGTCGCAGTTGCGCTTAGATGATGTTTCGAGAATTGAAATTGAAGTGTTTGAGAAGTAATTGTAATTCAACTCACTACCTTCAACTATCATTCTTAAAATAGTCCTGAGAGGCAGGCAAAAAAAAAAAAGGCGCTTCATTTGGGCTCCATTTTCTGAGTTGTTTTTTTTCCCTCCAGTGTGAGCTTGCAGGTGATTTTTTTTTGCACCAACAGCTCAAAAAAAAAAAAAAATCTTGTCTTTTTTTACTTTTTTTGCACCGATGGCAAAAAAAACCCCAAAACAAAACATGTTTTTGAGCTGTTGGTGCAAATGAAAAGACAAGAAAATAATTTGTTTTGAGCTGTCGGTGCAAAAAAAAAAAAATAAATGCCCTCAAGCTCACATTGGAGGGCAAGAATATAACTTAGCAAATAACTTGGCCCAAATGATGCACTTACCACTCAGGGCTTCTGTAATATTGTGTTTCTCATCATTGCAACTGCTGTCATGTAACTACGATCTTTACCAATAAGCTATTACATTTAGCTGTCTTAATGTATGAGATAACACATAAGATATATTTATAAGATGTTGTAACAGTTCTAATGATTTACCAGATTGGCTTCGCTGGGTGCGTGGTACTTCTCTGTCCCCATGCGCACTAGGCCATCGTTGTAGAGGAAGATACGGAGCGGGTCACATGACGTAACGAGAATGTAAATGCGGAGGTCAAACTTGTAGCCCTCCATAAGAAAAGGCTTGTCCAGATACTCTTGTACAATGAAGTGCTCCTGGGCTGGCAGTTTCTCACAGTTACGAATAAGTGAGATCCTGGGGAGACACAAACTTGATTAATTGTCTGTAGAGGTGGGAGTAGGTGGTTATCATCAGTAGCAAAAATATGGTTGCAAAAATGATAATTAAAATTGATCGATGGGATTATAAGGGGTGCCATGAATATGATAGATTATGTTTTCAATGTATCATGTTTAATAAAGAAAATCATGCATAACTGTTTACAGATGTGGAGTTTTCAGAAAATGTACTCTTAGTTATGTGAAGTGTGGCTTGTTTAAAATGTTAACATTGAACTGATCCAGGTGTGCTTTGGTTTGCTTCAATTTGAAAAGTTAATTTATATAAAATGTTCACACAAAATTGGTCCAATAAGACTGAAATTCTGCACATACTTTTCTTCAATAACTGTCTCCCACATTACAAGTTGCAGACAGCGAGCTCCTAGGGTCAGACACACTGCACCCTGATGTATTCCAGTGGCCTTCAAGTGTTATACAAACTTTGCATGAAGCATATGTAAATGACAAAACCCAGCATGCATTGGGGCCTTGTTAGAGCAGGACAAACTGCGAGGCTCTGTGGGGCACTGAATGTTCCAAAATCCTGTTCAATACTTGGCCTTTAGAAAGAATGGACTAGAATAAAATGCAGGTCTCTATGTAATACATGACTTTATAAGGCCAAGACCTGACTGAATTGTTGGTGTTGTAGCTTTATTTTATTTATTTTCGGTCACGCTAATAAAAGCTGACACAGAGCACAGATTCAACCTCTCGTGGATAAATTGGCTTCTTTGGTCTCATGTCAGTGGCACTAAAGCTTTATAATATGCAGACTAAAGCAAAAGTTATGTTGAGTCTGTGCACAAGTTCTATAGGGTTTTGAATAGTGTTTTGAAGGGGAACATTTTTCAAACCATATGTAAGAGAGTAGTGTTCTGGTGCGCAGAGGGCAAGAGGTCATCTTAAACAATCTCCCACTATGGAAGCCAATACACTCACAGTTAGGGTAGATGGGGGCTAAATTGGTTACATGCACAGACTGGAGAAGCTGGGAAGGAACTGGTTTCAAATATCTTTTAATTGTTCCAAAAGATAAGGAACAAAATCAAACTCAAGCAAGTGTAAATGTTATCATTATAAATACTAGTCAAAGGGAATATTTTTAATTAATATATGAGAAATGTGCAGTTTCCTGGAGTTTTTATCTAAAGATCTAGACAGAGGAAGTGACCAAAGACTCAATACACAGCTTCTATATACAGTGAATGTGAGTGACTGACGTGGTAAGAAGCTAACACTAACAGGCAGACAGTAAGCTCAAGGCAGAGTGCAGGGTTAGCAATGTTAGTTGAGGAGGAGTAGCTGAGAGGAAGACGACATGATTGATGAGCCGGGGTGCCATGATAATCACAGCCCACACTCCCCTGCCTATTTAATTTGGCACCAAAGGGGATCTCAGCTTTTTAAGCCTTATTTTGTTCCTCTTATAACAAGCAGCGCTTCAAACACAAACAATAACTTCATTTAGCCAGCCGCCGATAAAATAAATTACAGGGGGTAGATATAACTTAATTTCCTGCCGCGTCACACCAAGCAAAAGACAGAGAAAGAATCTCATCTGGTGAGCTGCTCTCTGCTGAGTGGTCGGGCTAAACTCATCATCTTTCATATTCCAAATGTATTGCAATAATTCAGCCTTTGCTGCCTTTTATATCTTAATAAATAAGGGCTTAGTGCAGCATGGAGTTATAAGAAACGTTCACATTAAAGCAGAAAGGACAAATTCAAAGAGAATGAGGGAGAAAGGTGAACCCCACTGAGCCTTTTGCACTTCAATACCTCCACCTATTGGCATGAGTGATAAATACAAGATGAATGTTTTAAGGAGAAGCAAATGAAAGCTAACTTTGACAAACTGCTTAAAGAGTTATGTTTCATGGAAAGTTGGAAAATATCATTAAAGAAAATAAAGTGATAGTTTTATAATGCTTTACTGTAGTGATGCTGCTTTTCCTGTGTTGATTCCCCATCAGAAAAGACATAATGATGTCCTGGCAAAATATTTCTTTTGAACAAAACTAAATCTGAAATCAATTATTTTTTTTCCCCAAACACAGACAGTGGACTCAACACAAAACAAAAAGTGCTGTCGAATTGAATTAGCTTTCTTTTATTTAGAGGTCAGTCATTGGATTCTGTCAAGTACAAAAAATAACGACTTGTAGGTGTGAATTATTCATTCATTCATTCTTTCCATATGTTGAAGAGTGATAATTCCCGCAGTAGCCATGTGTGTCCACTTCTAGCCTGTTTCTGTTTCCCTTAGTAGAAATTCAATAATCACATAGAGAGACCTTGTGGTATGCATGAATGCAAGCCCTCATAGACTGACAATTTTTGATTTATGGAAGGAATTATCATCAAGGACTATGAAGACACAATGACATTTAGCAAAGTATATCAATTCAAATATCTGCCTCTAGCAGTCTCTTGCTATTTCAATACACTCCAGGGTGACAAACTTGTAGACGTGTCCTTAGCTGCTCTGCTTCTTATTTCCTTGTTCCTGCTATAACTCCCATCTTAAGTCGCTCCTGGTTCTGCCTTGTTCTACATGGATACTCACAGTGTATAGATTGAGTTAACCTACCCATGACCCATTGCTCCATTGGCAGGTTTGATGATAAAGGTTTTCTGCTTGCGTTTTCTTCGTAGTTCTTTGACATAGTTTTGGAACTGGGTGTACTCTGCAGGAAAGATCCATGTTTTGGGGATGAAGCTGTACTCTTGAGGCTGGCACTTGATCATTCTGTAGAGACAAAAAAGTGTGTGGTAAGAGGTAGCATCTGATTATGGTTCATTCTACTATTAAAGAAAGTGGGTCTATAACATTTAACTTAATAGTGGTATTGTTTTGGTATGTCTATGAAAAATTGTGTACTTTACAAGGTGAAACAGAATTGCAAAATATAAGATATAATAACATTTCAGTTTTGAAGATAAGAAGATGTTCTCAATTGACCTATCTGGTCAAGTATTTAGTAAATACATACTTTAAAATAAGCAAAATTTGAGCATTGAGCATATTGTTTATATTAGAAAACTGATAAATAAATTTAAAAAGAGCAGAAACTTCCAAATGAAGTTATAAGCACATTTCAGATAGAAAGCAAAAATATGATGTGATAATTGTTATTACGAGAAAATAATAAAAAAGCAGATATTAATAATCTTTACACTCATGTTTCATGTTACAATGGACTTATGAGAATACCAGGTTATCAGTGCATAATTTATCATTTATTCATTGCAAAACAGTTTACTTATAGGATGAATGCTCAGAAGTTAGAGCAGTCATCCTTTAACAGACAAGTTGCCTGTTCAAATCCCATTTTCTCTGCAGTCCACTCTAAGTTTGGCCAAAGATTCTCTTCTTGACATTATGCAAAAGCACTTACTTGGACATGTTTCTTGCTAGACAATCTTTCCGGCAAATTTCACCCATGCCTGGGAAGTGGTTAATTCTCTGCAGAGGGACAAGAAGACATAATATTGTTGTTAGGACCATTGCACCACTCATTTGCACCCTCACCCTTCATCAAAATGAGCACATTAAAGGCAGCAACCTGAAGTGAGCTTACAATGTTCTGACATTTATGCCCAATTACGAACTCACAACAAAAAGGTGACACAGCGACCTTTGCCAACCCTTATTTAGTTCCCCGTGTTTTTTTCCACTCTAGGTTGGTGAGGGAAGAACCACAAAGAAAAAAAAAACAATCAATCTCAAGAGCGAGGGGCCGAAGGTAATTGGTTCTGCATCACAAGCTCCTGCAATGACAGTTGAATGAATTGCTTTGAATGGGTGCAAAGAGAGCAGGGGTTAAAGGGAAATGTAGGGTTTTTTTCTGTATTCTTAGACCCAATGAGCCTGAACAGGGGAGTTAATTAGGCTCATGAACTAAAACTTGACAGCTAACTCTCACAGTATAAATAACAGGAAAAAGGAAAAAGAGAGAACACAAAATGCTACTATCCAAATGAGACAGACATAATTAGTGATTTCTGCAAGACTGTACAATTATGCCAATACAGTGAATGTGCGTGCGAAAAGGCCAAATCAAAACCAATTGTTTTTAAGAATGACTTTCACACAGTCATGGGAGCAAGCAGCAGCAAATCAACAGTTTTACAAGACATGCAAAGTTGTTACTGTATCTAATGTAGTGACTTGAACTTTTGCTCCCTGTCTTAACAAGCCATTCTCTCACTTGCTTGCATGGGATTTAAATGATCATTAGTACCCAGTCTAATCAAGTAAGAAGTATGGAAGATAGACAGTTAACTCTAAGAGCTGCAGGGGAGCAGTTAAGTTTGTGGAGTGGGACAGAGGGGTCAAAGAGAGGTGAGGTCGGTAACAGAGAGGACTATGGCAGGTTAATTGGTGATCCCTACCGCTCACTACTTGTAAGTAAGTTTCAGTCTTTTCTGTTTTTGTTTGTGTCTGCAGTGTTTTTCAGATACTGTTCTATTGCTCTGTTTGGCTGGATTTTTAGGAAAATTTAAAGTAACCTTTTCTTTAGTTTAAATGGGTAAAATATTCCTATATTTCTAAATATTTCTAACCTGACTTCATATTTGGGAAGTAGTAGCAATATTGCATGTGCATTTGGTTGCAAAAAGATAATTATCATATAATGTTGTAGGTAAACTATTTCCATCTAGAATAAATGCTGAATCACAGAAGAGCTTGTTTAATAGTAGAATACTTTAAATTACACTTTTCCTATTCAAGTTCTATATATATTTCTTGCACATTCATGCTAATACTGTGAGTGTGCATACAAATCAGCACCAATATGAAATCTGAAGAAGAAATGATGATCTAATGAAATGGTAGCCCGGTATTTACCTGATAGTTCCTGAGCTCAGCGATTTTCTCATGTTGCACAGCAGAGTCATTCCATATGAGGTTAGCTGTTTCATCCTCATCCCGAGCCTTGATGAAGTCCATCTCACAAATGACGGCACGCACTGAGGGAAATAAAGCATACATATTCTGTTTATGCATGCATAAATACTTCAGTACATTAGCATAAAGCTCTATATTTACTGTTCAGCGCAGATTAGCCAAAGGTACAGCCATACTTCAGAAAGATAAATCAATTGTTGTTATACATTCAAATCCCTCTGGCAACCCCTTACAATAAGAGACTGGTGGCACGCCCATTTGAACATTAATCCAACATCTATTCATTATTCAGTGAGTAATAAAAAATGTATGCCCTAACAAAATAAGGTATTAATTATTTTTTGAAAGCTTCTGCAGACCAGAGGAGGGTTTTCCTATTGTTGTACTATGGCATTTGAACTGGAAAATAAGTGATTTTTACTGTTAACATCTGAAAAGGGAGGCTTTGTTTGGCTACAAAGAATCTACAAACACATCTTCAATGGCTGCCAAAGGAAAGATCTGTCTTGATTTTTTGTAACATGAAGAAGAAACTGAATGCTGCTTTTTTGCTTCAGTATTTGAATGTAGGCTGAATTAAGATTAAGATTTATGGAAGTTTTGGGTATTGGGGTAGTTTAAACTGCTGTATTTGGGCCATACTCATTGTTCTCAGTCTTTTAAAAACTTTAGCTCATTATTGTACATCTTCCTATTAACTTTCAGCAAATTTCCCTACAAGGGAGTATTATCTTTAATCTTTACCTTTAATGCAATAAATCATAGAACAAAAACGATGGTGTAGAAAGAGCTAACAGCAAAAATGAGCCATCCATCTGGCCTTTAGTGTTCATTTACCTTCAAACTACCTCTGCACTGCCTTCAGAATGGCCACTATGAGGGTCTCGCCACAGCTTCCAGAGCTAACACACAGCTAGAGTCCATCTAACCTGCAGGATCCCGAATACTGGAAACGTCCCCTCTGTACTGCTGACTCTAGACTTTCAGAGGTTGTAGTTCACCCCTGAGAGATGGTAAGCCACTACAATACTCTGAACATGCATGGACTGCTTACTTGGCTGGTTTAGGCTTACCACTGAGTTAAATTGTCTGAACAGAGATTTATGAATGTGCAGAATCGAAGGCCAAGCTGTGCCTATGTGCATTTTGGACAATATTAAGCCTAATTTGAGACATTAATGGAGTCCCTCAATGGACCTTCCACAACAAATTAGATTTTGTTTGTGGTCATGCATTGTCATTTTCAAGGTTGGGGGTACAATTAAAGCACACTGTATGCTTGCCACTAGGGGGATGTAATTAAGATTATTCAGGTATCAATAAAAAAAAAAGGAATTTTAATCCAATATATTCTCAAAAAGGTAACTTAAAAAAAAAAATTTTTATCTGGCTGTTTATGGGACATTAACTTGAATTCATCAATTAAAGGCTGATATCATAAAGCTGGTCGCACACGAGAATGGTGTTACACAATTACAGTGACTTAAGCTTCTCTTAAGCTTCTCTTTTTCGTCATGGTGTCAATAATGGTGAATAATTGGAAAACTGTGATGTCTGTACTTTCAAATCAACATACAATTTACATTATACTAGTCCCTATGGTGGTATGACTTTTCTGTATACCAGTGTTTGTGAAGTGTCTCATTGCAATATTTTTTGCATGTGAAGGGTCATACCGATCTCATATTTAGTGCCAGCGACATTTGCTGTGATGGTGCCTTTCTTCTTTTTGCCGTGCACTTTCCTCTTCCCACTACTCTGGTAGGAGCCTACAGATGGCACGTTCACGGGGGATGCTCCTTGATCTTCAGGGAGGACGAACAGCACAAAACATAAAAACAGAATGACATATTACATTCCAGTTGGGATCGGAGAAGGAATCATCCCATGCAGAACACTGCATTCTTGGATGTTAGCAGGTTATTGCAGATTTTGAACATAGGGTTACTGCTGCACAATTTATCTAATTTTAATTGAGATAGAGAGTCAGTCATTTATAACTGTCAATGATCAGCTTCTAATTGTTCAGGAAATGAATACTGAAAACTATTTGTATTAATTTTGACACAATCAAAATGACATTATTTATATATATATATATATATATATATATATATATATATATATATATATATATATATATATATATATCAGTGTTTATTTGTTAGTTTTAAGCTGCTTCTTTGCAAATTTGAGTTCTAGCTGTGGTTAGTAAAATCACTCACTTAGAGATACTTGACAGCATGTAAAAGGTGGCTATTATTACCTATTACCGTACTTCAAAATAATGTTACTCAAATGAAAAGCATAAATACAATGATAAAACTATTCACTATTTTACATAAGTAATGTGATGTAATGTTATTACATTACTCTCTCTGTGTGATTTGTTGTTATAATGTATGCCTTGTTATGCCATGCTAAAAATATCTACAGTCGCGTGTAGGATCTCACCTCCGTCATTGGAAGGTGAGGGCATCTCAGGATCTTGAAGAGAGAAGAAGCGAGCCAAGCTGTGTGCCAGGCTCGACAAGCAGACCTCAAAGGGCTCTCAAACCACCCAGAGGCCCTTGCACTCTTGGTCTGGTCTGTCTGGACGGGTATGAGTGATGTTCTTCAAAATGGCACACTGGATCATCTAAGCATTTCCCTAGTGCCTTCCAGTGGCCCTGGTCAGCACGGGCTGGGGGAGATGGGAGGAGAAAGACAGGCAGCCTTGAGTGAATGAAGCCCCAGTTTATTTAAGGACCCAAGGGGAGAATAACAGGGAGGAGGTGCAGTAATGTCTGTTGAAGAGAAAGAAAAAAATAACATTTACTTCTGTGGAAAGTGCCTCACAGCAGGTTGCTTGAGAACTGAAAGGAGAATTTTTTTTTTTTTTTTTTAGCTTTTAAAAAAAAAAATCAAGAAGCATTGCAAAAAAAGTCAACATTTACTAATGTTGACATATCAGTTCCACAAAGACTTTTCAATGAAACTTATTGCAGTTCAAAATACAAATTGAATCCAAACATGACTATAATTTACATAGTGTAATTTGTCCAACTGTGCAAAAGTCGGGTTACACAGAGCAGAACATGGACTAATAAATTAATGGATGGTTCCCTTGAAATTAAATGTAAAAACTCACATTATAAAAAATATTACGTAAACATAAAGTTTTTAGCCAGCTATGTTTTTAATATAAAAAAGAAAAGAAAAGCATGTGTGTAAAATGTAAAATTTACTTATTTAAACAACAAACATTATGCCACTATAACTTATATACCATATTATACAGTGGCATCTGGTGGTAAAAATGTGCTATTACATATTTCCTACACATTCAGATGTAGTGGGACCTGTAAAAACAGAAATGTGGTTAAGGGAGGCAAACCCATATCGATTCAGTCTGTATCCTAAAACTAATAATAATAATAATAATAATAATAATAATAATAATAATAATAATAATAATAATAATAATAATAAATAATAATAATAATAATAATAATAAAACCTATTTCATTTCTTGGTTAGACTTTAGTCTGTGCCTGAAAGCTGAGACCATTGATCCTGAGGACAGGCACAGAGGTGGGTGCAAAAAAAAAAGAAAAAAAAAAAAACAGCAGCTGAGCCAGTGTGATGAAATGAAACAAGCGAAACATTTGACAGGCCTGTACCATGGGCCACCCCACTGTCCCAAAGGTGCACCACGAAAAGGAAGAACCACAGAGCTCCAGACCTCCACAGGGAAACTGGGGCTCATGACATGCACATACCTTATTCAGCAACTAAACATATTTTTTTTGCCCCACATAAAGATTTATTTATGTATGTATTTTTTTATTTATTTTATTTTATTCATTTATTCATTTATTTATTTATTTATTTATTTATTTATTTATTTATTTATTTATTTATTTATTTATTTATTTATTGCACAATGATTTAGAAAAAGAATAAACTATTTTGAAAGATATATTTTGAAAACTGCAGTGGAAGGCTATTTTAGAACAATGCCTCAAAATCGATACTTGCTAGTACTGTACAGGGATCATCAGACTAAACTGTCCACTTGCCTTAGATGACAACTCATGAAACTACTAAATGATTGATATTTGCGGGTTTGTTTTTTTTATTTGCTGTTTTGTTTTGTTTTTCATCTATAATTATGAGGACTCTATAAGTCAAGTCACTTTGGCAGCATACTGATGCATGGCCAGAATAAAAATAGCCCCTCTTGTGTGAACCAACCTAGTTTCTACATGTTCACATAAAAGAGTCAAGAGTTCACCACAAGACGCCAGATTAACAGAGACAGTGCCACGATCAGTATGGTTTGTAAAAATGTTACATTTTAAGTAAAAAAGTAGTAGTATGTAGTTTTTTATAAAGGGAGTCAGAAAACTAACCAACTTTACATTTTGTCCATTTACTTTAATCACTTTATTAAAATGTGGAACTGCCTGAATTAATATATTGTGTCGTTTCTTAAAAGAAATCAAATGTATTAGCTAGTGGCTGCTTTGAAATAATACATGTAATATCCCAATATCTCCAGCAGGAGGAGCTACATGACCATAGATGCTGAGGAGAGCGCAGATGTTGAGCTCATGCACCTCCCTAGGCCACACGCACACACGCACACACGCACGCACCCCCCCCCCCCCCACACACACACACACACACACACACACACGCACACCCACACATACATATACACACAGAGCATTTGGCATCACTGAACAACAGACAGGTCTTTGTTGCACTCATCTGCATCTGTCTTTGTCAGTGGCTGCACATGCAAAACAAGTGTGCATGTGTTTTAATGGTATGTACAATGAGTCCTCTGCCATGTTTTGTCACAATATGTGGTGGCTTCCATTTAAAATCAGTTTGTTAAAGTCTTGTTTTTGTATTTCCTGGAATTTCACAAGACAGAACCTGTAATGTCTTTTTTTTGTTTCAACAGATTTAAATACCTAAATAAAATATAGCAAATTTCACTTTAACAGTACAGTATGCAGACTTACAATTTAACTGTTGGTTTTTTTGCTTGTTTGTTTTACTGATTAGCACTTTTTCACATTAAATTTATTTCACATAAAATTAGAGGAGTACACACTTTATCCTTTACACTAGTACACAAGGTCTTCTGTTTTAATTCATTTGGCCTCAGGGAATATGCATTCAAAGGGTAATAAAAGCCCTACAACTGGCATAGTAAGTTGTATTATGTAACAGAAATCAGATGAAACTATTGTTACTATAAATAGAGCACATCTTGTAGGACTAGTGGCATGAAGATTTCTAAAGTAGTGTCTTCTTAACTGCTTAATCAAAACTACCAGATTCCATCATATCTAGAAAGCTTACTTGGTTTATCCAGTGCACCTAAAATTAGGTCTAAGCGCCTGTGACCCAACTCAGGCTGCCTTCTTTCTCTATGAGTAGGTGCTGGTGCAGTCAGCCCACATTGCTGCAATCTACCGAACTCTAAGCAAACATATAATAAATTGACATCTTTAAACCAACAACTAATTGACCTCTTAAAGCATCTTTAATAAAATGAAGGATGCATAAGTTATTATGATGTAATTACCTTTCTATAAGACAACATTGAAACAATCTTTTATTAACCTCATGGTAAACCAAATATGTTGACTCATGACTGTGTGTACAGAGTGTTTAGTATGTCATAAAGCAACATCAACGTCTCCAGAAGATTATGCATATCACATCACACTTAAGAGCCTTATCTGGGTATACCCTCATATGCACTAAATCATATGCTAATGCAGGAACTGTTACATAACCGTTTTGGCCTCTGGGGAATAGTCATCTCTGGAGTACTGTCAGCATGTGGTCAGCAAGTGGCAGACACTGTCACAACTAGATTAAAGGGAGACCATATGTCTCATGTTGCAATATTGATGAGAGGTGGTAAAAATCAGTACTCTGCAGAATTGTGTCATAATTAAGGCCAGCTCAAATGTTTGCAGGTGCAATCAGGGTTTTGTGCCAATGCTAGCACAGTAAACAATATGGTATCTTCCAAATCACTGTAAGTATAGTAGGCCACCCCCTGTTGGAGGTGTTTGGGGATTATCAGTAAACGGGATATCAAACTCTCACATAGTGATATTAAACATCACAGCGGATATATTTTGCAGAGCACCCAAAATAACTGTGCCACCGCAGTAAAACATTTATTTTTTATAGGCCTATTTCATGATTAGATGTGTAGCTAAGAAAACAATCTGCTAGCCTACTACTCAGTCATTAATGAGGCACGTCTTCGTTTGTGGCTAGCAGGCTAAAGAATCACCAAGAATATAAATATTTAACATGATGACAGCTCAAGACTCAATACCCAAAAGAAATAAAATCCCTTGTCTACAAAGAAATGTAGCTTAGCATTGCAGGCTAAGGATGGAGAGACGAATGTAGCAGTCCATAGCATCAGTCAGCGTTACCTTATTTTTCCCAGGCTGGCTCTTGTGCAGGGCTCATCGGAACAGAGCGGCTAGTCATGGGCAGGCCGTGGCTCCTCTGCGTGAAATATTTAAATCCGATTCTATTTGGAGATTGTAGTTATGTGTACTGTGTTAATGTTGCTGGTTTGCACTCAGAAAATCAGTATCATGTAGGTTAGTCCTCTGTGCAGTGAGTGCTGGAGCGAGCCCGTGGGCAAAACCATTCGACCTGCAAGACGGGACTCGAATAATGCGCGGAAGTCTGCATACTCAGTCACACATAAACCAGTTGAGATAACCTTGTAATCTCACGCTTTAGAGCTAATACATTCATTACAATACATACATTTTTTATCTAATACATTCGCAAATATAATCCGCATTTTAAGAAGCATTTAAAAATGGCTCCCCTTCAAATAGACCGATCCATATGTCCAACTCAAACACAGCAGCTACCTAGCAACTGTCGCTGGCCATGGTGCTAAAAAATTTAGCAACGTTTAACTTCTACCAATTCATAGATTTAAAAGACATGTATATTTCCTGACGTCTTGTCTGTTTTACATAGACTGCAAAGAGCTTTATTTAGGCTATGGCTTGATCCACACTTTTAAAATAAAGATGAGAATAATTCTGTGTTGGACTATTTGAGAGTTTGACAAAAATCACTCAAATTGGATAAACCAGATAGCAAAATTAGTTGTAAATTAGTTGTGAAAGTCTGTACTTCTAAAGAGAGCCTTTGAAGCGGCATTCATACATTTGGAAAAGTATTGTATTGAAATGCTTTTATACAATTTATTACGTATATTATTTTCTCTTATTACTTATGCTTATAATTTCCGTGTGAAAAATGTTAAGTCAAAATGTAATTACTAGTTAGTTAGACAGAGGCAGTCAAATTGTGTGTTCAGAGACACCGTGGAGAGTTCCCATAGAACCTGAACGCAGCACAGAGCGGCAGCAGCAGAGGCAGAGGTGAAAAGTCTGGATATGTTTTCGTACCACAGGAGGCGTACTAACGACCGATGACATTGTAAATACTAAATAACCTCTGGGTTGCACAGTACTTGGCGGTTCTGTTCACGGTGAGAAGAATACATTGATGTTTATGTTAGCCACTAAGCTAACACAAGATATTTGTTCGCTAGCTAACAGAGGACTGTGTTAGCTCACCACCGCTACCATCCTCGCTCTGGGCCAGCTGTGCATCGCCCTCTCTTCCTACGATGGGAAACGCAGCCACTGCCAAGAAAGGCAATGAACAAGAAAGCGGTGAGCACTCCAGACACACACTCATCATGCCTCTACATTCTATACATTGTTGTACAGTTTGAGATTGCACTACACACAGCCGACTTGGACATTGTTGCCAGTGATAGCAGATAGGAATACAGTCACAAGCTGCAGGCAAGAACCATTTTTGGTAATGCTGCTCACAAGACATGCTAGCCCCTTAGTAATAATTTATATATTACATGTTTATAGAGAGTCAAGGGAAAAGAGACTCTTATTTTACTATTAAACATGTGCATGCAAATTGTCCTGGTCTGGCCAAACCTATATGCTGCTTTGCACACAGCATACCTGTATTTCTTCTCCTTATGCACTTGTTATCTATGGGCCTATTTGTTGAAAATATCTTTTATCAAATTACTAGTGTATAAATCCGTTTGAACAGTCAATGCAAAGAGGCAGCTCATTGGAACCTGATAACACAGGCAAACATTCACAGATCAAGGTCCTCTGTGTCCTGCTTACAACAGGTTTCTGTAAGGTCAGTGTGGAGGGGAAGATGTAGTAGCTAATACCAATCAATCAAGTAGGACAGATGTCAAAATTAGCTCTATACTGGTTTGATTATTGCTTATATCTAAATGTCAAATAGTTCGTATGGATTCCATCTCATTGCCTAAACAGCAGTTACATTATAATGAATCAGTTATATATATATATATTACTTAAAATTAAATTATAATACCAACAATGATACAAAGACACTTTGTTTGTATTTTAGTGTCATACATACAGTGTAATTTGTCATCTATCTTTTTTTTTTCATTGTATTTTTTTGTTTAGTTTAGCCCAAGTGAATAGAGAAAGTTATGATTATTGATTTAAAGTCTACTAGGTTAAGTATTTTATAAGTATAAAGTTAAGTTGTTTTTTTTAGAAATAGATAATATAATAATTGTCTGTATCCAGTGACTTAAGAATAGCTGATGCTAAATGGGCAGCTTTTAAGAAACAATAAAAAAATTTTGCCACTAGGGAGCTTTATCTCATGGTTGTGTAGACCTTAAGTTTCATTTCAGCAACACCGGGTTAGTATTTTCAGTGACTTTCATTCTGTAATTGGGTCATGTTTACATATAGCCATTAGCCACTTATATTATATTTTCCATTAACATCTGTAGCTTTAGTATTATTGTTGCTGCATAGACAGACAAGCACACTGTCGTTCTGATACAGAGTACTTGAACAGGAAGCTTAATTCTTTGTGGTCACCCATGCATTGCACTGCACTTGGCTCTCTACAGGAAGCCAGTGTCAGTTGCTGTTCTTCGTTCTGAAGTAGTTAGTTTGGGGCTGAGCCTTCACAAAATGGCCCAGCAAAAGGATCAGTCCTTCGCTAGTCGCTTCTTTCATCGATGTCTTAATAAAAGTCACACAGAGCAGCGAGGACAGGAGAGTGAGGTCCCCCATGTCTCAGAGTACTCCATCACTTGGGATAAGTTGAGTAAGTGAAACATTTGGCTATGCTAGTGCTGCGTGGCATACAGAAGACTTTCTTGTTCTGCTTGTCATTTCAACGCAATCGTCAGTCTACTTTTATTTCATTTATTTTTACAATTGCATAATGTGTCAATCTGCTATGTGTTCGGCCTGCTATGAAAACATGTCTTCTCAGCAACTAATACAGGCATCATAAAAATTTTAAAATGTTAATGTTGTATTCTAGTTATATTTAAAACCTTAAAAACTTTTATACAGATGTTTTATCTCTGTTATGTCTGGTCTTTTACCTGTCTTTTAGTGTTGTTCTTATGCAAAACTCACTGTTTTAGCATTCAACCTCCTATAATGTTTCCTCATTAAAAAGTTGTGTTTTGCATCAGTGGAGCATGTTTGAGTAATTCAGTATTTTTAGTACTGTGTCCCATTCTTAAGACACTCGCTCCCACTTCTCGATGGCATCTGTTACTCTAGGATTGATTATGTTTTTGTTTTGTTTTTAGTCTGCACAGCCTCACAGACTCTTCTGATTATTTCTACACATCTCCAGTTTTCTTCACTACCCAGTGACTTAATGTATACTTACCACTATATCATGATTAAAACTGCTTCACTCCACAGTGCACCAGCAGTTTTGTACATAAACATTATTATGTAAAGGCTCAGATAAACATAAAGAACCAAGGCTAAGGTTTCCTGGATAATGCATAATACTACAGGATATGTCTTTAATGCTGCATTTAGTCAAGATTTCCCTCAACTCTTTTTAACACTTTGTTAAATGTTCTTCATCAATATGTATTCTTCTTTTTCTCCTCTCTGTTGTTTCCATCCATCTGGGTCTATGTTCCTGCAAATCGTTGGTCAACTGTAGAGACGTTTGGTATGCTCTCATTCTATGAGCCATCCCAAATCACAGAGGATCTATTTTAGCTTTAGTTTAAGTGATTTATGACTCTGTGACTTTGGATATCTCATGTTTGCTGTGACCATCATATTTCACAAGTTGCTTGCTCTGTGTGAGATAGCTCCTCTCCCTATTACATTATTGTAATAACAATAGCTCTAATTGATCCTAACACTTAAAGAGATGCAGACTAGCTTTTTGATTAAATAAATTGGCCATACTTTGATTCCTAAAAATTCTTCACAAGCTTTTTGCATCACTTTATATTTTCACAGCTTTTTCCTGGGTGTGTAGTTTAGACTGGGACTTTTTGCTGTTTGTTATCAGCTTGCCTCCCCAGTAGCTGACCTTTGCCTGACCTTGTCACTTTCAAAGAAGGAACTGCATTATGACTTTTCAAACACAGTGAACTTTTAATGATTTACTTTTTGTCTTTTTATAGTGAAAGAGTTCTTAGCTAAAGCCAAAGAAGATTTTCTAAGAAAGTGGGAATGCCCTCCACAGGTATATTTTATTGTAAATGCAAATTATGCCTATTTTATTGTGCCATCATTCTACTTAAGAGAAATATATGTTTTATAGTGAAGAAGTCAGTGTTATGTTGTTAAACTACAATTTTTTGTTTTTTGTTTTTTCCTCAGTGCACAACTGGCCTGGATGACTTTGACCGATTCAAGACATTGGGCACTGGCTCGTTCGGGCGCGTCATGCTTGTCAAACACAAAGGAACAAACCAATTCTATGCCATGAAGATCTTGGACAAACAGAAAGTAGGTTAAAGTTTGCTTGTTTTAAAGTAGGCTGTGTGACGTAGTGTGTGTTCTCTATGCTTTGCACTTTTAGAGGTCACTGATAAGTGCACCTTACATCTTTAACAAGGAAATGGAGCATTTCCTGTTGTACACAAGATTCTCATAATGCTTAAAGCGAAAGTTTGTGGTTGCCTTAAGATGAGACACTGCAAATGAAAAGAAATAGAATTTTAGATTTTGCCCGTTTGAGACCAAGGCCAACACATTTACAGAGAAGAGCACAGTATTTGAGTAAATTAACTGAAAAAATATCTTTCCGGAGTTAAAACACTTGTATGTTTCAGGTGGTCAAGTTAAAGCAGATAGAACACACTTTAAATGAAAAGAGAATTCTACAGGCTGTGTCCTTTCCCTTCCTGGTGAGACTGGTGTACGCTTTTAAGGTAAGTATTGGACTGGATCACACATGAAAAGTTCAGTATTATGAGTGCAGCTTGAAGCTTTCAAAACTAAATCTGAATAGACTCGACAAACTAAAGAAAGTCCTCTTCATATAGTTAGGGCATATCTGACATCAATCAGATCAGATGCATGCTGTTTGACAGTATTATTCCGCAAAAGTATTTAATAAGCAGTAATACTGGTAGTAGATTATTATAATGGGGCTGTGCAATATTAGATACTGCGTCATGAGAGAAATGCAGTTCACCAAATTGCTTAATTGTTCTGACAGGACAACTCAAACTTGTACATGGTGATGGAGTATGTGCCTGGTGGAGAGATGTTCTCCCATCTTAGACGTACTGGAAGATTCAGGTATTGTGTACACATTTGTTATCATTTATTTATTTTCATTCATTAATAGTCTTTGTTCTTTTCTAGTGAAAACCACGCACGATTTTATGCAGCTCAGATAGTACTCACTTTTGAGTACCTTCACTCTTTAGACCTCATCTACCGAGACCTAAAACCTGAAAATCTGCTCATAGATCAACATGGTTATATTCAGGTAGACCTGTTGAAATAATAACTGTAATATTTTGGTAGCTAGAGTATAAAATGTATTTATAAGGTACTAACAATGTTTTTTTTTTTTTTCTTCAGGTGACAGATTTTGGCTTTGCCAAGAGAGTTAAAGGGAGGACCTGGACATTGTGTGGGACCCCCGAGTACCTGGCTCCAGAAATTATCCTCAGCAAGGTGAATATAAAGATGTTTGACAAAGGCGTACAGTCTGATGGTAAAGGGGTTAGGCCAGTATAGTGTCAACCTGTATAAAAATGGGGTTTACATGAATAAAGTCACTATTGTTTATTTACAAACTTCATCCAGTAAAGCCATTTAGATCTATTTTATTTTGACAAATATTGCAAGTTTTTTTTCTTATCTGTTTTTAGGGCTACAACAAAGCTGTGGACTGGTGGGCTCTGGGGGTTCTGATCTATGAGATGGCTGCTGGATACCCTCCGTTTTTTGCTGATCAGCCAATTCAAATATACGAAAAAATTGTATCTGGAAAGGTAGAGAGTATTTTGATTTATTCCAAAACAATGCATTTTGCTGTTTATCCTGCTATTTCAATGTGATAAGACATTTTGTTAAGATTTGCTTACAAATTCTTACTAATAAATAAACTCTAATTAACTTATTGATGTGTTTTGTATTATGACTATATATTTCTCTCCTAAATGTTGTAGGTACGATTCCCTTCTCACTTTAGTTCAGATCTGAAGGATCTCCTAAGAAATCTACTGCAAGTGGACCTGACAAAGAGATTTGGTAACCTGAAGAATGGGGTAAATGACATTAAAAATCACAAGTGGTTCTCGACAACAGACTGGATTGCCATCTATGAAAGAAAGGTACTACTCGCACCCTATATGGTGCTATCATTCATCTTTAGAATATCTCTACTCAACTTTATGGTACTCAGTTTCCTTCTTTGGTATGATACTGAAGGTTGCATCGTCCCATTGATGATCTGATGTGTTTTAGATCGAGGCCCCTTTCTTGCCAAAGTGCAGAGGACCTGGTGACACAAGTAACTTTGATGATTACGAAGAGGAGGAGATCCGCGTGTCTCAAACAGAAAAGTGTGCAAAGGAATTTGCAGACTTCTAGTGAATGGGGAAGAGTCCCCTAAGGACTCATAGTTAGGATGATTGCACTCCTGAGGTTAAATATGGAATTGAGGCTGTTACATTTGTAGCTCAACTTCCACTTAAATTCCACTCTGCATTTAGTTGTGTGCCCTTTGCACAAAACAGATACATTAGCCAGACATGTCTTGTCCTGTGAAGCAAAAAATATATTTTTAACAATCCATAGACATTTTAATTCCTCAAGTCTGCTTTATTAGTGTTTCTTTGTTTCCGGATCAAAAATAACATTCAAAACCAATGAGGACTGAAGACCCTTTTAGTAACTAGAAATGAGTTGAGCATATTTTTCTCAAACTAAAGGGAATTTGTTTTCTTTCACCTTTCTGGGATTTTTATGTGTCAAATAGGCAAAAGTATTTTGGTAACCATTCTGCATCCATCTAGATATGCATATAGAGGAAGATGTGACTATACTTCTGATAAAAACTCGATAGGCAGTGTGTTTAGTGATCAATTTTTCACACTTCATATCTGGTCACGAGACAGTTACTTTTACCTCAGCCTAAGTATGGCATTTATTGTATGAAGTAAAACTATATATTTTTCAGGTACAACTTTCACAGGAAAGAAGGTAGCTATAGGTTTTAAATCAATCCACACAACTGAACATGATTCTTACAATGAACTATCAAGTGCATTCTTACAGTAGAAGTTGGAGCAATGCGTGTGGTTGTCGACAACCATTTCATTTTATTCATTACCTTTGGAGCTAAGTCTTCCCCTAACATGTTGTTATTGTTCAAAGGCATATTCTGTCTGTCTGTTTGTATGTGATCCAGTCTGAGTAGCAGTGACACAAAAATTATCCCACCTTTTGATTTGTTATTGGTGTTTTTGTTTTATGGTTTTAGCCTGTGACACCTGCTGCTTAATTTTCCAATCGTTGCTTCCATTGTAGAAACAAAACAGAACCTCCAAAACATTATAATCTTAGTAATAACTAAAGGGGACATATTATGTACAATTTACTTTTAACCCTATTATAACAGTGTTCCCCTGCCATTAGCTTACGCAGAGCTCTCTTTGATTGATTCATTTGAGGAATCCTACATTGTTCTGCATTCCTGGTTTGAGTGCTCAGAAAGTTTGTTTTCACTTACCTCCTATCTTTGCTCTTGTTCTGTATTTACTTGTATGATTTAAAAAATCAGACTCCAAATCCAAATTATAGGGTTCAAAAATTGCATGTGGTCATTTTTCAAAAATGTAAACATAAAGAAAAATCTGCTGCTATTGTAAAATACCACTTTGAAGAGAGAGTCTCAGTTGTCTCAGCTCTGTTGTTTTGAACCACTTCTATTATGAAGCTATTTTAGATCAATAATGTGTTTTAATATGAACAAAGTGTAAAATAATAATCTGCATATATTAGGAGAAAAAAACAACATAATATGTCCTCTTTAAAGTCAATTATTATGGGGCATTTGATTTCAGGCCAAGTTTGTAGTTTTGTAAATCAGTTTTAAGGTTTGTAAAGCCCCGACTCCCAGTGTGGATTGTTGACTTGGGATCAGTCCCAGTCCCTTTCAGGTCAGTTTGTAGCATTGCATTAATAGCTTCCAAAATGGGGTTAGATTGTTGTTTGACGGTGCTCACATTATAAGAAAAGATGGGAAAATCAGTCATAATCAATCATAAATAAATGTGAAAATCAAGAGTGAGTGAAAAAGGCACAGATCTTGTACTGTCAATCATTACTCAATTTGACTGACTTTGTCTATAGAGCACATACATACACTTTTTGTAAACAGTAGCCTATAATTTCTTCCCAGTTGGTTTAGGTTTTGTATTGATTTATATATTGTACTATTATTTTCTTCTTAGATAAACACTGGTAGGCCTAAATGTAATTTGCAATGGTGTTTCCGCATGTACCAGAACTGCCTGTGTGTAAATCTGATATTTCCAGGATTTTGTCTGAAATGTGCAGCTTCTGAAAATGTGTTTCAATGTGATCAATGTTTGTCTTTATTTGATCATGTAAATGGCAGCACTTTTCCTGAGCTACTTCACAATCCCTAAATGAAGGAAATCACTTTAAGCTCTTCACAACTGACTCAAGTCCCTTGCACTGGTCAGAAATCAAAATGCTCTTTTGTTTGGGTTGTGACATTTTTGCACTTTTGTTTTACCAATATTTATTTACGTTTGCAAGGGGAGATACTATGCTGCAGCATATTTTATGGTTATGTCACTATAATACATTTTTATTAAAACCCAAAAATGAAATGCTGAAAGGAGACTGTTTTTGTTGTGTTGTGCTGTATTAGTGTGTTGTGTTGTGTTGTAGGCTGCTGTGTCCTTCTCTTGAGCACTTCACATTTAGCTAATGTTTCATGTACTACCCCCACGGTGTTTTTAGCATTATAATATTTAGTTAAGTTAGTATTGTAAATGTTATTACTGTTCTTGCTTTATAAAACACAGTAAATCGTAATGTGATTGCTCTTAACTACAGCGCGCGCCTGTCTCGTTAAAAAACTTCAATTCCCATGAATCTTCAGTGTCATGTGGGCGAAGGAAGCTAAACCGATACCGATGGAGAGCTGCTAGTTGTCTTTACTTGATTAAACCTAGATTTCTATCAAATGTATTTTGCGTTTTAATACATCTACTTAGATTTTTTTTAATAGACGGAATTTTCTTACCATTATTGACTCTCTTGAAAAACAGGAAACGAACAAAAATAAGGTTAGTAAAAATAGTGTTCAGCATACCCAGCTAAGTGTACGTGTGAGGTAGCTTATGTCCAAATGTAAAAACACCTTTTATATCAAACACACGCTGTTTTCTGTTGACTCTTAAGCTCTATCGTTTATTATCGTTTGCCTTTTACAGTGTCGTTGATTAAATTATTTTCATTTCTATAATCCGCGGCAGTTTTTAACGTTGCGTGTTTATGTCATTGTGTTGTGGTGAATTTTCATAGAGCTTTGTGTTTGATTTAGTGTAATGATGTTGTCCTGCAGAGCCATCCACACAAGGACGCTGCAACACGCAAACAAATGAAGATGCTAGCAGAGTCTGGGAACTTCTGATGAAATTACCACACCAGCCCACACTGTAAGCCACATTACCAGCTGTTATTGGACCAGCTCTGTTGTAATGTATCAAAGGTGAAATGTTATAATGTCATAAAGTCATAAAGTTGTGTTTTTCTGGTAAAAGGATCTACATATTTACTACTAAACATGTTGGTGTTATATAAACATAGGGTGATCAGATTTTCTAAAATTACAAACTGAGACACACGGGGGTTGGGGCGGTTGGTAATAATAGAGTTGTGAAAAGAGACGGTAGTATAACATTATTAGGCACTAAGCTCATTCTCGACTCACTTGTGAAACAGTACATGACATGAGAGACTTCTGTTCTTCTGACAATTTTCAAGCACCGTCTGTATTTGAACAAAAACACTGTTGGTGGAGACCAAATGTGTCAAAAATAAGGACACCTGGGACATGTCTTGTATAAAACTGGGACAAATCACTGGTTATGGATAAATCTACTGGCACAAGGGACATACAGCTCAAAACTGGGACTGTCCAGGGTAAATGGTCTAGCCACCCCCTGTGTAAAATATATAAACATCCCACATGTGGTCAGGTTCTCAGATGTTTGTGATGTTTTTGTAACATGTGTTTGTATTTATTTCCATTGATTTATAAACACATTATTCTTCTACAGACATAATGGAGGAAAAGGCAAATGGCTCCGTTGACCTCAAAAGGTATGCCTAACACCTTTAAAAGTATCAAATCTGTGACATGTTCTGTCAGCCCACACTTGTCTATTGTGACCACACAGCCCTGTGGAAAATGGTCAGCTTCCTGACCCTGCCAACTGGGGCGTTGCTGATGTTGTCAATTACTTCAAAGCCACAGGATTTGAAGAGCAGGCCACAGCTTTTCAAGATCAGGTCAGAGTAGATTTCTGATTCATCTAATTTTTTGCAGACAATGAAGCTGACCTTTTATTTTAATCTCAGGAAATCGACGGCAAGTCTCTTCTCTTGATGACGCGTAATGACGTGTTGACGGGCCTGTCCATAAAGCTGGGACCTGCACTCAAAATCTATGAGTACCATGTGAAACCTTTACAGACTCAACACCTGAAGAGCAATGCCTCATAGCATCAATAGACCATCCAAAAACCCACCTCAGCGACAATCAGTATGTCAGGTGATCCCAGTCTAGCTGCCGCTTTTCAAAGACTCCTCTAGTGGCACCTTAACAGAATTTTTCAGTATGTTTTTAATAATCTCACTCCCTAAAAGGGCTGCACATGGGCCCACTATGCTGTTTACCTTTTCATTTAATCTTATACTGCTGCTTGAGATGTTGTATTTTATTTTCTGTTATTTAATAGAAGAATAGGTGGACATTTTGCAGGTATGGTGGGTGTGTTTGTGAGTGAAATGAGGTTAAACCAATGTTTTTAAAAGTATTTATATACAAGATGAAATCTAGTACAAAACTGTCTATGTTGTATCATACATTGAATTTTTATTATGCACCCCATAAATCTCCAACAGGTCAGTTAGTGATCACAACTGTGCAGCTGAGGCCATCTGTGCTGAGCATGTAACATTTAGTTTGTATTGTTTCTAAACATGACCTTTGTTTATTTAACCGAGGCTCCAAAAATGAGATTATTTATGTGTAAATATTCCTTTCTGTGGTGCTTTACCTTTGTGACTGAGACCGCTGTAATGAAGTGTGTATGACCAATGTGCAACAAAACACTGGCTCTGTCCCTAAAAGATTTGCAATAAATGGTGCTGTTTTCTCACCAAAGAGTAATTTAGGAGTTTGACTTTCATTAATGATAGATTCCAATGTAAATGACACAAAAAATAGTGGTTGTTCCAATGGTTTTGTTTAGTGCTTATAGTTTGGCTTGTTGTTTCCGGCCCAGAGTCCCTGTGATGTTTCCAGAGGGATTATCAAGGGGAAGCAGGACCTGTAAAGCAAAAGATTACCAAAAAGGTATTTTTAGTATAAACAGTGAATGATAAATGAAAAAAGATTCAGCTTTTTTTTTTTTTTTTGCAGAGCTTACTTCATCTTTGTTGCTCAAGCCCATCTTTGTCATGTCTATTGTAAAGTAGTGTTGGTTGGGCATGACAATCTCTATTTCTTCAACCTTAGTACATAATAAATTAGTTTGTAGAGAATTTAAAGAAACATGTCTACATTAAACGCTGCACAAACCTCAGGGAGTCGATCCAGAACCATGACCTGAGACTCATAAAGCGTCTTCTGCACAGAGGGTGAGTACACTCCACTGTCATAGGGACCAGCAAACTTCTCAATTATTGTATCCTTAACACCATTCCTAAAACGTGGGTAGAGTTGAATTAATGCCATACTATTTAGACATGCTTCTTTTATTTGCTAATATTGGGTTAATATAACTGATAACATACCAGGCAGCATCAAAGTCAACACCGAGCACTTTATTGTAGCGCCACCTAGAGTAAACTGAGGTGCAGAAACACCTGTCCTTGCTGTCCTGCAGGGTTGTGAATCGATCTCTAAAGAAGCCTTCAAACCCAGACTGTGTCGTTTTCAGGACCTTCATGTCCTTGATTCCACTGTGAACAACTGGCACACCTTGAAAAACATTTCATATAAAAATAAGTGGAAATGGGTCCTATTCTTGAACCTTCTTTTAGGAGTGAGCCAAATGGCAAAAGATAATATCACAATTTTGTTGGAGCTTTGTATTTTTGTTTGAGAGGTAAATAAAATAATCTGCTTCTTCTGAAAGTTAATACTTGATTGGTTAAATCCAGATGTCACTCACTCAGAGCTTTGAGAGGATAACCAATAGTGTATGTGTATGTGTTTGAGCTGCATTAAATGGAGTGCTAAATTAATTTTTATCAACATTAAAAATAAATAAATATATACAGTATTAAAATGTAAAAAAAAAAATTTAAAAAAAGTACCATTGAGATCTTGCTCAGTCTGACAAAACCGAACAGCTTCAGGACTGAGAATAAAAGCATGAGCGTGCTGTACACCATTCTGAAAAAAGTGTTTAATATTGGTAATTAGTAAGGATCAGGACACATCCATCATTTAGTCATATTTACCTTCTCTAGCCTTCTCCATGGAGCCTCCTCTATGTAAACTTTGGCCCGTAGGACATGGTTGAATTCAGTTAGAAAATGATTGCAAATATCCAGGGAAAACTGTTCAATGTTATTTACCTAAAGTAAAATGTGCATTTAACATAATAATAGACGTTTTATTCCATAACTGAACATGCACACACATTTTTTTACTTTGTCAAATGGTCCATGTTAAAAGAAGCAGACTTACCCCTTTGATTTTGGCTAGAGCGTGCACAGTGTTCTTGATGGTGTCAGTGGGGATGATGTCCGAATTGTCTCCAGTTAAATAATCCTTACGAGATTTCAGAGTGATTTCCACGTCGGCTTTCAGCTCAATAATGTCATGATGTTTTCCCTGTCTCTTTATAACCAGCACCTTCACAGCGTTCTTACCATAACCTGTCCGCACAAACTCTACATTCTGTTGACACAAAGTAAAAATTAAAAGCATCAACACTGAAGCCTGCTCTGATTTATTCACTTTATTCTCTTAATTACCTGATGAGTTGCCATCACCTTTCCAGATCTTTACCTGATGCCCAAATCTCATGGAGCAGGTTTAGAGGAGCATTTTGTGCAAGAGGCGGACCCAGTTTGTGTGTTATGTAACACATAGTACTTGATAAACTGACCCTTATTCTAAACATATCAATATTTGTGTGACCTAATTTCTGACACTTGATGAAAACTTTTTTGAGCTAATAACTGATTAGAAAAGACAATATAAGTATAAGTGGATTGAATAAAATTGTCAGATTTAGATATTATTGATAAAGTACTAATACTGTTCAACAGAGCCAAAATCCCCAGTATACAGATGCACAATCATTTTACTTTTTTTCCTCAGTACAAAACATAACTTTGAAAGTAGATTACTTCAGACTTTCTGACTTCCCCTTTTCTATTCTGACCACTGTTCTTTTGGTTTTAAAGTATGACTTTGTCAGGTGACTGAAGCTTTTCATGACTTCCTTTCCAACAGCTGTGGTGTGAGCTGGTACATTTGAAGTCTTGAATCGGCTTTATTCTTTTTCGGCTATTCTGTGACTGATTTGGAAGATGACCGGGATGGCCATTTATTTCTACTACATTATTTTGTTATGTTGTACAGCAATATATAATGCAGAGATTTCATGCAAAAATGAAGCTGGTGAGCCTGTTGACTGGTGAGTTCACATAATTTTATTTTAATCTATTGAGGGGAAAGCCAGTTATTGTTTCAGTCAATATTAGTTCTTATTCTGACAGGTTTGTAATCTACAAGCTGCCAAAAACAAAAATTGGTGAAGTGGGCACTGGGGTGGACTATATGTACCTGGATTCTAAAACGGAGAGCTGGCAGATGAGTTCATTCATGGTGAACACGACTCAAGGGGCTATGGGACGAACCCTCAGTCAGCTGTACTCAGGACAAGCCTTTAAGGTGACATATGACCTACCACACTTTTCTGCTGTAGCAAATCAAAATCTGATTAACAGCAAACTTTGTATTTAAAGGGCCCATATTACAGTGTTTTCTGGTCTCTGTTATAATGTTGTCCCCTCATCAAAAACATACTTGGAGTTATGTTTTGTTTCATTCACACATGTTCAACACACAAAGTCTTCTTATTTAGGCTGAGTTCTTCTTTCAGAAAACACTCTGTTCCACCTTGTGATGTCATGTGGTAATACAGGAAGTGCTCCATACACCTTCACTAGAATTATTTGGATGATTTTAGACCTGGAATTGCCAATCGCTACCGAACAAAAGGTAGCTGTTAACTTGAAAACTACCACTTCATGATATCATAAGGTGGAACAAAGCATTTTGAGCTTTGGAGATGTAGACAGACTGATAATAAAGGATTTCTCAAACATGACTGAATGAAACATAACACAACTCCAGATATGTTTTTGAGGAGGTAACAACATGGCTTAAAGATCAACATCAAATTTGTATAATATAGGAACTTTAAAACATGCATTACTCACACTTAAGTTTTGCTTTTAGTCCAACAGCTCTGTCTATGCAATATACAATGATGCACCACCAGAATTCTCTTACAGTGTGGAATATGGACACTCAAAAGGTATAGTGAATTTTACAGTATGTGTGATTTCTTACTGAATTATTAAAATGCTTTTGTTCCTTCTAATTTACAGTATGATAAAATTAGGTAAATTTTGTATCTGTGTAATAAACCAACAGTTCAGGGTTAGGGGGAGCGCCTGGGCAAAGACCATCGATCAGATAACCACTGTTGACTCAGTGACTCTTCAAAAAATTATACAAGTTTAATGTCATGTTGTTTGCGTCAGACAGGTATGATGCTCTTTGACCGATGTCAAGGTTTCTGGCTGTCCCACACAATCCCCCATTTCCCCTCGTTCCCTGAAAAAGGCTACGTTTATCCCAAGTCTGGAAAAGTCAATGGCCAGACAGCTCTGTGTGTCACCTACAAATACGAACAGTTCTTTCGCATTGGTGAGTAAAAACAGGGGCTGATACACTCCTGATTAAACATTTGTTCTGTAGTCAACCAAAGAAATGCTTGGTGGGCTAAAAACGTGCTCTTTGCTTTGTTTAATGTACTAAAAGAGAGCAAAAAAGAGATGGCAGAAGCTCTCAAACTTACTTAAAATATGGTCTTACAGAAAAAACTATACTAATGATCAACTGATATGGGTTTTTTTGTAGCTGATGCCGATACCAATTGTTTAGAATCCAGCTAAACCAAAGACCAATAAGCTCTGCCAGTATTTTAGGGCAGATTTGTAGGGCCGATTTTGATTTGTTTCACTAAATTACATAGTTTAAATTTACTAAAAGCCTTTTTTTCACCACAAAACTTTAAGAGAGCTGTGGTCATGTTTGTGTTACCTCTTTGCATTTAAATGTTCAAATATAGTTTAATGCATATTCTTTAGATAGCACAATGGCCAAAACTAACTCAGCCAACCGATATATCTGTTCGTCTCTAATGTACAGAAAAGAGCCAGTAATCAGCATCTCCATGAGTGAAAAGAAAGAGTAAACTATCACTCCCAAAACTTCAGCTAACTCAATCCATGCGGTGACCCACATAAATCCTTATTCTCCTAATAAGACATTAAAATTTGGTCAACGTAGACATATCAACCCATTAAACGCATCTAAACAACAACGGGATCATCACAACACATTCATATCCTGAAATGATCTTAATCTATGCACTATGATTTAAAACTACTGAAAACTCTAATTTACCTGCCAGAGATGAATTACCGGTAAGTATCTGTCTATCTTCTCAACTCCAAAAAGATAGAACTGGAAGATTTGTGAAACTAATCTTGTTTTGTTTGTCCCATGTCTCTTATTTTAGTCAAACAACTTCTCTACATAAAACCACGGTTCTTCAATTGTTCTGTACCATCTGCTTTTTCTCCTGACTTTGGGCTGTTGGAGGAGTTATGTGAAGACACTAAATTGCCCCTTGACACAGACCGAAGAATAGAGCAGCTAGTGTCTGCCAAAGGGGAAAAGTTTGTCAGCTATGCCAAATCAAAGCAGTTTGTGGATGGTAAGTTAGTCATAAAGGTGTTAAAGTTTTACATAGGTCAAATGGAAAGTAAATACTGCCTCAGTCATAAAGGGACAGCGGTTAATCATCATGAATCATGTTTTTTTTTTATGAAAATGTTGGTGTAATTTCTTTGGCTAAATCCATAATAGTGTAGCGTTCTGATGTAAGGAAACACGCCAAATTTCTTCTGGTTTATTTTTTGAACACAAGGGCTATCGTGGGCCGTAACCTACGCCAAAACAAAAGCAAAACAACAGCAGCCTCAACTCACTAGGGCCAGTCCCAAAACAGACCAGTAATAGAACCTTCACACCTGCTTGTCCAAGTGTCACACACAAAAGCAGGTACAACAACAACACGTAAAGAGTTACAAGAACGACAAAAGGTGTAAACTCCGAACTAAACACAAAATATTAGATCATTACAATATGTTTCAAACAGTCAACCAGAAAAAATGTTTTTTTTCCTTATTTTGACTCATTTTGTGTCATTACTTAATGGGACCTGTCCAGACGTGTTCCTTGGCAGTAGAGTTTGTATTTGGTCTGATTGAAAACGGGAACTTGGACCAAGTCTCCACTTGTTCCTTTCATTCAGTTATGTTAAGTTTTTTTTTTTTTTTCAGTTGACAGAAATATAGAACTTGTAGTAATAAATTAAGTGAACAACAGTGTATGTAATGCAATTTTTTAGTCATTATAATTTTTTATTTAGTTTTAATCATCAAAAATATCACATCGACAACTATGACAATAGATTTTATAAATTAACATTGTCCTGGTATGACACTGATGGCATTATGTAACAGATAACATATAGGAAATAAACATGTAGTAAAGGGGCCATTTCTAGTAAATGATTAAACATTTGTGTTCTGACTTTCCATGAGTTTAGTGAAACCGCACTAACCCTGATGTGCTGTTTGCTCAGATATCTACACCGGCTGGGTTGCTCAGCTCTTGGCCGTTGACCTTTTGGTAGAGACTTGGCAGACTATGAGACATGCACTTCCCTCCAACTGCACACTGCCCCAGCACAGTCTGAACATCAGGACGATCCTAATACCAGGGCCAACGTGCTTCTTGTCCCACCACGATCATTCAAAGTGGTGCGTATCCCAGGATTACAAGGCGCAGCTTACCTGTTTTGGAGATTTAAACCGAGAAAATACCCAAATGTGGAGAGGAGGGGGGCTGACTTGCACCAACAACCCACTGATTTATAAAGCCTTCAGACAACTAGTTGACCAATACATAAGATGTTGATAATACATCAGCCTAAGGAATGAATAATTAACATAAGGGACAGTCAATACTTATATCACATGTCAATTTTAAACCAACTCATGTGCACTAAGTTATAACTACAACCATCTGCTTCTCCAAAGAGTTCACCCCTTAAATCCATTTGGCAGACAGAAGCTGACCAATAGGAGCAGAGGGTGTGGAAAAGTGTCTGTATTTGAGCATAGAGTTGCAATCGATAGAAAAAAAACACTTAATCACAATAGGACTAATATTAATAAATTGTTGCTGTCATATTACCCAGCCTTACCCTACAAGTGTTATTAATTTCATGACATAAAGTTTCAATATTAGTGTTTATGGCAATATTTTTTGTGGCAACATAATGGTCCAGAATGTATTATTGCAACAGGCTGTGATTTTTATTCTTCACTCTTCTCATGTAATGTTAATTTTATGATGATTATTTGTGATTATTTATGTTTTGATTTGCTGTATTGTGATTTTAATGTCTTTCTTATTCTGTAAAGCACTTTGAATTACTCTGTGTGTGAATTGTGCTATACAAATAAACTTGCCTTGCCTTGCCACTTAAAGGTTTAACAAATACCTTGAAAACTTATCCATTCATGTGATATTTTTTGTTACATGTGGGTTCTCGGTACGCCTATAAAATAAAATGTTATACGCGAAACATTTTATGCTGAAAGCTGAGGGCTGCTTGAAATCCCAGACAATTCTACGATGAATCTTTGAATGTCCAATTTAACACATTGAATAAACTAATGAAACACAATGCAGTTTTAAGTTAACAGAAGTGTACTAAGGCTATAATCAACTGTATCTGAACTCAACTCTAACATGATGTACAGAATAACATTTATTTAGATTTTTTAAAAATGTTTAAGGTTTTACAAGTTGTGTGCAATGATTTTTTTTTTTTTTTTTCCATGTAGCTAAGCCCAGTAATTACAGAGATGTTAACCACAAACCAGGTGAGCAAATAAGTAATCTGACAGTTAAATCAAATTCCACCATGGAATTCTGTCCTGTTCCCCAGCTCGATTTTCAACAATTACAAAAATGTTGTGATGTCTCATGAACCCAACCACTAGAAAAGCCTCATTCATGCAAAACCTGTTTAATCAAACTCCATGACAATTGACGTTGATGTGCAGCTCATAGACTCCAAAAAGTACACAGCCAAACCGGTTGGATAGAACTAACAAAAGCTTGACAAAAGCCTAAAACATTTTGGTCACACTTTGCTTGGAATGATTCTAGTCTACATTTTCTTGCCAAAGTTAATGACCAAATGAACCACTACTACTACTATTACTATTTATGTATTGTAGGCTGTAGGCTGCTTTTATTAGACCAAAGAACGCCCAACAGGAACAAGGAAATTGGTTTCATTTTGTGTTAAATGAATCTGCCGTGTTACAGCTGGTATAAGACAATCGGGGATGGCTCTGACTGTGAGTACAATGCAGTTATAGTAGTAAGATACTGTAATAATAATGTTATGAGAGCATGAATTGGCTTATTTGTTGATATGGAGTTGTTATAAGTAAATTGGATTTGTGTTTTTGTGAAATTATTTGCTGACAAAGATGCTTTTTAAGTTAATTTGACAGCCACTTCCACTTTTTTTAACTTCCTATGTAGCTGTGCGTACATTCACATTTAGAAACATTTGTTATATTCTATAATACTTCAGTTGTAAATTTGTAAATTTCAGAGAATACTGAGACTGTTACTGTGTCTCGCTGCACTGTTTAAATGGGGTCAGTCCAATGTGGCATGCAGAAACGACAGAGGAGAAGAAGTCGATTGGTTGGTGAAGCTCAAAATTAAATAACAAAAATTCACATCACATAATGACAATACTATTGATTTGAATTTAGGTACATTTTATACAAGTTACCCAAATTGAAAGGTGATGGACTAAGTTACTTGTATATGGATGAAAGCACAAATGGATGGAGGATGAGCCAGGAAAAGATCAACAGTCCCAGAGGGTCCGTGGCCAACACTCTCACACCTCTTTTTGACTACTACAAGAAAAAGGTGGGAAACTGTGTACACTGATTAATGTTAAATCATACATTGTTTCATTTAATTTGTAAATTGTATGTTTATAATTTTAGTTCTTGGTTGGACATGGGCAGCAGATGTGACATACAGAGAATTGTGTTACTTTGCATAATAACCCATGTAAACAAGGGGCAAAAGCATGTCTAATTAGTTACTATTTGACAAATAAAATAAATAACAACACCTTTATGTTATTGAATGAAAGTTTAAATTGACAGGGAAATATATCAATTTAAACTTTCATTGTGCATAAATTGTTTCATTTTGGATAGAATTTTGTGTATTGATGATATGTTTAGAACCAGAACTACTTCCTGTAATTTTCAATTTTTTACTTCTCTTTACTAACTGCAACTTGACTACTTAGCAATATTTAGCACTGGTATTACTACACCAATCGAAGATATAAATGTCAGTTGAAATGTGTTCCATATTTATGATTTTAGACTGAAGGATTTGGATTTATGCTCTACAATGATCAGCCTCCAAAAGGTCTTAAACCTGCCCCAGCATCTTATGGGCACAGCAAAGGTGGTTGATTGAAATGTATATTATGCTATTTTGTATCATGTTTTACTGTCATTAATCCTCTTTTCTAATACAGGGGTTGTGATGTTGAACAAGACTTCAGGAGTCTGGCTGTCTCACAGCACTCCACAGTTTCCTTCATATCAAAGTGAAAGGTTTTGGCCGAGCAGCGGGGCAAGCAATGCTCAGACCTTCCTCTGTGTAACTTATGCTTATAGTGAATTTAAAAATATAGGTAGGTTAATAATAACAATATTATTATTATTATTAAAATAATAATGTAGCTGTCTCTTGTTATTCTTTTGTTTAAAAAACTATGAAATGTTTTAGGTGTCCATCTTAAATACATCCATGCATTCCCATTTGATTCTGCCTTCCCACCATATTTTCATGAGGAGCTAAAATGTGTTGCACAAAAAAGCTGCTACCCAACGGCCGAGCCCTGGTCTAAGATCACAGAGCTGACTTCACTAAAAGGACACCGGTTTAAGAGCTTTGCAAAATACTCACGATTTCACGATGGTACATTTCTATTCCACACTCATGGAGCCTGAGAAATGAACTTTCTGATTTATTGTGATTTTATTCTTTCTAGATCTTTATGCTGGCCTTATTGTGAACTTCATAAAACAGGATTTATATGTGAAGAGCTGGGGAAGTATGCGTAAACCATTGCCATCAAACTGCAGTAAAATCATCCCACATTATGTGTACAACATTAAAGGAGTGAACCCTCACAGGAGGGGGCCCTTCTCTGACACTGTGGACCACTCAAAGTGGTGTGTGACAGCTGGAAACAACTTTACTTGTGTGGCTGATATGAACAGGGAGGTCTCTCAGATGGGCAGAGGTGGAGGGGCAGTGTGCACTGATGACCCTATTGTTGGGGCAGCATTCTTCACAGCTGTTGAAAAGCACCAGCCATGTGACGTCACACAACTTCCTGATGAAAATGGAGAACTGTGAATCGATATGATGAGAAAAAGTGAACAGTGACAGTGTGAAATATATATTATGTAAAGCCTACTTTTATCATAGACTGTTCAAAACGATTCTGTTTTAATTGTGTAAAAGTCACAAATACTTACCCTTTCTGTTATTTATAGTCTGTAGTACCGTAGCTTCAATAAGACTGTTTTACATAAAGAACAAATCCATTGCAATCACTTGTCTGTCCTCCTTTCCGCACGGTGTCGCACATTTGTCAAAAGACTGATGTTCACTTCCTGTGTTACCGGATGTGGACGTCCGAGCAGACTGAGAACACGTGAACCCAGCAGCAACCAAAACACACACCACTGACACAAAAATGGACTTTACTGAGGTTCCCGTTAGTGATCAGGGTAAAGGTAAGAAAAAGAAGAACAAGAAGACGAAAAAGCAGAAAGTGAGTGAGGAAGGAGAAGCCCGGGGAGACGATATTGACACGAAAGACGGTGTGAAGATGGAGAGGACCGAGCCTGTCACCGTTTTTCCCCCGACTTTCAGTGTGTCCGAAATCAAGAACAAACAGCGCAGACACCTCATGTTTATGAAGCTGAAGCAGGACAAGAGAAAGGTAAACATTAGTTAAAATGAATCATATCATTTACAAGCAGCCATAATGTTGCGTATTACACCGACACTGTGCGCAATACTCTCTCCGGTGTGCTCTGTATTAACCAGTATCTTGGTTTTGTCATTTCAGCAAAAGATTATGCTGAAAAAGAAGAAGAAAAAAGAGCGAGAGGCTTTAGGTGACAAGGTAAGTTTTGGTCATACAACTTGACAAGAAAATGCTCAGAATCTTCCCTTATTTTTTGTGTTTTGTTTATTCTATAGGCACCTCCAAAAGAAGTCCCCAAGACCATTGAAAATCAAAGGGTTTATGATGAAACTACAGTTGATCCAGATGATGAAGAGGTAAAATGAGTGTGTAAACTAACTCTTCCCCTTATTAAATTATAATGTGTTTATTACTCACGTTTTTCCTCTTTTCAGGTCAAATTCGATGAGGAAACTGATGAATTTGCTGCATACTTTAATAGACTGACAAACCCCAAAGTTCTCATTACAACATCAGATCGACCAAGAGGAGTAAGAATTTAATCATTTTAATTATGTGTTAAAATCTGTTAATGTATAATTTCATGATTTTTTTTTTATGATCCTACAGAGAACAGTAAGGTTTTGCGAGCAGCTGGCAACAGTAATTCCTAATGCCCATGTGTATTACCGAAGAGGTTTGGCTTTAAAGAGAATCATCCCTCAGTGCATTGCAAGAGACTTTACCTACCTCATGGTCATCAACGAGGATCGCAAAATGCCCAGTATCCTTTTATTTCTGAATGGGACCGCTTTATTGTGGCTGACACAGTATAACCACTGCAAGTTGAATTTATAATTAGTGTTGGTAAGTAACTGAATACATGTCCCGAGAATACATATTCGGACACTAATTCTGAAGAGCTGCATTCCGGTAGTTTTTTTCATTTGGTGGTTTTCAGAATATAGTTATTTTTCTTAAATCTAAGCAATACATGGTGGTGTTTGATCATGCAATTTAGGCTTCAAACTGCATATAATCAGTGAGAAAAATAGAAAACTGGTGGTGAGTGCATTTGTGATGTTTCCTTCTCCAATGAATGATAGGAAATGCATAACCAATGGTGAAATAAACATGAAGCAGTTTTTAATTCTATGTCGCTGATTATAATTTAAATGCAGCTTCATATAAAAGTATTCCAAGTATTCAGAATTGGACCATGTAATAGAATACATTACAGTGTACATTTTAATACAGATATTCAGTATTGTGTAACTAAATACATTTTCAAAGTGTTCTTCCCATCACTGTTTATAATTACAAGTGCTCTCCTTTAACCAACAATTAAGATGGATTGGTGCTCTGCCATTTACCCGATGGCCCAACTGCACACTTCAAGGTCAGCAGTGTTAGACTACGAAAGGAGATAAAGGCAAGTGCAGTCTGGATATCCACATTATTCCACCGTGGCCTCTTTTACGGTCACCTCCTACAGACCTGCACTTCTATTTGTGTTGGCATTCCCTGTCAAGTGGGAATCTCATTCAGTTTAAGGGAGAACTAGAAAAAAGTTGGTAGATTGGTGTCAGATGTCCAATATTTGTAAAATTCAGGTAATGCACCCTGTTTTTTATATATATATATTGCTGTCGAGATCTTCAGCCCTATGCAAAATTAGCCAACTAGAAGGAGAGCTATAATTAATAGTGCCGCTGGTGGCAACTCCTGTATAAGAAATGTAATTATTTGGTTATTGAAATAATCACTAACTATTTTAGTAATCAGTTTTCTGACACAGGGCATACACAATAACAATATTAATGCTACCTTTACAGAGACGTGGCAAGGATCCAACAGCCCACCCAGAGGTCATTCTAAATAACTTCTCCACTCGTTTGGGCCACAGCATTGGGAGGTTGTTTGCAGCGCTTTTTCCACAGGATCCTCATTTTGTGGGTCGGCAAGTCGCTACCTTCCACAATCAGAGAGACTTCATCTTTTTCAGATTCCACAGGTACCATTTCATAAAAATCTATGAATTTAAATGTTGGATTAACCACTGTCTTCTTTTTGTTTTAAGATACATCTTCAAAAATGAGAAGAAAGTTGGTATTCGTGAGCTTGGACCTCGCTTTACACTTAAACTGCGCTCTTTACAGAAAGGCACATTTGATTCAAAGTTTGGAGAGTATGAGTGGGTCTTGAAGGTGAGTTTTTATTTTAATTATGTACAAGTTGAACGACTGCACTGATTCATAACAATTTTACAAATTCATATGTTGTGTGTATTTTTGCAGCGTCATGAGATGGATTCCTGCAGAAGAAAGTTCCAGCTTTAAATGGAGAACGCTGCAGTTTCTCCAAGTTGGATTATTGGATTTTTGTGGACCTCCAAAAAGGAGACTGGACTCAAAAAATGTACAATTTGAAAGGTTGCATACAACTCCCAGTACCTGGAAATGCAAAAGCAAAGAACGCTGGGAGATCCCTGATTTATGTATGATTCCCGGTAGTTTCCAAGATTTTGGTCTGGAGTAATTTGTTGGAGACTTTGTGTGGTGGGAGTGCTAAACGGCTTCACCATTAGAGAAACTTAAGAGCATGCAAGTTACAGAAAATGTTCATTTACTTGGGTTGCTTGATCTGTGGTGTTTGCGCCATGCATTTTTGTTGTATCCCTTTCCTCTTTGTCACCTACATCACATGTCACATGCCTTGCCTTGTTTTGGGCACTGGATCGGATTATTTGGATAGAGAAAACAAAGCTGATCCATTGTAAAACTAAAATATTTAGAGTGTGTTTAGTACTGGGTCATACAATTGTAATAAATCAATACATGTGTGCCAGAAAGAAATGGCCTTTACATATTTCCATATGGATGGATTTTGGGACTAAATAATTCATTTATAATGCTTTATAAATCTGGCTTTAATGTAAAAAGTAATGCTTGACTACATCAGGTCTCAAGCCAATAACTGTAATGATCTCAATTATGGCAACAATAGCTGTAAAATACTCATTTTATTTTTCCCAGTTAGGTATGGAAAAAAAACATTCTATAAAAGGCACAATGTGGGTTAGACACATCTTTACAAGTAGGAAAGTCATTTAGTAGGCACATAGACCTATGGAAATGTCAGATTTGTCAATATTACACGTAAAAAAAAAAACACAATTTTTAACTACAAATGAATACTCCTGAGACAATCCAGTCCATGAAGCAGAGGAGGTCACACACCATTGCAATATCCAAGACCTAATGGGGGGGAAAGTTGGAGAATATATTGACTGCATAGTCATGAGGCTCGATCAAATGCGAAACCTCACTTTTGCAATAATATTATTTATGATCCTACTCACAGAGGCAGATCAGGGGCTGCTATAGGAAGGAGCAGACTTTCTGCGGTCGGAACGGGTTGTTGCTGGAGGACATGCCGGTGAGGAGAGGGTCGTGCTGGGCGTTCTGGAGACAGAACTGCTGCAGGTCCGCTGCGGCCTGGGACACCTGTGGAGCCAAGAACATTAAGGAACATTCACGTGGAAAAGATGCAAAACTAGTAACAGCGATAGACATGGTTAGACAGAAATCCATCCAAACACAATGTTTTCGTCCTGAACACAACACACAGGAACACTGTTAGGCAAAGTCTTCACTACACGCCCTAAAACTTATGCTTGGCTCTACCTTTACTCTGTGGATGCCTGCTTCAAGGCGCAGCTGCAGCACGATCTTCTTCATCGCTGCAATGTTGGATGAACCAGACATTGTGTAAATTTGGATTGTTTTTCGTTTTTTAAAGAGATAAACTGTTGCTGTCTGCTAATGCTAACGTGCTAACAAGTTTTGTATCAGGAGCAGGAGAACACCCTTTTCCGGTTATCTTTAAAAGCGCGCCCCCTAGCGCCCTGTGCACACACTGCTTTACTACAGTCTCACACGGCTGTACCACATTTTACTGCCTTTATACACGTCAGTGACTTTTTTGTCCAAAACATAAAAAGTCTATGGTGACACCATGTAAAAAGTTGCAGACAAAATTTTCCAATCACCAAAGAAGGAAAGAAAAAACTATACGCTGAATATTGTTTAAAGTTTCTAAATGTATGGAGTTTTTGGTTGCTTTTTTTCTTTTTTCTTTTTTCTTGGTCTTTTTTGTGACCCCACTGCGGTTGTCATCATCAGCACCAGAGCAACCAGTCCTGGCACCCTCGTAAAAGAAATTCCACTGGCCGTGAGTGAGCTACATTAAACCGACCTGTTACTGGGCAGTCTACGCCTCCACCTGAAGAGAAACAAGACAGCTTCATTTTAGTGGAGCCGCAGCTGAAATGGACTTGCCTGCTGCTGAGTCACCAGCACATCGTGAGGAGAAGAGGCCAGTCAGCTGTAAGGTAATGTCAACTGTTAATAAAAGTATATTGATAATGTCATCTGAGCGGTGAACTGTCTGCATGTGCTGTGTTGTGTCCAGTTTGTGGAGCTCCATGTGCTCTATGTTCCCAATGACCAGTGGAACGTGAAGCTGAATAAAGTCCCTGTAGAAGCCATCCACAGTTTTGTATCAGGTGGCTTCATCAGGTAAGAAAAAGCTTATAAAAACAGCTGAGAGTAAATGTAACAAAGTATATTTTAAATTTTATTTACAGTCTATAAATAATAATATATAATGTTGAAACAAAACAAGGAATGTAAAAATGTATTTTGCTTTATAAAATAAGAAAACACCTAAAGATTTAGTCTATTATATCATTATGTTGTAAAATCAACATAATCATTAATTATGCATCAAATTCTGAGACCCGTTTGTTTTGTGTAGTTTTAACTTTTGGTATTTTTGTTTTGTTAGCTGTATTTAAGTTGCACATTTAAAACTACTCTATTTAGAGCCTCTTTTTGTTAGATTTAACCTTAAAATTCCTTTTAAATAAATTATAACTTTAGTTTTACAAATTTCCATCTTGTTTTGTTACTTCCCCTTTTCCCTAGCTGAGCTGAGTCGTAACACTTGTCTCTACAGAGATGCTACTGCTTTGCCTAGAATTTTCCACAGTATGGCATTAAACATATTTATATTGCATTCATTAAATCACAGGTTTTTAATTGCAAAAAATATACCTTGAAAAACATTTTCCTGTTCACAGTCTGATCTGTAACTTAGCCTGGTGGCATCGCCTGCTTGTCTCCACGTTGATGGATATGTTTAATGCCATACTGTCGAACATTCTACACAATCCAATAAAGTTTCCCTGATGACAATCAGGAGGCAGACCATCCATCTGAAAAGTCACATAATGCAGATTATGTAGTTTTAAAGATTTGCCATACGACCAGTCTAATGCACACCATATTTGTATTTAGTTGTACAAATGTGCCTGTAACTTTTGTTTTCTTTATTTCAGACTTTATCCAGATGTCACTTTGAAATCTTTGAGGAGCAAGCTAAGTGCTCTTCTGGGAGGCTCAATGGGCTCTATGGACAAGTTCTTCTTTCTGAAATGTGTGGGCCACAGTTTGGCGTTGGTGAGTGCATTTAGTCGTTTACTGCTGTTTTCTATTGTTGCTTGTGTCCCACCAGGCGGATAGTAAAAGGAAACAATGCTGACAGTTTGATGAACAGGTCCACTGTTCAAGCACATTACACTAAAGGGTGTAAAGCATGCTGGGTCGTACATTGTGTTTTAAGTGCCTTGTCTTTCTCATCAACAAATCTGTGTTTATAACAGGTCAAAACTAAGCAAGAACGGGATGTGAAAGTGAAAACATTTGCTCCTCCATACGTACGTAAATTGTTTAAATATGTATAGTTTTGGTAATTTGCCAATTGAAGTAAACCTTTTCACAGTTTTATTAAAATCATATTGCTTAATTAAAATACTGTAAAATAAATCCAGAAATCAGTCATCTGAAAACAGTTTCTCAAGAAAGAGTGAAATTATGAAGGAAAAAACAATGTATCAATAGTGAATCTAATGTAGTTAAAGGTGCACTACATTTTCTTGTAAAGGGTAAGCAGGTGGAACCTCCACCTGAAAAGTTACATAGTGCACTTTTAAATGCTACAGAAGAACCAGTTTGTCAAAAAGTTCCATTGTACTTCTCCATTCAATACTTCAACTACTGCAATTGTCACTACTTGTTACTCTCTGTATATTGACTAGTGTAAAGTTGTACACAACATTTTCATAGTGTGACTGTGTTTCGTTTTAGGCTCCACAGCCAGAGCTTTACTTGCTGCGTGTTGCTGACAGTAACGGCAGTGTCCACTCGCAGTCCCTCACTCCAGACAGCAGCAGCTCCTCTGACCAAAACTCATATTACCCCTACAAGACCAGCCCTCAACTTACAGAGTCCAAAGAGCTGGTTAAACTCCCCCACATCACCAACAGCTCACACCAGGTGCCGCTTACTGCTGGTGTGGAGGATGACAATCATGAAGAGGAGGAGCAGGGCTACAGTTCATCTGAGGCAGAGAGCGCAGAAAAAACCTTCACCAGCAAACTTAACTGGGTCAAGATGGAGAGTTGTCCACGCAAGTCTCACCCACAGTGTTCAGCCGTGAATAATAGTAAATAGATACACTTGCTAGAAGATAGAGATGTCAAGATGTTATGTGGTTAATAATGGCAATTATTCAGGTCATAATAAAATCAAACGCGGCCAGTTTAGAATGAAATTAATGGGTATTTTTTCAGTTCAACTACACTAAGAACGTAATCTAAATGTAATATGTGTTAATGCCATGTTAACTTTATCATTTAGAAAGTGCAATTATATAAACTTAGTCACACACTAGACAAGTCACATACTAGAAGAATGGTCATGTATGAGACTATGTTAATGAAAACAGTTCACACTTGTTTGGTTATAGTATAAATAATAATTGACTGTAATTATATAATGTTTCTTCTCACAGTAATTGTAAACACAAATATCTGATATCTTGACATCTCTATTTTACTAGATTATTAATTCTCTGTAATTGAGTATTTAACAACATGTGATACCTTCAGTTTTACAAGAATGCAAGGCAGATTCAGCGTCCCCATCTCTGCTGACACCAAAAGGCCGAACATGCAGAAAGACAAAACTATGCAACATTGGAAGCCAAATGGCCCAAGAATCAGGAGTGGATGAGATTTTCAACGACAGACACTCAGACTCAATCAAAAACTGGTATTTTAAAATCATGCTCATTTCTACTGCAAAAATGATGTGGTCCTCCTATCTCTTATTATGTACTTGCAGGCATGGGAAACCGAAAGAGTCATGTGCAATAAACAACAAGAGCATGAAAAATAATAAGGTACTATAATATACTGCATTATATAAAACATGTCATCCAAATAGAGAGCTCTACTCAAATAACTGACCTTGTCTCTAAGGTGGTGGACAGTCCAGCAGTGTCATCTCAGTCACTTCAGCGCACTTCAATAATTAAAGCTCAAAATGAATGTTCAGATAAAGATGTTGAGTCTCCATCCTTTAGGACAAACAGTAAGCTCCCATTTTAGTAGACAAAGATATTTCAATGTAAGTAGGTATCTGTACTCATAAACATGGTTGATTTAAGAACAGGAACTGGTAGAAGAAATCAAAATGGTGCGTGAGGAGAGAAAGCAGCTTGAATGGATGAGACAAGAGCTGCTCCGAAAAGGTAAAGATTTGCTGGCGCAAAACAGACATCGGAGGAACCAAGGTGGGTACAAAACATTTAAATGTGCACTATGTAGCTTAAGTACATATAGAGTAGATAATTACACATTTTTACTGATTCATAACAGCACGTGATAGTTGGAAAAAGAAATATTTTGAAACAAAAAAAGCCACAGCTCCACTGGAGGAAAGCCTGAGAAATGTGCGACAAGATCTGGAAACATTTTACAGTAAACTTCTGCATCAGCTCCATGCCAGGGAGAATAGAGCCAACCCCAAAAGACAGGGCAGGACCTCAGTCAAGGTAAACAGCATGTGGTCACATCAAAGACATAAAACATGTATTAAGTATGCTTGTTATTTCAGAATGAACTTATAATACAAATAATGACTGAAAGCTATGAGACTGAGGATCTAAAGAGGAAAGTTGAAGATGCCAAGATGAAACTGCTAACAGAAATTAAGGTGAAGCTTTTTATTTTTGTAGTTTGTGCTTTTATCAACTTATTTTTCCATTATTATACAACTGCACAGTTGAGGAAACAAGCTGCTACAGAACTGAGATCCCTAAAAGCAGAACTGGCCCAAAAGAAGAATCAGTCATCTCCACCGCGGACTGTGGCCTACTTGGGCTTTGGAAATACCCCAACCCCACGAAACAGAGCACACAAATACAGCTCATCTGTTCAAATGTAGACGGAGGTGCAGTTATTTTGTATAGATTTCTATTAAAATGGAAAAGAGACTATCACTGTCTCTGTTGGGTTATTGTCTGAAAAACAACTTTTGAACAAAAGGCTTCTTTATTTCAGCTGACACAAAGGAATGTTTAAAAGTGAAACTGATTGAAACTAAGGCAGAAGCTGTAAAATCTGAAGTACCCGTCAGTGCATTCACGTATCCCTCATTAGTGCAACAAAGGGCTCGCTCAGCTGTGAATAAAATCTTGGAGGGGTTAGTATAGGGTACCACAGCTAGCATCCTAAAAGGACATTCCACATTTTAGCAGTCTGCTGCTGAGCAACCGGATTACTGCTGTAGTCCAGGATGTTGCCGTTCCACATGCCAATGCCCCTCAAACCCTTGGACATCACTGCATTTGCTTTTGGGCAAAGACTCTCTGGGTCATCGTACCAGACCTGGTGGATCTGTCCAATATTATCCTACAATAGAAGAAAAGCTGGAATAAGAGACAATGCCAAGTAGAATGCCATACAAACCAGATATCATTTCTAATTTGAAACAATGTAAAATAGGTTTGCATATACCATGTAATTAAAGTATGGGGCCTTTTGCTTGCTGTCCCATAGCCGGCCAGTCAGTGAACTGTTCACTTGCTTCATAATCCAGCTGTAAGGCTTTTGTGTACCTGCGGCATCACTGCATGGAGCTCCACGGAAAGGAACTTTCTCTATGGAACAGATGCCCTCCTAAAATAACATCCAATAGATACTAATTAGTATTAGTTTTCAATCCAATTTATTTTTGTAAAGACTCAAATCACAACAGTTGACCTTTAGGGCTTAACAAGATCATTGATTTAACCAACAGATAGTTAGAAAATCCAACTGTGAAACAGACATTGGTAAGTAACAGACAAGCAGATTAACCAACATTCATTTTGATTAAAGTCACGGCATGGAGGAGGAACAAAGGAGCAAGAATAAATATAATAGTTTTACCTGAGACAGACTGAGACAAGAGTAGTCATATCCATACCATGGTATACCCATCACAATCTTTTTAGGATCTATTTTCAACTTCAAAAACTGATCATAACCTTTGGGAAATTTTAAGGCATGGATTCATTGTTAAGACATCCATTTGATGAGCTATTCACTTATTTAACACCTACCATTAAGTGTCTGTTCAAGTGGAGCATTTGCCATTGCTATACAGTCCCCCCAGATCTGGCTCTGCTCATCATAAGACATGACAAAGATGAGGTCGCTGTATTTTCCAAGACTGATGTAATCGTAACAGCGCTTGTCAATACAGTTTGGTGACCATGCTACATCAAAAGACACCTTCAAATAAAAAATAAAAAAAACTGTATATCATGCTTGGATTTGTGCAATTTTAATGTATACATTGTGTTGTTGCCACACATCTGACCTGAGAGCCTGGTATCTGAGTGTGGAAGGCCTCAGCGGTCTCTTTGACCAGCGCTGTCAAAGCTGTGTACTCCGGTGACTCCGCCTCCACTGCCTGTTCAAGATCCAGGTTTATTCCATCCATAAACTGACGCTTGGCCAAGTCCACCTTCTCCTTTATCCAGGCTGTTCTGTTGTTTTGGTCCACAATATCAGCAAGGTGGACATCGCCTTTGATAGAAAAAATATAATTATATTAATGCTTCAAACCTGATTAAACCATAAAGTATAGGCAATACTAGACAATTTTACCTTTAAGTACCAGTCGAGCGCCCATTGAATGAGCATGGCACATCAGTTCAGGGTCATATTTGCCAAATGCTGCAACTGTAGTCACTGTGCTCCAGTTATACGACTTCCAAGTTTTACCGCCCACATCAAACACAAACACCTGTCACCACCACAATGATTAGTAATATATGTCCTCTTTTTAATAAATAAATGCAATGAAATATGACCAATTAAAATGCTTGAAGGGCTCATATTACACTATTTTCTGATCTATGTTATAATGTTTCCTCATCAGAAACATATCTGTAATTTTGTTTTGTTTCATTCACACATGTTTCACACACAAACCCTGCATATTTAGGCTGAGTTCTTCTCTCAAACAGAAAACACTCTGTTCCACCTTGTGATGCCATGTGGTAACACAGGAAGTGCTCCACTGTGTTTTTAAACTCCATACACCTTCACTTCATTTGGATGATTTCAGACCTAGAACTGCCAATCTCTACTGAACTAAAGATAAAAGGAGCTGTTAACTTGAAAACTACTACTTTTTGACAGAACAGAGCATTTTGAGCTTTGGAGATATAGACTAATAATAATAAAGCATTACTAAAACATGCGTGAATGAAACAAATCACAACTCCAGGTATATTTTTGATGAGATAATAACATTATAACACGCCTTAAAGCTCACAAGAGTCAATTTTGCATAATATAGGACCTGCAGAGCATACGCATGTAACACAACGCACATTAAAATGGTTTAACACGATTTGTTTTAGGTTAAGAAAAGCCAGGGCCGAAACATTGTGCTGGTATTTTGATCTATTTGAAGCTTTAGTCTCAGTCCATCAGAGCCAGACTTTACTCGAAGTTTACCTCAAAGTCCCTCTCCTTTTGAACTGGCTGACACAACTCTGGTCTTTCACACGGACAGTTGTCAGAAGTTCCGCCGAGCAGAAATAAAGATAACAAAAGCCACATAAAATACGACATGTCTGAAACTTAAAATATGGAAGAAAAATCATGCGTGACCGACAAGCTTTTAAAATAAGGAAGTAGAAGTAAACAACATCAGGTGATTTTCTACGGAGCGGCATAAGGGACCAACAATACAACAAACCATTAACCATGATGTAGAAAATAGAAGGTTAAAAAATTAATAATGTATTTAAGTTTAATGTAAAAATAGATTTGTCTGAAAATAGGCTATTCTAAAATTGGATTTCATTTTGCCCTTCATATTTGGCTTTTTAACATTATGAGAAAAGCAGGCATCCCTCTGTCAGGTCCAATGGTCAGGTTGTGGTAACTTTTTGTCAGTGACATTTCCAGTAGATTTCTGTGTTTGTCTTATTTACATGGTCAGGGCAGAGTAACACCTGTGACATTAAATGTGTATTGACTTACTGATGCATTTCTGTGGACAAAGATGGCACACAGGCTTTAAAAGGAAGCCTCTGCCTCAGGTTCTTCACATTCACCATGAGGGTGTTTGTGCTCACACTCACTGTGGCCCTTGCAGGTAGGATTTTACCATTTGATGTGTATTTTTTGTGTGAAAAATTAATGGAATAAATTATGCCTTTTATACATATTTTTCAGTGGCTAACCAAGTCAATCTGGGTAAGGTTTTATTTAACTTATTATTACTAGGCTTATTCTATTTTTGATTACTATTATAACCATTATGAATATTTAAAATCTGTCACTGTAGTCCCTGAGTTTGCTATTGGAAAGACCTATGAGTACAATTATGAAGCCGAGATTCTGGGAGGTCTTCCAGAGGAAGGTCTTGCAAAAGCAGGCCTGAAAATACAAAGCAAAGTTCGGATTTATGCACAAGCTCAGGATAACCTTTTGTTGAAGGTACAACTGTTTTATAAATGAACAGTGCCACATCGTATTTAGTAAAAGTTACAATTGCTAACTATCTTTTAATCTATAGCTTGCAGACCCTAAGATATTTGAGTATAATGGTGTCTGGCCAAAAGATGCATACATTGAGTCTACCAAGCTAAGCGAAGCCCTGGCTGCTCAGTTCCAGACCCCTGTCAGATTTGAGTACGCCAATGGCATTGTGGGAAAAGTGTATGCACCAAACGGAGTGTCCACCACTATCCTGAACATCTGCAAAGGCATCATCAACATTTTCCAGCTGAATATCAAGAAAACTCAGGACATCTATGACCTGCAGGAGGTGCAGCCAGAGCTTTTAGACCATATGAAGTCATATCTATGTTCCAAATGCAATATATCTAATAACTGTTACATGTGTCTTTTTTCAGGCCGGGCCACATGGTGTGTGTTTGACCAACTATGTCATCACTGAGGAGAAGGGTGATGGTCGTTACTTCATCACAAAAGCAAAGGATCTGACCAAATGCCAGAACAAGATTGTAAAAGACATTGGCTTGGCATACATGAGGAAATTACATGAATGTGATACTGTACGCACGTTTGCTCATCAATAGTGTTTTTATATTAATTCTAGTGTGGTGTCATTTAAAGTCTGTATTGGCATTGCAGAGATCCAAGGCCTTAAATGGTGAAACAGTAATGAACTACATCCTGAAGACTGCAGCTGCTGCTACTCAGATTGAGGAAGTGGAAACTAGAGAGGTCATTGAGTTCTCCCCATTTGATGTTCTTCAAGGCGCTGCCCACATGGAAGCTAAGTATGTACTGCAATAATTATACAGGTTTAAGTATTACTTAGACACGTATTAAATACCCATTTTGTTTTAAGACAAAAGCTGAAACTGATGGATGTCACAAATGTACGTGTGGAGCCCATCACTGCTGAATATCACCAGCGTGGATCCCTGCAGTATGAGTTTGGTACTGAACTCCTCCAGAACCCAGTGCAGCTGCTGAGAATCAATAATGTGGATGCTCAGGTTAAACTCACTCCATTATACTGTATTTTAATTGTTTGTTTTTTTATGTAGCTGATTTGGCTCTGTTCAATGTAGATCGTTGAGTTACTGGAGCACCTGAAGCGCTACAATGTTGAGAACGTTCATGAAGATGCCCCACTGAAGTTTATTGAACTCATCCAGCTCATGCGCATGCTAGACTACAATGCAATTGAAACTCTGTGGAGAAATCATAAAGAAAAACCCATTCACAGGTAAAAAGACTACATTTACATCTTTGATACAATAATTAAATTATATTATTTACAAGTGTATGTATTTTTTTAGGCTCTGGATCCTGAGTGCCATCCCTGTTCTGGGAAGTCATATTTCTCTGAAGTTCATTAGGAATAACTTACATTGGACTGAACAAGAATCAACAGGAATTGTAGAAGCAACTAATGCTTTAGTGTCTACCTTCCACATGGTAACAGCTGACCAAGCTGCAATACATGAAACTAAGGAGCTTCTTAATCCCATTTTTGAGAAAGAGAAGGAAATGGGAACGAAAGATTTCAAATTCTTCATTTACCGGGACATAGTTATGCTTGGCTATGGGACCCTGGTTGCTAAACACTGCATGGAAGAAAGTGATTGCACTGTTGATCTAGTCAAGGTGAACAGTTTGTGATATGTAAAAATACTGCTCACTGAAATGCTAAATGGAGATGGATGCTTAACCTTTTTTTTTTTCACAGCCCCTCCATAACTATGCAGTTGAAAATGCAGCCAACCCAGAGAGGCTCATCATTGCTCTTAAAGCTATTGGTAATGCTGGACATGTTGGAAGTTTGAAGACTCTTCAGAAGTTCCTTCCTGGTTTTGGTAGCGCTGCTGAACATCTGCCTCTGCATTTGAAGATTCAGGCTGTTGCTTCACTGAAGAACATTGCAAAGAAAGAGCCTAAGATGGTATATACTTAAGACTGAATTAGATTATTTTTATTTGCCATATTTAAATCTACTTACATTGTGTATTTTGTCATCATTAAGGTCCAACCAGTGGCCCTGAGTCTGTTCAGAAACACTAAGATTGACGCTGAGCTGCGTATAACAGCTGCTGCTTTGCTGTTTGAGGCCAAGCCCTCCATGGGTCTAGTGAATTTGATGGCTGCCACTGTGCTGAAAGAGCCCAATATGCAGGTCGCCAGCTTTGTGTTCAGCTACATGAAGGCCTTGACCAAAAGCACTGCCCCAGATATGCTTTCTGTGTAAGAGAAGTAACACTATTCTGGGGGCTTTTGTTAAATAGATGGAAGCTATAAAATATACTCTTGTCTTTCAGTGCTGCTGCCTGTAATGTAGCTGTGAGGATCATAACTCCTAAATTGGGCTCATTGAATATCCGCTATAGCAGAGCTCTGTATATGAATGTTTACCACAGTAAGTACATGAGGACTTCTTCTCTCATCACAGCCTGACAAAACAAATGAAAAATGGATGTTGTGTTTGTGCCTGTTAGACTCGTGGATGATGGGAGTGGCTGGCACTGCCTTCATGGTCAACAATGCAGCCAGCATTTTCCCTAGAGCCCTGGTGGCCAAAGCGCGTGCCTATGCCGCTGGGGCTTATACCGATGTTTTAGAGGTACAAAAACATTTGTAACACACAAGGCATATAAACACAATACCTGGCACACATAAACTTTAAACATCTTATTTCATTTTTCAGGCTGGAGTACGGGCTGAAGGCCTGCAGGAGGTGCTTCTGAAGTTTAATGAGTATCCAGATACTAAAGACAGAATTTATAAGATGAAGGAAACTATCAAGGCGGTATGATTCCTTTGTTACTTTTTATTATGTATGTCTCAGACATTATTTAATCATATATTTTCCTCACAGCTCATTGACTGGAGGGCTGAAACAACACCCAAGCCCCTGGCCTCAGCTTACATCAAATTCTTTGACCAGGAAGTCGCCTTTGCCAACATCGACAAGGACTTTATGGATTATATAATTCATGTAAATGTGTCTTTAAATGAATATATTTTACATATTAGCTTTGTTTCATATTAACATGCATGGTGGTTTGTAGGTGGTCAAAACACCTGAAATTCTTCACAGAGGAAAGGCCTTCTTGCTCCAGCTGCTGTCTGGAGTTCAGAGACGTTACACCCACCCCATGCTTCTGGCTGAGGCTAGGCGCATCCTGCCCATGACTGTTGGTCTGCCCATGGAGTTGAGTTTCTACACTACAGCTGTGGCTGGGGCCTCTGTCGACTGTAAGACTTCACTCACAGACTTGTTTATTTCAGTGTAGCTTGTGCATTAAAGTTATTCTATTTTTGCAGTCCAAGCTACTGTGACACCCCCTCTGCCTGAGGACTTCAGTGCAATGCAACTTCTTGAATCTGACATCAACCTTAGGGCTTCAATTACTCCAAGGTACTCTAACACACCCCTTTTCTTCTCTTTAAATTATAAAATAAAATATATAAATCGGTGTTTATTCTCTGTCGCAGTGTCGCCATGCACACCTATGCTGTGATGGGAGTCAACACACACATTGTCCAGGCTGCTCTGATGTCCAGGGTAAAGGTCCATGCAGTTGTTCCTGCTAAAGTTGAGGCAAGACTTGACATCAGCAAAGGCAACTTCAAGGTCAATCTGCTGCCAACCGAGAGCATTGACAAGGTTGCGTCTGTACGGTATGGAGTTTTACTTCTGACTTTTAACTCTCTCTATATTTATGTATTTTGTTGTTTTTGTGACTAAGTTTAATGTTTCCTTTCTCCTACAGCGTCGATACTGTGGCTGTTGTCAGAAACGTGGAAGATCTCCCAGCTGCCAGAACCATTCCTATCATCCCAGTTGAGCACACAAATAAGGGATTGGATAGCTCATCCTCAAAAGTATTGGTCTCTGAGGGCTTGGTATGTGTCTAATAGGTTCTCAACACAACTGAACACTATTCCCAAATGTCTGAATGCCATTTTTTTATTTCTAGTCATCAGAGCTGCTCTCCTCTGCTGTCTCACACAAAATCTGGATTCCAAAGGCATATGAGAAGAAGATGTGTGGCTTATTTGAGACCCTTGGATTCAAAGCATGCGCTGAGATTCATTCTTGTAACGCTTGGTTCATCAAAAACTCTCCTCTTTACACCATGATTGGAAAACATCACATTTTTGTTGAAGTGGCTCGAGGTATGTATACTGCCTACTCAAAACAAATTGACATCTATATTTAACTAAACCAATAGATAAGTTAGATGGTGACTGTGTTTTAGTAGCATTAATAAGTAGGTAACATAATTATTGTTTTATGATTTTAATATGTAGATAGTTGCAGGCAAAAAAACATCAGTCACTACTTTATCCTGTGCATATACCATCCCCAACATCTTCTCACACACATCACTGTCATCATCATCATTCTCTCCTTCCACTTTTTTTGTATAGGTCAGTCTCTTTCCATATTTTCACAATCAGTAATGCATGTAACCAATCCAGTATTTATTACACTGAACACAGATTTGCTCAGATAAGGCACCTCCCTTGTGCCCCAACAAACACAGCCTGGTTGACTTGGTAGGTCACCTGGTATCCCTGGTAACCCTTTCCTCCATATTGGAAAAACAAACATATATATAACATTTTATTGTTTATTGATATCATGTCTTCACAAAACAAAACAAAAATGTACAAGACAAAATAAAATAAAAAACTTAAAAGCAGACCCTCAAAACACAAAGAAGTTGAACAGTTGCAGACTTATATAAAAGTGACCAGTCCACTACTTAGTATGATCATTGTTAATAGAATACATTTGCTTTGTGTTTGGCTGCAGCTGGTGAGAGTCTTGTGGAGAAGATCGAGATTGAGATTCAAGTTGGCGAGAAAGCCTCAGAGATCATCCGCGTGGTCGCCATCTCACAAGATGAGGACCTTCTGAAAGACAAGAGCGTTCTGATGAAGCTGAGAAAGATCCTGGCTCCTCGACCAAAGAACAGCACTAGCTCCTCCAGCTCCTCTAGCTCCTCCAGTAGCTCTAACCTCAGCTCCTCCTCAAGGACCAGCAGCAGTAGCAGTAGCAGTCAGGCCAGCCGCAAGTCCAGACCTTACGTGACCCTTGATCATAAGAGCAGCAGCAGCAGCTCAAGCAGCAGCTCATCCAGCTCAAGGTCCTCCAGACACTCTCATGTGCATGTAGGTACCTATGGTAGATAACCCATAGCCATGACTGGAAAAAGTGAATATCTAGAATCAGTAAGTAGAACTTGAATTCAGAATCTGGATTTGAGTCGTTTTGATGAGATGAGGTTGAATTACTTGTGATGTAAAATATTTCAGATGCTTCAGGATATTTCTGACTAGTTACAAAATAAATATGCTTGAAAAAGAGAAGTAAGAATAATAAGATAGGTAAAGTAAAGTGTTTTGAAATAAGAAGCAATGAACTGAAGTCAGAAGCATTTTAAAACAAGTTAATTACTACTATTGAAATTAAGTTTAATTAGGAATTAAAGATATTTTGAATTCAAGTAATTAGAATCTAGATATTCATTTAAAACTATAAGTTAAATTAAAACTCAAAACTCATGTTTTGTAAAATTTCTTGCAGCAAGAGATGTATGAGGTCCAGTTTAACAAGAATCACAAACACCAGGTGATTTTTTTTTTTTTGTGAACAGATCTTTAGTAGGATCAGTTCTTTAACTTGAAAGTTGTATTAAAGAACTGTTGTCTTCATTTACAGCATTCTCACGCCAGTACTCACAATTCTCGCCAGAGCAAGAGTAGTGCACAGAGCTTTGAGGATATCTACAACAAGGTACATTGGTTAATGAATTTACTTCATTTTCATTAATTCATCAAATTTGAACAGGTCGATGAACTCAAGAAGAAACTAATATACATAATGATATAAGTAAAAATAAAAATCTTTTGTGTTTCTTTTTTCAGGCCAGATTCTTGTCTAACACAGTGACACCTAGGGTGGCCATTGTCATCCGTGCTAAGAGAGCCGACAACAAGCCTCAGGGATACCAGGTCGCTGCTTATGTTGACAAAGAAAACATGAGACTTCAGATCATCTTTGCCAAATTGACTGATGCCGACCGCTCTGTAATCTGTGCTGATGGTGTCGCTCTGAGCACCCACAAACTGATGGTACCTCTTGCCTTTTCCTAAACTGTTTCTCATTTGAAAAACTATTATAACGTGTTTATGTTGTTTTATGTTTAGGCCAGAGTTGCATGGGGTCAGGACTGCAAACAGTATTCCGCCGATGTCATTGCTGAGAACGGCCAAGTGGATGAAAACAAGGCTCTTCGTCTGAAACTGAGTTGGGAAAAAGTTTCAAAGACATTTAAGCACTACATCTCCAAGTAAGGGAATATTTAATTTCAATTTACTCACTTTACAAATCTGATCAAACGTGTTCCGTTATAAAATGTGTTCCTTGTGTTCAGGATATCTCACCTTGCATACTCCCTTCAAGAATATGGGGCCAGCATTGCAAAGACCAAAGAGGTGGTTAAGCAGATAAAACTTACAGTGGTGCTTGCTTCTGAGACAAAGCTGGATATTCTGCTAAGGACCCCAAAGGTACAATGTCAATTCCTATATAAGATTTCTGTCCTTCCTGTCACTCCATCTACTGTGATGTGATTAGTACTTACAGCGGTTTATTCTAATGCACATCTTGTTATAAATGTCACTACAGAGACTCATCTACAGCCTAGGCATGGGTCTTCCCTTTTCTCTGCCTTTGGAAGAATCGTCTTCTCAACTGCAGTCCTACGACAACTTGGCGTCAAAGATTGCCTACCTATTTTCCACTGGCAACGACAGTAATAAAAATTAAAAATAAAGGTTTTTAGTTTAAACTTGATGTAAGAGTAATAACCTTCTGTGTTGTAGTGACCTGTACAATGGAGCAAAACATGCTGACCAGTTTTAACAAGGCCAGGTGTGAAAGCTCCATGCCTGAATCCTGCTACCAGGTTCTGACCCAGGACTGCACAGAGAAACTCCGGTTCATTGCTCTGGTGAGGAGAGAGAGCTCACATCGGGAACTCCGTGTCCACATTTCTGACTTGTAAGTACAGCTGTGATCCTTCACAACATTGGCCCAATGAGGTTCAACTCGTTTAATAGATTATTTTTTCAGACCAAGGTTTAGTTTGTTTTCATACCTGACTGCTCACTCTTCCTCAGAGTGGTCACATAATGTTGCTGTGATGTGTCTGGTCAGCTGATTTGATTGAAAATAAACTAAACCTTGGTCTGAAAAAAGAATGTATTAAAATAAACCTTCTCAACATTGGTCAGCAATATCATATTTTTGTGTAATTACAAAACCATTACATTAGGTGTTTTTTTGGATTGTAAACTGTGAGGTCATACTCTAGTCTTTTCCTCGGTCACTCTGTATCTAAAAAGTAAATTCACAAATGTTGAATTCTACTATTATTCTATTGTTCATTTTGACAATAGAACTTGTTATATTAGCATTTAACTTTATCTTTGTCCAATTGTTCTCAACAGGACTGTGGACATTGCAGAGAAGAACGGCCATATTGTGGTTGCAGTGAATGGAAGAGAACAGCATGTCACAGACAACAAGGCAGAGTTGGCCCCTGGTATGTCCATAACCTCCACTGTGGTAATATAAAGATCCGTCATCACTAATCATGTGTTTTTATTTCAGGAGTCAGTATTCAGCGCAGAGACAGTGGTGTTGTTCTCAGTGCTCATGAGCTTGGTCTTAAGGAACTCTACTTTGACAGACAAATCCAAAAGGTAAGGCCGAGAATTTATATTACTACTACAAACTTAAAGGTGTACCATCACTTTTTCCGGTAGTGTCCATTACATGCTTATCTCCAAAGAGACATTGTTGCCTGTAATGTTCTGCAGTCTGGCATTAAACATAAATTTATCTCAATGTAGACACGGTGATAGCTAAATTACAGGTCAGATCTGTGGAGCAATAGCCACACTTACCGTAAAAATGCATGGTTTTCAAGATATTTTTTGCCCCGTAAAAACACCTATAATTGAAGAAATGAAAGACCAATACATTTGAATGCCATGCCAGTCCAGGCAAAGCAACGACATCTCCGTGAGGACAAACAGTTGTCAGACCCCCACTAATAAAGTTACATACTGCTCCTTTAACAATTTCCTTTTGTGACAGGTTGTAGTTTCCGACATCCTGAAGGGAAAGACCTGTGGCTTATGTGGCCGTGGTGATGGGGAGTTCAGACAGGAATATCACACACCTAGCAAACGCATTGTCACCGACGCTGTTAGCCACGCCCACACCTGGACTCTGGCTGCTAAGACCTGCCGCAATGAGGAAGGTCGGTACTGTTGAGGGTGTAATTACTGAAGTTTAAATTTCAATTGGTGATTTAAAATAGTTTTGTCACAATACTAAAATCTCAAACTTGATTTTGATACACTGGAAAAGGCTTGATATGCAATACTGATTTTGATACAACAATAATTAATAAAACACACTTTTTTAAACAGCAGAACAACACAAAATAATAGTTTCTTTAATGTTTCCATGTGGTCTTATACTAGGACTATTTCAGAAGTACAGTAGACCAAAGACTAAAACTTTTCAGAAAATGTCAAATTTCGTCATTTTTTTCAGTACTGATACTTGCGCAAATGAATATCTAGTTTTAATACTACTTTTCATATTGATTAGTATCTGGGTATAAATGTTTTATACAACCCTACTTCAAAATGCTAGTTGAGAACATGTGGAAGTTAAATAAAGTGAAAAATGTAATTCCTTTTGGTTCTTCAGGCTGCAAGCTTCAGCAAGTGTCTGTGAAGTTGGATGGGAAGTTTAGTCATCATGGCGTGGCTTCAAAGTGCTACTCAGTTCATCCAGTTCTGCGTTGTATGCCCGGCTGTAATCCACTGAAGACCAAAACTATCAAAGTTGGCTACCACTGCATACCTATCGGTAAGTCCCAACAAATTTCATGTGTTTGCTAAAAAAATAAAACATAACTAACATGTTTATTTTCTGGTGCAGATTCAAACCTGTCCTCTACAGACAATATCTTCAGTAAAAGTATGGATGTGGAGCTGGACACAGATGCCCACGAGGAATGCCAGTGCACGCCTCAGTGTGCCTAATGTCACAATCTTGTCTGTTAGAAGTAATGTTTGATCAATCACTTTTATGTAAATTTAAGTAATAAACTCCTGAAGCAAGTCAGACCTGGTGTGTGTACAATGCTTTTATAGGAAGGGGAATTTATTTTACATAATGGACAAACACACAAATCAGGAAGTAATGACACATTGGTTACATCGTATAAATATTATCATTCACACTAATGGTCCTCTTGCTATTCAAATGTCATATTCAGATGTTTCACATAGATGCTATTATAATACACTGTTTGAATAAAGAAAGTCTGCAAACATCAATGGGAGTAAGATACACCAGACTAGAAGTATTAAAAGGAGAGATCTGCACACAAAGACACGCTTAGAAAGTATGGACTGGTGAATTGGTTTTATAATCATTTTCCCACATTATATCCCTTGACCTACATTTTGCACACATAGCACTTTGTAGGCTGTTAAATTAACTGAAATTTCAGTAAATTTATACATATATATATATAAATTTATATATATATATATATATATATATATATATATATATATATATATATATATATATATATATATATATATATATATATATATATGTATGTATGTATGTACACTATGTATATGTATTTGCAGAGGCAAAAACTCGGGGTTGGGAGGAGTTCGGGGAGGCCATGGAGGAGGACTATCGGACGGCCTCAAAGAAATTCTGGCAAACCGTCAGACACCTCAGGAGGGGGAAGCAGTGCTTTACCAACACTGTTTACAGTGCGGGTGGAGAGCTGCTGACCTCGACTGGGGATGTTGTCGGGCGGTGGAAGGAATACTTTGAGGATCTCCTCAATCCCACTATCACGTCTTCCGAGGAGGAAGCAGAAACTGGGGACCCGGAGGCGGACTCGTCCATCACCCTGGCTGAAGTCACTGAGGTGGTTAGCAATCTCCTTGGTGGCAAGGCTCCGGGGGTGGACGAGATCCGTCCTGAGTACCTCAAGTCTCTGGATGTCGTGGGACTGTCTTGGCTGACACGTCTCTGCAACATCGCGTGGCGGTCGGGGACAGTACCTGTGGAGTGGCAGACCGGGGTGGTGGTCCCTCTGTATAAGAAGGGGGACCGGAGGGTGTGTTCCAATTATAGGGGAATCACACTCCTCAGCCTTCCCGGTAAGGTCTACTCCAGGGTACTGGAGAGGAGAATCCGACCGATAGTCGAACCTCGGATTCAGGAGGAGCAGTGTGGTTTTCATACCGGTCGTGGAACACTGGACCAGCTTTATACTCTCCATCGGGTCCTCGAGGGTTCATGGGAGTTTTCCCAACCAGTCCACATGTGTTTTGTGGATCTGGAGAAGGCATTCGACCGTGTCCCTCGTGGTGTCCTTTGGGGGGTGCTCCGGGAGTATGAGGTCCAGGACCCTTTGCTAAGGGCTGTCCGGTCCCTGTATGACCAGAGCAGGAGCTGTGTTCGCATTGCCGGCAGTAAGTCACACCTGTTCCCGGTGCATGTTGGACTCCGCCAGGGCTGTCCTTTGTCACCGGTTCTGTTCATTATATTTATGGACAGAATTTCTAGGTGCAGCCAGGGGCCGGAGGGGGTCTGGTTCGGGAACCACAGGATCTCATCTCTGCTGTTTGCAGATGATGTTGTCCTGATGGCTTCTTCGAGCCAGGACCTGCAGCAGGCACTGGGACGGTTTGCAGCCGAGTGTGAAGTGACTGGGATGAGAATCAGCTCCACCAAATCCGAGGCCATGGTTCTTGACCGGCAAAAGGTGGTTTGCCCTCTCCGGGTGGGTGGTGAGTCTCTGCCCCAAGTGGAGGAGTTCAAGTATCTCAGGGTCTTGTTCACGAGTGAGGGAAGGATGGAGCGGGAGATTGACAGGTGGATCAGTGCAGCGTCTGCAGTGATGCGGTCGCTGTATCGGTCCGTTGTGGTAAAGAAGGAGCTGAGCCGGAAGGCGAAGCTCTCGATTTACCGGTCAATCTACGTTCCTACCCTCACCTATGGTCATGAGCTCTGGGTAATGACCGAAAGGACAAGGTCGCGGATACAAGCGGCTGAAATGGGTTTCCTCCGCAGAGTGGCCAGGCGCACCCTTAGCGATAAGGTGAGGAGCTCAGTCACACGGGAGGAGCTCAGAGTAGAGCCGCTGCTCCTACACATTGAGAGGAGCCAGCTGAGGTGGCTCGGGCATCTGCTCAGGATGCCTCCTGGACGCCTCCCTAGGGAGGTGTTCTGGGCATGTCCCACCGGGAGGAGGCCCCAGGGAAGACCCAGGACACACTGGAGGGACTATGTCTCTCGGCTGGCCTGGGAACGCCTTGGGATCCCACCGGAGGAGCTGGAGGACGTGTCTGGGGTGAGGGAAATTTGGGAGTCCCTGCTTAGACTGCTGCCCCCGCGACCCGGAAGAAAATGGATGGATGGATGGATGGATGGATATATATATTTATATTTACATATACTTATTTTGTGGTATTGCTTCAGTGTGTGTGTGTTAACAGCCATTTTCGCCAGGAATGTGTAAGTAAAGGTGTCAACAGTGTATGCTGCAAGACATGAAGCAAAGTCCCTTCTTGTATTTTTTGTCCTGTCTAAGCCACAACAAGTTTGAATGTCTTAACAAATAATTCATTCAATATAAAGCACTCCACAAAGAATAGCTGCTTTTATCCCAGTAATACACTGAAATGAAATAATGAATGTTTTATTATGCATTTCTTACACAAAGCACATTTATATATATATATATTTTTGTTTATTTAAGTTTTGTTTTGAATATGGTATTGTCCCCTCAACATGGCACAAATCTATAATCATACCCATTCCTAAGTCGGTAAAAAATGATCCCAGAGTGCCTCTTAATTATAGAGGAATCAGTCTTTTAAGTACAGTTTATAAAATTTATTCCAGTATCCTAAATGCCAGAATGACACGGTTTCTTGAAAACACAGAATTGTTGGTGGATGAACAAAATGGATTTAGAAAACACAGAGCTTGTATTGATCATATTTACACTGTTTCAACTATAGTGAGAACTCGACTGGCTGAAAATAAGTCCACTTTTGTTTGTTTCGTGGACTTTAAGAAAGCATTTGATTGGGTCAATAGGGATTTGTTGTGTTTGAAACTTCTTCAGGCTGGGGTTGATTGGAGATTTTATAGAGCATTAAAATCCCTGTATGCAGACTGTATTGGATGTGTTCAAGTGAATGATTTAAGGACCGAGTGGTTTCCTATACCTACTGGTGTAAAACAAGGGGATGTTTTGTCCCCAAGCCTGTTCTCGCTCTTTATAAATGATTTGGCTCTTGAAATCAAACAGCTGGACATTGGGATACACATGGACAGTGATGTTGTGGGCATTCTGCTCTATGCTGATGATGTTGCACTCCTGGCGGAAACAGAAGAGGACCTGCAGCTGATGTTAAACATATTACAACAGTGGTGCTGTAGGTGGAGACTTGCTATAAATCAAGCTAAAACCCAAATAATGCATTTTAGGAGGAAGGCAGCTCCTCAAAGTAAAAAGGTCCTTACATTTGGAATTGTGAATCTTGAGTATGTCCCTCAGTACAAATATCTGGGGTTCACTTTTGATGAATTTATGAGTTTTGACATTGGGGTAAAAATCCTTGCTGCTTCAGCCAGTCGAGCTCTTGGTTCTGTGATTAACAAAGTGAAAATGTGTAAAGATCTCGGTTATGAAACATATTCTAAATTGTATGAGGCCTGTGTATCTCCGGTTTTAAATTATGCTGCTGGTGTGTGGGGGGCTAGACAAAGTTCTGCCTTGGATGCTGTGGAAAACCGAGCCATCCGCTGTTTTTTGGGAGTGCACAAGTTTGTCCCAGTTTTGGCTGCACAGGGTGATATGGGTTGGGTACCGGGTTTAATCCAAAGAAAGTGTGATATGGTCAGATTATGGAATCGAATTATTAATCAACTTGATGATAGAGTTTTAAAAAAGGTCTTTGTATGGAGTAAGCCCAAGTCACCCTGGGCAGCAGAGCTACGGGCTGTTTTTGCTGAAGCACAACTTCAGTATGTATTTCATAATAATTTGTCATGTAGCGTAAACAAAATAAGAACAAAACTGATGTCTAATTATGAAGAGCAGTGGCTGAATGGGATCTTGACTAAACCCAAGTTGCGAACATACATTCAATTAAAAGATACGTTTAAGGCTGAGTTCTATGTCAGAGCAAATTTGAGTAGGAAGCAAAGATCATTGATGGCACAGTTACATACAGGAATCCTTCCTCTGGCTTTAGAAACTGGGAGATTCTCTCAAACCCCTGAAGAAGAAAGACTTTGTGGTTTATGTGAGTTGGGCGAAGTAGAAAGTCAAGCTCATTTTCTGTTGCATTGTCCATTTTACAATGAATTTAGAAATCCTTTATTTGTTGAAATGTTCACTCAATGTCCTGAAATGTTCTGGTGTGATGATGACAGCAAGATGAAATGGTTGTTTAATTCTAATGTTTATAAGTTGGTTTTATTTTTATGTAAAGCCTGGAAGAAGCGGCAAATGAGTTTGTTTAAATGAGTTTATTGTTGTTTTGTTTTCTTTTTGTTTTTGTTTGTTGTTATACACGTCTGGACTATTGGACTATTGTATTTTTGTTAATGGTGTCTTATAAGCCCATTTGGGCTCGGCATTCTTTGTATGCAAGACACAATAATAAACTATTCATTCATTCATTCATTCATTCATTCATATATATATATATATATATATATATATATATATATATATATATATATATATATATATATATATATATATATACACACACATAAATTTAAAAATCGCAGGTGGTCTCATCCCCTCTCTTTGCCACGCTCGGGACCTTTACCAGAGGCCTGGGAGCTTTTTTTTTTTTTTTTAAATAAAGTAACAAATAAATAAAATAAAGGGTTCTTTCTTTTTTGTGTATGTGTTGTGGATTTGATCAGGTAGAAATAGCTGATCTGTTTTATTGCTGTTAAATAGATTGTATCCATTAAAAACACATGCTATTTAAATGGTAAATCACAAACTTCACCTAATTTTACTTAAATTTCACACATCTATTTTTGAAACAACTTTTCAATAAATAGCATAGTGACTGCAGGCAATAAACCTGATACTTTAATAATGTCCCAAAAACCAACGTGCCCAACATGGTTCAATCTGGATTTATGCTTTTTGGATAAACATCATTCACACCAAAAGTTTTTGTATATGTTTTGTATCACAAAACTTTCTAAAAGGGAAGGTTGTGGAAGATAATTCTATTATTTAACCAAACAAAATTGAAACAACTTTTTTTTGGCTTTCGACCATACCTGAAAGTTCCACACTGGACACTGGCAAGAAACTTTGATGCCAATGCCAAAATGTCATCTTTAACCATTTGAAGTACAAACCGCTGTGATGTTGAGTCAAAGTGGTTGCAATGACCACACCAAACAAAGTGAGCAAACATCTACTGTCAGAATGCCCCAAACTTTGACATTTCATCACCACAACACAGAGACTTGTACGATATGTTTCCCAAATGTATAAATATTTGTAGAACTTTTACATTAGCAAAGTTACAAATATAGACAATACAAATACTTAGGAATAATTGCACAGTTCATAAGAGTATAAATAATCCAGCACAGACATGTACTGATTAATACTCATGAAACTATACTCTCCATCTACCAACCACGTAAAAGACAACACACCTGCTCACAAAACCTGTAAAACAAGGTCTGGACCAGTCTTAACCAGAAGACAGAAATAAGTTAAGTCATAATTCACTTATTATACATTTAATAGCTTCTCCAATTGTGTGAGTGAATACTTAGAACAAAGATTTGGACAGATAATACTTTTTAGGAGATGAACCCCTGGTGAAGGTATGATTTTTTTTTAAATTTTCAAATTCAATCAAAAATACAAAAAGAATAAATAGATTGACAGAGTTCCACAGTTTGAGAAACATTTGTGCACAGTCCAGACAAAACAAAAGATCCTTAAACAGGAGCAACTAGTCTCCATAAAATATTTAGGGTTTTAATGGAAGAAAGATGAAACATCTGTTTAGCTTCCTTGTAAAATGCATGTCTGTATTTTATTCTCTGTAACAGGGCTCAATTGTATGAGAGCTTGCCATCAAGGGCCCTCTCTGTCAAAGGAAATAAATTCATAAACATAAAACATCTATTTGTAAGGGGTATTTAATGATGGCAGAGGAAATGCTAAACTGATATTTGACCACAAAATCACACAAAATCTGAAGGACAACCAGGTCAGGTGACCCTATCCTGCATTTACACATATGCCGGCAGTTTATCTATCTGATAATGTGATCAAAGCTATTGATCCAGGCATGTGTGATAGTTACCACATTTGGGGTCTTTATGACATTTTTGATAAGCCTTGTCAGCACATTTTCCCTTTAAAAGAAGAGCAGGTGGCTGCAGATCTTCACAACCCACTCAGCCATGAGAGTCGTTGTACTAGCCCTGGCTCTAGCCCTTGTGGGTAAGTCACAATGGCATCTTTTTCTTAAATTTAATATCGAAGTAGTTTTCATTCTTATACTCTGTTTTACTGTATTCTACTAATGTTATTTTTGATTCTATAACTGTGGACAAACTTTAGATTCTCAATGAACATTTACAGCTTTAATTTGGCCTAATGTTCCTAAGAATAACATATTATTATCTTTCTATTTTAGCTGGCCAGCACGAAAACTTGGGTAAGTCATATTCATTAACAAGAAAGTGAAATTATAGTAGAATACTTCTGGTAAAGCTAATGTAAATGTCTTCACAGCTCCAACTTTTGCTCCTGGAGAAACGTATGTGTACGAATATGAGGCTAAGATCCTGGGTAGTCTGTCCGAACAACACCTCGCCAAAGCCGGACTCAAACTCTTCAGCAAAGTCAAAATCAGTGCTGCCCAAGAAAATATCCTCCTGCTTCAGGTAAACCAGGAAAAAATAGGAATGATAAATATCAGGGGAGAAATGGAAGGAGAGCATAATAAATGTGCTAACAGCAAAGATAATGCTGAGATGTGGACACTGTGTGGAGGTGGGATGCAGCACATCAGCACATGGTTAAAACCACAGGATGATAAAGAGAGAGAGAAAATGAGAGAGAGAGAGAAGAGAGAGAGAGAGAATGAGGAAGAGTGTATTTACTGTATATGAATGGCTTTAGAGATGATTGGTTCAGGGGCAAAGATAGAAGGCTTCTTGCCAAAAACTGTAACAGAAAGCAGGTGACAAGAGGTAGGAAATAAGTAACCATTTCTTGGCTTCAGACTCTCAATTTGTCTACTTTTTTTTTTTTTTTTTTGCATTGTAGCTTGAGAATCCTCAGGTTTTTGAGTACAGTGATGTTTGGCCAAAGAATTCCTTTATCCAAACTCACCTCCGTGCCGACCTGGAAGCTCATCTCAAAACCCCCATCAAGTTCAAGTACGAGAATGGGATTGTGAGAGAGATCCTGGCCCCAGAGAGTGTCCCCACACCTGTGCTCAACATCCACAGAGGCGTCATGCAATTCTTCCAGCTGAACATCAAGAAGTCACAGAACGTCTATGAAATGCTGGAGGTCAGGCAAAAGTAATGGTGGAAGAAGGAATCTGTATTCATTGTTACTCAGCTCAAGTCAAACTTACAAAACCATTACTTTATGACATAATACATACTGTTCATCCTTAACAACCCTCTTAAATATTTGTTATCGCATATAGGAAGGAGCCCAGGGTGTGTGCAAGACCCAGTATGCCATCACAGAGGATGAAAAGGCTGAGCGCATCCTTTTGACCAAGAGCAGGAACCTGAACCACTGCCAAGAGAAGGTCATCAGGGACGTCGGGTTGGCATACATTAAGACATCCCATAAGTGCCAGGAGGTAAGTCCACATCATCCAAGATAACTGGACACTAATAATTAATACATTTACTGAGAACAACTGTTTGCAGACTTCAAAGAGCCTGAGGGGAACCACAGGATATGCCTACACGCTGAAGACAGTCCCAGGGGGCTTAATCATCCAGGAGGCCTCCGGAAATGAAGTCATTCAGTACACACCTTTTGATGAGAAGGACGGCGCCGCTTCCATTCAGACTATGTATGACTACTGAGCATATGTTTAGCCAATCACAGGGTACACTAGACTAGATAAAGTAACCATTAATATGATTTGTTCTTTTCTAGCCAAAACCTGGTTTTCAGTCGCATTTACAAGACTCCTATTGTTCCCCTCAATGCTGAATACCGCCCCCGTGGCTCCCTCAAGTATGAGTTCTCCACTGAGCTTTGGCGAAGTCCTGTCAGGATCCTTAAGATGACAGACGTGAAGGAACAGGTTCAGTTTTGTCTAATAATAAAAACGTATATTCCTAGGATAATGTGCATGTATATGTAATGTAATAGGTGTATTTACTTATACATATCTATATTTGTTTTGTTTTATATCACAAGGGGGAAAAAATATGGTGTTATAAGTCATACGTAATTTTATCTTTTTTAAGCATGCTTCACTGGTAAATGACACAATAAAGTAATAATAATAATAATAAAAAGAGCTGATGTAAAACACTATGGGCCTTTAATTGTTCTTGTATTTTCAGGTTGCTGATGTCCTGAACCACCTGGTTGTCAGTAACAGAGACAAAGTACATGAGGATGCTCCTCTCAAGTTTCTGGAGCTGATCGAGCTGCTGCGTGCTTCTGATGTGACCGAACTGCGCAACTTGCTGACCACCCACAGGACTAGACCTCTTGAGAGGTGGGTCATTCAATGACATTCAATGGATAATTTAAGAGGATTTCTGAAAATGTAAAAAATTAAATGATAATAGGCAGTGGTTGATGGATGCCATCCCCACCATTGGAACAAAGGCGGCTTTGGAGATAGTCATGGATGAGATTCTGAGGAGAGATATGTCTGTTCCTGAGGCCACTCAGGTTTTAATTGGAACTCTGCACATGCTGGAGCCCACCAGTGAGATCATCCAGAAGGTTTGGGTAAGTGAGCATCCAGCACAGTGTGTGTCATGTGTCTCTTATCAGGGGCATTAACTTTTAATGTGACTCTTATGTCCCTCAGAGCTACATTGAGCACCTCTCACAGCAACAAGGAATCTATGAACAAGCTGTGCGCAAGTCTCTGCTCTTGAGCTATGGTAGCATAGTCCACAGACACAGTGTTCAGAAGGCTGAGTGGAATGATCGTGACATTCAGGTATTTCACCAAGGCATTTCATCTTAAATAACATTATGTAGCAAAAACAACACATATTCATTACAAATTCTTCCCACAGCGCATCCAGGTGTATTTTGACAAGGCCTTTGCTGAGAAAAACACACAAGAGATTGTCCTACTGGCTAAAGTTATGGCTAATGCTCATCATCCTTGGGGCTACAAAGCTATCACAAAGCTCCTGCCAATCCATGGCACTGCTGGTTATAAACTGTCCCACAGGGTTCACATTGAAGCTATCCTGGCCCTGAGAGGCATCGCCCAACAAAAGCCCAAAGAGGTGACTCTTCACTCTGAGAAATTCATTGTTATCTTTGAAGAAAAGTGCTCTTAACTGTTGTCTTTTGTCAATAAGGTCCAGAACCTGGCTCTGCAGCTGTTCATGGACAAAACTCTGCACCCTGAGCTGCGTATGCTTGCCATCATGGCGCTCCTTGAGATCAAGTCTTCAATGGCAGTGATGACTAATGTTGTCAACGTTATCAAGTCTGACCGCAGTCTGCCAGTGATCAGCTTCACTTACTCTCTCATCAAGTCTCTGTCCAGAAGCACAGACTCCATAGTGTAAGAGCTATAGTCTCCCTACACAGCAGCATGTACTAATACATACAGGTCAACGTACTCACAGAAATGCTTCTGTTATAGGGCATCTGAGGCTAATGTTGCTCTCAGACTCATGGGCCAAATGAGACCAAGCATCAAGCTGAGCAAGGCCTTCCATACAGACTACTACAGCCGTAAGACCTCATTGTTTTTTTAAACCACTTTTAAGATGCTGTTTGAGCTAATTTTTTGTTTAATTAAACTTTGTATCAGATCCTCTGATGGTTGGTGCTGCTGCAAGTATTTATTTAATCAATGATGCTGCTACCATCCTTCCCAAAACGGTTATAGCTAAGACCAGTGCCTACTTTGCTGGAGCTGCTGCTGATGTTTTTGAGGTAAATTGGTAAATTTGAGGTATATATATATATATTTTTTGTTCAGTTAATAAGTAAAACTCTTTACAGATCGGAGTCAGAAGTGAGGGATTCCAGGAGTACTTCCTGAAAAAGGAGATCTCTGATGTCTCTGACAGAACAACGAAGATGAAGCGTATCCTTAAAGCTGTAAGCTGAACATTAAAATTAACCATAAACAAGTGGCAAATGATAAAATAGTGCTTCCTTCTGTCAACAGTTTCTCAACTGGAAGTCTATACCAATCACCCAATTAATGGGCTCTGCGTACATCAAGGTTCTGGGACAGGAAATCGCTTTTATTGACGTTGACAAACATGTCATTGAGGAGGCAATTAAGGTACCTTAAAACTTCTCTTTTTATTGTTGCTCTGATTAAAAAAACAAAAAAAACAAACAAACAAAAACATGTCAACCTGACCATGTCATTTGTTTTCTTTGCAGATTTCCTCTGAGATTGACATCAAGGAGCATGGCATGAATGTCCTCCGCCACTTGTTCCAAAATGGTGTCTCCACACGCTGGGTCAAGGCAGTGATGCCCACTGAGATCAGACGCATCATGTCCACTGCTGCAGGTCTGCCCATGGAGCTCGCTCTCTACACTGTTGCTGTCACTGGAGCAGATGTCCACGGTACGTTAAATGGAAATACGAAACTACATTACTGGAAAAATACACACATATATATATATATATATATATATATATGATTACTTGTTATTACAGCCAAATTCCAGGCCAACCTGCCACAGAACTTCCATATTTCTGACCTTCTGAAGCACAAGACCAACATTGATGCTGAGATCAAGCCAAGGTAAGAGGTGCAATTGATATATAGTTATATATAATTAAAATGCATTTGGATCTATTATTTTATTATATTCTTTTTTCTTATAGCATGGCCCTCAACACATTTGCTGTGATGGGACTGAATACAGACATTGCTCAGGCTGCCCTAGTCTCAAGAGTCAAGGTCAAAGTCTATGTGCCTGCCAAAATCTCTCTTTCTCTGGACTTTGTTGAGAACAACTTTAAGATCAGTGCTCTTCCAGTTAGCCTCCCAGAAAATGTTGCACTTTCTGTTGAGTAAGTTTACCTTTTCAAATATGCACTTTACATGAAAATATATCTGATTTACATTTTTGCTTGCATGTGTGCAGTGTTGACACTCTAGCCATTGCAAGACAGGCCAAACGGGTGACTCCTCTGATTCCTGAAGACATTTCTTCCAAAATTTCAACACCTTCATCTGCTCATTCCTCCCGTGTAAGTTTTGAAGTGATAGGTGTATGATAGCTCTCAAATGTTTTACATCAACTACCCCCCAAAAGAATATTTGGCCTTCTGAGTACCTCTGGATCCAAACCAGATCTACAATAGGACTATTCCAGGTCTAAACTAGGTCTGAACCTGGTGTAAAATATGACTATAGTTATGCTACATTGCTATTGTAGTTTTTAATACAGCTAACACTAACAAAGGAATAAAATATAAAATGAACTCTAAATTAAAGAAACGCTTAAACTATAGAAAAATATTATGAAAATAAGTTTTAATGTTGTTTTGTGGCTTCTTGTTTCAGTCTAGGGAGATGGTGGATAACATGCAAGTTCAGGACCAGCCTCTTCAAAAGACAAGAGCTTCCAAGGTTGACAAGAAATTCTGCACTGAGAATGCTGGAGTGAAGACCTGCATCAAGCTCACATCTCACAATGCCATGTTCATCAGTGATTCTGCTTTCTTCAGACTGGCTGGAAAGCACCTTTTTCTCCTCTCTTTCACACAATGTAAGCCAAATTCAAACCAAATCAGCTTGACTTGTTGCAATGGCATTTTTGTGAACCAACGTTTTCCCATATTTAAGGATTTTGGCTTCCTGTTCTATGCAACATTTAGAGGGCATTTTCTTATTCAAAAGATACAATATTTTGTTCTGAATTGTTAACTGCTATGGCAACAGTCCTAGTTTTTCATAATCCATGTTGCAAAATTGTGCCTTCAATAAATGATGTACATAGTTCCTGCAATACATATCAAAAGGCCGGTAGAGGGCAGCAGATTGAAGTCCTTATGTGCTATAACTGGATAGGAAAAACTGTTCCTGCCATTATTAATTGGTGAAAGTAGTAGCCTGAATTTAGAGGCTTGTGGACTGGTTAGGTCTTTCTGAAGCAGGAACAATCTGCCAGACTTTGAGAGAAAAGCAACAGCTTTATAATAATATTTCTCATCATACTTTTAGCTAATAATGAAGCTGTTGACAAGTGGGAAATGGAACTCCAACTAGGACCCAAGAGTGCAGAGAAGCTAATCAAAAACATCAACATGAACATGGATGACATCCCAGAGGGCACGCCTATTCTGTCCAAACTCAAGAGAATCCTGGCTCCAGGCATGAAAAACGACACCTCCTCCAGTTCCTCCAGTAGCTCCAGATCTGTGCTTCGTAACAGCCGTCGATCCTCCTCTTCCTCATCATCATCATCTAAGTCTCACATGGCTGGGAAAGTCATCAGAGCCGTGGGGAAAATCATTGGGGGTAACCATAAGAGTAGCAGCAGCAGCAGCAGCAGCAGCCGCCGTAGCCACAGAAGCCACAAGAGCCGAAAGTCCACTGTCTCCAGCCTGAGCTCCCTGTTCAGTTCTAGCTCCAGCTCTTCACAGTCTGTCCACAAGTCCCAGGTAAAGACTGTTTCCATACTGCAGTGTTATGTTTTTGGGTTGTTTTTTGTTTTTTTGTTTTTTTAGCCCTTACAGTCAAATGAGTGAGGAGCAACTAAGGAGTTATTGAAGGAATAAATTTGACGATGTGATAGTGATAGTTGAAGCTGCAAAATAAAGGGAGTGTAAATGAATGTTTTGACTGGTTGACAGTTATAGACAGGTGACATGGTGTACAGGGAAAGAATATTACCAGGTTTATTGTAATTATACATGCTCATTTTTCTTATCAGCATAAGAGCTCTCATTCCAAGTTCGAACCACACCACCAGAAGAAGGTATGTTAACTGAAGTTGAAATATTAATGCTACAAAAATTATTTCTAGTTTTTGATTTTCCTTCAATCTGTATAATCTATTTTGCAGACATCCCGGCGTCACTCAGGATCTGCCTCCTCTGCAAGAACCTTTGAGGACATCAGGAAACAGGTATGTTCATAATTATATATATATATATATATATATATATATATATATATATATATATATATATATATATATATATATATATATATATATATATATTATTTTTTTTACTTTTTATGTTCAAATTAGTGAAAGTTACCTTTTTTTCTCCAGAACAAATTCCTTGGCGATTCCGTTACCCCAGCTTTTGTACTTATCCTCCGTGCTGTCAGAGCTAACAACAACAAGCCACTGGGCTATCAGATCGCTGCCTATGAGGACAGAAACAACAACAGAGTTCAGATGATCATTGCCGCCCTGGCTGCTGAGGATAACTGGAGTTTCTGTGCTGATGCCATTGGACTTGCCAAGAACAAAGCTGTTGTAAGAAAATGAAACAATAAGAGATGACGCTCAAGTTGGCTCTACAGGTCTTAATCTATGTATGCTCCTCTTAACAGGCTAAACTTGCATGGGGAGAGAAGTGTAAGACATATGACACCATGATCACAGCTGAGACTGGTCTGGTCCAGAACAAAGTTGCAGTCCGTGTGAGACTGGCTTGGAATAGACTGCCCACTTCTCTTGTCAGAAATGTCAAAATGTAAGTTCATGCATAAATATTTGTTAAAAGACATAATTCTGCTTTAACAATATAGTGAATTTATTTTGCAGGATCTACAAGTACATCGTTGAATCTTACTTGTCCAGTGTCTATCTGCATAGGAGATCAGTTGAGGCCCAGCAGCTTTCCCTCGTTGTGGTTGTTGAGTCTGAGAAAGTGCTCGGTATTATTGTGAAATCACCAGCCGTAAGACCATTTTAAAAGTTCAGTCTCATTAACCCCCATACTATATTTTATGAAAACTTACATTTTCTTGTTCATACAGTACGTCTACAGGCGCTATTTGTCTCTTCCCGTCAGTCTGCCAGCCGATGAGCTGAGGGAGCTGTTTCCATTCGATAAAGCGCTCGACAATGTTCACTTTCTACTGGCAAAGGCTGGTGGAAGTAAGGCTTAGCACAGCAATATGTGTGGATACTTTATATATTTCATCAAAACAAAATGAAGTAAATGTTTTGTCATCTTTGTCCAGTTGAGTGCAGATATGAGAGAGGAGAGCTTACCACTTTCAGCAACAAGCAATATAAGAACTACATGCCAAATTCTTGCTACCAGCTGATGGCTCAGGATTGCACTGATGATCTTAAATTTATTGTTTTGATGAAGAAGGATAGTGCAGACCGTCACATGGTCAATGTGAAGATTGGAACAAAGTAAGGATATGAGGAGAAAAAGCTTCAATGTGAATATCTGAGGACAATGAACTAACTTATAATATTCCCTTTCAGTGATATTGACATGTTGCTGAATGGAGAAATACCAACTGTTACGATGAATGGAAAGGAGATTGCCAGAGACAGCTTGCCATACAACAAGGGTTAGAACTCTCACTAATTATTTTAGTTAGTTAATAGTTTTAGTTTTAATGAACTGTACATTTTCCTACAGATTCAGTGAAGATTGAAATGAAGGCTGGCAACAAGATAGTTCTCTATGCTCAGACCTTTGGTATTACTGAACTCCACTTCAGTGCATCAGATGTTTCGGTAGAATGTTTTAAAATATTATATACATGTATAACTGTTTAGATTTAGTATGTTGTTAACTCTCATCAATCCTTTTCCATTTCTAAGATCCGTGTTCCAGAGTATATGAGGAACAGAGTCTGTGGTCTTTGCGGCCAAGGCAATGGAGACAGGAGAAACGATTACCGCATGCCCAGTGGGCGTGTCACTGATAACCCCATCAGTTTCGCCCATTCCTGGACTCTATCTTCTCAGAGCTGCACGGATGAGACCGGTAAGAGAACAGTATGCGATTACTAGACTAAAATGTTTTCAGGCTGAAATTAACTTAATGGTTTTCTCTATCAGGATGCCGTTTGAATCAAGAGTCCATTGAACTGGAGAGAGACATAACCATCCATGGTGTGCAGTCTAAGTGCATCTCTGTCCACCCTGTGTTGCGCTGTCGACACGGTTGCACTCCCACTAGAACCACCATGACCAAAGTGGGCTTCCACTGCAGACCCCGTAGTAAGTGTCCTGAGATCACAGCAACAACACTGAACCAGGGAGCCAAATGTGTTGATTTTGTGTCTTTGTTTTGTGCAGATGACAACAGTCAAGTCTCAGATGTCCATGAGCGCAGCATTGACATGACTGAGTCCGTTGAAGCCCATCTTGACTGCAGCTGCACTTCTCAGTGTACTTAGATTCCTGTCACCTTATGTTGTGTCAATGTGTAAATTTACCTAAATAAATGAAGGCATCTTAAAAGGCAACCCGAGGCTGTTTGTCATTTTCTAAATACAAAAAACACAAAACATTTTGTTGTACAACAATAACTTGTTCTTAGCTTACTCAACACAGGGTACAGGCCTGCCTGAACAGTGAGCTTTGATAGGAAGAAAAGTTTTACAGTAAACAAATATTCACTGCCTGCAATTGTCACAGTACATCAATTTTAACTAAACATATGGCCTGGCATTATCTGTTGCTTGTATATTAGAGTAAATCATCAACTATATCTTCATTATAAACTTGTTAAACATAATTATCTAGTCTAACTGTAAATACAGGAGCAAATGTACAAAATGACTACAGGAAAACAGCAATGGCGAATAAACCAATTTGTGTATGCTATATGTATGATATACAAACATAAGACAGGGCCCAGTCTCTGTGTGTCACTGCGTCATTCCCAGTTTGATTCCCAGACTAGAGAGTTATATGTTGCTCATAATTGTTAGTGTAGTACAAAATATGCCAGGCAGTTTTATAAAACAAGGGAGTTAAATCCACCAGTTTCATTTGGCAATATCCTTGGCCAAACTATTACTTGATTTATTTTTGGTCTTTTTACATTTTTGCAACTTTCAGCTGCAACTCGGGGCAGTTGCTTTATCCTTTAAATTCACATTGTATCACAACTGTGTGTTCACAGTCACTGCGTTCCATCCTGAGAGGATGATGTCCCTGGGATGTCTTTGGGTGTGGAAGTGTCAGACACATCGTGGTTGACATTTTCTGCAGCTGGTCTTGCATTTCGCTCTGTTTCAACTAAAATCAAAAGAAAAAAAAAACTTTAAGATTAATTTAAAATGTATCAACTATTGAAAAAATGTTAATTAACTTGACACAGGAAGCATGTGAATCTAGTGTTTTATTGATGATTTTTTTTTTTTTTTAATTTATTTTACCTATTTATCTTTATCTATTGTATTTTATCTCTACCAAAATGTCCTAAAGTGGCATCACTTAGACTTCATTTGGGTCAAATGTCTTACATTCATGTCTCTCTTGGGATCTAATGATTAATAAGGGGTGAATAAAACAGAGTAAACAAATAGCAAAATATTTACATTAATCGAATTTGCAGCTCTAATCAATAAACACTAATAACATATACTGGTAATTATATTAGTACAAACTGAAAATTAGTACAAAATGACGTCATACACAAGGTACAGATGTTGTATTATATAATGGCCTGTTAAACCTTTTGTGACGTTTTTACATGATGAGGTGTTATTACATGGTGTGTAAGTCTGTTTACTTACATATTGAAAATGCACTTTTTATTCTCGATATTGGAGGTTTATTTGAGTCAGGAAAAGGACTCAAATTTAAAAACTGGTGTTTAAGCCACATTGCACGATTCTCCTCAAAGGCTTTCCTCTGCAAATATCAGGATTTAATGAACATTGGGTAATACAATTGAAAATACAAATAAAAACTGCAGTGAAGTGTAAATTGTGTAAATTCTGTCACATATTACCTCATGACTCAGTCTGATGGCTGCTTCAGTAAAGTTCCTTCTTTCTCTGTCAAAGATCTTTCTTTGTTCCTCAAGAGTTTTCCACTCTCCCTTGAGTCTCTCTGTCTCTCCCTGCATGTAGCAGTTATTTATTAAAGATGTCACTTCATCATCACATGGAGAACTCAGCTGTTGCTGCAAAAAGATTATCGATTAAAGCCTGCCATGCCTCATACAATATGCCCTGCTATTGTAAAGCAGCCAATCCTACCTGCAGGAGCTGCTGCTGTGTTTGAATATAGTCTTTGCACTGTTGAATCTCCAGCCTCAGTTTGTGCATTTCCTCCTCATGAGTTACCCTTGACACAGAATCATTACTGCTTCTATCACTCATCTCGACCAGGGAAGCTGTTATTTGAAAAGCAATTTGAAAAAACTATTAGCATAGCGCCAACTAATCCACTATTATAATGATATAATCACAGGGTATTACACACAAACATACCTTGACTATCTAGTCTTTCCATGTGGCTTTTGAGTCGTCTCCATTGAAGGCGAATACCGTTGGTCAGTTTTTCTCGAGCATCATCACTAAAAAGTTCAACACTGTTTTTTGTGGAATCAAATACATCTTCCTCATCCTCTTCGTCCTCTTTCTGTGACACATGAGCGGCAATGAAGGAGAAAACATTCATTCATGGTTAGATAAAAGAGTATCTAACCTGAAAAGTTTCACATCTGTCATTTTTAGTTGGTTTCTTTGACTTGAGAATGGACACCATGTCTTTCTTCATGTGTTGCAAAATTTTCTTCAGTTCAGCATTTTCCAGAAATAACTCTCGCTGTCGACTGTCATAATCAGTTAACAGAGTTTTGTACATCTCTGTTTCGTGTCTATAAATCATACAGATACAGACATTAAAGAACACACTAATATCACACCATAGCATAGTTTTATTATTCTTATGGTAAAAGGTCACATATTTATATAGCGCTTTTCCACCTTCAAGGCATTTGAAGCACTTTACATGAAGGAACCACTCACCCATTCCCACACACATTCATACCCTAGTGCACGCAGACACTGTCTTGCCCAAGGACACAACAACAGCATTTATCTGTGGCTGGAATTGCACCGCCAACCTGCTGGCCACCTCTACAAATTATTATATATATATATACATATATACATATATATATATACACACACACACACACACACACACATATATTTATATATTTATATATATATATATATATATATATATATGGAGGCGGTATTGTGGTGCCTGGAATGTTCCACAATTATGTACTATGTACTAAACCTATCTATCTATGATCCTCAGAGAGAGAGTCAATATCATCTTAGAATGTGAACTGCTGTGAAAATGATTTATGTGAACTGCTATGGTTTGTAGTTTTTCTTTTGTTTACATATTGAGTCATATGTTGTGGAACTGCTTTTCTTGGAATTCCTGTGTGTTATTATTAAAATGGATTAGGCGTTATAAGTATTTTTTACTTCAGCCTAAACCCTTTCAGTCATGATAGAAATGTTATGTACAACCTTAAACAAATAAATATAAATAAAAAATAAAAAATGAAGACAAGAAAACATGAGCATAACGCCATCAGGTCAGGTCAACTTATCTGTGGAGAGGCGAGCTCGTTCACACAAAAGAATGCATGTTTTCCAAAGCGTCATTTAACAATAAATGTCAAGTCAGAAAACATACATAGCGCAAATGCGCAAATGTATAATAACTCACCTGACTTCTGTCTTTTCTGTTTTCCAAAGGCTGCGCTTCCCATCTGCACGTCCAATGCTGTTTAACACGTCAATGGCTGAAAAAGTGAAACAAAAACTAAATTAAAACTTAATGAAAACAAAAGGCTAAAAAAAATAGATATTGTCTGACTTTGTTTACGATCTTTTTTATCAGAAAGAAGCTGATTCAAGCGCTCCTTCAATTTGTTAAATTCTCTTTCTCTCCTCTTCATTTCATGATTGTATTGGCCCGCCCGGTTTGAAATTATATTCTGAAGTTTTTGAACCTGATAAAATATGTCTTAAGGTAAGTTCATGTTGTGTAGAAGTGATAATTGTATCCATGGATAAATCAAACCAGTTACCTCGTCTTTCTCATTTTTCAATAAATTTTGCAAACTCTTTATTTTGAGCTGTAGCTGTCGCTCTTTCTCATGAAGTCCAGTGTTTTCTCTTTTATAAAATTCAAGTTGCTCCTTTATGAACAAAACAAAAAAGAGTTCAGTTGAAATATTTTTTTTCAGTTAATCATATTTGTGTGTGTGATAATGTAGTGGTATAGCTGTACCTTTAGCTGAGTGGTTGTGAGTTTCAGGTAGTCCACACTGCTGTTGGATTTAAGCTGTTCTACTTCCATGTTTTCCAGTGCTCGGACATCTCGATGGTGCAGCTGAGTCAGGTCATACACGCAGTTCAGCACAGCCACAACGTCAAGCTCTGAGCACCTGATTGAGCACCTGATAGACTCAGCCCAAACTGGAGACAGGCCTAAAGATGACAGTTCCTGCAATAATAATAATAGTAATAATAATAATAATAATAATAATAATAAACTGACTTATATAGTGCTTTTTTGGACATCATGGGGGAATGCCAGATTGGACAGGTGAATTGTTAGTAGTGATATGAAGTGGTGTAGAGTTGTTTGAGGACAGGGTGTGATGTGGTTGAAAAAGGTTATAAATGTGTAAGGTGCATAAGACAGGTTAGACTACCCATTTCACTAAAATGTACTTAACATTATTATATTTAAGATTTTACAAACAATCTAAATCTAAAAAATTTTGTCAGACATTTTTTGTGAGAATTTTTTTTCATAATTTTACTTCCTGGTTGGAAATGGGCAGCAGATAACTGTTTCCTGGCAACTATAAACAAGAGCCAAAGTTTGTTTGATTAGGTGATAGTCATTATTAAAATACATTACAGCATCTTTATTTTTTGCTTTATTTTCTTTAAGTTAAACTGTCAACAATATGCTCCTTGCCTGTGAATCATCCCAGCACTTTAGATGGAGTTTTGCGTATTGATGACAAAGATAGAGAGATTAATTTTCCTTCCTTTTCAAACTCAAAGCTACTTCTTGTAGATTTCAACTTTTTTCTTAAATTTCTTCACAAATTCCCAACTGACTGAAGTAAAACTACAATAAATGTATTCCACCAAATGAAGTCATAATTAGAAACATGCATTTAAGACAAAAGAAAACATAAAAAATTGTATTAACCTGGGCAATGTGGGACAGACATTCTTGTACATTCCCCTCTGTGCAGAAAGAGGAATTTCTGTGCAGCGATGATTGGCTAAGTCTTTGGGGAGATGCTCTATATTCAACAGGACTGCAGTGACTGTCCTTGATATCTAGCAGAAATCCAATAAAACACATTCACTGTACCACCAACAACATCTTAAAATGACAGTGATAATGATATGGTAATAATTAGCTTTACTTACCCAGAAATGACTCTGACTCGGGCATTGTTGCTGTACAGCTCTCAGGTTACGAGTCTGGTTCACGTGGACTGATCCAAAATCCACAGGCACGCACCTGCTCCTGAAATAGAGGGTAAGATTAGCAGCACTCATTCAGTTCTATTTAGTATTAACCCAATGGGAGTCTATTGGCTGGATGTAAGATCCGGATTAGAGTTTGTCTGGTACTCCTAATATAAGGTAGTTACATTGTCATTGTCATTTATATACAAACCGAGAGCATTGCTATGTTGTAACTGCATAGTTTACATCTGAATAATAATCATAGGGGACAGTTTTAATATCTTATCTAAAGGCTATTATCATGAACTGACCAGGCTAATCCACAACACACACACAGGATGACAAACAATGCAGACAGTGTAGAACTAAAGGAACAATTGAAAAATGAATTGGCTACAAGCAAATATGAGCTGCACTTATTCTGCGGTCTTTAATGTTTTTATATAAGGTATAATTCAATGAAATATATATTTAACATACAAAATTCAACAAAAATCAATAAAGTCAGTTTATCTTCTTTGGGGAAAAACTAAAATGACAAGAACCCTTATGGACGATGTATGCACACACACATACAGGAAGTCTACAGACCAACCTTTTGTTTTCAGTGACACTTAATCAGTCTATTTAAACAGATGGCAGCCTGGCTCCACACATCTTAAACCCCAGATATCACCAGCTTATACTAACTCTACAAGGGGTGACCTTTCCTTTAGCAGGTTTGTTTTGTGTTCACAGACTGGTACATAGGTATAACAATTTAATATAAATGCCTAAACTATATTAAAATATCAAAAGACTGTTGCCTGACAGAGATGCAGATGTAAAGTAGGCAGGTAAAATAGTTTTAACTAGGCTAAGTACTATACAGGAATGTGCAACTAAACCTGCAGCAGGTGATGCAAGTTACTGCGGCGAAACACATTTATTCATTAGTGACATTTATACAGCAAATTAACCAAAATAAAAGCATGAAGCGTTACGAAAAACAAATACCGTTTTCGACCGGTAATTACCTCCTCCTCCACAGGCTGGTGAGGCTCTCCAGTGTCACTGTGACCCACTACTCTCTCCTGAAGTACACACGCCTCTTACACTCACTTACTGCAGGACAGATGGAGCATAAAGCGGATCCTTTTTGAGGTGCGTTTTCTCTGTAAACCCAAACCTAAATGTTTTGTTGCCGCAAACGGCACATTAAACGCACGCAACCATACTGCAGGCTGATTGGACACGTGGTTGTCTAGCAACAAAACGCGGTTGAATGTGATTGGTCAGTGATTATGAACACAAAAAACACAACCCATTTAAACTCTCTCTTATTATTAGTCATTTTATTGCACAGGTTGAGCAGATGTACAATAGTAGTCTAGCTGTTTCTCAAATTATCATTAAAGCTGGCAAAATATAAAATAAAAATTACATTCTCAAATAAAAAACGCCTAAATATTATTTGGGCTATGTTCTATATAAATATTCAATACAAAAATAAAACAAACAAACAAATGAATGAATACAGGCCAATTCATACATACATGCAGAGGCTAAATACATAAATTAATATTTTGCAATAAAAGGCAAGCATTGTCTCTAACTTATGATGTAGACCTACAGCACAGCTATGCAAACACGGCATTTCAACTGTTTAGTTTTTTATTAATGACTTTATTTCTTACTAAAGCCTTGTCTAGTTGCTGACTGGAACTGGAACTCCTTTTGATTCAGATAAAGCTTGCAGTGGATCTGTGTGAATGTGTTTCTTAGCATCAAGCCACCATGTTTGCATCTCTCCTTTGCCCTAAAAGTTCAAGAAATAAAGATGGAGGGACAAATGAGCGAAAGGAAAGGAACCGTGTTGGAGAACATGTATGTCTTCTGAATTTTAAATAAAGCCATTAGCTCTGATCAGGGAGCAGGGAGCAGCAGCTGAGGTTTCCCCTAACAAGACATCACAAGTGTCAATGTCATAACCCTTCCCCCGTGACCTGGCACCACCCAAACCACAGGATTAAGTTACCAGTAAACTGGTCCACACAGTCCTAAAGGTAGAAAGGGAAAATAGCATGCACACCCATTTTTTGTGGATAGGTGGCTCATTGGGAATTTTGAGGTTGTAAAAACACCACTAAAACAGTATGCTTCTATACTAATATTACCTTCACATTAAGCGTTCCTCTGCAGGTCATGAAGTAACCTTTCAGACAATGGAGCAGTTCTGCTGTTGTATCGCTCACCTGAATTTTAAGAGCTGGACCAAAAAACATAATTAGAGATACTGTGATGTATTCACCCCCATTTTCTTAATGAAGAAGATCGGTCCTTTGTCAGCTACTGCCATTCTCTATGTACATGTGATGAGTCCTGTGAATCTTGGACATACATATTTTGGCTGTAGCTAATAATTTACTATTACCTTCACTTGTTGATTCCATGCGAGAGGCTGTATTTACAGTATCACCAAATAGACAGTATCGTGGCATTTTTGTGCCAACCACTCCCGCAACCACTGGCCCTATAGGACCAAGAATAGGGGAAGTACAGGATAATATTTAATAAATATGGTTAAATTTACAAATACCTGAGTGGATCCCTGCTCGTATCTTCAGCTGAGTGTTGGGTTTGTGGGGAATCTTGAAGCTGTGACAGACACTGACCAAATCTAGAGCCATGCTGGCTATTTCCCCTGCATGATTAATGCCATTTTCTTTGGGCACACCAGAGACCACCATGTCTACACAGACATCAATAATCCATTGTCATATTAAAGAAGAGAAAAGCATACAATTATCTATAAAACAAATATGGACTTACAAGCATCTCCTATGGTCTCTACTTTATAAACATCATAATTGTCAATTATATCATCAAAGGTGGTGTAAAGTTGATTTAAAAAATCAACAACCTGATGAGGAGTGCTGGCACCAGACAGCTGGGTGAACCCAACAATGTCACTGTGATGACAAAGACAGAAGAAAATGAACCACAGGAAACAGCTTCTAAATGATAAGATTCACATAATTAGATAAGTAACCTGAAATACACTGTGGCATTGGAAAAGCTTTGTGCCTCTGCTGTTCGACCTTGGCGTAAATCATCAGCTACTGGCTTTGGGAGCATACCTGCAAAGACATTTTCAATAGGTGCATTTCAGATTGACCACTAAATAGCAGCAAAATCCCCTGCACTACAGAATCGTTCAATGTGAAATAATTATTATATTTTATGACAAAGAATCAAGTGTTTTTCATCTGGTTGAGGGGTGTCTGTTGTCGCTTACTGTACAGAAGTCGGTCAGTCTTTTGCTTCTCTTGCAGTAAGTCTTGTGTTCTCTCTGCGACTATGGCCTCCAGATGCTTACTGTACTTCTCCATCTGTGATTAAGTAAAGTTACGTAAGTTTTATAGACTTTTTGTGAGCTGTGATGTAGAACTGTTATTGGCCTGTTACCAGATTCATCATCATGTCCACTGGGCTGACTTTGTGTGGGTTCATCTTGTCAAGCATCTTCTTCACTTGCTCAAAAGTGGGCCTCATGGTGATGTTATGAGACCAGCACTTCTTTATTAGCTGTTCAAAATATGGTTGGTTTATGTTGTAATGACTTACAATGGAACCTCTCATAACATTGCGCTCACATACCTCACAATAGTCAGTCTGACTCGGGCAGTCTGTGTCCGCCTTCCCTGTTTTAACTTCAGGCAGAGGGGGGCGCCACATGATATCAATCCTCACTCCCTCAGCCTGATCCTGACGTAAGAGGTTGCTTGTTACCCAGATCAAAAGGAAGCTGAAGGTTGTAATCTATGGCTGCTATACTCACTGAAATGAGGTCAGAGCGAGTCGCAATCTCAACCAGAATCATGGAGTAGCTGAGGAGAAACAGAGGAAATGTATAATTTGTGCATTTTTTCCAGCTGTGTGTATTTAAATTGAGCAAAGAAAATCTAAAGAGATGTAAACTTGGACCATAAGTCCCAAAATGGTCAGGGACAGTTAGGACAGTTAATTTTCTTACAGGGATGTCGCAATATAAAATGTTACGAATACTGGAATATTGAAATATCCTGATTTTACACATTTTCACAATTATTGACATCAGTGAAACACTTTATTTACTTTCATTCTCAATGTTTAATAGCTCACCATTGCTCAAATATGTGACCAACATATGAAATCAAACTTTCTGAATATAACAGTAATATTAATGTGAGATAAATAACCAGATAAAGAGGCACTTTATATTTAAGCTTACTGTTCTGAGAGTAAATTTACTTTAAATTACTTACTTTTGGTTCAAAACTTGTCATTATTATTAGTATTATTATTGTTATTTCAGTTCTTACAATCATATGTTGGCCTGAATAATCCTGATTAACCAAATAATGTTAACATCCCTGCAGTTCCAAGTGCAGTACCATCAGCAGTTACCTGTAAACATCTGCACCCTGAGTCATGTTGGAGCTGCTTCCCAGTAGGACCTCAGGAGCACAGTAAACGCGGTTGACGTCACCACAGTTAAAACCATTACTCACAGCCTCAAAGTCCCCTTTTCTGTAAGCGGTGAGCCCATAATCTGCAATCAAACAGGAAAACAGGCTGCAGATGTTGTTTATGTGTTTGATAATAACAAGTCAGCAGTGTGACAGCTGTTTATCTTTGTAGCTCAGAGTAGTCCCATGAAATCAACCTGTTGTGATAAGGTTGCAGAATTAGCATGCAATGTCATTACCTGAGATTTTGCACACCCAGCGATCATCAATCACACAATTTCTGGAGTGGAGTTTCCCATGGAACATCTTGTGCTGGTGAAGATAGGCCATCCCTCGGGCAACATCAGTGGCAAAGGACAGTCTGAGGGTAAGACAAACTCTGTATCTGTATATATAATTATGAAATAGAACGTTTGCATGGGCAATCAGTCATTTAAAAGCCCACTATGTAACTTTTTATGGTCGAGTATCTGCCACCTGCTTGTCCCCATGGAGCTGTTATTGCTTTGAATTGTCTACATACAAGTTACATAGTGCTAATATAGTCATTTTCAAATATCATACTTCTCTACTCATATATGTTTATTGTAAAAGCTGTGGTATTTTGACAACCTTCCAAATTTGCACACCCTAAAACAGTAAAGCCAAAGTGCCAAAAACGTACACAATGTTCACCGGCCAAAATGATCTGTGATGCAATATTAGATCATTTGAGTAACTGCATGTGTTATAACATCTGCACTTACACTAGACTAGGCATAAATGTGTGTAAACGTACTCACCTGAAGCCCCAGTTGATGGGAATATCGTCGTTGAGCAGGACATCAGACAGACTTCCTTTGGGGCAGTGCTCAGTGATCACACAAACATATGGCACTTCAATGGAACCTCCAATAAACTTGCACAGATTTGGGTGGTCCAGTTGCCTGTCCAGTTAATACACATGATAAACTGTACACTATGAATCTCTTACTCGGTTTTATGCAGATATGTCCTTACCTGACTTCTTTCACCTCTTTCCTGATGGTCTTAGATAGAGTAAAATGTTTCTTCTGGATGTGCTTCACAGCTACAGTCTTCCCATCACTGGAACAGGGTAAGCAAAATTTTACTATCCCCTCTTAGAGAAGATTAATGTTACCTTTTAAAATGCAGATGGTGCCTCCAAGTAAAACAGTAATACATTCTCAGTAGTACTACACACTGTTTTAGTTTAGTTTAGTTTATTAGTTTATTTTAACAGGGACCATGCACAAACACATTAATCTCACAAAAGAAGAGATGCTTTACACCAGATTTAGATAAAGCTAGTTTCCATCTGCAGTCCAAGGTTAGGTTACAAACAATTAAAATACATCTAAATATCCATCCACTTACAATCAAACCATGCATTCTCCCATTCTTTCATTTAAAAACATCACACTTCACATTTACACAAGTAAAAGTACTCAAATGCTATGTCAAACATTGCCATATAAGTGCATGCTTATGCAAATCAGTGTTGACAGAGCTGACTCCCTAAAAGGACTTTTCTAACATCATATGAGTCCCTCAGGTCAGAGGAGGGTTTCAGTTTGTCTGGGAGCTTTAGCCCTTTGAAAAACAGAACCAAAATAGGATCAAGTGGAATACTGTTAAATTTTAGTCACAGTTAAAAGTGTACCATGTAACTTTTCTAGTTGAGGGCTGGTCTGTCTCCTGCTTGTATCCATGGAGATAGATTATGAATATTCATCTTGTTTTCTTAATAAAAGTTTTTAGTTTTCAATCAGATCAGGTGTCAGAGATTAAGTATTACTTGGACGTGTTTCAAGAAGTAATTGCTTTGCCGGATATGTTCCACAGTATGGCATTAATCTTATCTATCTCAATGAAGAAAAGCATGCGGCAGTACCAGGCCCAGTTGCAGGTCAGATTCTCCTGCTCGAATACATGTTTTTCAAGGTATTTTGAGCAATAAAAACACATGTAAATGAATTCATGCAAACTAGAGTTTAATGCCATACTGTGGAACATTCCAGGCAAAGCATTGACATCTCTGTGGAGACAAGCATACAAGTGCCATATGCATGTTTAATGTTTAATACATGTGAACCTTAACAAATGAAAGTATGGTCTTACTAGATGCCCAGCTGGATCAGACCTGGTTTGAAGGAGGTGTTGACACCAGTGCACACAGTGACATCAGTGGTCCGGCTCACGGTGGAGTTGGTCATGGCGCGCTGCAGGGTCATTGTACTCCCAATGCCCATGTAACAGAGTTTACCTGTGCACAACACTATAGCTACGGTACAGCTCTACATAATGATAAGGCTAATGGGTGAGGCTTTTATTTACCAAATACTATGTTGTTGTAGTTTATGATCCAACTTTCATCCCAAAACATTTTCTGCTTCTGATATTGAAGCCACTGCAAGTAACAAAAATTAAGCATTTATACTTTTCTTTGTTAAGATTTGTAAATGCTTAAAAGTACTGACCACTAAGGTTAGGATGAATCCACTGCAGAAAAGGGCAACAGGGAGTCCAATGGCCAGTTTGATGGCTATCGACATGGGGCAGATACCGCAGTCAGCTGGGCAGTTAAGACAGTTCTCCTCCTGCTCACACAAATCATCTCCACACACTGAAGAAAAATAGATATGCGTTTTATAGATTAAGACCTTAACACGAGAGTAGGAATTATAATTAATGTGAAACCTTGAGCAGGGACAACCAGCACTTTTGATTCCAGTGCTGCATGCATCTGTCCAATTTTAATATGGGCAATGACAGAGGTCACTCCCACGTGAATCAGCACCACCTAACAGACATTTAGTTATATCAATAGGTACCGATTACAATAATTCTTCTACCAGTTTTGCAACCTGTGGATTGCTATATTTATTGTTGGGAAGTAACTGAATACTTGTACCTAAATACACATTCAGATATTTTAAATATAATTTAAAATAAATGGAACAAATTGCAGCACTTGTTATCACAAAGAATACAGTACTTTGACTCGCCCGTGTCACAGAATATATTACAAAATCCATTTTAATGCAGATAGTACTCTATAACTAAATACATTTTCACAGTATTCTTCCCTATCACTGGCTAAGATACTTTACAGAAGTTGTGATAAAGTGAAATATTTACAAGGCATTCAAAAAAGTAACAAAAGAATTTGTGATTGCTGCATTTGGGATTCCTGTAAAGGAATAGCCAACAAAGACAACACCAACAAATATTTAAAGTTGGCAACAGGACAAATTTTCTTTTAAGGCAATAAAGATAAAACGTAAGTTGGAGTTTCAGTAAATTAAAATGTCTAATAAATCCAGGTTTGCTTAGAAAACACAGTCTATTAAGTAAAGGAAATGTTGAAGCATTTATTAAAACCTACTTGCTTTGATTTGAATAATTTACCTTTGAAGTCCAGTATTTCTGAGACATCTTGCCTGCTTTAGAGACAGTATGGGTGACTATTTTGCCGTCGTCAGGTATCCACGGCCCACATATTCCCCCATGTTTCTGCATTGAGACAAGATGAAAGTTTGAATACTACTTGCAGTTCACTAAAAGAAATTACTTCCTAAGCAAATGACTCAACCAAAGACTTCTGAGTACATGAGTTGTAGTAGTACCATGAGACCGAGGGGGCAGGAGTGGATGTTGGCGTGGTAAACACAGCAGTTCATCTCATTTGCGTTGTTCCAATTCGCAGGGCAATCGTGGTCCTGACAGAATCTCTTTGCATCGGCTGGATCGCTTACAAAGAGCATTGGGACAAATAACACAATTAAAATAGGCCAGGGTGGTAAACCTAGTACCAGGAGTGCAACTGTCTATGTACACAGAACCCAGCACAAAGTTCAAAGTTAACATAAAATAACTATATAAGATAAAAATGTACAATCTTTCCTTATGACAGGTGAGAGTTTAAAGCTTTATCACTGTGGTTATAAAGAACTTCAGGCAGGGAAATTTTCTAATGGTAGCATTAGCTGTTTATGGTAAATATCTTTGCAATTACTGAGCCTAATCTATATATGTGGAAACCAGCACAAAGTTCAAAGTTAACACAAAATAATTCAATAGATAAAATGTTTAATCTTTATTTATGACATGTGAATTGTGTCAAACCTGTGCATAGATTCTGAACACAACCTATCACTGCAATCACCTCCTATCACAAATACTAATAATAATTGCAAATATGTGGGGGGGACACTGCGTTGCGTCTTGCTTTTCTTTTAACCAAACTGAGCATGATAGTTATTTAGACGTCTTGTGACAACAAAAGGAAGTGTACCTGAACTGGAATATCTTGTTCCTCACAGCATATTGATAGAAGGAATCTGATGCTGTAACTGTGTATGTCACATTAAACGCTTCCCCATTTGTCACTTTCTCCGGAGGCCTTTGTACCCATGCCATCTCCAGACCTGTGAAAAAAATGCCCTTCATTTACCATTCATGATATTGGCAGAATTTTGTTCTTAATTTAATTTGTCTATACTTACCACCACAGCTTATCATGTTGTAATCATTTGGACTGTTGATTGGCCAGCAGTCGTACTCAGTGTTGTCCAAGTCATGCCAGCATTTGACTCCCTGTATGAAAATGAGTTTAACAAAAACAATAAAAAGCATTAGCATAGAATTATAGAGAAAATCACTGATGCTTAGAAAGCTAGCAGTCTGGACAAGACCACATACAGTTAACAGCAAGTGTTTCTGACAAGACAACAAAAGCTTAGCACATAGTATCAAATGCATAGTGTGGACATGCAGTTATGAAATACAAGACCATCACAAAGCATTAAGGCAAATACAGCCATATTCACGTTTTTCCATCCTTTTATCAGTTTGTTTTCTCAACATATACATTTTCATGTAGGTAAACTGAAGAAGTTTATATCTATCTATCTGAAAAAAATTGTCCTATTCACCTGGAGTGTCTCAAATACAGTCAGTGTCTTAAATACAGACCCTGCAAAGAAATAACGAATAGAAATGGTAAAATGTTCAAATATAAGTAAAACTTACAAGCAGGAAATGTAAGTAAAGCGTCACCACAGTGTGCAGAGCCATCAGGTCCACAGCTCCTGGTCCTTCTAAAAACCTCTGACTGAATCAAAGCAGGGTCCCACCATAAGACGCCCCTGCCTGTCCCTCCTTTCTAATTGTCTCATCAGCACAAGAGGCTCTCCAATCACCGCCACCAATCTTGCTCATTTTAAATGCACTTGAGTTCACCTTCACTGCACATGTCTTGTATTAGGTAATTTGTAAAAAAAAAAAAAAATTATAAAAAAAAAAAAAATTATAAATTATAATATATATATATATATATATATATATATATATATATATATATATATATATATATATATATATATATATATATATATATATATATATATATATATATATATATATATATATATATATATATATATATATATATATATATATATATATATATATATATCTCATGTGATGTGACAAGATGGAAGGACTTTAGGACTTTGAGACTAATCTTATGGAGGTCAGTGCATATGCTTAATGGGATGATTTATAACTCAGCAAACACTGAAAACAAAGCTGGAACAACCTTCAAGTCTAACAGTCAGGTGCAGTAAGGGTTAGGGTTAGTAACTTAAGGCGTTGACCATTTGAATTTGAATATTGGAGACCTGCAAATTTGCTATCTATCAAAAAAACATGTAGAGTAGGGCTGTCAAAAGTAATACCCAGACACTAATTCATACTAAAACTAGAACTGAAACTAGCTACTCATATGAATGGATGAACAGGACACAATTTGACCATTCCTGAATCCATTTGTTGCTTTAGTTGTTTTCTGTAAAAGTAAAAAAAAAAATTTTTAAAGTACATATGTACATCTGTGGAATACAAATGATTTTCACTAAATGTCTAATTATGTCTATTTACAAAACAGCTCCAGTTTTATCATTTCAACATGAAAGCAGGAAGGCTAGCTTGACATTTACTTTATAAAGCATGAAAACACTACATAATAATAATAATAATAATAATTATTATTATTATTATTATTATTATTATTATTATTATTATTGTTATTGTTATTGTTATTATTATTATTATTATTATTATATGTAGAGTAACAAATAGCTTAATTGTAATATATAAATTTAAAGGGCCCATATTAGGCTATTTTCTGATCTATCTTATAATGTTGTTTCCTCATCAAAAACAAACCTGGAGTTTTGTTTCACTCACATGTTTAACAGACAAATTCTGCATATTTAGGCAGAGTTATTCTCTCAAACAGAAGACACCTCTAGTCCACCTACAGGAAGTGCTCCACTGTGTTTTTAAACTCCATACACCTTCACTAGAATCATTTGGATGATTTTAGCCCAGGAATTGCCAAGCGCTACTGAACAAAAGGAAAATGTTCAGTGTTAAGTTGAAAATTACCGCTTCATGGCATCACAAGGTGGAAGAGAGCATTGGAGCTTTGGAGATGTAGACAGACTAATAATAAAGGATTACTCAAATGTATGTGTGTGTGAATGAAACAAAACACAACTCCTGGTATATTTTTGAAAAGGTAAAGGCATTATAACACGGCTTAAGGCTCAGAAGAGTCAATTTTGTGCAGTATAGGACCTTTAAGTAAAATCGCTGGTCCACAGTTCATGTGGTCAGTTGCAGGGATCTATATTAGCCCTAAAAAACAAAAGGTCAGACACAAATTGACTTGAACAGAGCAATCGTTTAAAGTGGACCTCTCCAGTGTCATTATTTCATCAAGCACTGGTCAGTTATGTTTGAGTGGTGTCCAGTTTTGTCTATTTTAGTCTTGTGTGATATTCCCAATGCACATTTACTGTTAGTCTGTTACATACCAAACAAAACAAACCCAGAACTATTTGTACCAATAAAATATAGATGAAACTGATGTCCCCTGCACAACTGCACATTGCAAAACAGATCAGGTTTACTAATGTTTTTCTTTGAGATAAAATGTTTTCCTAGGGCTGTGCAATTGATCACATTTGAACCAAGATTGAGATTTAGTTATTGTTAATCCAGAGGCTCTTCAGCCAATCCTTTATTAGTAGAAGAAATGCATATTGAAAGACATTTTTAATTTGTTTCACTAAAACAAAATAAAACAGAAAATTGTAATCCATCAATATGAGGGAAAAAATCGTGATTGCCTAGACCTAGGCTTTCTTTTTTTTAAATAAAATCACTACATTTGGTGTGAGTTATTTGTGTATTTAGTGAACTACAGAGGCTTATCAAAGACAGAGTAAAAACCACAAGCTACAAGTTTCAGTCAGTGTCATTTAAAAACAATGAAGTCATCACATCCAGACAGCAGGAATGGTAGCAGTGGCATGAACACTTTATAGCAGGTTAATGTTTAGGCAGGGTCTCGTCACACAGCCTCTGGGCCAGATAGTGAGAACAGGTACAAGTACACACAGCGCATTATGAACCCTTCAATCCAGTGTGTCGCAACGTTTATAGCTCAGGTGTGCTGCTCTTGCATCACACCAGCCACTACAGCTCGACTGAAAGACTGATTGTGTTACAGGTAGAACAAGTTTGGTCTACATGCACGGCCGATTGCTGCAAGGGGAATGAGTACCAATGGGTGACAAGAACTAGAAAATCTCAGCGGGAGGTGTGTCTTTCTTTGGTGGTATCTATGCCACTAAACACGGGCACATACAAGACTCAAGTAGAGGTGGGCAACATATCAAACAATTAATAATATTGTGATTGTTTGGAAGATATGCAAAATGTGTTTATAATAAAAGAGTTTCAAAATGCTGCAAAAATAGCTGATAAAAAAAAATTAAAAATTGAATCAACTTTGTAAACTTTTGAATAATGTTAGAAAGTAATTTTTATGCATTTGTGTGGGTCATTAACAGTGAAACTATTATATCTGATACTTAAATCTTAACCTATACATTTAAATATAAGGTTTAGCATATTACTGTTTAACTGTCACCAGCATTATCTGGATTCATAAATATATATAAAAATATGAGATATGAATTTGTGTCAATATGACCCACCTCTATTCTCAAGCCTTAAACAACATTACAATTGAAACATTATGCAAACAAAACAGTAGACCATAAATAAGTAATTATATTTTCATATATAAAAATGAAATATTTGTGGAAGAAGGTCCATGTACATTGTTCAAACAGACATTTTACATACAGTATAAAAGACAGTTCCATGGGTTCACAAGGATGTTGTTCAAAATGCTTAGTGCACCAGTGTTTCAACGACTATCCAAAATAGCTTCCACGTTTGTGTCAGAGCAGATGGTCCTTTAATATATGTTGTAATCAGACGTTAAGACAACATCCTGGTCCTTGAAGATCCAAAGTTAGCTTCAATGTTTAACTTTGAATAAACACACAAAAATGAATTCATAGCTTATTCTTCACGCCTTCAGTATCTCCTGTTCGTCATGTTTCATCTCTTCTGAGGGGGGCTGACTGCTCGTGCCTGTGTCCTGTCCGGAGCTGTACGGTCGCATGTTGGCTTTTGTGGAGCGCTGCCTCCTGGTACCGTTCCCGATACAGCGCATGAGGTTCTTGAACGTGGCCCACATCTCCTCATCTTTGTAGGAGTAGATACAGGGGTTCATAACAGAGTTGAGCACAGCCAGCAGCAGCAGCCAGCGCTTCAGTTTGACCACATTACAGCTGGTGCAGTGCAGACCATCCAGCAGTAAGACAACCAACCCAGGGGTCCAGCAGAACACAAATGCGCCTGTGGGGAAACAAGAGAATAGGTTTCCTTAACTGGTCTGTTTGTTTTACTGTCATGAAGATTAATGCCTGGGATTTTGCAAATGAGTCAGGATTACCTAAAATCTATGAATTTTGTAATGCTGTAGATTAAACAATAATAGACACTCACTGCAGGTTAGCACAGGAAACAGAAATGTATTTTGCTCAATATTCAATTGCGTGTTTAGTAAATAATGGGAGGTCACGGGCACTAAAGCATACAATTGAGACATGTTTGGGCATAAAAGAGATCTCCTTAAGCCACTCAGAAAGCTGTGAAAGAAAAGCCACATGCACCAACTTGTCTGTAGCACCAGCATCTTTCTGCTACAATGTGACTGCTGACAAAACAAGAGCCATTATATACGGCTTCAAACATGGAGGATTAGTCTCTCTTTTTCTTCATTCAGCATGTGGGCACACTTTAGAGTGCACATCTGTCCGAGTGTAGACATTTTTACTTGCAGTAAAGCACAAAGTATCGTGTTTTATAAATTGATTTCTGTCACTCTTTTTGTAACACATTTTCTTATCTTATCCATGTCACTCTAAGCTGCTATAACAAAGCGTGATTCAAATGGCTGGTTTCCTCAAACAGGTTTGTCCAGTTTACCCGCAGATTGCACTGCACTTGGGCCCGGAAGACAATTTGTGTGGACTTGAATATAGAGTAGCTTCTTCTTTATAGTGTGTGTGCAGCCATGCAAATGCAAACCCAAGCAAGGACACCACAAAGCATCTGAAAGCAGTTGACATGGTCCTTAAGTGCAGGTTGAGCCTTATTTTTTGGGACGGGTGGGACTGCAGGAGGGGAGTGTGGTGGAGGCCGAGCCGCACAGGCTGAGGAGACAAAATTACACCAACAACAGTCTGAACGCATCCAGTGCAAGCCGCTCAGCTCAGGGAGACAGAAAATAGTGATGTTGTTTGCGTGTTTTAAGTAATTTAAATATGTTATGATTTAAACACATATTTGTACATTCAGGACCTGATTTGGCACAAGTAAAACCTAACATGATAGCCCTGTTGTTCTTTTCTCCATTATTTCATATGAAAAGACTGGAACAGCCTACTCCCAGAAACATGTATCCCATTACAAACTCTAAACAAACACAATTCAATAGAGGGATCTCTCGTGAGAGGTCCCATGTATTGTACCCTTACAATCCTTTGAATCCTCCAGGCTGTGTACATGTCTAGACTGAGTGATACAGATTTAGTAGCAGGGTTACCAGCTTATTTCTCATCTGTGATACATTTGAATATGACAAAATATTGTGACTCATAGTATAATTATGAGACACACTAATTAGATGACAAGCCACCTACCGAGAACCACCATGACTGTCTTGATGAGTTTGATGGGCGTTCTTTTTCGATTTATGGATCCGCTGGTGTGTGGGGACAGCATGGATGTCTTCCTCTTAACATAGATGTAAATTCTCAGGTAGATAGCCACCATTATAAGGAACAGTAACAAGTTTGATGCTGACCAAAAGATGAGGTAGCTCCTGCTGAAAATGGGCGCCAGTTGGGAGCAGTCACTGAGGTTACAGATGCAGTTCCAGCCTAGACTTGGCACAGCTCCCATGAAAATTGAAATAGCCCATACAAGCACAATGAGTAAGGTGACCCTCCTCTTGGTAAGGTTACTATGGACTTTCCAGTTCAAGACGGATATGTAGCGCTCCAATGCTATTACTAATAAGTTAGCCAGAGATGCGGAGAGGCTGATGTCCAAAAGACCTTGTCGAATGAAGTAGCCCTTAACTGTAAGCTTTCGAGATATTTCACCCGTGTTAAACATCAGGTACACATATGCAATTCCTGCCAGGAAGTCCGATGCTGCGAGGTTGGCCAGCAGATAGTAGAAGGGATAGTGAAACCTTTTGTTGGTGATGACAGCTGCGATAACCATGGCGTTTGACCCCAGGATGAAACAACAAAATAAAGAGCCCACCACTTGAACCAAGATGAGCTGAGTTTTGTCCCATTTATCGTCCGCACCAACATTGTGGTAGAAAAAGCCCATAGACTCATTGTAATGGCAGCTTTGATTGTCCATTTTAGTCTGGGAATGAGAGACAGAGAGTTAGGCACAGTTCTACATGTAAGCTGCCAAAGTTAAATAAGATAAGAAGTCTGATTATAAAGGCAGAGGGCAACTGCTTTTGACGTTTTAATGACTTTCAACAAAACAAAGTGCTACTGCCAAAGCTTTTAACATGAATGACCAGCTCCTAAGTTTCTGATAGTAACCAGAGTAACTGACAGGGGTCCAAACAGAAACGTGAGGTCAGAAATATACAAGCTACTCATGTATTGTTACAAAAGTTTGTAATTTAAATGTATGTCTTCATAAAAATAATAATAATAATAATAATAAGTAAATGAAAATAATAATAAATAAATAAAGCATGAAAAGAAATATTCTATAAAACAATAACCCAAAACAGTGAGACAAAACTTCAAAAGCAAAGATTTATAAACCAAAAACAAACCAAGACATAAAAAACTAATAACAAACAAAAATCTGCCTAAAATGAAGTACTAGTTTGACAAAAAAACAAAAAACATTGCCAAATCAAGTCGAGTGTGTAAAAAAATAATATTGACTAATTGTAACAAGGAAACACAGTCTCCCGTAGCAGTAAAAGGACTTGGTGATCTCAGGTGCGCTTACCTTTATCCAAGACGTTTCCGAGGATTGTCAAAAAACACGCATCACCAAGTACTTCCGTTTAGACAAAAGCAGCATTTTTCTACGTCAAGCAGCGGTGAACTGAAATGTGACTGAAAAGAGACAGACGGAGAGGTGTGATAGAGACAAAAAGCAAAAGACTGTGGACAAGTCCACTTTCCTCTGAGGCATGTGGCGCGTGGTGACGTACAGGGCGTGTGCGCTGTCCAATCACGTTCCTCCACTGACAACTAAGGTACTGGGAATGGAGATAATAAAACTTACAAAAGGCAAGCTCCCATTTGGAGTTTGTTTTGCAACAATGTAGAGTTTAAATAAGTTTAACTAAGATTTAAAACGCTTTTCATCTGTTTCATTATTTTTATGTTTAATAATACTTAATAATTACAGGATTATAACCATTTGCTTGAGGGACAATTTTTCTAAACTAGGGCAACATAGAATTGCCACATGTGTTCTATGGCAGCAATAAACTCATAATTATTTGAAGTTCCAATGCATGTGTGCTTATAACAGACGTGCACACACAAATTTCCACTAAAACTTCCAAATGTAACATTTCACAAAGTCAGAATCTGACAGATTAAAGTACACATAACTGAACACAAATTTACATGGCCAGGAAACAAAATATATACACACATATATATTTATTTTTAATTTAATTTTAATGCCTTTTCAATTTTCAAACTTCTTTGAGAAGACAATATGTAGAAAGACAACGCATTCATGTAAAGATAATAAACAGTATCCACAAACAATAAATTACATATTGCACAAAAAACAAAGGATTTCTCCAAATACTGAAACATTGGTCTTTTGAGAATTCATGGAGCCATTTACCCCAGAATCCTCCTCTGCCTCTTCAGGAAGTGCACAGCTGTCAACTCATCAGGATAACGCTGTCATTTTCAGGAACTCTGTAAAGCAAACAAAACACTTCATGAAGAAAATGTTCATTTTCATAGGAACAAGAAATCAAAAAGTCAGTCTCTAATAAAGGTCTTACAAGATGAGTATGTGCCTAATGCAATTATAATTGTCTCCAATATATGTTGCCCACTGTTTTAATGGTTTTAATTATGTTTTTCCTTTCAGGAAAGTTTTACCAGAAGAGATCATGTTTCCATGTTCAAGACTCAGATAAGAGCAGGAAGTGTGTAATGAATTTTCAAGATGTAATTTCATCCGTTAATTTTGAGAGCACGTTGCATAAATTACATTTACTGAGATCAAGGCCATAAATAATGGCAATTACAGTCAATTGTAACCATATTGAGTAGCACTAATAAGCAAAGGTCACCTCATTTTAAAGGTCACTGGCAGTTTTCCTCATTTTCGCAGAGAAATTATATTTAGTTACAAGTCTGACATTACATGCATCCCTTTTAGTCCGTATTACTGTATGTCAGAGGTCTATTACTGGAACTACGGCGCCATCAGTACTTACATGTAAAACACGTGAAGCAAACAAACTGTTAAATGAAGATAATCATGCATCCTTTTGATACTCTCACTTCTGGAATAATGTAGGTGGGACATCAGAGACTAGTTCAAACTGTCCTTGTGAGGTAAACATGGGTGAAGTGTTTTTCCTGGTGTGAATGTGATGTGAGCGTTGGTGGTGATCAGAGGGGCCAGTGACACAGATTGGCAGCCCTGGCTCCTTATATCTCAGGGCAGCTGTAGCTACAATAGTAGTTTACCACCACTAGATGGAATGAATAAATAATGGAATGTTAAGTGCTGTGGGTGTCTTGAAAGGTGATATATAAATCTAATGCATTATTATGATTATGATTATTATTATTATTAGTGTGAAACACAAAACATTAGTCTCACTATAGCACAGATAATCTATAATAAATCTATAAATCTATAAATTGAAAGCTCAAATCTTAAGCTTGACTAAAACAGCGAGTAAAATAATTGGCATGGCCCCCTGTCCTCTTCAGGAGATCTTTCAAGAGACACTAGTGAAACTGTGGAGTAAAGTATGTAATGACCCGTCTCATATCCTCCATAACCAGTTTGAGTTAATGCCCTCAGGAAGAAGGTACAGGGTCCCAAGCAGCAGACTAAACAGGTTTAAGCACTCATTTATTCCCCTTTCAATTTCCTTGCTGAACTTGAAGAATTAATGATGGCCATACTACTGTATGGCCATCAGGGACTGTGCAATACTATATGCACATAGACTTGGGAATATGCAATACTGCTCATAGGTAGGCTCCAGGGAAAGTGCAATATCTTTGGGCACTTACAGTGAGCAGGGAATGTGTAATATTTTTATTTATTTATTTGGCAGACAGTTATAGGCTTCAGGGAGTGTGCAATGTCCTTTAGCACCTTAGGCAGAAAGGCCCCAGGCAATGTGCAATACTCACCTTTACACTTTTAGGCCCCAGGGAATGTGCAAAATATGCTAATTATGAGAATGGTGGAATTTTATCAAATGTTGAATGGTTGTTTTTCTTATGAACTGCATTAATTGATGTGTCCACTGTGTGTGTACTGTATGTTTTATGTCTCTATATGTGGCATGAGTTCCCTTGTCCCAAAACAAATTTCTCCCAAGGGAGACAATAAAGGCTAATCTAATCTAATCTAAACTAATGAAGTTATCTGGGAATAAAAAAAAGTATATAAATGTATGTGAAATCAAAAGAAGAACTTTACATTTCTTTGGAATAGAAACAGAACTGAAATTCCACCTTGATTTAAGTTGCCTCACAACTACATGAATATTTAGAGAAACAGGAGAAATCTTTAACACACAATAATAAACAACTGCATCATGTCAAGTTGTGATGCCAATAGTGGCAAATGTACATAATATATATAAAATACTTGCATCTACCACCACAGCAAAGGTGAACTTTTTATAAGGAAGGCAACAAAACAAGAAAAATGTTGGCTGAGGGACAGGGGCTCCTCCAGCACACAACCTCAGTTTCTCTGTAATCAGCCCATCACTGGGTGTGTCCACATAGTTGCCACCGCTAATTTCATTGCTCTCAGACCACGCAAGACCAGGCCAAACCACAGCATGGGGGAGACTCTGCTCCAGTCTGCTGCCTGCTGATCACAGCCTTACAGTGAAGAGAGAAGCCCTACTGTACAGGAAGTAGACAATAGAGCTGATGTGGCAAGAAACGCAAACCTGACATTTTAGGGAAAAAAAAGATTTGACAACAGTTAAAGAAAAACATCTTAAAGAAGACATAATGTAGAAATCACCTTAGATAAGCTTTTAATCATGTCATGGTGTTTCCTCATTGTTGGCTTACTCATTGTATTACAATTGATTCATGCATGTTTGAGCAATCATGCATTGCTCTGAATATGAGTGCTCAGGAGATTTCTATTTTCACCTGGTCCCCATCTAAACCCACTGCTCTGTATGTACTTTGGAAAAGATAATAATAAAATCAAGACTACAGGTCTTGGACATGGGGTTCAAATATAAAATTTTTCAACAACAAAAACATGTCAATGAAAATTTGTTGCTGGCTACTGCTTAATAACAGAAATTGGTCCAAAACTGCAGAACCGAAAGGACCCGTTTCTTCATACTGGGATTTCATTAACACCGGTATGAAGAAAACGGGGCCTTTCGGTTCTGCAGTTTTGGACCAATTTCTGTTTTTATGCGGATTTAGACCCATATTGCGGGTTACAATTAACAAAATGCAAAATTATTATCTATGCATGTTATAGTTTAACATTAAACACCAAAAATAAGGAGAATATGTATGTAAGATTAACTTTAGTAAGTCAATGCAAGATTCAATGCTACACACATATTAAATCTATTGATATTAATGACAGTACCTTTCACAGCAGCACAGGACAGAACACTGCGGTCGGATATCTGTTAATTGATGGTCATTCTCTTCTGGGACAGTAAACTCTTTCTGTTCACTCAGAAACTTCTGCAGGTCAGTCAGAGGGAAGCCATCTTTTTGATATTTCTGCAAAAACATCCCATATGCATTTCTAAACTTTTATTTATCCCTCACCAGTACCAGGCAGTTTACAGAAGTCATACCTTGATAGTTTCATAGGCATCCGTGATGATGGCAATAAAGAGTGACAGCACCATGTAGATGAACAGGGAGATGAAGGAGTAGAGGTAGGCCCTGCTGAAGACCCACACCAAAGTGTTTGTATCCTTGAGCTGAGAAAACGTGGTGAACATATCGTCCCCATTCACCAGGGAAAAGAGGCACTCTGCTACAAGACTCAGCCCCTCAAACTACAACAAAGAATACATACAATAAGAAGTGAATCTGTTATGTGAAGATGGACAAGTTGGGATGAAGTAATTATTGGGTTAATCGATAAGCGTGATGATTTAGGCCACAATAGAATCGTAAGAACTCAAAATTGTGACAAGCTGGTCAAATACTAGGGGAATAGTGACCTGTTAGACAACCTGAATGGAAGAAAATGTAGGATTTTACTTTTGTTTGGTTATAGCATTAATATTTGAGAATAATTATACAACTGTATGGTTATAATATAGACAAGTCAGATGAGAAAGAAATGAAACAGAAAAATTATGACACAGATGGTTTGAGGGCAGAGCCTGACACAAACATTACAGAGTTTGTTTGATGGTATCTAAAAACAACATCCCCTTCAACACATGGATCTAGGACACAGCACTTGAAGACGTGTGGGATGGCAGGTCCCACTACATCCTTTGTTTATTTCAGCGCTAAATACACAGTGCATCCAGGCAGGACTCAAAGGGGAGTCCCTACGCTATTGCTGTGTAAATACTACATGCAAGTTTGTAAGTTGACATTAATCCCAGTGACTAATATAAGAAGCAGCTGTTATGTCAAAGTTTGCCTGAGGGCCTCGTAATTTAGACAAGAAGAAGATAGACTTTGCAATTGTTTAATGTGGTTGTATTGTACCCTGCCCGTAAACTGTAGTTATCAACAACTACATAATGCAAATAAATATTTTCTCATTAGTCACTGCAGTAGTAATAATGCATGTAATAAATGTATAGGCTTAATCATAATGCTGAAATAAACTTATAGGCATGAATGTCATTTAGTCCAGTACACCATAGATTATATATTATGTTCAACCCCATTAACAGCTGAGGTTGGATCTTTCCAAATTTACCACTTGCTGCCCTCTAGTGGCAATTCAGAAGTCCAGCCTTGTGTGATACATTAAATATCAGAGAGAGATTATTTCTGAAATGCTGAAAGAGATTTAGTCTACAAGTATACTACCCAAGAAGTATTTTTTCCATGTGAAGTTCAGTTGACATTATCAAAGTGCATACATCCTACCTTTTCATGGTACGGCCCAAGTACGATCCAACCACAGAAGGTGTAGCCCAGGTAGATCATGCCTGCACAGCAGCAGAAGCGCAGGACCTTGGGGAAGGCTGCTTTCATTGTTAAAATAAGCACCTATAGAAAAGTATACAAAGCAATAAAAGATGTGGTTTCAATTGCCAATAGATCTTCTAATAAGTGCAAACTCACATTGTATTTCTGGAAGTAGCCCAAGTATCTGATGACACCAACCCACACTAGTAATGTGGATGTGCCCAGAAAAATGCTGCACACATCATAACTGGTCAGACTCTGGACAAAACAAACAGGTTTGATGAAAGGTTAATAATTTCCAAAGGTTTGATGAAAAGGTTAATAATCTCAAAAGATCATAAAGTGCAACTATTAGTATTATGTAAAAATAAATAAAGACATAAATAGCTGATTTACTGGTGTTTTGAGATATATATATATATATATATATATATATATATATATATATATAAGCTATTTGGAAAAAGTACTATGCAACAGGCAAATTATTAAATAGTGCCACTGTCAAGTTTTATTGTGGTTCAAAGTACGACATACACTGACAATTAGACATAAGTTATGAAGTTCTGAAGCTGGCGGTCATATATTGTGTGCACACTCAATACTAAAACACTTTTAAAATAAACAGTCCAAAGTCCATAAACTCAAGTTAACCCTTAGTATTTTCTACATGTGAACATTCAATAACTTTAAGCACATGTGACATCTATTTACTGTTTTACATTTGTTATAGATTTTGTATTTGTAATAATTAAATACTTAATGTATAAAACAATTTACCTTTGCTTGAATTTCCATCTTCAAAATGGAACCAATTATGGTCAAGACGTCACTGATGATGACCATCAAATACCAGCCATTGAGAAACTCACTCTGGTCATCTTCACAAACTTTGCGATTGTAATTCTCATCTAAATATCTGGAAAACCTCTAAAAACAAATAAAGAAAACAGTGTGTTAGAATAGCCAAATGATATTACTAATAAAAGTAAACATTTGCAAGTTTATTGGATATAAAGTTAAATCAATTATTTAATGATACCACTGCAAGTATAGCATGTCGGGCTGAAGGATTTTGAAAAAGGCATCTAATTGCACTTTTTCTGACAAGCATCACAGTTACACACCCAGGATTAGAGAGAAGATTGAACTACGTCACCAATACAAGGTCCCAATAATTTCAGAAAATGATTGTGTGGTCTAGGTGGTTTTATACACCAAAATATGTCGTTTTTAGTTATTTGGAACTTATGTTACTTGAGTTGATACTTTGTGTTGTTCTTGTAACAAATTTGTGTTTTTGTGTGCTGTTAATGTGATACTTGGCTGCTATGCCGACATGTTGATTTTAAGGTTGTGTTGGTCAGTTATTGGTCTGTTCTGGCTCTAGTGAGTTGAGACTGCTGTGGTTTTGCTGTGGTTTTGCCCTTTTTTTGCTGTGAGTTATGGTCTACAGTAGCCCATATGTTCAGGAAATAAGCAACCAGAAGAAATTCAGTGCTGACCTGGAGCAGCCTGACAGCCAGTACAATGGATCGGGTGCAGAGGACGGCTGATGTGATGCACACCAATATGACAAAAGCATCAAATACCAGAAGATAGTGTGTGTTCTTTTGAGCTGAAACAGAAAAGTTATGTGAGAGGGTCCTTATCTCCTTCACTCACTCCCTACAGATACCAACATTTCAGCACCTCCCAACTGTGCCAACGTCCAAATATGTGTTTTTGTGATAACTGTATTTAGGATGACTATGAATTTATACAACCTTTAATAAAATACAGTATTTATCCACAACCAAAAGCTTCTTAATGTGATATTGTGCACTAAAATATTTAGATTTTGCCTGGTTAACTAGGGCTGCACAATTTTAGCAAAAAATAAATATTTGAGATTTTTCTGTCATGTATTTAAAAAGTAGAATTTTGTTTAGAGTGCACAATGTGAGCAAATCCAGGAGGATTTGAGAGAAGCTTGAAAGATGGACTGAAACTAATACAAGTCTCCTATGAATTTCAGAACATGTTGGTGGAGCCGAAATTACAGGTTTTTCTACATAGATAATGGAATGCCCTCGGCAATAACTAAGTAAGTGCAGCCCTCGTGATTTGGCAATTGCATTTACTCAAATCACCATTTCAATTTGATAACCAAATACTGTGCCGCCCTAAAGACAGGTTGAATCAAATGCATAACATCGTACCTATTCCTGATATTTTCCAGTCTCTGCAAGCGTAGCTCCTAGCGTCAAGGTCCAAGAAAACTTTGACCATTCCACTGTGACACTGGTTATCAAATGTGATCTAAGAAACACGAGATAATGCAGCAATTATGTTTATATTATAATTGGTCTGTGACATTGAAATATTTCCCTCACTTACTGTTACATAAAAAGAATAGCAGTCAGGTAGCTCCCTTGAGCGGACTGTCTGCAGGTTTATCCCCTTCAGTTGGAAAGTAATTTTTATGTCAATAAGCCTAAAGAGGAGATAGGTTAAAATAGATTACACATTATCCATTCAACTAAAGAGAGACACCAAAACACTTTCACCTGTAAAAATCAAACTCAAAAAAGGAGGAATTTTGTGTCTTCCACTGGTTTACAGTTCTTGGATCATGATGTAAGCAAACTGAAAAAAAAAAAAGATGTAATTAAATAAGTTGATATTGCAGGGATGTGGTGATGGCATTAGCCTATCACATATATAAATATGTATAATTATTTGTGTAATAAACACAATTAACACATTTAAAATGACATATGTAACCAATAAGGATGGAAATGGCTAATCTGATTGATTAATGATTAATGCTACTTAGACAGTGTATCTTGGTGTTCCTATGTATCGTATATCTGTATATTTGTTTTTGTTGACTTTTTATGAGAAGCACTTTGGGCAGCTAAAGTTGTTTTTAAATGTGCTGTATAAATACAGGTGAATTGAATTGTGTGCTCTAGTGGACAGATTGAGCCACACAATGCTTTAAAAAATATTAGCAAAAATATGTCTAGTTTGCCAATGCCTAAATAATGTTTTTTATTTAGGTGAAATGTGTAACCTTCTTCAAGTTGAGCGTCTATGTCAAATTCTTCATCGGATGGATTTATATTTCCTCTTCTGTAGCTCTCTTTACAAACTGTTATTGGAAGCAGCTTTCCATCAGCATCTTCTGCATAACTGATCGGACCCACTGACAACTGTCCAAGCTGACTGTACTGCAAATATGACACATGTGGAGTTAAATAAACAAGGAAATAACCAATATCACAAATTAATCAAAAGACACACGTTTTTAATAATAATCATTAAAAATGTTTTAAAATATTGCAAAAAAGCTTATTTAAAATTAAATAGAAGAAACATATAAAGAGCATAAACTAATTTTTTTTTTTTTTTTTTTTTATCTTAGGTGGGTCATTTTAAAGTCCTTTTGCATTTGTCACACACTTAAACCTCAAGAAATACATTTAAAGCCATGTTGTTCTGTTGGATAATTACAATATTTTTGGATTATCATTATCAAGATACTCCAAAAATACTGAATGGTTCATTTTGTTTCATATCCCCTCTTCATAAGAAAAACTAATGTAAATTCACCTGATCAAAGATGTAAAAGAGGCTGTCGTAGACTCCTTGTTGGCTGTACACAGCCACACTGTAGTCATCTGGGTCCACACCACTGTAACCCTTTAGAAATAAGTTTTTTAGGGTCATGGCATTCTCCTCTTTATATGCCACCACTAGCTGATTGTTGAGGCCAAACAGAACAAGCTAAAAGGGGAAGAAAAATAAACAATACATCTTTAGCTCTCTTCAGGCTGTGACAGATATTGTGATCAAAGTGCCTACCTGTGTGGTGATCATGATTATTTTTAATATTTGAACTCCCATTTTCCAGGGAAAGTGCCGTCTGGCCCTGTACTTCTCACAGGGGCTCATGAAATAAAACTTCAGGTCATCTCTAAGGTTTTCCTCTTTGATAATTTCTGCTGTTGTGGTTGAGCTGTGAAGTTAAATAAGTGAATGAAGAACATGGGGTCAAAATCATTTGACTAAAATGCAGAACTGAAACTGGACAAAATATTTAGTCAGCTCTTTTTGCTGTTGAAGCAATATTTGAGAGCTCAGAACAGTCTCCTCTTGGAACTATATGTTCAGGGCACAGAGACTGCATTCATCTTGCTACCTGGATATTAAGTCCAAGGTTAGACCGAGCAAATATGGACCACAGTATTTGTGTGTTTGATGACCAGTATCTCGCACACACAATGTACTCACTATTTTCAATGTAGCATCAACATGTGCCTCTTTGCCTGGACCATAGACTGTCTACAGCAGCCTGTGCTATTTCAACATGTTTTAAAGAGACAGATTTAATTAAATGACTGTATTAAGTAAACTATTTAGAAAGTTATAGTACAAACAGAGTAAATTTGAACTTTGTAAGAGCGCAGTAAATGAAATGTTTGATCACGTGTTGACTTGTCCTGTAAATCCTACCTGACAGAGTTGCTCCTGTCCAGATAACGAACTAACAGCTCCATTTCTGATCAGTCCACCGCAGGAACAAATGTCAGAAACTCATGAGCAGCGCTTCCCCAAAGCCACCTCCGGCAAAAAGTGGGCAGAAGAGCGGACTTCGGCCAATCACAAAACGATCAGGAAACAGTCCGTGCACGGTTCACAGGTCACTGCCTAAGTCTGCCACTAGGGGCATTTATCTTAATGATGCTCTGTCACGTTTCATATTCATATTATACAGCACTAGAATAACATGGAATAGTAAATAACGCAAGAAGAGCATGCTTTTTATTGTATAGCAAATACACAGACTAAAGTTTATAAAGGAGGCCACTGTTTACAACGGTCATTATTAAATAGAAAAACAACAGTCAACATCACATATTGCTCACAAAGAAACCAACATAATCACAGACATACAGTCTTAACCTTTGTATCATTCAACAATAAAAATGCATCCCAGCAGCTCAGCAAGATTTGTAGGTATTCAAAAGTTTTTTTTAAACTGGTCATTTGGCACCTCCAGTTCACATTGACCCTGTTTCAAAAAGCAGGTTTAGGCCAAACTCAGACTTTGCCAACACTGAAAAGACAGAAGTCATACCTCACAGAGTTAATTAAAATCAATCACCATGGAACAGTTTTAAAATTTTAATTTATGTAGGATCCATTTACAATCTCAATGAGCTACACAGCTCATAGAGATTAGTTAAACTGTTATTAAACTAATTTATTTTAATTAATTTTTAAATTTATCCAAGTAGGCTGCAGCTAAATTATGTGGGCCTTTTGAGTAATATTATTTGAATCTTCATACTCAAATAGGATACACTGATTAAACAATGTGCTCCTCCATATGTCTTTCATATTAAACCTGTTCAGTCACATGATTTCCTATCTCTCTAAGATGGAAGCCTCCTCTGGTTTAGTTAACCTTGTGAAGCCTCTTTTCTTGGATCCACTGATAAAGTCTTGTGTCTTCTACTAACCGTAAGGTTTACCATCTGAATTTTCTAACTCTGCTCTAAATCTGTTTAGTGAAACAGAAACTCCAAGTTGTCTGTCTCAGGGGAGATTAACCCTGAGCTAACTCTTAAACCCAGAGTTAATTGAACTTCCTTTTATAAACAGGGCCATTGTCCCTTTTACGATACTCATTCATTCAGCCAGTATAGAAACCCTCTGATACCTGAGTGACTATCAAAAGCCAATGAGGGCTGTCTGGCCTAAGTCATAGCAACATTAAACAATATAAAAGTAATAAGATCTACAACAGCTTTGGCTTCTATGGGGTCGCGTCTGGTGATGTTTCCTGAACAGGATGTCCAATACTTTCTATTCTTCTAATAATTTGGGGGAGCACATCAGGGCTTGGGTCTTTTTCAGCGGCATCTTGTTTCTAGAAAAAGAAAAAAAGAAAATATAGATTTTTTTTTTGCTATGGATGTAACATTTGAAACGTGGAAAGATAAATACAGATAATACAGGCCATGTGTCATTCAATATATGAACGCTTAAAAGAAAAATTATTTATCATCATTTTAAATACATTTTACGTGAATGGGTGTGCTCTTTAAAGGCTTTGATAACTCCACTGCAAGAATAATAAATGAACTTACATCAACAGCCCCTTTCATTTGTGGTGGTTCATGCATTGATGCGGATTTCTCTTCTACAGTGTTTGGTGGAGCTCTGGCTTCTGTAACTTCGTTGCTGGCACCAGGAGGTTCCTTATTGAGTGTCTCTTTAGTTTTTGGCTGAGTTTTATTGACTTCAGCCTGTTCCACATTTCCTGCTGATTCCGCTTCGACTATTAACTGTGAAATGGACCGTTCTGAATCTAAGTGACCCTCATTCAGATCTGCATCGATCTCATCTCTGTTGTGGTCCATATTTCCCAGGGTGTGAACAGTGATCTTCTGTCTCTGCTCCAGGCCTCTGTTCATAGGACGTTGGCGGAGTTGGTTTCTACCTCTGTCGCCTCCTCCATTCCCATTGCCCCAATGTGGTCGTGGTGGGGGTTCATAATTTGGTGCGTCCCCCCCTCCTTCAATTCGAGGCACATTACGCTCTGGAGGAGGCTCAAGACGATCGTGTGGATCTCTATGCGGTCTGCGGAAAGGTGCAGTAATGCCATGCTGGAAGGCTGCATTCACACCTCCATACATGACCACCTAGGCAAGAACAAAGTCAATCAAGTCTATCATCAACATCAATTTTCACAGACTTTTATTAAAAGTGGCATTCTCACCAATATGGCGAGCACAATAGTGAGAAGAACTGGAATTTGCAGTTGAACAGGGAGATCTTTGAGAAGAGCTCTAAGAAACTCACTGATTCCTTTGCCAAAATGTTTTAGTGGTTCAGTGATAAAAGTAGTGATGGTAACAGAAATTGCCTAAAAGAGCAAAATGTGTTATATTACAATATATTATATTACAATATGTTTTCACTACAGTGATTTAGTGTTCAAAAAGACACACCTTGGTTGGAGGCACCAGCAATATGGGGTTTACCATTAGAACTTCATAGTACTGTTTACATGGATCATCCTGGAGAGTCCAAGTGTTTCTAAACCACTCTTCAAAAGCATTCAAAAATCAGTACTGGTAATCAACTGTGTGAGTACACTTGGTGTACAGATTACGTTATAGTTTGTTTACCTTTCAAACTATCACTCCAGTCAATCTTCTTTACTCCTGTGCATTTTTGGTTAAAATCATCCATCTTGACAAGGTTATTTTGGTGCTCTGCAAATGCAATCTGAAAGAAATACAAAGTGTTAAAAACCTTAAAGAACATACTGCACATTAAAAACAAAGCTTAGGCTGGATACCTTATAGAGGTAAAACCAGTTCCAGACAATACTAATCATAAAGCAGACGGCAAATAACCTCTTGAACTGCACAAACCAGGAGATGGTTGACCACAGCTCAGTGCTTATGATGGCCACAATCATCAGAACACAAAGTGCAATCTGAAAACAATACAACAAAATGTTTACAAATGCAAATACAGACTATAAAGTATTGAGCCTTAAAACCCAACACCATCCTGTAAAAAATATTTTTTATCACTGTCAAGAAAATAAATAACTGCTAAGTGAAATAAATGCTGAGCCTGACTTTGGACATCTTTAAAAGTTGTCTGGAAAAACCATAACATATTCTACTAACTTTCTTACCATCACAACTGTATCCATCTCCACACCAAATGTGTGCTCAAAACGCCATACCCAGGCCTCATAGTCATGTGGACGAAGATCAGTAAGTATCTGACTGATAGCATTGTCAAGGGCGCCTGTTCTCCAGCTCTCTTCACCATCCAACAGAGCCCTAATCTCTGCAAGGGTCTGTTTGGAAACCTTTATTTGGGCATCATACAGACTGTCTGTAGAGTCAGTTGGCTGAAAAAAATAAAAATTATATTTATCACATTTGTAAAATAAACTACAATATAAAAACAACACTCACCAAACCAACTCTTTCAATTTCTTTGATGAGTCTGCTGAGGAATCTCTTGAACACTGGGTTACATGTAGGCTGCTGAGACAGCTGGGTAATCGTTTTCTGCTGATTTTCATTCTGAAAGGTACTCTCATCAATCATACAAAAGACTCCTAAACTGGATCATATGGTATAATTCATGTTTCACCAACCTGTTTCTGTAAAATCTCCACACGCCTGGTGCACTGACTCGGCTCCTCTGAGTTTTCAGAGTATCCTCTTCTTTTGGTTGGCACATTGGGGTAGTTGGAGGACTATCGATCAAAAAAAAAAAAAGTTAATAAGGGAAGCAGCTGCCTTAGTAAACAGAATGTCTTCCTTGTTTATTAGTTTGAAGACTCTGACCTCAGCGGGTTTCCGCATAGATTTTGAGACAGCATCATAGTTGAGCATATCATACGGGTCTATCCAGTCGTCATCCACGGGCTGTTCAGTGACAGCCAGAGCCAGGCAGCTCAGTAGTACAATAAAGTACATTCTGCCACATAAAGAAAACAGGTGCTACTTCTCCTTGTGTAAGTTACAAGCGTTAGCCGAGTGTCGTCGCTATAAAAAGCACAAAACCCCCCAATTACTATTAGTAATTACGCCACATGTTAGCGTTAGCAGCACGAATGCGAAACAAAAAGCATGACCCTATTGACAGAAGGGGATATTTTCAGCATTTGTAACAACAAGGCTTTGCGACACAAGAGACGCTTTACGATTGGTGAAAACAACCGCAAAGACCATTGGGATATGTAGGCAAAGTGCAAATATTTCATGTATTTGTTTCTGAAATAAAATTATGATTTTGATTTTAGACTTATGTATGTACGTATGTTTTTAAAGGATAAGATTAAGCCAAAACCCAAGATATTTATAGGTGGTGACTCTTTCAATCGGTGTTCAATTTCGTACCTTGTGCGTCACTTGAGTATATGATTAAAAAAAAAAAAAAAAGGAAAAAGTTTTATTTGCATTCAGTGATAATTTAAGATTTATGAGGGAATTCTGGATCATTAAAATATTTGCATACAAAACAGCATACATTTGCATGTAAATGTATGTGGCTTTGTCTTAAATTGCAACCCTTTTTTTTTAAATATATAAAAAATCAGAACAAATGTCTAAAATAAAAATTAACAAAATGTCAAACCTAATTTCTGTTAGTGACCAGACTTCAAAACTATCTCAACAAAAACCTACATTTAAAAAATATGAATTTTAACAGTCCCGATCTGTATTAATATTAGCCTATAAAATATTGAATCATCTGAAACCTAGCAATCCATTTTATTTCTTATGAACATTCATCATCCAAGCACAAAATCGGTTTATGTTATGGTTTGCAATGTGACACATTATAAAATGAAATTTCAAACAGAGCAAAAATAAGAATAAGATACAGAAACATTATCATATCATCCAGTATTTACAAATGTAGCAGACAGTTTTTCATACTGTACAGTTCAATCATCATACTTATGATGGTACATCTTCAGAAAGACGAAACTCTTGTTTAACTATGAGTTCATCACACAGTTCAGAGCCACAAATGTGATGCTACATTGCTCAAATAATGTACAGCTTGAACGAGACATTGAGAAACAAAATGAACAGGGAATGTTCACTTTCCTTTCTGTCCTTTGCCGCCCTTTGCTTTCCCTTTGCCCGGTCGCCCTTTGCCTCCTTTGCCTTTCGCTCTTTGCTCTTTTTTCTGCATTGCTCGAGTATCTTTTTTCATTCGACCATCCACCACTTTGAAGACCCCTTTAACACCTGCAGGCCGTCTTACTTTTCTTCCAGCTCCTTTTTTAGCAACAACGTATGTTACTTGTTTCTTTTCTTTACCCAGGCCTGCCTTCTTGTAGATACTGAAAAATGCAAAACAAAGACTTAATACACATTATATAAATATGCCTATTGATTCTGTTGTGGCAGTGGTGTCACCTTTTCAGTTGAGCCATCTTCTCTTTTTCAGAGATGTCCACAGTGTTGACAACAGCCTCGGCTTTTTTCTTTGCCTGTTCCATTTTCTTCATCATCTGGTAAAATCAAATCACAATCATATCACTCATCATAGTTCATAATTTCTGTATATAATAAATATTTTTCTTGATTGATTAAATAATAAATAATCACCCTTCTCTTCTTTCTAGCCTTGGCTTCAGCAACGCGTTTGATTGGTCTGGCATCGATTTCCTTCCATTTCTGTTTATACTCGTCTACCATCTCTCTGGTGACAGGCACTGGCTTTTTTCTATGTTTCCGCTCATCCTGCAGGAACCACTCAGGTACCTCCCAGGCCTCATCAGAGCTAGCAAACCTGCCAACAGTTTAGGACATGTTTAACATGGATTTCCTCATCAAAGTCAAACATTTGTAACACTAAGAAATAGCCACAAATAACAACACGAAAATATATTACCTATGAAAGGAATCATCAATAAGATCTCTGGCTCTCTTCTTTGATGCAGCAATCTGTGAGCCCAAAGCCAAACCTTCCGCATCTAAAATCTGATTTTTTTTACCTAATAAATTACCACAGGTTGCAATTAGTTCCTGTATTTGGCAGTATATTCAATATGTATGAATTAATTTCTTACTCGTGCTTTCTACAGGAACAACTTGAAAATCATCATCATCTGCGTCGGCAGACATCCCAGCTGCCCCTTTGGCCTGCTTCATCTGTGATATTTGTCTGTAAACAGGACATTTTTGGTTGTTTTATTGGTTGGGAGCAGATGTGAGTTGGCAAATCACTTAAATGAATATAAACAGGAGCTTACATTTCATCATCGCTGTCATCAGAATCACTGTCACTGTCCTCTGCCATCTGCGAAGGTCCTGCTTCTTCTACAAAAGCCGTGGAAACCTCCTCCTCTTCTTCTTCCTTCTCCTCAGCTTTTCTCTTTGTGCCTTTGGCCTTTGCTAGAAAATAAGTAGCTACAATTAAATAGCTGTACATCTTTTCCAGCTTGATAATAATATGCTCAAATAGTGTTACCAGTTTGTTTGTTTTGTAACCATTCAGTGTGTTTCAGCTCACTCTCTGCATCTCCTTCCAGGTCAATCTCAGAGAAGATGCCCTTAAAAAAAAGAATATTTTATAAAACTTTTGTGTAAAGTTCTTTCATACATTTGTTGAAATAATATATACTATACAATACAAAAACTATTGTTGTAAAAAAGACAAACCTTGCTAAACCACAGGTTGGTCTCTCGTTCCTTCTTCTCCTCTTTATCTTCTAACTCTACCACCAGACCACTTTCATCTCCATCTTCTTCAGGCTCCTCTTCTGCAAATTTCACTCTATAATAAAAGACATGTCGTACTATAGTTATTGTTAACTCCAATAGAAAATAAATGATTGTATTTACAACTCACTTCTTTTTTGTAGCTTTTTTCTCAAGCTCTTTTTCTTTCAGGTACACTTCTTCCAAGTCATCATCATCAAGTTCAGAAGCCAGGGACATTTTATCTGCATCGTCATCGTCGTCCGAAAAGTGAATGTCATCCTCTCCGTCCACCATGGAATCAGCTGCTAACATGTCTCCTTTGGATACATCAGAAAGCACCTGAGAAAGAAAATATAGCTGGTTGAGGTAGTGAGTTAAAAAGTAAATTTGCTTAATATTGTTAATGTCTGTACCTTCTGCTTCTTTACAGTCATCAGTGAGAACAAGCAAGCATCATTTGAATCAGCGATGGATACACCAGGCAAGTCCATTTTTAACTCTACACGCTCTCGCTGCTTCCTCCGCTCCTTTAGTATCTTTCTTTTCTTCCTAATAGCCCACAAGATAAAATTTTAATTCTCAATCCAAGTTAGAGAATGTGTACAGCAACATGGAAAAATACTATTTTGTAAGCCAGACCTGCCAGTCAAACCCATTTTTGTTTCTAGCTGGTAAGGCTACAAACTTGCCAGATAAAGAATATTAGAATAAAAATTTAAAACATTGACAAACCTTTTCAGCTCAGCCACCTCCTCCGCCTTTAGCTGAGCCAATTTATTGTCCATTTCTTCTTCACTGTCCCCCTGCTCATCTTCCTCTTTATTGTCTTGTTCTTTCTCTGAATCACTTTGTTGTTCATCAGAACTTAAGCTGAAGTAAAAGTAACAAATATGGAACGTTAAATGCCTGTCGGGTTCAAACAAAAAATATGTAGCATCTGTATATTCTCTGTAGTTTACCTAATATCTTGATCCAGTTGCTTTGTTTGCTCTTTAAGTATCTTGGCAAGATATCTCCTAAGTTTAGTCCTCCAATTTAACAGCATTCTAGAAATACGCAAACAAAAAAAATAAGTAATCAAAACAATCTATCAATGATAGAATTAAAAATATTCTTCCACTGAATTATTCTGTCTTACCGCAGCTCTTTTCGGCCTAACACTTTGATGTCACGACAACATTCTTTGATCTCTTCAGTTGTGGATGTATGATTCTCCAAATCAGGGTTGTCAAATTTAATCTGTAATTGCAAAAAAGAGATCAATATAAGTGAAACTTAACAGTCAAGATTCAAGGGTTTATTTGTCATTGTCACAAGTAATAACGACATTGCATTTAGAGCATTAAACAGTTGCATTGCTAAAGTGCAAGACAGTATTAGTGCAATTATTTGTGATTATCTAAATAATTTGAAGCTGCATTGATCAGACCATATAATCTTACCTGACTGACTTTGGATAGAAAATCTACAGGGTTTTCAGCTTTGAGAAAAGCAGTCACTGTAAAACTATGAAAAAGTGTCAAGTCGCCATCAGCATACCCCTCTGCCTGGAAAGGGAAATACAAACAGACTGTATAATAAAATGAATGTCTTTTTAAAAAATGCATGGAAATTTAACTTGAAATTATATGATTGGCCAAACCTTTGGCTTTTTGTCAGAAACAAGGTCCTTTACAGTTTTTGCCTGGACCTCCACCTCTTTGAAGGCATGCTTAGGGTCAAAAAACCTGTTGTCAATTTTATCTGGTGCAACAAAACCTAAAGAAAAACACAGCTACTTATAGGAGTCTGAAACCATTGAAATGTAAATACATTTTCCAACTTACCCTGACAAACAACAAAGATTTCAGCAGACTCGTTTCTTGAGGCCTGAGGCTTTGTGGCCTGCACCTTCTTAAAAAACTGCTGAAAAATCCAAAGCAGAGGCTGATAGTCTTTAGAGCGAAAAACCTTTGTCACAAAAGTGCCTCCTTTGTTCAAGAATTCACAGGCAAGTTTCAGAGCCATCAGAGTTAAATGAGCTGGAAATAAACAAGAAATAGTTCAGGCAATTTCCACTGATGTGTATTAAATATTATTTTTCTCATTCATACCTTGTGAATAAGCATCATGTTGCCAGTTTGCACCCACATTGGGAGCTCCGTCATTAAGCACAACATCAGCCTTCCAAGTTTGGAGCTCTTTTCTAAGAGCCTGCATAAAATAAAAATTAAAAAAATGGATAATCATCAATGGATAAATAAAATGGAATCTTGCTCCTGATATGCTGTTACCCTCACCTGTCTACATTTCTCTGTAGTAATGTCTTCTTGAAGGGTGACAACACTGGGAATAGGTTTGATTGGCACAAGATCAACACCTGTTAAAAGAGCATTATATGAATGAGTGTGAACGAGCATTTAAAGATTTAACAATACAGTGGAAAGAATGCGAGACTCACCAATGATAAGACTCGACACTGGCATAAATTTTGCTGCCACCTGCAACCTGGAAAATATAGACACTCGCTTATGACTTCACCAAGATCACATAATCACAAACACTCGATGCAAAACACGTAGCATATGCACATGTACCAACATATAATGCGAGTACTGTACTGTGCTTTAGAACGTTAAAGAAAAACTTGATGTAAATTAACATTTGTTGACATGAGCGAAACAAAAGCTCACCATCCTCCAGGAGCAGCACACAGATCCACAAGGGCCCTGGCTTTCTGAAGAAACTGGAATTTTCGATTTAGTTGAATAAGTTTAAAAGAAGAACGAGAACGATAACCTGTAAAGATAAAATGTAAACTATTCAAGTATCCAAGACGCGATGATGAGCTTCAACGAACTATGTTTTGACAAAAGCTAAGGTGAACGCAGATGTGTGTGTTTACCTGTTTCTTTGGCAAGGTGGTAGAATTTATCTTTTCGGGTCTTTCCAACTTTGAGTTTCTTCCCCATGTTTACAGTCGGGTATGTGCAGTGTAGTTTGATGCAGATATGCTTTTACAATTCAAGATTTGCTGTCACCGACTGGAGTTGAGTCGACAAAACACGTGTGTAAAATGCGTCGCAGTAAGTCAGACGTCATCATTACTCGTCAAACATCCGACTTCGTGAATTTTCGCCACCTGCTGGCTGCTAGTCATAATTTTATTCCACATGATTTAACCTTTTTTCCATTTTGAACTGTCAATATATATTCTGGTGTATGAAATGTTTTTAATCTTTTGACTCTGGATTATTTGTGCTGCATAGGCCTATATCAGGTGTTTTGGAGGCAGATAAATAAAAGTTGACCACAAAAAGGATTCTTTCAACAACAAGTATTTATTTAGTAATATGGGGTTCTTTGGTGAAGTGCCCAGTGGTCAGAAAGGCCTGTTCCTGGATCGTGTGTTGATCAGTCCCAGGACAGAGAAGGCACTGGCTGCAGCCGTCACCAAACTGATGGCCCCAATGGCCCGTGTAGCCTGTGAGGATAGAAAGAACAATATCCTGCATTTTACTGAGGACAAAGTTATTATTTTCTGTAATTGTATCAAATAAATAGGCTATTATAAATAACAAATATGTTGTAATATGTTGGATTTCAATATAGTTTTACTTTATAAGGTCAATGAGCATGAAAAGCAAAGTGTTAATAAACAGAGAGAGACCTGTTCAGACACCCCTTCCCCGTAGCGCAGAAGAGTAACAAAGTGCTCGCAGTTACTTCCCAGCAGGTCATAGGAGACCTCCTGATCAATCAGCACCTGCGCTCTCTCGATGATCTCACATACAGGTAGAGGAGTGTGATTGTGGTCATATTTGTTGTTGACCCGATATGAGTCACTTCCAACCACCTCTTTGAGCAGCTGCATGCGCACCACTGCCTTTCTACTGAAGACGGACTTCACACTGGACATGGCAGCGGCCTGGCTCTCATCTGTGTCAGAGAACAATGGGACAAAATTTTATAAAGAACAAATCCGTAGTGTCCAATGAAAATATAATGAGCATTGAACATTAAAGGGAAATAAGTATGCAAAAAATCACAAGCAAACTGACCAACAGGAGTTAAGTTGATGATGTAACCATCTCCCAGGTAGAGAGCCCAGTGCTGATAGGCTGGTCTGAAGATCTCAATGAGGTCACCTGGCTGGGGGTCACCAGGAGGGTCAGGAAGGTCAGGGTCATTTGAGGCCATCTGTAAACAATGAAGAGTATGTTTTTAATACACTACAACTATTAGTGTATTTCAACAATGACATTTAAATTTCAAATATAATGAAATTGTGTTATGCTCTCTGATGAGACTGATAAGTGACAATAGACATCGTTGTTAAACTCACAGCAAAGTGTTGTTGTTTATCCATCCCACATCATGCTTCCACAAACACTTTGAGAAAAAGACACACATCATATTACACATGGCACAGTCCAGTCTCCAGTGATATTTTTCAGTTTGTCATCATACAGTGGGTCATACAGAAAGTAAACACTACTCAGAATGTCCCAAAATTGTAGCCAAACATTGTCTAAACATATAGCCTATTAATTGAAAGAAAAACCTCAACAACCTCAACAATGTATAGACCAACCACACACACATACACAATACGCACACACGCACACAACACATACAGACAATTCACTCTGGCTCTTGGTTGAGCTACAATGGCACTAACACAATGAGGAAGCTGACAGAAAAATAGTTTCCCCTCGAGTTATTTTTCAATACAGATTTCAAGTTATTAGCAGTTAATTGTGCCAATATCAAGTGTCAGTGAGAGTCCAACCACTTTACATCTGGACATCAGCATCAGTCCAGGAGAGCATTTTGCTACACCTCATTATTAATGGATGATAGTGCATGCTACAGTGAAAGAAAGCAGCCACATATTATTTGACCTATGTATCAACTAAACCCAGTTAGACAGTTTAAAAACACACACACTCACACACATGTATATATGGATATCTAACTGCAATGCAAATGTAACATACTGTATAAGATGATGAACAAATTAAAATGTACTTACTCAAACACAAGCAGCTTTTTCTTCCTCACCATTTTAATTATCCATGCTCAATCCACATATAACTTTCAAAAAAGAATATGTAATATTATCCTTATTATCTCAAATTTATTCCAAATTAATCAAATACAGTTGATAATATTGTCAATATCCCAAAGCCAGGTTCCAGACTGGGCGTCCCGAGAGTGTATTTCGTGTTCACAGCGCAGAGTGATACTGACAGTGGACGGGGTCACTCACATACACACAAAGAGGCGTTTCCTCTTTTCCATTGTCCCATTCACTGATTCACATAAGTTTTAAAAACGACTAATATGAACAACAAGCCACTAAATAAAGCTGACCAAGTAGACTAAAAAATGCATCCAAATATGATTAGATTATAATGTGCACTATGTAACCTTTCATAAGGGTTTGCCATCTGCTTGTCACTATGGAAATATTAATGCTTTGCCTGCAATCTTTTACAGTATTATTACTACCTTGAATTCTTAGTGTGACTTTTGTCATATCTCCACAGATCTGACTTGTGTAACTTGGCCTAGAGGAGTAACCTGCTTGTCTCCACAAGTAAGGATAAGTTTAATGCTTTACTGAGGAATGTTCCTGGAAAAAACAATAATCTCCATGGAGGCTACTCTCAAAAAATGAAATGTTGACATTATAGCCTAAATATATATTGTTTTACTAAAATATTCGGTTTCAACCTTAATTATTGTAGCATATAGGCCTGTGTGAGTTATTTTAAATAAATCATATTTTTAGGGTATATGGCCAACATTTAATTATTTTGTATCCAGTATACGGTATACCTTCCACTAGAAACTTATTGCACCTTTAATTGGCTAATTGGCATTATGTCGTTCTTATTGGCAGGCCACTCTGGGATCAGGAGGAGCAACAGGCCAAGAGGAAAATCAAAGAAGTAGCCTACTTAAAGGAGGCAGAGAAAAGGGGCACCTAAAAAGAGAAAAGGCAATTAAAAAACGTTTGTTTTGAGGGTCCTACTTTACACAACATCTACAGTGAGAACTTGTCAATGAACCTGTGCTGCTTTACACTGGAGTAACCCCAGAGCCGGGGGCGGGGCTGGGCTGGCTGAATTCTTTGCTTTGTGATTGGCTGTTCTCGGTCTGCCAACCTTTTCGTCACTGACCACGCCTCTTTAGTGAAGTTCTTAGTTACACTAAATACATAGAGTCCCCAAGTTATAAAACGTAAACTACTAGGTCTACTATATTATGTTCGATTGGGTCTGTATCACTGCAGTACTTGTGTTTTAGACCCGTTTCAACAACCCAAACAACCGTAAATTGCAGTAACAGCTAGAGTCGTTTTTATTCAATATTTGTCCTGTTTCTTACATAATGCGTGGTTGTTCAATTCATAATTTAGGCTAAATCGTTGTGACATTTTCTGTCTCTCCACTCAGAGAAGCGTATTGCATTCACTTGAACAGTTTTTTTTCTTTGTGAAGTGTACTTTGAATATAATTTTCGACATTCAAATTCTCAAATGGTAAACGCGACGTTTGTTTTGAAAGATTGTTTCCTCAGCCGCAGGGACTGTGGACTCTCTAAAAACTGGGCATTTCGTCCCGCAGAGGTTAGCTCCATGACAATCAAAACTAACTGCTGCTGCTGAAGAGACAGAGAATGTCATAGCAGATGTAATTACAGCACGTTTCAGGGACATTGACATTATGTTGTGATCGTTAAACGCAGTTCTGGGGGCTTTTACCTTTATTCATATTTTTAGTCTAAAAATTACAGCTCAGTTTTGACAAGGTTAGTAAACTTATTCCCAAACCCTAAATGTACCTGCTCCTAAAAAAAAAATCCTGATGCTAACTTTAACCTGTCGAGCATAACCACCAACATAAATTGGCTGTTGTTTCAACAGAAAGTAAAGGAAAAGCTTAGCAAACAACGAAGTTAAATCTGTCAACTGAACAAATCTTGTAGGAGTGAAGACGTTTCGCTGCTCATCCAAGCCGCTTCTTCAGTTCAGGAAAAGGAAAAGCTGATTGTAGGTCTAAATTTGCTTTGATTGGTCAAAAAGTGTTTCCTTTTTTTTTTTTTACCTGGTGAATAATAATAATAATAATAATAATAATAATACATTTTATTTGAAAGCGCCTTTCAGGACACTCAAGGACACTGTACAAGACAAAGTTTAAAAAAAACACATATTTACAGATAAAACAGATACAAAACTGGATGATGGTGAGGGATTGTGTGAACAGGTGGCTTTTGAGTCTGGATTTGAAAAGTGGAAGAGAGTCAATGTTGCGGAGGTCAGGAGGGAGAGAGTTCCAGAGCTGGGGAGCAGAGCAGCTGAAGGCTCTGCCCCCCATGGTGATAAGATGGGCAGAGGGGAGAGAGAGCTGGAGAGAGGAAGAGGAGCGGAGGGAGCGAGAGGGAATGGAGCCAGTGTAGTTCTTGGAGGATGGGGGTGATGTGGTGGGAAGATGGGGTTCTGGTGATGATGCGGGCTGCAGAGTTTTGGAGAAGCTGCAGTTTCTGGAGGGATTTGTTGGGGAGACCATAGAGGAGGGAGTTACAGTAGTCAATCCAGGAGGTGACAAGACTGTGAACAAGTATGGCAGTGGTGTGAGGAGTGAGAGAGGGACAGAGACGAGAGATATTGCGGAGGTGAAAGTAGGCAGAGCGGGTGATGTTATTGATGGGGGAGTGGAAAGAAAGTGTGCTGTCGAGGATGACACCCAGACTCTTGACCTGAGGGGAAGGAAGGACAGTGGAATCATGGATGGAAATGGAGAAGCTGTTGGATTTGGAGATAGTAGAGGGGGTGCCTACTAGGAGGACTTCGGTTTTAGAACTGTTAAGTTAGAGGAAGTTGGAGGAGAACCAGGAATGAATTTCCTGTAAACAGAGGGTAAGAGAGGTTGGAGGGAGAGATGAGGAAGGTTTGGTGGAGATGTAGAGCTGGGTGTAATCCACGTAACAGTGGAAGTGAATATTGTGTTTACGGAACAGAAGACCAAGGGGGAGAATATAGATGATGAAGAGAAGGGGACCTAGGACAGAGCCTTGGGGAACACCAGCAGAGACAGGGAGAGTGTTGGATTTGGAGGATTTGAGATGAATGAATTGACTACGATCAGAGAGATATGAGGTGAACCAGGAGAGAGGAGTGTGGGAAATACCAATGGATTGAAGTCTGTGAATGAGAATGTTGTGGGAGATGGTGTCAAAGGCAGCTGTTAAATCAAGGAGGATGACAATAGAGAGTAAACCAAAGTCAGAGGCTAGAAGGAGGTCATTGGTGATTCTAAGAAGTGCTGTTTCTGTGCTATGGAGTGGGTGGAAACTGGATTGAAACTGTTCATAGATGTTGTTAGTGGCAAGATGGGTGTGTAGTTGAGAAGCAACAGTTTTTTCAAGAATTTTGGAGATAAAGGGCAGGTTGGAAATAGGACGAAGGTTATTGAAATTATTAGGATCTAGACCAGGTTTTTTCAGAATAGGGGTGACAGAAGCAGTTTTGAGAGATGAAGGAACGAACCAGTAATCAGGGAGGAGTGAATGATGTTAGTAATGATGGGGGCAAGAGAAGAGAGACAGGATTTAACAAGAGCTGTAGGAATAGGGTCAAGTTGGGAGGTAGAGGGTTTGGAGTTAAGAATGTACTCAGAGACAGCTAGAACAGAGGGAAGAGAAAAGCTTGAAAATGTTGTTGAATAGCGGGGAGAAAAGGTGTCCACTCCAGAAACTGCAGCTCCATAAGAACTAACTAACTAACTAGTCAGTCAGTAAGTCAGTAAGTTAAGTGAGTAAAATCTGCTTCTGAAACTGTAACTGTGAAGTTATTCAAATATTTCGCCCAATCTTGCGTTTTAAACAGCCTTCATGGACTTAAATCAGCCGCGTTATGGATATTAGTTATCTCGTAGCTGGTTAACCTCCGAGATGTCTTTGAACTCGTAATATTTGAATTTTTCGAAAAGTCTATGGAAAAAATGAATGGAAAATTGACTTCCGGAACCGGAGCAGACTTCGAAGTGGGCGGGGCTGTGGAGCTCCATAGAACCCTAAGCCCCGCCCTTGGACGAAATGCCAAGCTTTTAGGGAGTCCAGTTAGCCGCTGTTAGCTTGGTCAGTGCCGCTTCAGATTGAAAAACACAAGGTTAGTTGTAGTGACATCAAGAATTTGAACTAGAAAGCAGGCAGCTACTTTTGTGGTCCTCCACTGTGTTATGTCCTGTCTATAAGATAGGAGGTAGGCTGACATTAAGTCAGATTTATAACAAGAATTGATGCTAGCTTAGCATTGGTTTACCGCTTTGCTTTATCAATGTAATCCATAATAATGGCTCCACTTTGCGTGTGTTAATGCTTGTTAGACAGTTTATTTGATAGCATCCTAATGAACATGCGTGTAATTATTGGTCTTATTGGTAAAATAGCATGACGTGCCACGATAAAGATAAAGCGGTTATCCAGGCGTCTGGTGTTATATTAACACGTTGTTTCCAATCGTAATTTGACATCCATGAACCCGTCTTTCTGACGGGTTGCATTCATGATGATTATTTAGGACTAGTGTGTTCAGTAGTCTCTGAATCCAAGTGATTATTGCTGTTTAAAACCGATTTGCTCAGTGTACTGTGTAACAGAGTGTTACAAACTGCCTTGTTGTCACTTTTACTTCTCATTCTTATGGCTTGAGTATAGGCTGTTACATGTTTTTGCGCTTATAAATTGCCATGAATACAGAATTGATTGTTAGATATGTAAAAACTAATGACCTGGACGTAATTTCCGTGTGCAACTGTATTTGACCTTTCCCTGTCCTCAGATCTGTCAGAATGGCTACAGCCCCTCCACTTAGACGAACAGATTCTGCCCGTGGGGAGTTTTCCCCATTGAAGCACTTTGTGTTGGCCAAGAAGATGATCAGTGAGGTGTTTGAACAGCTACTGGATTATGTCAAAGAGACCTCTGCATTTGTTGAAAGTGACGAGACTGACTTTTCACAAATTTCAAAACTGTTGATTTTCCACTCTCCATCAATAATTATCTTGTCTTGTTTTGCAGAAACTTGTGAAAATAAGTCTTTGGAAAACATTGCAAATAAAGACCAGAAGTTAGAGATTCAAGCTTATGCTGACAAGCTGTCAATCATAAAAGAGGTGCTAGCAAGAAGACACATGAAAGTGGCATTTTTTGGCAGGTATACCCCTTTTTGTCAATTTAAAATCAGCTTTACTCAATGTCATACTAGTATATATTTAACTTTATAATATAAGCTGTTCATGACATGAATGATTGTGTCTACAATGCTGTCAAATACCACTAATTACACACACAGCCACGCCTCTGTCAGTACCTCAGGGCAGATATCCCTGCAGAAATAACGTATCAGAGTATGGAGAGCGAGTGAATTATGCATGAAATGCTGAACTTTTGAGTGTCTCCCATATGCACTATATAAGCTAACGCATTTTATAATTGTTAAATTGTTTTGCGGTTTCAGGACGAGTAATGGTAAAAGTACTGTGATCAATGCCATGCTGCGGGACAGAGTATTGCCCAGTGGAATTGGACACACAACCAATTGCTTTCTAAGTGTGGAAGGTACAGATGAGGACAAGGCTTATCTGAAGACTGAGGGTTCCGAAGAAGAAAAGAGCATTAAGGTGACAAAAAGTTTATGCTCAAAATGCATTTGTATGAACAACCTTTAAATGAGACAAACTCTTAAAGGGGGGCTTTTCAAATGTACCTATGTGTAAAGTGTTACATGACATACACATCATGTGACACCTTACTGTGTTTACACTAGACACGCCTCTCTTAAATCACTGACCAATATCTGGGCAAGAAAACATTGCAATACACTGACATTTGGTTATAATGACTTCACTTTTATACAGACTGTAAATCAACTAGCTCATGCACTGCACATGGATGAGAGCCTGGATGCTGGTTGCCTTGTTCGGGTCTTTTGGCCAAAGACCAAATGTGCTTTACTTAGAGATGATCTGGTGCTTGTCGACAGGTAAAAGATACCACACAAATGATTTATCTTTATTTGAATCTCAAGTTGCTAATTTTCTTATCTCTACTCCACAGTCCAGGGACAGATGTCACGACACAACTAGACAGCTGGATCGACAAATTTTGTTTAGACGCTGATGTTTTTGTTCTGGTTGCTAATTCTGAGTCTACTCTTATGAACACGGTAAGAGTATTATTGTTATTGGTTAATGTATATGTAATGCAGCAAAAGTAAAATTCATTTACATTATAAATACAAACTATTGACACATGTTAAAAACAAACCATATCATCAGTGAATATATCAAATATTGGGAAGCAGAGTAAAAGCAGAATATGCTTAATACTTTTATTATACTTTTATTCATGCCAGCGCTGGCCCAGTTCTTATTTGTTCCCCTCTGGCATTTGAACAATGTAAACTGGGGCTCAGCCTCTTAACTTGAATGCCTTTGTTAAAGGGGCCAGAGCTTGCTCACTGGCTGCTGATTAAAAGTAATATTATTTATGTATTTTATACCCAGGAAAAGCACTTCTTCCATAAAGTAAATGAACGACTGTCAAAACCAAACATCTTTATTCTGAACAACCGCTGGGATGCCTCTGCGAATGAGCCAGAATATATGGATGATGTAAGTCTGTGTCCCCATGTTCATTTTTCATAGCATGCCACTGGTAACAAATACATTATTATTTATAATTCATTTTTATATTTATACAGTAATCGCAGAACGTAGAGCATTGTGACATTGTTACTTATTAAAGCACATTTGTTGCAGGTGAGAAAGCAGCACACTGACCGCTGTGTCAAATTCCTGGTGGAGGAGCTGAAGGTTTTGGATGGTGAAAAGGCCCCTGACCACATCTTCTTTGTTTCTGCCAAAGAGGTGCTCAACTCACGTATGCAGCGAGCACAGGGCATGCCTGAGACTGGTAAGACCCAATCCACAATTGTTTTTAATTATATAGAGCTCCTGCACCCATGTGACTGAATTTGACAGGGATGCCGTATTGGCAGTGGTGAATCAGCGGTAATGAATAGCACCAAAATTAGCTTTTGGAGTTTTTTGTCTTTAAATTAAATCATAGAAAATTATTTATTTTAAAGGTAATGACATCAAGACAACGCCCATGCCAGGTCAAGGTCACTAATGTTTAAAGAGTATAGATTGTGTAGATTTCGCCTTAACTGCAATATCTGGTCATCTGGTTTACTTTTCACATTCTTAAATCATCAAAGAAGGTCCCTGAAGACGTTTGTGAAAAATAGCAATAATTAGCAGCTAAATTACTTATGTCAGGTTAAATGAATGTTTTTTGCGTGTTTAGTTTTGTTTTAGTTTAGTTTAGTGATTTTATTTTCTATAATCGACAGTTCTAAGCAAATTAACAGTGTTTAGCAAAAAGCATTCCGGATAGTTTCTTTTTAAACTACTCACTCTTTGCCTAATTAATGGACTATAATGCTAATGACAATACAGAAACGTACGGTTTTTGAATCCTTATGAGACTATGGTTGAATCATAAAAAAAAAAAAACACACAATAGCAATGTAAAAATACATTCATAGCTTAATTAATGTATGGCTTGATTAGCGGCTAGCCCATTTAGCTGCAGAAATCCACTTCTGCCGTCAGTCTGGAGCTTGGTAAATACTGTAAAAGGCTCAGGTTTTCTTTTACACTTGATAATGTGTACATCCCAGTGTGCAACAATAATCCACAATCTTTGAAACAAACCGATAAAGTTTGTTAATTACCACTGGCGCTGTTAATTTCTATGGAAATTCTCTGCCACGACCTCTGCCAATTTGGAGGTGCATGCTGGGATTGCGGGGACGACAACTGCAGGAGTTCTGTAGGAAGTACATCTGTGTGTAGTGTGCATAACACAACAGCCTTTGTTAGTTTGAATTTAATGTTTTAATTAATATATTTTGCTCAACAGGTGGAGCATTGGCTGATGGTTTCCAAGAAAGACTGAACGAATTCAAGTGCTTTGAGCGGAGGTTTGAGGTGTGCCTGAATGTCTCATGACTTATTAATACACTTAAGACTACAATCAGTTTCCTAAAATGTCACTAAAACCTAGTGGTTGGTGGATTAAATGCATGTGGCTGCATTCAAGGCTGGTCTTCAAGTTTGACCAGATTTTCAGTGATTAATTTGTCAGCAGTACTATGTTTGTAGATTCACTCGAACAGGAATTTTGACACTCAAGTGCCTTTTCTCTCAACCTGAGTCTTCATTGCTGAAGTCTAGATTCACTTTGGTGTAGGCTGATTTAATTTGTTTCATCAGATTGTATTTTGACTCTTGAGTCTTGTTTTGTTTTTTTAATTTTTTTTTAATAATTACTACTTAATTTACAGAGTCAGTTATTCAGTTCATTATTTATGTTTTTATAATTTCTGATTACTGTGACATGTTGGCTGATGGACACAAGATGTACAACTGCTACAGGCATTTTAAACGTTTCAGTTTCTTCCAATTTCTCTTTTGTTAAAGTAGCAGGTGTCCAGCTTGCCTCTTTGTCCCTGGTAACACTCCAGTTTGTGCAGCCCTGTAAGTGTCACAGTAATGTGTGTGTTATGGCCTCGCAGGAGTGTATCTCGCAGTCAGCAGTGAAAACAAAGTTTGAACAGCACACTATCAGGGCCAAGCAGATCACTGAAAAAGTCAAGAGCATCATGGATGCCATCAACATTGAGGCAGCAGAGAAGAGGTGGGAAACAGTTTCTTCTTTTTTCTCATGCTCTTGTTCAAGTGAGCTGGTAAAAAAAAAAAAAAAAAGTTATCTATAAAGGCCCTGGCTCATTTATATGGAATATCTCTTATGTAAGTGCCATAACATTTGGTTTGGGGTTGGGTCTTCAGAGTAGCAGCCCTGGAGGATCGAGAATACCAGATGGATCGACTCGATTTTGTTAAAAATCAGCTGAACTTACTCATTGATGACATCAAAAAGAAGATTAAAGCCATCAGTGAGGATGTTGAATCAAAGGTACAGCAGTACCACACATGTGGATACACAGTATTTTAGTTATCAGCTTTCTAAGTTACTTAATTTTACCATTTAGGTGTCCAGTGCAATGGGTGAGGAGATCTGCCGTCTACATGTAATTGTTGATGAGTTTCATGGAGACTTTCATCCCTCGCCTCATGTCCTCAAGCTGTACAAGTCTGTAAGTTCATGTCTTTGTGCCAGTTTGCCCATCACTTTGTGTGCATATACTACATAAAGAAGAACATGGAATTCTTATTGTAGGAGCTACTGACTCATGTCGAGGAAGGCATGGGCAAAAACCTGGCCTTCCGCTGCTCTGATGCTGTCACTGCCTCTGTTCAGTCTTGTCAGAGTTACATGATTGGTATAAATTTTCTTTCGCTTTCACCTTTTTAAAAACCATGTCATGCCACAAACTCCTAAATCTTGTTTCTCCTTGTTTCCAGAGAGTATGCTTCCTCTGCTCCCGTCTTCTGTCCAGGGGCAAATCAACATGTTGGTCCCCAGCCGGAAGTTTGATCTGAGTTACGATTTAAACTGTGCCACAATCTGCTGTGACTTCCAGGAGAACATAGAGTTTCAGTTCTCTTTAGGTTGGTCAGCATTAGTTCACCGCTTCTTGGGCTCTGTCAATGCACAGAGAGCCCTTAAAATAATGGACCAGAACTTTAAGGTAACTAACAGTAAGTCAATACGCTTATGTTATATCTAAAATACTTATAAGCAGTCTAATTGATGTTCATTTAGCAGGCTTCTCAACCAGCATTGCCTCCAGCTCAGACCCCTTCTTCAGGTCCTCCCTCCATTGTAGGACCATCTAACCAGCAAACAGCTGTAATGACACAGGACGACCTGATGCTCGCCATGGCAACAAACGTGGCATCTCTTACTTCCCGCACATCCATGAGTGTTATTATTGTGGGGGGGGTGGTATGTTGCTTTTTAATATCTAAATTACTAGTGTCTGAAATAATCAATGCAAATCTAACTTGTTATTTTGCTCATGTTTTAGGTCTACAGAGCGGTTGGTTGGAGGCTGATTGCTCTGACTGCCTCCCTCTATGGTTTGCTGTACCTTTATGAAAGATTAACCTGGACCACAAAAGCAAAAGAGCGCTCATTAAAACGCCAGTTTGTAGACTATGCTACAGATAAGCTGCAGCTGATTGTTAGCTTCACAAGTGCTAACTGCAGTCATCAGGTCCAACAGTAAGTCTCTGGTAATTCTCCTAGATCAGAGGTGTCCAAAGTAGGGTCCAAGGGGTATTGAGATAAAGGGCTGTCCTTAAGCAAATCACTTCACCCACCTTGTCCAGTATAAATGTGGTGTGGTGGTCGAACGGGGTGGTGCCTCAGGTTGACAGCCTTGTTTGCGTTAGTCTACCCAAGGGCAGCTGCAGTTACATGGGTACCTTGCTACCACTGAGTATGGAGTGAATGAATAATAAGCTGGAGTGGTGTGCATACGATTATTGAGTGCTCATCTTCCATCAGAAACTCTCATTTCCCAAGCTGGTCCCACAAGAAAATACAGTTTGTGTACCTCTTTTTGAATAAGTGGCTTGTGAGTGTTCATTATTGAACAATGATAATACCATATCCGACTTCTAAGTCGGTGAAAATGTTGTAGATAGTTGATTATTTTTTTGAAAATGAATGTACTATATATTGAAATTTATATATATATATATATATATAATCTAGTCTTGAAGTTTACTCTAAAAGCATATGGCCCTCATTTACATTAGGTGCATCCACTCCCACCAAGTGTCCCTCTGTATCCTTGTTTTATGACTGTGTCCTCTTTGTTACCAGGGAGATGGCTACAACCTTTGCTCGCCTCTGTAAGCAGGTGGACCAGACACAACGAGAGCTGGAAGCAGAAATACAGCGACTCACTGTCAAGATAGATGAACTGGAGACAGTGCAGAGCCACTCCAAGAGCTTGCGGTGAGTTTACCCCCTTAAGGCCACTATTGAAAACAATTCAAACAAAACTGTTTTAAACTAAAGTTAATTTCTTCTCTGTGCAGACATAAAGCCACAGAACTAGAGAAACAGTTGGAGGCATTCACAAAACAATATCTGCAGCAACAGCAGTGAGAAGCCCATAGAGATCCAGTCAATCAGTGGAAGTTTTTATTTTTATAATGAGTTAAATATTTTTAGAAAATATAATGTCTTTCCAGCCTCTAAAACGATGTAGTATTTGTTATTTAATTTCATCAAGGTTGTTTTTCTTCTGTTTATTTTGATATTTTTGTAGATTAACACCAAAATAAGTATCCGACTTCATGTATTGTTTTTGTAATATCCCCTACTGTTTATGTCACAAATTAGAACAAATCTATGATCAGCAGAAACCACAAGGTGGCACTATGATTTCAGTAGGATGCTGTATCCACCCCTGCTGGTTTGACACTGTGTTTATCTGTGAATATACCTGTGAATATGCCCATTTGACTTGTTGAGCCGATGAGCTATGAAGTTTTGATAAGTTTTTCAATAAATTATTTAATGGCATTTTTGAATGAAATGAAGTTACACAAATTGAGTATTTTTTCTTTGCGATAAAGAGCTATAAATGCAAGATGGGCAAGTTCTGATGCCATACTGAGGGACATTGGAGGTAAAGCAATAACCTCCATGGACACCTTAAAATTTTAAAAATGCCTTCATAGACACATTTATGGTTAAAAGCTTTTTTTATTGGTTACAATTACTCATGGCAACATATCAGTATCACCAAGCCACTGTACAAATACAAAAAGGGTCTGGTGTGAAAAAGACTATAAAAATTATTCCATAACAAGTGATTACACTTATCACACAACAGCACTGTAAGATTATCATGGCCATCAGGTCCCTGGTCTTTACTGGCTTAATACATAAAACAATAAATACAATGTCGAATAAAAGGGCAGTGCTCAATTTGTGATGAAGCTGCGATGGTAGAACATTAACAGATTTTATACTTAGTCCTTATGAAAAAAATCAGATAAGACGGCAGATGTCTTAAATGCATTCTTTAGAATCAACTGCTGAAATGACTTTAAATTGATTAAATTAAGCACCTTTCCATTGTGTTTAAAATGAGTGAAACAGGCACATAGTCGATTTTAGGTTTGCTAATACTGTTTTAATTCAGAATAGTTGTTAGATTAGCCACTGTAAGTTGATCAGCAGTGCTATTAAAGGCTGTGGTGTCTATGATGTGTTTTTCATGTTGTAAAGCTATTTATCATTAATCTTTAACTCTTGGAATGAGCATTGCAGAGGGGCTTATGCTATATTCTGTATTACTGCTAAACAAGGCTCAATACTTATAATAACTATGGTCTTTTTAAATGCCCAATATTAAATTAACATGATACATTCTTAGAGATTAGTCCATGTATCTTATTGACCTTTAGATTATTATATTTCAGACCTAAGACGGACAAGACAATATAGTCTTAAAATACCAATGTAAAACTGATCCCGTTAGCCCACCTGTGCAGCCAAATATTGGATACTGTGAAAAACAAATTTAAAAATACATCTGGCACTTTCAAGTTCACAGCTCTGGTCTGTGGACGGTTTTGGCACAAATGAAAACGTAACATTAAAAATCACATATAGATGATGCACACTTCAACACTTGTCATGCAATACATTTCAAGTATTACATTTCAAAGGAAGTTCCAGGCTTAAGTCTACAACATTCACTCATGGGTATTTCACGATGCTCAGAGCTACTACTACTAGTATGTTTAGTGTTCATTAGTATCAGAATGTTCCTCTAAATAACATAGCACATATCTGTCTTCTTGTGTATATTTAGTATGGATCTGTAAGGCAGAAGAGGGACGCACTGGCAGTGCCACATCTCAGGAGTACAAACACTCCACACATACACAAGCAAGACCAGAGGAGGCACCTGAGACAGGATGTTTAGGTCCAACTCACACACATTATAGGTATTATTAAAGTGTTACGTTTTGAAAATGGGAATAACCCAAAAGCCAAAATATAGATTTTTTTAATACTGAAAATCTACTTTAAAGTAACAGATGCTTGATGATTTCTAGATAAGAGTGCATTTCTAACCCTCGACTGTGTATACAAGTCTGTCAACTTAAGTAAAATATCTGCTTTCTCAACGCTTCAGTGTAATTAGAGGAATTTATGTAGCTAATGAGTTTACCAGTTTTACTCTAAGCTCGTACATTTTTAAGAGACCTTAACATACAGTGAATCTAAAATAGTGGAAGCATGACATATGCCATTACCTTCTTTGCAGTCTCTGTCCTTTCACAGCTTAAGAGACACTGCTCACTTTTGTAGACTCATGTGATGAGGACCGATTTTTTATTTTCTCAATTCGGGCCCAGTCTGCCCATGGCCATAGAAATGGAGTATCTGACCTATACTGTTTAAGTTGACAAATCACACCACATCTTTTACATTTCTAAAGTTATAATGATACAATCCAAAGGAGCAATCATTATTCTGTAAAGCTTGATACAGATCTGACCCTTCAGTTTTTCCTTAAAATGTTAAAATATGAATTTAACAGAATTATTCTGCAAGTAATATGCAAAAAGAGGGAAAAAAAAAACAACATTCATTATAAGAAGAAGAAATTGGATACAAAATGTATTTTACCTATAACAAAAAAACATCAAAGAACAGGGCTGATTATCAACAAGACCAGAAACTAAAAGTGAAATTGTACATTGCAGTGTTAAAGGTTGTTCTGGTACTCACACAGATAAATTAAGTTTTTAAGAATCTGCTCATTTCTGAAATAATGTTGTATATTATTATGGATATGTACATTTAAACTAAAGCCCCCAAATCATAAAAAATGGGTGGGAAATAAACTACAAAAATATATACATACACATTATATATGCATATATGATGCATATATACACACATAATGCTATACATATATACTGTCTTATATACATTTACATATTACACACTGACAGTCAACATATTTGTTGTTAGTCTCAGTAACAAAGGCTTGTTTTACCCCAAGGAAATAATGGTAAAAGGGCACGTTTTAGTTTAACCTTTGATTGGTTACCAAAAAGTTTAAATCTCTTGATTCTTAATTGACAGGTGAAAAAGAACACTATTTATAAAGGTAGAGTGAGTTTGTACTTCCTCACAGGTTGTCAGCAGCAGCTGGATCTCTGGGGTAGGTCAGAGCATGAAAGCTGACTTGGTGTATGGCCCAAGAGCCCAGGCCAGTAGTGGGAGGGGCAGGCACGGGTGGGGCTGCAGTGGGGGAACTTCTTGGGCAGTGATTGAGTACCTCAGGATCTTTTAGTTCCAGATCCGGAGGAAACTGTCCCAGGAACCAGTGGCTACTGCCATGCCGTCCTCTGTTACGCCTAAGCAGCTCACTCTGTTGTCATGACCAGCTAACACACCTGCAAGAAAAACAACAGCTTTTGTCACTTTCTCAATATTTAACACCTGAGGCTCAAATGATGAAACTGTCCATCTAATTGTTTTTAAGTTGAATCTTTAGTCATACCTGCACGCTCTCCTTTCAAGGTGTCCCAGACGTTACAGTTAAAATCATCGTAGCCAGCCAATAACAAGCGACCACTTTTGGAGAATGCCACAGAAGTGATACCACAGATTATGTTGTCATGACTGTACATCATCAGCTCCTGGTCAGCACGAAGGTCAAACAACCTGCAGGTGGCGTCATCTGAGCCTGTTCCAAAGGCATTTCCATTGGGGAAAAACTGTACAAACAGGTCACAGTTTTATTGATATACAGACAGATGTGTTGTGATAGGGGAATCATCTGAATACTCTTCCCCTATATAAAACATTTATAAAACTATTTTTAAAATATTTGAAAATACATAATTGGAAAGGCTGCCAGTGGTAACCATGGGTATGGGGTGGTACTCACGCTGACAGCGTTTATATCCGACACGTGACCAGTGAATGACTGCCTGCACATGCCATCGCGAATGTCCCACAGCTTTGACGTTGCATCACAGGCTCCTGACACAAATGTTTTATAGTCTGGGCTCAGTGATAGACTCATCACATCACCTGTGTGGCCTGTAAATGTGGTGGCCTGTTGGCCAGTTTCAATATCCCACAATGCACTGCAAAAAAAAATAAAGTTGGATGAAAAAAAAAAGTTTTACTGACACTATTTGACACTGTAAATTAAGTAATTTATTAAAATAATAAGTGCTCACTGCTTACCAAGTTGTGTCCCCAGAGCTAGTCAGTATTTGGTTATCATCCAAAAAGCGACAGCAGGATAAATAACCTAAAAAAATGAATAAAAATATTATTCTGTCATTTAAGAACATACCAGGCCAACACTGTAGTTGGGACAAATGGATTTACTGGAGTGTGTTCTTTACCTGTATGTCCAGGTAACTCTCTGGTGACACGGACATTGCCTTCGCGAGTCTTCAGGCTGTAAATGGAGCAGATATTGTCTAGACCTCCACAGGCCACATAGTTCCCAGAGGGGGCATAGGCACACGTCATCACCCAGGAAGAACGCAGAGGGATGGCATGCATCTGGGGACAGTCAAGTTTATGGAAATTAGTCTTCAAACAAATATTGCAAAAAATACCAACAGACCCACACCAACAGTATACTCACCTTATTTGTTGTGTAGCTGTCCCAAATAATTAACTTTCCATCTTGAGAGGCACTAACAAGTAACCTGGGTACAAAAATAGAAGCGACTTAGATGTAAAAAGGTCAAAGGGTATCAGAGACTGTACATTCAAAAAGCCAGTCTAAAGCAGTGATATGAATAAAAAGCAGTGAAATCCTGTCTGTCGTGCAGTTGGATGGTACCCACATCCAGCCTCTCTAATTGCCTGTTGAGCCAGCCACTCCTACTTTCTGTTCGAACTGCAGGCACATCTGGGACCCTGGTCACAGCAAATAAGTTTTCTATTTTTTAGCAATATAGTTTAAGATATTTATTTGTAGTGTATGTCTCACAAATGTGGAAGATATTGCTTAAAATATCTTCATATCAATCAGAATAAAATCAATACCTTTTTTTGACCTCAGATTAATAGCATTTAGTGATTAGCTTGTTGTTTTGGCAAAAAAAAAATCTGCACTGTTTTCAGACTACCTTTTTAATGGACCAAACTGTCAAAGCTAACAAAAGATGGTTCAGATGGAGTGTGAAGGTCTAAAGATGCAGAAAAGGCCTACCCCCTCAGGTTTATGTTAGTTACTCTGAGGACAGGAAGTAGTTTGACAGTACTACACTACAATCAAGGGAAGGACCACCAAACTCACTGACTGCATAATGTCAGTGGCTGTATACAAAATAAACACTGGCCTCCTGCAGGGTCATCCACAGGGTGCTAGGTGTACACACACACACAGACACACACAGATACATTCGGAAAAATACAAATTAAACACGTCTAAAAATACCTGAGACAGACTAATATAAATTGGAAGAAGACAAAATCCATCTTCTTCACCTTGACCTTGAAGATTTTCAATTCACTCATATTAAGTACTACTACTAAGGATAAAAGTAAAAAATACTGTTAGAATTTTTAGAATCTTCAATATTAAAAAAGAAAATTTGTAAAGTGGCATGAAAGATGTAGCAGTGAAAGTGCCAGTGTTAGCTGTAGTGGCAATACAGTGGTGGTAGTGGTTGTAGTATTAGTAATATTAGTAGACTCAAGTGATACTAGTAACTGTATAGTCCCACACCTGGGACTGCCGTCACTGCCCCAGTGCAATGCATCAACAAAGAAATAGGAAGAAGAACATTGACTTAATACAGTGGCTTTACATTTAGACTGGAAAATCGATTACATCTATTCACGTGTATAGTTACGACATAATGTGCGGTACCTGGAGTCGCTCCCCCAGTGCATTGCATAGATTTTGGCCAGGTGTCCCCTGAGAGTACGTCGCGTCCTCATCTGTATCCGGCCAACTGAGTCCAGGCCAGCTGTGATCTGCCAAAACAAAGGAAGAGCATTCAACTATAAACTACAGTGTTTACGTAAAGGAATGCTCTGTTACTACTGTTACCATTTTTATTTTTTACCTGTGACAGAGTGGAATCACTGCAAGCTTTTCTGGCATCCTAAAAACATACAAATTATTATTATATAATTGTTATATAATATTATTATATAATTCATCATATTTTACATGTGACTTGAGGACCTCTTTTGGACATTTTATATGAAATGAGTGAACACAAAATAAAAAGAGGCTCACTCTGATCTGATTGCGTAGCTGTTCAGCTTCCTGTCGCAACTGCTCCAGTTCACTCATTGTCACTGCGGTGTGTTCGGGCCACTCTTGTCCAAATACTGACTGGGACAGGGAATCACACGCCCCCCAACACCTGCAATACAAACGCGAACATGGTAAGTTCACTGGTAGAAAGAGACGGGTCTCAAATAAGTATACAGGGCAAAAAGATGGGACACAAACACTGGCATCCTGTCTGGGACCGAAGCATGCGGGGAGGGGCAGGGTGGGGATGGGCGGAGGCCTGGAGGGTGGTCTGAGTCTTCAAACAACCCCAGTCTAGTTCAAAAGGCCATCTGAGCCAGACCCTGACCTTTCCAGGCTCAATCTGCCTTTGTGTTGTGGCACTGCACCACTTGCTTTGCTCCAGCCAGAGCTTCAAATGTACAGTATGACATTAATGAGTCGTGTGTATGTACGTACGTATTTTATATATATATATATACACACATATATATATATATAAATAAATAAATAAATAAATAAAATAATAATATATTCCTTTGCACATCACCATGTTGGGGCCTTGAATGTGGGTCATTGGGCAAAAACTTTTTGGGTTCTTCAGTAATTATACAGTACTTAACATTATCAAGACTTTTTAGCTAAAAATTATTTTGACTATTGCTTAAATTCTTACTTATGCTTAGCAAAAGGAGGTCTTGGACAGCAACAAGAGACAAAAAGCATGTCTGGCTCTCAGCGACGTCACTGCCTCCTCCAACTGACGCCAGAGGGGCTTTCAGCGTCAGTCCACTGCTGATGATGCGCGTGCATTATGATGACCTTACATCCATTATACTGTACACCTCTGAAATATGCTGTATCAAAGTGCTGAACCTGCACTGGCATCCTACTTATGTCTACTGCAGAACTACACACAAACACAAGAACAAGAACTGTCTTTATTTTTATTTTGCAGTTTAATCAATTATTATTGAAATGTGTTTTTATTGACAGTGCTGACATTAATGAGGTATGGCAAGTAGTTGGCAAAGTGTGCTTTAGTAAATACTTTTTGACATTTATAAATGAAAAAAAAAAATAAAAATCAGTGAAGAACCATATAAATTCACTAATGTAATGAAACAGGAAACATTGTTTTGAGTGACCTGCATTTTTCATTTGACAAGAAGCATCACTATGGCTTTCTGACCCCTCAGAGGAGGTCTCCAACAATAGCAATCAAAACATGTCAAGGTAAAGCTCTTGCACAGCGATGTGCTTGTTTTGGTCATGGTCAGAATCTCTGCTTAACTCTGTGGCTCAGCTGCTTTTAAAATAATTTAACTATAACTCATCCCTAAAACCTGTTCAGCTTCATACTGCAGACACTAGTCAGTAGAAGTTACATGCTTGGTATAGTGTCAAAAACTGATGGCAGAACAAACATTTTATAGTTTATAAATCTACCAAAAATGTCAATAAATTAAGTTAATTTACAAGGAGTTGTCATGAAAAACTCAGCTCAATCCTGAGTTAAGTTAGTTGTCAAATGTCAAATACTCATATTTCTGTCTAATATATAAAGGCCCCAGAGAGCCTTTTGTGTCCGAGTGTCCCAAGAGTAGAACACAGTCCCTAGAAAGATCAGAGCTGGTCTGTTACCATCTTTTCAAAAACTGTTTCAAAACCTGGTTCATAGCAAATCAGACCTGTCAAAATTAACCCACTTAATCCACCTCGTCTTCACCTTACTGCTACTCTTTGTCTTGTCATTTTCTGAATGTTTTTAATCTAGTTCATTAAATATTAGACACGTTTACCTTTTATGTATTTGTGTGGTACTATTAATGTACACTGTTATTTGACTATGGGCTTTAATGTATTGCCCTACTCTCACTGTAGTATTATGTTGTCTAACTGTGTTGTTTTTAGGTAGACAATGTTAACATCTGTCCAGGGACAACGGATGAAAACTTCCCTTTTGGCAAATTCCTGTACATTTACGGTAATGATGATTAATGTGCACTGTGCCTGTCAAACAGATAAATAATAAACTGATCATGTTTTTATAGGCCTACTATTTTATCCATCCAATACGCCATTAAAGAGTTGCAGGCAAACTGTGCAATAAGAATCAGAAGCAACAAAGGGCTAGGGATTAGTAGGATGCAGTGATCAAAATAATTATTTCTTAAGCACTTTTATTTCTACAACAGAGTTAACACAATTTTAATAACAGTCTATGTGAAGTTACCACACAGTTAAATGGGCAAGTTACTCTACCACACGTGAACCTGTTGAAGCCTGACCTGTTAACTATTGCAAATATCTGTAGAATGGAGGAAATACCTGGTAGTTTCCAGTAAGGCAAAGCTACCCTATTACACCATCGATTTTGTAAACCCTTATAGGCCACTATAGAGAATCTCAAACACTAAACAAAACAAAAACAATGGGATTCAAGTGATGGCTTAGACAAAAGCAGAGACTAGACCATACCAACTTAGATACTGAATACAGAATAGTCCTAAATATTGCATGGATCCACTATTCAGATAAAAAGCCCTTATGGCATGCTCTGATTGCGATGTAATAACTTGATATAAATCAGCATTGTCAGTGAATGAGGTACATAGGCACACATCACGCAAACTTATTGAGGATGCAGCCAACAACTCCTCACGTATGCACACATTTATAACACCAGGCAAAGTAAACTGTGCTCAAAAATTACAAGTCATTAGTGAATATTTAATCCCCAAGGAACACAAAGCGCAGAGACTCGTGCAAACAAACCCCAGAAACTCCAAATGTGAAATGAGCAGATGTGATTGTGGCTGACTACACGAATGAGTTTCCTGCGCGTCGCGTCGTTTCACAGTCCGAAAGGCCGCGTTTTGATATGGTTTATTTCAGCAGCTGGACTAACGTGACAAAACACAAATGGACTAACTATTATAATGTCAAAGTATAAGATTCAACGTGCCATAATGAAAACACATGTTACACTGCATCTTATATTTCGTAACTCAAACTAAGACCATACAAATGCAACAGGAAACAGCTAAATGACACAAATATCAAGATATCTGCGCGTCTTTACCTGAATCAGGCTCTCGGCTCTGTCCGCGCCTCCAATCCGTGCCACACTGCTCCGTTTTCACACGACAACCATGGCACTAACTGTGAACAAAACCGTCAATAAAGTACAGTTAATCTCGAGGCAACTATGGCAGTTTTAATGATCCTGAACGCGACTAGCCCGGTTGGATTTCACTATTTTTTCCTTCAAGCAAGCTAATCACCACACCCATGAAAGTGGGAACATGGCAACAGCCTACACCGAGGGGTGCGCACGCCTGGGGACGCGTGTGGTTTTCACTTTTTAATCATCTATTTCACACACTTTCAAGCAAGAAAAATATCTATAATAGTGTATATGGTTGTGCCTTTATATGTCTGCGGTGTAATATCTAATCCGCTCATTTTAAAATAGTTTTGAATTGGTTAAGTAACCCAGCGCGCAGAATGGTACTGACTCTCAGCCCCCTCAACAAAAAGGAACCGAATAGGACACAGGAAGCCCATAGTACTGCGAGTGACTCCTTATTACAAAAACGCTAACACTTTTTTTGTTTTTGTTTTGTTTTTACATTTTATGTACTGTAAATATCTGTAAAGCACTGACAAACAGAAAAGCATCCGAATTCAGAGAAAACACAGGGCTGGCCAATCATTTTCATTTGTAGTATGTCACTATTATTTGGAACTACAAATAGCTCTTATGAGAAAAGTAAATTGAAGTAAATTTTATAGAAATCCTGCAGTCAGTATGAAATCACAATACATTTTCACAATCAAGCGTTTAAAAACAACTTTAAAATGTGTGACATTAATTTTAAATGGCCACAAAACCTGACACAGCAGAGAGGACAGCTGTGCAGAGACTAGCTCCTCAGTGGGCCTGCAGTGGGCCCATTGAAAGGGATCTCTCCCCATTAGGACAGGATGAATTTTTAATGTGGCCAATGAAAGGGAGCAGTGGGATAGGCTTTTCCATATCGCTGCACGAGCCACAATCAATGGTGGCAAGATGAAAGTTACCCAGGCCTGGTTTCCTTTCGGGGAGGCATGGGGTCAGATTAAGTCTAATTGAATTCACACCCTAAGGTGTGTCATCGTCTACTCATTTTAGGAAAAAAGCAGCATATGCGCGCACGCATATATATATATATATATATTCAAGTTTTAATTTTATTTCACAAAAATAGCAACTCTGCCTAGCCGTTTTACTCCATAAAGAGTCTTGAATTCATTAGTCTTCTGAGAATCAGAGTCAGAGTGGCCAAAAGCACATTCCCGGCCAATCAGGTCCCTCTGCTCATTGCCTGGCAACCAAAAGGAGAGGGAGGGAGCAAATTGTCACTGTAAAAATAGCCCATCAATAGCCTGATGTCTGAAAAAACCAAAGGCACACATGTTTGTGACTATAAATAGCTCATTGGAGCCCTGAAAGGTATCATGTACAGTGTTGCCAAATAGAGGAAATATTTGCATGGATGTAAAGCAGGTGAAGGTAGCGGACATGGATAACATGTGTTACAACGTTAGTATGTTAACAGCGATTTAGGTTTCTAGGTTTAGTTTTATTGGTAAACTTTTTTTTTTTTTTTTAACATGGTTCTTTGAATTTTTGGTGTAAATCTAGGCTTAAATTTACAGAAGTCCTGAAAGATGAATTCTTCTTGTTTTAATCAATGATCTTGCAGATAAATAGGTCAGTAAACTTCATTAACACACTGCTGATACTGTGTTACTGTATGTCCATGCTTAAAAAGAAACATTATTTATAGATATATAGTCCTTACAGCAGGTGTCTGAACAAAAGTACTGCTAAAATCAGTGATCTTATCATATAGGCCTATCAAGATGGATGCAACTTTGAGTCTTTTTAAATTAGCCTGCATATTTCTCTGTTCATTCCCATCTTGTGTTCAGATACAAAGACACATCCTGATAACCTACATTTGATACTTTGACTGTATCAAAGACAATTAAAGTTGTAGCAACAGTACAACCTTAAAAGGCTTTATCAGGGCCGTCTTATCCACCAGACATCTCCCAGGGAGGCTGGCCGTTGCCTGGGCAACCCTCACAAATGGCAACTGACGTCAAGAAGGTAGGAGAAATACCAGGGAGAGCCAGAGCTGCAGTGCATAATGGATTATTGAAAGAGGGCCCTTTTGGAGAGTGCAGAGGAAGGCTCGTCACTACTATCACCCTTGTCAATTTTTTCTTATGTACAGTACAGAGTATAGATGCAGTCTGATTTAAATTGCCAAGTGGGCATGAATAACTTCACATTTTTATTTTCAGGGAACAGAGGAGATCAACTGGCCAAATGGGGATAGACATTTTGAATAGACACACAGGACACTTACTCCATTTGGATTTTCTAACCTTTGTGTCTGACTTACTGCTATAAATACAGAGGCCTATGACATTCAAATTGAGTAGTAAAATACTGAGGGAGTAAACTGTACTGGACAAGGGTCATGTTGCACACTTTGCACTTTTCATCGTTTGATAAATCTTATTTTATTGCATGACTTATGTACCGCATTTCCAGTGGCCAAGATCAACTGTGTAATCAAACTGTATTTTGGGGTTAAAAGTAAAATAAATTCCAAATGAGTAAAATAAGTTACATTCTGTTCAAATTTTCAACATACTATAAATCCTGCTGTTTGGTTACATTTATGCCCCGACAGTGGCCATCTTTCCCCGGGCAGTAGCCTAATCTCTGAGCTATTGTTGGATCGCGGACTCTCAGGGTGGCATTTCTATGAAGAGCTCTACTTGTTTTGGTGATAATGCTTTTCATGTAGTGTTGAGAGTCACACTATCAACTACAGAACCACAGTGCAAGTCAAGTTTGGTGACGAGAACTGTATAGTAGCCTACATAACTGTAAACTAATGGAATAACATTAATTTAAATAATTGGCAACCAATCAGGATGTGTTCAATGACTTTGCTGACTCTTGTGTTTTGTAAATCAGGTGTGTTACAACTACCTTAAGCATAAATTACCATGCTGTAACTAGGGGGAAAAAAAAAAAAAATTATTAGGCCATTATTACAAAGAATTAATAATTGTAATACTGCAATTACTACCCCTCCTATTGCATTTTCACAGGTTTTTAAGGTTTACTTTACGTCACTAGACAAAACATACACAAAAAACAATATTAACAAGACTGATAAAGTACCTGATTCCAGTGCTGATGATTGGCAGAGGAAGTAAAATTTCCCTGGTTATATCCTGAATGGCTGAATGGCATGAATTATGGGTGGTGTAGTAGCCTGTGGTATTGGCTCTCTGCTTGAGTGGAGATGCTGTTGGGAGGAGGATCACTAAAAAGAGACAGAGCTGGAGTATGAGCAGCAGAAGGGGAGGGTGAGCTTATGGACACGTGTGGCATCTCTGTTAAAGGGATAGAGTGTATTTAGCCACTATTTTAGACCACTACCTACAGTCTTGAATGAACACTATGACTACTATGTTTTACTGTATTGTTCGTGATTTATCATTTGAAAAAAATTCTGGCCATGTGCGTGTAAACATTAAGTATTTTTATTGAACAAATTTCACAGCTGAAGCAACATTGCAGTTTGAATTTTTCTTCAATACTTTCATTACATAATGTCTACTGAAATTATTGTTTAGAAAAATAAAATTATTTAGTTACTATTTCTAAATATTGCTTTGAAACACAAGAACGCTTTGACCTTTCAAAAAAATCTTGAACCGCAAGTCAGTATCAAACCGTCAAATCCCAAAAGGTGTAGTGAAGCACCCCAGGGTGTATCCAAAGAAATGATAATGCTATTGATCATATACTAAATGTACAATTTTTTCCACCATCTTTAAAAACTTGAAACAGTCTGGTTTACATTTTTTCAGAAGTGCTTAATTTGGGAGTAATCAAAACCAGAAGAACTCTTTGGTTTTCACTTGACCCTTTTTTTAATTGTATATATTTCTACCGGATGGCAAATATTTTTGAGACAACACCATCACTGTGGGGGTTTAATATTGTGTGTTCATTTGATTGAGGTCGTTTACGCCGTTTACTCAAACTTGATTCCTTGAGCAAGAGGAAGATCCTTGCTGTAGTTTATTGTGCATGTTGAACGCCTCATGTACTGCTTCCAAGAGTCACTGCCTGACTCTCTTCCCCCTCCTGTGTGTTTCTCCCCACCGAAGGCTCCTCCAATCTCTGCTCCACTGGTAGGAATGTTGACATTCACAATGCCGCAGTCAGATCCTTTGGGCCCCAGCCAGCGGAAAACGCGACCCATGTCTTTGGTGAAGATGCTGCTGGAAAGACCTTGTTTGACCTCATTGTTCCAGGCAAAAGCCTCCTCTTCAGTGTTAAACTTCAGAACATAGAGGATGGGAACAAAGGTTTCTGTGTGGACAATGGGAGCATCGTGAGCCAGCCCTGTTATGATAGTAGGCTCAACGTAGTTACCAGGGCGGTCCATTACCTTTCCTCCACAAACCACAGTGCCTCCTTGTTGTTTGGCCTGCTCAATAGCTGCCAGATACTGGTCTACGGCTTGTTTGGTATGCAGAGGCCCATAGAGAGTGCTGGGGTCCCAGGGATCTCCGATGCGGACTTGTTTGTAGGCTTTGACAACTCTTTCCACCACAGCGTCATGGAGACTTTCATGCAGCATTAACCTTCTGGTTGTGGTGCAGCGTTGGCCTGCTGTTCCTACAGAGGCAAACACAGCAGAGGGGACCACAAGATTCAGATCTGCATCTTCAAACACAATAATGGCATTGTTCCCACCCAGCTCCAGAAGTTTGCGGCCGAATCGTTCCTGCACCATCATGGCCACGAGTTTGCCCACATGAGTGCTGCCTGTGAAGGACAGCAGATCGACACGCTCATCCTTGGCCATCGCTGTGCCAATATCAGCGCCTCCACAGGTCATGGAGCAGATGGCACCTGGAAGATTATTTTTCTCCAAAACTTCAGCTACAATCTTGGTAACTGCAACACTTGTGAGGGGTGTGGTGGGGGCTCCTTTCCAGAGGCAGACATTACCGCAGGTCAGTGCGATGGCATTGTTCCAGCCATAAACAGCAACAGGAAAGTTGAAGGCAGTGATGATGCCTACAAGACCTACTGGGTTCCACTGTTCAATTAAGGCATGCCCTGGTCTTTCTGAAGGCAGAATGGGGCCACCAATCATTCTAGATAGGCCTACAGCATAATCACAGACATCCACATATTCTTGAACCTCACCCACACCTTCAACATAGATCTTGCCCATTTCTAGTGACACAAGACTGCCAAGCACATTGATCTTTTTTCTTAAAGCATCACCAATCTGCCTAACAATTTCCCCTCTTTTTGGTGCTGGAATGTCTGCCCAGATCTTCCAAGCTTCTCTGGTCTTCTGAATAGTTTCTTCATACTCTGCCATCGTTGCCTGGGTGACTCTTGCGATTGGTTCATTGTTGGCAGGACAATATGATGTTATAACTTCCCCACTGCCACCCCAGCTTCCATTGTACACTCCGGGGTTGTCTTCTGACAGGCCTAGCTCCTTGAGCCAGGAGTATTTCTGCTGATTTATTAGAAGTCCTGACATAGCTGCTGACTGCTTGTAGTAGACCGATGCAAATTTGTTTCTGAGAAGAAGCCTGCTGTGACGGGCAATAGTCAGAGTGAGGCAGCGCTGCATGGGTGCTAGGGACAAACACAGTTAAAATTAATTTCACACAAGGAATACTACACACTGGCAAATGAATAACCCTCCACTGCATTGAATGTAGCGAAGAAAATTGATCTTCAAACCAATTCAGAAACTTGCTCAACACTGTCCCTACTTTGCGCCTGCGCAATCCATGGCAAAAAACACGAGGCTGCACAGTTGGCAGATGTCCATACTTAAAGCAAACTCTGCTTAGAACATTTATCAGTCGACTCTTGTAATGAAAATAATTTACTACTGCGTTTGAGATGTGTGTGCGCATCTATTCGAGTGAATAGGCATTCTCTTGCGAGTTTAACACGCTCTTGCAGTGCAAACACACATGCATTACAACTGTGAAACGATGGCTGCGACTAGTCTCAAGTCTACTTTTCAAGGTCCTTCAGTTTAAACGTCTATAATTTAATTGTGCTGACGTTCACACATTATTGTGCCATATGCATCGACGCAAAACCAGCTAGAGTCAATATTTACAACGTTTATAGAACCACATTAAATGCCAAACATCACTTACATTGATATGAAGTCCACAGGCCACGTCCACTTGGATCAGGAAAAGGAGTAGGTGCGTCACGGGTGAAGCGGAAATGAGGCTGTGCCGCGCTCTGATTGGACACCTCTCCAGACGCACGGTGGCGCCTGCTTTGTCCAAATATACATGCTAACAAGAGCCTTTGTTGTGATTTGCTCGTGACTATTATTTTGTTTCTTCAACACCTTTAAGAAGGTACGACTCTGACAAAACAGGAGGATGAGTGGAGGTGTATACGGCGGTGGTGAGTAAAATGTGTTAAAATCATCCGGTAACTGTCCACGCTGTTTCTTTAGCATTAGCGGCTAACATGGCATAGTTAGCTACACTCTTCAATAAAAAGATTGTAAATGCACTTAATTCCTGTCACTTTAACTGTACTACAGTCACCGATCAGACTTTTATTCTTGGCTCTTTATATAAAATGATTATGTATAATGCCAAACGTCCTTATCCATCGTATGCGCTCGTTAGGAGAATGAATGGAGACCGATTTACGCACCGCTATTGTTGTGCCTAGAAGAGTTTGTATTTTGGAAATGCTTTATTTGGGGATGAATTCAAACTGTTATGAATGAAAACAAAAATGCTAAAGATAAAGCACAGTTTTAATACTGTTTGTTTAAATTACTGCTCTTGTCACCCCCTTAAACTAAATACTAGCAATAATGTTTACACGTCCGGACTGTATTGGCAGCCAGTTATCAGAGTCATTGCTTTCTTTCATTTCATTTTGGGTGTTGATATGAAGATAATTAAATGGTCACACTTTTCTTATTCCTGTAGATGAAGTAGGAGCTTTGGTGTTCGATATCGGTTCATATTCTGTTCGAGCTGGGTATGCTGGTGAAGACTGTCCTAAGGTAAAGTACTTTATTAAATTACCTTTTAATTGGATGTCACTAAAAATAACAATATTGCTGGATAGTGCTAAGATAAATTACGTTGCCTAGGTGATGTTGTTTTGAATAGTGCTGACTTATTGTTTGACATGTCACAGGCAGATTTCCCCACCGTGATTGGGGTGACACTGGACAGGGAGGATGGCAGCACACCAATGGAGACTGATGGTGACAAGGGGAAGCAGAGTGGCACCACTTACTACATTGATACAAACCAACTGCGGGTACCCAGGGAGAATATGGAGGTCATGTCACCGTTAAAGAATGGAATGAGTATGTTTTATCACTTTAAATTCAACAACCAGAAAATGTGTAAGATAAAAGATTAAACTTGGACTTTATGATTTTAACGCTGAGTGTGTGGCTTAAGCATTCGTAACACTCTGAAGTAGCTGACCTATTTAATAAGTCTCCTCAGGACTGGTCTGGTTGAGGCTGCTAGGAACGCTATTTTGAGAAAAGTATTACACCATCCCTAATTGAAGTGGAGTAACACAATTGGAACACAGAGATCCTAAGAGGCCAGACCTGGAACAGAAGTGCCACTTTCAAATTATTATTTTAAAATAGCTTATTATTGCTCTATTTTCTCTCAACATCTGACCCAACTCTGATAAAGTCTGCTCATTATTTATGCATGTCAAAGGCAGACCTAGATGCCATGAACAAATCGCTTTTCATTCATTAACAGCACCTCTAAAAAACGACAACAAAAAACCCCCAAATGTAACCATAACTATCATACTGTATTTTGTTTTTTATACATAAAAAAACAATTACCTTTTTTATTCATTTCAGAATAACCATGAATGAAGTCATAGTGAGATGGTCATTTTTTTACATAGTTGTTTTGCCTCTTTTGTATCCAGTTGAAGATTGGGACAGCTTTCAGGCTATTCTGGATCATACTTACAAAATGCACTTCAAGTCTGAACCAAGCATGCACCCAGTGCTCATGTCGGAGGCATCAGTGAGTAATGTTTTCAATGTTTAATAGAAACTCTTGCAGCTTTAACATTTTATGAATAATGTAGTTTTGATTGCACTTTTTTCCCCTAGTGGAACACACGAGCCAAGAGAGAAAAACTAACAGAGCTGATGTTTGAGCATTATAACATTCCTGCCTTTTTTCTCTGCAAATCTGCTGTTTTGTCTGCGTATCCTTTACAGAAAACATTGATTAAATGCGTTTGTGAATTTTGAGCTAGACTTTAATCATTTTGTTACTTTCTGTTGTTATTTTAGATAGATAGATAGATAGATAGATAGATGCACTGCATTTTTGTAATATCTGTGTAAGCTTTCCTATACTCATCAAAATAGCTTTGCAAATGGTCGATCAACAGGCTTGGTTTTAGACAGTGGAGCCACACACACCACAGCAATACCAGTACATGATGGCTATGTTTTACAACAAGGTAAATACATTAACAGCAATCAAGAAAGCTTGCATCCATAATTTAAATATCTCTTTAAACACTTTGCTTTCTCTTACAGGAATTGTAAAATCACCCCTTGCTGGTGACTTTATGAGCATGCAGTGTCGAGAGCTATTTCAGGAATTAAGTGTTGAAATAATTCCTCCTTACATGATCTCATCAAAGGTGTGACTTGGTTCATTATTTATTTATATATATATATATATATATATATATATATATATATATGATTTAGATAGATGCGTTAAACTTTTGTAATATCAATGTATTGTAATATTTACAATACATTGATATTACAAAGAAAATTTGTAACCGCTTTTTTTCATTGATCATAGGAAGCTGTTCGGGAAGGTGCCCCAGCCAACTGGAAGAAGAAGGAGAAGCTACCTCAAGTCAGTCGTTCATGGCACAATTACATGTGCAATGTAAGTAGAAACCTTTCATTAGATATTCCACTTGTATTGCAGTTGTGTTTTTGAGATTAACTCGTTAATGCCCAAATGAGATTATGAGATTCCCATGCCATTTGCAGTGTTTTAGCATGATCAATTATTATTTTCTATGAAAATTGCCAAAAATTACATGAAAAAGTGAGTTCTATGGTTGGTCACAGTTGTGACTGGTGAGTTAAATACCTTGTATTGTGAATTAAAGGAGCCATAACATATATTTGATCTATTAAACGTAAAAAAAAAAAAGACCTCTATTTTTATATTAGTCACTGAGATGCTGGACACATTTATTTTTAAGGACATTTTAACATTAAAGTGTTGTTTTCAATTCAACAGATTTTGCAATTCATATAATACAGCACAATTACCCAAAATGAGAAAGATGCTGTTCTCACTTATAAGGGTGGGGTGTAACCCTTTCTGAGGTAACCTTGGATGTTTTTCAGACTTGTCTAAACGGCCCTGGATGTTCTTCAAGATTTCTCTTTATAGATTATAGAGGACCTTGGATGTCCTTCAGACTTGTCCCAATAGTAGCTAATTGACCCTAGATGTTTTTCATATTTTTCTCTTGAGGTTATAGAGGACCTTGGATGTCCATCAGACTTGTTTCTGTAGCTACTAGCGGACCTTAGGTGTTCTTGAGACTTGTTTCTATTGCAGGGAGAGCATCTTGGATGCTTTTCAGACATGTCCCAAGAGCATGTAGAGACTCTTGGATGTTCCTCAGAGTTGTTTCTAAAGCAGCCTGTTTCTAAAGCAGCCAGAGAACATTGGATATTTTTCAGGCTTGTCCCAATATGAGCTAGAGAACCTTGGATAGTCTTTGGACTTGTTCTAAAGGACCTTAAATGTTCTTCAGATTTCTCTCTATAGGTTGTAGAGGACTTTGGATGTTCCTTAGACCGAATGCCACAGAAGCAAACATCCCTATTGGGACAAGGTTCACCTGCTGCAACTAGAGGACACTGGATGTTCTTCAGACATGTCCATTGTCCAGCTAGAGAATCTTGGACATTCTTGGTTAAATTTGGTTTAAAATGGTTGAATTTAAGTAACTCTACTACCATTTTATTTGAGAGAATACTGGGTGTAGTCTTCTCCTGAAGGGTGTAACTTTTACGTAACCATCTCTGGTCAAGTGACAATGGTTACAGTTGTGACCAATGGGTTGAAATGGGTTAACAACTATTCCTCTTTATTATTTACAGTGCGTCATCCAAGACTTCCAGGCTTCTGTGCTGCAAGTTTCAGATTCCCCATATGATGAGCAGTAAGCAAATAATGCATTATAGTATCAAAAATAGATATCAATGAATACTGAGGGGGAAAAAAAATCACAAAATAGGACAAAGTTTAACCTATCCTCAATACTTTTAGAATGCTCTTGCTCTAATCAGCCGTATTAAAAGACCACAAGGTAGTAAAAAAGAAACTACCATTATTTTGTGCTGAAAAATTACACTTAAATGTGTTATTGTGGTATAAAATAAGTATCAAGGCTTAACTTTTTTGTAGCATTTAGACAAAACTATTACAATAATGAATTGATTGCAACTGATTAATCCTTTAGATAATCATCAACTAATTTAGTAACCAGATAATTATTATCCCTTATACAGACTCCAAAACATGTCCTGTTTTATGAGAAAAGGATTATGACTCAGACAGAGGAGTAATTGCATCAAAATAACACTGGAAACATATTGTCGGGATGTCCTAAAGTGGCATCACTTTAATTGGGTCAAATTTACTAAAAATCTTTTTCATGGCCCTTTTATAAATCTATTATTTCTTGCTAATATATAAATCTTTCAAGCAATAAGTTGATTAGTTGAAGTCCAAGTGTAAATCCTTGTGTCTAATTCCCTGTCTTTTCCTTTAGGGTTGCGGCCCAAATGCCAACCGTGCACTATGAGCTCCCAAATGGCTATAACTGTGACTTTGGAGCAGAGAGACTAAAAATCCCTGAAGGGCTTTTTGACCCATCAAATGCAAAGGTGTGTGCCTAGATTTTCTTAGTTTTTAAGCTTTGATTTATTTTATTTTATTTTTTTACTCAAATCTTCAAATCTTAAAAATTTTAGGGATTGTCTGGAAATACGATGTTAGGTGTCGGTCATGTTGTAACAACCAGTGTAGGAATGTGCGATATCGACATTCGGCCGGTAAGGCTAAATACATTTTTCTTTATTCCACTACATTGCTTTTTTGCATAATAAAAGTTTTACACGTTGAATGCTGTGTTTTAGGGTTTGTATGGCAGTGTTGTTGTGACAGGAGGTAACACTCTAATCCAAGGGTTCACAGACAGACTAAATAGAGAACTCTCCCAGAAAACACCCCCTGTAAGTATTCTCTAATATGTCTCATTCATCAATTACATGTGTTTGACTTTGAGATTAATTTTGTCTTGCTGTTCTTTGCAGAGCATGAGACTGAAACTGATAGCAAATAACACTACAGTTGAACGTCGTTTCAGTGCCTGGATTGGAGGCTCAATTTTGGCATCACTTGTAAGATATTATAGAAGCATCAGTGCCAATTATAAAACTCAACGTTATATAAACTAACTTTATCATGGAAATGTGCTTTTACCTGTGTTAGGGGACCTTCCAGCAGATGTGGATATCCAAGCAAGAGTATGAGGAGGGAGGAAAGCAATGTGTGGACAGAAAATGCCCTTGATTAATTTTTTTCCAGCTGGACCATGCCACATGGTCATCTTGTCACTCTGGTTTGTTTTTTCTGATCCAGGACACTGGGTAGATCAATTTTTGTATGTTAATGTGATTGCATCATCCTAAATATCTAGTGGAGCCTGACAATTTTAAGATTGCAGGCTCGTGGACTTTTCCCAAATACACAGAAGTTCTCTCATTTGAACAAAACTACACAACCAAATGTATTCATTTGACATTTCATGAAACTAAACAAGTTTCCCAGTGGTTGTGGAAATTCACAGCCAAAGTATGCTTCCCATTGTTTGCTCATATACATGTATTTAATTTACTTGTTGCCATCCACAATGCATATTTTAATAAAACATTATTTAGTAAAGGCTACACTTTTTTATTGGTAGGTTTGAGATGATGTCACAGTATTCAATAGCCCGATTATATTTATAATGCAGATGGGGGTAGGTAAAAAAAATAAAAAATAAAAATTGCAAAATAAAAATACATAGACATTTTAGTTTTAAGTAACTTTATTATTTAGCATGGTTTATAAACATTAACAACTTTCAAAAATGTACAGTGTTAGTTGTAGAGATGTGTTTCTTGAAAGGTTACACTTTTCAGGATGCAGAGACCTTCATTTGGGGAAACTTCTCTTTGAGTTTTTCAAGAGTTTCTTTCTGTAATGTTTTCTTCCTAGCTCGCTCTCGCATGTTCTTCTCTATACGTAACCTGCAAGAACAGTACATATTGGATTAGTATTTTAATTAACAGTTAGCAAACAAATATTCTTTCTAACCTTATATGGGGCTCAACAAATTTCGGAGTGTAAAACTGCTTCCTCTTGTAACGCCTATTCATGTACCATGGGATAGCATATTCTTTGAAACGATACCTGAAAAACCGAGCATTGACTTTCACAATTCTGAGTGACGTATAGCTTTAGGCTGCAAACATAACATTTTCTACCAATAGATGTATCCAAATTTGTTCTTCCTCCAGGCTCCTGGTCTACCCTTCTCTTGTCCTGTTTGTAGCAGCCGCACTGCAGTCTCTCGTTCATTTACTACAGTCTCCAGTCTTATCATGGATCTTTCAACCTGCCACAAAAACAAATATTACAATCTTAAATACAATTCTGATTTGTTTCAACTTCTACATCCAACACAAACCTTTCGTATTCTCTCTGGACTTGGCATTTGAAGCCGCTGCCTTTTAGCTTCCTGCTCAAGTGTCAGCAACATGTTCTTTTCTTTAAGGAGTACATACCTGAGACAAAAAGTATATATAATATACTAATTGCAAAGTGAAATTCATCAACACCTTTTCAGCAAAGTTTACCAAAGTTTGTGTAAATCTTCATTGCTCTTCGTCCTTAGCTGTTTAGCAGTCCATGGAGCACCTGTAGAAATCAACAAAAGTGTAAACATAAATGCTGTCTCAAAGACCACTGCTGATTATGTGCCAAAGTTGTACAGAACCTGACTTGACAGTAGTTTCACCCCTATTCTCAGGAAAGTCAAAGAATTCATCCAGTCCTCGCCTATTGATGGATGTGTGCAGGGTCCGACAGTGCAGATCAGAGCAAGCAGACAGGGATACTGAAGAAGCCAGGGGAGATATTCCTCTAATGAGAGAATAACATTAATGCAGTATAAAACAAAGCTTAACTGCAGGCTATAGTATGGTAAACATTTAGCTTCATGACATGTGCAGCTTACAAACACATTGGCTAAATAAATGTAAAGAGGTGTGAATAGCATACCCGTAAAGACCGACGTAGCCTAAATGTAAAGAGGTGTGAATAGCATACCCGTAAAGACCGACGTAGCATTTGTTAAAATAAAGAGTTGACTGTTGTGGTTTAGAGGCTGAAGCTATTTTCAAGACATTTTGAAAATTTCTACATAGACTGAAAATTCGTCCCACAGCCGAGGACGTCGCCATTTTTACTGAGTCCTTCCCACATTACCCAGCATGCATTACTCATACACAATATTTAATAACACATTAAAAATGTTATGTCTTTCGAAAAGCTGATACACTTTGACTGAAAATTAAACATTCCAGAGAAGTAATATTATTTATTTTCTTCTTTTCCCATTTTGTTCCGTGTCGGTGCCTGTCAATAATAATATCCAATCACAGAGCTTGTTGTTGGGCAGTGCTCCTCAGCAGAGATGGTGGGCATGAGTGTTCTCAGGTCTGCTGCTGCTATTGCAGCCAGACTGAGCCCTCTCAAATCTGGAAATAATGCCGCTAATTTGCTCAGTCGAACAGTCGCAAGAACAGATAAAGGTGGGATACATTTTGATTGTTGGTTTGGTATTTTTTATCATTATAAATGTGGCCGTCTCGTCATGACCTTGTAGCGGTCTGTTAGCGTGCTAACAACAGTGCTACCTTACTACTGTCAACAAAGCTGCTCAAGTTGAATGAAGTGTGTCTTTATTTATGTTGATTCAGCCCAGTATCTGTCCCTTTTAAAATGTTTAAAAAAACATAGGTATACTGATATGTGTGCATAGTATTATCTCAATGTTTATTTCAAATCTTTACAGTGGCGGTACGTTGGGGTCATGGAAAGAAAATGTTTATAGTAAAACCATCCGACTTTTATGACAGGAGATTTCTGCGTCTTTTGGTGAGTTACAAACGTTTAATTTTATTCATTGGAAATATGCTTTAAGCTTTTTATACTTAGTTTGAAAATCATTTGCTGACAGATTTCCTATTTTCAACTTTCAGCAATATTATGTCCTGTTGACTGGCATCCCTGTGGCTGTGTTTGTCACGTGTGTGAATGTTTTTGTTGGTAAGTTTAATTTTATTTCTTTTTTTCCCCTGAATGCTTCCATTTAATATTTATGTCCTGTCTGTGTTTTCTCTGTGCAGGCGAAGCAGAACTGGCTGAGATTCCTGAGGGTTATGAACCTGAACACTGGGAGTACTACAAGGTGATGTTACATTACCATTGTTCTACTCTGTGATTATCAGGACAAAATGGTTACTTAAAATATACCAATACCCTAACTGCACTGACTGTTTCCCTACAATAATAATTCCTGCACCCCTTTGTGTGTATAATATTCAGTGAGATATCAGAGTGACTTAGAGGTGATGTAGAGGTTGCCTGATATTTTGAGTTGTTGTTATTGTTACCTTGATGCTAAATGTCAGTCCAGAGTACTCTGATACCCTGACTCCTGATGTTGATGCCAATACATCTGTTTCAGTGTTTACTGGACAGTATCCTGACCTAAAATTATTTTGTCTCTCTATAGCACCCCATCACCAGGTGGATTGCTCGGACATTGTATGACTCTCCTGTAAAAGATTATGAGAAGATGATGGCTGCAATTCAGATGGAGAAAGAGAAAGCTGATATCAGGTGAGAACAATGCTTTAATTGAATAATGTTTACCTCAGCAAATGCTTGATTTGGTCACTTGTGTTTGTGTTGTTTTTTTTCTTCTAGATTGATGGAGCTGGAAGTTCGGCGACAGATGAGGCAAGAAGGGGATGGCCCATGGTTTCATTTGGCAACTCCAAATAAGGAGCTAATTGACAATAGCCACAAAGCCAGTCCTGACAATTGATTACATGATACTGGTGTGTGACCACAACATATTCGCTGTTGTACAGTTTTTCTTCTTGCATAAATAAAATATCTATATGTGTTTAATTTATCATTTGTATCCTTCTCCAATCAAAAACACAGATGGCTAAAGAGCAATGCTGGAGATTTCTCTTACTATGACACATGTGACACATTTTATATTTACTTTGAAAGCACTACAAAAACTACGTATTCATTGAATCAACAAGTAAAAGCGAGTCGCGACCAGCACAAATGGTTTGCAATACGTATTTAGTCCACTTGATGGCAGAGCTGTGCAGTGTAGCTGGACAATGGATTTTATTAAGAAAAATAACTCTTAATAATCCTGTAATTGGTTGTGTGCACAATTGTGGTAATAGGTTAAAGATTAATAGGAGTCACATTGAATCATACCAGTACATACATATTTTTACTTGGATAACAATACTTACTCATATCCTGGCAGCGTTTATTAGAATATTTTTGTTTTATAATTACTGAAAAATACTATACACACATGTGCAAATTTTATTTTACTGAAAATTTGGCAACTCAAATCACGAGCTTGAGATCTCTGCAACCGCCAAAACATAAGTGGGCGTGTCCCGTGCGACCAAATATTCCAGAGCGCGTCATTACGGTGAGGCGAGCAATGCGCAGGTCAAATGATTTTACAGGAAAAAAACAAAAGATCAAAATTAGCTTAGCATTACAGCTAGTGGCACTGCTGTCTCTCCGCCCCATCGTCATTTATTTTTATGTTTTTAGCGTCACATCCCCCTGGCTGGAGGAATGTAGAGAGACCAAGTGCTTTAAAAATAGCATCCTCTCCTCTGTCAGCGCTGCTCCGGTGGCTGGCTGCACTGTGGTGGGAGAAGCAGGAATGCGAACATGGCTACAGATCTAGGAGAGCTTCTTGTCCCGTACATGCCCACTATCAGGGTCCCCAAAACTGGAGACAGGGTTTTCAAGAGCGAGTGTGCCTTTTCCTTCGACTCTCCCGTAAGTGGCGTGTGTGTGTTTTGGTAGCGGGGCAGGAGTGTGTTGGTTTCGGGGTGTAGTGTGCGTGCGTCAGGGTGTAGTGTGCGTGCGTCGGGGTCTGCCTGCCTCACAATCAGTGAACAAAACACGTGAATTCGCCTGTAGTTTGTGTCACAGAAAAGAGATGGTTAGACGTCCAATCCACATGAGCTTTAAGGCAACTTAATGTAATAAACTGAATCTTCAATACATCACTTTGTCAAGACATCCTTTATTGGCAGATGAGGGAGATCCATATCTTTATTTTAGTAGTATTTACCTCGTGTGTGTTGTGGTGCTGCTACTGTCATGTTGTCTATGGAGAAAATAGATCTTATTATTTTTTTTATTTTTATTTTTTATATTGGTGTTGAGAAAAATCTGTTTTAATTTGTCTCTGCATCTCAATTGACCATTATCCAACGTTGTCATGGCAACAAATTAGCTAGTTAAAAGAGAAGTTTTAAGTCCTTTAAATTGTGAATCCTAAAATACAACAATTTGTGTGATTTTTGTTTATCCAGAGCAGCAGAAGTTGTTGTCTAACTGGTTCATAGACACCTGCTCAAAGTCTTTATCAGCTCTGTCATTATAAACAGCTGCTGTTTGTGACTTTACCGTAAGCTTCTGTTTTTCTAATAGTTATGTGTATGGGACTTAACACTTAAGTTGATGAATTCAGACTTATTGTAAACGTAAGTCCAATGCTGCAGTAATGTAGAGGTCAACAGTTTGTGTTCTTGTACATTTTTCACTTTTTCATTATTAAGTCTAGACAGAAAAAGAAGATTTATTTATCTGTCCATCTTCATAAAATCTTCTCTAAGAACAATGTAAATGTTAAGCAAATTTCTCCACAGAAACTGTTTTAAAGGTGACTCAGCTGTCTGGAGTTCATCATGCCGGCCTGAGGACTGGCTTATTTTTATCTTTGCACTGTTGAAGCTCATATGTCACTTTGGGCCACTTAAAAGTTATCACGTGGATTCATGTAGTTTATATGGCCTATATACTACTTGGACATTTAGTTAAATTTTTAAAAGCATTGTTGGTGTATAATGAAGGGAAAAAATGATTTCACAATTTCCAAAAGGTACACCCCCCCTCCTTACATTTTGATAGGCAGGTGGAGCACTTAAATTAGGGCCCTATATTTTTGTTTAAAATCTTAAATGTAGATTGTATGAGATGATAGAGTGTTGCAGGTTTTTTGCATCTCCTTTCACATTATACACAAATCTTACATTCTGAATTTGGAACATGTCGACAAGTACTCTCAAAGCAATTTTACCAATTTCTGCCAGTTATTTAAAAATAAAGAAGCAAACCATTTGGATTTATCCCTTAAGCTTTAACTGATATTGTTTTCTCAATTCACAGCTCTCAATATTCTCTTGAAGTAAATTTTTCATAGCTATTAAGTAGGGATGGAAAAGAAGATACATTTGCCACGATTGTGCACATGTTGAGTGATCTTCTGAGATGTTTACCATGTTTTGAATTTGGCGTGAACAAAAAAGTAATTTTAAAAAAGCATTGCTAAAATAAATAACAAATAATATTAAAATATAAATAAATCAAAAATTGTGTGGCCAAACTTGTGAACTGAGTTGCATTCATTTGTTTAAAATTCTGTAAAATTCCTGTCTTGGCTCGTTCTCGTGGACGCCATCTTGAAAGAGCTCTACGTGGTGCTGATGGTGACTTGTGTTGATTGTTGTTGTTTGTTTTGGTGACAGGAGTCTGAGGGCGGTCTCTATGTGTGCATGAACACATTCCTGGGCTTCGGACGAGAACATGTGGAGAGGCATTATCGCAAAACAGGACAGAGTGTGTACATGCACCTCAAGAGACACGTCAAAGAAGTGAGTGCTTTCTTTACTTAATGTCATTATACTCATACTTGCCTCAGTCCCATGTGTGTCAGGATGTAGTTAATGAGGAGTTAATGTAAACCTCACTAAGGCTGTTCAATATGACAATCTATGACAATCTACATTTTTTTGCACTATTCTCCATTTAATACAGTTGTCTTCTCAAATGCACACACAGCTTTTCCCACCCTTATGGAAGCCAGTTGGCCTCCATAAGCTCCATAAGAGTGAATGACAGCTGGATTTAACCAATCACAGTGAAGTGTGAACTTTCAGAAGAAGCAGTTGACACAAGTGAAAAATACAAAGTGCAATGTTTTGCTATGTTGCTCCTCTCTAAGCCTCACAGTTTATTCAACCATATATGTTAAACACTTGCTTTTCTTTATTATGGACCTGCAGGTATTGATTTACCAAATCAGTCATCTCTGCATTCAGCCTTTATTTGAACAGACCCACTGAGTGTATGAACTTTGTTTCTTCCATAAGTGAAGTTTCAGAAAGGCCCTTCAGATGCAGTGTCTCATTTTGAATGATATTTTTAAACTAAAGAATTATATTTGGTGACTGGGAAAAATAGATAGGAGATGTGTAACAAAAGTTAATTTCATATTAATTCAGAGAAATTATGACCGGTATGTGGTAGATTACTTAATTTTAGGAAACAACAACCTGTTGCGTCCATGCCCTCTGACTGGTCCTAACAGTGCTATAGCTCTGTTGCTATTTCCATTACTTGATCTGCTCAGAAACAGCTGCTGACTTCTGCAGTCTCCTGTGTCCACCACCGTTTACCCAAGAGTCCCCTCAGTCCCCTATGTGTCAGCATTCTCTTTATTTCTCTCCGCGTTAGCTTGGCCCCCTCTAGACCAAAAAAACTAAAATGTCCTCATAATTTAAAGGAACAATAAAAAATAAATTATGTATCATACGTTTAAATAATCACTGGCAAGTTATGTGTGTTAGAAATAAATATACACTGACATGACTGTAAACAGTCTGCCAAAGCAAGCAACGTTTCATTATGTCCGTCTCATGTAAGGGACTTCCCCACTGTCTTGTAATCTGACCTTCAACTTGACATGGCATCTATTTTCAAAAATGTTTTCACCTGTTTAATTTATCCTGTTTAAATTGGAAGTATGTCTGATTTTAAACTATTTCCACTCTTTTCCTTTTTTATCCTTAGAAAGCCACAGGAGCTGCTGGAGGGGCCATTCCTAGAAGAAGAAATGGAAAAGTCTTCCTAGGTAAGTTGAGTGTGGTTTAGATACAGTTGTATGTTATGTGGCTTCTGTTAATGTTTACTCAACAGTAGTTACCCACCAGTTGTTCTGGTCTTTACCCAAAATGCCAGTTATTTCCCATGACGAGACCTCTTCACCCCTTGTGCTCTAAATTTAGACCATTTATTTGTATGTGTGGTTGGTAACTGTTCTAAATCAAAGTGCCACATGCGTCGGCCGGACTATGCTTTGGTGTTTGGGGCAGAGGAGGGTGCCTTCTGTCAGTGGTCCGGTCTCACAGCTGCCACCTCCTGTCAGGGGACATGACAGGCTGACACACTTCCACCAAGCCGTGGGCACACCAGGTGTCTATGTCTGTGGGCTGCCTTTATATGAGACTGATGTTAGAAATCTTCATTAATTTAAGTGGCAGTAGTTTAGTTACAGCACAGCTATGAATGTACATCTTGTAAATGGGAAACCCCTGAAGCAGCTTGTAAATACTGCACAGTGCCTTTCCTAAACACCTTTCATATAACAACAAGAGACCAAGAAAAACAAAACACTCACAGTAATATAATTCTAAATAAATCAGGATATGAACTTGATATCCACATAGGGCTTATCGAGCGTAACTGAAGAATGTATATAATTTAGAAGCCATCAGCAGTACAAGATTTTGGTTCATTGAATTGTCCTTGAAGCTCTAATTTCAGTGTCCCCTTAAAAATAAACAAAGATGAGGGAACTTTAATGTTTCTCTGCCCAACTTGTTCCAAGTCTGTGGCTCTTTACATGCCACTCTAAAACTAGTACACGTCAATTTGCATTTGTTTCTCTAGTATTTCAACTTGATTCTTTTTCTTGAGGAGAGTATTAGTTCCTAATAAAGCAAAAAAGTCCTGGGATAGTTCTTTCTTAAATGATCTCTGATGTGATGACATGCATGTTTTGTCTATGTTCATCTCTATAAAAGCCCTCTGATCCAGAGTGCTTACATTATGTGTCACTATGAAACAAAGGAAAATAATAACACTGTGTCAAAGATAGTCCATGAGCTACATTTCATGAGTCATTACACAACTTTAGGTAGGGGTCAGCACTAGCAGCACTTTCTGTGCGCTCAAGTTCATAAGCATTTGTAATACGATGGGAAATGTTTTTACTTGTCAGTTAGGTATGGAACAATAAACAGGAATATTGTTTATCGATTTTTATAATCGTGATAATTGCCAACAAAGATAATCACCAGAATGTGCAGATGATCTCTTCTAGGGCATTGTTGTTTTCACTTATAACAAAGTACAATTTTATAACAGTTTAAATATGGAACTTAAAAATTATAAATATTCATATCCATAAAATTTTTCAGCAACTTTAATAATTATTGTGATATAATCGTTAATCACACGGTAATTGTGACACCTAATTTCAATATCACCCCATGCCTTTTGTCAACTAATGCTGTCGACCAACATTTATTATTAGCTAATTATTTACCGGTAATTGTAATTCTAAATTATCCAGATTTTTATGGACCCAGTAGAAAGTACATGTCTTTGAGTGATAGTGGTAGTTTGGGATTTGGGAGTGAATTGAGATTTTACCAATAAATGTAAAAATATTTGTGATTGTGTGAACTCCTGTGATCTTGTGGTCTTACTTTCATCACAGAAATACTTTATAGCACAATGCATAGCTCCCTTTTTAATTCACTAATTGATGCGTAGGGCATGTCAATCAAGAATTCCTTTACTCATTTTGTCAAATGTCTTGTAGCACTTGCATTACTCGAATAATTGACATCTTTTTAATACAAAAATAGTGTGTAAATTTAAAAAAATAAATGGTGCAACAACTATAACGAGCTGTTGCAATCAGTTTAAGATAGATTTCTATTTCTGTCGCTTGAAGTCATGTGGTCAATTATAAATATGTAATTAATATATAACAAACCAACAAGGAAAAACAAGTCTTAGGTAACATCAGCTGGGTTTTTTCCATCTGACTCTGTGTTTCCTCTCCCAGATTTAGAACTAAACCGTGATTTTAACGGGGAGGACTATGAATATGAAGACGAGGCCAAACTTGTCATTTTCCCAGACCACTTCGAAATCCCTTTACCAAATATTGAGGAGTTGCCCGCTCTGGTCAGTGAGTTGGTGAAGTGGGATTTGTGTGTTTATTTGCATGACAATAAAACAGATGCTTTGTATTTTAGTGAAGAAAAAGTTTAGTCACCACTTTTTTAATAGCCTGCTTCCTGCATGTTTTTGGCACGCGCTGTGTGAATCCATCGATGGCATGTTACAAGCATGATATTGTTTCATTTTTTGTCAGCAGTTAACCATGTTTTGCATTTAATGGTGCATTCTGTAATTTTTCTGGTGAAAGGTCCACCTCCTTGGAGATGCTTTGGCTTTGCCTAGATTGTTCGTCAATATGGATTGAATGGATCTTGGAGACAAGCAGGTTCCGCCACCAGGCCAAGTCAAGTTGTAGGTCAGGTCTGTGGAGAGGCGACCCTGTTGATAGTTAGAATGCCTGTTGTCAAGGTATTTGTAAGCAATACATGAAGGAAATGTAAGACCTGTTTTAATGCAAACAGTGCACCGCTCACCAGAAAAGTGATATAGTGCATCTTTAATTACCTTTTTAAGATTTCTGTATTTGTCAACTTAAAATCCACCATGAGCTAAAATCAAATATGTGTGTGTTTTGTGTGTGTAGGTAACAATTGCATGTGATGCAGTGCTCAATGCACCATCACCTTACAAGAAACAGGAGCCTGAGTCCTGGGAGGAGGATATCCAAGTGTCTAGACATGCCAGAAGCCTCAGACAGCTGGACAATGGGGTCAAAATCCCACCAAGGTACAATCAAATGTATATATTCTCTGTTTACTATTACACCACTTGCATTACAAAAAAAAAACATATCTGCACTATCCTTTGTTTTTGCTTGTAGTGGGTGGAAATGTCAGAGGTGTGAGATGAGAGAAAACCTTTGGCTGAACCTCACAGATGGCGCTATTTTTTGTGGAAAATGGTTCTTTGACGGCAGCGGAGGGAACGGACATGCTCTGGACCACTACAAACAGACTAATCACCCACTGGCAGTCAAACTTGATACTATTACCCCCGATGGAGCTGGTATGATCACTGTGTACTTTTTAAATAACTGTGACTAATTTGTATTTCAAAGTATATCAGTATATTTAGGCCTATTGCGCTAAAAAAGACTTTCATATTACTATAGAAAATATTGTGATAAAGGGTAATATTTAAATCAATTTTAGAAGGATAGTACACTCTTCTGAAACACACTTTCAAGAAATATATTATCTGCTATAATAATATGACACAATGAAACATACTAGTAGGTCACTAGTACCAATAAAGAGTCATAGTTGTTGAATTATTCTACCCTTTGCTACTCAAAATTAACAAAAAAGCAAGAAACAACAGAAAAACAAGTGTGTATTCTGTATTACGTTATTGTTGTTGTTTTTTTTTACCTAAGTATATCAAGTATTATTAAGTATATCATTTCTTTTCATGGTTGCTTGGTCCTGTGGTTAGATGTCTATTCGTTTGAAGAGGAGGAAGCTGTGCTGGATCCACACATATCAGAACATTTATCACATTTTGGGATAGATATGCTCCAAATGCAACAAAGGGTATGTTCATTTGATTTTAACTTTATAATGTAACTAAAACCATAGCATATTTATGATCCTTCTTGTTCTTATTTGCTCTTACAGACAGAAAATGGTCACCACACAGATAACAATGCCAGACCACGGGTGAGTGAGTGGGAGGTGATCCAGGAGTCGGGCATGAAGTTAAAGGCAGTTTATGGTCCAGGCTACACAGGCATCAAAAACCTGGGCAATAGCTGCTATATGGGTACAGTGCTACAGGTCCTCTTCAGCATCCCAGACTTTCAGAGAATGTGAGTGTTGTTTTCATTAAGAATATACAATAGTTAATAACAGTGTACTTCCTAAATGGCCTACCTAAATTTAAGTTAATCTGGCCTTCTATAACAGCCTCCATACTGTTCCTGTCTGACTTCTGTTTGACTGTGGCTTGTATTTGATATTTAGGTATGTGGGAAATCTTCAGAGAATATTTGACTATTCACCTCTTGACCCCACACAGGACTTTGCCACACAAATGTAAGTGATTCCAGTGTTACATGAGGCTGTGTTGTAATCCACATACAAGTTTTGAAACATGTAAATGACAGATGAAACTAAAAATAACTGTATTTAATAGAAGACATTTTGTATTGACAGTAGTTTAATAACATGATATATTGTACATAGGCCACTGTTGTATCTGTTTTAACTCATCAAAAAGATATCAATAATATACACAGAATGGGACATTGTTTATTAAACAACAACAACAACTACTTCACATTTGAACGTTTCTCTTTGTCAGGGCTAAATTGGGACATGGGCTTCTCTCAGGCCAGTACTCCAAACCACCAATGAAATCTGAACTCATTGAACAGGTGATGAAAGAAGAATACAAGGTATTAAACTGGGTATGTCCTGCTTCTGACTGCGGTCATAACCAAACACATTGTTTGGTGGGAGTTTTGCTTAGAGATTGAGCTTCAAGCGCTATGATAAATGCTTTTTTAGGATGGGCTGGATTGCTTTTTGTCTTCTAATGAAAATTAACTTATTACTTTGCCTTCCCATAAAAGTCTTGTAAACGTAATTAATAGAGCAGCACTATGAATTTACTCTTCCCTGTTGTCTGATAATGGAGTCAGCTTTAGACACATATTGACAGCTGCTGTCAAGGGGATTGGCATGCACTCTTCTGGGGAATAATTGTATCTCATTTACAAATCTTAATTTAAACAGGACATCCTCCTCTTATGCTATTTTATATGAATTTGGGAATTATCTGTAGTTGATTTACATGAGTGTCATCTGTTCGCTTGTGGATGGAGTGTTTATGTAAATTGCGTGTTTTATTGTGTGCATGTTTTACTCAGTTACAGACATCAGTTTTGATCCTTATTGTTTTTATTTACAGTTACAACAGAAAGGCGTCTCACCTCGGATGCTCAAATCCTTGGTCAGTAGAGGTCATCCAGAGTTCTCATCCAACAGACAACAAGATGCACACGAGTTGTTTTTGCACCTCATCAATTTTGTGGAGGTCAGTGAAGCTGTTTATTGAAGCGTTAAAAGAATTAAGGCTGCAACAACTATTTTAAATCTTTGGCCACATCTTGAGCTTTATTCAGTCCAAAGAGTTTTGATAAATAAATGAAAGAAAACATGCATTTTCTTTCATTTGTTATATGCTGTTTATTATTCAAAGATAATTAATCAAACAGCAATAACAACCAAAGGAATTGTTGCTGCCCTATAAAATACCTGTATAAAGTACCTTGTAAATTCATATGTTTGTGTGTTCTAAGGCTTTTCGATACATAGATCTGATTGTTCATCTGAATGTGTTTCGTATCTATGCTTAATATTTCCTTAGCCACATCTGTTTCTTTTATGTAGAACTGTAATTCCATAATTCATAGTCCAAAGTAAGATAAAAAATATTTGTCAGGTATATTCAGTATGTATTGAATCCAATTTGGTCTGGCACATGGGTTCGAGAGGGTCTCCCTGCGCTGTCCAATCTGTGCTATCTTTTTAGTTATTTTTAGCTCAGTGCTATCTGTTACACTGAAGACCAGATAATGCTTCCTATTCTGCTCCAGCCACAGCAGACATGTCCTGACCCCAACTGCCACTGGAAATTGTTTTCAAATCGTTACATTTCCCCGGGACTCACTTACACAGCCTTTTTCACTGTAGGAAAACTACATCTTCAATGGCGCCCCCTTTCTTCAAGTTACTGGCCCTGTCTGCAGCTGTCCTAAACATATTTAGTAAGGCGGTCAAAGACTGAACATGTCTGAACCCAGACCCAGTCAGCATGGATACTTTTATCACTTTGTATTTGTGTCACTGCTTAGAATAGAAAGTCGGTTAGCAGAAGAGCGAGGGAGCAAACATATATATTGTAAAGTAATGACTTCTCTGAATAGAAACGGAAAATTACTTGGTTATTTATTCTTCATTCTGTCTAAAGTCTGAAAGTCTAACTCCTTCTTTATCTGTCATTTCCCAGAGAAATAGTGGTGGCTCAGAAAATCCCAGTGACGTCTTCCGGTTCCTGGTTGAAGATCGTGTTCAGTGTTGCCAAACACGGCGCGTTCGTTACACTCAGAGAGTCGACTACTGCATCCAGCTGCCTGCTCCAATCGAAGCTGCCACAAACCGAGGTAACTGCACCCGCATAAGGCTGAGAGCCACAGCTGCTCCAGGCCAGTGCTCCTGACAGGAGTAGGATTGCCCTGCAGAAAGGAGCAGAGCTCAGGTGGACGCCTCAGGGAGAACCAGCAGGGTCCCAAAATCCTTCAGCACCAGACTGAGAACTATAAAGAACAGGAACATCTCACACTGGTCTAGATTTTGTTGTCTGTGTGACATTCACACTGTATTTTCAATGTACTACACACAATATGCCCCACAGTGATAACCTAACAAGAAATGTGTTTAAAATTATTCACAAAATATGCATTTATTCCCATTGAATAAACGCTATAATATAATTTGTTATAATAAGCTCTATCAAATCTGATATTGTTTATTATTTACTATCATTAATATGTTTTACATTTTCAGAGGAACTGCTAGCGTATGAAGCCAAGCGAAAAGAGGCAGAGGAAAATATGCGCCCTCCTCCTGAACCAGTGCGAGCGCGGATCCCCTTCACAGCCTGTTTGCAGGCCTTCACAGAACCAGAGAATGTCCCAGACTTCTGGAGCTCAGCGTTACAGGCCAAGTCAGCTGGTGTCAAGTAGGACATGTTTACATTTATTTATTTTGTTCCCTGTTAGCTAGACATTTGTCAGTTAATGATACATTGTTTCTTTCTGATTTTCTTGTAGGACATCTCGGTTTGCTTCGTTTCCAGAGTATTTGGTTTTACAAATTAAGAAATTCACATTTGGTGTTGACTGGGTACCAAAAAAACTAGGTACAGTAACAACAGTCTAAATGCATGAAAGAGAACCCCATACAACCTGAAATAACAAGCACGTATTCCTGTAATACCAGAACTGTCCATACGAGGGCAACATTCACCCACAACTTACTTGCATGTTGACAGCCATTACTGTATGTAAGGTGCTTTTTTGTTTCTGAGTGAGTTATGAGGCTCTTTAAAATCATTAAATTTAACTAGTGTAAATGTATCTGAATTTGAAAGAAGGATAGTTAATTAGTGTGTTGGCTTTCCACACAGATTTGGCCATAGATGTTCCTGATTTCCTTGACTTGAGTCGATTGCGGGCCACAGGACTCCAGGCCGGAGAGGAGGAGCTTCCTGATCTCATGCCTCCTATTGTTCTACCTGAAGATACTAGAGGTACATTTGATTTCAGATGCTAATTTATTACATTAAAAACCCTCTTAAAACACTGACTAATTTGTTTGTCCAACTAAGAGTAAATTCCGCTGTACTCCCTAGTCCCATGCATGACTCACCTACAGTAGCCTACATTTTGCATCCATGCATAAAAAAAGGGAAAAAATGAATTGGTCACCACTGGAGGGATTTTTGGACCTGCATATTTAGGAGCACAGAGCTGTAATTAAATTTAAAGGTCAATGACTTCCTCAAGCACCAGACATGGTTATAGATCTTGCATTTCAATCGACAGTTTGGAAAATTCTGTTACAGCATAAGCAAAGCCGCGTAATTCATTTTAAATGGCATTGTCTGAAGCTAGATAGAGTTGTGTGTTTCTAAAGCAGTTTTCATCTGCAGGTGTAGCGTTTTGTGAGTGTTAAATGGTGCGTGAAATTGTCTCTAATATGATATTTGGCTCAAAACTGCTGCCCTTCCTTCTTGGGGGCATATTCAATAGGATCTCAGGGGGCAGGTGGGCCTAAACAGTTACTGAGTACGTGTTGTTCACAGTGAGGTCGAACTTAGTACAGTATACAGTATGTACATGAGAGGCAATTAAGTGCTTGATTAGTGAGGCCTAGTTTATGGCTGCAAACATATGTTACTTCAGTTGAACCCTAATGGGAAAAGTTGTACTATAGATTCATTTCAAAGCATTTTATTTATTATACAGGAAAAAAAAAATCAAAAATGAAAAACAGTTAATTAGGTCTGACATAGTTAAAAGTGTTTACCAGAAGGTTGTTCATCCACAGCAGTGACATTACAATCACAACAAGAGCACATACAGGTTGCCAGTGATTAAAAGTGGCACTGTCAATCAGAAAAACTCTTTACACTTTTTAGTGAATTGTCTTGATTTTAAAAGTATGGTTCATTTTCAGTACTGTACCGCGATAAATTGTTCTTCACTTGTCAGGGTTAAGTAAGTTTCTGGGTGACAAGTTTCCAAAATCAGACCTGTGTAAACAGAAGTGCAGTTGTGATTGCTGATGTGTGAAACTGTGAGGACCACTTGTGTTGTGTCACAGCGGGGTGGTGACGAGGCACAAGCAATTTGTTTTCCTCAGCACTCACCTATAAAAAAAGTCTTCTGCGAGTAATAATCATATTTCTTCTTTTTCAGATAACTCCATGGGCTCCATAGACTGTAAGTACTTTTTAAGGTTATATAGTGTATTTAAATATGTAGTTTGTACATAAATTACATATTTTTAGAGCAGTGGAGAGATGATTAATGCTACAGACGACCGAGCTAGGCCCCTGACTGTGTATATATACTTGAGCAGGTGCTGCAGCTGCTCTCTAAATTCGAGATACTTCCAAACAAACTTTACTTTTCCGTGCAGCTTGTTTTAGTCGCACTCATTTCTCTTCGTGATAAATCATGCCTTGATAAAATAAGCTCCCCAAGGTTCATGCTTGTGCCAGCCTCTTTGTTTAATGAAGCCCGAGGAGGGAGAGATACCGTAAACTCTAGTAGTTGTTTTAAGTGGAGTTATTGGTAGAGCTGAATTGGCTTAATTTCAGTTATTGATGTGGCTTTGTCACATCCCCAGCTCCTGAAATAGATGAAGCTGCAGCAATGCAGCTGGCAGAAATGGGGTTTCCTCTGGAGGCCTGCAGAAAGGCTGTCTACTATACCGGCAACATGGGCCCAGAGATGGCGTTTAACTGGATCATAGCCCACATGGAAGAGCCCGGTAACCAAACACGCCAACACCAATAACAAACTAGACAATATAGCAATTATTTCTTTTTTTCACTTTTGGATTCATTATTTTTGTTTCTAATCTTACATTTTTTTCCCCATATGGCATCTCCATTTATGCCTGTCTCAATAATTGCTATAGCGACTTATTAATCAGTAGATCATAGCTGGAATCATAGCTGGCTCAATGCTTGTTTGTTTATTTATGTTTGTTATTTATTTATTTATTTATTCATTGGTTGGATCTTTTCTTTGCACTAATGAGGAACCTTTTTTTTTGTATTGCAATAACATTTGAGTGGGACAAATGATACATGATGGTACATTGGGAATAGGGATTACTTTGCAACATTTTATTGTTTCAGTTGCATAAAGCAATTTCACTATTTATATTTTCTCTAGAAATTAATTGCACTTCAAAACATTTTATCAAGAGGCTTCTCTCCATTTTGAACACAGCAAGTCTGCCTCCTAGAGTGCAGAGATTATAAATAGTATACTATACATGGATTGATGTCCTTCTCGATGTATCACTAGCAGTTATTGCTTGCTTGGTGCTAGCACAAGGAGTGCACTGGCTTGTGAGTGAGACTGATGATTTAAGACAGCCTAGAAGTATTCCCTGTCCTTTATAGCTATTTTACAAATATTTATACATATTTATGCACTGGTTAAATCCCTAGACATCATGTACTGTGGAGTTGTTCTCCTGAGGCATTTTTGCTTCACTTTTCCTCTTGCTTCGTGGTAAAGTGCCTCTAAACTGAAAATTAGAACAGCACCCTGCCTGTTTCAAAATGTGTCTCACATCTGCAAAATGGGTTGTGTTAAGTTTTGATGGCATTGAGAAAACAGTTGTCATTATGTATTCATTTTACTGAATCACTGGAAGTCACAAGCCATTGCCCTCTTGGGGCTTGTACCTAACACATATGAAAATGAACAAATCTGTATTTATATTTATCATTACTTTTCAATATTATTCCTTGCATTTTTAATTTATTAAAGAGTAAAATAAAAATCTAAATTTTGATCATTTTGATAAGCCCTTAGATAATATTGCATGTTAAGGTACACAGTATGAGGCCTTTTTAATGTTTACTTCATATTTGTTGTGATCTAATATATTCTTGTACTGCTTACTTAACTAATTTACCATTGTGGGGTCTCTGTAGACTTTGCTGAGCCACTGACATTGCCCTCCATGATGGAACCCGGCCCCTCCACCAGTGACAGTCCCATGGGGGCTATGCCACTGGCCAACTCTCCTCCAGAAGAGAGCATCTCCATTCTCACATCTATGGGATTCCCTCGCGCACACAGCATCCGAGCACTCAAAAACACGGTCAGCTTTTTTCATCAGTTACCCTTTGTGTTCTGCATAATCTTGAACGATCATATTATGAGTTTGAGGCAGACAGAGGGTTGTCAAAAAATATATATTCCCAGATATTAATCATTACTAGAAACTCACAACTAGGTATTTATTTGAGCACAAACAGATACTGAAATCAGATCATTCGGACAAAAACTGGACCCTTCCTGAATTGCCTTGATCTAGAACTAGACCACATGATGTTATTAGAAAAAAAAAACAACTCTTTGTGTATTGTGTATTTATGTATTCAAATAGGATTTTTAGTTATCCTTAATGATATTGAAATCAGTAGAGTCTTGAGCCTGTTCTTTAGTATCGAAATAAAGTTACAAATCTTAATCATAATATTTGTAGGGGGTCTACTGTATGGTACAATAATATCAATCACAACCATTAACCAGATTATTTCTGAGTAGATTTGGATTTACAGTAAAAGATCGTGGTGGCTTGTGGTATTTTCTAGTCACAACTGGAAGGCTAAGTTGTGATGAACATCTGAAACCTCTGAAACATACCTGGCTGGCCTACTTGAATGCCTTCCAGATTTGCAAATGTTGCAGGTCCCATGTGTCAGAGAGAGTAATGAAAAATCTCTGCTCAAGTAGCCGCTGTTTACAAATAGTCCCTACAGTGCATAGACACCTTTGCTGATGTGAAGAACTAAATCAAATGGAAAGAAAAATAGAGCCATTTTAGGTACCTCACAGTCCATCACACTGCATCTGTAAACATGCTCTAAACATCTTGCCTTTTAATCTGTTAGTCTAGCTGTTTTTTTAAATGGCTTCACTTTCTCACATGTCTTGTTTCATTTTTCCACCTGCCCCTCTGTATAAATAGCAGCTGGACCGTTAGTAAGACTCCAAAATAGACTTCCTTGTTTATCACCGATCTCCCTGCCAACCGTGATATTGTTAGACTCAAAAAAATGAACACACATATTTCTCATGTGGGGGGAGAAGGCGTGAAGCACACAGGGGTCTCGAGGCCAGGTTATTTTTGGACTGAAATTAGCAGGAGGAACTTTTCAACCTCACTGACCTGACATGAAGAGACAACGACCCATAGCTCCATTCAGACCAGTCTCCACAAATCACACCTCTATTTTTGTATGAGAAGGAAAATTCCCCAGGGAAAATCTGGCACGTTACCTCTAATGTAGATGTTGTTTGTAATATAGACTCTTAAAATAAATTCTGATGGTGTGTTTTCTTTTAACCACAGTGCTCCTCCATTTCTTAAGCACATGCCTTTATTGTTAAATCTTTCTCAGTGGTAAATTACATTTTCTGATTATCTTTCAGAACAATAACCTTGAGCGAGCACTCGACTGGATATTCACCCACCCAGAGGAGGAGGAGAGTGACGCCCTCTCAGACATGGCTGACACTGAGCCCAATGACAACGCCTTCTCCAACGCCAACTCACACAGTGACTCCACACTGTCCCCAGACAGAGACACAGCAGGCCCTCGGGTCAAAGATGGACCAGGACGTGAGTTTAAGATTTTACTGTTACTGTCTATTGGTGTTGTTCAAAGAGGAAACAACACTACAACTACATTTGAAAGTTTAAGTGCCCACGGGATTAGCATATTTACTAAAGTTTACTACATGCATAATGGGTTACATACGAGTGAACACTGTGCACTTGTCTGAAGTCCATAAAAATAGAGATTGTTGTTTCAGGAAAAGCTGTAGTGTAAATTCAGTTTTTAATAGGGCTGTAATAATTAATTAACTAATCCTGACTAGTTGACAATAGAAAATTATTGACTCAATCTACTCTAAAACACAAACGTAAAGACCTTTATAAGAGAAAAACAGTGTCAGTATTGACTCAAAATGTCAAAAAAAATAAAATAAAAAATTAGAATTTTCATTAAAAATATGCTTTTCAGCCTTCATTCACCACATTTCAACGTTTAGGTTGATAACATATTTAAATAGTCTTAATTTACAAGAGAAATAATTGTTTGACTTGTCGACTAATCAAATCAACTACTTGCGGCCCTAATTTTGGACATTGATTTTTTTATGTTATATATTTTTAAGGTTATGAGCTCTTTGCCTTTATCAGCCACATGGGAGCATCAACAATGTCAGGACATTATATTTGTCACATCAAAAAAGAAGGACGGTGAGTAACATACTAACACTAATCTACTTTGTTTTTAACAATTTGCACTCAGTTTTTTTTTTGTTCTTTTAGGTGGGTTATTTACAATGACCACAAAGTGTGTTTGTCAGAAAGGCCTCCAAAAGACTTGGGTTACATCTACTTTTACCGTCGACTGTCGAGCAGTTAAAGAACCTCAGTCTTCACTGGTAGACGACTGTAGCAGTGGAAGCAATGTACAAAAGAAATTTCAGACAACCAGCTCCTCTTGATGTCATTCAGGAAAACAACACCACTGGTCAGAAAGGGAAAGCTTATCGTGCATTTGTGTTGGCTTTAAATGTAAATTTCAGTTTTTATGTGTAAATGTGAAGGTACAGAGGGATTTGTGCAATTAATGCTGCTGGAAACACAAATGCATATCAAAACCCATGCCTTGAGCTACTCTGCCCAGATTTTTATGGTACTTTTTGTAAATTAAAACTAAAACACTTACTACCAGCCCTCATTGTTAAACAGAATGCTGCTTGTGGCTAATATTTGAAGCTACAGTGTGAGGAATGTCCTGTACAGACACAATGGTGTGGTTAGATACCAGAGAACAGATGTATGAAAGTTTTGTCTGGATGAGAGCATCAGATATCCATAAATAGTTGTAAAATATACCGCTGTAGAATATACAGTATAACTGCCTGACTAATGGCTCTGACCTGCCCCACTTTCAGCTAGTTATGACGCAGGCAAGTTAAGATTTATTGAGAAATCTTTTCAGTGTCATATTTTAATGCAAACCGTTGTCAGCCATAGCCGCTGACAACAAGCAGATCCCTCACACAAAGGCAAAGCTCTTCTTCTGAAACTCATACCACACTTTGTACTGACGTAATAGACTGGAGACTGGAGTCACTGGCTGTAAACAAGTGAATGAATGTGGTTCTGAAACCTCATTACTCCTTAAACTGGACACATGCGACATTTAAAGTGAAAAACCTGCTTACCTTGTACAGCCCAGCTGCAGCTTAATATATAAAAGTTTGCAGCCTTTCTATGGTTGCCTTCTTTTATGCATCTCAAGACAATATGCACAATAGGCAGGTTGACACAGTATTATAGTGCACTTTTAAACGTTTCAGTTACGTTAAACTGCACAATAGTTATTTATACCAGATAAATACAATGATGTGCCGAATGTATTCAGAATAAGGTGCTCCCTGCAACTAAAACCTCCCTCTTATCTTATTGTCATGTTATTACAATGTAACCTCTTCACGAACTCTATATATTGTTTTACCATACGCTCTACATTACCAATCATTATAGTCAATAACAAGTCCACATTTTGCAGGTTTAGATTTGAGTTCTTCTAATACAAAAACACTGTGCTTCATCTGTCATAGTTACTACAGGTTTCAGTTCAGAGCCTATGCAGTGTGAATGTGTAACATATCTCTATGCAAGTTTTGTGTTTCAGCTGTTCTTCCAATTCAGTCATTTTAACTCAGAAACCAAATGTCTACTGTTTGTCACCTCAAAAACAAAAGGAAATCCTTTTGTTACAACTGGATATTTGTATAAGCTGTTGTCTTGTTTATCAGTGTATTGTCATGTTCAGTAACTGTGCAATTGTTCTTGCTTCTCAGCACCTTTTATTTCTCTATTCTGAGTTTTTCTCCTTCCTGCTTTCCCACCGGCTACACTCACTTTCTTCAGCAGTTGTTAAGTTTGTCAGGCAGTTCACTGTTGGCATGTACACTAATCCTGCATTTAGACATTTCGATTGTACAATTGTACCATTTAAGTTTTTCTCCTTTTCAATTGACTAAATGTCAGGAAGGTTCTTTATCAGTTTTTACTCTGTTGCCTTTTTGAAAACAAGTTTGTGCCATTTTAGTTTTTAAGACCTACAAGGGATTATTTAAGTTGACTTTTGTAATGTACATGTTTATCCAGGTGTGTCAGTGTTTGTGAGTAGGGTCATAATATGTAATCTATGGCGCTGTTTACTTACTCTGTTTGGATAAATAAAAACACTTTTGTTGGGATTTCAGAGCATCATTTACACCAGTGTTTCTCAATCTGGGGGATGCATTCTGCCTCTAGTGATACATAGGGCCCTCTGCAGTTTAAGTAGTTTAAGTTTTATTTGGTCTCATTTTCATTTAAAACAGCCTTATCCATGGTTTAGTCTCATTTAAGACCATGTTTAGCCATAATTTAGACCCGATAAACTCCATGTTTAGATCTGGTGATACCTGGAAAGCAAAATAAAGTGGTACTTGTTGAGAAAAAATTTGATATACACTGAACACCAGAGCAGAGAATAGAAACAAGAATTTATTTGAAAAGATTACTTTCATTATGTGGATTTAAAGGTGCTAATGCTTTCATTGTGATTACATACAGTATATAATGCAATATAGTCAGTTTTCAATAAATATTTGGTCATATATAAAGGGTATCATTTGCCAAAATATTGTTATACATAAATTCATTGACAAGCCAGAACAAACTGCCTTTGTGAAGACAAGATGCACATGTACTGACTGATCTAAAAATATGCTTCGTAAAAGTCTTTTAGAGGTTCAAAGAAAAACAAAGAAAAATCTCCGACATGCCATGAAAAAGCATTTTTAGCTTATTTTATTTTTTAAAAACCAAAGTACATATGGATTTGGATTTGACTCAAAGTAACGTAATCCTAATTTGACAATTTATAGGCAGAGTATATATTATTTAACCAGTATACTGTGTTTATAAGTCAACAAGCAGGTTGAGAGTACCGATTTATAAAAGAACATTGTGTAATGCAGTTTATATTCCTTAAAAAGCATGTCACTTTTATGTTAGGACAAAAATAAAGCACTTCCATGTATTGCGTGCATACAACTCAAAATTGCATTCAAAAATAACTGTATAGATCTATCATGCAGTCCGCTTCATTCCTTTCGGAGCATGCGTTTCACAAAGTCAGTTCACCTGAGAAGGTAATGCAGTATTTTCTACAGAAACATCATCCTTACCAGCCATGTCTGAGTGTGTCAAAGTTATACATTACACCATTTTAAAGGTTTCTTTAAAAATGTTTTTTCACTATAACATTGTAATCAAAATAAAAAAAAAATAACACCCAAATCACCAAATACCCACTGTTGCATAATGAAAAATACAATTGATCTCCAAAAGAAAACAAAATCTTGCCGATATCAAGTTGTCTTTTCAGTTGACTCTTGACATTAAACAAATGAAAAATAATAAAACAATTCTCAGTAATAATAATCATCAGCATAATATGGCCATCTTCCCAACTGGGTCAGCAATTAAAGTTTTACTGTGGGATGTGCAGTTGTGGCAAACATTTTCACTCTTATATTCAGATGTGTGCTTGATTTTGTATCTACAAATATACAAATAGTACATGCCCACTATTAAATGTAACTGATTAATCTTATTATTTTAGTTTTATTACCAATAATAACAGTTTTGCCAATTTGCCATATAACTGAAACAAAAACTGAAAGTTCTGTCTAAGGTGTTTATCGGACATTTATTTAATTTGAAAAAGCACACTTCCGTTTGCTCTTGCAGTTTTTGAATGAAACATTTTCATACAGAGCACAGCATCAGAGCTGAGCAGTTAGGAAGATGAATGGCTCTGGAGCCAGCCTCTGGTTTCCCCTGATAGCATTCTTTCAAAGCTCTGAAAAAACACTTCCATTTGGACCGCTGAGGCAGACAGGAGCACAGACCATTCAGGATGGCAACAGAAAACATGACCTTTGCATAGGTTTGGAGAGAAAGCCTAGTTACACCGCTCACTCAGAGCGAGTGCACACCTGTTCAAAGCTGAGGTGAGGGTGATAGTGGAGATGATCCATCATACTCTGTTGCAGAGTGAGGATTTGCCCGTTTACATACAGCAGAAACTCAAAGCTACTGTGTTTCTGCAGTACAGAGTCAAATATATGTAGTTATAGAAAACTAAATTTCACAATAGTAGATAAGTATTCATAATGTTTGATGACTGAGGCTACCAGATTTAATTAAGTGAACAAACTCTTATTGCCAGTGGCTGTTCTGCAAAGATACAAATTACTACATTATCCTAGATGGTAAGCTGCTTCCTTGGCTTGCAGCTATACATCAGCTACCTGCTGTTGACTATTGCAAAACCGCACTACAATTTACACAGCTGTGAATATTAATATAAGTAGGATATTCATGTGTAGGATGTATGCTTCTACTGGTTATGGACTGGTTTGAAGTTAACTGCTCAACCAACTTTATAAAGGGAGCAAAGAGCCATCAAGTTTTAAAAACAGACACAAAAAGCAAATTTAATCTTTTAGAAAGTTCAGAAACAGGCAGTAGTTTTGAAGTACCCAAAGCATTGCCAATGGCTTTTTGTGTTGCCACATAAACTGAACAACTTTTCATCAAATCTATTTTGTAAGGCTGAAAACCAGGCTGCCACATTCCATTTGGGAATGTGAAATTATCTTTGTGCAAAGTGCAAAAAGAAAGATATCATGATCATTTTATGGAAATGCAATAGGTGCAGCAGTTTGTTTAAAATAAAACAATTTGGAAACATGATTTAGAGCTCCAGTTATGTTTCAATGTGGCTGATGACTAAAACCACTGTTCAGAGTGCAGACAGTTGTGAGTGTTTAAAAATCAAGTCTGTTAAAGGCTTTGCTCAGCGACCACTTAAAAACAGTGGGGTTTGTCCACAAAAATGGGCTGTCTATCCACCTCTGCTTCTGTTCCACCTGATGAGTGGGTTTAATTGATGTGTTCTCTAAGGCATTGCTCATACAATCTGTGCCTGTCCTTGTGCTCTTCAGGGAAATTGCAATTTGCGGTGCAAATTGATCATAATGCAGCCAGCAAAAAAACTTGGAAGAACCCGTCGTTGACACACAATCCTGACTGTATTAAATACTCAAGTGTAAAAACTCACGGCCAGGAAACTGGTCCACTCTTTGCTGAAGGGTGCACTTTGGACTTTTGGCTATTGGTGTAAAGTTAAAATATGTTCACCTCGTTTTCTCTCATCTTAAATGTCTAGGTTAAATGCCCTCATGAGTAGGTCTAGGTCCCCGATGTTAGCAGCCTGGAACAGTTCGGGCTGGTCCATCATAGACAGAGCTATCCTCAAAGCAGCCCAGATATTCCCTGACATCACCTGGTGGGACTGCTGCAGACTCTGACTCTTCCTCTGAAGGCTTAAGGCAGTTAGAAAGTTACTGGCCGCCTCTCTGGGAAAATAAAACAAACAATTCACTTTTATTGCAGCCATTTTGTTAAAAAAAAAGCAAAAAAAAACACCTGCCAAAACAAAAAAGAAGCAACCAGCGTCTTAAATGTACCATCAATCGTACTGTAAACCAACACTTCAACGACCATGAGGTTGCTGCCTAATGTGAGCAGTGAGAATCATTGTCATGCTTCAGTTAGGCATACCATTAACCTAATGGAATTGTATTCTATTTTTATGTCTAGTCTGACTGGGTAATTGGCCGCAGCGCTCACCTGTGTGCTCCCAGGTTGATGCAGCTGATGCCCAGGTTGTAGCGGGACCGGATAAAGCCCGGCTGCAGCTCCAGGGCACGGGTGTAGGCCTCCACTGCCTCCTCACTCCGGTCTCCATTTGCCAATGTGGCCCCAAGGCGGTTCCACAGTAAGTAGTCCTGCCACACATTTGGTTGTAGGAAGAATATAGATTACATATTACTGTTTCATGCATACATGCATTTTCTGCTATATGCTTGTAATAATACAGTCACAATTATATGTTGTCCTTTCCTGTTTATTAGGAGACACAAGAAGCCTATATTTTTGGACCTTAAGTGGAATACATGCACAGTGGTTCTTGTCACAGAGACAAAACAAAGGAGAGACTCCAGAGCAGGACCTTCAATCATCTCACAGAGAGACAAGAGGTAGTGACAGGCTTATGGCTGTGCTAAATACTATATACTATACTACATACATAACACCAGTTTGGACACATCCTCTCATTCAGTGTTTTTTCTTCTTTATCTTTACTACTTTCTACATTTCATGCACATATATATCACATCAAATATATAATACAAAATATATGGAATTATGTAGCAAAGAAAACCAATTTAAATATTTGTTTATATTTTATATTCAAATGCTCAAAGTATCTGTTTCCTTTGTTGTCAGCTCTGTAAACCTTTGGTCTTCTTTCAATGTGCATCATGATAAAGTCTCCTGAAACGGTTTTCACTTCACAGGTGTGCCTTGTTATGGTCCAGAAATACGAGTGGAAAAAGTGATAAAAGCAAAGGGTTTTACATATTTTAAATTTAAAACAAGTTTTGAGTTTTTTGAGTTTATTTTTTGTTTATTAGATTCCACATGTGCTCATTCATAGTTCTGATGCCTTCACTGAGAATCTACAATGTTAAGGAAATAAACAAGATAAATGAAAAAGTGTGTCCAACCTTTTCACTGGCACTGTACAAACATATTTTAATTCTCCTTGTGCAAAGTGAGAGTTATTTAAGGAGAGATGAGTAATATAGGATGTGTCCTTGTCATTATTTCCCACCTGCAGCCAAGGGACACACACAGAGGTCATGCCTTGCTGCAGTATAGAGGCCTTTTATCTTTGACTAAACCAAGCAGTGGGGTACAATTATCCCCTCTTGTGCTCAGAACTATGTTTCCACCAGGGGGGCGCATATTACCAAGTCAAATGTGAGGGCTGGTTCCACCCCTGTGTAATGTCGGCCAGGGACAGTGCGGTGAGGACAGACACTGGGTTTGCATGAAGGAAGTTGTTTTGTGTTGTGCTGTGTACGTTCCCAGTTTGCATGAGCCCTCCCTTGACATTTCTTGTTCTCTCTCTCTTCCTGGAGCACTTTAAAGTTGCATAAGCACGCATCATTTACAATTTTAATATCTTGGAAATGGGAAGAAATGTCAGACAATCATTTTTTTGTTTTGTTCTTTTTTTTTTATAATACTATATAGTTTCTGAGAGCGAGTTTGTTGAAACATTGCGCTGTATAGTTAACATTATTTGCTAGTGTGTTCAATGTGCGTTTGTAAAATGATCTGCCATAGCTAGCCATGATTTAATCTATCTATAATATTTCTGCAAAGCATTAAATGTGGGAAAATGTTTTGGTTGAGGTACAAGTGATGCACAGGTTTCTGTCCTTTTGTTAATTTTGAATCAAATCATTTTGCAACTTTTTTTTTTAATTTTAATAGACACTATAGACTCTTTTTACATGTCTTTGAAACATCAGCATCAATATTATCTTGTAAACAGTGTATTGCTCATCTCTCTTTAAGTCACAAATCATGTAATATGATCTATCAAATTTTGTTCTAAGTAGACAGCTTCAAAATTCATAAAACATCCCTTGCAAGCTGCCTGTCCTACTCCTTGTCTCGTTCTTCACTGTGTATAAAAGTTACCTCTGGCCGCACTGACAGCGCTGTGTTGAAGGCGTCCACGGCTTTGTTGAACTCTCCGCTGAGGTTATAGAGCACCCCGAGGCCCGTCTGCAGGTCCGGGTCGATGCCGTCAGACGTATGTTGAGCCGCCTCCAGAAACAGCTCCTTCACATCTGGCAACAAGGCGCTGCACACACACACATACACACACATACACACACAATGGGTTTCCATGCTTCTTGGGACATTACATTCACTTACATTCATCTAAGAGACTGATACTAACCTTAACCATAGTCACTACTAGCCTACCATAAACCAAACTTCAACTATTTTAACCCAAATCTGAACTTTAAGGTACTGATCTAAAAATAAAAAAAATGTACATCATGTGGACCTGCTTTTGACCCCATAAGTTAGGCAGGTCCCCGTGATGTGAGTGTATACAGAGTTTAGTCTCCACAATGTGATAAACACTCACCCCCGAGCAGACATTACAATCCAGTGAGACAGTGAGTGGACTGATTAACTTCCACATTTGCACTAATCATTAAATCTACAAGGAAATTCATTTGTGTCTAGAGGCCTTCATTTCTGGTTATTTACTTCAAAGTGCAATATATTACTTTTCTGGTGGGAGGTTAGCCACCTGCTTGCCGCCATAGAGAGTTATATCTTTGCATAGAATGTGGCATTGAACGTTATCTCAATAGAGGCGAGTAGGTGACATAAACTGGACAATTACAGGTCTTATCTGTGGAGAGGTGACCCGATATAAGAATGTATATTTTCACAGTAAAAATGTATATGTTTCAAGGTATTTTCAACAATAAATAGTCTAACATAGTGCACCTATAATAACCTCTATTAAGAAGGGCTATTGCTGACCCACTGCCATCCTCACCTTTCATGTCGGCCCATGTTGGGAACATGAGATAGCCTTCGATGGGAGTTGGGGGAGCCCAGATGACTTTTGCCCTTAAGCAGTTGTTTATACTTTGGGTTGTGTCGTAGCCAGCGGAGCAGAGTCTCACAGGCATCATGGCGCATCCCAGTGTTAGTGAGGCTTACGGCCAAGGCCATGAGGGCCGTGAGGTTGTTAGGGTGGAGCTCCAAACACCTGGATGGGAAAAGCACTAATGTAAATCAGAGGAGACATTACATAAGGTTTGCACTTCAAAGTTAATGTGGCTTTGGTCATTAATTTGAACCGACCAAAGCAAAAGAACATGAGGGAGAGGATAACGATTAGAGGCTCAGGGTGGATGAGAGCTCACTCAGCTGCAGCCAAGTTTTAGAGTGTATTTGCATTAGTTAAATGTGTTAGTGGTAGAACCAAACAAAACATTAATTTTTGTGGTAATAGTCTCAATGTATCTCTATCTGTATCTTCAATAATTAAATAATTGACAGATGATTCTATATTCAAATAACTTCTAGTATAGACTAAGCTACATAATATTGCCTTGGATCCTGACTCAAAATCTGGGGCTGGGTCCCTGGGCACAACACTAGGATCTCCCACTACTGCTGACAGGTTTCTCAAAGGCATTGGTTGAGGTATTACATGAAAAGAACTGAATTTCCCACTGAGACAAAGTTCTAAGCCTAATTAACAACTCATATGATAATTTGAACTTAGATTTTTTTTTTTAATTTTTTAAAGTAACTAAACTGACTTTTTTTTGAAAAGGTGAATATAATGAATTTTTTCAGACATCAATGTTTTGTCTAGTCTCACACCTGATGATAGGTGTAATTTGTGCGTTCACTCTTTTGAAAGTGGGCCACCCCTGACTGTGCATCTCTTATAACCTGTCTGGAACATTGGTCTGTCAGGTAAATTTCACATTTCACTTTTTAAAAATCTTTTATTGTTTTTTGTTCTACTTCTTTTATCCTTTTGACCACTGCTGGAACTGTAATTATCTTAATTAATGCAAGAAAAGTCTTACATTTCCAGATATACAAGCTATTAGAGGATGAATATTTTATGCATTTATTCATCACATTTGCACATTTTTTATCAGTCAGACAGTTTAGAAATGGTCCACTGTTTGCCTACCTTTGGAGGGAGACAATTGCTGCTTGCTCGTTCTCATTTTCAGCCTGGGTGGTCCCCAGCACTTGCCAAGCCTGCAGGAGCAGAGAGGATACCGTGATCTCAGGGGAAGATGAAGTACACATTTTGGTTAATGTAACTCACATAAAGTGCTATATTCTGTTTATATGAGTATTGTATCTACTGTAAAATCACAATGTTTTGTGTAAAATGCTGTCTTTGAAATAAGGGACAGTATTATTTATAAACGATTCAGAGGTCTTTGCAGTCAGGCAATAAGCCACTAAGCACCCAGAAGGAATTTCTGAATCATATTAGTTCCATACACCGCAGGATAATCCTCTCCTTGGAATAACTGGCACATTTCTGTATATTCCAGGGGATTCAAAGTACTTTGTATGAAAGCTTTGCTCTTTCAGCCTGCAAAGAGGTCACTCCTTATGAGAAGGCACATACACACGCAGTAACTTGCTAAATGACTTATTATTCAGCTCAGTGACTGAATGGAAACACTCATCAAAAAGCTGAACAAGTTTGTGGTTTGCAAAAGCAAACATTTCTCTTGGCATGCAAAACATTTGTGTAGCTGCTGTGTCATTTTATTGACAAAAACAGCTTGTTTTAGTCTGATCTTTTCTGTACTTAAACTAATCAAACTCAATAAATGGCTTCCACAATACATAAGTGTAGACATACAATTATACTTAGTATATTCACCTCTGAGTCATGAGGGTCTTGCAACACCGCTGCCTCCAGCAAGAGGACAGCGTTTTGTAAGTCTCCTTCCCGAGACTTCTTCTGTCCCTCCTCAAAGGCGTTGGGCATGTCCTTATAAGGATTATCTGTGTGGAAGTAGTACCCCTGTCAGCAGAAACAGAACAGTGTCAGTGTGTCTCCTCCACATTCAAACAAGAAGTCCTGAGCTGCAGGGACACAGCAAAGCTCCAGCAGCAGGAATTGATCTTTTCTGATGAACTTCAAACCAAACCCCCTGTGAACAGATAGTCTGTTCTTTGTAAATGTTCAGTCTGATTATCCTTGTGTGGTATTACGGCATCAGAGCACCAAGACCTTAAAATAGCTTTTCTTTGGGTCGGGAAAATATATCGCTGTAGGAGAGACTGAACGTACAGCCCATAAAAGTATAGCATAAAGTATAGCATATTGATGAACTACTCCCAAAAAGCCTTGAAATGAAAGAGAAACATTTGACTGGACATGGGTTGTCCTGGTTTAGTACATATCTAGAGCCCAGCGCTATACTGACCCATTTTCTTGTAGGATAGACACCCAATCAATAGAACATCTACATCTACCAATTTAAAAAACTTTCCAGAGAGATAGAAAAAAGTAAGGACAATCAGTATTCACTTGATGATAATGTTGATGCTGATGATGACGGCCCTTTGCTCCTTAAGAAGAGCATTTTGAATTCATTTTCCTGCTGAGTAAATGATTGACAGGTGCAGGCTGACCTTCTCATGTGGAGACACAGAGGAGGGGATCTGCGTCTGCTCATTCTCTGTTAGCCAGTTCCGCCGCGCTAGCTCCTCCCACTCAGCCTGCATCTTATCCCAAAACTCTGTGTCCGACTGCACCACATACAAACAGAGAGATAGAAACAACTGTTAAAATGCATATGAGAGGTTAGACTTTTGGTTTAAACATGGATAACATAATGATATTTCACTTCCTGTTGTCAAAGCGCACCTTGCCATCTGATAAACCTTTTTATATAGATTTCTGGCATTTATGAATCAAATCCCTGCTATGTCGTCAATATATTTTAAAACTCAGCACTACTTCCTCTAACTTTCCTTCACAACTTTACTGGTTTAAAACTGTAATTAATATATATTTTGTATTACCAAACAAAACTAAATCCTTATTAGAAAAAGATTTAAGAAAAACTTGTCATAACTGCACTTGTAACGCACAGTGAGTGATTAACAACAGTCATGTGTACTGCTGTTGCTACGGAACATATAAATCCCAATAACCCTGGTGTTAATTAATGTAATCGTGGTATCTCTGTAAAGCAGATATCGAATGTGGCAGTGTGAAGTCTAAGATAAGGCCTTCACCTTTTCATAAGCTTGACATTTCATTGGCTATTTGCTGGCATTTCAATTAACTGACAGATTCTTTGAAGGTTATCATGGAGGGATCAGCCAAATATGCTGCTTCATCTTCTGCAATAACTTTTTATTTTATGTTGGACACTATAACATTAGAACATTTCTCATTTCTCATTTCTTTTTTGTTGTTGTTGTTGTTTTTGTAGAAAATACCTACTCGTCTCCATAGAGAAATTATTGCTTTGCTTCAAATGTTACAACATTAAACATATTTATCTATTCTTAATATAGACAAGTAAAGCCATCAGGCCAAACTGTAGGTCAGATCTGTGGAAAGGTGATCCCACTCCAATCAGGTTTTAGACCCCACCACAGCACTGAGACTGCTCTTATCAAGGTGACAAATGACATCCGCCTGAACACTGATGCAGGCAAAGTCTCAGTCTTGATCCTGTTAGATCTGAGTGCTGCTTTTGACACTGTTGATCATGGGATCCTCTTACAGAGACTGGAGGACTGGGTGGGCATCTCTGGTACGGCACTAAACTGGTTCAAGTCCTATTTAGAAAACAGGGAGTACTTTGTTGAAATTGGAAAATGTATATCAGATAAAATGTCCCTGACCTGTGGGGTGCCCCAGGGTTCAATCCTGGGACCCCTGCTGTTCAATCTCTACATGCTGCCATTAGGCCAGTTAATACGCAGCAATAATGTGTCTTACCACAACTATGCAGATGACACTCAGATCTATGTCTCACTAGCAGCAGGTGAATATGGACCAGTGGATTCACTCTGCCACTGCATCCAACAGATCAGTGTGTGGATGCAAAACAACTTTCTCCAGCTAAACTCAGACAAGACTGAAGTTATCATCTTTGGCCCACAGAAACATAGAGAAAGTGTCAGCAGTCACCTCCAGTCTCTCTCTCTAAAACCTTCAAATCAGGCTAGAAATCTAGGGGTAATAATGGACTCAGACTTGAACTTTAACAGCCACATCAAATCAATAACATCTGCAGCTTTTTACCACCTAAAAAACATTGCAAAAATCAAAGGTATACTGTCAAAGCCAGACTTAGAGAGACTTATCCATGCATTTGTCTCCAGTAGGTTAGACTACTGTAACGGCCTGCTCACTGGCCTCTCCAAACGAGCCTTAACACAGCTGCAGTACATCCAGAACACTGCTGCTCGGGTCCTGACTAGAACCAGGAAGTATGAGCACATAAGTCCTGTGCTCAGGTCTCTGCACTGGCTTCCTGTAGCTCAAAGAATAGACTTTAAAGCAGCTCTGCTTGTGTATAAGTCTCTCCATGGCCTAAGTCCAAAGTATATCTCCGACATGTTAGTGCCATATGAACCATCTCGCAATTTGAGGACTTCAGGGATCGGCCTCCTGCTGGTGCCCAGAGTCAGGACTAAACATGGGGAATCAGCGTTTAAATTTTATGCAGCTAAAACTTGGAACAGTCTTCCTGAAGATGTGAGACAGGCCTCTACTTTGACAATGTTTAAATCCAGACTCAAAACAGTTCTGTTTAGCTGTGCATATGACTGACAGGTTTTTATTCTGCACTCTTCTCTTTTAATGTTGATTTTATGATGATTATTTGTGATTATTTATGTTTGATTTGTGTGATTTTAATGTCTTTCTTATTCTGTAAAGCACTTTGAATTACCTTGTGTACGAATTGTGCTATACAAATAAACTTGCCTTGCCTTGCCTCACAATTAAAGCAATAAAAACACCCCCAACTGAATAAATGAAAAATAGATCTGAATCAGAAGAGGTTTAATTGCTACGGTCAGTGAACAAAGAGACAAAACAAGTTTAATGTCATACTGTGGAACATTCCAGGCAAACAGGCATATCTAGCGGCAGAGGGTAGAACCTTCACCAGAAAAGTTAACATTTTTACAATTAAAATTCAATTACACTGGTCTTCCTATGTGGTGGATGAAGTGCTCAATTTTGTTACTTAAGTAAAAGTACAAATACAGAGATAAAAAATTACTCAGGTAAAAGCAAAAGTAAAAGTATTAGTAAACTATTCATACTTTAAGAGTAAAATATAAAAGCATTTCACACAAGTGTTGTTAAATGTAGTGATATTGATTAAAAAGTGATACATATTTTAGTCAGCAGTTGCAAAATGGATCAATGTCTTCATTTATTCATTTTTTTGTGAATTTTGTCAAGCCGAAGCTTTAACTCAAAAACTTTAGTCAGGATGTTACCATGAACATGGTAAAAATAACCCCTCAAAGTACTTTTTACTTTTCAGTCCTGTTCAAAAATATAGTGAAGTAAAAAGTACAGATACCTGATCTGACCACTGCAATGGTCAGGTGGAGGAGAAATGGGTCAGGCTCTTTTGATTGGCTTATTTGAATATTGACATCAAGGTTATGGCAGTTTTTTATTAATCCAAAATCATCTTGCAATCAAACTGTGTAACATTATTCGATTTGTCTGTTTCTCCCAGAGTCCATAAATGGGTTGAGTGATTGTGTCAGGATTCCAGTTTTTCCCTGTGTTTCTGTGTTGTGTCTGTGCCTGGAGCTGGGCGGAGAATATGACCCCGCCCACTTCTCACCTGCAGCCAATCAACAATCAAGCTACAACCTCTGCAGTACTGCTCATTTCTAGACACGCCACCAGATCGTCAAGTTATCCTCCAGTTTATCCTCCAGTCCACCCTCCCGTGACCCTGTTTTTTTGGACCCACCGATCACCTCAGCCTCCGACCCAGCTCTGCATCTTTTGATGCACCACTCTTTACAACACATTGTCAACATTGCTCACTTAATTGCGCTTTGCTTGTACAATTGCCAGCATTTAAATGGAGCAATTCAGTTTCCAAATGACAAAATATGTAGACAGATATATTCCCTTGTAACACTTCAAAGGGTGTTGTTTGGTTTACACAGAGTGGCACTTTAATTATGTGGGATGAGGCAAAGACGCACAGCTCATTTGAATCCAGAGTAAGATTAGCGAGGAGCCGGAGCTGTGAGCCTAATTTCTACACCTCTGACGAAGTGTTACGTGAAATGGAAAGGAGGAGAGAGTCTCAGCTGTCATGCAAGCAACGAGAGGAGGGCGCGAGGAGCATATTTTACAGAGAATATTTACAACGTGGATTATCAAAACAACACCTACTCCTCTGAACCGTTTTCTGCTTCCAGTTTTACAGAACATCATTTCAAATTGCCTTGCCTTGGATTATTGTGTTTCTCGTTTAGATAATAAACATAATTTGGGATTATGGGCAGCAATATTGGGATACATTTATTTGAAAACTGAAAAAAAATAAAAATAAAATAGGGTGAGTTGCTGAGTTGCCTTTAACATCAGCTCCAAACATGAAAAAAATGCGAAGATGAAGAAAAATCACTGATGCTAAACAAAGCAATATATTGAATTTTATGATTACAGAATGTCTTATAGTCATTAAAATGCAATAAATAACGTTTTTGGTGTTGGGCCTGCTGCCAATCCACAGAGAGGTCTTTACTTCACCTAGAATGGTCTGTAGATGACATAACAGGATGAGGTATTTGTTTTAAAATGTCACATTAATGCCATATTGTCATCACATCTCAGGCAAAGCTATAGCATCTCCATGGAGTCAAGCAAGTGGCAGACCCTTCACAAGAAAAGTCGCATAGTGCACCTTTAAACATTCACTTCTAAGAAACAGAAAGTCCAATGACATTTTTTAACCTCCCTAAATGTTTGATTATGATGTGACTGTAAGCACATGCACAGGAGCTAACTTATCCACTTAGCCTGGAAGTCTTACATTACCAGTCTCCTTATTTACCAGTGACACAGATCGAGCTCATGACAAACTCTTGCCTCATGCGGAGAGCAGGGCTGTCCTGGCCTTTAATTTTAATGAGCCTCCCACTGTTGTGCTGCGTAGGCCACTTCCGCGGTCACTCAGACTAAAATAGGCCAGAGTCAAGCTGAAACTGATAAAATGCTAAACAGATGCCCGGAGCAATAAATTACCCTTTATGATGCTGTCAAGAATGCACCGAGCTAAAATAATGCTTGTATTCATGTGTGATTACAAGAACAAGGAAACTCTGGTTAATTTATGACAATGACTTAATGTTCTTAATTAATTTAGACTCAAGTGGACCTCTGGCAAAGTTTTGTTTTTAAATGGTTGCACAGGGGTTGTTAATATTAGCAAATTAACTTTAACATAGGAATACTCTTCATATCTTATTTCTGGAGAATGAAGCTATTCATATTTTGTACTTGGTGCCTGTAACAAGCTGTGATGAAATGTGTATTCTCCAAAGGTGTAAGGCGACTTGACTTGAGGTCCAAACAAAAGGACTTTGACTGCAACTTGGACTTGAACCAAGGACTAGGTCTGACTAGTTTCAAGTGCTCCCCTCCCATTTTGAACCTGATCCCCTCTCATCATTCTCACACCATTCTCTCACTATTCTCTCACTCTCTCACCATTATCTCACTCGCTTACCACTCTCTAACTATTATCTCACTCTCTCACCTTTCTCACACCACTCTCTCACTCTCCCATCATTCTCTTACTATTCTCTTACTATTCTCTCTCTCTCTCTCACACCATTCTCTGACCTTTCTCTCACTATTCGCTCACCATTCTCTCTCTCTCTTACCACTCTAACTATTATCTCACTCTCTCACCATTCTCACACCACTCTCTCACCCTTCACTACTCTCTCACCATTCTCTCACTCTCATCATTCTCTTACTATTTACTCTCTCACACACTATTCTCTGACCTTTCTCTCACCACTCTCTTACCCTTCACTACTCTCTCACCCTTCACTCACTCTCTCACTATTCTCTTACTATTCTCCCACTCTTTCACCACTCTCTCACAATACTCTCACTCTCTCACCACTCTCTCACAGTTCTTTCACTATTTTCTCACTCTCTCACTATTCTCTTACTCTCTCACCATCCTCACACCACTCTCTCATTATTCTCTCACTCTCTCACCATCCTCTGAAGAGTTTTTAGGTGTCATCCATGCCTGAGTATTTTATCAATCGCCCTGGGCCCTGTTCAAACCCTCTTTACATTTACCTGTAAGATTCTGTGCTCAGCTCACAAGCCTACGTCACCCATGCTCCCACATGACAATTCTCCATAAATATACAACACATGATACAAAAATGTACACAGCAAGTTGACAAACCTGATGTGATGTGCAGTAGTGTCATGAACAGAATTTTTTAACTGCCCCTTTTCCTGTACTGTATAATTATACAAGAACTGGATCTCCTTATGTGCACTAATTTGATCTTGCAGTTGTTTGTCCTTCTTCTGGAGAGAGCCATTGAATTTTTGTAACTCCAAGTCTTTTTTTTTTTTTTTTTTGGTTGATTCACCTTGAATCTTACGCTTGTAGTCCAAAGAATTGTTTATTTGGACCTGGCTCTTGAACGGTCCAGGTTAGTGTGGGGCAGAGCAGAGTCTCCAGGTTGAAGTCCTCATCGTAGAGGTGGGCAGTATGTATAAATATTACTAAGCATACATATTACTGTTGTTTTCTATTTATTATATCTGAGAGAGGGTAAGTATAATCCAGGTATGCATATCACATTTATTTAAACCACCATTCTTTCATGAAACGCCTTGATTCATGTTTTAGATGACATATACAGTGACAAACAGGTCATTGATTACATTTTAAACAAGACATAATAGTGAATAATTTACTTTGTGGGGAGTTATTTTCATTATTATATTATATTACATTACCTATTATATACATTTAATTATGTTTGTATTATATTCATGGTTTATTATGTTTGTAAGGGGCATTACATTCATGGGTGATACAGCACTTTTCACAACTCTCAGAGACAAAGGCGTAGTTGTGCCTTGATTGTACAACTTGCATGCTAATGTGCACTTCCTGATTAGTGCACATTAAAATGTTTTCTAATTAGACCTAAAGACCTGCTTATACAATATATCTGTGCCAAGGCAAGACAAATTTTGCTCAAATACATTATAATACACAATACAAATTGAGTAAAGGGCCTTTAAAGGTGCCAATTTTAAGGCTTCTGTCCATTTAAAATATATAATTAAGCCTGAGCGCCAGAAGGCAGCGCAAAGCAATGGTCATAGTAGCTCGTAAGTGAACTGATGGCAAATGAAGTGCCCATACTGACCAGGGACCCTCGCCATAATTTAGCAATGTGCAAGTGCTTTCTGAAACTGTATATTTTATTAGCTTAAAAAAACGGAACATTGTTCCCGTATCAAAATATTATTAGGCCTGAGACCCTACAGGGCATAGGGTCTATTGGTCTCTTGGTCTTAAAGTTGAGTGCTTTGTGCTCAGTTTCGTCCTCTCAGTTTCCCCCACCATTAACAACAATATCTAAGCACGCAAGTCATATTTATAACTGGTAAAATGAATGGAACTCAATGAGAGGACCCAATGTCAGCACTCGTCATTCACCATTGACCCCATGGTGACGTGGGAAATGTTGAGAGCTTTCAAAAACATATAACATGTTGCTGCTTTGAAAACAGATCAGACCAGAAATTTGACCTCCTGCAATTAATAAAAATTAATAAAATTCATGTGTGCAAGAATTAAAAATATATATGTAGCGTAACTAAATATATATATTAAATGTCACGAACACGCTACCTACAAAAGTCAAAATACATTACGCCCATGGGAGTCATCCATGAAATTCGTTGTTGTCATGTGAAGCCAAACAAAAAAATATTATGGTCATACCCCGTGACAAACCTGAAGCCGGCCATCTTGGATTGACATTGCATTTTACCTATCTCCTCTGAGGGTGTTTCATGAACAGGGTTGAAAATCACTGTGCATCATCTAAAGTGGGGCATCAAAAGTTAATATCATATCACGGTTTACATGCAGCAAAGCCTCAAAGTTCTGTCAGAACTTCTGGTATTTTACAATTTCAATATTTGCTCCAGTTCGTGCAAACAAAGTCCGATTGGGATCAAATTTGAATCTGTTGTAAAACTTTCTTGACTAAACCTACGCATTGTGAAAGATAATGTTAGCACCCCCTATGGAATAACAAATACATTTGTATGGAGGACTGAAAAATTCCATTTGATCATTCTAATCAAAAAAGTTAGCGAAAACCAAGTTGTATTTTTAACTGTGTCGCCATGGTGATGGATGAAAGCGCCAGTGTTAGTCTAATGGCAATGATCCAGCATATTTTCAATGGTGTCGCTACATCAATGCGTGAAAGTGCATATGTTATTCTTATGGGAACATTTCCAAAATTTCAAAGTAATACAACAACTGATTAGCATCATTAAAGAGTGTGAAATTTGGCAGAGTGACTCTTCAGGTCATCACTGTCAAAAAAGTCGGGAAGCGCATCAGCACTTCCAATGTGTGTTGACTTTGACTGTTTGGTGACAAGTACAACCAAAGGCGCAATAACACAGAGACAAGTGGGGCGCTAGTGCTATCCTTAGGGAGTACTGAGTTGACCGAGCGCAAAGTGCAGCCTGCGAGTAACCTGTAAGCTTGTAGCAACAAAATGGTGCTCCAACATCCAACGAATCCTCAGACCAATAATCTTTACTGCCACTGAGGGACTGATTTTGTGCGACTGGCTACAAAAACACTGCTCTTCCAATCCATATTATTACCCTTTAACTGTCCCTGTGGCCCTCTGCTTAATAACTTTTTGACTGTCACTGGCCTGGAGTAATTGATGTTCTGCTCATTTGCTGTAGCCACTATACACAGAATGTAGTCATAAAACTAGCAGACTATACAGTTTGTAATCTTTGAATACACTGCACAATCTGAGCAATGCTGACAATGAAATCAGTTACTCTTTTCCTGACTTCTCTGTGCCACATTCAGTGGTGGAAAATAATGAAGTAAAAGTAGTAAAGTATTGCACTTAAGAAAAGTTTTAACTATCTGTACTTCACTTAAGGAGATACTTTTTACTTTTACTTCACTACATTTGAGAGAAGATATCTACTTTCTACTTCACTACATTTTTGAACAAGACTGAAAAGTAAATGTATTTTTGTTATTGTATGAGACCTGCGGAAAAGCCTGAAAAGTTTTTTTTTTTTATTCCAAGGTCATAGTTTGAGAAAACAAAAAATACAAATAAAAACAGCTAGAAAAAAAAGTAGTCTCTGTTGAAGAAAATTCTGCACAAATCTTTATCAAAATCACTACATTTGCAGCTTTATTAGATCTCAAACTCTCCGCAAAATACTTTTACTCTTTAAGTACATTTTTATCGGGTACTTTAATACTTTTACTTAAGTCGATTTTTTCATGTGATACTTGAGTTTTTTTTTTTTGTGTGTGTGTTCCGGTATCTGTACTTTTACTTAAGTAACACAACTGAGTACTTCTTCCACCACTGGTCACATTTCTCTAGATTTGCCTGATGTGAAAGGCTGGGTGCTAATTATATTCTTTGTACTATTTCTGACGCCATTTTGCTCCTTAAGTGTGGAGGCGTATGCATATGCACAGCTGCTATAATGGATCTGATCTTGTTGTGAGATGTGACACTAGAGCTAACTCAGTTGACCCATGCATTAGGACTATGGTTTATTCTAAAAATGTATTCACTCATGCCTGATGTGCATAAAAAGTAACATCATGTAACATCTGTATAATTGCCAAAGACCCATACTTCTGTCTAGTCTGCTACGATTCCTCTCTTGCTCACTTTAATTATTTATGGACTATTACAAAACTCAATAGTTAAGGGCTAAAAAAAGATGAGAAAATGGTACGAAACTAAAGCAATCTTTTTTTCTTTCAGCCAAAGTCTGGAGCAAAACAGAAGTTTCAAATGCAATGCAATATGTTTTCTTTTGTTTGGAGAGTGTAATTAACTTTTCACACTGTGCTCCTTTTGGAAAATCTTGAGAACGTTTATGATAACATTTGCGAACACCAATTTCTGAAAAAAACATCTGATAATTTCTTCAGCAAACAATGGCCTCTCTTCTGTTGGTGCAGAGATCCTTACAACAATTTAGTGACGAGCTAACACATGACCATTAGGAATATTTCACATCTCACTACATGCTGAGAAAGAAAGCCATATCTCGTTACAGTGGGCGTGTTCTCCTCTGATATTTGATATGTCTGCCAGTCGTGGCCTACTGTCCCTTTGTAATCTGGTGGAAAGTCTTAAGCACTAAGTTTCTAGGTCAGCCACTCTGTGAACTTCAGTGTGCTTGTTGGACATATTTACAGTGTCAGGTAGCACCAAAGAATGAACACTCTGCAAAAAGTTGTTAAAATTTAAAAGTAAAACAAAAGAGACACCAATGCCTGAACCACTGCTTTATGATTGTGCCTATGTCAGATGATCATTCAAATTCTGGTCTAATAGGCCATTATTTTGAATCCTCCTCATTCATACTCTTGGTTTCTGGAGACACCTGGCCAGTGTGCACACACATGATAGATGTGACGTGTACTAAGCAGCACTTTGCTTACCTCAACGGCAGCCTTGGCCCTCTCAAACTCCTCCTCCAGGGACTGGTGTCTGGACAAGAGGGCGCTGCCCCATCTCTGCTCCTTAGTAAGGCGAGCCTGTCAAACATGCACAGTTCATATATGCAAAAACATGAGTATATACAGATAACAGACATATGTTCTAAGACACACATGTGCCACATGACATCAGCCACATACAGCCCGCGGAGGGAGGGGCAGGCAGGGAGAGTTGCAGGGTCAGCTGTCTCTGCTTTCTCAGGAAATATCCTCCATTCACAGAGCCCTGACATGCTTTGGAAGCTCAACAGATTCACCACTGTCAGCAACTACCTCCCCTTTAGCCTAGTCCTCATCCAGACGCCATGCTGCACAGCCTTCACTCATCCCGTGCACCTGCACATGCAAAGTCAGGCTCCCACATGATAGACTAGCACACCATCCTTCCATCCCTGTGTAGTGCGTCTATATTTCTAATGGTGAGTCAGAGCAGACATTAGGCATGTGGTGATGTTTGGTGATTGTGAATCACACCTGTATAGTAACTGTGAGGGGTAAATGGTTCAAATAACCTCCGTTCGGTTGTGATTGGCCATAGGCCTTATTATAGTAATGGCTATATGTATCCCAGGGCAAGCAAAGCCATTATAGAGACTGAGCAATCCAGTGCTTCTGTGTTGAGTCAGTGACTTCCTCCTGTGAGGGCTGCTCGGCATATGAAGGCCAGCTATTAGCTACAACTATTCCCATCTTCACAGCAAGCCATTATGCAGGATTAATTGAGGTTACCTAATCTCTCTATTAATGGGTCCAGGAAATATAATGTACTTTTCTCAGTCATTTTAGAAAATCATATACTGTCAGGTTATTTTGAGATCAATTGTCATGGATTTTATGACATTCCTTGCTGGTATTGCTTTTTACTCTATATACCTTAAACTTTCTCCTACATACACAGGGACTCTTGTAGCTGTCAGTCAGGAAACCAAATCCACTCTTTTCAGTGCCTGTGTCTGTGAAGCATGTAGTAAATCTTTAGTGAAACAAAATGCCTGTTTGTTTGCCAATAACTTGCTTTCATCCTAGACGGCCATGTTTAATTCCAAATCTATTATTTATATGAGTGCTGAAAAGGTGATGTATGCTTAGCCGGCCTGGTGGGATCAACACTAATGGGCTCAGAGTAAAGCTGATGAATAATTCACAGCCTATTAATCTAATAATGGCATCAGGAAACAAGACCCCTAATGCAGACCTACACAGAGACATCAACTCAAGGGGAAAGCACTTGACATTTGGACCTCGGAGCACCACACAGAAGCAGCCAACAGGGTGCAAATAATTCTCATCTGATCTGTTTTGGTTTTAAACAATTTGAATATAAATAAATGAGACTCAGATGTGATGCTGCTTTTCTGGTGCAAATGCATAAGTCTTTCAATATAATACTGTATGGAAGGATGCATATTGAGAGGCTTACATGTCGTCCACTAATATACTGTCTGTTGAGCTGAAATGGAAAAATTAAACTTGTTAGTTAGTGGCACTTATGTATATAAGTATATGTGTGTGTATATATACAGACTACTTTGTTACTATAAAGAACTGCAAAATCTATGAAATTAAAATGATCAGTGTTTTCAAATAAACTGCAGTTATCTTGTTATGTGATCTATGATTGAATGTAATTCTTCTATTTGTTTAGTAGAATATTTCAGTTATCTCGCTAATATTAAGGCTCCTTGACATGTCTAAAAAGCAAAAGAAAAATAAATTTAAAAAATGAATATTTATTTTAAAAAAATATATTGCTAATCTAATCACAATTGTAATACATCACAAATGCAACACTTGTTAGAAACTTGATGAAAACTTACTTGACTTGCAAGGGCAGAATCCGCATCTGCTTTGGTATTTAACTCCAGTGCGTTTTTATTCAGTGGTTCAATTTGATTTTTACACTCTGTGGACCTAGATAAGAAATCATAGGTCACAATGTTAAAACTGCATGATTGTTTTTTTTTAATCTTATGTATCATGAGGAACAAACTTACCATAGAAACTCATTAGATGCGTTTTTTGAAGAACGCCGTCTCTCCAGCTTCCATTTCTTGTTGGCATTTCTTTCCACATTTGGATTAAGTTCCTCCCATTTATCAAGCTGTGATGCAATGGTAACTAATAAAAAACAACAAAAAGTTTAATTACTAGCTTTTCGCATATAACCTTACTTGGCTTATGCATGTTGTAATTGTATTTTAAGCAATGTATCATTCATGTGTGTTTGAATACTATTATATTAATTTGAACAGAACTCATTTCAATGTGTAATTTCAATCAGTGCTAAAGCAATCATTTTGTATTTTGCCTTTTAAACTCTCATTTAAATCTCTTTGCACAAAACAGTAAGAAAAGCCAGTGGGTACTAAATGATCTGCCCCCTTTTTTGCAACTCATTCATCACATCGCTATGAATTATTCATCTTATCTGTGGTCTGACTGTGCATATTTAGTTATCATAGGAGACTTTAACCTTTTCAACTTGCTAATACAATCATAATTAACAGTTAAATCATCTTCTTACTGTTTGTGTATCAGCTAAGAGACCTGTTTATACATGTACTGGGTCATTCCTACAGGGGATGATGGGAATCGTAGTTGTCACGGCCTGGGGGAGCACATGCAGGGAGATTAATGGTTGTGAGCTTTAAGGCCTTGTACCTGATTTTTTCCACATATTTGAGCAGAGTTTGTCTTGCCCCAGATATACGGTACATGTATATTGTATAAGTAGCTCTTGGTCAACATAAGTCTCCCGTGTGCTGTCTGCGTCTAATTAGACAGCATATTATTGCGAGATAATCAGGAAGTTTACATTAGCATGTTAGTTAGCTTTACCATTACAGCAAAATGCCACTCCATTCCACTCTGCTGTGAAAAGCACTTATGAACCCATCTTGGTGGATAATTGGGATATGCTAGCTTCCCCTGGCTTCCTGTGGCTCAGAGAATAGACTTTAAAGCAGCTCTCTGTGTACAAGTCTGTACATGGCTGAGAACCAAAGTACATCTCCCACATATTAGTGCCATATGAACCATCTTGCACTTTGAGGACTTCAGGGACTGGCCTCTTGCTGGTGCCCAGAGTCAGGACTAAACTGGAGAATCAGCGTTTCAGTTTTATGTAGCTAAACCTGGAACAGTCTTCCTGAAGATTCTGTCAGCTGTGCACATCACTGAAATGTTTATTCTGCCCTCTTCTCTTTTAATGTACATTTATGATGATTATTTTTGTTTTGATTTGTTTGTATTGTGATTTTAATGTCTTTCTTATTCTGTAAAGCACTTGGGAGGACTAACTTCGGACCACTGCAAACCAGTTAAAATGAATGAGTTCTGTTTTTCACATTTTTAAGAATCTACTTCAGTTCCTTTATGTGTGACAGAAGAGGACGTTGTGTATTTGAACCTGAGTCTAGCGACGCCCTCTCTGGAGTCCGTGCGTCGACCGCTGTCTGCTCCACCTCCACTTGAATGAGCTCCGTCTCGTCTGTTATCTTTTTATGTGAGTTTTTTTTGTGACTGTTGCTACGGGAGACCAGTGGTATCTTCTTGTCTTTACTCTGCCTTCGCTCTCCAGGTTCACTCAGATCCAAGAGGTCCAGACTAGAAGACAAAACTGTAAGAGAGACACAAGTATTAGAGTAATTCAGTGAAAAAATATCTCACGATGAATGACACCATGGCCAAACAATAGTGAAATCCTTAGTTTTCTTTCATTACCATTATCTAATAGTGTATGAAATCACATTGTCTGAATGCTTAAGTTAATGGGACATAAACAGCAGGTAAAAAGACACTGTTCTTTTAGGTTTCATTTTTTGGAGGATAGATTAAATTGAAATAACTTGTCAAGATTCATTTTTCTAAATCTCAGTGTGCATGTTGTTAACTTTATGTTTTCAATTGAGTCAGCTATTTGCTGCCAGCTGTGGAACATTATTGTTTACTGTCACTTTTCAAGGCTCGCTGCAATTCTATAGGTAACTCTAATTAGTATCTGAAAAAAACAAAAGTGAATTCCACATCAGATGACTTCATTATAAGTTGGAATTTCACTCAATGAACAAATGAAGAGAATATGCACTTAAAGCTACTTTTTGAGAAACCAGATTTTTTCTTGGTCCCTCGCTGTGTTTTTGTGAGCTTCAAACTAGTGAATGACTGCATAATTGGCGCGCCGCTGTTTCATGACAACCAACCGGGAGCATTTGTTGACTCAAATCTCTGAGTAATTAGAGGGTGCGCTTGCTTTCCATGCCTGGTGCTCTTTAGATGACAAGCACAATTACAAATCAAGGATGCACACTCTTGGGGAGGTGCCTGAAGAGTTTTAGCATAGAAAAATAGTGAAGCAGGTTGAACATAAAAGGCAAGTGATGTTGACTGTTTCAGTGTCCTTGACTCTGGTGATAGAGATAATAAGTGCAAAACTTATTAACTTATGTTTCAGACCGGAAAAGTTTGGCCATGAGAAGTTACTCAGTTGAACTTTGTTGTAAACATACTGTATTTTTTTCCTCCACAAAAATCCCCCCGGCTTACACTGACACTGAATAGACCGATATAGTGGGTGGCCGAAATTCAGCCTGCGTAGAACACAATTTCATAGTTTTATTTGGAACAATTTCATAATTTTGTATTATATAAAATTATGAAAATTTCTCCTACATTTCCTTCAAATATTGGTAGAGCTTTTTGACCTTATCTGGCAATCACAAAAATCACTATCACCCATGAAATTGATGTTATAACTACTTGCTTTTACAATTTATTCTCAGATATTGTTAGAGCTGCATTATGTATAATTCGGTGGTGATTACATCGTCTTAAAATTTAGTCTAAAACTTTGCCAAATTGCCTTTTTATTTATATCCTAGCAAACGAAAACAAAAGGAGTATGGTACAATATTATTGTAAATAGTTGAAAGCAAGTGTAACGAGAATGTGACCTCAAGACAATGTAATTTTCACAATAACCTACAGTTTTTCTGGATTCTGAATGGGTTGCTTGAGAAAAAAGTGCCCTGATATCCCAGGTGTATACACTGAGAAATGCTGACAATGAAAAACAAAGACTTTGAAGCCAATTGGATGCAGTTGCAGAGAAGAGAGGCTGGATAATGAGGCTGAATCTACATCGCTGTGTTGCATGGGAAAGCCTGGTTGCTATGTTTATGTAATGTGTTTTTTGAAGTGCTTTTCCCAGCCCCACAAATACGTGACACTTAAAAGGAGTAGATCAGCAAGAGGAGTAATTAATGCATGTGTAAGAGAGTATGGTAAAGCCCATAACATGTTTTATGCCTTCTGTTAACTAATGTTTCATTTCATACCATTGATTTCCTTGTTAATTCCCTCTCAGTAAATCTGTCAATCACATCTCATCCCCATATGATAATACAGGCAAGACCATTCATGCATGGAAGCACAGATGCACTAAATTTAAAGCTGCACTATCTAACGAAATGCATCTGTCTCCATGGAAACAAACCGATACCACCCCAGGCCAAGCTACAGGTCAGATCTAAAGAGAGGCAACCCGCTCACAGTAAGATATTTTTGAGCAATGAAACACCTGTAGCATACTTAAATATATATGCAAGATCAATACGTTCAATGCTGTACTGTAGAATATTACAGTCAAAACAATAACATGTGGAGACAAGTAGGTAACAGAAACCTGAACAAAAACAGAAACGTGTCATAATGCACCTTTAAATGCTTAAAATTCCTTACTTTTGTTATAATGAAGTATAATACATGTACATGGCTGTTTATCCATTTTGAGAGACCATGAACTTTTTAGAGACAGAAGGTTTCGCATCATTGGCCGACACTTTGCCGCCTGAATCAGCACAGTTAGTGGCCAGTTCTGATGTGATGATGCCCTCAGTCGCAATCTGTTTCACCAAATCACCCGATAAAAGATCATCACAAACTCATGTGCAAAAGTCAAGATGGAAATTCATGTGTCAGTAGAATACATCTTCCTCTTAACGTGCATATGACCGGCTTTCATGTTTTTCTAATTATGACTTGGTTTGGCGGGATAGTACCTGTGGTAAATATGTATAGTTTTCCGTCAGGCAAGTGACAGTTTATGATGAAAAGTTGAAACAAAAACTAAATAATGGTGTCGTTATATTTTGTGTTTGTCCATTTACGCCTACTGTGTAAATTAGACAAACTTCAGGACACTTTATGGTATTGTGTTCAACCAGGAAGTAAAATCACAAACATTAAAATTGTCAAACTGGGTCAAACAGTTCAGTTAACTGTAGGAAAATAGAAATCCAAGTATCTAAAAATGGAAATTGTGATAAAAATTGAGAAACAAAAATTCTTTACCAGCAGTGTTGGACGTCACAGGGCGGGACACTCCATCGCACTTGGTCTCACAGAGGAAATCATCAATAGAGGGGCTGAGGAGGGGACGGCTCTCTTGTTGCTCACTCACCAGCTGCAAATAGACAGGATTTCTGATATGTCTCTGTATTTAGTTCATATTAGCGTCTGCTGCCGGTTCAAATTTTTTAGCACACTGTTTGGAACAACAGTTATAACATGCAATAGGTTCTGTCACAGCAGCACACTAGCTCACTGTGTCTCAAAGCTAACAGTCACTTTCATTAAAATCAGAAAATATAAACTAAACAACCTATTAAAATTCAAATTAATAAAAAAAAAGACTATCCAATTATTTTTATATGTAGAATGCTATGTAGAATTATTACGCCTCAAAATTAGCATTAGCATTAGCATTGAGACACAAACATCCATATTTTCTAAACACCCACGTGTCCTCTGCTGAAATATTCATTTTATTTGTGTAGTTTATAACATGCAGCTCCCTGTCCCCTGCCTTATCTTTAAATATTTATTCATTTTAGTGTAAGTCTGCAAAAACATCATAGAGATAAATTTGGACAGGAAGAAGTGACGCTAACAGTGACGTTGCCGGGCACTACTGAGCATAGAGCCTGTTGAAATGTTCAGAGATTTTATAAGCATCATTCAAACATAATTCGGTTCATAGGTTCTGTCTACTTTCTCACTTCCCAAAGGCATGCATGTGAGTGAACTGATGACTCTTAATTTCTCCTTATAAATGAATGAAAGAGTGAACCATCTGTCTTGTTTTATGTCTGTGGTATTCTGGTTTGCCCCCATAACTGTGGACTAACTGCCCAGGTGATGAATGTACTCCAACTAGGTCCATGTGGCTGGGGAAAGCGCTGTGGAGCAACTGTGACATAAATCACCAACAAATTAAAATTGCAAAGACAGATATTATAATTTCCTCTGCAAACAACAAATAATTCCATCCCATAAATCTTTCTAACCCTGTAGTGTTGGCACGTTATGAAACGCATGTTATTCTTGTATTAGATTAGCAGTCCATATTTCAGTCTTTTCTCAAATGTTAGTGCTCCTGAATGTGTTTACAGTGTGCACCCTAAACAGAATCCTATACTGCAAATCATAAATCGAATTGAATTTCAATGTTTGACAGAAAAAAAATGAATATTTAGATTTGCACAAACTTGTTCAGCCGTATTCCAGCCTCCCTTCACCTGCTTAAAACAAGCAGAGGATATTGGATGAAACACATTTTGCACACTAATTCTCCATCAGTGTTCCTTATCTTACTTCCCAATCTGTGGATATGCTAATCAATTTTCCTGTGACACGTTCATTTGAGGTGGTGCCTGTGCAGTTGTAGAATAGATTATGTCCAATTAATTACCCATGGCCTGAAGATTTGACAGTGCAGGTGCAGCTGGTGTTCTCTATGCTTCATCATTGGAAAGCACTAATGTTTTGGGTTAGCCTGCAGCACAGGCTAGGTTGCACTGGCAAAAATAAGCCTGGCATTTGTTATTGCTAGACAATTTACAGACAGAAACAGAAGGTTCAGTTAGCAGCTATGGACAATTATTTAGTTGGTCAAAAATATGTAACTGGAAGGTACACTATTTGTTTGTTTTCATGGAGAAGTTATAATACAGTACGGCATTTAATGGCATTTATTTTTAATCCTGTGTTGTGGAGGATTCCAGGCAACCAATAACCAACCAATAACATCTCCACAGAAACAAGAAGGTGGCAGAAACCTGCACCTAAAAAATTACAGAGTGCACATTTAAGAACAATTTTGGATACATTTTGTGGTTACTAAAAGGGTATCATTATTGCTCCAAGTTCTCTTTTTTTATTAGCAAAGAAAAAAAAAATACAGACATAAAGGGGTAATATTACTTTGAATTAGGGCTCCTTTGCAAAAAAATGCTGACCCAACACAGGTAATCTCTTTCCCACTTGCTCATAAGAAATAATACAGGTCTGGTTCAATAGTCGTAACCGTCAGATTTCAGCTCCGGCCCAGCACATTCCCCAAAGACAGCTGTGGCCACTCATCATATTGCATTCTGGGAAGCTTAGTATTACTGGCTGATATATAATTAGTCTGTTATGCACTGTGTAAATAGTATTATTGGATTCTATAAATTGGTTTTGGTTCTGGCTTAAAGGAGCACATGTAAAAATGACTTTCAATACATATTATCTATCAAACTCTTCATATCAACTAATTCTGCAAATATGATTGTGAACACTGTACATTTTAAAAAAGTTACAATTTTATTTTGAAAACGTCATTTCAAAGGCTGAGTAAATGAAAGATGGTCAAAGTAACATTTCATGATTTTTGTTGGGTAAATAACATCTGAAATGTCTGAGATGTCTTTTCTGCATACATTTTGTTAGATCTAACTGACAGACTGGCTAAAGGTCATATCTGTCAAAATCTCCAGACATGAGCTGCATACACTTCTCATCTGGCTCATTAAATGTGTTTTTGATGGAACATGAATTCAGATAAAACTATACCGAATGTGATGCATACTGGTCATGACACTGTGGATACATGTTGTCAGAGGAGGTTAGACTAACCATAAAGTAAGAGTGTTACTTCAAAATAATATCACTCAGTACAAGTACAAAGTAGTGGCCCAAGGCATTACTCAAGAGTAAAAAAGAATTTGGGAGAACTTAAGTAAGAGTAACTGCCTGGATCTAAGATCTAATTTATAATTTGAAATTAATTATTAAATAGACAAAACATGAAATCATGCACAAAATCTGGAGTCCACAAAAATTTTGAAAAAAAATTAAAAAAAGATTCTTCCACTGTAACTATCCACCTCTGCTTGTTGTGATGATACAGACTATCTATTTTCATTTTTATGTTGCATTATATTGTATTATATATATATATATATATATATATATATATATATATATATATATATATATATATATATATATATATATATATATATATCTATATAATTTTGGCACATCACTAACCTTTGACTGCATTGTTCCTTGCTCTTGATATGTTCTTTATTGAAAGCCTTGAAATCTGACTTATACCCAGAACGTAATATCAAGATGTCCCTATTTTCTGTGATAATCATTGCATGTCTAAAGATACAAGCTGTTCAGGTGCACTTTGTCGCTGCATAATTATGTAAAATCTTGTATAACAGGGTACACAGTTCTTGCACTTACTGTAAACATAGGAGTTGGAGCTTTCCCTATGATTGTCACAAGGATCAATTTTAAATAATGGGTTTGAGAGCAGAAGATGTGCATTTACCACTCATCCAGTAAATGAGGATAAGAGAGCTTCCCATATTCATCAGGGGACATACACCAGCCACTTTGCTAGATCGCTAACACCAATTACTGGTTCACTATTAGCAGCCCATTATTAGACATGGCCTCTTGACACATTATAATAAAGCTCTCCAGCGATCCATGAATTTTCAAGCTTTTGCGTGAGCTTGTTTTTGATAATCATCATTAAAAAAATATGAGGAGATATGTTCACGATCACAAAATTAAGTCATGGAAAATGTTGTGCTAATTGCGCCACTTGGGTCTGACTCATTTTGCTGTTGAGGGAATTGTGTTCTTAAACTTGGAGTGCAGAGAATGGGAGTGAGAAAGTAGGAGAGTGGGTCCATCACCTGCTTGTCTACATGGAGATGTTATTGACTAAAATGTTCCACAGCATGGCGTTAAACTCATCTATCTTGTATTTATTATTCAATTACAGCTGTTTTTTTGTTGTTGCTCAAAACGTACAGAAACGTGCATCCTTATTGCATGTGAGCGGGCTTGCCTCTCCTCAGATCTGGCCTGTAACTTGTCATAGCCTAGTGGCAGATTTTCAAGGTATTCATGAGCAATAAAGGCATTAGTAATTGAAAATACAATAGATCTTTCATTTCATACCATGCTGTAGAACATTGCAGGCAGAGCAATAACATCTCTATGGAGACAAGCAGGTAGTGGACCCTCCAGGAAAGTTACATAGTGCACCTTTAAAAAAGAGTAATTTAAATAGCCTGAAAGCATGTTGAACCTCATCTATATGTTGCACATATATATTATCCAGTTTTAGCACTTCTCAAGAGGAAATGTTATGACTTTCATTGTTTGGTACAGCAGCATCTGTTTTATATTTTCAGAAGACCTTGTTCTTGTGGGCAGCAGTGACCGTGCTGTTGGACCTACTCCCACTGGTCTGATCAGCAGCAAGTTTTATGAGTCACGCAAAAGTCCTCAAGCGGAACTATATGAAGACAATGACAAGAACTTTGTTTTAAGTTTGTGTTGCTTTGAAACTGTAAGATCCACTCTGAACATTATTTCACTCCACTGGCCATTACACTGAGGGACTGCACAGACATCATTGTACTAAGAGCTTTTTAAAGTAGGCCCACATAGATCACTATTGTAAAGAATATACAAAGAGGTGCGACTAAACATCAGAACATTAACAGTTATGATATTGTACTTGGCGATCCAGGCGTACAGAATTATAGATGACAAATTAGTATGCAAATCACTGCGCAGAAGGAGGCAGATGATTCCTTGTGGCTACCCCGAGAGGGAAAAGCTGAAAGGGAAGAAGATAATGCCAACTTTATTCCAATTGAAATCCATAGCTCTAAATGTCATCTAAGGACACAGATTTTTCATAATTTGTAATGAAATACTCCTCCTCGAGTTTCCCATGATTTCCTGTTCAATCAGCATATGTTGTTATTAATAGTCTCCCTTAGTTTGCCCTTAAAGCTAAACCTTGCCCAGTCATCTTTAAGAACCCTCACCTCTGACTCTGAGCTCCATTGGGACTGTATAAGTGGTGTCAGTTGGACAAATGGAGTAGAGTGGGCTTGACATATGGCGTAAGGAGTGACTGTCACTTAGCCTCTGTCATTGGCCAAGGGACATCAAGCTGGGAGCACGGCAAACACGATCGCAAAGGCAATGTCTTATCAGTAACACTATATAGAGATCAGTTTGTAATAAGTTATCATTTTAAACATTTTTATAAGGTGCCCTATGTATCTTTTGTGTGGTCAGTAACCATGGAGATGTTTTTTTGCATTTAGTTACATGGTTTTATTGCTCAATAATACCACCCCCTTGTCTCCTAATAATAGGAGCTAAGGGGGTCTAAGGTCTTCGATGTGGGTGCTCACAAAAGTTAATTTAGAGCCTTTTAACAATGGAGCACACCCCCACCCCCTACCATGTTTGTTTTGCTGTTTAAATGTACTTTAAATGTAGTGAGCCTCTGCAGTGATTTATAAAAGATAACATGGAACTCTTTTTATTGTAGTCTCATTTTGAACTCTCTGGTTGACATTTGAATATTTTTAGTCGAGATTGGATGTGCTATAAAAAGTGGGGCAGAAATCTTTGGGGGAGCTATGGGCAGCTTGAGGGGGCCTTAGCCTCCTTCATCAGAAAAGTTACATAGTGCACCTTTAATTTACAAATCATCCTCCAGTGACTTGAAAAGGAATGCAATGGTAAGTGAAAGGATCCTGAAAGCTTTCCTCACAATGGGCATGAAATATTCACAGAACTCTCACAGAAACATTCTTGACCTGCAGCATCTGCTCATGTCTTGTTCATGTAAACAACAAAGTACCATTAGGGACATTTGTAAAAATGTTTTGGTTTTATAATTTTCTCTGATTCTTGCTACTTCAAATACCCCTCAGGGAAAGTTTGTCCTTGTGAGTAAGTTTAAAAATAAAACGTAAGACTAAACTACATGGAAATTATTGCTATGGATCCAAGACATTATTGTGCAATATTCATTAAAAATGTAACATCATGTAGCGTGCTCTGGGCACTTTAACAATTTAAAGCTTTGGACGCTACAAAGAGAAGCTCTGAGGATCACATTTAGTTATGGATTGTTCTTAACTGGTGACCTTTGACCTTTTAATGAATTCACTTGCTTTACCTTTTTTCAGGGTTCAAAGTTAACTGCAGCGTATCCTAACATCTTTGACCCCGAGGTGGAGAAATCTACACATTTCTTGGCGCCTCCATCACAATTTACATTTAATCAATATTAGTGTGCAACCAGTGGCCTACTGTTTTCAGTCACTGTTATAAGTTAAATCCACCCGTCACTCAAAGCATGACCAAATCATGGGTTTCAGGACATGATTATTTCTTGATTTGAAGCATTTTGTGTGGACGACAATATTTTTACTTGAATTTAGTTTGTGCTATAACAGGGCCATTGCCATATCAATTACTCCAAATCAGCAAGAACTACTAGGCCTGAAAGCCAAGAATTAGAGATGTGGGTGGGAAACAGTTGAGGAAATTAATCATATTAAAAAATAACAATAGACAGTCTGTCCTGCCCATAGACTGTATATATAAATGACAACAGACATCCTAGCTAACCTGGTAGCTGCCACATATCAAATAGGAAGTAAACATGGGCGCGCTTCTGGCTCCATCGACTCCATCCAATTCACTTTACATTAGAAAACTGTCACCCCTCTCTCTGTAACTGCTGCTGTCAGTCTCGTCATTTTGGCCTTAAAATGCTTGTATTAACCCACTCTACATGATCCAGGTATTTTTATTTTGTTATTGTGTCCGTAAATCAAAATATGAACATTAATAACAGACAAATCAGTTCAAACCTATTGCTAAAGCCAGCTCCCGCTAGCTCCCGCTAGCTTTAGCAACAGCTTTGATTGACAGCATTGCTAAGCGTCTGCTCCCTGCTAAACCAGCGGTGCGGGCGGGAAGGGGCGTGACCTTCAGTAGCTTCACTCCACATTGGCTCTTTGGTTGCTATGATACTCGTGGTCAGAAATATGGAACTTGGCTCCAAATAGGCTTCTATAACTGCTAACCTTGATGAACTTCATTTGACTAGAGCTGAACACTACGGATGACGTTACACTCTGTGACTGTATAAAGAAGTGGACTATGATCCTGACAGGCAGATTACATTGTTGTGCTGCTAAAACATTGGTTATATATTGGTTTTAAACATATGAATGTGGACAGGACAATTGTTATAAATATAGGTGAGTAGATTATAAACAGCATTCAACACGGGTTCAAATGTTTCCTTTGCACCCTTTCACATGGCATCAACAATCTATCCCCAATAATGTAAGGCCTTTGTGGCTCAGTCTGTATGGTCTAGAGCTGCACAAATTTTGGGGAAAAAAAAAAAAACTGATTAGATTTGCTGCACAGGATGCACATTGTAAACAATTCATGTTTGAGAGACTGAACTGAGAGAATATTAACTGATGAACTTATACAAAAAGAAAGATTATTTTGTTCTATTATCTAAAAAACTGCAGTCTTTAATTGATGTGATTGGTGATGCACTGACTCAGGTTGTGATTTCAATTTTATTTGAGTATTTTGCGCAGCCCTTGCCTAGACCAGAGTGAGCGTGTGCTATTTAAGAGTAAAAAAGTTTCTGGGAAAGTGCAGAGTCATGCTGCAACTTTCCCCTCTTGTGTGATGACTGTACAGTGCTGACTCCAAGTTATGTCTGTTCCACATGGCCTGGGACATTATCTAGCAGCTTATCAAACCAAAACAGTGAATACTCAAATAATGAAAGAGTTAGGGCATGCTTTAAAACAGATACATGCGGACACACACACAGCAGCACACACTCAATCAGCACAAAGCACAAAACTGCTGGAGCTCTGACTTCATCAGCTTACACTCAGAGAAGTAAAAAGCTCTTGAAGCTTTTGTAGCATAGTGTTTGCAGACAGCTGTCTAAGCCCAATGCCATGTTAAAAAGCATGGCATTTTGGAAAACAACTTTCACACTGTGTTTATGCTGAAGATTAGCTGCTTATGAGGTGTAGACAGTAAAAACTGTTTTTCTGACCCGATTAAATGAATGAATTTGCGTTGACCCTGCGGTTAATCCCACTCCTCCCTTTGCGTCTCTGCCACATGCACAATCAATGTTAAATGAGTGAGAGAATTCAGAGGTTAATTTGAAAGCATAGCAGTGTTTAAATGCCATGCAGTAATTATATTCTTTAAGAAATATTGGAATTGGAGGGATGCGATGTACTTTGACCAGTGGTGGAAAGAGTATTGAAAATTTGTACTCAAGTAAAAGTACACAAGTACAAGGATACTTTGCCAAATTTGTACCTCCAGTTTGTAAAAGTAAAAAAACTACTCACAGCACTAGTTACATTTTATGAACTTTTAGACCCGCATTTATGAAAAAGTGAATATCTTTGAACTTTGGCCAATCAGAGCAGGAGATGCAGTGCTGTTATGTAAAAGAGCAGAGACACTGAAGAGACAAATGAGACTTGTACAGTACTCAATGACTTATATTTATTTATTTATTTATTGGTTTATTTGACAGGGACAGTGTACATTAATAGCATTGCTGCAAATGCACCAGAATTAGCCAAAAGGCTATTTTTCATCTGTTGTCCCTGGACAGATGGCAAACCTATGATTTAAAATGTAAGTAAGTACTAAATTACAAGTACAGGTCTTTAAAAATTGCCAAAAAAGTACCAAAAAATTTGTTCAGTTACAGTAATAAGTTACTTTCCACCCCTGGCTTTGACTTGTATTGAGTTGAAAATAGTTGTAGTGATGTAAAGTTTGATACCCCATAGAGCAGCTTTAAAGAGAGGAGAGGCTGAGGCTTAAGTTAGGACAGTTCAGAATTGTAGCAGCCTTAAGCGTAGATGCTAACTGAGTAGAAAGAAAAGGTGCCTCGGATGGCAGGGGAGAGGGTGCTGAAATGCTGTGCCCACCTTAGTAGTCACTGCGAGGAGGGGCTTGCCTTCTGATGACGCCTTACTGGGTATCTCCTTCAGGACCATGGCAACAGTCTTATCTGCAGACCTACAGTCTTTCCCCTACAACAGTGAAATCAACAACGACTCAATCAGGAAAATTGGACAAACCAAAAGATTAGCCCCTCTTTAGGGTATTATACAATATATAACACTTTATTGTCTTGAGTGGATGGACATATTGTGTGACTGGCTAAAGACATTTCCACAACACTATGGTGATGGGTCACTGTATGATGTGGAGGTGTGTACACAGTGATGACAAGTGCTGTTCGAGTGTGACAAGTTTGAACACAATTACACACAGAGCCATGTGTTCTGTGTGAGCAATGTGGGACAAGTGGTGAGGGATAATGGCACCTTTAATGGGGAGGTCACGATTTGCATTTAGTGTACATGTCGTCTTATGTCTTCATTTTCTAGGCAGAGGAAGGTTGAGCCAAAGACAATACTCAAGCAGGGGTACTCTCACTTCAAAATAATATTCAAGTAAGTAAAAAAGTATTTAGGGAATCTTCTAATCAGGAGAGAGCAACTGTAAAAGTAACTGTCTGGGCATCTGATTTCTATTTTTAATTTGAAGATGATGCACGAAATCTAGTGTTTTCAAAGGATTGACCAGAAAAATGACCAAATCTATACCAAAAGTGCAGGAGTGGAGTGAAGAGTAACTAGAACTTTTACTCAAGTACTGTTATAAGCTGTCTGAAAACTACTTGGGAAGTACAAAAAGTATTAAAAACTTACTTGAGTAAATGTACTACCCACCTCTGTATTATCTACATGATAAATTAAGACAACTGGACTTACTTCCTAGATGTCATCTCTGCTAATATATGCATGTCTCTGAACAACAACTGCTATAAAAGTATATTTTTCGCAGTAGCATTGACAAAAAAATCCAGAGTAAGAGATTGAATATCTGCTTCCCGGGAAAGTTGAAGTGTTTCATCAGATTGAGCAAAAAAAAAAAACAAAAAAAAACTATAGCTTGTATCTCTTAAATAATGCAGTGCACAACAAACCACATTACTCTGACTAGGCACATGCAAGTACAAGGATACTTTTTGTACTTACAGCATGTAAAGTACTCAAAGTACCAGTTACATTTTATGAAATTTTAGACCCGGTTTTATACAAAACTTTATCAATTAAACTATGTAAAACTGAGTGTAGTTTCTTTTTAACCCGTTACTACCTAAGCCTATTTTGAAGACAAATTTTCCAAAAATGTATATCCATTTATAAACTGGTCTATTTCAGCAACCCCAAGGTGGATTTCAATGATTTTTGTACCATTGTAAAGGGATCATTGGGCAGAATAATTTGATATGTCATTTATCCATGTATGTGTTACTGATAAAGAGGAAATTAGGATGAAACACAGCAAAAATTTTGATTTTTTTAGCCTCGCCTAAAAAAAAACATGTTTTATGATGAATAACTCTTTGGAATGTTGCTAACATAGCCTTTTTATTTCATAAAATAGAAACCAAACATGTGAACATTATCTCTGCAAAGGTTGAAACTGATTAGATGAAGCAAATCAAAAAGAGAGAGATTTTAATACAGGTATGTCAGGCGAGGTGTCCATTTTGGCACCATTTGGCACCATTTGGCACACATAGTGCCATTTGCATTTCTGTCATGTAAAAGTTATATATTTCATTTTTATATCACTAATGGTGTTCAGTAGACCTAAAGAAAACATTTTTTGGCATTTTAAATTTTTTTGTATTAAATTAATAATTATTAATTAATAATTATAATAAATATATGTGTATATAAATGTTTCCCCTACAAATAAAATGACCGCATAAAGCATTTGAATGATTTTTTAGAGATGAATTTAGTGAAAAAAGCAAATCTAAGTTTGTCCGGTGCGCTCTGTGTCCTGTGCGTCAAGGCGCTGTTACGCACACAAGCGTGCTTACTGTACGCGCGGACATTACTCCCCAGCGGATTGGTCAATATGCATGAGTGACACCTCTCTGGAATCGTGAAAGCCAATAGAAAAAGGCTATAACTTGCAATACAAGATTGACAACACAGCCAGCCAACCAGAAGGGGAAAAAGAAAGCCACGTGAAAGTGCCATGCTCCTCCATTGGTTTACAGTAAGCGCTTGGTATGACCTATACATCACTATTGTACCGCTCAGAGTGGCGGAAGTGACGGACAACAGCCGGGGCTAACAGGAAATAGCGTTTATTTACTAATGGAATATACTTATCACGGCAAGACGACAAAGGTAAGACAATTTTTACTAATGTGGTTTTGAAAAGCAATGTTTTGTGATCTGATGCGCTGGCTTATATCTCCGCGATGCTTTGGTGTACAGTGCTGGGGCTTATATCTTTGGAATCGGTAGAGTCTCCGCTTTCTTTTGAGGCTTTCTTTGTGTGGCTAGCGTGAAGTACAGCTGTTATGGAGCCGTAAATGCGGCGAGTGGTTTGGCCAAATTAAGTTTGGAGGATTTAGTTTTGTGGTGTTCTCTTGGGTGTCATCTGAGTTGTGTTTGTGGACGGTGAAAATAGTTTACATAGCCTTGTAGCGCTAGCGGTGCTGTTTAATTTGATGTGCCACATTAATGTATTCTCCGTGATTAATGTGTTGGCTCATTGCTAAACAAAAATACATTTCCCAAAGTCCCCCATTTGGGGGACCCTCGGTAGTAACCACAATCTAAATATCTTTGAGCTTTGGGCAATACTTGCTTTCCATTTACAATCCTCTATTTTACAGAGAAACTGCACAGTTGCCAATCACTTCAGGGTCACAATAGAGTATTCTAGTGCTATCTCTAATAAATGAATACACTTGCACCAGGGCAGGGCATCTGGGATAAAGTCGATGCCAATGTATTTTTTAAATTACTCAGCACTGGGAGTGAGATTATTTACTGTTGCGAGTGACCCCAGAGAGAAGTAGATTTATCTCAAGGTGAATTATATCCTTTGCAATATACGCTCATGTATACCTTTGCATCTGTCACTGAATTAACTGTCTGGCTGTTAAACTCTTGATGACAGAGATGACATAAGTGAAAATCTCATTGCACCAGAGGTCACAGTGATGTGTCTCCATGTTATAGTTATATCAGATCAATACTCCCACACTGATTCAAAATATACATGCTGGGTTTCCATGCTTCTTGGGATATTACACTGACTTACATTTCCTGGACACTAATCCTAACTTTAACTATAACTATAACTATAACTAGTGTAACCTTAACCTAAATTCTAACCTTAATCAACCCATATTTTAACTTTAAATCATATTGTTGATCTAATAATAAGGGATTTATTATAGTAGCTCAGTTGGTAGAGTGTGATTTTAGCTCCCGCAGTGGAATTTTATCATTTTGTTCTTGGGCAAGACACTTAACCCACCTCCAGTGTGTGTGTACACTGGTGTATGAATGTGTGCGTGAATGGGTGAGTGGTTCTTTGATGTAAAGTGTTTGAGTTCCTTGAAGGTGGAAAAGCACTATATAAAAATGTGACCATTTACTATGACCATAAAGATCTGAATTTTATCCCCATAAGGGCGGCAAGCCAAGGATAGAGTGTGTACAGAGTTTGGTTCCCACAATGTGACGAATACATTACACATTAGACTAAACATCTCATCCACAAAAAAAAATCTCCAAGCTCAAATTGCTGATCATTCTTCATTTGTGTTGCCACGGAAATGACCACAAGGTGTGCCGAAAAACTGTTTCTTGCCAGTTAGCACTTTTCACGTCCATTATCTATTACCTCCACGTCTTGTGTTTGTGCTGTACCTTGAGGGAGTCTAGCCTTGAAAGCCTAATGCCATTAATACAGCCTTCACAGCCACCTGCGTTCACTTTCCCTACTTTCTCTCTCACTATTTAAATGAACATCTGTGAGAATATCTCGCTGGCAGAGAGTTACAAAGCCAGGGATAATTCAGAAACGCTTCCAACAAACCACAACATAAGTTTTTTTTTCCACTGAGTGACAGATGATGCTATTTCAAAGCGCTGCTCTGTGGTGCCAGTAGTGTTGATATCTCCCTCCCACCACTCAGTTTGTATTGGCTTACACATTTGGACAGCTTTTGTTGTTGGGTTTTTCAGTATTTGTGGAACTGGCTCCTATTTCGCAGTAAATTATCAAGTCGTTAGTTTCCAGGAATTGTTTACAGCTTCTCGACACAGGGATTTTTGCTTATGGGGATGCACATAATACCCCATGGTGACAACATGACTCTTTACACAAGAAGCAATGCTATCTATTCCACTGAGACTCTTTCTTTTTGTTTAACCTTTTCTCACACACATGTTAAAAAATGTAATTTAAGTTTAACATAGCCAGATCATTTCGTTCAAAATTCGTTCAAAAACAAGTATTAAGCATAACGCATAAAATCTACAACAAAACACCTGGCCACTGTGGGATGGCAGTAGAAAATGAACTGGAGAAGAAGCAGAGATACATATGAAGTTCATATTGTTTTAAGAATATAAAAGTTATAATCCTCAAGACTCAGGACTGCATTAACCATTCTGAGTCATAGTTTATGTAGAAAATATTTTTAAGTGATTTAAAAACATGTGATATCTATCTGAATAAGGTAACACATTGTATCCTAATAGAATTTTTTTTTTTTAATGCCAAAAATGCTTAATTTTATTCACATACATGAATGTTCAGGCTATGGCAATATCAAATCCCATATCATCCTTATTAAAATGTATATTGAATTTTAAGCTGCAAAGTCCAAGTCTTTAGTTATAGAGTTGTGCACAGGGTATATATTAAAGGCAATAGAGGCTTCTCAATTTCATGCTGTGAATAAGCTGAACTAATACTTTAAAATACACATGAATTATATTGTGAGGGGGTTTCTAAGCTGTGCAGCTTCCAGTTTTGGAACGTAATGAAGTAAAAGTAGTAAAGTACTGTACTTAAGTACAAATTTTAGGTATCTCTACTTAAATAAATTTTAAAGTGTTTGCTTTTACTTCATTACATTTTGAACAGAATGTTCAAAGTACAAGTATTTTTTATTATTATTTGAGACCTGTTAAAAAGCCTGAGGGGTTTATCTTTAACGAGTTTGTAATTTGAGCAAACTAAAATATTAAAGGGCTACTTTCATACTTTTACTTGACTTTTTCATGTGTTACTTACTTTTACTTGAGTATTTTTTTGCTCCCATATCTGTACTTTTACTTAAGTAACAAAATTGAGCACTTCTTCCACCACTGGCAGCTTTTACGTTTCATCTATTACATTTATTAGTTATTTTACTTAGACACGACTGGGCCCACATTTTAGTTTTTTACGCCAACACTAATCATATCCTGAAGCACATCTTACAACGATAAAATGCCCCTTCTTTCTTTGAGAACACATTATCGCCCACTTGAGGTCACTTGAGCTCTGCACTTGAAAAATGTGACATTAGACCATTGCCAGGCTAATAAACATGTCCAGTTTGGAGACATGATCTAACTATCCTGTTCAACCAACCAAATGCACTTTCAAGTTTACTGTTATTCACATGGAAAACATATTACACTGTATGACAACTTTGTGTTTCTAAATTATGTCTATTCCTCCTCAGTGGCTTGTTTTCTGTATGACTGAGAGCCATTCAGGCCACTGGACTAATTAATAGCACAGATTTAAGCTGTTTCAAATGTTCACACAACCTTATCTAATGAAGCATAAGTTACACTTAACAAAAGACCCACAAGCAAGCTGAAGTTATTTTCATTTATCGCCTCATTTACCCAAAACAATATTTAGTGTTTGAAAAATTATAGTATGCAATCCATACCCATACTGTACTTTAATGCAACCACTGAAGCTTCAGCAGCAGCTCCTATGTTAGTGTCAAATTTAGCCATATTATTAATAAAGATGCACCGTGTAACTTTTCTGGTGGAGGTGGAATATCTGGAATTTTTCACAGTATGACATTTAGCTTATCTATCTCCAAGGAGGCAAGGGCAGGAGTTATAGGTCAGATCTGTGGAAAAACGATCCCGCTCACCGCAAGAATGCATGTTTTTTCCAAGATATTTTCATAGCAACAAAAAGACTTACTGTAAGTTAACAAATGCAAGACTGATATATCAAAGCAATACATCTCCATTGAGGGAAGCTGGTGGCAGACCATCCAACACAAATGTTACACAGTGCACCCTTAAACTGCCATGTTTAGCTTGAACTGCATTGCTAAATAGGTCTAAAAGTGTTTGTCTGTCTGATATCTGCCATCACCCAGTGCTCACAGCGTGTTATGGACTTAAGCCCTGCTGAAGCTGGAAATCCTCAAGTCAACAAAAGGGGTTTGAGGCGATTTGCTCAAAGCCGTGCTGTGGTGCTTTTTCTGCACTTGTAGCAGTTCTGAGCCACCGGGCACGTCCACTCAACTCCTACACACACCTATATGCTTTAAGGGACAACGGTTTAACATAGTAGTTTTACTTTTTTGACCATTGAGAATAACAGTGGTTTTAGCATCTCTAGATTATTCCTGTAGCATGTATCGTCAACTCACCCTCTCACAAAATACATTTAAATACACATATATTTAGGATTTGGTATATAAAGCTTGAACACAGAAACCCTATCATAAAACAAACACTAGTTGTAAATGTTAGCTATAACGTTCCAGTGTCTTGAGACCATGCTCTTAAAGGCCACATATATCAGAATCTATGTGATCTTCTGTGTTTTATCCAAACAGCACAGTATAAATGTCACAGAGCTGTGCATTTAACACATCTACAGCCCAATATGACAAGCTCTAAGTCGGGGCCATACACAGATATTTCATAAAACTTATTAATCTGCACTTTCCACAAACACACAAGATCTAATCAGCCTTATTAGAGTCTCATACAGGGAAATAATCATTCACTCTTTCTTTGTAAACCTAATTTGGCTGGTGTGTTGCAGACTGTATTTCATTACAGAGGATGTGCTTTCACCAAAATTACATGACACTGTTGGAGAAGCTATAGCCACTGTAATGCCTTATAATGGGGATAGATGTGGAAAAGTGGTCCCTTGGGGTTGGAGGACAGCAGCTTAAACAGGACTAGTGTGTAGCTGTGACTGTTATGGGCATCCACAGTTTACAACATTATAGATCACCTTGCTCTGGAAATACAAAGACTTTGGTATCAGTGTTCCTGTAAAGTTGGCAAAAACGACTGTACCTTGTTAGGCAACAAAGTACAAGCCTAAGTGAACAGCTGTCAAACGCCTTATGAATAGTTTCTGTTAATAATGACACCTTCTTCATTATAAGATATAACCAATTATATTTAATTCCAGCTTTTAATGCCATGTTTGGTTTGAGTAACTTAATTCTTTGCATCACCCTCCATGTGCAGTTATGTCCATACATTTTTCATTGGTCAATTGTTGAAGATGATATTGGACTTAATTAAAGTCCAGTGATCTTGCTGCTCTGGGACAGACTTGTTATAAATAACAGCAGAGCACAGAGGCAGATTTTTTTCTGTAATTAATGGTTTCAATCTTTGCTGACATTTAATGTCTGCACTTTTACTCATTCGGGAAGAGAATTAAATTGAGATGGTCTTTGTTTATCGACTGTCTGGTCTGCTATAGAGCCTTTTTAATTAAAATGGGTCATGTATTTCATTGATCAAGGGGGATTTAATGACGTTTTAGCCAACACTATAGGTCTCTGCTCTTTTGAACAAAATTTGTATTTGTATGTTTTTATGACATAATATTGAAACTAAATGTACAAATGCAGTGAACTCTTTCAATCATATATTTATTCATAACTGATAACTGTTACGTAACATCAAGCAACGAAAACCCATAACCTCCCTGTTGATACTGGGGTTGCAAAGCTGGCAATGGATGAGTGATTATCACTCTCGCCTCACAGCAAGACGGTTCCGGGTTTGACTCCCAGGCTGCCTGAGATATGTACAATAGGTAAAAGCAGCTAAGCTACCCCTGACCATGCCAAGCTCACGATCTGAAGATGGGCCCTCTGGTACTGTGGTGCCCTCTGCTCCTGACAGACTGCCCCAGGGGCATTGAAGGATGGGTCAAATGCAGAGGGACAATTAAGTACCTTGCTTTAACCTTTACCTTGACCTTTTACCTCCCCAAGAGGAGATGTCAGTTGTTCATGAAACTGTTCAGGAGGATGTGTGTCCTCCTGGAGATATGAGATCTAACTTATAAGACATCAGAGAAGCAAAGGCAGGACAGAAAACCCTACAACCCTTTCCCAAATCCCTAACCATCCCAACTGGAGCTGCAAAAAATAACATTGGAATTGAATTCTTTCAAAGCTGTTTGTATTGAAATTAAGTCAAATGTATGTTCAATTGGAAACAATATTGGTCCATATCAGTAAGGTAAGCTCAAATTGCTCAGTTTTCATCATGTTGAGTCAAACTAGCAGCAAGACCAAGTTGAAAACTGCTAAACAACTCTATTCTACCCTATTGAATGAAACCAGATTACATAGATTAAATACTGAATCTAGAAATGCCCAAGTTGTGATGTAAATTTATATTTAAAACTCCCAACAACAGCCCACAAATCAATCCTAAATGTTACAAAATATGATCGCGCTTAAAAGCAGCACCAGAAACATTAGTATTGCCCCAGTTTTATCTGACAAAGGACGGTGTCAGAGGTCATGAGGTCACAAGGTTAAGATGAGAGGATTACATTTACAAAACAAATTGAATCCCTACTGCGCTGGAACAGAACAGAGCATGGGTGAGAGAGCAGTAGATATCAGAGCATGTACGATGGTCTATATGAGTTTTCCCTGTGGGCAACCGCAGCTCGTGCTCAAATGTGAACATGAACCGAGGTGATGCTTATAAATGATTAACACAGGATCACAGAGCATGTAAAAAGCATGTCAATTTCAACTTAGGCTATGTGGGCACACGGACTCTAGGAGCAACTACACCCTACACCAGGAAGTATGTTTTTCCTCATTAATATAGATGCGGTGGACACTGTACACCGACACGAGTGCGAGAGAGGCAGCTCTGCAAGTGTCAAGATCCATGTAAAAAGGGGCTTGTGGTATTCGTTACAGATCATTTTACGGAGCCCCAAAAGGGCTGGTTGAAGATTTAAATAAAGAGAATTCTGAGAAACTACCTTGCGACCCCAAAAATGTATCATGTGGTCCCAAAAAATTATCATGTGATCCCAAGAAATTATGTCCTGGTCCCATAAAAAGTATCTTGTAATCCTGTGAAAGTATCTTGTGATCCTGTAAAATTTTCTTGCATTGAATGAATGAAGATGGAATGAGAGACCATCTTAACTAAGGTCTCTGCTGTATTCCATGCAGTAGAGATGATGGGTCTCTGGGTGCACAATTCAACTGATTCAATGCGCACTTTTTTGTTCTACCAGCAGGCTGTCATTCTGCCCCAGTAAGGCTATGTGTAAAGCTCAGCACACTTCACCACCTGACCTCACTGTTGTGGTCACGAGGTTGTGATGAGAGCACAGATAACTATCTGTGTGCTCTCAAACTTTCTGTGCCACACCTCAACCTGCTCTCCACTCTGCAAACATCACAGCCAATAATGTCCTTTGTGCGGCCGGTCATCAATGGCCAGTGAGCAGGGTTGTTTGATGATGCAATCATTACATTTTTATCCTTGTCACCGGTATTCAGTGATTGCTTATTTTAGCCTATTTATAATTAATTTGTTATTATTGCATTCATACATTCAAGAGCAGAAATTACAAAGGACTTATGTGTGCTACATGTATGGCACAAAAAGTGAAGTGATTTACGCTACAAAACAAGAATTAGTTTCTGAAGTTATGACGCTGTCTGTTACTAATTCCAAGGGTCAGCGCTGGTTTTATTGTTTATAACTAACCACAGGATTGAGCAAATAAAACAGACAAAAATAGAAAGTTGAAATAAATGAGTGGACCAGGGACATCTGTGCGTAAGCGACAAGTGTAATGGCACACAGCTGGTATGTCTGCATGAGCACCTTGTACACTAACATTACACATCTGTGTCCAAAACAAGTACAATGACCTCACGGATAAATCCACAAATGCTTTGTGGTGCCATAAAACCACACAAAAAAAACACGCTTAAGCACATGCACGTGAGCACTCACTTGGGTTCAGAAGCAACATCTCTTTCATGCTTTGTCTCCTCACTGAAGAAAAGTGCAATATTTCCTCCTTAAGTCCTGATGTCCCATCGAGTGTCCAAAAGTTCTGTCACAATTCTTTGTCTGATACAAACAGTCTGGGCTCCATGCATAAAGCGCTCCAATGATGACATGATCGTTCTGCTGTGCAAATGTGTTCATGAGTGCACAGGACAATATTCGTGTGCGCGCTTCAAGATGAGCAGCTTTTATGCACTTGTTAACCTGGCACCTCCATTGCGCTCTCATCATAGCCCTGTGAGCACATGGGGGAGATCACATAAATAAAGAATGTGGTGGAGTACGTGAAACTTTACGCACAGCATCTTGTGCCACTCCATTGGCACAAGAGCTGGCTGCACATGGAGCAGCTTCTCCTCGTGGGCACACTTAAGATGAATAACTTTCACCTGCTTCACTTTTTAACCCAGCACCTTCACTGCATTCTCAACACAACCTTATGACCACACATCGGGAGGTCGGGTAGTGAACTGTGCTTTACGCACAGCGTGCTCAATTGGCACGAGAGGAGGACACAAACAGAGCCACTTCTCCTCTGGAAAAATAGCTGACCAACCCACTCTCACCACCAGGCAGAACAAATAATGCAACAATTGAATTGTGCGCCCAGAGACCCACAGCCTCTACGGCATGGAGCACAGCAGAGGCGCAGTTACAACGCTCTCTGCTTACCTGTCTGCCTCTTCATTCATTCAATGCAAGAAAGATTCACAGGATCACAACATGCTTTTTACAGGATCGCATGATCATTTCTTAGGATCGTTGGATAGTTTTTCAGGACTCTCCGTATTTAAATCCTCACCTGGAGCCCTTGTGGGGCATTTTGTTTACCACTAGGCTAGTCACACAAGAGGGGTTTTGGCAAAGGGAGGTTTCATTAACTACAATATGATTTAGTTAGGGGAAAAAATAAACAAAACACAGCTTATGAGAGTTGCTTTGCGAGGCTGATTTAAGACTCAGAATAGTGGCTAATGCATTCCCATTTCTCATTATTTTTGCATAATTTACCATAGTATTATTTATATTGTGCAGCTCCATCAGCTTAAACAGAGAAGCAGTTTTAACGCTGTAAACATATCGTAGATGTGGGCTAATATAATTTGCTTTCCTGTCACGCTAATTAAACATCCATCGAATGTGTTTTGTTACTAACGATGACTCTTTTCATTTGTGTTCATTTATAGCATTGTTTTTATCTCCATCCTTCTTATGATTGAATAAACTGTGAACATAAGGACATTTATGTAATCCATCTGTCTCTTATGTCTCTAATTGTAATACTTGCATAATAGTGGCACGATTCATGTTCACACGCTTGGATTAGCACACTTGTACTTTCTGACTTTAAGTTGCACAGTCTATTCCCCGGAGATGTCAGGTACTGTGGCACTACCAAATAATAGGCTTTTGTTTTGACGTCCACTCTTCACTGCAGGAGGAGAGTGATTGTGTTAAAGCTGACAGCGCAAACTATCGAGCTTCTATTCGCTCTTTGCTTCACGATTTTTTTTTTTCCTTCCTTGTGTTTTAGGTTGAATTGAGGGGGGCGGTACTTTATGGACGTGTCAAATGCAAGGACGACCATGCCTGAGGTGTTCATAGGAGGAGAGCCTTGACCTTGGGGTAAGCACGCAGCCACATCCTTATAAACCCCGTCAGCACTAAATCAAGTGTCATTTTTAAGATTCAAAGGAAAGCGTGTGGTTGAGCGATATAGTTTTCTGCTTGCGCAACATAATATTCCTGCTGGTATTTAGAGAAAGTGTCTGTAGATGTAAGAATTATGTAGTTAACCCATGTCAGTTTCTTATTAAACACATTGGGTCACTGTATTTTACTCCATAGCATCCATATGGGTACCTGTGAGATACTTTAGCTGTGAGGTACTTTACAACAGTTCACAAGCACAGCAAGAAAGTTCAACCTCAATTTTGTTACTATTTTGTTACGTAAAAGTACAGATATCAGAGCAATGAAATACTCAAGTAAAAAATTCACATGAAAAATTCTACTAGAATACCCCTTTCAAAATGTAAAGAGTAAAGAGTAAGTTTTGTGCAGGTCTTATAAAGCTTCAAATGTAGTGATTGATTGTGATAAAGATTTGTGCTGAATTTTGTTCAACAACTGAAAAGATTTTTTTTTTCTCCTAGCTCTTTTTCTATAATTTTCTTCATTCAAACTACAAATGTGTTCAAAATAAAAGGTTGAGGGGTTCCTCAACCTTTTCAGCAGCTCTAACAATAATAAATACAAAAAAACAAACAAAAAACTTTTACTTTTCAGTCCAGTTCAAAAAGGTAGTGGAGCAGAAAGTACAAATACCTTCTCTCAAAAGTAAAAAGCATCTACTGAAGTAACGTACAGAAACCTAAAATGTATACTTAAGTACAGTACTTTACTACTTTTACTTATTTATGTTCCATCACTGATTCTGAATGCCACCAAATGAAAGATTAACTGTGCCAGCAGAAAGTTACTCAAATGTATTTTTGGCACATGTAGAGTTACTTCCCTCCTCTGCATAGTGATAATGCAGAAAATACAATGATTAAATAGCATCCTGTTAACTACCTCAAGGACTGAGACTGACTCTTGTCTATTGTCTGATCTCAGTGTGAGTTTTTTTGGATAGAACTGTATTTTCTCTCTTTAAAATGATGAAATCAGCTTAGTCCTACTTACATCAGGGATGCAGCTGTATTGGACGTTGCATCAGCTCAGCAGGTGTACTGTCTGTACACAGCACTCTTGATTTATGGTTTGTTCTTCCTGTTCCCATCTGGAGGTTTCACTCACATATTTTTAACCTAACCTTAAGCTGTCACTGTTATGTCACTCTACTTAATCTCCATCTGTTTGTTCTCACTTATCAAATTGTCCAGCTCATGGTCACACACAGTAAAATCATATGGTCAGTCCTTCAGTCTCAAAGTAAGAAGGTGCTGTGGATCTGCATGTTCTCAGTGTCTGCACAGATTTCTTAGTGGGACTATCCTCATAAAGATTTAATAAAATTAAATTAAATCAAATATTTCTGTGATACTTTAGTTTAGGAACCACATCTTAATTGCTAATTGTAATTGGCAAGTTAGTTAGTGTTCATTCAGGTATTAGGTCATGTTTATAAAGTATGTATTAAGGCATAAAGCACCGACAACATGATGCTACAAAAAGGGGATTAATCCTGTTAATGGAAGAAATGGGTTGATGCCAATAAAAACAGCCACAACAGTCTGAATAAAACATTAACATGTACTAATATTTAATATCTACTACAAAGATCTAATTAACTTATACCCCTACCAAGTTAGCCATTAATATGTGATCATTAAACTCAAGTGTTAACAATATTTATGCCAAATCTATTGTATTGCTAACAGACTTGTAAACAGTGGTGGAAGGTAACGAAGTACAAGTAGTAAAGTACTGTCCTTAAGTAGAATTTTTAGGTATCTGCACTTTACTTAAGTCAGTTTTACAGTGGATACTTTTTGCTCTTACTTTACTTCATTTGAAAGCAGGTGTTTGTACTTTCTACTTCACAACATCTTTGAACTGGACTGGAAGTAAAAAGTACTTTTCATATGATTTGAGGGGTTATTTTTCTCATGTTTGTAGTAACATGCTGACTAAAGTTTTCGAGTTCGAGCTTCAGCTTTGAGCAAACAAAAATAAATACACAAAATTTGTAATAAAAATTATTACATTGATTCTTATTGCTTCTGTTGACCGAAATCTATATAATTATAAATGAATATCACTGCATTTAACACTTAAACAAATTAACAACATTTGTGTGAAATACTTTTACTTTTTACTCTCAAAGTGGATTTTTAAACAGGGACTTTAATACTTTTACTTAAGATTTTTTCACATGATACTTTAGTTGAGTAACTTTTTACCTCTGCATCAGTACTTTTACTTAAGTAACAAAACTGAGTATCCACCACTCCTTGTAAATATGTAAAAAATTAACTTCCATCAATTGCATCCACCATCTGTGAATCAGAGAGCCAAGAGCCAAAAACAATCGCGTCAGCATTTTTAACGCATGTTTGCTCCTGACTGGATTCTGCCATTTCAGAAAAGACAAAAGTTTACATATATTTTCTTCTCCCAGTGGAGTGTAATAAACTGATAAAACAATTGAATCTCTATTTTGTGCAAATATAGAGCCAAAGTCTATCTAAAGCGTTTTGTTCTTCTTGTTCATTTAAAGAAAGCCACTGTTCCCTTGCACTCACTTCCTGACCCCAATTAGTCTGTTTCCCAATAAAAGCCACAGGGATCCGGCTAATGGTATATCTGTGCTGGTAATTCCTCAAAGCACAGCAAAGAGCACAGCTGGAGGCCCATAAAGGAATGTGTCTTTACTTCTTTGTGCAAGTAATTTATATTTGCATTGCTAATTCATTTTTATGAGAGCGAAATATACAAAACTACTATTATTGCAAATTACAGGTATTACAGGCAGATTCTTCTTTATTGGCCCATACATGAAAACTGTATACTAGTAAATGCCACTGCTAATGCCAATATAGTAGTTATGTCCATTTAATACAGCTATTTTTAATGTGAATGAAAAATTATACTACAAAAACAATGTTACTTCACAATGTGCATATGGAAGTTAAATATTTTAAAATAATTTTCTAATACTCAAATGCAAATAAATACTCAAAAGTAGTATTTAAACATTTATAATCTTTACAAAATCCTGAAGTAAGCTGGAATTCTGAAAAAAAAAATTGCACATACCATTGGAAATAAATAATAAACACATTCTACTCTCCAGTACATATATATATTATATTTTAGTCTTTATTTAATGTAAAATGAGTATATTTAAAATGAATGACTCCTGGCATCAGCCGTCACATGGCACTTGGACTGGCTCAGAGCAGAAAGCTGTTATAATAATGTCTGAGTGGTAACACATACCCAGAGGTCTATAGCTCTCTCTCTCTCTTTTTCTCTCTCTCTCTCTCTTTTTGTCTGTCTCTCTTTCTTTCTCTCTCTCTCTCTCCCTCATCACCCTTCTCTTCCACTTTCTCTTTGCTCTTTGCCTCACAATTTGACAGAACAAAAGCCCCGGTCGTACAGCTCCAGTGGCCAATTTCCTCCTCTAACGTTACCTGGCCATTAAGGACAAAGTATGGGCAAAGACAGAGCGGTAGCCCGGCCGTGTCATTACTTACTGTGCCTGCGTCTGTAGCTGCTAATGATGAGGGATGGCAGCGGGCGGAGGAGGAGGATCCCCTTAGTGCATTGTGGCGCGCAGTACAGTAACCTGATTACTGGGAAATGGCATTACATTCTCACTGCAGACTGTCCTAGATCTGAGTGCCAGCAAGATCTTTCTACCCATCTGTCTGTCATCCCGGTGTGCTTTGTTGGCAAAATGCTATCTATATATTACAATAAAAGGGCTTGGCTAATTTAATCCCCAACCTACAATAAGGCAGAAGGCGATCTTTTATGACATCATAATTTAGTTGAGAATAGTACGCCAGAGAGTAAAGATGATTTGTGAGCACAAACCTTTCAGGTGGATGCTTATAGACACAAATAATAGGATGTTATAAATTTGATGTCTGTAGTTTAGTAAAAAATATTTGCAATGGCAATATGTAAAAGAAACATTTCTTGTGTGTTAATAGCTTTAGCTTTACTTCTTTTTCTTCTGTTAGTTCCTTAACCATAAATAATTAATATATTTTTTTGTAGGACATGTTTTTGTAGGATAATTTTAGTTATAACTGAGAATATATTAGTAAAGAGATTAATAATTACTAAAGAAACACTGGTACACGATATAAGGTTTGTGAGACAATGCTTATGGAGTACTCATGGCATAGAGGACCATGCCAGTTCAAGGTACTTTATTTTTATACTTTGAATCTCAAAGTACTGTATTAGAACTTTTGAATAGTTTGACTGCTTTTTGACCATTGTCCCAGAGGCTGAAGGGTTGTATTCAATAATGTAAAACTAGAGTCTGCTCCATGCAGTAACACCAGATGAAGTTTGATTTTTAATATTATTTACATGCTACATACTACATTTATAAGGAGAGGAATTACTGTACTTAATAATGTTCAATGTTCACAATTCAAAATGAGAAATCAAGCACTTCCTCCTCTACTGTTCATTTCACAGTTCTATCTCAAGTATCTACGGGAACAAAATGGGCATAAGGCTATTTATAGATCATGAGTGAGCTGGAAAGATAGACACTGACAGATCCCTGGCAGTGAGAATAATCCTAACTGTCATATATCAAGAATTTCTTTTTTTCCTTCTTTCAACTTGGTTTGACCAGGTTCTGCTCTTTGAGTGTTTGTGTCAGGTTTGAAGTGACAATGAACCTCTACACAGCATCTCTTATTAAACCCATTGGACCAGCAGCAGACCGGACATGCCAGGCTTGTTGACTGTGGTGCCTCTGCTGTACTCTGCCACTGTGCACATTGCTCAGACAAAGACCCAGGAGGCTCTTGTTACCTTGACTGACTTTGGCCAATTAAAGCCTTTGAAAAAACATCCGCTCCAGGAATAAAGAATTGTGTAGCGGGAAGAGGGTAGGTCATTATTGGTGAACCTCTGCATCACAACAACTCCACACTTGCTGATGATGACACTGTTAGGTTTATTTTTCAGGTTTTTTTTTACAGCTGGCCAGCTTTGATGAAATTGTTCAAAGTGTTCTTATAGCGTAGTTGTCTCCAGCTTGTCAGGGTAAAGTTATTTTTATTCTCCCGAAAGCAGGTTCCTAAGCAGGCCCGGGTCTACATAAGTTTAAAAGTGTTTGCACCCTCATTTTAGGCAGGTGAAATAATGACATTTAATGAAAGAGTACTTTATTTGCACTGTTTTGAAACTTGGATGCACTTCCAGTTAGTTTTGGTCTGGATCCAGGCCTATTCCTGAGTTTTAAAGTAATGCAGTATAATCAGCCAAAATATTATTACCTTCTGCCTTTTTGTAGAAGCACCAGTCCAACTTTTTCAGGCCATATCACTATACAATGTTGTAGCTTTGAGTTTCTAACAATACACACAGACAACCAGTGCCCCACATCCCCAGAGATTATTTGGTCAGATGGTCACTTCATGCAAAAAAATATTTATGGAAATACAATACAATCCACTCATGTGATACGGAAATTTGCCAAAAACACTTAAATAAATGTTTATGTATGTAAATAAGAATATTTATTAGTGTATATGATTTTGAGGAGGAGTTCCAGCATTAGTGTTGGTGCTATTCTAGTCTTGTAATGACCACATTTTCAGAACAAAATTGTGATGCTTAGTATTTTATAGTAGAATTTCCTACAGCTGTTCTTTATTTTCCCACTGAACCTTCCTAATACTAACTCTGACACACTGACATGCATGGGAAGACCACAAAACAACATCGGGTTTGGAAAATTCTAACCCAAAATAACAGCAAGATGGATTCTCGCGATACACCTCACGAGCGCCTAAGCGAACCAAAACAAACATGATGACAGCTACAGTTGTACTTCAGCCTCTGTTAGCGACAATACAGACTATTTAGTGTGTGAAAAATGTGCAGAAGGTAAGTGCTTTGTGCATTTCTGGACAGGGAAGGTCTGTGCTTTTTCTCTCAACTGCGTTGAAAAGAAAAGTTAGATTTTTCAGCTTATAACGCTGTTGTGACGCTTCGACCAGTCAGATTGATAAATATGAAGAACTCCCTTCAGAGAGCTGCACATATCAGTATGGAGTGAGCCAGGTTAAACCAAAATGCTCAGTCATTTTAAATACTGCCCTTAGTCTTTGTTGTGAAAAAGTCGATTTTTCTGCTCCTCGGCCAATGTTGCTCTCAAAACAACTTATATACCTTTAAGTTATTACACTGTCTGGCTCACTCTAATAAAGATGCAGAGAATTGTTTTGTTACCTCCGACATTTCATTAGTAGACTGTTTGCTCCTCCTGTGTAATCATTATAACCTCAACATTCTCAACTCTCAACAGCAGATGTGCTCAGACAGTGTGTGGAAATCTCTTATTTCAAAACATGATGGCGATTATGTGCATCAGATATTCATTTAATATAATTTATTGTTTAAATTATTGGAATTTTTGGACATGAGACTGCAGTGCCCCTTTAAACACAGACTGCATCAACTGGATAAATGTCAATCATGTCATATATATTTAGATTGAAATGTTTTTCTAAAACCCTGCAGCTGTAATTGCTAATAAAACAGCTTCCCAGAATCCCGTTTAGACCGCGCTCACACCAACAGTGACATTAGCGACCTGAGCGATCAACTCCCATTAATTTCCTCTGCACACTTTTTCAGTCAAAATACACAGAAAATATGCTTTTATTGATGCTTTTTGAGAACTAGATCAACAATACATGCCCACAATGCATTGATTAACCATCAGAGAGAAGACTGGCTTGCATTGATTTTACACTTTTTAAATTTTCTTCCATAAACTCTTATGTCTGACCTAACCAGGCCAGAGACAGTGAAGACAAACACATGTTTTGGGGTAGACCTGTTCTATTGGCTATAATCTGCTCTAGACTTCACCATAGAGAAACACAGAGGCTGCAGCTGCTCCTCTGCGCTCGCTGCCTGTGTGTCATCACTCCTCTCTCCACAAGGCAGCTCGGCTGCCGAAGACGTGCAGCTCTCGTTTAATTGTGTGCAGTGTTTCAGGCGTTACGTGAGACACAGGGAGAGGGACAAACAAGATATTAGCGATGCTTTTGCCGTCTTGTTAACAGAGCGAAACAAGCGAATGCACTACCTTAAGCCATGAACCAGGCCAGAGCCCAATAATTGCAAATGGGAATTAGCCTAAATCAATTTCAGAGCCTATATAATTCCTTATTTTGCATCGTTTTTTTTTTTATTTAATATTTAAACCGTGCAATGCAACATTTGGGTGTATATTGTAAAGAGGCTTAATATTTGTATGTCTTTATAAACCTATAAATTGCATAAATTAGGCTACATCGCACATAATAAATCCTCAGTCAAATGACATTCAACTGTCAAAACTCTGGGACCACTAGAAATGTTGATGTCAGTTTCAAAAATATGATTTTGTGGCATCCCTAATTATTATAAATCAGTTTAAATTGGACTAGGCCATTTATTTTCCTGCATATGAACGTAGTGTCTCTGTCATTTTAGTTATCCTAAGGCCCTCTGTCTGTCACTGCCTGGTACATGCTTTCTGGTCTTTCACTGAAATTGATCAAAGCCTGCTGTGCAAACAAGATAAGCTGCCAGTCCAGGCTTTTGTAATGTTTGAGGATGAGTGCCCCTGCTGTGAGGGGAAATAAAAGCTATTTGGAGCCATCCATTTACATATCAAAAATGACCGGAGAACAGACAACAATTATGCAGTCATCTTTCTTCGATTAGTCATCATATCTGAAGATTTACTTACACCAACATTTAGAGACACATTTTTGCTTTTTGTGGAAGACATTTTAGGCAAAAGATTAGTTGAGTATTTGGCCAAAGTACACCAGGAAGCTTTTGGACTTTGAATGCACTCTCTTATCCAAGTGATTAAGCAGAAAAAAAAAAAAAACAAACAAAAAAACACTCTTGGACAGAAGCAGAGAAATTAAGAGAAATTACAATCCAAGATGGCCAACTCCAGCTGATACATGGCGTAGATTTTCTAGTGTGATGGTGATGCACGTGCTCCTCATATGCCCTGAGTGCTCCATGAATACAAATGAATTGATTACTTCAGTGCTTCTGCTTGAGCCTTGCTTATTCGGGCACCTCACTTACAATGATGCAACAAGAGACAGACTGTGTGTACTCTCCAGTCTCCACAATAATATTTAGCTGAGTCAAGTCAATCTGATCTGCTGACTTTAGCGTTGCCTGGAATAGTTTTACAGTAACTATAAGCCAGCGCATTTCTCTTAAAGGGATGCAACAACCTTTTATGCTAATGTAAATGTATTGTAAAGATACGCCCAGTGCAACCACTAGAATAAGTAAACAGATGCACATAAAAAAGCACAGTAGACCTAGGTTCTCTGAAACCAAATTTATCAGTTCAGTCATAATAATCTATAAAGGTTGATGACTATAATGGTAAATTCAATCATGTGCATGCCCCCATTGCCAACAAATTCCAATCAACTGATAACGGGGCTTAAAAATACCATATGGTGAGTGACTTTCTACTTCAAATCTTTGCTCAGTATAGTGTGGTGTGTGAGGAGAGAGACAGATGTCTATAGACAGCTCATTGCACTTCCAACACAATGAGGAGGAATCCGTCCAGAGATAAATGCCTTCTCCAGTATCATTGATCTGAGTGGAGCCAAGATACCATCAGACTCAAAATGGCAACACATCACGGCTTACAAACATGCTTGCAATACAAGGCTACAAATCTCTGTCAATAAGGACAATTCAAGGTAATATGTCTCACTTTTCAGGCTAAATGTTTTAGCACTGACGCTTTTATTAAATATGGCGGTTAATCTCTCCAAAGGTCAGTGGACTTGAGCCATCTATTGCAAGTCAAAGCAATAATAGAAAATCCGTGCCGGTGGTGTGTCTCTGGGGCTAAACTCAAACCAGGTCGGATTTTCCCGCTGAACGCTTTATAAATCCGTTATAAAGTGTTAGTGCGAGGCCAAACTCAGGGCCATGCGAATCCATGCAGAGCAGTTATGCAAGGTGAGATGCAACAGTGATTCTCAAACCCAAAAATACATAATAAACTTAACAATGACTGATGACACTGGAATTAACCAGGGCCTCAAAAGTCCATAACTTAAATGTAAGCCCAAACAATATTAATGAAAGCTGCACTATGTAACTTTTCTAGTGGGGTAGGGTTACATGTTTCTCTCTATGGGGTTGTTATCACTTTGCTTGGAATGTTTCAGAGTTTGACATTAAAAGGGCTGTACCTATTTTTGTCATGTAATAAAGTAAAGTTGGTCTTGTTCCAGAACAGAAATGTTATATAAAAGCAACTCTGGGGCAAAATGAGACTGCTTTGGGCTGTCTGCATCTGCATTTTTATCATCTAAGAACCAAAACTGATGCGCTCTTAGCATGCTAGTTGTTGTTAGCATTACTATGAAGGCGAACCTCTGTTCTGGCCTCTGAAAGTTAGGAAAAACACTTCTTAAGTTCTAAAGTTCTGAGCAGGGAATAATTAGGATGCTAGGACTCCATTAGGAAAGTGAGGAATAAGTCTGGACCGCTGTAAACTGTTTACAGCGGTCCAGACTAATTCACGGCAGTATAAATCAGGTACAGCGCCTTTAATAAAAGTTACATAGTGCCCCTTTAAATAATATAAATCTTTCATGTGCCTCCAGACCAAGCTGCCTACCATCTATCGTACACGTGCCACAGTTTGAGAACCACAAATATTTTCCAATATTTTTCACTTTGTTTGTACCAGAGTTATTGCCTTTTTGTTTTGGGGCATTCTTGTCTTCTTCCAAGCAGCAAGCTCAAAGTCCGTGCTCACTTCATTCTTCGCTGAACAATGTATCGTAGACAAGGCAGCCCAATGGCATCACATGTAATTAAGCTTATCTGATACACTCTCACCCGTTGGCAAACACACAGACACTTCAACCCTTCCATGCCAGATTATTGAAGACAGTGACATGCGTCTCTTTACAAATAGGTGATAACATTGACTTGCTATTCCAAGACCTTCCGCAATGGCTGCTGTAGAAGAGAAAGAGCATAGAACAGGTAACATTATTGGGTCATCATACTTCTTGTATGTTTGTATTGGAGTAACATGGAAAGTGGAAGTTATGGGAAGGTGTCAGGATGTTGAAGCAGGGTTTGATTTTGAGGCGTACAACTGATAAGGCTGTATAAAGTTGATTCTTCATGCATTATATTTTACTATTATTAAAGAGCCTATTATGTAAAATTGACTATTGTGAGGTTGTAGCCATGTTAACAAGTTGTTACCTCATCAAAAACATACCCGGAGTTGATTCATTCACATGTTCGAGTATTCCTGCGTTAATGGGCTGTCTACATCTCCAAAGCTCAAAATGCTCTGTTCCACCATGTGATGTCATGAAGTGGTAGCTAACAGCAACCTTTGACCTTTCGTTTAGTAGAGGTAAGCAATCCCAACGCTGAAACTATCTAAATGACTCTATCGAAGGTGTATGGAGTTTAAAAACACAGAGGAGCACTTCCTGTATTACTACATGACATCACAAGGTGGAACAGAGTGTTTTCTGCTTGAGAGAACTCAGCCTAAATATGCACTGTGTGTGTGTCTGTGTTAAATACGTGAATGAAACAAAACACAACTCCAGGTCTGTTTTTAGCAACAACATTATCAGCGTTTTATGGGCACTTTAAAGTTGCACAAGGTAACTTTTCTGGAGAACTTATTGCTTTGCCTGCAAAAAGGGGTCTTCCGCAGATCCAACCTGTAACTTGGGCTGGTGGTGTCACTTGCTTGTGTCCATGGAGTTGGATCATTTCAGCGCTATACTGTGGAACATTCCAGACAAAGAAATAACATCTCCATGGAAACAAGTAGGTGACAGTGCACATTTAAAAATAGTTTGCATATTATATTGCTCATAGTAATATATTGTATTGCATATTCACTTCATATGATTTTGTCCCTAATTTAGTCTGGTTAAATTGTGGTTAAATTTTTGTACTAAAAATATCCAAATTATCACTAATGCCAAGTATCAACATCACAGTAACAGTAATTTGCCATTCATTGTGCAGCACCCGTTTGTTATGCATGTTCTACTTCTCCCTAATTTCTTCCTAATTTTACAGTTTCCTATTTTCAAAGGCACTTATTGATTACAAAGTGGGTGCCTGATATGACACCAATCACGATGAGCTATATCAGCATCAGCTCTCCAAAGGCTGTTGTTATTTTTGAGGCTGTTCTGAAGAGCTTCATGTAAATTCCAAAGAAATAATCTCTTAGGAGGTGATCATCAAAGAGGTTTTTCCCCCTCTTACTGATGGCGATGGTCCTTCAGGAAGTGTGTGATGGGGGTGTGGTGGTCCGGACAACCGCTCTTCACACAAGACTCTATGTGGGCATTGGTGCTGATTGCTTGAGAGGCTAGCGATGACGTCATGCAGCTTAGTGTGTGTTAGTGCCTCGTGGCCTTTGCCAGCCTGGAGAGTTTCCACCTCAACGGATGATTTATTCAAACTTCGTGCAATGGAACAACAGAGGAGTGGCAGCCATTATGGGACTAACATGTGATTTTCCTCCTACAGTTTCAGCTTATATATGGAATGAAAGCCTTGAATAAAGTCAGCCAAAGCAATGGTGATAATAGGCATAATATTGTTCTTCAAAGCAGGAAATACATCCAGTTTTGGGTTCCGTTGAGGAGCATATTTACACATAAAACATAGTCTGTAGGGAGCTGACAAAGCAGTCACTTCTTACCTTTTTGTTTGCTGCAGTCCATTATTTTTATTTCTCTCATGTTTGTTTGTTTATTTTGAATCAATTTATTTGCATTTTTATTTTCTCTATATCTACATCTGCTTCATACTATATATAAAGATGAAAGCAGGTATTGGGAAAAAAAGTATAGTACAGGTACCAGTAAAGCAAACCTTGTATTGATCCCGACTCATTTTCAGATTCTGTAATGTAAAGTCACACCCCCTTGGGATAGAAGTCAATATTCCTGTGTTGAGCTTATGGCATATTCATCAAAAATATCCAATATGAATTGTGCAATTTTTCCAAATGAGTTTCCCCAAAATAGAAACATCACTTCCTGGTGTAAACAATGCTGTAATTTATTAATAAGTTTAAACTTATATTTTATTTTGAACTTTTATCTCCTCTACAGAGCAGCTTCCTATAGTGAGTTGTGTCCTTTTGGTGACACCCCATTTGTCTCCCTGAGGTACAGCCTGCTTTAATTGATGGACTATCTTCTTATTAGTCGGGTTGGTGACAGTATGTTGAAGTACAAAGGTTATGTTGGTGAAGGATTACACCTTAAAACGTCTTATGTGTTGTTGTGACTTATTAGGAGAAGGTGAGAGTCTCTCTAAAGTTCAGGTCTTGTCAGTCCATTGTACATAGGTTTGTGATGAGAATCATGAACCATACACCTATTTAATGTCTTTTCAAATCTTTTATTAATTAATCATTTTCATGCTGCAAATATAACACTAGCCCTGAGACAGTTCTTGGTAGCTGCTTTGCTTTAAATATCCAGGCATTTTATCTTGAGAGCTTGCTTATCTTTTGTACATTGCAACACTATTTCTATATACTGTCCACTCTCTTGTCCCCGTACCATACATCCGCTAGAGATTCTACTGCTCATATGATGAAAGGCATTCACTGGACTAAATCTGCCACAGAAAGCAGAATGTGAGTAATTAACTGGGCTCATGTTTGTGCATAGGTTTTTATTAGAATCACTGACCCGGCTTGATCTACATTTAACAAGATTAATGAGTGTCTATTCAGCGAGTTATATCGTTATGGAACAAATTATTATTCACATGATATCTGAGCTACTGTGATTGCTGCTCACGACTCAAGCAAATGACAGAAGCTTTAATTTAACTTTGTGTATTTTATTATAAGACTAAATAATTTCTTTCTCCAGTACAAGCATAAGTATGAGCAGAATGTATCAGTACAGAATGTGCCTCTCTACTCCATCTAGTGGACAAAGATAGGCGAACAAGAGATAAAACATTAGCATCGACTTGGATAACTATACAAGGTACTGTATTTCAGAAATATATTTACACACATAGGTCCATACTGAGCCTCTCCTGCCGCTGTGTTGGAGCTCAGGGATTTGACTTATTGGCTCAATATAAGTGCAACTGTCAGAACCCCCTGAGTCAGTTCTTAACATGAATACATTTTGATACTCTGCAAAATAAAATAAAAATAAATAAATTAAGATGTTGGTTATTATTATTATTATTATTATTATTATTATTATTATTATTATTATTATTCATTTTGGGTGATTGGGTGATTATTTATGTTTTGATTTGTGTGATTTTAATGTCTTTCTTATTCTGTAAAGCACTTTGAATTACCTTGTGTACGAATTGTGCTATACAAATAAACTTGCCTTGCCTTGCCTTGCCTTCATTATCTGAACTTTTTCAGCATTTATGTTTACAAAGACAAGGTGTGTATGAACTATGAATTTGTTTAGGACAATGAAGTTATGTGGAGGAGAACTAAATAAAGCTCTCTTCTATCTAAACTTTCTCATCAAGGTGAAGCGAGGTGGTGTTCACCTGGTGCAGGACAGTCATGTGACCAGCACAGAGGACACTGAACTGGGGTCTCTCTGGTGGATGAGGCTTAAACATAAACGCTATTTTAATACGATTATGCACATGTTAATCTTTCCATCTGTGTTTCAGACAACCTTGTAACTGTCCATGGCACTGCAAACTGAAGTCAATATGGTAAAATCAAGGTCTAATGCAACAAATGTGTTTGTTCTTGCTTTCTATGCCACATGAGGCTTTTCTCTGCATAAATGCACAGAGACACATCGCTGTGACCATCAGTGATAGATTGCTCTGACACTGGATGAATTGGAGGATACAATAGAGCTACATTTTTCTGTCCACAGGAGATGGAGTGAAAAGGGAGAGCTTTAAAAGGGACCTTTGCTCTGAGATGTGCCTTTGTTCTGCTGCTATGTTTTTACATGGCTAAATTGCAGCCTTCATTCTTTGTTTGCCATTATACTGCACACAATATAACATGATCTTAAAGTAATTTCTACTAGAGATTAGGTTGTCAAAAGTATCTAATACTAAGCAATACTAAAACTAGTACCAAAACTAAATGCTCATTTGAACAAGTATCAATACTAAAGAATCACATTCATACGACAGAAATAACCCCTCTCTGAATAGCTTTAGAATGATCTTGAGTTGTATCAGAACAAGTATAAGACAAAGACTAGTATACGCCAATGAATCACTATGGAATTATCAAGTCTATTCCTTAGTATGGAAGTCAAGTTTGAAATTTTAATATCGTGACAACACTATTAGAGATAATGTATATTACATAAACCCAACAACACTGCATACTATGGATTTCATTATAAATGTATTACAAATAGCTTACCATGTTAAATACCTCAAATATCAGTGTGTACAAATGTGTTGCATTTTGATAGCAGTAAAATTCTGTTAATGTTCCAACCTTTGATGTTGTTTCATTGTGTGTTTTCACAATCACAACAGCCCATTGTGTCATTGACCAGTTTCTGTACAGTATTCTCTAGAGCCTTCTGTTGTCCCTCCCTCTGTTGTGTTCAGCTGCTCATTTGGTCTCCTGTGCTGCTTTGTGGAGGACCAGACTGTGCGCTGGGGCACTGTGACCTTCGACCCCTTGTGTCATGTGCGCACATATGAATCACAAGCCTGTGCCTTGCCTCATTACCTACACTTGTATGGAGAAGCCAGTGTGCCCGCAGGCTCACAGATGCCCTCCCACACAAGTGTTAGAGTGCATGTTTTGGGAGCAGCTCACCTCAGGAGAGGGGCCGTGGTTTGATTATGAAAATCCTCCTGTCTCCAGATCTTTTGCTGGTGTACCCTTGAACTATGCATACATCCCATCTGCACAGCCAGGTGTCAAAAAGCCCAGATCCATTTTCTGCCAGGAATGTGTGGACATTAGTATGCTGAAACTAATTTAGCTATAACACACATAGATCATTATTTTATATTTTGTGCATTTTGCCTTGGCAAACAGCAGATTTTCATTGACTTGGTTTGTTGAAAAATGGTTATATAACATTTTTGAACCATGTGCCCTAAAGACTGGCGTTTTTGGAATAATTGCAAAAACATACAGAGCAGAGGGCAGAGATAGGCTGTAGGTGAAAACAGGAATTTCCTGAGCACTAAAGCCTTAAATGCAGAACAATAGGATTACTCAAATACACATGAATGAATGTCAATACAACACTGTGTAAGCTAATTATGAGGGAACATAACACACATAATATGCCCCCCTTTAACTACATGGGTCCCATATGTATTTATAGACACTTTGCTTCTTGCCTTTGACATAGTATACATCGAGGAAGTCATCCAGCATTGACAACAAGATAAAGAGACATGACAGTGTAGTATTATTAAGCATTCATTCATTTTTCCTGGCTTATTCCCATTAGAGGGGTTTCAGTTGGCTGGAGGCTACACGAGCATCAGTGTTGGAAATAATGAGGTGAGTTTGAATTTTCAGCACTTTAGGTCCTCTAGGCTTGAAACATGACTTTGTGCGTTTCCTTATTCTGAGCTCTTAAGAAACTGTCTCTAATAAAGTCTGCGCATCAGTAGCCAAATAATATGCAATTAGTTATAACTCATATGACACAAGTAGACCTCAAAGCACTGCTTCAACTGCTCCTTCAAGTGGACCACAAAATGCTTACATCTCCACACTATAGCTCATTCAGTCTTCCTATTATTAACATTTCCAAAAAAATAATAAAAAAACATTACAATTCAGTAAAAGTTAAAAACCATTACTTTCATGTTCTTACCAAGCTGCAATTTCAAGCATATTATCATAACAATTTTGCCCAATTTATTCTCAGTGGCAAACAACAACAAGTCATTTTTAAGACAAATTATCAGGCTACACAACCAAAAGCCATTGAAATACATCTAACAGCAAGAACAGGGCCATCAGTTCCACTTGTGCAGAGTATCTTGCTTGTTCCCTTCCTAAGTCGACATTAATGATCATTAGAGGGCAGTAATCAGTATTTGTAGGTTTGTGCTAATTGCTATAATAATACGGGGACATTTCTTTCCTATCTCATAATTATCAGAGAAGGCTCGGGGTGAAAAGCAGAGGGTGAAGATAGAGTGGCTAGGCTGAAGTCTGCAGGCACATGTCGGCAGTGCGTTTGTCAGATCTGCTGCTAGAGGCGTGCAAACGGATTCTCTGAGTTAAACTGCGACAGGGAAGTGCAGAGATAGAGACAAGAGCCATGATTCATCTGTTAACTGTGTGCCACCAATTCTATATCTCACTGCTGAAAATAGTCTCTGCTTGCTGCTATAAGGGCCTTATGATGGCTCTTGCATCGTTGGTAAAATGGAGTTAATATGTGGTGTTTAAAGGTGCACTATGTAACTTTTATGGTAAAAGGCCTGGCATTCTTGTAATGAAAATGTGTTTTGCCTGAAATGTTCTACAGTATGATGTTACTCTTGCCTGGGAAAACCAGACTGATATCCCTGTGCATTTTTTATACAGATTGATATCAGTCTGGTTTTCCCCTCCTTCCGTTGCGCCTCAAGCCCAGCCAAATCATTGTGCAATCGGATTTGGTTTTTTTTCAGTGATGCCAGTGAAACGAAGGAGCTCAATGGTCATCTATGATTTACAAATAAAATACAATTTATCTCACCTTTAGTTTAATGCTTCGCTCATTGATTCTTCAAAATCTGCAACGTTTTTCAGCCCTCTGTTATATTTTTTTCCTTTATTTTTTCCAACACAGGCGGACCATGCATGTCCCCGATTGGCAAATCCACCTGTCAATCATGCCCTTTTGAAAACAGCAAGATTCACCAGACTCACATCTTCGTAAAGTATTGAACAAGTCTGTTTTCTGAAACTCAGACAAGTGTTATACATATCCAACTTGTATTCATTCAATTATGGGATTTAAAAATTTATATTATATGTCTTGAAATGCATTCTAATAAGCAGGGTTGCCTCTCTACAGATCTAACCTGCAACTTGCTTGTCACTATGGAGATTGAGATTTAATGTCTTACTGTGGGACATTCCAGACAAAGGAATAAAATCTCCATGAACCACCAGCAAATTTAGCACCTTTAGGAGCCTTGTACAAACTTCAGTTAGATTTTTATGAAGGGCACCTGGTGCAGAAGTGATTCTGTAAAATGCATTAGTATAGTATAGTTACACAATATTCTCCATAATCAACACACATATAGTCAAATGCTTTTGCTTTGACTGAAATGAAATAAGTAGCCACCTATATTTTTTGTATTAATTGAAATTAGGCTGTAATGTTCTCTTACAAACAATTATATGGTAATAAAACAGGTAATAAAATGATAGCTGGTATGCTTTGAAGTAATGCAGGTATATTAAGTGTACACCCATTCCCCTTTATAGTAAAGTGAAGGTGACGCTCACATCTGCCACACTGATGTGCGCATGTGTTTATCAACATCCACAATCGCCTCTATCTCCCCCAAGGATCGGACACTCTCCCCCGCTGCCGCCTGGAGACGCCTGCTATCTGGAGCAATGAATTCCCAGTTGGAGAAGAATGTTATGAATGGCTCAGGCGAGTGAGATGGATGGGCTATCCGCTTCCCCGCACGCCCCTCTGCTCTCACGGTAACAAAGATGCTGGGGCTTGTCCTACTTTTGTGGGGGGAAAAAGTGGCTTTGTACAGTAACTCGCGGGACTTTCCATGTGGGGTTTAGAGGGCTGCTGCGTTAACAGACTCAGAGAAGATAGATGCCCAAAGGAAATCTAACAAGAGAGAGAGCTGTGAATATAGGTCCTTAACAGTGATGCTTTTGAGAAATGTTGTCTGAGAACGCTGTCAGTGCTGCGGTGACATTTGGCAGTTGAGTCAAGAGTTCAGGCCAAACCCTCCCCATAATAATGACTCCAAGACATTTGTACGGTCTTCACTGTCTATGAGGTGAGACAACACTGTTATGTCATCCTGGCTGTGCTGAACAAAATATTAGTCTTGCCGAGCTTAAAGGGCCCATAGTACAATTTTTTCTGATCTCTGTTATAATATTGTTTCTACATCACAAATATAACTGGAGTTGTGTTTTGTTTCATTCACTCACATTCATTAACACAAAAACCCTGCATGTTTAGGCTGAGTTCTTCTCTCAATCAGAAAACACTCTGTTCCACCTTGTGATGTCATGTGGTGATACAGGAAGTGCCCCACTGTGTTTTTAAACTCACACACACTCACACACCTTCACTTGAATCATTTTGATCATTTCAGCTCTGGCATTCAAATCTCTACAGAACTAAAGGTAAAAGGAGCTGTGAACTTGAAAATTACCAATTAATAATAAAGTGTTACTCAAACATGTGTGAATGAAACGCACAAGTCGAGGTATGTTTTTGATGAGGTAACAACATTCTGCCATAGCTACCAAGAGTCAGTTTTGGGTAATATAGGACCTTTGAACTGAGAACACCACTCTTTGAATAGACACTGATGTTTTAGTAGGTGGAGTCTTGTCTGTATCTCAAGAGGACGTAGTTTATTTAAGCTCCCTAGTTAAAATTGAGATCCACTGATATGTTTTTTTGTTTTTTTTATGGTTGATGTAGATACCAATTGTTTAGAAACTAGAGAAATCGATGTCAATAAGCCAATATGTTTGGGCCAATATGTAACCACAACCTTATTTCACTGCAAACATCAGAGAAGTGTGTAGTCACATATGAGCCTATAAGGTAAAGTTTCAGGTTTAGGGTAATTTTCTAGTTTTATTATTTTATTACAAAACAATCTGAACTGGAGTGTGTATCTTTTGGTAATTGAATGGATTTTTAATAAAATTCTGCAGAAAACATTAACACATTGTATTCCATTTGTTGTTTTCTTTAGTTGAATGAAGGAATAAATGATAAATCACTGCCAAGAAAATCCATATTCTGACATAAACCATTACAATCTCTAATTGGAGTTGCTGAAGTGTGTCAGTAAGGCTCCTACTGGCACTGAATTCAGGCAACCACATAGTACACAATGAATTATCCATTTTTAATCAAGATGCATTTAGGTTTGATCCATTTTCATTTTTGGAGATGTTTTCACTCTCCTATCTGACCCCATCATCATTACATTTAGTAGCACTGATACAACAAGGGCAGAGCCTGAAAATCTGTAAATATTCACACAGCAAGAACAAATGCTCTCTGCTCAATCTGCTTAAGGCCCCAATGCTGCTGATGTGACCGAAATCCTTCTTAGTCGCCCTGTAGTCCGCTTTACCAGTCCTACAAGCTGATCATGTTCTCTGTAGCACATTAACTACTCAACCACGGACTACCACTGCTGCCAAACACTGAAAACTGGGTGCCACAGCGTACACAGACAAATTCCCAACGACCATAACAAGAATAGTTTTTGTTGGCATTTCTAATTCTATCTCGCTGATGTTGCCACTTTAAAACATTAATCAAGAAGAAGGCTGACTCTTCACAACTGTGGGTCCCAACCTGGCGATGTTAGGTAATTTAGCTGGTACATTTAATCCGGGTAAACAGAAAGCTAGTCTAGTCAGTCATATAACATTACAAGAGATTACGTATAATTTTTGTCCATGTCAAGTCTGGATGAATGGATTAGGCTGCGTCAGACCATCAAAAATATGATTTATACAGAAGATGGGCCAGAAGGGAGCCATAAAGGAAAAGAACTTGAGATTTTAAGAGTGGCCCTATGTCACAACAGAAATTAGGACCAGATCTTCACTCAATGGAATATGTTCAATCAGTGAAAATTGGGAATTCACTGTGAACTAATCTCTTGTATGTGGATCTGATATTTCTGGCTCTATCTTGTAATACATTTAGCCAATATCAGTTTCCAGCTCTGTAGTGTATCATAACAAAATTATGTAAAAAATAACTAAACGTTTCTATTATTTTTCCTACATCAGATGCCATTTGGACAATATAATGTTTATCTATAGATGTTTGGCAAGAGATCGTCCATATGCTGTTATAGGCTTGACAAAAAATACTATTCAGAAGGATTAAACTCTGCTGCTTTTGAATAGAAAGCTGGCCACACTACACATTTTTACTTCTCAGTCCAAATTCGCTTAATTCAAAACCAACCCAAAGCCACAATGTGAGATGCTATGACGTATTCACGGCTAATAACGGTTTGAGCAAGTCTTCCATTATCGGCATCTCCTGTACTGTAATGCATGTGAGTTCGTTCCAGCTATGTTTGACTGATTACAGTGGGCTCCGAAAGAGGCAGACCTATTAAATCACCATTAATCAAGAGCTCACTTCTTTAATCAAAGCGGCATTAAAACTCCCTCAGCGGAAGTATTTGGACGACCTCCTTTGTCGAGTATTAACGCTGCCCACAACTGTAGAACATCTGGACTTCTTATGAAATGTCAGCAGTTATGACCCTTGAAATTACCAGAGAAGATACAGTACGCATGCTCTGTCTGCCTGTTTACCAAGCCATTGATTTGATTGATTTTACCTTACTTCCAGTATTCTATGAAATACAGCTTTATTTTTCTTGACTGGTATATGTTGAATTTGTTCATATATTCTGCTCATTTTAGACAAGATAAACAACATATCCAGTCTTAAAATATCTCTATGTTTGTGTTTATATAAAAGGAGGGCTTTAAAATGGCAGAGGCTGTAACATAATGGGAGTGGGTGCTTCCTTACCAATTATTCTTGAATAGTTTTGCCATCAGTTTAAGATTTGGCAATAATTACAGTCTATCTCCATTAGGACTGGACAATCAATGAAATTTGAATCAAGATCATTTCTACTCATCAAAGATCAGCTGAGATCTTTTTATCTGAGAGGTCTAGACAGTTCATACTTTGGAGGAATACATTGGGCTATTGTTGGTCACATTGGTCAAGTAGCGCTTTTCCATCTTCAAGGCACTCAAAGCACTTTCAAAGAACTGCTCACCCATTCACACACACATGCATACAGGAATGTACACAGACACTGGAGATGAGGTGGGTTAAGTGTCTTGCCCAAGGACACCATGACAGCATTTATCTGTGGGCACTGGAATCGCACTATGAATCTGTGGGTCAGTGGATGCGACCCCTCAACCAATGATGTTTACGTCGAGAGTGGGATTCAAACGACCAATCTTCGGATCAGTGGACAGACACTCACAACACAAGTGAGAGACTGTTGTGTTAAATAGCAATGATAAAAAGTCCTTATTGATTATATTCAGGAAAAGAATACTGAAAGCCGTTTTATTGGGTTTTAGTAAGAAAATAAACTTCATTTAAAAACAAAAATGTTTGTAACCTATCAATTACCTATTGTTTAGATTTTACAGTGTCTCAACTCTCACAGGATTGGGTTTGATGGACGTTTTATGATCTGTGACGTTACCAAAGAGATTAGAGTGCAAGCATCCTGTCACCCCCGTTAGCATGCTATTGATTTTATTGATGCCTCTGCTTTGTTTGCTAACCTAGAGAAAAATACTATAACCTTCCAGCCAAACCTAAATTAAAACAGATTTTTTTTTTAGCTCTGACTGGTATTTATCTCTTTTCATAACATATGTTTATTCATGCTAATTTGAGTTCTTGACACATCTTATTTGGGCGAATGCAGCTGGAAAAATTGAAATGCAAATTCACTAAATTAATTCTGAATAACTCGTGCTTTTCCATAGTACTAAATTACATATAAACAAGCAGCCAGTTATGCAATTTTAAAACCCAAACAGTAATGAAAAGATACTGTAGGATTTTAAGACGCTCAATCTTGATCAACACAAGATTTTTCCTCGGGGATTGTGAATATGCAAATAAAATTACATAACCGTGTTGTGTTTAAGCGAGCAAATATCCAAAGGCCTTCACACATAATTTCTACTGAACCAAGAAATGTCTTTTACTCACAGTACAAACAGTGACTAATTAGATTTACAGTAAACATATGGAGCAGGGGGGGAGCGCACTGCAGCCTGAATCAGAATGTCACAAATGTAATAGGAATGTGCCATAGAGGAACGCATTAAGCTCGACGGTGTATCGATTGGTATCTTATCTATGTTTGCTTTTATGGGAGAGTGCTGAGTCAGCTCCTCCTCTTGTCTTCAATTGCACCTTCAGAAGCACAGTTCACAAAGAGCAATGATATCCACACCTCTCAATTACTTTTTATAGCACATTGGTCTTCTCCATTACTAGTAACACAATCTTTAGCTGGCAAATTAAATACTGAAATATTGGCACATATGTTTCACCAATCTGTCCCACATATGGAAGAATTATACTTGTAAATCCTGAAAGTAATAGAACAAACTTAGATGAAAACAAAGGCAGACGTAGACCCAAACTAATTGACCTAAACTAATGATGTATTTTGGGATATATTTAACATTTTGGCGACCTTGTAAGACCATACAAAAGCCTTGTTCCGCTCCAGGTGAGAGGGGAAGTTTTGTTACCGCTTTGGAATCCATCTCAGTATAAGATATTTGATCCGGGCGATATTGTGTCCATGTTCAGAGCAAGCATGTTCTTGGTAGACAGAGTTCCTCGGTTAGACAGCTAAATTAAAAGTGGAAAGAAGGAGGACGAAAAGCATGTGCGTTTTCTTTATCTCACCTGACTTATGAGTTCTAAGTGAAAATTCTGATTGATCAAAATGTACTTTTCTTGACATCTGATATTACAGTGTGTTTGACTAATGTTTCTCTGTCCAAATGGCTATAGGATGCGTTTTGAATTTCTATACCGTAATGTGCTCTCATAATAATATAATGACCTAAGCAAAATACAAAGGTCCCATTAGGATACCACACTGTCAGAATATACAAAAATCATGAGTATGCCTTATGTGTAATCCCATATTCAATCAAACTTCAATTCAAAACCAAAATTATTCTCCTATTCAATCATGAGTTTTTGCAACATTTTGAAGACTTTTTCATATTCAAAAGGTACAATATGTTTTAAATTGTTAATCGCTATGGCAACTGTCCTAGTCCTAAATTCTTATCATTCTGAAATCCATGGACATTGGGGCACAGTAGCTGCAGATTCACCACTACTTTTTCCTTTAGAGCTTTTTGGACAAGTACAACTTTTACAGACAGTAACACAAGGTGACAGGGTGTTTTGGAGATGCACTGACCCATGTCGTCCATTATAAGTCCAGTTTTTTCCCAATTTCAAACACATCACGTTTTTGGACAAAATGTTCACTATTTGTGGTCGAATATGTCCCATCCCCTAAGAAGTGCGGTCGTAATGTTATGGCCAATGTCAAAGATAAAAAAGGGCACATTTTTCTTGCGCCCTGTACTGTCTCATTTTGAACTACAACCTCAGGCAACCTCACACACACGTACACACACACACATCTGAAGAGAAAGTGTTTGAAACAGCATGATAAACACTTATGTTACACAAGTCGTGCGTCACAGCAAGATCTATTACCATCAGATACAACGATTACTGGACATTTGGAGCTAAATTGGGCTCATGAATGTAACAGAGGACGACTTCCTATTAGTCTGAATGCAAACAGTGCACAGTGTGATGGCATGCGTGTGGTTATGAACATAAAATGGGTGAAATGGGTACTATTACATTGCTAGTACATTGGTTTTCATCTGACTTAAAGCAGCCTCTCCAATGACCCTTCACTAATAGAACATGGATAAAAGTAACAAGAAGAGGCGTCCGCTTTATTCATGCATTTTCAATGAGTGGTGTAGCAGGAGAAATATATCATAAAATATTAACTTTTGGTCCTTAATGCTCTCCTCAAAAGCCCTGACTCAGGACTGGTCTTTTATTACATAATCAACTGTCTGGAGCTCCAGTGTCTCAATCAGCTGACAGCTCTGCTTTAAAACAAGAAGAGTGAAGATGACAATAGCTCCTAGCCTGCTGTAAAGGCTGTTTCCATTACAGTGCACGCACATTTACAATACATAAGCACCCGTGTTAATAGCACACGGGAGTAAGAAACCTGACCATAAGATCATTTACAAAGTTCACTAACTTGTCTAAATTTTCCCCTACAACGTACTGACGTAAAATTAGACGAATTAGCAAAATAAACAATAGTTTGCACATCAAAAAACTACAATAAACGGCCCAGTATTTACCGTGTCATCATTATGGCACACTGTTTTCATGTATCCGTGCACGTGGGACGCAGCACGAGCTTGTTTTCTCGCTGATGACTTGGAAACATAGAGCTGACAGAGCGTTGAGAACAATTCCCCAAGTGGGCTCTATCCAAGATAATAAACAAATTACAGCATCTTCCTTCTGTTGAACAATAACATTTATGAACAGAGCGGGTTTGTCTGCCAATAGTCGCTGCGCTGTCAGCTGTGATGAGTTCTCTTTTGCTCCAGACTTGTCTTGACTGACACTGTAGAGTAATAAATGTCCTTGACCTGAACTATACGGGCGGTATGACTCAAAGTGTGCCTCGCTGCGTTAGTGGACATACCTGTAAATGTCCCTGGTACATATTGAGCTCGAAGTGCGTCGGACCTCTCCTTTAGCGTGGACTTGGACCAGACTCGAGCCAGTCTGGAAGTGAGCGCATCAGGAGCGGTGTTCAGAGACCAGGGTCCGGGTCGCGCCACGGAGCTGTCCGCTGTCAGTGCTGAAGCCTGGAGCTCATCCAGGGTTTGGAGCGTGCAGCTACACGGAGGCGCGCCGGGCGCACGGCACGAGGTCACACACACTTGTGCCTAACGCGCTGGAGTTGATGACGCTGTTAAAATATGAGGTCAAAAACAAACCTCCGCTTTAAGTCGCGCCGCCCGCTGCTGCCCACATCTCCACCGCTCCTCCGCTGTCTGTGCTGTTTTGACGCTGTCCCGCTTCATTCTCTACTTATAGCGCGCTCCTCTTCCCTGTTTGTTGTAGCTTAGAGCCAGCCCTCTGGTTCCTCCTCCACTGCTGACGTACAAGAGCACAAGATCATTCAGTCACATTTCACTGCACAGAGCCTCATGGGCTTGAGAAACACAGTTCACTTCAAATAAGCTCATGCTTGATGCTAAAGTAAAAATGATAAGTGAAAGTTGTCGTATTTCCATAATGCAATGTAAAATGTTTGTAGGCTCGTGGACATAGGCCTATTCGGAAAAGACTATTTATATTTCACATGCAGCAATGTGCAAATATTAATATTAGTCTATACTCAAACAGCAGATCATCCGTTTTATTTGTGTCTGTTTGCTCAGACAATGTTTATGCAGAATTCACTGCATTGTGCTGAACTGTATTGCTCATTAAATGGAAAGGCGTGGGTAGCTCATACAATGTGTGAAAGAATCAATTAGTGAATGAACACTGCCAAATATGCATCATTGTTGTCTGCCTATTCTTCGTGATGTGATTGAAACTTCCCCCCCTGTTTGCAATGTTCATAACATTGCAAACTGTAAACACAGTTCATAGGCTGTGTTTACAATATAACACAAAGACGCTTGCCTCTCACTATATCTCTGTGTGGTGGAAATGAGTTATTTCTTGTATAACCTGATCACATCAACATGCCGATTGGTCTTTAATTGCACACAAATGTAATCCTCATTTGTCGTTTTGTTTAGAAAGTACTCTTCCACTTCCCACTAGAGTCCACAAATGTACCATAACTTCAGTGTGGTTTTAAAGTTTATGTGGGTGAGGCTTGTAGTCCTGACCAAACCTCACAATCTGGAGATGTGTCTCAAGGCAACACTGTAGCATCTACTGCTCCTGACAGGTTCATTCAGCATTGAGGGATGGGTCAAATGTCAATAGACAAATGTCCCTACAGGGACAATAAACATGACATGTCACATTTTGTGTTTTGCTGCCCTTCCAGTTTTGGTCAATGAGCATTAAGAACCCATCACTGATGTAGATGATCAAGTCTAACTTTACTTCACATCACAAAATGACAAAATTCATGTTCAGAAAAGTTTCTCTGCAATATGGCATCTGAGAACCATACCACAAAAATGACAAAATTACCCTTTTGGAAGGAGTTGGTTATGTAATCCTCTGTTATCTTCCTGGCAGCTGCTGGCCTCAATTACACTCTGAAATAGTTTATGACATGTCAGATTTAATATAGGGTGTCTCAGCCAATGCATCAGGTGTCTATCCGATGCCCGGGATTGATTTGCACAAACATGGGGTGGATTCCATTTGATTATCTTTCTTTCTGCAGACAGCAGCATAAGGGAACATATGGTTCAGCCCATAACATTGGACAGAAAGCAGACTATACATACATTGAAATCTGTTATGCAACAGTGGCTCAAACATCAAACCCAGTAATGTTCGTAGAACTGGCACTGAGATATCTGGGAGTCCATCCCCCCATTTTCATGTTCCTAACCTACTAGATCAAAACAAATTCTGCCTCAAGGTGCCAAAAATCCACATCATTAAAAGACCTTTTGTTTTATTTACTACAGAACATAATGTACCCTTTGTACCAATACAGCTTCATATTTCATATGACATCCAGCATCATTTATCAATGAATAATGATGACTTTGATGTGAATGTGTGTGTGCTGATGATGGACAGGCCTGCGTACCTATTTTTAGATGACATAAGATTACTATCTGTTCCATCAATCATTTATTTTTGACAGACACAAGCAGGATATGACACAGAGGTGGATTACTGTTTCATACCAGACAACAGTGCTGTTTGTCAAATTATTACTGATGAATTGATTTTTTTCTGAAATGAGCCAATGGGAACAGACTGGAAAATGATTTGGTTTAAGGTATAAGGACATTACCTCACATGGAAAACCTATTTTAGGCCATTACAAATGGGTTATATAAATGTTACAAGAATAGGCACACCTCCTAATGAGCCCATTATTTAATATTGTGACTAATGAACTGATTAAAAATGTATACCTCATTATGTCTCATGTATCATTGTGTGTAGGTGTATCAAATATAATTATGATTGAAACTTGATCTGAAAAACACAATACCAGATGGTTAAAGACTTTGGTTCTATGGAAGATATTCAAAGTTTTGTTCAACTTCCTGTTCCTGTTGCTATAAAATCCAGTAGCTCTTTGTTGGTATTACACATGCCACATTTCAATTTAATAACACATTTATCTTCCCTCTGTCCAACGATTACACTTTTACTTTCTATATATAGAGACAGTTACGCAGACAGGATAATAATGGGGAAAATACAGAAAGATAGACCAAGCTTGTAATCATATTTTCCATCCATAGTATGCTTTCTACCAGGTGCCTAGATTCATCTACATAATGTACAGCCAAAGTGCCAATTATGTTTGCAATTATTTCTAAAAGGGAACGACAGACAAGCAGTTCTTTAGCATTCCTAGCATTTTAATAGTGGATTATACATTTATAACTCTGACCAAGAAAGACCTTTTGTTCTGAATATGAAGGTATATGAATATGAATATGAGCAGGTCATGTTTTCACATAGAGTCTTGACACTGGTGGAGATGAGGTCCTTAGAGCTGCTGATGCTGAGAAAAGATAAAAGGAGATGTTGTACTGCTGAAGGGGGAGGAGCTTTACATTTTATGAGGAACAGTTTGGCTGTGGAGTGGGAGGACGATGTGATAATGACTACTTTATTTTTCACTGTAATTAGCACTGTGTACACTGGCACACAGAGGTTTTGGGTTAAAATCCCTGAGCAGGACACCTGGGATGATCTTATAATAATAATAATAATACATTGAATTTATAGAGTGTCAAGACAAAACGCTTTACATTGCCCTGAGAATGACAGAAGTGACGTTGCCAATCCGAGCCATCTGCCCCTCCCACTAGTGCCAACACTCACTCATACACCACATTCATAGACAAGGTGCGTCTTGCCTAAGGACACAATGACAGTCACCCCTAGATCCACTGCTGCTCACTGTGGCGCCTGATATTCAGATCATTCCATGTCCTTCCACAGAAACTGCGTTCTTTCTTCACCCACCATTAATGCGTTGGCTACAGGTTTATTGTCTACTGCACAAACACAAAAGTTGCCTTGCCTGGTCAGCTCACGAATCACCATTCATTTTCATGTTACTCAAAGCTTAATGACCGCTCTAAAACCTTATCTGCTTTTTGGAGGACAAGTCATCAAGGGACAGCCAACCAAATGGAGCATGGGAGCAGCAGACCGTAAGTTAATAGAGCAAAGAAATGATTATCTTCTCTTCACAAACATACTCTGCCTTTGAGGGAGATTAAACAAAATAAAACCAAAGTATTTATTTTTTGTGTCTATTGTAAGTCTAAGCTCATAAATACTGCAATTTTCCTCTTAGATGTCAGTCAAGACCTCCTCAGCGTTCTCCTGTTTCTTTGTAAGAGCCCTTCGTGGCCTTCGTTCTCGTCTGATTGGACACATGGTTTAAGTTAACCCTGATGTATTGGAGGATTTAACAGCAAACCTTGGCCTTGTGGTCTCTCTTGGTAAATAATAGCCCATGTGTTGTCTGCAATAAACAGATAAGGATCAGGTAAGGCTAATGTTGCAGAGGCCAGACTGAGTAGACAGAGGGACGCATGGCAGTAAAAATCTAATTAAAAAGTACATGTATATTGAGCCAGGTCAGACCCCTAAATGGGAGACATTTACCATTTTTACTTATTAATGACATGGTATTCTCATTACAAACATCCTTTTATATTAATGAGTGGACAGTAACTTACTACAACAAAAATAAGCATTTTAACAACATGAATTTTTGTAATCCCCCATCTGTAACAAAAAATATTGGATTACAGAATGTTGTGACGTCATCTCAGACCCACTGTACAATGCACAATGCAACAATGTGTTTGCATTTGCCAACCTGTGTTTCTACTTTAACCTCTGTCTTTCAGTCATCGCAATATATGCCGAGATTGAATTGTTATTTAGTGGTGATATGTCAAGGCCAGTGGTGGAACATAACAAAGTAAAAATAGGTATTTGTACTAGATTTTAAAGAGGATACTTTTAACTTTTACTTCACTGGATTTGAGAGCAGCTATATGTACTTTCTACTCCACTACATTTTTAACTGGACTGAAATTATTATTTTTATTATTGTCTGAGACCTACTTAAAAGACTGAGGGGTTTATTTTTAACATGTTCATAATCTGATGAAGCAAAAACATACAAATAAAACAGCTAGAAAAAAACAAATCTGTTCAATTTAGTTTCTGTTGATCAAAATTCTGCACAAATCCGCATCAAAATCATTACAGTTGAAGCCTTATAACTTCAAAATCTGCACAAACTTTTTACCCTTTAACTGCATTTTTTTCAAACAGGTACTTTAATACGTTATTTGTTTGCTCCAGTATCAGCACTTTTACTTAAGTAACAAAATTAAGTACTTCTTCCACCACTGGTTAAAGCGAACCAGTAGCCTACATTTGCAATACTATAATACTATTTTGCATTTCCATTTGATTCTAGATACACACAATAATTCCTTCAGTTAAAGAAAAAAAATATATATCAAGATCACGTGGTCATATTATGCTTCATATGTGTTCTTAAGAGTTCATGCATGTCAATGAGCATGTTAATATATATAGCACATCAATATTTACTACATATCAACTGATACTTTGCAGGGACATTACTCTGACTTATTTAACAGGCACTTCAAAATCAACTCACATGTTGTAGTAGTTTCTGGTCAGATTGTGCTAAAAGAAAACTATTGTAGCATTCTGATGTAAGGAAACCACATTTGTTCTGTTTGTTGTTCATTTTCTGCACACATGGGCTACTGTAGGCCAAAACAAGAGCAAAACATCAGCAGTCTGAACTCGGTCACTCCAAGTCCCACAACTTACCAGCAACTGACAAATAAAACCTCCACGTCAACACATAAATAGTTACAAGAACAACAAAAAGTGTCAATCCTGAGCTGAACACAAATCATCAGATCATTATATACCTTGATATAACTTGAGTCTCAGAGGTTCAAACAGAGCAGTGCCTACAGTTAGAAAGGTACCAATGAGCCACATCAAACTGAAATCTTAAATACATATATTTTGATCATCTGGATTTCTCCGTGTATGAATTAAAGTTGTCTACAGAATCTATAATTTCACACTTGGATCTGCTCTCCCCTCTGTCCTGTCCCCGCACATGTTGGGCCATATCACCACAGCTGAATCATTGATAGCCACATCACATGTCCACAAAGAACTGTCCTATTTTAAAATGTACCCGATCTGCTTGTTCTGCCAGCTTCATTACTCCACTTATCGGTGGAAGATAACCCATTCATAATTCATGTTTCTCAAATATTCCTTCAGATGAGTACACAGAAATTCCATTCATCTCCATTGCAAAGACATAGGCCTACTTGAGCTGCTGCAGAGAAGCCAACAACATCGTAATTTTACAAGTGTCTTTTAATAAAACATATTATATTGACAAATACAAAAGTAGATGAAGGGGTCTGTATTGCTTTGATATTTCCACTCACTGATTGTTAGCGTGTTTAGAATGCAAATGCAGCCCTGGTTTGGTGTTTTGTTTTGTGGTGGCCGATAAAAGCAGGTTGTATTCACAAGCCCACAGAGCTGCCTTCAAACACAGCTGACCCCACTACGCTGCTCCTTTTATCTTTGCACTTTACTGTTCACAGCGAGGTCAATTACATCTACAGCACACGGCATTATCAGTGTTTTATTACACAGCCTTTTAAGCTCATGCCAGAGGTGAGGTCCGTGCTTCCAATGTTGGTTGTATGTAGACAGAAGGATGTAACTCCTCCCACTTATGCAAATCTGTTTATGTAAATAGTTTGGAACGTTGCAAATTCTTGGGGGATGTTATGTAAGGAAAGGGATTGTCCTGGTATAGCTTTGGCCTTGTTTGTTCATGTTTTATGTACATTTTCTAGGGAGTGTGTAACTTTTCTGCTGGTCTGTTACCTGCTTGACTCCGTGAAGATATTAGTGTTTTGCTCATCAACACCATAATTAAAACAAATGCTAGATAGATAGGTTTACTGCCAAAATGTGGAATATTCCAGGCAAAGCAATAACATCTCCGTGGAGACAAGCAGGTAGCAGAAAAAATAGTGCACTTATGGATAACTGTTTGTGTAAATGATAATAAATATGATACAAAGCCTTTTCTCCTATTCTCCTTGTTCATGAGTGAATTTAATCTCCTTGGAGTATGACGCATGCAGTGTCTATGCCTGTGTGTTTTCTGTAAGCAGCAAACAGGACTTCTGATGTGTCCATTCCTCTCATCTTCCTGATCCCGAGTCACTGAGCCCTGCAGAACACACTAAAGCACAGTGTTTTATAGAAGGAAACAAAGCCTTACATTGTGTTGGTGATGCTACCTGATAAACAGCTTCTTATGGACGACAAGAACAGATACTAGTAACAGATTATACACATTTAGAATGATGCAAATAACCCCCTTGCATATTTAGCGCAACAGGAATTAATTGCATCCTACATTCCCACATCAAAAACAATACGTACCATCCTGCCAAGTGGAGCTCATTTCATAAAATAGCCAGATTTTTTATATAAGGCTTTGTAGCGGTATAGCAGAGTTCTTCCATAATCAGCTTCCCACAGTAGCATTTGACTAATTATTTGACTTTTAATTAGCTCGGGATGTAAACTGCAGCTGTGACATGCACTGCTATAGCAAAACACACTCCATTATGTATTATTTTTTTTTTTTTCATAAATCTAAAAATAGAAATCATTCTCATGGCTCTTGGGAAACATATATGGAAAACATACAAATGGCAAAAGTAGCTTTAATTGAATTCATTTGATTAAGTTTCACATTTTAGACTCCATTCTTACATGACAGAAATCCATTTTAAGCAGTATTCTTGTATCTGATCTTGTCTTCTTTGTACCGCTTTCTTCCTGTCTGCATGTCATGGCTCACTTTGATTTGAACTGTAATCTGACACCTCCTGAACAAAAGCAGAGGAATTTGATGAGGAGATTTGAAACTGACAATATATTCTGTGTACAGCCTTAAGGCACTGAAGGTTCAGAAGGATACAGATGTCTTTTAAGGTTATTGTAGTGCACAATATACAGTATAAAACAGATCATACGATAAAATAAAATTGAACTATTTTATTTTATTATAAATTTGCAATAAGACAATAATACAGTATTTCTGAAAAGTGTATGGACCAGACAACATTACACAATTGTAAAAGGAACATTTTTCATTAGACTTTTGTTTGTCAAAGACTGACTGGAGATAACTGAAGAAGTCGTAATTATGATGAGTATTGCTCATGTGCTGGGGTCATTTACTCCTTTTAATTCCTTTTAATACTCATATATCATATGTGCATATTTTTACTATTTTAATTACACAAATGCGCTGATGACGACCAAGGTTAAGGTTAATGTACACTTTATTGTCCCCACAGGGAAATTTGTCCTCTGCATTTGACCCATCGTTCAATGCCGCTGGGGCAACCTGTCATGAGTGGCAGGTGCCACAGTGCCCTCAGGGACCAATCTCCATCTTGAGCTAGGCGTGGTCTGGACCATTGAAGATTTGGTAGTTGAACCCTGAATCTTTTTGCTGTGAGGTGTGTGTGCCACCGTTGTTACCACAGTGACAGAAACAGTAAACCAGCACAAAACAACAGCCACATCACTTTAATTATGGGGCTTCACATTTTGACAAGGGCATCCTGACATGATGCACACTGATGGAAACAGTACCCTGCCTGTGTCACTGTGCCCAGGCCCCACTGTGTGTGAGGCAGCTGTAGAGTCATCAGGAGAGAGCACAATCACCACTGACCGCCTGAACCGCAGCAGCTGGCTCATGTCCTCACAAATCCACACCAGGGACTTGGACACGCAACTAAGCTCCTGTTAATCACTTCACCATGTGCTTCTTCAGCAGTTAAGTGTGAAGGCACCAGGGGATTGTTTTGTGGGAAAAACCGAGGCTCACACATAACAGTAGGTTATAGTAAACAAGTCTGAAATACATTGCCTGGCCAAAAAAAAAAAAAAGTCACCACCAAAAAAACCCCCAAAACTTCTAATATTTCATTGGACTGCCTTTAGCTTTGATTACGGCAAGCATTCACTATGGCATTGTTTTGATAAGCTTCTGCAATGTGACAAGATTTATTTCCATCCAGTGCTGCATTAATTTTTCACCAAGATGTTGCATTGATGGTGGTAAAGTCTGACCTCTGCACAAAGCCTTCTCCAGCACATCCCAAAGATTCTCAATGGGGTTAAGGTCTGGACTCTGTGGTGGACAATCCATGTGTGAAAATGATGTCTCATGCTCCCTGAACCACTCTGTCACAATTTGAGCCCGATGAATCCTGGCATTGTCATCTTGGAATATGTCCGTGCCATCAGGGAAGAAAAAATGCATTGATGGAATAACCTGGTCATTCAGTATATTCAGGTGTCAGCTGAACTCATTCTTTGAGCATAGACTGTAGCTGAACTTAGACCTGACCAACTGCAGGAGGCTCGTACCTATTTGCTTAGGTAAATCCAAGTGGCGACTGTTTTTTTGGGGGGGGGTTTTGGCTAGGCAGTGTATATTGGTTAATGAAATGCTGCCTTTGTCTATGGAGATGTTATTGTTTTGCCTGGAATGATCCAAACTTACCTATCTTCATTTAGAGAACCAGATAACGCCACAAGGTCAAGTTATTATTAGATCTGTAGTGAGCTGACCCTGCTCCCAGTAAGAATGTGTGTTTTGCAAATGATGTTGCAGAAATTGAAGTATCTCAGGACTTAGAAGAAGCACGAGGCTAAAGTTTTAACACAGTTTTTTCATCATCAGTACGATACCCAGAAACATGAACCCTTAAAGCATTAGTATTGTCCATTCTAGTTTAGCCCAGTCTGTCTATGCTTCCGTTGTAGGAGTATTATGCTTTTGATGACATAGGCCAAGATAACAAACTGAGCTGGCAGTGTGGGGCTGGCACAGCACAGTAATGCCATTTATCAGCAAGGTATTTTTAAGCACCTTGTTGCTAATTACAGGTAAATGGGCACGTGGACATTGAGGTGATTGACTGACAAGGTGAATGTAATCACGGACAGGTTTGACTGAATCCGCTGGGCTCAATGAAATGAGATGGAGCAATGATGGAGGTAAGTGCAGCAGAATCAGCCTCAGTATCATGTCCTCTCTGTTAGTCTCTCTGGTCCCTGAGTTTTGACATATTTCTGTTCAAGCCCAGTCGTGTCTTCCTCCTGACAGGTGCACAGAGGGGAAAGCAGAAGGTAGTAGGTGTTTTGAGGTTTGCTGGATTAGAAACATGACATGATAGTACTGTTACTGATGCTGTGTTAAATATATTCAAGCTTTACACCCAACAAGTTATTAGGGTTGCCACGACTAATCATAACAATTATCACTAATACACTACTACTACTGAATCATAGTACTGAATTATGATACTATTAAGTCCACAACATGTTTACACATGGATCTCATGTATTATTAAAGGTGTACTGTGTAACTTTTCTCGAAAAAATGCTGAAAAAATCATCTTGAAATACATATTGCATCTGTCTTGTAAGTTGGCCTTGTGGTCCTGTGGCAATTATATATATTTTAAGTTGGCCTTATAGAGGAAAAAGCAATCATTTATGCTTTTTCACTTTTCAGATTAAGCCTTACCTGCAAAATAAAATAATTACTTTATTATAATGAACTACCTTGCTCAGTGCAGCTTTAGAATAACATTTGAATGAATCCTTGTATATTGTATTGTCTGTGGACCAGGTGACTCAGCAGTGCAACAATAATACACTCACACAAAAAGGTTTCTTGGCATCTGTCGTAAAACAGAATTACATTGCTAAGAGTTTTCCATTTGAGGCCGTTCATGTGTTTATTAGCTTTCCTCTGTCCTGTGTAGAAACAGCTGATTCATTAGTGACCAATTATCAATGTCGTCTGGTGAACTTTTTACATCAAAACTGAAAAGTAGCCCCATATTTGATATAATTAAGAATGTTTTTTTGTCCTATTCTTTACAGAATACCATTTTACATTTGTTAAATTAGCAATGCATTATGCTGTGCACCATTTGGCAAAGAAAGAGATACAAGATGACTTATTCCTACCTTTAGCGTCACTGCAGCTGCATCACTTTGAAATGATATTGTATACTTGTGAATTCCTATTATTGCAAGAGCATTTGAGAGAAGGACCAGGATGGATATCTCTTTCTGGAAATCATAGATGTAGGACTCTACACAGCAGGTAGCGCCACGCACCATCAAAGAACATGTTTTATTTAACAGTAAAAGCACAATTTGGCTGAACAAATCCCATTATTCCAGGGACATTTAAAACAGCCGATTAAAAGAAATGTTCTCATGAGACTAAAGCACAATGCGTTCCACCTCCAGCCACTAAATTATGACACTTTAACAATACAACAATGAGGTGCAATAACCCCACTCCACAAGATAAATGTGCTTTTCACTTTTAAAACAGACTAGCTCATAACAACAAATCACATGTTAAGGCTGTGGGACTCAAGGCTATGCTCCTATAGAATGAATAATTCAACCCACACATATACTTATTATTTTGTCCAGTACATATAGAAATATATATTTTTTTCCTTTTGCTTGTCCCACACATGTTACTAGTGCAATACTAATAATAACATTGTTGGTGTGCACAATGTTTTATTTTATTTTTCCACTTAAGTATTCGTAGCATTTGTCAAGTTGTAATATTGATTGTTCTGTATCTCAGATTTTCACTCCCGTTTAAATTAATTGGATATTTGTTGGATTCTCTGTGTTTGTTTTGAATGTGGAGGATAATTAAGTTTGTGACCACAATGAAATGAAGAAATATCAGATTACAACTGACTTTTCGGTAGTGGCACATGCATTGTTGAGATGCATAATACAACAAAACTGAATTTTGCTCCTTACAAAAAAAAAAATTGGGCAGGCTTTACACATGTACAAGTGGGAAATAGCTAAAAAGTGAAACCAATCAGCTTCCGTCTGATTCCTTGTCCTTCAACCTTCAGTAATTAGCAGATATGATCGACCTGGTGGAAAGGGACAGACAAAAATTTGACTGCAAAATAACAATAATAAAAAAAAAATGCCACTGCATGACTACCAATACCAACTGATTAGTTATAACCAGTGATGGAAGGTAATAAAGTAAAAATAGCAAAGTACTGCACTTAAGTAGAATTTTTAGGTATCTGTACTTCAGTACCTTTTACAGTGGGTACGTTTTACTTTTACTTCACTACATTTGAGATCTGTATTTTCTATTCCACTACATTTTTGAACAGGACTGAAAAGTAAATATTACTTTTCATATGATTAGAGGGGTTATTTTGACCATTTTCGTGGTAACATTCTGACTAAAGCTTTTTAGTTCAAGCTTCGGCTTTGAGCAAAAGTAAATACACAAAATTCATACGAAAAATTAAGAAATGTATCTGTATCGCTACTGTTGACCAATATCACTACATTTAACACTTTAACAGATTAACATTTGTGTGAAATACTTTTTACTTTTTAGTCTTGAAGTACATTTTTGAACGTGTACTTAAATACTTTTACTTGAGTAGATTTTTTCCATGTGATACTTTTACGTGAGTAACTATCTGAACTTTTACTTAAGTAACAATATTGAGTACTTCATCCAGTAATGCTTATGACTTTGACTAAAATATTCTATTACACATATAAAGCACACAATAACCCTTGTAGATTACATTTTGACAACATGCTAATCCTTGCACTCCCACAGACTCTTCATTAGCGCTTCCTATATGCACAGTGCTAAATTGTTTTCTCTTTCTACATTGGAGGGCCTCATTTCCATTTATATTGCCACTCATTGCCCTGGTCCTGAGGTCAAATAGGGAAACACCCTGACCCAGCATCCTGACAGACACAGTATCATGATGTGGGGATGCCTCTTCCTGCATCCTCTCACTGTTCATATGGAAAATAGGCCTGGGGTATCAAGATAATGGTTGACACAAAATAATACTTCACCACTTTTCTTGACCTCAGCTTCACAATATTCAGTGGTGCCTTGACAGATAATTTCCAGGCTAAAGATAGATCACGCAGTTGGCAGTTGCTGTTGTTGTACAAAGTGTAAATCAGTGAGATGAAGGCTGCTCCCCTGGCGACACATCACCTGCGCCTCAATCTCCACCTGTGATGACAGAGACGGAGAGAGTGTTGCTGGGACAAAGCCAAGTCCATAAACAGTCCAGTTTAGTTTGCACGAGATTAGATGACAGATTTTTACAGAATGCAAGGCTGGTCAAAAGAGTCAGTGGGGATGCAAATGTAACATTACATAATGACATCATAGTTAATCTTAATGAAGCATGATGAAAGACTTAATTCATAATGAAAAAATAGTTCTGTCACGTGGAGGTTTTCAAAATAACACCCAAAATGCAAAACTGCTAAATAATCATACTTCAACAAAAATCAACAAAATGAGTCCAAACTCAAGGAATTACAAAAAAAATTTACTCACAGAAGGACAAGACAATGGCAATGCACCAACAAAGGACAAAGGGAAATGCGAGGCTAAAACACACCAGGAAACAAGGGCCGTGTCCCAATTTGCCAAATGCATACTCTTCCAAGGAAGTACCCGGCCGAAAATGTGTACTCCTCAGTGTAGCCGCCATCTTGCCGAAATGGGACAGGCCTACACCACGGACCATACTTCCTCCGCTGTCTTTGCCTGTACCATACGTACGTTATTTTTTTTATTAATTATTATTTAATAGATGAAAAGTCAAGGTGTCCTCTTCGCAGACGTTTATTTCTGTTTAGATTGAATGAAGTAAGGAATTAATGTTTCCCTTTGAATATCCTATACCTTGTGAAAACGTAATAGACACAGAGGGAACAATATCATTTTTACATTCATTGTCTATAAACCAGAGAACACTTATTAGTTGTACATAAAGTGGGATATTGCATATTCGACTGACTGCCCCCTGACTGGGACTACAAGACTTTTGTGAGGAAAAAACGTGAGGTTTGTGACTTTCCATGTTCATGTTAGTCCTTATGGGGTATTACACAGAATACGACCAATTTATCAAAATGACATTTTAACAAAGCCCAGATCATGTTTACAGTGAGTTTATTGAAATTATTAATTATTATTAGCTGCTCAATGCGCCCACCTGTCAGGCTGTCAGTCAGGCCGTATCTGTGGGGGATGCATACAATCCTGATGATATTTATTCCATTTTGGGGCATGTGTCTGCGCCACTGTCACCTGGGCCTACTGGAGCAAAGTGCAGTAGTGTGGATGAAAGTGGTTAGACAGGCTAGCAGCAGTTAGCAGCAACAGTAATCCTACGATATTTAAAGGTAATCTCAGTTTAATTAAAAAAACAAAAAATGCTAAATCGCTTTAGATCATATTTTCCAGGCTGTGGGTTATAGGTCACGCAAAGACGCGCGCGTGCTGACGTCAGTGCGCACGTGCGTGTTGTTCTTGTTGTTACCAAGCGCGTGTTTCAAACGCCTCATTGCAAACTTTGCAAACCTCGGCTGCGCCAAAAACCTGCATTTGTGAAATTTATTCGACGTTTTGTTCGGAAAAGACATTACTTTGGGACATTTTCACCCAGACTTCTATTGACCGCCCCCTGACTCGGACTAGGAGACTTTTGTGTGGAAAAAACATGAGGTTTGTGACTTTCCTTGTTCATGTTAGTCCTAATGGGGTATTACACAGAATGCAACCAATATATCAAAATTACATTTTAACAAAACCCAGATCATGTTTACAGTGAGTTTATTCTTGCTAACCCCCTTCCTATTCGTCACCCTGTTCCTTTTGCTAAACCCCGCGTTGCTCCTACTGCTAAGGTCCTCTTTGCTCCTCCTGCTAAGGTCCTTTTTGCTTCTCTTGCTACGTTCCCAGCTGCTGTTGCAAGGGCCTCCAGACCATTCATCTCCCGTATTCTATCATTTCTGACCTGGCACTCCACAGATCCCACCTGACTGACATTGTATCATATTGTACATAGGTGTGGGAAGAAAAAAATAAATAAAATAAAATAAAAATAAATAAATATATATATATATATATATATATATATATATATATATATATATATAGTTTTGTTGTAAATAGTGTGGTTCTTGTGTTTTAGTGTGAAACAAATAAAAAAAAAGGAAAAATTGTTGATGTTAAGTATAGTGCTGTGTGTATTAGTTATCATTGTGTTATTTCTGTTGTAAATAGCATGTAAATTGTGAGGTTCTTGTGCTTTAGTGTTAAACAAACAAAAAAACATATAAATAAAATGTTAGGGATCAGATATTTTGTTTTCTGCTCCCGCTCTTCTTGTGTTTGTTCCTACAGAGCTGGTGGTGACGAGGGCTCCTCCTGCAGCAGACCAGACCAAGCTCCCCCAGGCAGAGATGGAGAAAGATGCAAATAGACCAGTGCCTGGTTTTCCTGATTTAGGGGTCACTATTGTATCATTTCTGTACACTGCACATAGGTCTTCATGCATGTTTCTCCCTGTGTCTTGGTGGGTTTCAATGAGCAAGGTGTTTGTGTTCAAAATGATAGGTGACCAATGAGCAACTTTGTTTTGCGCATGACTGAAATAAACAAAATCTGATTGCACAGTATACAGAGGTATATAGTATGGATTTGTCAGTTGACTAGTTAATAGTAATTCCATAGTTTGCACAACACCCTTGAGGTCATCACTCACTACTCTGGCATGTGTCCTCTGTTTGGTTAGAAGGTGGTTAATTTACCAAGGATATACATGTTACATTACCCATAGTGCACCAAAATAATTTAGAAGAAAAAAAAGGCGTGGATATATATTGCCTCTGAATATATTTAAGTTTGATTAAAATAAAATCTTGAATTTTGCTATATCAATTTGAAACTTGTTTACTTAGCCTACATAATTACACATTTTTCATCAGTTAATATTTTCCCATAAAATATATAGGCTACATAAATAATCCCAATATTCCTGAATAAAAAATAAAAAAGATGATTTACATGTATCCCTTTATTTTGTTGACATAGGCCTATTAGGGTATTTTGTATTTTTTTAGAAATTGTATTTTAAAAAACTTCCTGGGATCCAGAAGACACACTTCCCAATCCTTCAAGATGTGATTGAATGCCGATGAGTCTCCGTTTCCAGATGGGCGTGGATGACAGGTGGACAATACATGTGCTTGCACCGCACGTGTCTTCTTCTATGGGAGAAACCATGTATATTTTCTTAAAGTTATGTAATACTAGCTACAATTGGGAAGAAATCAGATATAACGTTATATTCACCTATTGATATTCAAAGGGAAATATGAGTTCCTTATTTCTTTCAATATAAACAGAAATAAACACCTGCGACAACAACACCTTGACTCTTCCCCTATGAAATAATAAAGAATTAAAAATAAAACAAATTATTTCAGTGTCCATTTTACATGTTTTGGTCATGAGTCAACAACCGTCACAGTTGCTAGGCGGCGTAAGGTAAGGGACGTAACGTAAGCTACGTAACGTAAGGACACAGACAGCACAGGACGGCTGAAACACATGAGGGTGGGGCCACGCGATCAACAGACAGGAAGTAAAACTCAGAAACAGAAGCACAGGACACATGTCAAATAAAAACAAGGACATGAATTATAGAAATAAGACAAACTAAAACATGGAAAACAATGAAACAAAATATGATCCATGATACATTCGTTAAAAATTATTCAGTCCTAGTAACTTACACTTCATTTCCTTAATTACTTATTATTATTATTTCTTAAAGGTACAGTATGTAACTTTCTATAAGTACCATGTCAGTTGCATGATTCCAGGTGCATAGAAAATTAAAACCATACTTGAGAACATTCTCCATGGAGATAGATATGTTTTATGCCATTCCCTGGAAGATTATAGCAAAACAAGCACAATTTCCATGGAAACAAGCATGAGGAGGCCATCTTCCAGGCTAAATAAGTGTCCGGTTTGTGGAAATGCAAGCCCACTCATAGTCAAGACACATGTTTTTCTACATTTTTCATGGCAATAAAAACAACCAAAGGGCTTTTATTTGAGTCTATTTTCTGGCTAAAAAGTTACATACAGTGCCTTTAAATGTTCATTACGAATTAAGCCTCTCTTTATTAAGGCTGTTAAAAACGTGGTTATTATTTGCACAACTTTTGCATCATGTGGTTTATGGGGCAATGCTAATGCACATTGTGACCTTCCTGACAATGATAGGCTAAATAATATTTTATGAGTGAAGCCTGTGTGTGATTCATATTTGAACTGTTGACTCCCCTTTAATAATTCTGCAGCGGATCTATTCATAGTAATTACATCACCACATTATCACAACGGGGCAGGTGCGGAGAGATCCGGGTAGCAGTCGAAGGCGGGGACCTCGACGACCGGATCTCCGGACATGGAGACTAGCTCTGGGGACATGGAATGTCACCTCGCTGGGGGGAAGGAGCCTGAGCTTGTGCGGGAGGTTGAGCGTTACCGGCTAGATATAGTCGGCCTCACCTCCACACACAGCTTGGGCTCTGGAACCCATCTTCTTGAGAGGGGTTGGACTCTCCATTTCTCTGGCGTTGCCCGCGGGGAGCGGCGGCGAGCTGGTGTGGGCTTGCTCATTGCCCCACAGCTCAGCCGCTGCGTGTTGGGGTTCACTCCGGTGAACGAGAGGGTCGCGTCCCTGTGCCTTCGGGTTGGGGACAGGTCTCTCACTGTTGTGTCGGCCTACGGGCCAAACAGCAGTGCAGAGTACCCGGCCTTCTTGGAGTCCCTGGGAGGGGTACTAGACAGTGCACCAACCGGGGACTCCGTTGTTCTCCTGGGGGACTTCAACGCCCATGTGGGTAACGACAGTGACACTTGGAGGGGCGTGATTGGGAGGAACGGCCTCCCCGATCTGAACCCGAGCGGTGTTTTGTTATTGGACTTCTGTGCTAGCCACAGCTTGTCCATAACAAACACCATGTTCGAGCACAAGGGTGTCCATCGGTGCACGTGGCACCAGGACACTCTAGGTCGGAGGTCGATGATCGACTTTGTTGTCGTGTCATCTGACCTCCGACCGCGTGTCTTGGACACTCGGGTGAAGAGAGGGGCTGAGCTGTCAACTGATCACCACCTGGTGGTGAGTTGGATCCGCTGGCGGAGGAGGAAGCCGGACAGACCTGGCAGGCCCAAGCGTATTGTGAGGGTCTGCTGGGAACGTCTGGCGGAGCCCTCCGTCAGGGGGGTCTTCAACTCCCACCTCCGGGAGAGCTTTTCCCTGATCCCGGGAAGGTTGGAGACATGGACTCCGAGTGGGCCATGTTCTCCACCTCTATTGTTGATGCGGCTGCTCGTAGCTGTGGTCGTAAGGTCTGTGGTGCTTGTCGCGGCGGCAATCCCCGAACCCGGTGGTGGACACCGGAAGTAAGGGATGCCGTCAAGCTGAAGAAGGAGTCCTATCGAGCCTTGTTGGCTCGTGGGACTCCTGAGGCAGCTGATGAGTACCGGCAGGCCAAGCGTGCCGCGGCTCGGGCGGTCACAGAGGCAAAAACTCGGGGTTGGGAGGAGTTCGGGGAGGCCATGGAGGAGGACTATCGGACGGCCTCAAAGAGATTCTGGCAAACCGTCCGACGCCTCAGGAGGGGAAAGCAGTGCTTCACCAACACTGTTTACAGTGCGGGTGGAGAGCTGCTGACCTCGACTGGGGATGTTGTCGGGCGGTGGAAGGAATACTTTGAGGATCTCCTCAATCCCACTGTCACGTCTTCCGAGGAGGAAGCAGAAACTGGGGACCCAGGGGCGGACTCGTCCATCACCCTGGCTGAAGTCACTGAGGTGGTTGGCAAGCTCCTCGGTGGCAAGGCTCCGGGGGTGGATGAGATCCGTCCTGAGTACCTCAAGTCTCTGGATGTTGTGGGACTGTCTTGGCTGACACGTCTCTGCAACATCGCGTGGCGGTCGGGGACAGTACCTGTGGAATGGCAGACCGGGGTGGTGGTCCCTCTGTATAAGAAGGGGGACCGGAGGGTGTGTTCCAATTACAGGGGAATCACACTCCTCAGCCTTCCCGGTAAGGTCTATTCCAGGGTGCTGGAGAGGAGAATCCGACCGATAGTCGAACCTCGGATTCAGGAGGAGCAGTGTGGTTTTCGCCCTGGTCGTGGAACACTGGACCAGCTCTATACTCTCCATCGGGTCCTCGAGGGCTCATGGGAGTATGCCCAACCAGTCCACATGTGTTTTGTGGACCTGGAGAAGGCATTCGACCGTGTCCCTCGTGGTGTCCTTTGGGGGGTGCTCTGGGAGTATGGGGTCCGGGGCTCTTTGCTAAGGGCTGTCCGGTCCCTGTATGACCGGAGCAGGAGCTGTGTTCGCATTGCCGGCAGTAAGTCAGACCTGTTCCCAGTGCATGTTGGACTCCGCCAGGGCTGCCCTTTGTCACCGGTTCTGTTCATTATATTTATGGACAGAATTTCTAGGCGCAGCCAGGGGCCGGAGGGGGCCTGGTTTGGGAACCACAGGATTTCATCTCTGCTGTTTGCAGATGATGTTGTCCTGATGGCTTCTTCGAGCCAGGACCTGCAGCAGGCACTGGGGCGGTTTGCAGCCGAGTGTGAAGCGGCTGGGATGAGAATCAGCTCCTCCAAATCCGAGGCCATGGTTCTCGACCGGAAAAAGGTGGTTTGCTCTCTCCGGGTGGGTGGTGAGTCTCTGCCCCAAGTGGAGGAGTTCAAGTATCTCGGGGTCTTGTTCACGAGTGAGGGAAGGATGGAGCGTGAGATTGACAGGCGGATCGGTGCAGCGTCTGCAGTGATGCGGTCGCTGTATCGGTCCGTTGTGGTAAAGAAGGAGCTGAGCCGGAAGGCGAAGCTCTCGATTTACCGGTCAATCTACGTTCCTACCCTCACCTATGGTCATGAGCTTTGGGTAATGACCGAAAGGACAAGATCGCGGATACAAGCGGCTGAAATGGGCTTCCTCCGCAGAGTGGCCGGGCGCACCCTTAGGGATAGGGTGAGGAGCTCGGTCACACGGGAGGAGCTCGGAGTAGAGCCGCTGCTCCTACACGTTGAGAGGAACCAGCTGAGGTGGCTCGGGCATCTGCTCAGGATGCCTCCTGGACGCCTCCCTAGGGAGGTGTTCTGGGCATGTCCCACCGGGAGGAGGCCCCGGGGAAGACCCAGGACACGCTGGAGGGACTATGTCTCTCGGCTGGCCTGGGAACGCCTTGGGGTCCCACCGGAGGAGCTGGAGGACGTGTCCGGGGTGAGGGAAGTCTGGGAGTCCCTGCTTAGACTGCTGCCCCCGCGACCCGGCCCCGGATAAGCGGAAGAAAATGGATGGATGGCATTATCACAACATAACTACATTTTTAAAATTGATTTCAGTCACATGTTTTATTTAGAATTGATCATTGCCATGGCAACAATCATCATTTTTGCCACCCTGAGATGGTAACTGCCTCGTGCCCTTTTATAGGTCAATTATTATTAATGTGAAGTAAGATAGTCACATAATGTTTTTGCTGGGTCCACACAGTACAGTTTTAAAATTATGTGTAAAACTGCTGCTCATCCCAAAGTGTCCTTGTTCAGCTGACAGACTTTGTAGTTGCTTGTTTAGAAGATTTCATTTGCGGTCTTTAATGTTTGAAGCTGATTTGAATGGCTATATCTAAAAATAGACTCACTTTGAACATAAGCCAGCAGGCAAAAGAGCAAGCTACTCACAATTATGTGTAAAACCTTGAAAATGTTATAAAACAGTAGGCTAATATCTATGTTCATTTTTAATGAACTGCCTGATAAAAGATAGATAAGGCATATACATAAACACAGCATAAACTTCAGGCAAACAAGTGTAATTATCTCACAATAAAAATAAAATGGGCTTAAACCAGGGAACTAGTCTGAGTGTGATAAAAGCGTAATTAAATCATCTATTAACCATCGTATGTGGACTAAAATCCATATTTTTTACATTTTTATAAATAAAAAAGGAATAATCTGACTATACATTTTTGCTGACACAAAACAAATCGCAAACTGGCCCTCTGGAACAATAAAGTTGAGTCTACTTAAAAGTGAATAATAATGTTTTTGGCCATAAGATAAAAGGTCAATAATCTTGGGTGGTGTATATTTTTATAATCTTGGGTGGTGTATATTTTTATAATCTTGGGTGGTGTATATTTATGGACAAACTATCAGACAAAGTACCAGATGTTTTGTTGAACAGCTTTTTTTGACCCCCTATGGTAACAAAAACACTGAACATATTGTAGTAGTCCAGTTTAGGGGCATATCTTTGAATGTGGCTATTTAAACTAAAGTGTTCCTCTGTGTCTTGTCTGCTGCCTAGTATCAAAATGTGTTATGATGAAGGTGAAGGATCCTATTAAGTCGATGACACTATGATCTGAGTGTGGTATGAATTATTACAAAATCAAATGTTCTCTAAATATTGGTCGAAGCACGCAATTGACCTCAGGGAAACTACTTAAAACAAAGCCAAGCCACTCCCCACTGTCTGGACACCCGGTATGATTAATTCTTTACTAAAATTAGATGGAGGACAAGAGCGCAAGCTAAAAATAGACACGCAATTTCTCTATTAAACCTATTTCTGTGCATATTCCTCATAGGAGTCTTGACATGCCATTATTCCAGACCATTTTTACTCAGCTGAATCTATCTCATTAGCAAAGAATGATTACGATTTATGTTCTTATCAGCTGGGTACTATAGTCACTTCAGTCCATGCACTGTGTTCAATGTAACACTAAGTACTTTAGAGTTGGTTTATGACTATAACGTCTGGCATTTTATATCATCATTTTGCTTAGTGTGGATGATTCACTGCACAAAAGCCTGTCTAAGCAGTTGCAATTATACTGGAGAAAGCGTGCAATGTTTCTTCCTTTATTTAATTATTTTTTTTTTTTTCACACAATAAAATGTTTGTTTATGCTGGTGTCTCTGGGTTTGATCTGTAATATAAACAGTGGTGGATAAAAAAAAAAAAAAAAAAGATTATAAGAAGGTTTTAGGGAAGGTTGCATATGACCAATTACAGGCTCACTTTAATCTTAAAACAACTGATGAAAAATGATCATCTGCCTTTGACACGATGGATCACAGCATCCTTCTGTCCCACCCAGAGACACCTATGGGCATTGAGGGTACTCTCTGTTGGTTTCAATCCTGTCTATCAGAGAGGAGTTTTTCTGTGAACCTATGACAGTACACCTCCTCTGTGTGTACACTGTGCCCTGGGAGGACTGTGTGCTCCAGGGGTCTACATTAGTGTCGGCAGTTTTCGCTCTGTCCATGCTTCCCCTGGGTAATGTTTTTAGAAAGGACAATGTGGCATTTCATTGTTTTGCAGATGACATTCAAATATATCTGCCAGTGATTGCCAATGACAGACAGACCACCATCATAAAGTCCAGCGTCTTTCAGTCCTTTCCGTCTTTCAGTTCCTAGTAAAGCCTTACCTTCCACAAGCGAATTTTTGTAACATTGCGTCTGGATTACTGTAATTCTTTGTTTGTGGGGCTGGACCAGGGCTCCCTGCAGCGCTTACAGAATGTCCCGAACACTGCAGCTTGTCTGCTGACAAAAACTAAGGGCACATCACACTGGCTCCTATTTTGTATTGGGTGCATTTCAAAATGTTATTAATTGTGTTTAAATGTCTGCACTCTATGGGTCCTTTCTAAGTTACTGCCACCCAGAGCCCAGAGGTCAGCTGACCAGCTGTACCCAAAGCCAGGTTCAAGACCAGAGCTGACAGAGCGTCGTCTGTGGCAGTGCCCAGACTATGAAACAGCGCCCTCTGCCTGTCAAATCCTCTCAATCTTTAATACAGTTTAAAACTAGACTGAAAACCCACCTCTTCTCCCTGGTATTTAATACTAGCTAGACAGGATATCTTGGTCTTTTATTGTTCTTTTCCTATGTTCTGTATTATTTATTTTGTGTTGACTTTTCATGTGAAGACAGGTGTTTTTAAATGTGCTGTATAAATAAAATTGAATTGAACAGAATATAGGTATTGGCAGCCATGCTTCTGTCAGTCTGTCCCAGGACAGCTGTGGTCATATCAGGTGACCTTACCACCACAGAATGTGACTGCCGAGAGAATAAAATACATGAAATTGTTTAAAAAAGAACGACAAAAAGAACAGTGTGTTATTTTGAGATATTTGTCATATTTTTTTGGAATCGTGTCTGTAAAGATGACCAAATTGATAATGCCAATCTGTTCCTTTTTCTAGCTGAAGCAGTTGGTCACCAGATGACAAAACGCTTCCTTAAATTGAAAAGAAACACAAACCAAAAATGTTAAAGTTTATAAAAGAAGCGTCTTGTAAAGTGTTTTCTTAAAGCGTTTTAACAACATTTGGCACCGAGTCCATCACACACTCATTTCTATTAAATGTTCTTATAATCTCTCAAACACTTCCAGAGTACCTTGATGCTGTTCTTACCTGGATATATAACATTAAGAGTTCCTGAGCTGTCCTCTGTTTCCCACATGTACAACCTGTCAGACTCTTATTTATAGCCCATCCAGTGGAGGTGTCATGGTGACCCTTGTTCCGTGGTGTGGTGCTCTCCCTGGGGCTGCAGCTGGTCGGCAGAGATTGGACTCAGATGGCTCGGGTGGAGACCGGGGGGGGCAGGTGGGCACTGAGGGGGCAAAATGTGTGTTTGTGTAATGCCACGGGCTATGGTTAACCCTGAGCACAAAACACACTTGACTGGGATTTGGTGCCACTGTGCCTGAGATAACAACACTCATTAGCATAATTTAAAGTAAAAACCTTTCTAACAGGAGAGACTTAAAGGTGTACTATATATGCACTTTTTGGGACGTTCGCCATTTTGTTACAGTGAAGATGTCATTTAAATGCATGTTATTTATTTATTTTATTTTTTTCAGAGCAACAACATTTCCTCGGAGTCAAGCATATCACAAAAGTGCACCTTTAAGTACAAATAAGCAAGGTGCAATTAATTGTTAAGGAATAGATACAATATTTTGCATTCAGCAGGAAGAAATGTCAAAAATCAAGTAATTAAAAGAAAAACATTGGTGAATAGGGAAGACAAGACGGAAGGGTTAAGGTGGCTCATGGTTCTGCTGCTGCGGTGGACAATGAGACAATAGCTCAAACACAGCTCAATCAGCAGGAGAGGGAGTGCTGGACTGGAAGTCATTTGCGGACAACAGAGAGCTGATAATCGGAACAAAGGAAATACAATCCTCCTGGTTTCATTTCATCTTTAGCTATAATTTCATTTTATTTTTGGCTCTCAATTTGGGTAATTATTTAACTTTCAAATGCTACTCACCGAGAATTTGTTATTGTTAAAATGTGTTCCCAATCTCATCAAAGGGCAAATATGATGTTCTTTGTACAATTCAGCTAAATGTAGCATCACTCAGCAATCTCATAATGATAATAAAAGTGGATCATATTCATGTTGAAACATCAGTGCAGTGTAAAAGTTGCATTTTTGTTTGAATTTAAAAAACAATAAAAAGTTTGCATTGCATTTTGTACCAGTTTGCCATGTAAAAAAAAACAAAAAAACAAAAACAAAATGTGTTGTGTCCCAGCTGAGCATCTGGCAGCTTGCAGCAAACTATTTTCCAGCTGAAATGTCTTATTTGGGAGGTAATGGTATTCTCCAGATTTTATGTCATCTATTCCTCAGTGCATTACCCTTTTCACACACAATTACTTCCTCAGCTCTTTTTCAGGCTCATTATCACGACCTGCAGGGTTTCGTGTCATTTGAGCCATTGTGATAAGTTTGCCTAATTTAGAGAGAGAAGAATTTTGTGCATTTTAAAGCGTAGCACAGCATGCAATCTATAACGAGTTTCTTTTGCCACAACAGTAGAACTTAAATTAAACCTGACTAATCATGGAGGCCTGCACTCTTTTATTGCAACATAATTCATAGTAGTCCATGAATTGCATTGAATCATTAATTTAAAAACAGCAGAAAAGGCTGGATTTGTAGAAAGCTGAAGAGGTAAATTTTAAAACAATATATATTTATTTATATATATATTATATTTTATTAATTCTAGCAGCTTAACAATAGGTTACAGGAGATGTATTTTCAAAGGCAGTGGTTAAAATATTGTAAATGTTGTAAATCTCTACCTCCCTCTGCTGGACAATTGTAAGTACTACTTTTCCTTTATTTTTTATTTTATTTATTTAATTTCTTTAGTTTTTTTTTTTTTTTTACATCTTGAGTTAGTCTATGGGTTGAGACTTTCTGAAAATGATCAGTAAATTTTTGTATTTTTTGTTTTAGCTGGCTTAGCAGTAAAGTAGGTATTAAAATGTAAAGTTCACTAGTATTTTTGCAACTCCAGTCATATTTACATGGAAATATTCTTTTGTTAAATATTTCTATTTTTTATATAGCCTATACATTTAAAAGTGACATGGTCTAAAAAAAACAACCCAAAACAGTCAAGACAATAACTGTGATAAATGTCTATTGGCCTATATACAATGTTTCATAGTCTTCTTGTCTCTTCCATAAATTGACCCATAGGCTGCAGGATTACACTCTTCCTGTGAGTGAACCGCGTCAGTTTGACCTTGTAGCTCATCTGCTCACTGCTCTGAAGAAGCCGGTAAAGAGAAAACGTATATTTAGCCAGCACGAGCGTATAAATTACTTCCAATATTAGGATTATGGTATAAATTATCATCTGTACTTTACATTGCTGCACGTTACTTTTGTATTGGTAAACTTCTACTCTCTCTGGTTGAATGGGACAGGTGACAAGAATTGGGGTGGTGGTGGTAGCCATTTTAGTGGTTGTAATGGTTGCTGGTTTAGTTGTGGTTCGTAAAGTCGTTGAAGCAGCGGTTGATGTTATAGCTGTGGTGGTATATTGAGTGGTTGTTGGTTTGGTGGTTGTGGCAGTAGTGGTTGGTTGCAGTGTAGTTACAAGTATTGTAGCAATAGGTGCAGTGGTGCGAGTGGTTGTGGTTGGTATTGTTAAACTAGCTGTTGTAGTAGGTATAGTTGTTGTCATTGTGGCTGTTGTGATTGGTAAAGTGGTTCCAATTGTAGTAGTTGGTATGGCAGTAGTAGTAGTAGTTGGTTGGATGGTTGTAGAAGTAGTAGTTGGAAGAGTAGTGGCTAGAGTAGTAGTAGCAGTAGTAGCAGTAGTAGCAGTAGTAGCAGTAGTAGCAGTAGTAGCAGTAGTAGTAGTAATTGTAGTAGTGGCAGGCTGTGTGCTTGTTGTAGTTGGGGATTGTGTGGTCGGAGTAGTGGTGCTAGTTGGTCGCGTTGTTGGGGTATTTGTTGTGGGAGTAGTAGGAGCAGCAGTAGTAGTCGGTAGAGTAGTGGTCATGGTAATAGTACTGGTAGTGGTACTTGTAGTAGTAGTAGGGGGAAGCATTGGACAAATCAACTGATCTTCTGCCAATGACAATATTTCCTGTCCATTCATATTTTCTGGTTGGCCACAGTTCACTGAAGAAATGATTTTATCAGCATTGTCCTTCATCCAGTTATAAAATGGGATCAAATTACAGTCACAGAGCCACGGGTTGTTGGCAAGATAAAGCTTTGTTAGTTTGTTCAAAGGAGTAAAGATATCACCAGGAAGAGTTTGCAGATTGTTCTCACTCAATTTAAGCGTACTCAGTGTTGGTAAATTTTCAAACATGTTTTTCCCAAGTGATGATATCTTATTGTTCATTAGATTTAGCTCAGTGAGAGTGTTTGTTCCTTCGAAAAACTCAGGAGACAAAGTGATAAAATTGTTTTTGGATAGATCAATTTTCTTAATTTTTTTCAAAGGTGCGAAGATTCCTTTAGGCAAGCTGCTGAGATTGTTCCTACTCAAGCTCAGTTCTGTTAATTTTGGCGAGTCTCCAAAAAGCAAGGAGGGAAAAGAAGTTAGTTGATTCTTTGCTAGGGTCAGCGTTTTAAGCTGGGGAAAACCGACAAAAAACTCTTGCGGCAAATTAGTCAAAAGATTATTTTCCAGGGTGATAATGCTAAGTTTTTCTTTATGTGGAAATAGACTTGGTGATAGCTCTGATATTTTATTACTATACAGGCCAATTTCCTTTAGGTTAGGCATGTTTTGAAAAATATCCTCAGGAATGGACGTAAGTTGGTTTTCATAAAGACGAAGCTTCTGCAGTTTGGTCAGCTTGAAGAACCAGGAAGTAGCCACTGCCGAGAGATTGTTTTTAGCCAAATGGAGTATTTCAAGTTTCTGAAGATCATCAAAAACTTTGTCTTCAATTATGTGGATATCATTTCCATGCAGCTGCAGTTCTCTTAGTTTTCTCAGACCATCAAAAAGTCCTTTCTCAAGTGTGAGCAACTTGTTGAATTTTAGCACAAGCTTCTCCATATTACCAAGATCATTGAAAACTCCAACAGGGATTGATGTTAGTGGACTACCGGAGATTTCTAAATTGATTACATTAATTAAGCCTTCAAAAGCTCCAGGCTCTACAGACGCTAGCTCGGCATTCATAAATTCCACTTTTTCCAATTGAGGATTTTCAGCAAACGCACCTTTTGGAATAGATGTAATGCTACTGTCCACAAAGAAGACCTCAGTGGCTCCAGGTTTTAGAGTGCGTGGGATTTCAGTTGTTGATTTTCCAAAAACAACTTGATTCTCTTTGGGACAGTCCGTTTCTTTCTCACATTTTGGTGGCATTTGTAGTAATGACGGCTCAAATAGAAGAAAAAGTACTACGTGAAAAAGTCCTCCTGTTGACATATCTATAAAAACATCATAGTTAGCATGTTACGTCTAGAAATCTACTACAAAATTGAAGACTTACCTGGTTTTGTTTGTATTTGCCAATGTTATGCAGTTTATGGAGTTGATGCAGTGGTTATCTTTCATATCAAAGTGGGACAGCAGGCCGACGGCGAGAGGGGTTTATTTGAGGGGAGGGGCACAGCGCTACTGCACTGTGAGATAAGAGCTGTAATAGACAACTGTTAATATGGTGAGGAGCCTTATAACAACAAACCACAAACTCAGGTGTAGTAACAAAGTGTGAGCCTTTATATTGTTATATTTATTTGAAAAGACAATAAAAACAATAAGGTTTAGACAAAAAAAGATCACCAAAAGATATCCAGTGTGTATTTGAATAATTTAGGTACATAGATAACAAAGGTGTAGAAGGCATGATGTATTTAAAACATGTGGTAGTAGGCCACCCACAGATTATTATGCATGTGAGAAGTGAGGTGTGTTTGGGCCGTCATGGTGCCATCTTTTGGTACAATTGTAGATTGCATTTCTCATTTTTACAATATTTGAACAGAACAATAATAAAGAAGTATTAAAGTAGAAATAGTTGTTGAATTACAGTTGTGATTTTTTTTTTTTTTTTTTTTTGTATTCTTCAAGAAGTTTGGTACAACTGACATTCCACTTTTGTGTTTTTATTTAGTTTATCAAAAAACACATTAAAACATCTTCATTTCATGGCTGACATAGTAACCCTTGTCCAACCGTGTAACATATCTGTCACACAAATTATGTTATAGTAAGTCATTAAACAGCAGAGAAAAAAGAAAAAAGAAAAACCTTCATTGTCACATATTCATCTAAAGGTGCAATATGTAACTTTTCTGGTTGTCTCCATGGAGAATTACTTCAAAACACGGTTAAAGGCTCATACAAATCAACTTTGCTTAATGTTCCCTTTAATGCCATTCTGTAAATCATTCCAGGCCAAGCAATAACATCCCAATGAAGAGTGGTCCCTCCACCATAAAAGTTATATAATGGATTATAATGTTATCAACAGTGTTTGTCACCTCATTAGTAAAGCATAAATGGTCAGTACAATGAAAAGACTCAATATACAAAGTCATTTCTTGTGATATCTCAATTTTCACCCAAATACAGTGAGCAGTTTCAGTGTTTGACGCTTCCTTAGAGCACAGAGTTTTTATTTCTGCGAGCAATCTCCCCTCTGCCGGTTTTGTTCCTCCTCCAAGTCACACAACTGATGAGAATCATGCTCACAAATACAACAGTGAGGACCGCTATTAAAATCAAGATTATCGAGGTATTTTTTGTTGACGTTTCCACTTCTTCTTGGCCGCTGCTACTTGTCACTTCCACTATTTTTGAGGTTGTTGTTGTGGTTTTCAGTGCTGGTGAGGAAGTGCTTTTTCTAAGTGGAGGAGTCTGGGGATGGTCAGTCATCTTTGTTGCAGATATGGGCTGTCCAGTGGTACTTAGAATCAAACTTTCATCTGACAAAAAAGCAATCATTTCACCTTCCAGATCGGCTGGCATGCCACATACAATTAGAGTGTTGTTGGTTTTTAACGGATTCTGTTGGAGCCAGTCTCTAAAGGGCACTATATCCTTGTCACACCGCCAAGGATTGGGATGAAAAAGAATTTCATCTACAACGGAGAAAGAGTCCAGAGTATGTTCTGGGAAGTTTTGAAGGGAGTTATTCCGTAGGTCTAGCTGGCCGAGGTGACTCACTCCTTGAAGAAATCCATTAGGAAGACTCTCGATGAAATTGTGCTCCAAAGAAATGTTGATTAACTTTGGAAGACCTTGGAATGTCCCATCTTGTAGAGTCTTAAGAAGATTTGTGTGTAAGGATACCTCTCCAAGTTGCTCCAAACCTCGGAAAGCGTTAGCAGATAGGTGACTGATCTGATTGCGACTAAGGACCAATAACTGAAGTAGCGTAAGATTTCTGAATGTGTCATCAGCTACATGGCTTATTTTATTGTCATACAGCCATAAATGCTTTAGTGGCATTTGACCAAACACTCCAGGTGCAAGACTCTCCAGCTGGTTTTCATACAAGGAAATCTGTGAAAGCTGAGGCAAATTTAGGAAGATCCCTTTTGGAAGAGTTGTAATTTGATTGTGAGATAAAAACAACTTTTGGAGAGAAGGTGTTTCTGAGAAGGTGTGACTTTGAAGGTGAGTGATAGCGTTATCTTGTAGAGATAGCTCCTCCAGGTTTGTAAGATTGTCAAAACAGCCAGAAGGAATTTCTTTTATCACATTTAGGTTCAGACGTAAGATTTTCAGTGTTGAAAGACCTTTGAATGCTTCACTTGATATTTCAGATATCCCATTAAAATTAAGATTAAGGTAGTTTAACATACTGAGTGACTGGAAGGCAAAGGCGGGAACAGACTTGAGGTGATTTTTACTTAGTTCAAGAAGGTTGAGTTTAACCAGAGATGTAAACCAATTTGGGCGAATGGCGGTGAGTTTGTTTTCTTTTAGAATTAGATTCTCAAGTTTATGAAGATTTTGAAAGAGGGCATCAGGGAGATCTTGTAGTTCAGTCTGAGTTATCACTAACGTTCCCATATTTACAGTGAGGTCCAATGTATGGGGCTGCACTTCTGTCAGAGGGGTGCCTCGGATCACAAACTCTTGTAGCTCATCGGCACAATCTTTGAGGTCTTCTTGTTTAAGAGAAGCAAAGCTGGATTCTAATATATAGATGTGCCTAGTTGAGGAGGGAAGATTTTGGGGAAAACTGTGTAATCTATTACATTGGACCCGAGGACCCTGACAAAAACAATTATCTGGACATGCCCAAACAGCGCTGGCCCAACACCCAAGCAGGATCACGTGTGAAACCAGACCCATTCTGTTCCTAAAATAGAAAAAAAAATATGATACCATTAGACTTGGACATGCATCTTCTATTCTGAATGGGCAGTTGTTCTAAACCACTCACACAAAAATACTTTCCATCAATATAACCTGTTAAATTTTATATTGTTAGTTTTGAAATGTTAAATGTTCAGTAATTTTACCTGACTCAGACACATGTGGGGTCACAATTAAAGGTAGTATTTAACAAATAAGAGTTTGTGTAAATAAGGTTTGTGGAAATGCAAGCTTGCTCAGAGTAAGGACGCAGGTTTTTCAGTGCAAAAAGCATAACCAAAATTACCAAAAAAAACATGATTTCATTTTAGTCTGCCTGTGTACTGTGACTTTAAGTATTGCATTTGTGCTCTCCCAAGCCCAAATGAAAAGGACCTGGTTTACTATGATAAATTAATATGTAAATCAATACATTTGTAGTAAATACTGTATTGTATTGCTGCTAAAGTGAGCTGTTCCTCAGTGTGAAAACTGCTGGCTTCTTGGGTTGTTTTTGGAGCAATCATCTAATCTATTTGGTTTACATATATTGTTTTATGTAATGACAAATAAAGCTAAAACTTGTATTGTATGGATTTGGATGAACAACATTTTACTCTTCCACATCCCAGTGAATGCTAGTTTGTTACAGATTTGCATGACAAAGTTGAGCCAACAGAGGCTGTCTCTCTATAAACACAGGCCTGGCACAAAACATCACATGGCAGGGGATCAGGGATATTTAAAATGCAAGTACACATTCCCATATAAAGCAGAATTTACCTCCACTCCCAGTGTCAGTTCTCTAACAGCTTTCATTATTCACAGAACTTTGCATTCTCTTTTAAATCTTAAATTGTAGTCTTGTTCATATCATTAAAAACCTGGTCTTGTTTACTAAAGAATGAAATGGTTTCTAAGGGAGGGAGGTTTTAGTTAAAGCTATTACGTAATCTTAATGAAACACATGTGTTCAAGTCCAAGAACATGAATTAAATTTTAACGTCTACACTTACACACATCTATACTGAACACAAATCAATAATTAATCCAAAAATAAGTATGCTATAGTAATAAATAAAAGGTTGTAGGAAAGGAAAGGGGAGAGCGAGAAAATGGTCAGTTTAATATGTTTATTTTTGGTGTGTTATTAATTGTGAGCTTCTTTATCAAGTCAGATTTTTGTATTTAGCATATTCATTAAGTCTCTATGTTATTGTAAATGATATGAGACCCTGGCAAAAAGTAACATAAATGCAATAAACTAAATTAATTCCTGACAAATTACATGGCCACTGATAAAGTACAACAAGAGGATCTTACCTTGCTACTTGTTGGGGTTTGAGTGAGGGGCTGTGAGCCACAGTAGCTGTTTTTATGACTTCTCTTTCCCAAATGAACAATCCCAGTGGAAAGAGAAATTTCCAGTATTGTCCAAAACACCTCTCATCACTTCTTCCTGCATTGGTTCATCGGAATCCTTAATAAAAAAATTTCTTTCCGTGCTCTCAACTCATCAAGTTTAAAGTTCAGATACTGCTCACTTTCCTGTTGTATGTCTCCCTTTTTGCTCTGCGGGAATGTACACTCTTTCACAACTGAGTGGGTGAGGGTCCGGTTAACCCCACCCACTGCCACCCTATTTAGAGTTTGAATTCTCTGGATGTTTTGATTTTGCTGTCTTTGTGACTTCTATCATTTTAAAGATAATGCTGTTTCCTTCTTATTGTCGTTTGTTAAAAAATGTTATCAATTTATATATATTTTTTCTTTTGGGAAACCATGGGACCCTTGGCAAGTTCTAGTCTTGCCATTTGGAAGATAAATGACTAGAGAGAAGTCTTCCAAAATCAACAGAATTAAAGCAAACTTAACCCCTTAGTTGTGCCCAAAAGTTACACAAAATCCCTAAATAAGACAGTTACACAAGTACAAGTTGTGTTCTATGCTGCTGCCCTATAGATCATACAGATAACTTAAGATTTTAGTGATGCCATTCTGGGAAAAAGCACATTTGGTCTGCTCACCACAGGCTCTAGATAGTGTGGGTGGAGTTAACTGTCAGAAGGGAGGTGGTAGGGTGCATAGTTTTGTAAAGTATTTTATCAGCCCTTCCATAAACACGAAACGAAATAAGAAAATATTTGATCCACCTGCAAAACCTGAAATGTGATATAACTGTGATATAAAACGTTGTAATTGTATTGATAAACATTATAATAAACTGTCTTATTTAAAGTATCACATTGGTTGCGACCCCTGCTGTATCATTTCCTGCGCATGTGTGTTTTCCATGGTTATATGCTTGTGTGGGCTCAGTGTACTGGAAAGGACTAATCACTGGTCGCTATAGTAACGAACTTGGGAGCCGTTCACCAGTTCATGCTCCTCTTTTGTTCACTGTTTGTTTAAAGTCTGAGCACTCTTCATGGTATCTGCAATGTCTTCACAATATTATACAAAATCATTTTTTTAAAGAAATGCTGGGAGCACAAGGTTAAGTGAACATTTTAAATGTCTCTGTGTAACTTTTCTGGAGGAGGGTGAAGTCCTCCCTTGAGTTGATGGAGAGTTTGGTGCTTTGCCTTGAAAGTTCAGTGATTCAACTCTATATTTTATTTAGTCAGTGACAGATGTTTTAACTGCTCAAAACATTACAACATTATCTGTGCACTGCCATGGAGATAGATATGTATAATGCCATATTGTGGAACATTACAGTAAGAGTAAAAACATAGACAATCCAGTGGCTTTTTTTTTTTTTTTTTTTTTTTTTTTTTTTAAATATATCGTGAATACATGAAAAGATTGACTATTGACTCACAGTTTGTCGTAGCTTTGGAAATTGCTGTGGGAAACTGTGGTTACATTGTTTTGTTAAAGTGGTAGTAAACACTATCTTGCCTTGGAGTTTCCTTTGTTAAATAAAAGAATGGCAGTGGAATTCAAATAAAGTGCGTGGATCTACTTACAGTCAGGTCTGATTATCAACATAAAGTCAGACTGACCACACCCGATCAAAACCATATACCATATGTTTAAAAAATGTGCAGCCGTAAATTGTAAAAGGAGGGCAGGAAGATGACGCCAACAGGAAAGCACAAAACTAAACATAATGCGGTTCACTTCCTCTTTTGTATTCAAATATGCGTCTAAGTCATTTTTTTTTTTTTCATTTTTTGTCTCATATATTCTAAAATACATATAAGTGGTGGAAGGTAGCAAAGTACAAGTAAAGTACTGTACTGAAGGAGAATTTTTAGGTATCTGTACTTTACTTAAGTAGATTTTACAATGGATACTTTTTATTTTACTTTACTACACTGAGAGCAGGTATCTGTACTTTCTACTCCACTACTTTTTTAACTGGACTGAAAAGTACTTGCTTTATATTGCTACTGTTGACCAAAATATGTGTCATTTTGAATCACCACATTTACGCTTTAACAAATATTTCTACTTTTTACTCTTGAAGTACATTTTTAAACAGGTTATTCTATACTTTTATTTAAGTCGATTTTTTCACGTAATACTTTTACTTTTACTTGAGTAATGTTTTGTATCTGTATCTGTACTTTTACTTAAATAACAAAATTGAGAACTTCACCCACTACTGCTTTTAATATAACAGCATAGAATTTGGATTTTTAAAATATTTTTTCCTCAAAATATTTGTTGGCTTCAAGAAACTGAACAAGTTGTTTTTACTGTTAATTACACATTTTTCACCTCTTTGAATAATATAAATACTGGGTGAGATGTATTAAAATTCATTTATTTAAGCTTCTAACTAATAAAAACAGTAAAACACTTAAACTGTATTACTTTTACATCAAATATTTTCAAGCATGTTGTGCAGCGTGACATCCCATTTTACCTCACAAACGCATAGACTCAGCATTTAATTTACCCATTATCTCGCTGAGGCGGTGCATACCATACAAGGCAGCAAGAATGAGAAAACATGCAGTGGCCATAAAGAGGATGTGAAGAGACACTAGAAAACCGGTCAGAACACTATCCGACGACACAAACCACACATACACCCAACCTTTCAGAACATTGTGGTGAACATATTCTGGGCCTTGCTCGAGAACAAGTGTACCATAAAAAGGAGCTGATCTAAAGAAAGCAGTAGGCTCTATAGTTTTCATTACAGGTCGCATAGTAGTAATAGCAGAAGTAGAAGCTGTAGGGGTAGTAGTGGTGATAGTAGTAGTAGGGGTAGTAGTAGTAGTAGTAGTAGTAGTAGTAGTAGTAGTGATAGTAGTAGGAGTATTTGTAGTAGTAGTAGTGATAGTAGTAGGGGTAGTTGTAGTAGTAGTAGTGATAGTAGTAGGGGTAGTTGTAGTAGTAGTAGTGATAGTAGTAGGGGTAGTTGTAGTAGTAGGGGTAGTAGTTGTAGTAGCAGGAGAAGTAGGATTAGTGGTAGTAGAGGCAGCAGTAGTAGTAAGAAGAGGAGTAGGAGTATGGGGTGGCAATGCCATTTGTGGAGTTACAGTTTGGCCTGTTGGAGTAGTTTTTTGTATCATTTCTGTAGTTGAAGGCTGTGTGCTGCTTGCCAATGATGCAAAGGTTACAAGCAAATTCTTTTCGGGAGTAGATATTTCACGTTTTACAGTAACCCAGTCACAGAATGTAAAGTCATCTTCTTCAAGAGACTTCAGTGGACGGTAAAGTTTGTAAATTGGGCTATGACAATACACATCCCGTATGTCTGGAACTAGGTGCTCATTTTGTTTGAGCCAACGTACAATACCTCTTATACCACAAGTGCAGTCCCAAGGGTTAAGACTCAAAGAAACAGCTCTTAAAGCTGTGTTTGATGTAAATGAGTCTCCAGGGATTGTCTTTAAGCTATTTTTCTTTAGCTCTATAGAGAGTAGCGTATACAGCCCATGGAAGATATTGTTTGGAATGTTCTTTAGGTTGTTGTTGTTGAGATATAGTAGTCCTAGATTAGTCAAATTGGAGAAAAGGTTTGGCGGTAGGTCTTCAAGTGCATTTTGTTTTAATGATAGTTTGAGCAGATGTGGGAGACAACAGAAGAGACCAGAAGGGAGGTCTTTAAGGTGCCAGTTTAGATGAAGGTTAAGAGCTCTTAGACCAGTCATATTGGCAAATAAATTATCAGGGACAGTTGTAAGATTAGTGTAATACAAATAGAACACCCTCATTTCTGGCATGTAGCCCATAAGTTGGTCAGGCAGTGATAGAAGAGGATTATTATACAGAGTGAGTTTTGTTAGCATAGGCATGTGATAGAAGGTCTCTTCTGGAACAGCTTGGAGTTGATTGGAGGATAGAGTAAGATTCTTCAGGTTTTTCAGGCACCAAAAAACCTTTGGTGGAAGACTGCTAATCCGATTCTGGTGAATTTTGAGTTCCTCAAGTTCGACAAGAGTATCAAACATACCAGGTTCAAGACCTTCAAGTTCATTGTTGTAGAGCATTAACTTTTGCAGTTGGATAAGAGAATGAAAGATTGTTGGAGGAAATTTTTTAATGTAGTTGTATCCAAGATTTAGAGATGTAAGATTTTTCAACCCGTCAAAAAGATCAGCGGGAAGATCGGACAGCTTATTGTTTTTCAAGTCCAAATCTTGTAGCCCAGCAAGTCCTTTTAACATATTTGGTGTAACATTTGCCAGTTGATTCCAATCTAAATGGAGTTGTTCCAGAGCTTTCAGGGGTGAAAAAACTCCAGCAGGGATCGTAGATAAATTATTAGAGGAGAGTTTAACGGACTTAAGCTGTGGGGCAACATTGAAGGCTGCCGGGTGGATGGTGTGGAGGTGACTATTGGTCAGGCTGAAGCGCAGCAACAGGTCCAGATTGTCAAGGCTTCGTTCGTTGATGACATGCATGTTAGTGCCATTAATCTCAAGGCGGTAAGTGTGGACGGGCATTCCTCCAGGTATATCAATGATGGTGTAGCCAGCGCAATTAACAACCCCTGAAGGGCTGCAGAAGCAATCACTAGGGCAGGTGGGTTCACTGGAGATATTTGAGAATAAAAAAAGAGCAAATGTAGTCCACAAGACACCTGTTGTGTTGAGAAAAAACAAAATGAGATTCCATTAACCCATGATTAAATTTCTATCAAGTTTTAAAGCTACAGCTCTCATTGTCAGCATCATACAGAGGTGGACAATGTTGACAGCAGTTCATATTTAATTTTATATTACAGATAATAATAATCAATCCATTAGAAATGACCATAATGTGCTTGTCAATTCGTTTAAGCGTTGCACAAATAAACCACTAAGATATACACTTAACTAAAAGATTATACAAGATATTAGATTGCAAGTTTTTTTTTACCCAGTTAATTTTGCAACCTTTTGTCACTTTTCTTATTTAGACTATATCATTGATTATCTAATTTTGCATATCTTCAAGACAACAGTTTTCATATTTATTGATATTGATGATATGTTGTTCAAATGTATTTCTGATATGTCTTTTTTGTGTGTATGTTGGCCTTCTGCAACATAAAAAATGCAAATATAACTCACCTTTTACACGAGAATCCATTGTTGCTGTGACTGTTATCCTGCTGTTAAATATTTTCCTGTTTAGGGCAAGGCTCAGATAAACTGTCCTGTTTCCCTCCCTCTTCTCTAATGCCCACACACAGTATATTAATAACACTTAATACTGGAGTTTTCTCTGGCAAGTAACTTCCCCCTCATATCAGTTTGGAAGTAGACCGTTCAAATAAATGTACTGTATAATTTGCATAGGCATTGGGGTATCATTTAATGAAAGTATGAACATAAACTGACTATAATATTCTAACAGTAGTTGACAATGTCCTGCAGTAAGAGATACTCAGATGCTGGCTCATTTCCTGCTGATAATTCTCGCAGTTGTATGCCCTTTATTCTCTGACAATACTTCCCATCCAAAACTTTTCCCAGTGCAATTCATATACATATTTTCTTTTACGTTTTACATGTTACATTTTTACATGTGGCTGGTGATGCACTAACTTAAAGCATGTGTTACACTCATTATTTTGTGTGTGCTTTGCTTTGCTGAGCACTTCATCTTGACAAAAAATGAATCAGCCGTGGCCCTCACATTCAACATACACTTTTAAAAAATTCTTTTTGTGCATGTGAATAAATATAACATGGAAAATCAAGAGAACAGATTATTTATTTTTGCTTAAATTTAACAAGAAAACAAGGAATGTGTACTTTAAAAGCAAAGGACTGTTGCAATGCAGCAACACAAACTGAAACTATTCTGTATTTTTATTGTAAAATTATATTTAGCACAAAATTAAAGTTTAATTATTTATTATTTACAGGTTCAAGTTTACATTTGGAATTCTAACAACTTTTAATATATTTCATTTTTACATTGATATGGTACATTTTTACTATTGCTAAAATAAATACAGGTGTTGTGGTCTTTAAGGCTATGTTGTGCTCGGCAGCAAATGTTCCCAGTGCCCAATACTTTCATTCCTGGCATGTGATGTAGTCTCACACACAGTACTTCCAGAAACAAGCTGAAAATGAGAAAACAAAAACCAGATTGTTATACCTGCTGAGGTTTATCCAGCATGGCACAAAATTATATATTAAAATTATATTATATATATTTGTCATTTGATTAATATAAAACAGAAAAATAATGAAAGAATAGCAACTTACGTTCCGCCCTCTTTTTTTCTATGGGTCTCTCTTGAGCCAGTTTGATCATAACCTCTCTGTCTTCCAGACCATTCTGAAGTGAACGTAACTAAAAGGATTGTCAGAAAATCTCAGTATGTTCTTTTTTTTTTTTTTACTGTTAAGAAATGTTCAACAATAATTAACAGATGAGATGTGATGATTCCAACACATCTTACCTCTTCCAACTCTGCAAATTTGTTGGCCAGTATAGCTGAATATTGAGGAAACTGTTAGTATCAAACCAATACAAGTTGTATGTTGAAAATAAAGGATTTTACCGAGATGGTCTTTCTTTTCAGCAGAAGCTATGCTTTTGTGCAGTAAAAGGGCTAGAATTTTGTTTTGAGCATTTATGTCCTCATTTGTGTTGAAATAACCACTTTCTGGAAAATAAAATAATATAGAATTACTATATACAAATGAACAAGAGAACTTTAAATCAATGTCTATCAGGACTTACCCGAGTTCAAAATGCTCCTTCCTTCCACATGCAGGGCTCCTTGCAGCAGAAGAAGACTGAGGAGTCCCACACAGTAGTTGACCGCTGCATCCATGTTGATCAGTTTGATGGAGTGCTCCTGTGACCAAAGCAGACTGTCCTACGCTCAAGACCTGGGGATCTGCTTGGTTGCATCAATTTATTTATCCCATCAGGGCCAGGAGGAGGAGCCATGGTTTCGTCAATAGGTCCCAGTCACCATTGTGGAGCACCTGACTGAGATGTGACGTCGCACCTGAGAAGTAACCTTACATCACTTTGACATGGACTAGTCAAGAGCATAGGATCAATCACCGTCCTCATTAGGACAATTAGAAGGTCGTGATGGCTGTGAGTATAATTTATGTTTCTTGGTGTATGCATTATTTGACTTTTTATCATTTAGACCTTTGCCAATAGTTTACAGTTGCTGTTTGCTCTCAAGCTTTAATTTTAAATACATATTTCACTATTTAACTATAATATAAAAAAAAAAAAGTGTATTTACATTATTTCACATTTCTGTTCATGTTTTACAATTCTATGCGTGCAGATAATCTGAGTTTAGTTGCTCTACATTTCATGTTGGATCACACCTGAATTTATAGGTGAGGAGAATTCGTGCCCCAAGTTGTTGCTCTCAAACAAACTGTTTGAATTCATAAAAAATATAATAATAATAATAATAATAATAATAATAATAATAATAATAATAATAATAATAATAATAATAATAATAATAACAATTTATTAATATTAATATTAATATTAATATTGGGTCAAAAGCATTTTTTTTAACCTATAATAAATCATTATTATATTGGCTATACTATGTTTGAGCCCTATGGCCCATTACAAATCCATGCTTTATTCAGTGCAGTTTAGTGTCGCTAGAGGGCGGAATAACACTACATGGGCAATTTTATTATCAGCTGTCAATCACATGACATTTTGTTTGCGCTTCAAACTCTGTTCAGTGTTTATGTCAGTGTCTCAGTTTAATTTTAGACGTAGCTGTTGTATCTACAAAAAACACACCTCACTAGGTGAACCTGTCCAGACAAACTGACCAGTAAATGAACATAAATTCAATGTAAATTTTGCGAAATTTAACCGGAAGCACTAGGCCATAATTGTGAAGGCCAATAAAGAATTAGTTGACACAATTTGGCAAAATACGCGCAGTTTTGCATATTCCCCTTAGTTTAATGCACGTCTGACCAAAAGGTTTGCCAAACCCGGCTGGATTATTTATGTGTGTAACAAGTCTTTAATTTTGACAGAGCAGTCCGGATTGTGTGTCGAGGTGCACGTGTGTTGGCATCGGCGGAGGCGGAGGAGGAGGATGCTCGTAGACAGCCCGACACGAGCCGCAGCCGAGCACTACAGCACCGAGCCGTGTAGCGACACAAGGGCCAGCGAAACTAATCTGCAGGCCCGTCCAGCGAACAAGCATCAATCGTTTTTATGAGCAAAACCGATCAATCAGGTCGCGGTTAACCTTCGGAAAAACGCGGAAGTGTAATTCACCGTCAGCGCTGTTTTGACTTATTATCCGTGACAACATGGCTGAATGTAATGTTAGCATTGACCAGAAAAACCTGCCTGGAGTCAAAGAGGGTAACATCCTTTATAATATCTTACTCACTTACAAAGGTTTGCTTAAACTGAACTGGGGAATGTGGATGTTTTAGGAGAGGATATAATACGAGGCACTGTTTGATGGTGTTAGCGCAGTATGCTATTTGTGCTAACAACACAGCAGCAGCAGAAAGAGGGCTGGACTCATTCTGCACTGATTGTGAAAAGTCCCTTCACTAACTATGTATTTACTCGGTTTTCTGGATTGCTTATAGAAATAGTTTGGCCTGTGCTTTTCTCGTTTGTCAACTCCAGTGTCTTGTTATACAGTGTAAGTGCAGGTGGTGCAGGCATCAGCATCTTTACAGCACAGCACATTGTATTGGAGGTATTTGTGCACCTATACTTTCTGATGTACTCCCTTTATGTATGATATTTATAATAATACAAATATAACCGTATACCTCAAGGTGTTACCTCCAAAGCTTGCATTAATGTTCAGCACATTTTCATATGACGCTGGAAAGGAATGGATCACAGATTGTGTTTTTTTCTGTCACTGTAATAGAGTTAAGGCTGCAGAGTTTCAAAGCTGTAACATTGCACAGTTTGCATGCTGCAGTAAAGGGATGGACCCTTTCTTGTTGAAGCAGCTGCTTAGAAGGATGCTTGTTATTCTGGTCAGAGGGATCAGCAACATGCATTTTACGGCTTTCTATAGCAAACAAAAATGATCACGTAAAATAATGTGTTACATATAATATACACTCCATGTTATTCCATGGAGTAGTTATTATCGAACTTTATGTGGCCGTTGTATAACCATAATCCCAGCTGGAATAAGAAGATTAAACATATGGTTTAAATGATGCCCTACAGCCACTGTTAATCAAATATGTAGCTGTAGGAGGATTTTAGAACATTTACCTATTTATTTTGACACATTTCCCAGAAAAATCAGATTTTAAGAAGACAAAATATGATCTAGTCTTTACAAAGTCTGTGTAGAGTGTGCGTCCCATTTTTGCCACTTATTCTCCATATATAGATATCAGTGCTTTTTCTTGTTGTATTAGATCCTGTCCTAACTAATGAAGCTGTAGCATAAAAACATGGTGGCTGCTGATACAGTGGTTTCCAATTTGCACAGTCCCATGACTCTTCTTGAAACATTCGTAGGAAAAATTTAAAACATGTGCTGTTCAGATGTCTGCGATATATTTCAAATGAGACCAAGACATGAGGAATACAGTCTGCTGTAATGACAATGCCAGCAGTACTTCCTTTTTTTAATTTCACTTCATTTTTAACCAGACTAAAATAATATAACCGCAGTCCACTTGACCAGATTCCTTTTGCCACTGCCCATGATCTAAAAAAGGTTTGGTCAAGACACATTTAATCATAAGCTGGGCTAAAATTATTTTAAGATTTGTTACATTTGACAAAAACACTTCTTTGCACTTTGTTTTTTTTTCAGTGTGCCGTGACTTTGCTGTGCTTGAGGACCACAGCCTGGCATACAACCTCCAAGAGCAAGAAAGTAAGAAAACCAATGTCACTAGAAATGCACCAAATACTGTTTAAGGTTTAGTTTGGTCAAGGGTTAACCAGATTTAATGTAGTGTGTTATAACTGTCGTTAACAGTGAACATCTAACAATTGCATTTCAGTCTATACAACAATGTTGTAGCAGAGTTACTTCTAGAAAATGCATATTTGTATAAGTTGGCATGTGATGGTATGTTCACTTGAGGAAAGCATATGCCTACGTCTTGTTAGATTATCGGTGTCCATTGCACCACATTAAAAGTCTAGACTCAACCATTTATGCACTGTCTGTACAGGCAGTTAAACGTGTGGCTGATGCCACATCTCATTACAAAAGGGTATTTGTATCACAGAATGTAACTTTGTCAACCGTAAAATGCAAAGCATTTTTCATCAGTGACAACTTTTTTTAGCCGTGCAGTCATACATGCTTGGTAGTACATTTATTTATACATTATATTCTACAAAACTGCAAGGCACTTTCAGTACTTTACCTTGGTCCCTGTTTTACCAGTGATTAATGTGAAGCTGACTTGTATTATTAAGCTGTATAAACTAGTGGTCCATGACCAAGGCTTACTAATTTGTTAAAGTAAGCTTTGTTTTCACATTTGACTCTGAAGTCACTCAAAAAGTTTTTACTTGAAGCCTCTGTGATCCAGTTGAACCCAGTCACATGGTGTTGGCTAGAAGTTTTGATTATGAAAAAAGAAGTTTACAGTAGCATGATGTTTGTAAAAGGTGCTCTCTACTTGTTTGTCTTTATAGCACAGCCATTATATCAGTTATTTATTTAATCTACGATCCCTCCCTTTTAGACTGCTCAATGAGTTTACATCACAAAACCTTTATTTTAAGAGGGAGATGAATCGTGCCAGTGACAAATGTGGCAGACTTTAATTGATAGTTTTTCTATTTTAGGCTCTGACAGCAGTGTCATAAACTTTAACAATTGATCAGCGTCATCTTCAGGAAAAAAAATCAATGCAGTGATATTGACTCTTTATCACAGCTATGTCTGTCTGTTTTTCAATCCATCCCACAAGTCACAAACTCCAAACTTTATGGAGCATCTCGGGATAAATCGCCAGATGTAATTTTGTCCTTTTCACATGAAAACGGAGAAGGGATCAATAACCAGGTGAAACAGAGCCGCAAAAGTGAGTGATGCTCTTTTGTAGTGACCAAGTGCGGAGAGTGCGTCAGCAGCAGGATTTATTGTCTCTTCACAGCAGCCTACGACACAACCTTGGGGCTGCACATATTCATTCTTCAGTAGCTGAGGTCACGCTCCATCAGTGAAGTGAAGAGCCTCTACAAATATCTGTCACTCGGTCACACAGCTTACACCAAAACAACTCCCACAACTATTTTCTAAATATATTGGGTTTTAGTCTGAGGATAAGATACTTCGGTGTTTCTTTCTTCACCTGTTTATGAGCTTCTTTATTTGTTTTCATCACAGTTGAGAGCCACTTGGCCTCGAATGTCCACAAGAGCCGTCTGGTGCAACAGGATCTGCAGGTGGCCAAGAGACTTCAAGAGGAAGAGGATCTGAGAGCAAAAGCTCAGAGCAGGAGGCTACAGACTGATATGTATGTGTTTTACTCATTAGTGCACATACACAACATATTTGGTATCGTGACAAACAAAAAACACACTATATTAATAACATTATGAGTCTGATTCAACAGAAGCATGGGCATGTGCATGTGAACCTGATAATGTGAAGTGTGGCATTACACTGTTAAGCACCATGTAGTCAGGCCTGCAGGCAGATGGTGTTGTTGATGAGATTTCTCAAAGGTGAAAGTAAGCCAAGTCTTCCAGAACATCAACAACATTATTCACATGTTACTCCTGCCTGAAGCAAATATGTATGCGCAATGTTACTTGTATCTTATTGGTAGCGTTTGATTTTATTATCTTTGGATCAGTTAAACTATTAATGGATAAAAACACAGTTAAAAACTTCTAAATTTAAAGCTGCACTACTGCAGCTGCACTTGAGTTCTATATGAGTATGTTTTGTGACATAATCAGACTGCTGTCTGCTTGTAATTGTGAAACTTTTTATCTATCGCAAACATGGAAAGAGCCACATGCGTCCTTATATATACTACTATATATATATATATATATATATATATATATATATATATATATATATATATATATATATATATATATACTATACTATATACTATATATACTACTATATATATACTACTCTAAGGCGGTCAAGAAAAAGGTTTGCTAAATCTGTGCATGCCAAAAAATAAAGATTTGTGAGAGTTAGGGACAAATTAGAACGGCAGCTTCTTCCTCCCCGGGCTTTAAGATGCTCAAAATTCAACATTTTTAACATTTAGATTGTGTATTTGTTAAATATGAATAATGTGTGATTATTAACTATTAATAATTATCAGCTTAAAGTAACCCTTCTGTTGTTTTTCTTTGCTTCTGAACATGTGAAAAATGAAGTGAGCGTCAAGACACTGAAATTGCCCATGAGATTCAGGAAGAACTGGTCCGACAGGCCGAGCAGCAGCGACAGCAAGAAGAGAAGGATGCTGTAAGAAGCTCTCGCACACACCTGTTTATTTATCAATGTTACATCCACCAATGGCATTTGGGTTTGGAGTTGACACTGGTTCCTCTACAGTTTGTAATAAATAATAAACAAAAACCTAGAATTCAGAGACCACAGACCATACCCCCAGTGTGCTCAAAATGATAAAGCCCTCATTCTTTGTAACTTGAACAGGTGGCCTATTTGTAACCACTGATTTTGCACTGTGTTTCTTTTTTATAGGCCATAGCTCGAAAACTCCACGAGAAGGAGATAAAAGAGGAGAGGAAGAGGCAGAAGCAGCTGGAAACTAACTTTGATGATGAATACTTTGAGGATCAAGGAGGTGAGCATTGGTGTCTGTTGCCTATTTGTCTGAGGTATTTTAAGTCTATGCCATTCACTTAAAAATGAGCTATAACCAGGGTTACGTACAAGTCATATAGATTTATTGTTAAAAGTATCATTTGCTGGTCTAATCTTTTGTGTATGCCTTAAAATCAATATATATATTTTTTTAATTAACTCAAAATTGCTTAGGAATTGGCATAGGCATGAAAATAATTATATCTGAGTGCATAAACTAACCTCTGTTATTTTATTGAAGACAAACCATACATACCTTGGTACTTAATCCCTCGCCCTCTAAGGCTAAAGACTGCTACAGAAATGGTTAGACAATTTCTCACAATATAGCCGTGCTCCTCCTTTTCTAAACAAATGGCTTATTTCTGTGACGTTGCACAGGCAGTCGAGCAGCTCACATTCCTCTGACTGACTGTGACGACTGAGCATGTTGGCATCTGTGTATGTTTGCACCCATTTGTTTCCACTCAAAGTTTCTGTTGGACAGCAGCCTACAAAACACTCTTCACTGTTTGTGTTTTGTCTATTTTTTAATACCCATTTGGATGTGCACTATAGTAGTGCTGTTTAGGTTGTAACCATGCATCCAAAACATTAATTCTTATGTGGTAGTAACCAGGGGGTGGGTGCATCTAAAACCATTACCCTTATTGTTTGATGAGGAACTATGACATCACTTAACTTGGTACAATGTGTGCTTACTAACCCATTTCATTCTGTTCATTCCTTGTTTTTTTTTTTTGTTTGCATTTTCATGATAACCCTGACACTGTCTGCAACCCTTAACTCTTCCACATCACACCGGCCCTCACAGTGAGAAGGCCTCTGGACTTGGACAGATCGACTAAGTACAGGTCACTTTCTCCCATTCATCATGGGGCCTTTGCTCCATTGAGTCCAAATCAAGATTACTCTATAGACTACAACTCCACTGAGCCCAAACGCAGCAGGTACCCCAAAAGAGACCCAGTAGCCCCCCACAGCCACTCCAGGTACCCAGAGCACTCCCTAGATGCCGAGAGCATTCGGGGCAGGCATGCAGACCCCTATCCCGAGCACCTTCTGCCATCCAGAGGCAAACATGGGGAACGGTACCCAGAGTATGGGTCTCCTACAGAGACAGGGCGACGGCACACAGTGGACAGTGAGAGAGTGGTGAGGAGAAAGGAGCGATCAGCGGGACCACCTCCTCCACAGACATCCAGGGAAAGGGACAAGAGCTCGGACAGGCACGAAAGATATGATGAATATGACAGATATGACAGCAGAGCAGCACTGCGCCAGGAGATCCCCAGTTACAGCAGAGATAGGAGGCACTCTCGGGACAGAGGCCTCAGTGCTGACCGCCTCCAGGACAAAGAGCACCACAGGCACAAAGACCCTCACAGACCCAGGACACGCAGCAGGGACAGAGTCCTGGACGAAGACTACTATGACACCAGTCCAGGCCCCAGCTGGGACTGGCCCCGGAGGGACCGGCTGTCCTGGGAGGAGGAAGAGGAGGAGCAAGACAGGAGAGGAAGAGGCCGGCGGCGGGTGGAGTCAAACCCTGAGGATGTGTTTGTGGAGCGCAGTGACAGAGGCAGAAAGGAAACCAGGGATCTCTGGGAGGGCCCTGTCAGAGAGAGGGGGCACTCAAACGCAGAGACAGGTAGCACTCTGAGCCGCTGGGGTTGTCTGGTGTGTGCTGAGGGACTTTTGCTGTAGTGGTCTGAGGTGGTGGGTCTCAAGATAATCACTCAAGCTTCTTCAAATAACATCTTTCTTCAGCCTGATTTTGTGATGTGTTTCTGCAGTAGGCTTCAATCTTCTGCATCTGTGAATAATCAGCTTCCTTTTCAGCTGCAGTGTCTGGTCTTTGTTTTTGATTCACACATTTCTTATTCTAAAACGGCACACTCATAACGTATTTGATGAACTGAACCAGCCACATCCGGTTTGCAATCCATATCTGAAATATCTCTTACACAAATTGAAAGTAATGATTAATAAAAACACCCACTGACACATTTTAATGAAATAGCTGACGATTATTATTAGTGATTAATGATCACAAAACATTGTCATGATACCATGATGTATGTGTTATGTGTGTCCTCTAACTTATCCAGGCCATGTTTTGCACAAAGGCAGTGGAGAGGTGGTGGCAGAAACTGATTACAGATTGACTGAAGCCACAAAGGGACTGACCAAACTGGACATCCATGAGCAGGAGCTGAAGGACCGAGAAGTGGCCAGGAAACTCCAGGAGGAAGAGCTCAAGGTAAGGAAAACCTACTCGATACTAACAGGCACATTGTTATACACGGCATTGCAAAATGACAAAGTGAATTGTAATCTGTTTCTTATAATGTGCTGTTCAGGAAATATGTAAATCTTAGTTCACTATAGCTCAGTGCTCAAAGGCACTTTTTCCTACTCTTTCTGTTGATCAGTGTCCTTTTTGCTCTGATTGAGTGACAGGTGGATTTCACCAGTCACAGTGAAGTGTAAACTCTCAGATGAAACCGATCGTATAGTTATCTCATGAACGTATTTAAAATATATGAAGTGTTCATGGATTGTGATAAAAATCAAAGCTTGAAAAAACTGATATGAAGTTCTTAGGGACTAACACTATGCTAATCATAGTTTCAGCTTCCTGGTATATGCAACACTTTGAGGACTTTTTCCCATTCAAAAAGATATAATATTTCGTTTTTAATTGTTAATCACTATCGCGATCTTGATTTAAAAAAAAAAAAAAAATTGTCATTCTGAAACATATGGATATAAAGCCAACAGTGTATGTAAAACAGTAAATGAATATTCTTTCTGATTGTAGACAAACAGTACAATTTCACGTGCCGCTCAAGTTGCACAGGATGAAGTAAGTATAAATATTTTGTTTTTCTGTTTCCATCATTTGTTATATGGCACCTGAAGGTCAGAAGAAATGTATGCTGTTTGACTTCTAAAAGCTGTGGAATCTGTTGTAGGAGATTGCTCGCCTGCTAATGGAACAAGAGAAGAAAGAGTACAAAAAACAGCGTGAGAGAGAGAAAGAGAGACAACGGGAGAAGGAGAGAGAGAGAGACAGAATGGCAGTTGAGAGAAAGAGACACGAAGCAGAGTATAGGGTAAGTTTCATGCACAATTTTGAGGTCTACTACTAGGGTTGTCAAAAGATAATAAATTATACTAACTGATTCTAAAACTTATTTGAACAATTATTAATACTGGAAAAAACATTTGGCAAGTGAGAATAAAATCACTTGGTTTTATTTATTTACTGTCTCAGCCAAATTCAGAGGAAGTAGTTCGACCAAGAACACGAGACGAATATGAATACCAGAGACAGAAGAACCACAACAAACCTGTCAGGTACAAGCCCCCCTCCTCATGATACTGAATCCTCTCCATCTCCACAGACTCTTAACATTCACTATCTCTCTCCCAGGCCTCCTCAGCCTCGACCGCATGAGTATGCAAATGTAAATCCTGCTTACAGCTATCCAGATCAGCCCCTCCCTCCTCGGGCCCCCACCAGACCTGAGCCTACGTCCAGAGGTAATCCTAATGCTTTACAATAACAGAAGAGCCTAAAATTAGAACTGGAACTGTACAACATTCACTAATTGTTATGGCTTATTTGGGGGCTTACTACTCCACAAATATGGGTTCAGAAGTTTTATTAATTATTATTTAGTTCAGTACCATTACCATACACAGACCTCTAAGTGCTATTTTTGAGTGTCTTAGAAATAATTTAGACCGCATTATTACAGGCCTGCAATTGCTGATCATTGATCAGCTTTTTAAACACTGGAATATAAACATTTAACATTTTAGCATCAGTTAGGTTGTGTCAACCTGAAACACGGAGAGTATAATTTGGTAAGTTATGATAGTTTATATCTTTCTTTCTTTATGGATTTAGACATGTGTTCATAATAGCAGCTGAGGTTCAATATGGAGACGGATGGATATGGATGGCATTTTGCCACGGGACAGTTTAAGAGTGATTTATTTAACTCAATCATGGTTAATTCACTGTGTCTTTTGGTTGAACTGAGCAGTGTTTGTTTGTGGCATGTGATATTGATTTAGTTAAATCGTAGATTGCATTTTGATAGATTTTTCTCATTTTTTAGGTGCCTATTACAAGCGGTGACTCAGGCTCTTGCCCAGACATGCCGTCAGTTCTGCCCCTTATTGTATTCAACTGTTTCCTCGCCATCTACTCACATGCTTGACCAAAAGTCTGGGGACAATCTCATGTGGTGGCAGTGGGACAGTAGTTTTCATCAAAAGTAGAATTAAATCGAGGGGGTCTCTGTACATTCTTTTTAATTTTGTGCATTTTTATAAAAATAAATTATACATTTTTATGGAGGATTGAATGAGGCATCTATAACGAATAGACTTCCACCATTCCTTTTTGTCGAGTATTATTTGTTTATTTGTGAGTTTTTGATTTCATGGGATGTGCCTCTTTTCTCCAACATGGCTGCCTTGTTGTCTTAACAACCACGGCAGCTTCTTGTACAGGCCATAACCATGTGCCATTTAGTCCACTTGGATAGACTTTCTTACTCACACAGTTTGATTTTAAAGGTGCTGGCTGTGTAGGCATTGACCAGTGCTGGAATGTGGGGCATTACAAACATCATTGGTCTGTGAGGGCTCTGTCTGTTAGTATGTGCATGCTTATTGAAACTGTACAACTGTGTACATGCATTTCAGCTCTGTTAATGCACTCTATTATTATTATATACAAAGGGCTACAGCCACAAAAGCCAATAGTCTTAACTTTATGGAAAAATATACTTCTGTTCTGCTATTACTTCATATCATGCTGTTGTTTACAAACCAAATCCAGTTTCTGTTTGACACCAGTATAAAATGGGATGCATGTACATGACCGTGTGAAATCTGTTTGTGCCAAAGGCATAAATGCAATGGAGTAGTTGATCATGTATTATTTAAATGTAAATATCAAATTCTGTTTTATTTGTATTAATCATGTCTTTTAATATAAATTAGATTATTTTGATCTTTAAGATTTAGTCTTTATTTTTATTTTGTTGGTCTTCCTGAAAAAATCCCTCCAACTTTACTTTTGTTTCTTTGTTACAAGTAGGGTTTTACTTCCTGCCTGCTGAGAAAACAAACATTTGCACAATAGGGATAAACAGGGAAGTCAGTCTGGGATGTGCAGGAAAGGAGTGAAAATATAAAAATGTTTGGTCTTTATTGTAGAATTTTCTGTTCATATTGAATATAAAATTTAATTGGAGTTCAGAGCTCTTGTATTTACTGACACTGAGCAGTCTTACAGAAGTGAAATGAATACATGTCGATGAATGGTCTGTACTTTTGGCCCGGTCCATTGTGATACATGTGTGTGCTGAAGACGTGCTGGTGTTTTATACTGTATGTGCTAAATGCTGTTGAATTCACGGGTTGTGCCATACGCTTCATTCAGGGACTGAGGTGAACATTGTAGTAGTGGCTGTAGCAGAGCTGTCACTCTTAAAGAGCAAGAGTGCTTTCTTTTTTGTTAGAGCGTCACCTAGTGGACACTGTTGATCAAAGCTGTAAATTGTGCATCGGATGTAAGTGAGTGTAAAGTGTTATTTTACCCAGAGCTTGTATGCAATTTATACCATGAACTATAACATAAATGAACAGTGTCACATTCTGAAACTAGAGTTTAGTGAAAGGAATTCAGACTCTTGCATAGCATCTCAACATTCAGTATAATAAAATGTAACTGCATTTATTTCACTGGTGTTTGTGTCAATTATTGATATACTCACATCATATTTGTGTTATTTATAGAGCTCATAGATGTAATACAGATGGCTTTGCATTAATTAGTGATGATTGGTATTGGTGCAATATTTCTTATTGGGTAAGGGTATATTCAAGTACAAACTGGGTGTTACCATGATTACATTATTCTGACAGGAAAACTATCTGAGCACACACCTTTCCATAAACAAACACTGAAAGCAGGCCATTGTAAAATATTTATTTTTAAATATTCAATACATAATAGTAATAGAAGTACATTTAGAAATACATTTTAGCTGTCTATAACAACAGAATGATCACATTATGGTTAAATTTTGAAGTGAACACTTGTAATGTAATGTAATAATTCTGACTGATGCGTCAGTGTTATTGGCATCTTTTAATTAAAACCATGCCAATGTTATTAAATGTACAGGTTACACCCTTGAGGAAGTGATGGACTGAGTGGAGCTGGTTCACCAACATACCAATCATACTCCTGGTTAGTCTGCATGTGGTAACACTATTGTACCCTCACCCAGATGTGTCACAACCTCTGCTCAAACACCTATCGGATTAAACTACAGTCTTCAACGTCATAACTGCAATACGCTATCATAAATATAGTATTAAAGTGTACATTTATAATATAATGATAATAATTATAATAATGATAATAATAATGACAAATCCATCTGTCTCAGAGTGTTCACAAGTACACAAGTCTTTATAATTGGGTTTTTGTAAATTACACACACGACCAGAAACAATGACTGAAATTTTTGAGTAGAGAAATTCCCAGGCAAAGTTTCCAGCTGCGCGGATAACACAACTGCCCCCTGTGGAGAGATCACTGACAGTAAGCAAGTATGTAAGTAACATTTAGTTGGTTTGTTTCAGGTATTTAGAACATTTCTACAGAGAGGTGACAATGTTAGTGTCCCGGATCACACAGGGAAGTCAGGTGCAGTGTCCCATGTCCCATGCAGTGACAGGTGTTTGCTGAGCAGGCACCTAAGCTCAATGAAATTGCTGACATGCACCACAAATAGTTCTAGCACATCCAAGTTTACATAAATATTCACCAAAAACACCAGAGTAATTCACCTGATAACTCACCTGTCCCGCGTGGGCCATCCTCACCTGGGACTGTCCTGTGTAGCAAAGTGTTAACCCCAGTCACTGCTGCAGCTCTGTTCCCATGGCTCACCTGGCAGGTAAAGGAGTGCGCGCAGCTGTCTATCAAGTGCAGCATGCCGTGTTGAGACTTGAAGACACACCCACTCATTACTGAAACAGAGAGAGGAGCAGAGAAACCCGCTGACTATCACTTAGCCCTGTGTTTACCTAGTGTCAGAGTAAACTGCTCTACATTGCAGTTGAAAACACAAACATTTGTATTTTACTCAAACTGCCTAATTCACTCTATACATATATATATATATACTCCACTTACATATTTGTTGTAAGCTGACCTGAAAAAGCCCCAGGCGCATCTTCAGGAAAAACCGGTAGAGGAGGACGGAGAACTATTTAGACAGAGGCTTAGCCAGCCCTTAACAGAAAACCACAGCACTGCCTTTTATTGGGTGAAATCAAGGCATGGCACATGTAAAGATTCTGTACCGATATGATTTGCAGTGACATTTCGGTGACATATCAGAAAATAGGTCTGACGGCTTCTGCTGTATTAAAGAGTATCAATGAAATTATTGAATGTTAAACTTAAACCTGCCCTGATCTAAAACATACAGTGTATTAACAAATGAGAGATTGATCAGAAGATTAGATTATGATTAAGGTTAAGTTATAGCTGTACAAAATATATTTATTGATAATACTTCTTTCTACTTACTTTATACTTCTACCTGAGATATAAATACTAATATTTAACCAATTAAGTAAAAGAGTTATCATTCGACATTTATCTGAAATTAACAAGTTGTTAAATTTCCTGAACTTTTTTTTATTACTTTACTTGAAGTAAACATAAAGAGAGACAAGGTAAAAGTGTGAGGTGTAAAGAATGTAAATTTCCTCTAAGTAGAACTAATAAAATATAAACTTAGTAATATACATTAGTTATATCCAGTTACTTAAAGATTCACTATGAAACTTTTTTTGATGAACCTGATTGTCTCCATGGAATTCTTATTGTGAACGCACTTGTCTCTCCACAGATCTGACCTGTAACTTGGCCTATCTGCTTGTCTCTGTGGAGATAGATAAGTTTAATGCCATACTGTGGAACATTACAGGCAATGAAATAACATTGCCATGAATGGTTGCAGACCTTCCACCAGAAAAGTTATACAGTACACCTTAATGTTTATCACTTTTTGTGTTGTGGTCTTCTGCCCTGACAGCCCCTCGTGTTGGCACAGAGTGAAGTCGAGCACGGTGAGGATCAGAGCTGTGTCAGAGGCAGGGAGGCCGTTTGTCCCCAGGCCTCGGAGCTCTACCTGCTGTAGGAATGACACCAGACCAGCTCCTGCTCTGGGAGTCACCCCATGCACAACACACAAGTCCTCACACAGCCCATACACGCAGGCACAGATGACACACACATTTTACATGGCACTATTTTATTACTGCTCTTTCTAATAACAATATATAATGCACTGATGTGTATTTGAAAACCAAATCCCTATACCAAAAGTGAATAGGTTTACAGAAAGGTTCTTACAATGCCACTGCAAAACAATCAAAACTAATAATTAAGTCCGTGGTGAGAGGGAAGCTGACAGAGCAATGGGAAAGTTTGTAAAGGCTGTATACATATCTACATCTGTTTTTAGTTTTTAATTACTTTACTAGTTCACTTTTAATCCTCAATGTTTTGTATTTTAGTTTGTTTTTGTTTTATTATATTTTTTGTTTGGTTTTATTAAAATATGTAATGTTTAAAATAATTATTCTTAAAAAAGAAATTAATATTTGTATGTAATATTATCTTTGTGGTATTACTGCATTAACATCAGCATAAATCAGAAAAAAATATATTTACACTATTTACATAAGCTAACATTTTCCTTTCACTTTATCTTCATATTTGTACAAAATATATGGGTCTTAGCGTTAGTTCACATCAACTGCTCTTCTGAGTCAGATGCATTAGTCACATATTACCCATAATCCCTCTCTCCCAGGAGAAGTGGGAAATGAGCAGAAGATAAGACTCACTTTCATATCTGTGCTCATCGTGTACCATTGCAGTGTGAACCTCCAAAACACTGCTTTGACTCCCTGCCTTGTTTTAAGGATATGCAGATGCAAAATTGGACTGTTTATTCTCCTACAAATATGTCAGGGATGATTGCAGTTATTAGTGATAGTGTCACACCTTTGTTTGACAAGTCCAACTACTTGTGGGTGCTGCATTCATCTGGGTTTCTATGTGAGTTAATAAGGTCAGAGCTTCAAAGCCATTCTCACGTACAACACATAAATATGACACCAACTTTCTATAAAAAAAAAAAACCAAAAACAAACAAGCACAAAAAACCCAACAAATAAATAATAACTATTTATGCTGACAATTTGTTATTTAATTAATGGATTAACTAGAAATAATATGTTATTTTATCTGTGTAATTTCTTAGTTTTTATGTGTACCTCTTCCTAGTTTGGATTTTTGTGTCTGACCTGAGTTTTTAGAAAGCATCAAACAAATCATTTATCATAGAATCATCAACTGTCATAGAAGTAATTGGTAAAGTTATCTTATGGGCACAAAAGCATCCACCACCACTACATCAACCACTGTTGTTTCATTTAGAAATATGTCATTAGTATATTCTTGGCAGATTCATATCACCTTTCAGCTTGAATCAAAGCCATCTCCTTTGATCTGAAATGACCTAGAGTCAACAGATGAACTTGGTGAACTATACTTTGCTTGAACACTAGATGGCACATCAAATCTTTTCTTTTTTTTAATAGGTCTGATTTTTGCTAAAGTGCTTACAATGACCCCCAGTTCAAACTGAAGCTGTTTTTGAGTCTTTTGGAGTACATACAAATGACTGGGCTTCCTGTGAAGCTGAGGCTTTGTAGTTTTGGCCTCTGCTGTCTGAGCTGCTCTAATATAAGTGGTAGCAAGCTATGTGTAAGGAAAATGCAACTTTGGGGGGGATATAAGGAGAGGTAAGGCTGCTGTCTGCAGTAGATTGATTTGTTGGGTCTTGACAGCTCCAATTCATTTTAGTGATAACATATTTGATGCATATATGTTATCACTAAAATGAGCTCTCTTGTTTATTTGTAGGCTGGAGTAAACAGCTGCATTCTTCTGATTCTTCCAGAATGGCTGAATTAACTGAGAAAAGGTGAGTTCTAGCTTTATCTTTATGTTGTACATGTCCAAGAGCTTGATAGTTCACGTTTATCTGATTGACAAAAAGGAATCAAAATTCCAATGTAAAAAGCATAATTAGTTTTCCCATGCGTGCTTCCTCCCTTTGTGCAATGCTGCTAAACTTTGACTCACATAATTTGGAAGCCCATTGCTAAAATGAAAGTAAACATAAATGTTTGATAACATTCAATGTAATTTGTTTGTCTGAATCTGGGGTTCAGACCTCAACTTTGCATAGGCACAATATTATTGTTTATTCAGTAATAAGACAGATCTACTCAGAGATAATCTAAAATAAATGGACATTCATAATGTAGTCCCATGTTAAATGTGTTTACACACCGTTTTATTAACCTTTTCAAAAGGTTTGAACCATTAAAGCAGACATACAATACAGAGGAAATGATTCCTTTGATAAAGACTGAGTTTTTAGGGTGTTACGCCTCATGTCAAATTTGAAATGTTAATGTTACTGATAAATAGGTGCTGACACATTTATGAGCCTTTTATTTGCATTTTTACTAAGAAATACATCTTGAGTAGTTTCAGCTGAGCAGTTATATTAGGGTCTATTACATAGACCCTAATATAACTAGATCATGAGGTGGATAAGAAGAAGCCGGGTGCCTACAGGAGACGTCTGTGGTGTGTTGGTCTGTGAGAATCCAGAGATTGAAACTTCCTCATGAATTTGCCTTGTTAGAAACTTTGAGAAAGATAACTTACTAAACAACCCCTGCTTATGGGTTATGAAGGTAACTTATTTACTTATTTCCTTATTTATTTTTTTGGGTTTTTTTTTCCTAATCAAAGCATAGCAGCATCCTTTTTTACACCTGTGTGTTTCATCTTTCAGGCGTGTTATGGCGCATAGAGGGAAGTGCCCTGGCATTGGACAGACGACTAACTTGGAGCAGGGATGGTAATGTAGTCAGGATCTTTTTCATTTCTGTGGTGTGAAGTTGTCGTGATAATACTGTTAGGAAGAACCAGAGTGGAAATCCGTGTATTATTTCCTGTAATTGTCGCAATCCATCTGGATACCCCAAACACATCATCTCTGAACTCTGGCAAAAGTTTAAAGTGGCACAAAACAATAACATGATGAAAACACTGTAGGTAAATAGCCCCAAGTCTTGGAATTGAGGATGCAACACAATCAGTGTGGTTACAGAGCTGTGACCTTAATTAGTGCCAACTGTTGTGTCTTGGGACTATTTCAGGAAAAGGGCCGACTCTGATCCAATCTAAGCGTAAACTCTGTTGACAAACTGGCATCTCCTTCCCCAAATATGGTCTAATGATAAAATAATTATACACTTTTAGTAAATTGCATGCAGCCCACTGTGAAACAAATAGGCATGTTAACCTCATTTATTGGTGGTGGCCCTCCTGCACAATATGTGACTTGCTCAAATAAATAATTACTTAAACTAAAATATAATTTTTTAAAGATTTGCTCAAAAGGCAACAATTATCATCACTTGATCGTGCTCTCAACACATAAAACCTACTGAAATGCTATTTTAAACCACCATATTTTTAAATGTCTATCTTAATTAAATCTTTATTTAATTATTATTATTTATTTTTTTTTTAATGAAAAATGGCATACTTTGAGCCAAATTTATAGTCCAACTCTATTATTAAACCATTGAAGCAGAAAGAACTAAAAAGCAAAAAACAAACAAAAACATTTTAGTGTGCATTTACTTTGGATTTGTGTAGATTTAAACATAGAATAACCAATAATGTGACGGTGACAAAACTGAAGGAGGAGTTGAGGCAAATGATGTGTACTCTTTCCATGACAGGCCTATTCAATCTGAACCCCTTCCATCCATCTCCTGCAGGTGGAGCTTGTGCGTCACACAGGGACCGATTTATAACAAGCGTGCACGGATAACAGTCCATCACTCTGTGTCCTCTTTAAAGATTGGTTATTAAACCCTATTGTGCATTTTTATTACATTTTATTCACCCATTTTTGGGGCTATTTGCTAATTGGAAGTCATGGCCAGCTCGGGGCTCCAGATTTTGGGGTTTTTACTCGCACTATTGGGTCTGTCTGCCACCATCGCCGCTACTTTTATGGTTCAATGGAAAAAACAGTCTCAAGGAAAAACACACAAGATTTACGACGGTCTGTGGATGAGCTGCAGTGGATACGAGAGAACGACGTGCGAGTTTTACGAATCCATCTTCAAACTCTCGGGTGCGTAAAGTTTACAGCCTGTGCGTAAAACTTGGAGATAGCCCAGTAAGCACTTTTCCTTGAGATGCCCTCCACTTAAAATACATTTCTATTACTAGACTGTGATGTAGGCTACATACTGTTCTGCTCCTATAGCTCTGAAGTCTTTAAACTTCTACTGAAAGTACCTCAAACTAGTAATGTAAAAACAATATATTAATCAGTGCTTTCAGTTTCCATTCAACATCATGACTGCATGCTCACTATCTTATAGCCCAAGGATAGTGAGGATCATTTTGGCGAAATATAGCAGTTGCACCTAGTTTTTCACTCTTTAGAAATGGAATTAATTTGGCTATTAATAGTAATGCTCCTGGTTGACCAAGAGGCATTGAAGAATGGATGGGTCAAATGCAGAGGACATATTTCCCCACAGGGACAATAATATTAAGAAACTGTAACTTATCTTACCTTACTTTACTATTCAGTGAATGGTGTATTGTGTGTGTGTGTGTTGGCAGCGGAGATCCAGGCCACCAGAGCAGTGATGATGCTCAGTATCTTCCTGTCTGCAGTGGGGCTCCTGGTATCCACTTTGGGGATGAAATGCACTCGGTTTATGGAGAGCAAGAATGAGACAAAGGCCCACACTGCTATGACCGGAGGAATCATCTTCATCATTGCAGGTGAGAGCACAGGACACCGTCATGTCAATACTCTGCCTACAGCTGTAAAAGAAACTCCTGTAATATGATTTATTTTTAGGTCTTCTGTCACTCATCATCACCTCCTGGTATGTCAGCCAGATTGTTCACTCTTATAAAGCGGCCCATCGTCTTCAAAGGTATTGTACTGTGTTGTATAGTAAGAGGCCTACACCTTACTGCTTTTATAATAAGCTTTTTTCTTATTTGTTCCAGTGTTGAATTTGGGAAGGCTGTTTTTGTCAGCTGGGCAGGTAGCCTCCTCAGTATTTTGGGTGGAGTGTTTCTGTGTTATCGCAGGTGTTCACACAGATCTGAGTCATTTACAGCAAATCACCTACTTCCCACAAGTCATCCAAAATCTAATTATGTCTAAAATCAACACAGAAAGTAGTGGTAGCTTTTTTTTTGTTTTTTGTTATTTTGTTATTTGGACTTTTGAGTGAATGCATGAGACGAGCTATGGTAAATATTTGAGTTTTTACACTTGCACAGTGTTGAATTCAATCCATTTATTGTCATGTTGTAAAGAAGTGAAAATGTGATATGCATTCACCCAATGCAAATGTGATATGGATTCAGTACTGGCATATGCTGTTTATAGTTTAGGAAAATGCCTCGATCTTGTGTAAATATATATTCAATTGATAATTGTTAGATCATTTATATATGTCATATTGCTATAATAAACGTTTTCTTTGACAGGCCTTCTGTGGTTGGATTACTGTGGTATTTAGTTATTATTTGGTGATAATTTTATTTTATTCTAGTGATTTGACAGAAATGATACAGGCTCATGTAGGGTACATTCCCATCAGGAGCTGACCCACAGGCCCTTTCTTATCTCTCCTGCTTTTTTCCTGTAAGTAGAATTTGTTATTTTACAGTCATTAGACTGATCATGCGGGATACAGTGCGGCGCTCCTGTAATGGGGACTTTCCTGGGCTGAAATTGTTTCCTTCCTTTACTCCAAATTTGATGTCATCCCAGCAGAGAAATGACAATGAAACAAATGCCAGCTGTAAATGTTTGGGTACAATATAACCAGACTTACAATATATAATGGATGACATTAGTGGAAAGTGATCAAAATATTATAATAATAATAATAATAATAATAATAATAATAATAATAATAATAATAATAATAATAATAATAATAATAATAATAATAATAATAATACAGGTTAACCGTAAATGACTTCTGCCACATAGGCCCTTGTTGTGCTTATTACTGTAATGAAAGTAAGACCTTAATTTATTTACCCACATGTAAATATTCATTTAAAATAATGATATAACATAACAAACGCTCAAAAAGTAGAAGGTCAAAGCAGAAATGTAAAAATCACCCAAGCTGGAGAGCAATTGGGTAAAAAAAAAAAAAAAAAAAGATTCAATAAAACTATTAAAGATAGATAATGCTGTATATATTTTTAAAATGATAATTACATATCTTTGGTATATTCACTACAACGTAGGTTAAGATATGAAACCTTACTGCCTGCATTTTTTAAATGAATGTACAGATGTATTTTTGACATTTTTAAGTGTTACAATCCCTCTTTGACCACTAGATGGAGACAGTATTACACTACATCACACAGACTGGAGCTGAGGCGAGGAGACTTGAATATGCAGCTTTGTAAGCCAACACTTTTGAGTCTGTTTGAATAAAAATACATTTAAGTATTAAATATTAATCCAGTTTAAGACATAAACTAGGCCTAAAGGTCTACACTTGAGTGTGTGTGTTCCCAGTCTCCTGAAACTTCTTGCTTTGGGAGTTTTTTAAACAAACTTCTCCTGCGCTCTTCTGACTGGTTTGCTGTGCTTGTGCATCCGCGTGGGTGTGTTGCCCCCCGCAGTCGGCTGTTGGGCTGTTCACTCCTTGAAGGGGAGGAGTTTTCCAGAAGCCAAGAAGAAAGGTCACAACAAAATGTGTGTCCCCGACCAAAGACACACTATTTCCGCCCTGTTCGGTGCCGTCCTCCGCGCCCCTGTGTCCTGGGGAGAGTTCAGATGGACTGTAGCCATCCCTGTGAGGTCCTTGTGTTGTGACTGACAGACGCGGTGTTGTGTTGTGTTGGGACCTCACAGAGTGACGCTCCGCGGCTGAGGATGGATGGGCTCTGCGCGGCTGTCCAGTCTTTCGTCCTGCTGACACTTGTGTCCGTGTCATGTGCAGTTCTCCAGCCCTATGACCTTCTGTACGACAGCGCGGTGCAGGCGTTTTACCGGAGCGACTACGAGAGCGTGGTGCTCCACATGGAGGCTGCGCTCAACAGCTCCTCCGAGCTCCGCCAAACCAAGGTCCGGTGTCGGCTCAGGTGCCAGGACGAGCATCCGTTTGAGGACAGCTTCACGGACCTGCGCCTCTTCGACACCGTGCTGCGCAGAGCGGCCTGTATGAACTCCTGTGTGGAGGAGAGAGTGGGCGCTCAGTCTCTTCATAAAATTAGTGAGGATGTGGTGCAGGACTTCAACAGGCGGATCCCATACAACTACTTACAGCTGGCTTATCAGAAGGTAAAGACACACACCCTACACAATAGTGTTCTGTCCTGGGCGGCTTTCAGCAAGACAGAAAGAGAGGATGGTCTATTACCGTGTAATACAGTCTATTGTATATGATGGATTAAGGATTAGAGATGGATTAGTCAGATCTGCTGATAGCCCAAAATTTTTTTTAACTAAGTTTCTAAATTTTCTTGTAACTGAGAGCTGTGCGATGAGCAGAGATCATCCAATGAAATGTCAAGTGGCTGTCTCAGACGACTCTATAGCCTGCCCCATGAGCTGTGGGTTTAACCCTTTATTTTCATCTAGTTTTGTTTTATTGTGATAGCCTGTTCCACGTGTTTATTGTCTAAGAATGTGTCTTAACTGGTTTGGTGTCCCTTTTTAAGGATCAGATGCAGCAGACAGGACTGGTCAGTTTTAAGTCTGACTGCTTTGAAGTTTGGGCCATTTGTTTAGTCTGCGCTCTGTCATGACTTTCATTTGGTGAGCTGCAGTGGATTAAAATCTGTGTGTATAAACAACGTCCCAAATGAGTTTATTGTAACAGAAAAGAATTTTTCTTCCTCCTTATGTTGTGTATGAGTTTACTTATCCATCCCGTTCTTAGACATGTGAGAGGGATACCAGGACAGGGAAATGTGCTTCTGCACATGTTGTAACTGTGTCCAGGGTCAACAGAAGGGTACATTGCTACCTTCAAAGCTACAGACTGCTGTCAGGACTGGTAATTACATTTGTACACACTAAGATGACAACGACTTTTTTGTAGTCATTTGAAAATATGTATTCTTTTTGTAGCTCCAAAATGTTGAAATGATGAAATTGCACACTGTCCTCCAAAGTAGTTCTTGGACATTGGACAACTCTGGTAACAAGCAGAGCAACCAGCTGTGAATACACGCTAAAGAATTGGTCGACTCAAGTACTCAAGGAGGAAGAGTACTATAATCAGCCCATTAGCAATCTTTAAAGCTGCACTATGAAACCTTTCTGGAGGAGAGTCTGACTGTCACCTGCTTGTCTCCATGGAGATATCATTCCTTTGCCTAGAACATTACACTAACTAGCATTAAACTTATCTATCTCCATGGAAACAAGCAGGTGGCGCAACCCAGACAATCTATAGGTTGAATCTTGTAAGCATTTTTCACCAATAAAATCAAATGCAATTAAATACATAATAGATGGATTGATTGATTGGTTTTATTTCGAGTTAGTGCCAAGAGAAAAAGAATGATCATGTTTACTACATGTACATTGTGGATAAGTTTAATGCCATACTATTGAACATTCCAGGCAAAGCAATAGCATCTCCATGGAAACAAACAGGATCCTGAAAAGCTTCATAGTGGATCTTTAAGTAACCTTTATTGACCTATGTCTATGTGCTACTTTGACCGGCTCAGCTCCTCTCGATGTTGCTAGCTCTAAATGTCCTGATGATGACACGTTTCCTCCAGTGCTCTGAAGTGGGTGGAAGAAGTTAATCTGTTCCTTTTCCTCTTTCGGGTTAATGCCTTCTCCGTCTTTTTTTCTGAATCAGCGCGAAACTCTGCAAGTCTACGATGATACGCACTTCTGTCTAGACACTAGTCAGTCAATCTACCTCTGCCAGATGTAAAAATACCACATATTTTTGTTCTAAGGAATTATGATTTGTCTAACACGTGCTTTAAATACAATGATGTGTTGACTCTCCCCTCGCAGTGTTCGTTCTGAAGGTGCAATCACATTTTTTGCCCAAATATGATCTGATTTTTCCATGACAGCGTACAATCAGTTTTTATCAAATGCAACCCAGGTCACTTTCAGATGTGGTACTAGATCACATTCAAATCTAATCTTTTACTAAGTGACTGCAGTCTGAACACGTAGGCCACATTAACACAAGACATCTTTCACTGAGAAATTCAGGAACAAACAATAAAATGCCTGCTAGACAACAGCATGGGAGAATTTTAGGTTTTAAATTTAATTGGTATATTTTGTGTGACAAAGATAAAATATCAGCTTTTGCTTCTTAAAGGTAAAAGATAGATGACGCATTTTTGATAGCTATATTGACAAATGATACTCATAATGTCTCTGGCTTTGTCCTGTCCTCTTCTGCACATCAGGACACTTCAGGGCTGTTGGATTCACACACAAAACCTGATTGAAAGCACATTTCAATTTGAATATGAATTTCCTCTAAAAAAAAAAAAAAGAACATAATTGAACATCAAGATCTGCAGTTTGAACGTAGCCTTTGTGTTGTGGCTGACCTCTTGTTACCTTTATGATGTTGGGATGCTGGTAGATAAGAGGAGGCAGTGCTGCTCTCTGATTGGTTAAGAATCTGTGAGTACATCAGGCCACATGTCCTCTAATCTTGGCTAATGTAAATGGTTAAAGTGCTCTTGAGTTCAGGTATGTGGGTATTTGGGATGTTTGTGAAAATAAATAACATTCCTTCAGGATTTGGCATTCTAACGTCACGCACCCCTCCCAACAAGTCCAGGTATAATGCATCTATTGGCCCTTTGAGGAGAGTCCTATACAGTCTCCAAGTGTTCGCACAGCATTTAACCTGGCAAATATTTTATTTTCCTCTTGTGGTTTGTTTGCTTTCTAAAAAAAAGTAGTAGACATTCTGGGCAGAAAAAGGGAGAGGTGTGTAACTGTAATGGTCTGGTCCCTGATTGCTCTCCCTTCCCGCTAACGTCGCCCAAATAGAGGGGGATCAAAGAGATGCATTGGTCTGACGTATTCCAGCTACTGCAGAGTGCGCTGAGGTCTCGCCAGGTTATCCTTCCAAAAATGTACTTAGGCTGGGTTTACACTTATTCTGGTTTGGTCCTGGTTTGGTCCTGGTTTAGTCTTGATGTAACTTCTTTTGGTCCTGGTGTAGGTCAGTTGTAGTACCTGGTTTAGTCCAATTTGTTGATGATGATGTAGTATGAAGGTGTTTAGTATAAAAGTTTGAAATGTAAGTATTGTGCCAACATTGCTCCTTTCAGTATTGCTACCTTGAATATTGACCTTGCAAATTATAGGAAATAGTTTTGCTCAAGGGAATTTGCGGGTAACTCCAGATCTTAATGTTCCTGTTTTTTGTTCTCACCAGAAAATATTCCACTGTCCCATAAATCACAGCGGGGAGTGGAAAATGTCAGAAATAATAACTGTAATATTATGTACACAACTTTGTGTATGAATTCCTGATCAGTTCTGTTACATAAAAAGCAGATTTCCTTCCATTAGCTTTTATGTCATATTGGGCACTGCTTCAGTGCCTCTTAGACAGCTTTATGATAAGAGTGCAGTGGTTCACAGGATCAACTGTGCTATTAATGTGCTCTATCAGTTTGGCCCTGGCTAATCTTTCTAATGAGTTATTTTCTCCAAGAGATCCAATTCTTCCATCCAACTGCAGTTGAATTTATGCTTTTGCTCTGTTTATCAGAGCCCATCCTGATGAAAGGAAAGTGACTTTCTGTGCTGGAAATGTTCTGTTCAGTACACCTGAGAAGAACCAGATGCCCGGTCAGAAGAAACACAGCCAGGTCAAGTTATTACTGCAATTTTCCAGCAGTTATCCTGTGCCTTTCTTCCTTGGAATATTTAACAATGAGATCAAATAATCATATATATAATGATGAGATGAGAAGAATGAAGAAAACCTAATTAAGTATTATAACGGACTATATTAGAACATGCTGTATTATAAGTATGTAACTCTGTGTAACACTCAACTCTTAGGACCAGACCCTCTTTGCCCACAGGACAGGGGCACAGCTCTGTGCCAGGGGCCTGTTGCATGACTGCCTTTAGCTGATAATGCTCCAGAGGAATGTGTGTTTGTGAGAGAGTGTGTGTCTGTGTGTGGGGAGGGGGATTGGGAGGGTGGGGGGTAACACTCTAACATTGTTCTTGGTTTAAACGGCAGCTGAGCTGAGACGTGCTCCAAGGCGACCTGCCATCTGAGAATGTTTGGGTTGAGCTCTCAGCAGACCGCAGTGATACAGTTTCTTTTATCAAGGATCCAAAGATTTGATCAAAAAAAGACAAGGTCAGGTATTCTTGGTTAATGTTTGGCCCACAGGTTCTTTCTGTCTGTGTATTTTAATTGTCACTGTGCAAACAGCCTCTGGATGTTGGAGGAGAGTAGGGGGTGGAAAACGTCCAGTGCTGCCAAGCATCTGTTGAGCTTCAGAGTTGTCTGTTGGCTGCTCCTGTGTGTGAGCAACACTTCCCTGTGTCAAGTTATCTTCACAAAAACACCACAGTTATGTCTTGTTTTTATCTAACTGAGACTGAGCACAAATTCAGATTTTCAAGAAAAACATGAAAAACAACAATAAAATAAGTTACAAAAAGTAGAGCCATCCTAAACGTTCCCACTTTGTGATCGTGTATGATATAACTTCACCTCTGTCTGTGCACTCTCATATGCCTGAGATGTCCTGACATATCACTTCATCTCTGGCACAAACAGACCACCTTTCTCATGTGTCGAGTTGTCCTGTGGAGTGTGGGAGCTTTTTAGTGACTCCAGAGTCCTTCTGATAAAATCCACATGGTTGCTGATGTTTCCTGGTGTAAATGTTTATTTCAGTTTTTAATAGCATCACCATATCCAACCTCAGGCAGTTACAAAAGTTTGATCAAAGTGCAGAGTTGTTTTCAATTGAAAAGCAAAGCTCTATGAAGCGGTGATCCTGAGTATAAGTTAAAATTACTGTGAGGGGCTTGTTTGCCTTTTTGACCCCACAGCTGCTTCCTTTAAAATTCAATTAGAAGTGCTGATTGTTTATGCAGAAGGACGGAGCTATCGTCATCACGCGGGGTGCTGAGCCCACAGAGGCAAGTCCAGTTTTACTGAGAGATAATGTTTGATCCAACATTCTGTAATGATTACTACTGAATAGTGTTTTCACAAATGTGAAGTGTGTCACCTAAACATCCCCCTGGGCATGTTAATCTATTACCACATCCATAAAACACTGGACTGCCAAAGAACAGCTCTTGTTTTGGTTGGTACCAGCAGGACACCACTGCAGTAGATGTTTTTTTCTCTGTGGGAGACAGGTAGAGTTACAGCCTGAGGACAAGAGACAGGAGAGAGGACATCCTACTGTCCCTCTGTGACCTCCCTCCAGACACACACTGACCTCTGTATCTCCACATCTGCTTCACATTGCTCTGAATTACTCCTAATCACAGTTCTGAGAGAGAGGGGAGAAAAATGAGAGTGCACAAGGGAACCTTTCTGCAGCCCAAACATCTCCTGTGTGGCCTATTCAGCTAATGACCCAATCAGCTGGGCTTCTGATACTGACAACATTTTACCATTACACATAGAAATGTTGAGTTAAATGACTATTGAACAAATTCTTAGAAAGTCTGCGCAAATGTCTTATCCTTCCACTGTTCCATCCAAACGTCCTTACACGCCCCCGGTGCAGACAGAGCTAAGTGAAAAGCAGGAGTAACAGTGACGTGAGGTCCCCATGACATCATCAGCTCCCCTGTCTCCTGGGCTGCTTTCTCCATTAGTTCAGTGTTTACGGTGGGGCTCCTCTGACAGGTCAGTGCACAGGCATTTACAATCCATTCATTATCTGTTTGTTCAGGTTATGGCTTTAACAATACCTCATTTAATGTTATTTGATCAATAAATCTACCAAACTCTGTGTCTTCAAAATACAGCGATAATTCCACATTTTTCATTTTCATGTATTTTTGTATAGCAGTCGTCTTGGCGGGCTTAACAAAACAGTTGATTTAGCCAACGGAAAGTTAGAAAATCAAACAGTGGAACAGTAATTGATCAATAACAGACAAGAAGATTACCAACAGGAAACAAGCAAATGAATTAAAATGAACTGTCCCAGAGCATCCCCTGTCCTCAGACCCTCCTTCTTGGCAAGGGAAAAGACAGGATAAGATTATTTGTCCAACAATGAGGAAATTTTAGTATTGCAGCACAAAGTACAAAAACAGCACAAGAACAAAAATGTGTGGTAAAAGATCAAAATAGACCTTTAATCTAGTCAGTTTAACTAGAATGTTTAAATAGCCTATACTATATGAATAAAATTAAGATATAAAATAGGAAATATATATATATATATATATATATATATATATATATATATATATATATATATATATATATATATATATATATATATATATATATATATATATATATATATATATATATATATATATAAAATATACTAAAAAGATGCAACATTGTGCAAATCGATAAGGCTACAAAACTACAATCATTGGGGAAGAGGTACTCCATTTTGTGATTTAAGTAAAAGTACAGATGCCAGAGGGAAATAAAAAACTCCTGTAAAAGTAAAAGTATCACATGAAAAAATCTACCTAAAGTACCTGTTTAAAAATGCACTTAAAGAGTAAAAAGTAAAAGTTTTTCACACGGATTTTGAGATCTAATATAGCTTCAAATGTAGTGATTTTGGTACAGAGTTTTGTATATTTTTGTTTGCTCAAATTATGAGAGTGCTAAAAATAAACCCCCAGCCTTTTCAGGAGTAGAAAGTACAGATACCTGCTCTCAAATGTAATGAAGTAAAAGTGAAAAGTATCAAAAGTAAAAAGTACAGTACTTTACTACTTTTACTTTCTTATGTTCCACCACTGAGTGCAATAAGTTGGCCATGAGTATGGTCACGTCTTCTTAATCCAAGTCTGAAAAAAGTCTAGTCGTCCAAAGTCTGAAATCTTACCCAAATAGCAGCTTTTACTGAGAGACTGGCTTTAATCCTCTTAATTAAAAATACTCTGCTGATCATTTTATTCTAGACATTTTCAATTATATTTTACTTAATTTCCTCAGTTCGAACAGCTTAGTACAATCATTTTTGTTTTCACTTCATATGAGCTCTCAATCTTGTGCAGCATGTCCAACGATGTCATCCAGGAGAAGCCCTTCACAAAGAATGTAAACCACTCAGTTCCAATAATAATTCAGACAGAATCTTCTTCAAGAGGTCTGAGCCACATGTGCTGCCTCAAAGGGGGAGGACATCGGTCTCCCTACATGCCTCCATGCACCCGTAATCATTTGATTCTTGGAAAATAACCGCTTCCTTATGGTGTAATTACAAACACTATGATGCAAATGGAAACCCATGTGATTATTTGGGTTATGGGGCACTTGAAAGAGCATCGCCTGTCACCACAACAAGCTTACGTTTTATAGAGGTGACATATTTACGCTTGTTTATTGGATTTCCTTTTAGACTTAAAACGCGGGCCCCCATCACTGAATGAGCTTTAAATAGAAAATAGCTTCATAATCTTTCAATTGTGTCCATACAGTGACATTGAAGTAGTAAAAGTATTAGGTTTATTGCCTGTGGTCTGGTGTGTTATGGAGAGCTTTATGCGTTCACTAAAATAGGCCTAACTTAACAGGCTTTTAAAACGAAACTCCCAAGTATTTACAGAATGTTGGCTCCAGAGTCCAAGGACAGACCCTTGTGCTTCTTCCAAACCCATGTTGTGATATTCGGTCTCAGTTATTTTTTCTTGAGTGCATTTTTAATACAATACAGCACTTCTCAGAGTTTTCAGGCACCATGATCTTTTGCCTACTTTTATTCCTCTGACTTGAGTAAACATTTTTATTATTCTTCCTCTGTAAATAATTCAAGTGACAAAAGCTTTATGTTGCCTCGAACATTTGTGATTCTTGCACTGCTCCTTCAGATTTTTTAAGAGCAAAATCTTTAAAATATAAAATAAACACAAAAGTTGTCTTGAATCAAAAAGTCTGGTTTATTGAAGCAATTGTGTACAAGTGTCAAGAGCTGCTGTCCTTGACAAAGTGTCTTCCCTCAGCTGTCAAGTGAACATAGATACAGCATTTTTATACCATGAGAACAATCGTACTAAAAGAACCAGTTTAGATGTGTTAAAGCAGCACAAAGCCACAAGACATATCTTAAGACGAAGGTTAGATGAAGAATTTGGCTTCTTAATCACCATGGACCAACGACACGGGGGAGGAGACATGACAAACATATATGGCATCACTAAAAGGTGATCGTGACACAGATTATGTGGCTCAGTGGTAAAGATTAGAGTAAACATGTCATAACAGTGGTGTCTTTGAAAATACCACTAACTTAAAATTATAAATCAGATATTACATTCGATTACTATAACAATTATTCTTCCCCAGATACTTTTTTCTCTCATACTTGCGTAATTTCTTGGCCCACTACTTCTGCTTAAGTAATATTATAATGAAACAACACTACTCTTTCCCTTACTAAGAAGTTTAACATAGACATTTTGATAAAGCCGCAGTTATGTGACTGTTTAGTTTGTTTTGTCTACCACTATATAAATTCACACAAACTGAAAATATATTTATAAATGTCTGCATCTGTAGTCTATTAGTTTATAGATATGGTTGCTATCGGCTGAGAATGAGATTTTTAGCACTGGTGATGGTATAGGCTAATTTTACCACATTCCTGAAGGGGGATGTTTTTTGTTTTTTGTCTCATTAACAGAGAGTGCTGCTTCTTCACTGCTGCTTTTTATAAACAAGATAGCCATAACCTTATACAAATCATTTAAAATATGCAGTGTTGTTTATGCGTGGACACAGTGTTCCATGTAACTGTCCTTCTCTGATCGGACAGTGCTGAACAAGAACGCCACCCCCTTTGATGTGCAGATATAATGACAAACTTCAGACTCTGTGAAGATGTGACTCAGTGTGTTGTGTTTAATGCTCTAAATACAGCTGGGATATGGTTTAGGTCTGGATGCAGGTTGTATTTTATTATAGGTATCACTAACTATATCCTCCTGTATACAGCTTTTGTTTTTGAGACTGCCATGTTGTGTATTAGTCACACATAAATCAATTTGAGTCTATTATAAAATGTTTCTTTCTCTTCCTGTTTAAATGTCAGTTCAGTTTTATTCATATAGCATTTTTAAGAACAACTTTGTGTCCCTTGAAGGCGGAAAAGCACGATATAAAAATGTGACCTTGTACCGTTTAAAGACTGCAAGGTGTGTTTTAAATAGAGAGGGACAAAACATTAGTGCTAATATTGATATCCTTATGACTCATTTTTCCGTATGTGGATATCGCTCCAATATGGAAAAAAATATTATATTTAGCACACATATATTTCTAAGCTGTCCCAGTCCACATGCCCCATTTTATAATATTGATATCAACACCTATAACAACATATAGGTTATTGGATATTGCATGGGAAAAAATCCTTATCATCAGACCATCCCTGTAGGTAGTTATTAATGACAACAGTACTTCAACAAAGTTCTGGATCTAAGAGAAGTTTGACTGGGAATTGGGAGTTGTGAATCTTCCATTGTCATCCTGCCACAATAAGAAATCATTAATATCAAGCACTAGAGAGAGTAGATATTACTAGAGTACAGTGCAGTCTTTGTACCATCATTATGACCTCAGATTATGGCTGGACAGCAAACAGCCGTCCTTTGTTCTAGTGTGGTGGGAAAACTGCAATCCATTTGAGTATTGAATTCTGACAGTCAATCAAGTGAAACCTGTCAACACGTTTCTCTGATTAGATGAAAAATGTAGATGTGTGTAGTGTAGTGAAACATATACTAGAGTCAGCTCGAGAGCACATATTTCCATTTCTGCTGCTGCTCGCGTGTGGGCTACTCTTACAGTGGCTCCCGACCCGCCAACAATAATACACACTTTTTGTGCTCTTAATTTGGGGTTGAGCCGTGGTTTTCATGTCTTACACTGTAGCCTCTGTGTGCCATGTTTTTCCATGAGCTGCACTTATACTGTACAGGACTGTGGTTTGTGGAGCTGAGGTTTAGTGCACTGTCAGCTCTGGATCTGAGACACTGCGAGAGACAGAGAGAGAAAGAGAGACAGAGAGAGGGACGTCACCAGGGAAAGATGAGATCATGTGACAGTTATGTTATGAATGATGACTTTATTTCTATAGTATGTAAGGTGAAAGGTCACTACCTGCTTGTCCCCATAGAGATGTTATTGCTTTTATGTTCTGAAGTATGACATTAAACTTTTCTTTTGCATTTATTCAATTACAGGTCTATTTATTGCTAAAATGCAGCCTCTAACAGATCTAACCTGTAACTTGGCCCTGTATCGTCATTTTCTTTTCTCCATGGAGATAGATTGCCATATTGTAAAACATTCCAGCCAAAGCAATAACATCTCCATTGAGACAAGCAGGTGGCAGACCCTCCCTTAGAAAAGTTACATAGTACACATTTACTTAAAGTGTATGATTTAAAATAATGTTCATGTTAAAGGTCCTATATTATGCAATAGCCATGTTATAATGTTGTTACACAGGGGAATCACACTCCTCAGTTTTCCCAGTAACCGGATTCTCCTCCAATCTGAGGAGAATCCGATTGATAGTTGAACCTTGGATTCAGGAGGAGCGGTCGTGAAACACTGGACCAGCTCTATACTCTTCACTGGGTCCTCAAGGGTTTGTGGGAGTTTGTCCAACCAGTCCACGTGTGTTTTGTGGATCTAGTGAAGGCATTTGACCATGTCCCTCGGGTGTCCTTTGGGCTTTGGAGGGTGCTCTGAGAGTATGGGTGGGGTCCGGGGCTCTTTGCTAAGGGCTGTCCGTTCCCTGTATAACCGGTGCAGGAGCTGTGTTCGCATTGCCGGCAGTAAGTCAGACCTGCTCCCCGTGCATGTTGGACTCCGCCAGGGCTGCCCTTTGTCACCAGCTCTGTTTATTGTATTTATTGACATAATTTCTAGGCGCAGTCAGGGACTGGAGGGGGTCCGGTTCAGGAACCACAGGATCTCATCTCTGCTGTTGATGTTGTCCTGTTGGGCCATCGAGCCATTACCTGCAGCAGCCACTGGGGTGGTTTACAGGCAAGTGTGAAGCAGCTGGGATGAGATCAGCTCCTCCAAATCCGAGGCCATGGTTCTCGACCGGAAAAAGGTGGCTTGCCCTCTCTGGGTGGGTGATGAGTCCCTTCTTCAAGTGGAGGAGTTCAAGTATCTCAGGGTCTTGTTCACGAGTGAGGGAAGGATGAAGTGTGAGATTGACAGGTGGATTGGTGCAGCATCTGGATTGATGAGCTCACTGGATTGGTCTGTTGTGATAAAGAAGGAGCTGAGCTGAAAGGCAAAGATTTACCAGTCAATCTATGTTCCTACCCTCACCTATGGTCGCGAGCTTTGGGTAGTGACTGAAAGGACAAGATTGCGAATACAAGTGGCCAAAATGGGTTCCCTCTGCAGGGTGGCTGGGAGCTCCTTTAGAAATAGGGTGGGGAGCTTGGTCACATGGGAGGAACTCCGAGTAGAGGCGCTGCTCCTACACGTCGAGAGGAGCCAGGTGGCTTGGGCATCTGTTCAGGATGCCTCCTGGACGCCTCCCTAGGGAGGTGTTCCGGGCATGTCCCACCGGGAGGAGGCCCCAGGGAAGACCCAGGACACGCTGGAGGGACTATGTCTCTCGGCTGGCCTGGGAACGCCTTGGGATCCCACTGGAGGATCTGGAGGAAGAAAATGGATGGATGGACAATGTTGTTACTTCATCAAAAACATTATGTAAAAACATTACAACATAGGTCAGAAAATATCGTAACAAGGGCCCTATAATAATTAATTTAAACACGCACAATAATGCAGCCCAAACGCATTACATGTGGTCCGCTGGAAAATCTGAGTAACCAACAATATTTTCTTAAATGTGTTTTTAGTTATCACTGACTGATTTGCCCAAACCAAATGGACACAGTCTGTTGGCCTCTTGGACAAGCTGTGCTCATCAGGTTCAGGCACAGTGCTGTGCCGTCCTGTGTCCTTTGGGTGCTATGAGCTGACATGAATGATGGGTGCTTCCGGAAAACTATAAAGGCTTCTGTGCATTGTTATTGACATTACAAAAAGAGACTCTTGCTCTTGGAAAAATGATGTCAGACTTAAGTGTTTGAATGAGAGAGCAGGCCTGCTGTGTACTGTCACTGAGAGAATACCTTTTTCCACATCAGGAAGCAGCCACTGAGGTCACACAGCCTCATACATCAGTGTGGACAAGTAGAGCACATCTTTTAGCTGCTTTCTGTTTAAAGTGAGGCTTTGAATGGTTTTAGGTGGGAATGGTATGACACCTAAAACTCACCTTGCCCCTAGTGTCTGTGTACGCTGGTGTATGAATGTGTGTGTGAATGAGTGAGTTGTTTCTTGATGTAAAGCGCTTTGAATGCCTAGTAAGTGGAAAAGCGCTATATAAAAATGTGACCATTTAATAAATAATATAAAGTGTAAATTAAATTGAATCGTAAATTGTGGTTGTTCAGCATAAGTAAAAAATCATGTTTAATTTTTTTGCTGTGTGGAATAGTGAAATATCATAAAGGAGTGTTTTGACAAGAAGATTTATGCCCTCTCACTGTATGTTCAAAGCATATCTTACTAACATCTTTTTTTCTGACCTCTCACAGCAGATGTCAAAGCTTAGTGGAGAAATGCACACTCCAAACACCCTCTGGATCTGTGCTTATCCCTGCACTCTTGAAAACCAGACACTGTGTATTATCATGAGCTTTATGGGTGGCTTATTGCAACACTTGCACATGTAATCTTCATACATATTGCCTTTGGGGATTTCTCAGAGAAAGTTGAACAACATACCTTCTCCTCCCTGCTTTGTAATTTAGGGATTGTGTTTGGGGAAGAATGGTGTTATTATGTTTTCACATGTTGACGGCTGCTTTCAAATCACTTTAGAACATCACAATCAACAACCGAGTGACTTTTCCAACAATGATGTAATGCAGACGTTGGATTTGAAGTTTTATGGTTGTGAGATCATTCTTTTTCCAAATGTGTCTTTACAATAGATGTCAGCTCCTTATGCAGTAGCTGGGTCAGTGTGGTCAGTGGGTAATGAAGTCAATGGAAATGCCAGTTAGGTCTTGTCTCTCGTCTGTCCTGGATTCATTGAATGGAAGCAAGTTGAAACTTAAGAGGAAAGATTTTCATTCTCTAAGAGCCAGCTGTTGAACCCACAGGAAATGAGCTCATTCTGGAAACACCATTTGTGGCCCTCCCATGCACACTCATCAGAACAGAACTGATGATGTGTGATTTTCTTTTTTAAGCATTTTATATACTCAGACAGGGCAGACACCTGGTTCACTGTAATTATCAAAGTTGGATGTCAAAATCTGTGTTTGGGAGATGTTGGGAGTTTCCTGTTTTCTCTTGAAACCTATTTCTGTCTGACTGGAAAAATCCTCTCATCCTCATGTCTGAGTTAGTGTTTCCTTTCTAGACAGTTTGGCTTGAAAAATATAGACGATGAAAATTAAAGAGCATTTTTATGAAACTTCTTTGTTCTGGATTACACAACTTCCCCTTTTATTTGTCCAATGCTTTAAAACAACATGCATCTTCCTTATCTTCCTCTTGACAAACATTAAATCTTGGATTAATTCCCTACGGACTGTTTAGATTGAAGGGGTCAGTGGTTGCCCTTTACAGAGGAGGAACATTTGGACTGAAAACCCTGGTTCATTTTTAGCCTGTAGCAGAATTAGCATACATCACAACATTAGTCAGCCTTTAACCAGTGTCCCACAGGGTGAGTTATTATTAATATGAGGTCAGTTGTGCCTGAGGATCTTGTTTAACAGATGGGAGGGCTGAAGTTTAGCCCCTCTGGACCTCACCAGACTTAACCTGCCTTAATCACTGTTCCATAGAAAGCCACATTACCATTATTCTTACACAGTAACGCCCTGGACACATGTTAGTCAAATCGGGTAACAAAGGAAAGCTGCAAGGGATTCACTTTTTACAGTTTGACCTGATTCGCAAAAAAACACTGCTAAATGGGCCTGTTGTTTCAAGACACCAGTAGTGACTAGGTACAGGTGAGCACAATGCACATGAAATCATGGTTTGACGACATTCAACAAGCCAGTCTATTGTTTTCCAGTTTGCCAGTCCCAAACTTAGGTGAATGGTGTTATTTGGCATTTGGTAGGTGAACACATAACAAATACTGAATAAATACAAATCAATAGCAGCCTGTTGTGTAGTTAGAAAATGCTTTTATATGTGCGAAAAGCCCTAGCCCTCTAAGCCCTCTAAAACATTGTATAGCCCACTTCATAAAATATTAATTAGAAAATGACTGGGTTATTTTGAAACCAAACAGGAGATAATTTAACACGCATGACTGTTTTCGAGATTATTCCATAAAACGTGATGTTGAGTTGACCACAGCCTCAGCGCAATGCAGCTGGAGAGAAACAGACTTCATAATGATCCTGACCTCATAGTGTGTTTGACAGGGCCAGACCACTTCCTTCGTAGTTCACCGAGGCGCACGCCAGGACTCAAACATTCCCCGTGTTCCTCTCTCTGAGCCAATGCAGGTGACATCCATGCAGAACTTATCCCTCCATAACCAATAGTTTCTTGGAACTACTCGATATTTTCTTGAGGGAAACTTGTTTAACCACCTAATCTAGTTTTCTGTAATATGAATCACCGTGAAACCACATAGGATCAGCACGAATTTAAAATGTCATATAAGATGTATTTTTTCATATTTTTGTATTAGTAATCCCATGGGTTGTTGAGACTTAAAGCTTGTGTAACTTTTCAGCTGGGAGTCGGCCACCTGCTTGTTTCCATAGAGATGTAATTGTTGCTGGGAATGTTCCACAATATGGCATTAAACTTATCTATCTTGCATTTATTTATAACCAAATTCAATACTGAAAGGAACCTGTTACCAATAGACTCCATATGCTGCAGTGGCAAATTGAGTTTGAGGTTTATAATACAATTACAAAAACAAGCCAAAGTTTTTGTGTTGTCTCTAGTGGGTTTGCAAATGTTCTGGTAACACATTAGCACCAGGGACAGCAGTAAAATCAGGTAATACTGTTTAGGTTGCACTGGCTTAAACTTCCTGCTGTAAGTTGCTGGAAGTGGAAAACAACAGCATGCCCAAGACTGTACTTACTAACAAAAAGGAGAGCATCTGTGGCCTTAGTTAGGGTCACCACTATTTGTAATTTGTCGGCCATGCTTGATTTGCCCTTCTTAGCACACATGGCTACATTTGCGGATATTGCTTTTATGCCTCAGGTTAGCATCTACTGGAAGACTCAAAGTGCAGGTGGAAAACATCAACAAGCAATAACTTCGTATCCTCCCGACCACACACACTTGGTCACATGACATGTGCGGCGTAACAGTGTTTCTAATCTCACGCAGTTTGGATTTCCTGAGGTGCACTTCAGAGCAAATGTGCCAGTGTTTTGTAGTACACTGTATTTTGTGTTGGTTTTATTGCCTTTGACCCCATAGGATCACAGCAAAAACTATTGCCAGGTGTGCAGCATCACTACACACCAGAGGAGATGATGGTTATCTGACGTAAGTGTTTCAGAATGTTAGGCAGATAGGAATGGCTGTAACTCAAAGACTACATCAGATAAAAATATTTAAAAAAATATATTAAAAAGTGTTAGTTAGGGATTGATCTTTGGTCAGCTTTTTATGCTCTGCCATGGTCTTGCTGCAAAAACACACATAATATAATGGAAAAATAAGTAATAGTAGTAGTAAAAGTGGTAGTAAAATGTAGAGATCCACTGATGTTTTTTCTTAACAGTTCCAAAACAGAAGTCCTCCTAGTAGGCACCCCATCCACACTCTCCAAATCTAACAGCTTCTCCATCAACATCAACAACTCAACTGTCCATCCTTCCCCTCAGGTTAAAAGTCTGGGTGTCATCCTTGACGGTAGACTTTCGTTTCACTCACACATCAATAATGTCACCCGGTCTGCATATTTCCACTTACGCCATATCTCTCGTCTTCCCCCCTCCCTCACTCCTCACACCACTGCCATTCTAGTCCACAGCCTTGTAACTTCCCACATTGATTACTATAACTCTCTTATCTTTGGTCGCCCCAATAAATCCCTCCAGAAACTGCAGCTCCTTCAGAACTCTGCAGCCCGGGTCATAACACGGACCCCCACTATCCACCACATCACCCCCGTCCTACAACAACTCCACTGGCTCCCCATAAAACAGAGAATTAACTTCAAAATACTAATTACCACCTTCCAAGCAACACACAACCTCACCCCTTCATACATATCTGACCTTCTCCACATTGCTGCTCCTGCCTCTCCGCTCCTCCTCCTCTCTCCAGCTCACTGTTCCCTCTGCCCGACTTGTGACTATGGGGAACAGGGCTTTCAGCGGCTCTGCCCCCCAGCTCTGGAACTCTCTCCCTCCTGATCTCCGCAACTTAGACTCTCTTCCACTCCTCAAATCCAGACTCAAAACTCACCTAATCAGACTGTCCTATCTCTTGTAACCAATCACACATCTGTTATCAATCAGTTTTTGTCATGTTTTATTGTATTTGTATGTTTTTACCTAATTTTTATCTTGTTCAGTGTCCTTGGGTGTTTTGAAAGGCGCTTATAAATAAAATGCATTATTATTATTATTATTATTATTATTATTATTATTATTATTATTATTATTATTATTATTATTATTTCATGGCCAATACAGATTTTTTAGAAGCCAGAGCAACTTTTTTTTTATTATTATTATTTTCCTCAGGGTATATTATTTGAAATGACAAACTCAATTACTGTTTATAGAATGCACTGCTCTGCATAATAATACTATAATAAGGGAAAAACTATCCAAGGCAATTATATTTGGACATCCCAGACCTGAATTGGCTGCACCACATATGCCAAATTGCGTATGTGAGTAAATTGGATGCTGATGATTGGATGTTGTAATCCCAAAAAGTATAATACCATCTGTGATCCGCAAGAAGAACAAGTTTGTGTTAAAATATTTACGTGTTCGTGTGTTGCATTCAAGGACCTCTTTCCAATGAGATCATGGAGGTGTTACTCCCACTGCTCTTGTCTCAAATCTCCTTGGAGCTGTTTTTGGCAGACACTTTTTGAAAACTCACAATAAATTACATTTCTTAATTAGTGTTTCCCATGGATTCTGCTGAGATCATAGTGGAACAGGGGATTTATTTTACAAATGTCTTTAAATGCTTTATTTTTGAACAGTAGTTTTTTTTTTTCTTTTTATTTGTTTGCCATAATACAACAACAAGCAAAATATATAATTTGTCATGCATTTTTTTTTGTTCTGCTGTTTTTTTAGACAATGGGGGAGACTTTTGGGGTCCACCATAGTTTAATTGGAAACTGTTAACACAAAACTTCTCTACATTTCTCGTTTAATTCTTTTTATGTCCTCAAAACAAACTATGCTGGCGCCTTTTTAAAAACATGTGTGCTGTTATGTTTAGGGTAACAAGTTCATCTCAAAGACTCTTCAGAAGATTCAGTGTCTCACACTGTGTGGCCTCATGGGATTGACTTCACCATAAAAAGCATTTTAAGTGATTTTATCAAAAGACAAGCAAATAAAACGATTTGAACCGCATCTCCCTTTTCTCCCAACCCTGACTAAATTCTGGGTTTGTGGCTGACGAGTTCTTGGTTTTCTCCAATACAGTCATTCATTAGAAAGTTTAGCTCAATCTTTAATTTGCTGTAGCATTAGCCCTGGGTCAAATGGCCTCTATTAGCTTGTGCCAAGACATATGTGTGGGTTACCCGTTAGCAAAGTACAATTTCGGGCCTGTGTAAAGCAGAAGCAGATTTTTATAATGAGAGCTGGAGACCCAGGTTGTATTGTGCTCTTGGGATGTAACACATGGTGCATATTACTGCAGGTTTAAAAGTACAGTGTGGTTTAGTAATGTCATTTTAGGCGTTGCTCTGTCATGGTTATGAAATTTTAGCTGTATTTCTTCTATGTGACTGACTTTTACAAATCTCTATATGTTTGCATTAGCCTGGAGAGAGCCACAAAGTAGATTACACAGTGATGCTGTTCAGCCTGTCATCAGCACATTTACTTAAACACACTGTCACAATATGGCTCTGCTCCACAGCTGTAACACACCCAGTTCACCACACTCTGGGCTTGGTTCAGGCGTTAGCAACTTTCACCGATGACAACTCCTGCAAAAGATTATAACTGGAATGGGTAAACGCATCTTTCCTCTTAAATTATATTCAGATGTTGACCCAAGTTTTCTCTTCTTTCTGGGTGTCACCATGACAAACCACCTGCCTTAGTAACAAGTTGATGTAGCTCCAACACCTGCCTCTTATGTTGGATCATATATTTGAAGACAGACCAAAGCATAACCCAATCACAAAAATATGTGAATAGTTTAAGTTATGTCAAAGTGTTCAATATATGTTTTTTCTTTTGTTTTAAATTATTCATAATTTCAATTCCCTTACCCGGAAATTACACCTGGAGCTGCAGGAAAACATAACATAGGTCTCTGTATATTCTCACGTTTAAACACCAAACTGTTTTATATTGCTTACATATTCATTTGTGGGTCAGATGAATTACTTTTTATAACTATACAAAAGATGACAAGAGGAACAATGCTTTGTATAGCAATAACAAGCTGTGGTTGTGGTGCTCACATTAATTAGGCTACTTACCATATAAGTTTGGATGTCTGCACGCCATGCGCCTTTTCCCTCAGTCGTTGTCCTTGTAAAATTGATGTTAATGTCGTAAAGTGTTTTATATTTATCCCACATAGCTTTTCATAGTCCATCACAAGTCATTCCCCAAGCTCCTGGATATGACACCCGTTCTTTATTTGACTGTGGTGTTTTTAGACAATATATTTTGAAAAGGCATCAGAAGTTTATTTTTATATCACATGCCCACATGCTCTTTCCCCTGTTAAAAAAACCTGGAGACACAACTCTGACGCCCTAATTTTAGCAACGTGAAGTGAAATTACGTCCATTGGATGCACTTATGACACTGCTGGTGTAGATTGTCTAACCGGTTAAAATGCACTTAAGCCCAGCATAAGCTCAGTATACATGCATCCTGTAATTTTTTTTTTTTTTTTTCACCAGTAGATGTCAGAGGTGAAACCTGCCCTACCCTCACCTGGCCTTCGTTCAGGCTCACCTGTGTCTCTAGTCCTCTTATGTCTGTCCAGAGCTGGCACACTATCAGTCCGTAACAGCATCTAGTGGTGGTATGTGAGAATACACCAGGGCCAGGTCAGCCAGTCTAATTACAGATTGTAGCTTTAATATATCTAGTTTTGTTTTTATGTGATAATTTAAGCACCTGTTTAGCTTCATTGTTGTATTCCTATTTCAACCAATGATGATGTACATTCATATCACTTCACTCTTTTGGTTAACTGGATGTACCAAACAAGAAAAAGCAGCCCTCCAATCTACCGCAACTGAATGAATTATAATATTGAGTTTTTTTTGTGAAACTTCTGATCTTAAATGAGTTTGACCTAACACCCTTTTGTGTTTCCATGGTGCATGGTGCACTTGAACATTTGTGTCTTTCTGTGGTGTTGAGTGTCTGTCCTCAGAGCTTGAGAATGTGTAGCATGTAGCGTCCTGGAGTGTCTTAGTGTTGGTTATCAGCCTCCACCAGCCACATGACCTCTGACCCTGGCATGGGACAGCCACTGTGGTCCCATCCAACCAAAGTCGTATATCTATATTGTAGTACTGCAGAAGAAATTCTATTGTCTATATCTAAAAATCTTTATCTAAAAACTGCAGCCTTTGCAATTTGAAAACTGCGGCAACTCAAATTTCAATTTCGATTCATATGCAATATTTTGTGCCTCTTTACTATATTGTGTTTTTAGTAGTAGACACAGATGAAACAGGCACTGACTTGCACACTTAATGCTTTAATATGTTGCAAGCTTATTCTCAAGTCTATAAAAGTCAATAACAATGCAGGGTGAGTAAACAGAGCACAGGCTAATCATTTTCATTTTACAGCTGTGGAAAACATCTGCTTATAAATCTTACACTGGCTGCACAGAGACGCCAGCCCTCTTTAAAGGCTAATCCTCATATTAGATTAGTGCTTTTGAATTCCAGTCACCATGCTGTGTGTCAGAGAGGCTTGGTCTGTGTTATGTGACAGAAGCCACAGGAGCAACATGCATTTAGGAATGGGAGGCTAAAACTGAAATGTACTTTTCTGAATAGTTAGTCTAGTCATTTTGGTCATTTGTAACATTTCTGTAGTGTTTTGTTTATATAATCACATTTGAGGATGTTAACCAGAAGCTTTCCAACTAATCTGATTTAATAAGGTCCCTTGAAGATTTTATTGCAACTATGATATATACGACAACAGCAGATCAAATGTTAACTACATTTTGACATATAGTTGTATGTCAGATGTTCTTCTTGACATGGGACTGGACTGGATATGTAATAATGCATTCAATTTATGTAGTACTTTTTTGGACACTTAACCAGTTTTTTCCACACTTTAAGAGATATATGTTTTGTAAATAAATTCAAGTGAATCATGAAAACTCTTGTAAACTTATTTGTGACCTACTTCAATCCCCCTGTTAGGCATTATTTATACAAAGTTTATTATGTAGACGCAGAGATCCATCTTGTGATAAACTCTGAAGGGGTCTTTTCTCTCCTGCTTTCAAGATTTTACTGTTATCTTGGCATTTTAGCTTCAGCTTTGTGGCACCACTGAGGCTTAAATTTATTTTCAAGATAAAGTGCATGCCATTGAATGATAAAGAACTTTTTGGTGCTAGCATTTTGGGAGAAAAATAATGGCCACTCCACTCCAGCTGACAGACGTGCTCTCTCACTTAACCTAGTCACAATTTTTCTCACACACATATACCACATGCTCAGAGGACTTATGGGTAACAGCATGTAGACCCCCAGCCCACTGTTCCCAGGGGAAGAAGCTGTCTGAAAAACACAGCATGTTTTGAGTAAGGACCTAAAGAGGATTTATTCTTTCCCAGTTTCATCTCATTATGTGCAGAGTGTTCTGTGAGTGTTACTTTGCACACACAATAAACCTGAGTTACAGCGGCTGTCAAAGGCTGCTCTCTGAGCCCAAACCAGTGGGCCTTTAATCCACAGGTGTGAGCTTGGTTGTTGGTCGTCAGCACATTCATCTTTTACTTATGAAAAGTTGTAATGGTTCCATTGCTCTGAATAGTCACATATGGCAGTGTGTTTACTGCTTTAAATGTCCTATATTATTTAAGGTGACTATTTAAGCCATGTTGTTAACTCCTCAAACACATACCTGACTTGTGTTTTGTTTCATTCACACATGTTTGAGTAACACTGCATGATTGGGCCGTCTATATCTACAAATCTCAAAATGCTCAGTTCCACCCTGTGATGTCATGAAGTGGTAGTTTTCAAGTTAACAGCTTTTACCTTTTTTTCAGTAGAGATTGGAAATTGCAGGACTGAAATCATCCAAATTATTTTAGTGAAGGTGTGAGGAGTTTAAATCACAGTGGATTTCTTCCTGTAATACAACATGACATCACAAGGTGGAACAGAGTGTTTTTTGTTTGAGAGAAGAGCTCAGCCTAAATATGCAGAGTTTGTGTATTAAACTTGTATGAATGAAACAAAATACAACTCCAGCTATGTTTTAAATGAGGAAACAACTTTATAACTTACATCAGAAAATAGCATAAAGGGGATGATAATATAGTACTAACTTTAAGGTTGGGTGTAGTCAACCTCCATAGTATGGTATTGGACTTATCTATCTTGCATAACATAATGTCTGCTGTTGTGATATTTCAATGGAAACAAACGAGTAGCAGACCCTCCACCAGAAAAGTTACATAGTGCACCTTTAAAGCAAAAAATTACAACCGGAGCATAATAGTTCAACCTTGAGAATTTATATCAGCTATAAACAGAAAGTATGTTCCTGTATTTAGACAGCACTGTGAACCTTTACAAAATATAAATTTACTTACTTAAAGTCCATTCTTTGTTCCTACATGTGTCCCCTATATCGTCCCACACACACTCCCAAGTTCTGTGTAGTAGTGGAAATCTCTGCAGGGGATTTTTTACTCAAAGTCTATAGTAAACATGCTGCAAACTCATCATAGCATTACATAGGACTTCTGCTCTTTGGTTGTCATTTTAGATTGATATCATGCACACATAACACCAGCAACTTAAGAAAAGAAATGGCTACATTCTTGCTCTGTTTAGGTAATCTGTAAATCACCTTGCAGTGGCCTCTCTGCTGTCACCTTAGATCCTGGACACTTCTTGACCCCTCACATACTATTGTTGGAGGAATTCTAAAGGCTCAGCGTGTGACACTGTGATGGACTGTGTAGTTACTGTGATGAGGCATGCTGCTGCTCTTTGTTTTGATTTAGCCTCCAGAAAAGGGCAGAATGGATACAAAGGCTGTTTGAAGTGTGAACAAGAAAATCATCCCTCAGGGGAGAAAGGAATTGAACCTTTCACACAAGAAGTTAAAAGTGTTTTAGATAATGTTTCAGTGACAGAGGCGGAGTGTTCTTTCCACTTATTATAAGTGCACTATATAACCTTTCTTGTGTAGGGTCTGCTACCTTTTTGTCTCCATGTTACCCATATACTGCTGAAATGTTGCCAATGATCTTTAGTTGAAAAACACATTTTTCTTGATCTTTGCTACAACATCAAATTGGTCTGAGATGTAAAAATAAATTCTTTATTTCTCTGGGGTCTGCGGGGGCCAGCCATGGTGAGACATGAGTGACTGGATGAATGCTGTCATTGTCTTTGAGTCACTCAGCCCACAGGCCCTCCCCTGGGTCTCTGTGTTTCTGTTCAGTATATGACAGCTCAGTGTTGTCTACAGTGGGTTTAACACTCAAACTCCACCTCATGCTCACCTTCTGGGACTGCAAATTTTGTGGAAACATGGAGTGGGTGTGTGTGATCTTTGACCCCCTGCCTCTGCCCGTTCTTACATTCTCTCCTGATAGGAAATCCCCTCATCTCCTGAGCTCTATGAGTGCAAAGACAAGACTCAATAACATTTTGTTATTGGCCTCATGTTGGGTTTCCATTTATACTCACCAGACACCCCACAGTCTCCTAACACTGTCTGACTTGCACGTATTACATTTGGTTTAGTCATCTTCCTTTCCTTCCAAATTTGAAGCACAACTTTATACTCAAGTACAAGTAAATCAGCATAGATACTACAACAACAAGAACTACCAAAACTGCATTAGCTACCAGTGCTGGAAGGTAAGAAAGTACAAGTAGTAAAGTATTGTACTTAAGCAGAATTTTTAGGTATCAGTACAGTGGATACTTTTTACTTCTACTTTGCTACTTTTGAGAGCAGGTATCTGTACTTTCTATTCCACTACATATTTTAACTGGACTGAAAAGTAAAAAGTACTTTTCAAGTGCTTTCAGGGGATATTTTTACAATGTTTGTGGTAACATTCACAGAAAAATTAAGAAATGGATTCGCACTTTTACTGTTGACCAAAATATGTATCATTTTGAATCAATATCACTACATTTAACAAATACTTTTAAACTTTTTTACTCTTAAAGTACATTTTTAAACAGGTCCTTAAATACTTTTACTTAAGTCGATTTTTTTCATGTGATACTGAGTAAGTTTTTACCTCTCTATCTGTACTTTTACTTAAGTGACAAGGTTTTACTGCCACTACTTTAACTTCCAAGAGTAAAAGTATCACTGTACTCAAAATATACTGTGTCTCTAAGCATCTTTACCACAACATAAACATGTTCAAAATAGCATGACTTTAATTGGCATTCACATTAAACATTTTTATGTTGAAAAATGGCACCTTCATAGAAGATAGAGAGCAGTGTTGTCTGACAGTAGCAAAAAATAAGACGCCGGCTAACCAGCTCTGTTTTAGGAGGGAAAAGTGCTGTTTATAGAGCGGTGGAGAACATGAGACAAGTGTTGGTTACAGGAGTAACAGAGGTAAACCACACAGAAAAGGAAGATATTAGAGGCCATTTTCCACTCAGTCGGCTCTACTTAAAACTTACACTTTGTATTTAGAGGTTTCTCTCACAAAGCAGCCTTGTGAGGGCTGAACTTGTGCAGGAAGCCTCATCAGACATGGGGCTGGTGTGATGGTTGAGTGAGGATACAGTAGCTGGAGGGGTGTCAGGTGACCTGGAGGTAAAACACTTATGGAGCCTCCTACAAAGATTAACTGGTGTGTTATTGTAAAGGGGAGCGAGAAATTTCCACGGCTGTCAAATGGCATATGGCACCAGCTGTGTTTTTGAAGCAGCACAAACCTTTCCTTTCACACTGACTGTAAAGTTTAAAGGTGCACTATGTAAATTTTCTGGTGGAGGGTACACTGTTGACTTGTCTCCATGGAGATGTTATTGCTTTGCCTAGAATGCTCCACAACATTGCATTAAATGTATCTGTTTATCCAAGGAAATGAGGCCAGATTATAGGTCAGATCTGTGGAGTGGTGTGCCCATTCTCAGTAAGCATACATTTATTTTATTTTTCAACATTAAATGAACTGAATAAAATGCCCTTTCCCTGTCTGAACCTTACAGGCAAAGCAATAACATCTCCATGAAAACAAGCAGGTAGCCGATGTCCCACCAGAAAAGTTGCATAGTGCACCTTTAAAACAACTGAAAATGTAGTAATGTAACAGTTTATGCATCAGTGTAGCGCTGTACAATTAATTAATTAAACTGAATTGAGATGAAATATGTTGCAGTTGTCAATGATTAGCTTGAGGCATTTTAATAGAATTGTCCAAAATCAATCCTCTGTCATTAAAAGCATGGAAGAAAGAGTTAAGAAAATTGTGAAGAAGAAATTGGGCTATTTTGTGTTGTTTGTGTTCATAAAATCAATATTGAAACCCATTTTGGCTTGTTTTTAAAAATATAAAATACAATCAAGTAAATTGTGATTGATCAATATGAGCACAGAGGTTGCAGCCGCACTGCACATGGTGGTAACTTCAGGTGGTAACTTCAGGTCACTCTAATCATAACCAGACGTGAGAGTGCCCCAGCCCCTCACAGACCTCCTCTGTTTGTGCTCTTTGCATATTCACCCACTGTTTTTCTTCTCTATACATGCTCTGCCAGAGACTAATACATGATGGATGGTGGTTCGGTCAAAGGCGTACCAAAGTGTAGCGCTTTTAGCTCGTGGTGGCTCCAGTGTCTTCACCCACTAATGAAAGAGGGCTATTTAACATCAACCATGGTTAGGTTTTTTCAGGCATTCCTTTGACATGACCTTATAGGAAGAGCAGTTTGGAGCGCAGGGTGGAGCCAGAACAGGCAGAAAGACACCACTGTGAGCCATGGAGACGAAAATTCATCAAGGTGCACCCGTATGACATCACCATCGCTGCGTTTTTCCACGCCATGTGCTTTGGGATGTTAGGGACGTAGCATGTGCTCCCCAACCTGTGCGTGCTTCCTGAATCAACATGGCACCAGTCAAAAGAGTTAAAGGGGTATTTGATTTTAGCAGCAAAGCAAAAACAAACCCGTGTCCGGTCCATTTAGGGCAGTCAGCGGTGATCATCAATTGACTTATTCACACTTTGGAGTACAGTATAGGACTTCATGTGGTGTGTGTGTACAGTAAGCATGTGCTGAAACAGCCCTTCAAACGTGCTAAGTGATTTGAAGCTATAAGATGGAGAGGCTAATTTGTACAAGCTGTCACTGTGCAAAATATACATCATGAAACCCATATATTTAATAGGCACTTTATGCTTGGTATGTGTGAAGTCACAATCCTCGTCATATTGAGTGCTTTCTGTGTACGCCAGCTTCAGACTTGTTGAACTGATGACTCTCGCAGCTAAAAGGATCAAACTTTATATTAATAACAATAATAACGCACTGGATTTATACAGTGCAGGTCACCCAAAGAGCTTCACAGTGCATTATTCATTCACTCCACACGTACTGGTGGTAAGTTAGCCACAGCTGTCCTGGGGTAGACTGATGTAAGCACTGATGTCAGTCCCTCCAGCCACCACCAACAGGGTGAGGTGTCTTGCCCAATGACTCAACGGCAGTATGCACTTAAAGACACTGCTGCACCAATGTGGTAAGTAGTATTATTATCCAACAGTCTCTCATCCCAAGTGCTAACCCAGGCCAACCCTGCTTAGCTTTAGATCATATGAGATCAGGTATTGTCATGATGGTACGGCACCAGTTAATTCATCAATTAATTAATTTGTACTAATGATGCTAAAAAAATTTTAAGTTTGATGAAAAAAGTTATACTTCTTATTGTTTCATGTTAAATAAACAAAACTATTGATAACAAATTTTCAACACATGTTTTTTATTTTTTTTTTATTTTACCGTGTGGTCATGCTATTTCTGAAAAAAGATTAATCTTATACCAATACTAGAAACATGTTAAATAAAGTTTGCCTTAAGTGTAAACAACGGGGTAGTCTAAGTTGTTTGCTTTGTGCAAACATATGCGCAGTCCTGGAGAAACTGCATTTATCATATTGTTTACTTTGAGTAAATTCCAAGAATAGATGAGCTTCCAGTGTCCACCACACGGAGTAAATATTGATTCAGCAGCAGTAAACTTCATATTGAACTGCTCAGACAACTCTCCAGTGCATCTCTCGCTGAAGAGGAACCAGGTGCATCCAGTTTAGGGCCCAGTTACATGTCAGCCCACATTTAAAATTTTTCTCTGAGCCAATTGTAAAGAATGAAATGCTCTTAGCTTCTGGCTATTAAAAGCAAATAAAGGAAATTGTGTAAACTTACAATTAGTACATATGAGTAATCTTTTCCACAGCTGCATTCAAGATCTTTGATTGATTTGATTCCACGACTGATCCAATTCCAAAATATACAAGTCTGTGTTTATGTAATGGACACACTGATACCAGGACAGTCACATAACGGAATACTACATTTCCTAAACTAATTTGCGAATACCTCTTTTAAAGTCATCTTTGCGATTTAAGCAATTCTCTTTTTAAATAGCAGCTATTCATAAAAGTGTCGTGATTATTGTGGCTCTATATATGGTCTTAACATATTAGGCACAATTTAATATTTTTCAAGTAAAGAAGAGACTTTAAAAGATAGCGTTTAGAAGGCTATGTGCATAATGTTGTTTGTCACCAACTCGTTACTGTGAATCATGGTTTGGTTGTAAAATCTGCAGCAGGCCCAGAGGAGACCGTAATGCTAATGTAGGTTTGCATTGGCAACTCTCAGTCCCACATCAAGGGGGCATGAGCAGGAGTGGCAGGGCGGGCCTCTGAGGCAGGGCAGCTTTGGTGAGAGGGGCAAACCCTGGGCCCACATAAGCACCAGTCATCGGCCTCCACAGGTGCTGCTTTGAAATATGTGTGAGGGGAAAGTCTGACTCAGGTGGGGCAGTACTGTACACCTCTGAAAGGGTTCAAAGGCAACATGTTATTAGTGGAGTTTGTGTATTTTATGTTATGTGAGAAAGCAGAAAGCAGGAGTAGAGAATCCAACTTACTTTATTTACTGAAGTAATAAGGTAATAAGATTATCATTTAAAACTCAAATAAGGAGTACAAAATGTCTTATTAGCTCCAATTAGAATGCAAAACACACATTATACTTAAGAAACGTTTTCACATGCATGAGTGTTTTTTGACAAATGTAAAGCTTGCGAAATGAACAAAGGTGGACCACCAAACGCCAGTCAGCCAAGACAGCCAATCAACTCTCATAGAAAAAGAGACACTCACAGCTCTTTTGTACTTGTTTGCCAGTCATAAAATATTTAAGAGAACAATTTAGACTCATTGATTTTTTTTGTTTTCTACCATGTTATAATGTTTTTTCCCCTCATCAAAAACATGTCTCAAGAGGTTTTAGATGCCCCTGCTTGTTTGAGTATTTTAGAGATCTCTCCCAGGGGCCTATTTGAACCCTCCTTATGGTTAGCTGTAAGATTCTGCGCAGTGCTCAGCCCACAAGCCGACGTCATCCATACTCCCATACGGCATATATACAAAAGCATGATACAAAACTGTACACAGCAACTTGACAAACTTGATACGATGTGTAATAGTTCATTAGCGGAATGCACGCTCATTGTGTTGTGATAGCGCTCTGACCCAGGACACAAAGGGACGAGGGACTCGAAAGTGAAAACTTAGAAAATATGTTAATATGTTATTTTTGGCAAATATAGAATTTGCAGAACAGTGAAAGGTAACATGTGACCTAAACATGTTATGTGTTAGCAGTTAATACCCCATAGATGTAAAATACTTTTTGCAATGCAGCTTTAATTTGATATACACACAGGACCATAACATTGCTTTAATAATATTTCTTGCTTAATAGATTTTCTTTTATTGGAATAACAACACATCTGTAATAAATGTGCATGACTCAATCTCACCTTGTCCAAAGGCTTCTCCAGCTGCTGCTTTGGAAGCCGTAGTGTTTTGGCAGAGGGATGCATTACCTTTACTCCCAACAATCCTTTGTGTTCCCCTTCTCTTGTCTGTGCAGTCGTTGTTATGGGCCATTGTAAATCTATTATCACCCGCTCTGAGACATGTTTGGAAATGCACTGCTGTTTTACCTATGACCTCACTCTTCCCTTCATCTGTAAAATATAATAGAAAAACATAAAACAGTAAAATGCATTTTTATTTTTACCATACCAAGTATAATGCAGACATTTAAGCACATATGGCATTGTAAAAAAAATTACAACAAGATAACAAATGCTTCAATTCACTCCAATACTAAAACTACTGCAGTATTAAAACTGTCCACATAAATAGTCAAAGTGAAATGGTCAAAGTGAAATGTATTTATAAAGCACATTTAAAAATAACCACCACTGGACAAAGTGCTGTACAAATGCAATACAAAATGCAATCCTATAAAACAAAACATGGAAAAATAAAATAGAACAAAACAAATACAACACAATACAAGAGTCCCACTCAGTTCATGTTAAAAGCCAGTGCAAACAAATTATTTTTCAACAAAGATTTCAAAATATTTAAAGATTAGACTGTTCTAATACCAAGAGGAAGATTGCTCCAAATAGTACACTCTTTCCAATGCTTGACTGATATCAGAATAAGACCACGTGATAATGATAACTGCTACTATTTTTAATTGAAAATTACATTCTGTTACAAAATGTATATATTTTTTCACCATTGTGGTATTGCAATTTGTAATATGACCAAATTTCCGCAATAACAGTTTTTCAGACTTCACTGAAAAAGTGGATTAGGATCAATGACCTTCTTTGCGGTGGGCGTCTGGTCTCCGGACAATAGTTTTGGCCTTTGTTGACCACAGCTGTCTTTGTTAAGTGCAGGAATTCCCCCTTCCTCCAAATGACAACAGAGATAAATCAGGTCTTTTGCAGAGGATAAAGACCCACTGTGGGTCATAAGGTAAGTGTGGGGGTGGTCTTCAAATCACATTTAGCTTTGCTTAGTTTCCTCCATTAATGAGTTAATGCTTCGTCCGCACTTGTTGGATGATTGACAGATTTGAAGATAACTACAGTAAATGGGGCTCAGTTCAAACTCAAAAACTGATGGGTACGTTTTGTTCTTGCTCCAAAACCAGGACTGCTGCTGAGGCTAAAGATTCTAACTCCAGCCAGAAGCCTCTAAGGAAAAACACACATTACACACAACATTTAAGCTAATTTACCATTTGTAATAAAGATCTATGAGGTTCAGTGAGTCCAGACACCTTGATATTATGTATATTATTCATGATTGCAGACTCAAATCCTTTTCAATGTAAATCGTTTGGTTTGTTGTATCATTTTCTATCTTAGCCCCATTACCCATGAATACTGATTTGAGTCCATGTGCAGCCATAACATATTTTTTCCATCACAGTGTAGTATCGGGTCTTTTTAGTGTTTACTTTATAAACTATATGTTTCCCACATCAAAGTGCCTCTTTCTCTAAACAAAACCGCTATGTTACAAGGACTGTAGTAGAATTTTACCACTGAACTTTCTCCTGTTATGATTTGTAGAGCTGTGCAATTATTCATTGTAATTCTTGGGCCTTTTTAATCCAGAGGTTTAGAGCCAATTCTCTGGCAGTAAAAACATGTGGTTTGGAGCAGAATTTAGTATTTGGATTAAAAAAATTTGACTATTTTTAATGATAAATGACAATTATTAAAAGTGTACTGTTCATGTGTAGAAAATTACTATTGAAAGTCATATTTTAAAATAATGAAAAGTCAGTTTTTATAATATTGACCAGTTATAATGATTTCCTTTATGTAAGAATCATGACTCATCCCATCAAACATCAGTGTACTTTCTCATGCAGAGCTGCAGTGAAACATAGGACCACCATGCATTTGAATCAGAGGCTCATTTCTCAGCAGTCTGCAGAGGTATGCGCTGAGTAGAAGCTATTGTGGCTCTTCATAATGAGAATACCTGTCCATGTTGAGACCTGAGACTGATCACAATCTCCTCTGTGGTTTTGTGCGCTCCAGACTTGTCCTGGTGCTGGTCTTCTGCAGGATATTATGAGTGTTATCTCATCTTAGCACTGATCTGACCTGAAATTACATAAAAATGTTGCTCAAGGTTTGTCTAAAACATGTTGCAGGTCATGACAGTTTATCTATGCTAAGTCGTATAGCCATTGGACATTATTTGTTTAAGGAAAATGTTATGTCTCCATGGGGAAGTTTGTCCTCTGTATTTGACCATCCTTACATTTTTCAATTAAAGTGTTCTTCTGATGCTGCTGTAATGTAATTGTACACTCTCTGTGACATGTGACAGCTGCTTATTGGCCTGTGTAATGTCTAAAAATACAAGGCCTGCACTATATCACAGGCACTTTTTGTTTTTTAGTGTCTCTTCTGAGAATCCATTCAACATTCTCTGTGCATTCATAAGAAAAGCATGTTATAGTGATAAATGGTTGTGGTTCATGTTCTGGCCTCATCTCTCATATGGTTTAAAAGTGACAGTTCTTGGTATGACAAGAACAGCGCGTCTCTTTGTGTCTCATATCTGTCCAATGCAGCAACCAGTAAATCTAATGAAAATCCAATGGAATTATGAATTTTTACAGGAATTGGCAAAGTTTTTCTTGTGTTAAAATCGTCTACAGGGCCTCATTGTTTTCATATTTTTGGAGGAGTTAAATAAACATTTTACTATTTGACATTTGCTTGAGTGAAATTAAGAAAGTGTTTTTGGTGGATTTCATTTTGTTTGATGTTTATTTTACCTGTCCTAATTTGACCTCTATACTGTAACTGCATAGCTCTAAAGGAGAACCCCTCTCCTCTTTTGTGTCCAGTTGAAGATGCCAGACAAAGCAGCGGCTGCAGCTCACACATATTTCCAGGCCAACCCGGAGCACGTGGAGATGGGACAGAACTTGGAGCAGTATAAAGACCAGCGGGACGTGAGGCCGGAGCACTTTGTGGACAGACAGGCACGCTTGCATCAGGTACAAAACACAAAACAGACATACTGCTAAACTTATGTGCTGTGTGCATGAGTATCCAATTTTATTTTATACCTATAAACCAATATATAATGCGCCTCAGCAGTTTTTCCTCTTTGCTTAAGAGGAGACAGATGGAGTCAGTAGTTATTGTATCATAATCGCCCTTGTGATAAAGGCTCCTGCTGTTTATAACTGGAAAGACATTTGGGGCGTTTAAAGGTAGTTGGGAAATGCAGCAGCTATCCCTGATTTAGTGCCAGCTCTTCCAGGGAACTACTGAAACTATTATAAAAATTTTAAAATATGTATATATATTGAGCTTATTCAGCCCCAACTACTTTTGCCTCTAAACACTCCAAACCGTGCTTTCTTTGTGGTGGCACTTCCAGGTTATGGGGTAATTTCATTCTTTTCAATGGCACATTTCAGAAAAGTTTCACCTCAAAAATATGATTTAAAGTAGTGTTGATTTGTGTAAAATGTTCTATGTTCATGTGACCAACAAGTCAACACCTCACCAATTGTATGTGAGGCTTTAAAACAGCTCTGTAGTCCATATAGAACTTATTTACTGTAAAATCACTAGCCACATGCAAAATAATACCACCCAAATGACGATGGTGGCTCCCATGGCAACTTCCAGAATAAGGGGAATAGAGCTTGGGTCTGTGTTATGATACTGTACGTCATAGAATTTTCATTTGGCATAATATTGAACCAATAAGTATTTAAGATGCTAAATACTTCACCTAGTCAAATGTTTTTACTAGTAGTGGCCCAGCAGCTTATCAGGTTGTTGTGACAAATGCATCTCTATATGTTTTGCACACTGGTACATATGGCGTTTTCTGTGGTAATGACAAACTTACCACATTTTTTTTTTTTTTTTTTTTTTTGATGTTCAGTGAATGTGTTTTCATTTTACATGAACTGTTAAAAACACAGTGTTTTTGTCTGAAACTGCTGGTCTGACTTAACCTTTCCACCTTCTGCAGTTTATTCCAAACAGATAACGATTGCTTCTGCGCTCTTCAAAGCATCAGTGGGGCCATAAATGATTTTATGAGCAGCTACAGTTTTACATGTGTTGTGTTAATAATAGTTACTCAAGAGTCAAGAGCCAGTCTGTGATATAAAACAACATGGAATACCTGAATGTAGGCCTACAAATGGCATTTTTTCTGACAAGTATAGGGTTTACAATTTATGTTTAAAAAGTAGCATCTGTTCAGAGTACACATTTCAAACATGTCCAGGAGCGTTTACATTTTAGAGAAGACTGAAACATGAACCACTAAACCCATTTCAGAACATGTTTATTGAGGTTTAAACACTAGAGTTAGCAGTTAGTAGTTGTTTCTTCTCAATAAAAAGACCTGATACTAGGCCTGTCACAATAATTACTATGTTTACAAATCGTTCAGTATATGAAAGTTAGAAAAATATATTTGGGGGTCAATATTTATTGCGTGTACTTTTTCTTTGCACGATTTAAGCCATAAAAAGGCTGAATTAATAACTTCTTTGACTCATTACAAATGCAAACCAAGTGTAACTGACTAAAGTGTTTCATTCTGCTGTTTATTTATTGCAGCTCATGATTTTTTAATGATGTTGTAGATTTGGAAAAGTTTTTTGTGATTTAAATCTGCTCTTGTTTTTTTTGTGTCATGGACAAAACTTAGTTTCAATATTTTTGTTTATCATCTACATTTATTTGAGCAATATATCAAACTTCAAAATATGTTCTCGTGACAGGCCTACCTTCTACCTTAATAATTTATAAATGTGTTTTTCTTGTGTTTTTCTGTCTTTAGCAATACTTCACAGATGCTGTTAAGTTATACGACAAAGGGGACTATGAGGGATCTATTGTTCTGTTTGAAGAGGCCCTGGTGGAGTACTTTAAAGCGGACGTGGAGTGTCGGGCTTTGTGCCAAGGACCACAGAAGTTTGAGAACCATGATTACCTGCGCTATCGTTACAGCCTCCATGAGCTAGTATCAGGTGAGAGACAACAGTGGCCCGGCGCACACAACAGCTCCGCCTCAGCATCTGAAAAATGTTATCAAATGTAAACATGACCATATGGTTTGGGACCTCTTTGTCTGTTCAGGGAGAAAGAATTATACACTGCTTGTTTATAACTGTGGTTTCATCTTCCTTTTTTATAAATTACTGTTGTTTAGAAATCACAAAACAACTCAGATGGTTGCATAATCAGCGTTATTTATTGCAAGATCATAGTGATAACTAACAATAGCTCCATACTTTTAACAATGAGAAACAGAGCTTTGTTTACGTGTAACTGCAAATTATAGTTGTTTATAACAGCTGGAGTAAATTTCCGATCCAACTATAAAGGCGCTAAGTGGAGCATGTGTGGAGCATGATTAAATTCCTTGTAGGAAATTTCTCGGAAACCCTGCACTTATCTGCCAGCATGTATAGCTTCAAGAGTTGTAGACTCCAGGGTTAAAAGAAATTTAATTAAAATGGGAAAAAAGATACACAATGTAACTTTTCTGGTGGATGGTCTACCACCTTTTTGTCTCCATGGAGATGTTATTGCTTTCCTTGGAATTGAAAATTAACAATCTCCATGGAAACAAACAGGAGTTGCCACCAGGCCAAGTTACATGTCAGATGTGTGGAGAGGGAGGTCCACTCACTGTAAGAGTGTATGTTCTTTAAGAAGTAAAAACATCCATAACTGAATAAGATGCATATGTTTAATGCCATACTGTCAAACATTTTGGACAAAGTAATATATCTACATAGAGACAAGCAGAATAGTGCACCATTAATTTTGGTATTCAAACTAATATTGTAACCTTCTTTAAATAACTAATCTATACTATTAGGAGTTTACTGTATGTCTAAAGATGTTAACGTTGCATCCAACCCCAATGGAATGGAAAAATGAATAAAAAGTGCAACAATAAGGCGCCATAATGTGTCATGATGGACACATTTTCCTATGAATTACAAAATGCAACACTTGAAACCTAGGCCGCCAATTATTTCAGATGGATGTGAGTGAATCAGTCCTTCTACTTTTAAGCTGATATATTGGTTCAGCTGGATGCAGTAGCCACATTGTAATTGTTAGCCAGCATACTTTCTCAAATGCAGGCCGCTTATGTATACAGTATAGAGAAAATAATGGGCTTTGGGCCATACTTTGTTTGACTTACAATCAAAAGGCTTATTTTACATAGCACCACTGTGGTGCAGCGGGTGATTGTCTGTGTATGCTTATGTTAGCCTGCTTTGTTATTAAATATGTAGTACATGTAGGCCTGTCACCATAATTACTATATTAGCTTATCATTAACAAATGATAGATGGAGCAACAGTTTTTGAATGTTAACATTTATTTGGGTACTTTTTCTTTGTACTTCTGTTTTTATTTGAGCTGTTGAGGGTTGAATAACTAATTTAATTGTTTGACTCATAGATTTTAACTACTAAAGAATTACAGTGCACTATGTATTTATTGCAGCTGATGTTTTTAACAATATTGTACACTTAGAATAGTTTTGAGATAATCCTGCTTTAGAATCAGAGGCATAAATTAGTTTCAATACTACCGTTTATTGTCTATATTTTTCTTTAGCAATAGCTCACACTTCAAAATGTGTTATCGTGACAGGCTTAAATACATGAGATTTATTACACATGAAATGCCTTGATTGTAAATAGTCTATTTGCAATCTCTTTGAGACTGTTAAAATAGATGCAGCACCTCATAACATTTTATGAGAGAAGTTACATCTGGTTTGGGGTGACTTCACTGTACGTATGCACCAAAGGCTTGCATGTTGTCATCTCTTGTGCAATATTTCTGAAAAAGAAATATTGCACACTGTAACAATCACTCCCCACCGGACATCAACAAACAACACGTTTACTACATCGCTCAAGACCTCGCCCCAATAATAAACAAGAACAGCTTACTTGTTTCATCTCCACTGCAGCATTAACAGAAACATGCATTGCTGGATTCTGAGTTCACATTTCCATATTATTGTAACACCCACAGACCAGAGACGGATGTGGTGTTAAGGAATTCAGATGCCTTTACAATCAATGACTTATTTTTCCCCTTTAGTACATCTGCAGCACGATAAATCGGCTCTTATATGTAAAAGAATACATTTTACCCTACAGATACCTACTGCAGTACTTTCTAGCCTCTTATATGTCTTGTGTCTCTTCTCCACAGATCACTTCACTCAGGTGTTGCACTGTGAACATGAGTGTGTGAGAGACTTGGCCACTCGACCTGGACGCCTTTCACCAATGGAGAATTACCTGCCCCTCCACTACGACTACCTGCAGTTTGCTTACTACCAGAGTGAGTGATACATGAACTATTATGAAGTATTATTTAGAATGGTGCACATATAAGACATATTATGTTTTGGGGGTATTTAGTGTTAAACTCTGACATATGTAGATCCTTCTTTTTATTTTTGTTCATTCTAAAGCTAAATATTGACAGCTTAATTATAGACACTGGTCCAATGACGTCACATTCAAAACTGTAAAACTGTGTCATTATAGTGGCATTTCACTGTAACAAGCAGTGGATTTTCATTTACATGTAGTTACTGCTGAAAATGGGCTGTGTGGCATTTTGTAACCTTATATGTACATGTATGACCTGGAATCTTGATCACAAGTGAGTAAGGGGAGTGGGCGGGGATAGGGGGTAGGTGAAAAGAGAAATACAGAACAACTCAAACATGCTCTATCCAAAAAACAAAACAACAAATTTGAGTAAGCTAATGATGAAGGAACGCTTATAATGTTATAACATTATGAACAGCTCAAATGCCCCCTTTAAAGTACTTTTTTTTTCTCCTTTATGGTTTCTGATGATAGGTCGCCCAGGCTTCTTTCTGTGGGTCTATAGGTGTGTCACTCAACTACCCCATCTTGTTTTTATTCATTTAGTGAAGAGTATATAAGACAAATCTGCTGCCAATACAACAAAGATTACAGTTGTGAAAGACATTATGCTGTGAAGATATCTGAGATGAACAGATATCCCTGAATGACAGATTGGCCTAAGCAAAACAAAGAGGGTCATTGAGTATTTCCTAAGATATTTTTCAATTCCTGGAAACTATCAATAGTATAGTATGTGGAAAAAATGTCAGAAACACACACATGCTTTTAATTCTTGACCAATTTCAAGAGCAGAATTATGCGAATACATTTTAGGCTGGCTGTAATTCAGGGAAAAACAAACGCAGTTTGGTTGGTCTTCCCAACTTCTCACATTTTTTAAACATACACATTAGACAGAATTTCTGTGTTTGACTCATATCTCCAGGAATTTCTTGACCTGGAAACACAGCTGATAACATGACCACTTTTACAGCCAATACAGGAAACCTTAAGTCAGCCCTGAGCCTTTACGAGATAGTAAAGATGAGGTTTATGTGCTGTAGTGCCTAGGAGATCTTTATGGCTCTGAATGCCTCTGTCTGACTCATATAACATACTGTGTATTTTGTAATATGGCCTAAATGACTATAGTATGTACAACAGTGTGGTTTAGCTTATAAAAATGTTTTGTACTTAATTATGTTTTTCAGTGGACTGGCTGGAGGAGGCCTTGCAGTGTGCCCTGACCTACCTTTTGTTCCACGAAGGAGAGGATTTTATGACTGAAAATGTGGATTACTACAGGGAAGTGCTAGAACAGGACGGAAAGCCACGAGAGGTGAGTCATTTATGTGTTCAAGACGAGGAACCGTGGAAGCGCTTAGTGCAGGCTGGTTTTACAATGGCTGGCTAAAATAACAGATTATGTTGTAAACTGCAGTTGTAAAGCACCTGTATAATTACGGGACTAGGATTAGTTGTTATTTTATGTAACAAATCTGCAACAATATTCCACTTGATGTGCATAGGCCTGTCACTATAACAAACTGTAAAGGACGATATGTTTTTACAGAAAATATAGAGGTAAAATAACAGATTTATGCCCCCACTGACATAATAATTCACAGCATGGTAATCGCATTATACTGTTTTAATAATGTATGGTATTGTTGAAAACTGCTGTAAATAAACAACAGAATGAAAAACGCAAGTGGTTAGTTTAAGTCATAAAGTTACTTGTTCAACTACATCTTAAATTATATCATGACTACAAAAAAATAAACATTGAAACATTCTGAAACATACTCCTGTATTGCAAAGAAAAACAACACACGGTAAATAGCTTCAAAAAGTATTGCTCCATCTTTCATATATTCAACCAGTGTGACAGATGCATTTCACATGTATTCATTTTAAGGTTTTGTTATTTTAGACAAAGTGTGCTCAACATCCCAAAATATTAGTTATTTCATTTACGGAAGATTATGATTAGAGCTGATCTTTCCATCCATAACAACATACCTGTCACAGTCTGTTTTCATTGCTCTGTACAAAGCTTTTTAGCTGTATGCATTGGCTGAAGTTGCTACTCACTGTTTGGCAAAGTTTGCTTTTTCCTAGAACTGGCCCTCATTCATCTGGAAATGAACCATCAGTCTATTTACAGCAAAGTGTTATTTTCATCTGGTCACGCTAACTACTTTTTCCCTTGACCCCTGGCATTGATGGCGAGCTAAATAATTAAGCTTTGAGTTTCTTATCTCTCCTGCTACTAGGCTGAATTTGTGCCTTTGAGGTTAATCAGAAAGTGCTTTGTATAAATCCCACTTTTTGCGCAAATCTGGTTCTCATTATAGTATAGACCAGCTCTCCATAGCATCGTGTGAACATGTGAGAGAAAGCCCACTTCATTCACTTACAGCTTACATTTTTCTGACCATAAACTATCCGAATGCCTTTTATACTGTTTATGTATTTTAGAATCTCTGAATCTGCACCAGAGCATTTAATTGCTCTTCAGTGTATAAGGGAGTTGACTTAACCAGGATGAATTCTGTGCCAGTACCACTCTGCCAAAGAATCCTGCATTTCACAACCCACATGTCACAATGCCCATATAAATATCTAAACATTTTATGGCATAGCTTGGAAACCTCGAAATGTCACTAGACTGGGAAAATGTCTTTTTAAACGCAGTAAAGAGAGGGGGAAAAAAATACCAACGTTTTACATTTTAATTAATTGTTGTTAATGTCATTGTTATTTTTGGCAATTTACAGGAAGCTGCTTGGTACGTCAGGAGACACAAACAGGAAGTCGAGCTACTTCTAATGGGCAGTGAAATCATGGGAGCCGAGTTTACAGAAGGGGTGAGTAACAGAGTCAATATCACCTTTTGCAAGTTCATTTGAATCAGCCAAACCAAACATAATTCTACCTACAGGGCTATATTTGGTCAGAAAAACAATGTTATCAGGTACTTCTTACATAGCTGCAGAGCATGTCTATGATCTAAAGCAAATCTCCTTCAGTGTGTGCCTGCACTGTCACTAACCACAGGCAGAGTAACAGGTGTTTCATAAAGGCAAGGCTAGTCTTTGAGCCAACAGTGACACCAACTGGACATCACATGACATAGCATTTCTAAATTTGTAAAGGGTGTCACTTGCTACTGTTTTAAATAAATATTGTACTTATCTATTATGTATGCTTATATTTTAAATGAAAGTTGTTGTTTTTTTATTTTTCTTTTGTTTTTTTTTATATCTAATTCTTAACACTTTTTAATTGGCAGAATTACTGGAGTGGCACAGGTGGAAGAGATGACTCACACAGGTAAATGACACAATGTATTCCTTTTCATAGTTTCAAACTTTTCATTGTTTAAGTTACTGCTGTGAAAAAGATACTGCTTGACTAAGTTTTAGTATCGTGACAACATTACTAAGGAATCTGATAATTCCTTGTTATTTTCTGTCTTCTAGAATTCCCTCTGGTACTGGTGGTGGATTGGAATATGTTCCTATTTCAGACAAAAAGAACATATCTTCAGCTGTTTTACGAAAGCAAGAAGGTCAGGCCCTTTCTGCTGGTGGTGAAATCTACAGTACAAGGCTCTGACAGTCTTTTGTGTCTCCAGGGGGCCCTCTGGTGTATGACAGTGTGCGTCTAGTGAAGAACTCTGCTGCTTTGAATGGATCTCAGAGAGTGCTTTTGGACAGCGTCATATCTGAGGAAGAGTGTTCAGAGCTCAGACACCTCGCACATGTAATATATTTAAAATTTAAAATAACAATTTTTTTTATTTTTTTTTTTTGTATTAATTTCTTGTTGATTCTCAATTGTTAATTTTCTACAGTCTGTCACAATGGCTGGGGATGGTTACAGAGGAAGAATGTCACCACACACCCCGAATGAGAAGTTTGAGGGAGCCACAGTTCTCAAAACTCTCCAGGTACATTCACACAAATGAATAAAACATGTCAGTATTACAACAGTACAACAGCTGTCTGCTATTATATGTACAGTATGGATATGAAGGCAGAGTGCCTCTCAGAAGTGCACGACTCTTTTACGAAGTCAGTGAACGAGCTAGAAGAATCATCGAGTCCTACTTTCTCCTCAATTCTACACTGCATTTCTCATATACACATTTAGTGTGTCGCACTGCCATCACAGGTCAGTGTCACAGATAATGTGTACTTTTTATATTAATTAATACATAATACTGATTTTGTATCAGCGTTGTTTACTTTTTTGGCTTTGTTTCTGTTTAGGTCAGCAAGATCACAGAAATGATCTCAGCCATCCTATACATGCGGATAACTGCCTGTTGGATCCTGAAGCCAATGAGTGCTGGAAGGAACCACCTGCTTACACATACAGAGACTACAGGTAAGAAAGAGACAAAGCCTAATGGGCATTGAGATGTTATTTTGTTATTTTATATCTTACAATGTCTCAACTTTTTAGTGCATTACTCTATCTGAATGGAGATTTTGATGGGGGAGAATTTATTTTCACAGAAATGGACGCCAAAACAGTCACGGTAATGACTTATAATTAGAAATCATTTAAATGAAAACTGAAAGAATCAAGTATAAGAGATTGATACTATTGACATTGCTGTTGTCCCAGGCCTCAGTGAAGCCCCAGTGTGGTCGAATGGTGGGTTTTTCATCTGGAGGAGAGAACCCACATGGTGTGAAGGCAGTGACCAATGGACAGAGGTGTGCAGTGGCTTTATGGTTCACCATGGACCCCCTTTTCAGAGAACTGGTAAGAGCCTTTCATTCATTACAGCACTCGCGATAAGGCTTCTGTATCAGGCCTGACTCTTTTAATGCCTTTCCCACAGGAGAGACTGCAGGCTGATGAGGTGATCCAAGCATTGGACACACAGTCAGTGTGGACACAAAGTCTCAACATCAACCCTAAAGATGAACTCTAGACAAACAAATGCAATCCTTGCTTCTCCTCACTAAAATAACTTTATCTATTTTAATATTTATTTAAAGTCCTCGGGATAAGAACATGTCTATTTTTGTAATAAGTGTAATTATGTATTATATTATTAATGACTTTATGTGTGATGCCACACACCAGTACTTGACTTTTTTGTCTGCATACATACACATAGTCATTGTTTAATGGTTGTGTATACTGTGAAGATAAACATGATTCCAATTACAATGTCTGGTCAGTACAGCGTCAGTTAACGATTTTGCTTCACAACTTACATTCACATGTTAATGTTTTTCAGTCATTCTTATTTAGCTAGTGCACTGTTTGAACAAGCTCTCTGTTGCTGAACATTGAATGCACTCTGAAATGCGTACTTAATTACTTTATTTGTTCTTCTTTGAGAAATGTCTCTGGGCACAGAGATACTGGTTTACCTGTACACTGAGAAGAGTTGGTGTTTATTTATAAGTTTTAGACAGCTACATATGTAACTGTTGAAGTAATATGATGAGCTTTTTCATAAAAGCAAATGCCAATCATTCCTGTTTCAAGGAATACGTATTTTATTTCTTAATAATTATGTCCTTCCAGAGTCATGCACTGTAAATCTTTATTTTATTATATTTGTGCTCATTGGGTTTCTGTTGATTTGTGTTGCAAGATGTTGGCCACTTTTACAGTTCTGATATTTAATAATAAAATGCTGTAGCACACACTTAATATGTGTATATGCAAATAAATATAATACATATTTATCTAGTAGTATTATGTTTTATTTTAACCAACAAATTTAAGATGTAAAAATACTATACTGTAATTACAATGACATTGCAGTACAGGATTAACTTTCAATCTAATATACATGTCAGCTTCTGTCTTTCTTGATTGTAAGGCTTACAGTATAAATGGTACAGCAGGTACAGTTCAAGTAGTTATGAAATACAGCATTTCTGATAAAGTGCATTAGCTTCAACTGAAATAAAATGTTACACTACATTTTATAAACATATGGAAGCATAACAAGTGCAAAAAACAAAACATTTTAAAACCAATAAAACAAAATCCTGTGATGATAGCTAATGTAGTATTTCAAGTCCCAATTCCCTGAGGTCCATATAAACCTGTTTTATTGAAATGACACAGTCCACTGGTTCAGAAGCGGTATGCCAACTGTTCATTGAATCTAAAAGGCTTGGCATCATTGACAGTACACATGAGGTCCTTCATGCGGCGAGCTTGTCTTTCCTCTAACACTAACCTCCGGGAGTGTTCCCGAGCAGCCTGCCGCTCTGCCTGCCTCTCTAAACGTTTCCTCCTCAGCCACCTGAGAACCATAGCAATAGAAATAGTTTAAGCCACAAACACTGTGTTCAATGGAAGAATTGTCTCAAACGTACCGCCTGAATGCATGCTCACAGTCTTCACGGCTGCGCAGGAGGTAACTAGTGTCCTCCTCCAACCTCTTCAGCTCTACCAGCTGCTTCTCTTTCTGCTGCTGCTCCTGCTTTCTCTGCAGCCAGTGTTGGAAGGCTTCCTCTGGGTCAACTGTGTCTTTCTGCACAGTTATAAACATATGTGAAATTTCAATCATTTTTATTTTTTTTTTCAAGTGAGATTTGTCAAGTCGTATCACGACACTAGATTGGATTAGTGCACAAAACGTTATATCTTTAGAAGGTTAAATATGCATAATAATTATTGTATTACATCAAACATAAATAATGTGATTACGAGTATACACATGTACCTTACAATTCATCCTCTCCATTTCCTGTGCTCGTTGCACCCGTTTTTCTTCCAGTATCTGCTCTCTCTTCCTCATGAGCCAGGCTTTGAATGCCAGTTCATTTTCTTGTCTTTTCTGCTCTTCTTCCTTGTGTTTTTTCTCCTCTGCCTGAGCCGTAACAAGAAAAACAGAAAGTCAGCATCACTCGCATTAATGAGTGATTGTTAAGGTGTTCTTTAATTATCTCTGACTCTCTCACCTCTCTGGCGAGTCTCTCCTTTTTCTCCTGGATTCTGAGCAGCATCTCTTTTTGCTGAGGCGATAACATGAATGTGGTCTGGCTGGACATCCCTGTTGCAGACTGGACTCGTCGCTTGGTTCCTCGGGCTTGGCTTGTTCTTAGACCATAACTGGCTGAACTGGGCCTAATCCGGGGCTGAGACGGAGGCTTGGGAGTGCACCTTTTATCTTCTTTTTTGGATGAGGAGTGATTGGCAAATGATCGCGGGGAGAAGGAAGCAGACTGTCTCTTACTAGAGATGCTTAACAGAGAATGTGTACTGTCATTGCTTAAAATGGGAGGAAGGAGTCCTTGACTTTCTACATCTTTTATACTAACCAGATCAAATTTTCCATCTTTTTCAATAAGCACTCTCCCCTCATTCGCCTCCTCCTTACTCTCTTCAGTCATTCTCAGACCTGCATTTGACAGTCTGTCCTCTCGTGGTGACAGTTTTAGCTCAGATAACTTTCCAGACACTTCACTCTCTGCTTGTATGTCTTTGGTATTACTGATATTGTTCCCTTCCAACTCTTCATTTTTCCCAGTGTCTTTCTCAAAATGCATGGGGGGTACAACCAAATCAACCAGTGTCTCTTTAAAATGCAGCCGTCGACGTCGTGTCATATCAGGGGCTTCTTGGTCCTGAAGTTCACGGTTTGCTTGTTGTATTTTATCTAATATATACTTCTTCTCCTCCTCTGTCTGTTCATCAAACTCTGGAGGAGGGAGAGCCAAATCTGAGGACTTACTGGGGCTGTCTCTATCTGAGTCATATTCTAGAGGGTCCATAGGTGAAGGCCATCGGTCCTCATCATCTAACTCTAGTATTTTGCTATCTGTCCTTTCCTCCCTCCGTTTCACGTCTTTATGTTTCACTGTGTGGGTATGTTCATCTTCTAGTTCTTTGTCTATTTCCGCCTCGATGTCATCATAATTTGGCCCCTGTGAGTGGAGAGAAAGGGCGTTCAGGTTTCATAGTTGAATGAGTAGTTAGCAGATCATACGCTAGTGTGAGGACAGGCATGTGTAAGCCCCTTCATTAATATTGTATCCAGCCATAGCACAGTGAAAGTATGTCACTTCGTGTCAACAGAGTAGGTTTCACATAGTCGTAAGATGCAGCAGATGAAGTAACTCAACACTACTCACTGTCACGCTTTCCCAGACAAGGGTCAGAGGCTGCAGAAACACTACCACCATGCAGGTTTTAGTAGATAGAGTAGTCAATTGAACACAACAAAGTAGGCCAATGAGAAACCCCAAAAACAGGATGTACAGTCCAATGGAGGCCTACCTGATCCTCACTTCGGCCCTCTTCACTGATAAGCCAGTCCAGGTCCTTCTCAAAGTCATCCTCGTACTCCTCTTGTGACTTGGAGCAAACCACTTCATTCATCCTCCACCACTGAACAAGTAGAGATGTGGTTTTTCAAGCTGTAAAGCAAAAAAGTGACTGAAAAATAAAACATAACCAATATCCTAGTTCATAATATCCCAGTTCATATTAGGTCTACTAGTCTACTACTGTGAAAAGAACATATTAAACTACAATTACCCCACTGATAATCTCTCAATTTAACAGAAAAATGTCTATGGCTCAAACTTTGTGTTACAATATTCTTAGACAGACAGACACTGAACATAGACACGACATAAATTACCAAATACGACCAATATTAAATTTGGTGCAAGAATAAGCTGCCACCAGTTTTATTATGCAGACTAAATGTAAGGCACAGTTTTGTTTCGTTGTCTAAGATAAAAGACCGCTTACTTACATGTCACTGTACGTCGTTGCAATCTCTGAATTAAATATGCTGAAAGAGTAGGTCCACAGTGCGTTCAGTCCTTGTTATTCTCACACCACTGTCCCACATTCACCCAGACACAGCTCCAGAGACTTTAATCTGCTCCAGCCCAGAGTGGGCTTTATGAGACTTGTCGTCATGGAGATCCACAACACGCTTTACTGTCTGCGCATGCGTGTTAATGCAAGTTTAGATCATGTTTAAGGCCCAGGGTTATTTTTTGTTTAAGCAGTTCAGAAAATATCAAATTGCCACAGCTATTCTCACTGCTGTAATGTTACCACTGACTAATGATCTATAGTATTACCAATATGTATTATTAAACGTATTAAAGTCTTTATAGATTTAGCAGTTATGAGTTTACCTGCTTTACACGGTGCAATAATAAATAAACATACGTCCATATTAATAAAATGTAACATTTTGCTCAAGTTGTTGTTTCACAGCAGGTTTAACAGTCCGTATTTGACAGGTCTACGGTGGGGCGTTTCATTGCATCTCTTTGCTTTGTGGGTAATGTGGTTTGGCTAGTTTAGCTTCGAAATGGAACAAAATGGAGGACCGTAGAAAGTGACTACATTTCCCAGAATGCAGCTATGACAGCCAAAAAGCAAAACGCCTCCTTGTAGACGCACGAGTGGTAATGCACGTAGGCAACTTCTGCTATGTTTCTGAGAAGTTGATAAAACTGATTTAGCCATTTCGTCGCTCTGCAGGGTAAGCGTGAGGTTACTGTTTACACATGGCCACCATTGTCCTCTGCAAAACAGCACAGATTGCGGTAGGGCGGTGTGCAGGCGCTCACTTCAAGAGCTTAGCTTGTTTAAGTGGACGGCTATCCTCCACTCACAGTGTCCCGTGCACTTTGCTTCCGGGAGCGAGATGGTTTTCCAGAGGCACTGGTGTTCGGCTAATGTCCTATGGGACCACGGGCAAATCAGCGGCCAGCCGACTCGGGAGGAGAGCTCTGGCATTCGGCGGAGCCGCTGTGGTCTCAGCTGCTGTAGCGGGTCTTGTAGCCAACGCAAGCCACTTCCAGCGGGCTGAAATGGCAACGAGTGTCGTTCCTGTGCCAGAGGTGCGGGAGCAGAAGGAAGACATCCAGGAGAGATGCAGGGGGTTCATGTCTCCACCAGTGACCGACGTGAATGTGCTGCAGAGAAGAAAGGAAGAGATGCGAACCAGGATGGAGATGCTGATTATGGAGACACAGGCCGAATTTTGTAGAGCTCTGGAGGAGGTGGACGGTGGCAAGTTTAAAGTGGACCGCTGGGAAAGGAGTGAAGGTGAAATGTGGCATTTTTGACAGTATCAGCTAAGATGCAGACTTAACCCCTTTTGGACCTTTTTGTGGTGTTCAGGTGGTGGAGGAATTAGTTGTGTGATGCAGGATGGGAAGGTGTTTGAGAAAGCTGGTGTCAATGTCTCAGTGGTGTCTGGAAACCTGACAGAAGAAGCAGCCCGTCAGATGAGGAGCAGGGGTAAAGTCCTCAAAGGCAAAGATGGTAAGTGTAGGATGTCAGAAATAAAGATATTTTATATGTAATAAAATGTTGTTTTATTAATTTTTCAGGTAAATTGCCATTTGTTGCCATGGGCGTGAGCTCTGTCATCCACCCCAAAAATCCCCATATACCCACAGTACACTTCAACTACAGATACTTTGAGGTTGAAGAAGAAGATGGTGAGTTGATGCGCTCTTTGCTGGAAATGTTGTAATGTGTTTCAGTTGCTCTATTGTGTGCTTTGAATGCCAACCTTTGTTTCCCACATCTCTGTCTGTGTTTCTGTAAGGTTCCAAGCAGTGGTGGTTCGGAGGAGGCACTGACCTAACTCCAGTTTATATAAACAAAGAAGATGCCCTTCATTTCCACAAAACCTTAAAGAACGCTTGTGATAAACATCATTCACAGCATTACACCAACTTCAAAAAATGGTAGTGTTGAATGAATAGAAAACGTAATATGAATAAGCACCATTTAAATTTAGCCTTAAGGGAGTTGAGTTCAAAGGGAGTATCCTTACTGGGAGCTGGTGATAAGAACAAAATCTTTACTGTTGCAGAAAAGCCGTTAAACTCTGAAGTTAATCAGTGACAAAGTAATTTTAAGGGAATGGGTGTGTTACTTTGGCCAGTCTGGGCTTTGCAGTTATTTTTCCAAATCAATTAAAATATTGTGTTTAAGGCTTTATTGTTTGTATCTGTACTAAATGTTTCTTCACTATTTTTTATTTTTTTAAGGTGTGACCGATACTTCTATATACGGCACAGAGGAGAGACTCGTGGTATTGGGGGGATCTTCTTCGATGACTTGGACTCCCCTAGTCAAGAGGAGGTGTTCAGCTTTGTAAAGAGCTGCGCCCGTACTGTGGTGCCATGTTATCTGCCCATTGTTTACAAACACCTGAATGACTCTTTTACACAAGCAGAGAAAGACTGGCAGCAAGTGCGTAGAGGAAGGTGAGCAAAGGATACCTTGGGGAGAATTCAAGTTCAATTCAAGTGTTCAAGTTAAGTTTGATGAAAATCTGAATAAAGTTAAATTCAAGGTACGGATCAAAGTAACAGCACAGTAATGATTAACATTGTTTAACTGTTTATATTCGAAACACTCACCATCTGTGCCTGCTATTGCACTTAATCGTTGGATTAACATTTTGAAATTAACATGTGCAATAACATGTCATCACGGCTGTAAACATGTGAAATGACACACAACAAAATATTATAGTTAGGCCTGTCACAATAATTACTACATCGACTTCAATCTATATATTTTTTTAGGTCAGTATTTATCATCTGTACTTGCACTACTGGGGAATTTTTGGTTCTTTTTTGGCTATATGGTAAGATTTGAACCATAGAAGGTTGAATTAATAACTTTTAATTATAGATGCAAACCAAGTACTAAAGAGTTTTATTCTTGTATTTATTTATTGCAACTAATGATTGTTTTTAGCCATATTATACATTTAGAATAGCTTTTGTGGTATAACTCCGCTCTTGGGTTATTGTTGTGTCAGTAGCATTAATTTTTTTTCAGTATTATCGTTTATTTTCTATAATTACTTCGCACTTCAAAATTTGTTATCGTGACAGGGCTAACTATAGTTACATTTCTTCCGTTGCTTACTTTTGTTCTTATCCAAAGCCATAAAATCACTATTGTGGGACAATAAGGGTCATGTAATCTTGTAAAGAACTGTCTAATGTTGTATCCCTCCCACAGATATGTTGAATTTAATCTGGTATATGACAGAGGTGTGAAGTTTGGATTGGCGACACCAGGCTCCAGAATAGAGAGCATCCTTATGTCCCTTCCTCTTACTGCCAGGTAAGCTAACCTCTGTGTAAAGCTCCCCTTTTGTATGTCTAAAATGTGGCTACTATGTTGCATGGTAACATCTCTTCATCCTCAGATGGGAGTACATGCACGAGCCTGCCAAAGGGACCCGTGAGGCTGAAATGCTGGAGGTTTTACGAAACCCAAAGGATTGGGTGTGATATGTTAATGTCTAGATAATATTTTTAACCACTGTTGACCTACTTGATTTGATATATGTGCAAAGCAGCTAATATTAAATTATTTCAATTCTTGTTTTGTATTTCTGATTTGTTATTTGATAAAAGTGTTTATATTGTTTGATTATGTGCCATTTTTGTTGCTGCTCTTGTTGTTTTATAAGGGCCTATAATTAAAATCATCTAGATCTGCAACTGTTTTAATTTGTAAAGATGATTTTACATGTACGCCTGTGGGCCAATGCACCCCTTTGACATCTATGCTGGAAAAAATAAAAGGGAAACAAAAATGTCTTATGTGAGTCTGGATGGTGTGTTGATAAAATGGTACTTTTGTTGTGGTCAAACAGTTTGAACTTGGGTAGCTAGTGAACTTTGAGTCAGAACATGAGTTTAGAAAAGTGAAATTTTTATTCTTTAGACAAATATTTCAAGCTTTAACACAATATTAAACAATATTCTTTGCATTAGTGTTAATATATCATATTCAATATAAGGCATTATAAAAATGTATGTAACAGTACTTTAGAGCCCTTTACCAGTAAGTATACAAGTCTGTCAGAATGTGTCAAGTGCTGAGGTTCAGAATCATCTCAAGGTACAGTAAAAACTAAAGCAGCGCTAATGTGGATTCCGCTTCAGTGTACGTTAGGTAAAGGTATCTGGTTGTAGGACTTTATGTAGCATTATTGCATAAAACATTTTTTTAAGAAATTTGCAAAGACATTAGCACGACCATCCTATATTTCATTACACAGCTCAAATGAGCATCAACAGAAAGTGCTTACATAATCAATTAATACATACAAGTATGTTCATTTACTGCATTCACATGCAGTAAATGTAGTTTCCATTCATACACAAGATCTTTTACATACAATTTGATTATACAATCTAAGCAGTCTTCATAAGGAATACATATTACAACTTCTTTCATTTTGCATCACCGCCCAATATTGCCTTTCTTTCTTTTTCCTTCTTCACATTTTCTTGTCTTGAAACTTTCCACTTTCAGTGCACAGTTAGTATGCACAGAATAGCTAGTTTTTGTAGTTCTGTAGCCAGTATTAGTTAGATTTTTCTATAAGAGGGAGACACAAGAGGGACTTTCACAGTTATGCTCCCTGGTCACCCTTACGAGCAATCAACATAGGGTATTAAATTATGAACTCCAAGCACCACTACTTGGCTGCATAGATTCATATAGCATATACAGTATTTACATTTTATATTACACCGCAACACCAAAGGTTTAGACGAATGGATGCATTTGTTTTTGCTGTTTTGACTTGATGACTTTGTATCAAATGCACCAACTAGACATAACTCATGATCTTTCTGAGTAAAAATAATTTGTTTTTACAAACCTTATGTAATTGTAATAACTCGTGTAACTTAAGTTAGTATAAAGCATTTGGCACTGCCCAACAATGCATCTTCTATTTGCATATTATTATTGCAGACTTATGGCAATCCGACCGATTCTGTCACATGCAACAATATTTATGCCCAGTTCAACCATTTGCTAGATTGTAAAATCCTAAATCCTAAATTAAATTAATTAATTCATCACATCTCTTTGTTCTTAGTATAAAATGACAAAAAAAGGTTAGTGCAAACTCATGGCTCCAACAAAGACAAAGCCATTTAGCAAGTTGGGTTGGCTGGTGATGCTACAGGAGTGCTAAAAGTCCACTGCCACTGTCTGCAGCTAATAAGACTTTTACTTTGCACGGCTGCTGATGACATATGTAGTGCTGGTGTTGACAATGTCATCGTACTGTGGGGGCGGCTCAGTCTCTATCTGAACATCTGTGTGACCCACAGCTTCCTCATATGATGGAGGGGGGTCTGCAGCGCTGCCTCTGTATGTGGTGGGCTCTGACCCGCCGTGAGCTGGACTACTGTGGATGCTCAGTTCTGATTGGTCACCATGAGGATAACTCCGCCCCCAAGCGTCCATAGAGACTACTGACAGGACGTGGTCATGGTGAGAATGTCCCAGACTCGGGCTGCGCTGCGGATGTTTGCGAAAGTGGCAGCACCAGACAGTGATGGCAATAATAGCAATAATCACAACTATCAGCAGCAATGGCACGATAAAGTACAGGGATTTGACAGCTCCAGCTGTGTCCAGCCCACCGGATGGGTTACTTTCCTGCACATACTCCTCCCAGAAACGCTTCTACAGACACACAAAATGTAAAATAAAATCAAACTTCAACTTCAACACAAAACAATGTAGCAATCTATGGACTGAACTCCGGATTTATGTGTCACTATAGTGGACAATGGTCAAACAAAAGTGGCTACATGTTTGTGTGCGTCCATGTGAGTCTCACAATAGTTTCAAACCCCTCCCTCCCATCCCGAACTCACTGGCTTGTTCTTCCTGCTGATAATCATCATTCTCTGAAAACTCCGCATTCCATGAAAATGAGCCCAAAACTTGGAACACTTTGAGGGATTTATGTGTTTTTCTTTCACAGACATACTGATACTAATTTAAAGATGATGTATTCAATTGGTAACTGTCTTAGACAAGCTTGAAAAATATACGTATCCTCACCGTCTTTTCATCGTTCTCAAAAGCCTCCCGCGCTTCTTCATAGGTGCAGGTCTCCTCACGGCACTCCCGCTGAATGTTCCCTTGCTTCATCTCCTCTAACATGGAGTTGGCCCTGCGCAGTCGGCGCAGCACCGAATGGGCTGCATCCGCTGGCAAGAACACTGAAGAAGGAAGAGTCCGACAAGGGATATGAGCAAAAAATACAAATTAACATTGTTTGATCACAGAAAAAGGACCAGAGGCGACAGGGGAGAGTTTAAACAGATATAATGAATAATTATCAATAGTGTTATAATAGGAGTGCAATTCAATGTCCATAGATTCTAAATAAAAAGAAAGCATTACAAACTGAGACAGAACAGCCTACAATACAATCTACAATATATTTTGATCACGAGTGCTTTTTGATGCTTAGTAAACTAGTAATCTGTGCCTATCACCAAAATATGACATGACAGCAAATGCAAGAGAAAACACAAAACTAGTGGGGAGTGTGATTAAAAAAAAACAAAAAACTGAAATGTTGCATTCCTTGGAGGGAAGAATATGAGAAACAACTGAAAAACGACACTGTGGTATACTAAAATACAAAAGACACTGAAGGGGATATTCTGCGACAACTAATGTGTCCTAATACTCTTCCTGGAATTTGTACAGTAATACAATGTAATACGAAAAAGTGACTCACCACTCCCCATAGTGCGGGCAGGACTGTATGGGGTGAACTGCAAAAGAAACACAATATAGTAGGTATATAATTATACATTCTGAACAATGATGAGTTGGGGATCCCACAAAAACACATAATAGACCAAAAACAATGAATAGAGGAGTTGGGGTCTTATAGAACAATGACTGCTCGAGCACCCATCTTAAATGAGTAATACAATTTAATAACACTTAAGTCTGTGTATGAGGAGTTCATATTTCCTTTTTCCCAACAGTGACAAAGGGTCGCAAGCATGACAGTCGTCCTTGACCAATGGCGGCTTTAGCTTTCACATGGCTGTTAAGGGAATTCTTCGAGTCTCCTGGAAATAGATCAGAGGGGATAGACGAGCACAAACAAGGCGCCGCCACCCGTACAGTGTCCCCGAACATATGTAACTACCGTTTTATTCACAAATGAGATTAATACTGAATTTAGGTTAACTGGTTTACTCGAGGTAACATCACCGCTGAGCGCGACGGGCAGCTTGACCAGCCCGCTGTGTATTGACAAGCGCTGATGATTTGTAGGAGTGTTCCTCTCCGGCTTCGTGTGGGACTTGTTAATGGAAATAAACGTTAACTAAGCACTACACGCAGTTCTCAATTATTTGCACTATAGGTTTATCCAATGTTGAAAACATATGTAGTATTGCACACATGCAATGAAATGAATTATCAGTTATATTTACCTGTGTATGTCCCCAAATGTGAACACAGTCCTCTCGTCCTGCGCTGCTGTCCCGAAGTGTTGCTATGCCAAGTGCGCATGCGCACTGATGTTTCTGCGGTGGGTCAAACGGGCCCCTCTGTGATATTAAAGACACACGACAGATACACAGATACATACATTATCTTACATTACTGAAACCAGAGAAGACGCGGAACATTTAGATGTTGCCTCATAAATCCATGGACAGCGTCAGAGTCTGTCAGAGTCTATGGTCAGAACTCTAGTTATTTTCTTCATCTATTCTATTGTTCCCATAGACTACAGTCCATCAAATTCACAGTGCATGGGGACCCCCTAGGGGACAGGCCTCAGATTGCAGGAAGTCGAGGTGGTTTGAGGTTATCAAAAATATATCTCTTTCTTAGCAAACTAAAAAGCCCCTCAAGTCTTTTGCTATTTTTGCTATTAATTATTCTGAAGGTCTTTTGCTCTTTGTTATATCGTAATGTGTGAGCTACTGTGTACAAGTAATCCCTTGTGAAAAAAAAAAAAGTTGTGTTTTTTTCCTTAGGCTAATGTAATTAAAGGGGGTTGGAGCTTAGGGCCTTTAGGTCAGAGTTAGGCCCTGCCAGGGCCAAAAGCAGGGCCCACTGCCTTGAGGTCACATTATTTTATAGCTTACAATAGACCTACAGTTGAAACCAGAAATTTGCATACACTGTATAAAAATTATATTTGCTAAATGCCAGAATACTCAGAGAAGGATTTTTTTAGACAGATTTTTATTGCTTTCTTTTAAGTCAGACATTTACATTCATTTCATTACTTTTTCCATTGCCATTGCCTTTAAACTGCATGACTTGGGTCAAACATTTAGGATATCCTTCCACAAGCTTCTCACCATAGTTGGTAGGAATTTTGGCCCATTCCTCCTGACCGAACTAGTGTAGCTAGGCCAAGTTTGTAGGCCACCTTGCTCGCACATGCCAGGGCAGAACAGTAAAGGTATTCTATTTTCAACAGAACTGAGATCAGGGTTTTGTGATGGCCACTCAAAAAATTTGACTTTGTTATCCTTAAGCCACTTTGTAACCAGTTTGGCAGAATGCTTTGGGTCATTGTCCATTTGGAAGACCCATTTGTGCCCAAGCTTTAACTCCCTGGCTGATGTCTTGACATGTTGCTTCAATATTTCCACATAATGTTCTTTCCTCATGATGCCATCTATTTTGTGAAGTGCACCAGTCCCTCCTGCAGCAAAACAACCCCACAACATGATGCTGCCACCCCAGTATTTCTCAGTTGGGATGTTGTTCTCAGACTTGCAAGCTTCCTCCTTTTTCCTCCAAATGTTCTGATGCTCATTAAGGCCAAACAGTTCAATTTTAGTTTTGCCAGACCACAAGACATGTCTCTAAAAATTAAGTTTTAGAGACATGTGCAAGTTTGCATTTGCAAACTGTAATCTGTTTTTTATGTTTCTTTTGGAGTAATGGCTTCTTCCTGCAGAGTGTCCTTTCAGCACATGTCAGTACAGTACTTGCTTCACTGTGGATAATGACACACTCTCACCAGCTTCAGCATCATCTTCACAAGGTCTTTTGCTTTTGTTCTTGGGTTGATATGCACATTTCAGACCAAAGTGAGTTCATCTCTCTGATGCCTTCTGTCTCCTTCCTGAGCGGTGTGATGGCTGGACATTCCCATGGTGTTATACCTGTGTATAATTGTTTGAACAGATTAATGTGACACCTTCAGGCAGCTAGAAATTGCACCCAAGGTTGAACCACAATTCTCTTCCTGATATCTTGGCTGATTTCTTTTGAGCTCCCCATGATGTTACATAAAGCAGCAGTGTGTTTTAGGTGTGCCTTCAAACACATCCACAGGTGTGACTCTAATCAACTAAAATTTTGTCAATAAACCAAATCAGAAGCTTCCAAAGATTTGACATCGTCCTCTGGATTTTCCCAAATTGTTTAAAAGAAGAGTAAACTTACTGTATTACTGTATTCTGACTTTGAAGAAAGTAATGAAAAATTGTCTTTAAAAAAATCCTCCCACTATTCTGGCATTAGCTAACAATTCTAATTTTGGTAATAGAAAAGTGTAATCTGATTTCTTGTCAGACAGAGTTAAAAAAAAAAAGTGTATCTGTCTTTTTATATAGTGTGTGTAAAACTTCTGGTTTCAACTGTGCATGAACAACATTGGTTTTAGCTGGGAAATTTCTTGATTCTTTAATGTGCCTCTTGGGTTTAAGATTAACAGTGGGCATACCCACACTGCAAGGCGCAGGCCTATTGCTATTGTTTTTAATTGTCTGGTAGTCCAAATTAAGAATGTTTAAAGCAGAACTAGGTAACTTTCAGCGATAGAGCTCCGCCTGCATCTCCCTTATAATACGCTGTCAGGGAACAGACTCAGTTGTGCTTTTTCTTTTGTTTACTATATACTGAAATACATTAATAATAATAATAATAATAATAATAATAATAATAATAATAATAATAATAATAATAATAATAATAATAATAAATTAAAAAAATAAAATAAAATGAGACAAAGTTTCCAGGAGAACTCTCTAGTCTTTGAGTTGGATCTGCCATATTGCAAGGCTGGTTTTCTGCACAGAGATAGCAGCCCCCCACGACAATTTAACCATCACAGGAACTTACAAAGGTGTTTAATTAGGTGAAAATGTTTCTTAGTTCTGCTTTTCTGCTTTAATATCCTTGACTCTGGAACAATTTATGGCATGTTGTAGTTCCATTAGGCCAGACATGGACAAACTACGGCCCGGGGGCCACACACGGCTCTTTGGGTTTATTAATCCGGCCTGCCGAACGTGAACAAATTCTATTAAAATAGGTAAGGGTAAACCTTGTTCAAAGTTTTTCTGCTGTGTTTATTTAACTGAAATTTAATCAATTAATAAAGAATTTAATTAATACATTTGAAAAACAATTTGTACAAAAAGAGCCTTGCATATTCATGCTTCGCTACATGTTACAGGCCAGAACTCTAATGTAAAATCCATATAGATATATATATCTTGGCCCGGCCCCTCTGTCAGATCTTAGAACCCATTGCACTCATTGCAGCCCCTTTTGTACAGTAGATTTAATTATGCTCTGATGAATGATTTTATTTCGGCGGCGCTAGGGCCCAGTAGACAGAGCTGTTGTTTGAGTGAGTTCAGAAGCAGACAGAGGTGGATGAACAGAGTGCCAGTGTCCGAAGAGAGTGGAGTGCGCGCGGATCTGCATCCTGCATCCCCGACCGGGTACTCGCAGGGCCATCCACCTGATCTTCTTATTATAAAACTCTGATGTTGTTTAAATAATCAAGTGGTTTTAATGACTTTGCACCCGTGATGTCTTCGTCTGTAAGTGGCACTGAGGAGGTGCGCGTGTCTTCGCTGACGCCCCTGAAGTTGGTAGGGCTGGTGTGCGTCTTCCTCGCGCTGTGCCTGGACGTTGGGGCTTTGCTAAGTCCCGCGTGGGTCACAGCAGATGACCAGTACTACCTGTCCATGTGGACATCCTGCTGGAAGCCCGTCAGCTATGTGGAGTGGTCCTGCAGCAGCACTCTGACTACGGGTGAGTCTTGTGCGTCTTTGTGTTAAGATGATAGTTGCGCTTTTCCTTGTAAAAAGAAAAAACAAAAGAAAAAGATTTAAAACTTTAAGGCAAAATTATGTTAAAACTGTGTTTTGTTCAGGAATCACGAGGAGAACTACATGGGCTTGTTCAGATAAAGCCCGAGCCACATTCATATTTAAATGAAAGTGAGACGCGCAGCGCAGGGATAACAAAAGCTCCCAGCAGACACTTCAGAGCAGACCCAGTTCTATTTGTTGGTGAAAATGATAAAACATAGCATAACCCTCTCGAGTGCAAAATATTAATTGCTTCATAATTGGCTACGGTCTGTTTCATTCCATTTAACTCTGCAAAGTAACACTACAGCAAAAATGTTAGTCCTAAAATGATCATAAAGTTTGTTCATAAAATGAAAAGAAAAGAAAAGACAAACACTGAACACAGTGAACCTGCTCCCAAAGTATCTGTATGGGCTTTTGGCATGTCCAAAATACTTTTCAGGGCAATGTGGGAATTTCTACTCACCAGGAGCGGTCCAGCTGGGGTTTCATTTGGCCTTTTGTTGCACACAAAATGAGCCTTTGTGTGGGTTACTTCACTGGCCAAGGAGTGAGGGCAACACAGAGCAGAGAGCTCCCCAGAGATCCAGATGCCTGAAGATTAGTAACCAGGGAAACAAGAGAAGCACTCCACAAATGCATCCTTTTGCTATTAAAGAAATCTCTAATAGAATATGCAAGATTCATATTATACCCAAATTATTGTCTATGTTTGAAAGTATTTTATTAGTGCAGTTCAACATATCATTCTCATATGTCTATTTTTATGCAGTTAGTGTAAGTTAACTTTAATGTTACAGCATGATATGGATTAGCTTTATGTCCAGACGAACCATTGACTCAAATACTATGACCTGGATCATTATGTCATGCTGCTACTTTGACCTCCTCCTATGCAGCAAACACAGAACTGTTTTGTTAGTCTGACAAAATATTTTCAGAGTGTCTGTGAGAGTATGAGACACAGTGGTCTTTCTCCGTCAGCAGAGACAAAGTGCACTTTGGTGCCATATAAAGACACTCAGCAGTAGCATACCACACTTAATGCACACAGCCAAATGCCCATTTCCGTAGGCTTGTGCTGGCTTAGGCTTATTGATTTGAATGGTGGTAATCAGTTTCTACCTCTCTACATTTTTGACCCCCACTCTCTACCCATCATGGTATTTTTTTCTGTGTCATGTTTGAGAATTAAACCATTTTAGTTAAGCCTGCCTGCAGTCTTCTACATCACTTAAATGTTGAGAGCTCTTGAAATTATTTATTTTAAAAACAACTTCATTTGGAGATTCCTAACAGCAAGGAGTCACAGGTCAGGAATAAAAGATACTGACTTGACACAAGGAATGTGGCGCACTTCTGTAAGGACAGTGAGTGTTCATATTGAGTCAGTGAGAGCGCTGTGACAAATGTGGAGACACTATGCTACCCTGTTCATGTTTGAGCTGTAAATATACAAATTTAAATTCATTTTATTTCATTATAATGTAATATTATTGGCAAAGGCTTTTTCAAAACACCCACACATTTTTGACTTCCAACTTAGCGTCACTCCAGAAGTAGACTGCAGGCGTTTCTCTGACACAGATCCTGCACTACTGTCTTCGTCAAAAACACCAAATTGGAGCCTGAAGGAGTTTTCGATTAGCAGTTTCAGCAGCAGCAGCCCGCACGGACACAGGGAGCCGTAATTAATGCTCTGATTGAATCTTGTGTACTGTATCTCCTTTTTCCATCTGTCATCCTGCAGGCTCCAGATTAATAGTTTGGCACTTCCGGCTCATCAGGCCTCTTAGCACTGAGAGTTTTGGCTGTGCTTCTTGTGCAACATCAAGAGCCCCTAACTGTGAGATAATATGACTGCATGCATCCCGCAGTATCATGAGAGCTGTGATAAGAGTACACTGACCCGGAGCAGGCATCTCACTGCACATGGGACGGGACATGCACAGGTCAAAGACTGAGGGGGGAACCAGTTAAGGGTCAGCTCTTGTGTTGCTTAAACTGAGGACTGAGTGCTCTGCTTTTCGTGGGCTCTCTCCAACTTCCTGTGGTGACAAGGCCCATTTTTAAACTCCAAACCCTGAACCATATTTGGTCAAAAGTAGTACATGTTTGTTTATATTTGAGCTGTCTGGCCCCTGGAATATAATGTCTCCAACAGCAATGGGAACAGTGCTTTAATGAGCAAATGTTCTACTATTGCGCAATTTCTTTGTGCCTCCAAGATAATATTCTTGGCAAAGGATATATCACGTCTATGCCATCTACTATACAACAATGTGGATTTTTATTTAAAAAAACACTGTCTTCAGATAGCTTTACTCTCCATTATATATGTTTACATAGCCTGTTTATGTAGACCCAAGCTGTGACCAAGGAACAGTAAGTTGTGGAAAACACTACACCCTGAGCGCAGTGTCTGTCTCAGACCAAACCTCTGCTGAATTTGACAAACTTAACTAAACATACCATTATCATATTTGTGCCTTCCTAGCCATTACTTGATTGGGACTTTTTAGTTGGGAATCTGGATGAAATGCTGAGAAAGCTGCTGAACTTGCAACAAACCAAGTGTGCAGGATACTCATTATCTGAGTCACTTCGCAGAATCACTTGGCCTTTTTCTGCTGCATTGGGATCCGTTACGCTGCGCTCCATGTGAACCCATGCACGTTTTTGTTGATTGTTCTTGCTCATCCAGAAACTATGCTCGCTTAATCTATTCAACTGTGTGAATCACTCCTCTGCCACTGGCCGTGCAGGTCTCCTGTGGCTGTAATAAATACATAACTGCAGTGATTCCTTCTGTGAACCAAAGACATTTTGACTTGTTACTATAATTAAAATGTTGAAAATTTTGTTTTACTAGTGCAATCTGAAAAGAAGAATCACCGTTCATTCCTGTCATCAGGAGACAATTCTCTTAAGTCTCATCTTTTTATAGGCACCTGTGTCATCTGCTGCCTCAGTGTGATTTCATGCCTCTTCCCCATCCCTCTGTCTGTCCTTGTGTGTTTGTGTTAGACTGGCACATTGCCACACTGGCCCTGCTGTTAGGAGGTGCAGCGCTCACCCTGTTCTCGCTCCTTGTCGCTCTGGTCTCTTTATGCATTGGGTCCCGGAGTCGCTGCTACAAACCCGTGGCCATCATGCTCTTCTCCGCAGGTATAGCTAAAATTGATATTCTGATTGAAAAATAACATTAATATTGCAGATATTCCCCTTTTCTAAACAAATGTATTTTGTTACATAACTCCCATCACGCGATGATACCAAGATGAAGAGATAATCTATATTTCACTTCACTTTTTAGAGATTTGTGTGTCTCATTTATGTAACGTGCATGTTATATACATTAATACATATCGTTTGTGTCTTTCAGTGGTGCTTCAGGTGTGCAGCTTGGTGCTCTTCCCAATCAAATTCATTGAGACTGTCAGCTTAAGAGTTTACCATGAGTTCAACTGGGGCTATGGCCTAGCTTGGGGATCCACCATCTTCTCATTTGGAGGTGCCATTCTCTACTGCCTCAATCCAAAGAATTATGAAGACTATTATTAAAGTCAACACATAAAGGGATGTTCCCAAAGCTTTCTGACGAATGGACTGCTCCGTCAGAAGCGTAGCTTTGGTGAAGACAACTAAAGGACTACTTATTACATTAGGAACCAAATTGTTACCTTTGAAATAGAATTTAAAACTGTTTTGGGTGTGTGAGCATAAGAACGGTTGATCCTTTGACACTGGTTAAATAAATGAATCAGAACACAACAGATAATGACTTAGCATTAAGTTAATTATTAAAACTTAGCTGCAAATCCTGAATTCTTCATGGGGTTGACTACATGTGAATTTAAGTTATACTTAATAGCTGTGCATAACCGCAAATATCAGATCCTCCAAGTTTGTGTAAAAAAGTAGCAAAATTTGGCATTTCAGTATTACTAAATTATTGATACTAGATTGTACTCTTGATAAAAAATGAATAAACATAGTAAAAACTGTATTACTCATTTCAATAGTCCAAAGAAAAAAAAAAAAAAAATCATGTGCACGTCTGCATGACAGCCCATGTGCTCACAACTCTTCCCATGTGATGTGTCAGTTAACACAGCAGGATTAAACAGTTGGGATAGACTGTGACCTTGTTAGATAAAGTTTATATTTACAGGCTTGTAGTTCTCATTCAAGTGAATGTAGTGTTCTCTGTTCTGTCAACCAGGTGTTGTAGTGAAAATCCATTTGACATAAGACCTCTGTATTTCATAGGAGGTGCACTTACCATGATTGTTCAGGTATTTTGTATGCCTCCAAATGTACGGTGGTTTGTAAACAAGCTACTGTTTGATTATTACAGGTTTATTACTAAAATAAATAAAAAAATATTCTAGCAAAAAACTGATATTTGTTAATACAGTTTCAAAATACCCCCATGTGTGGTCAAACCACCTAGAATCAGCTCCTTTATTAAGTACAGCAAGTTGAGGCATTTGCACAAGACACCATTGTCTTCCACGTAATACATGGTGATGTTATATGCACAAAAGTATAGACTATACTTAAATGCATGTCTCTTTAGTGTTCTTAAATCTCCTTTCAGTGAAACAAGCTCCAATAAAGAGCCAGATACAGTGTACAGTCTACATTTCGCATTATTTCAGAATATGATTTTATTGTCTCACGGTGAAAGATGATACAGTTCCCCTGTTAATGAGGAAGTGCCTCTGGTGTGAGTTCAGGAATGGGCACAGTTGTGTAAACAGGGCAGTCTCTCATTCTGCCTGGAATGTTCTGTAGGTACAGCGGAGCAGTTCTCCTGCCACTCAGTCTCTCACACATTTGTACATTTACAACGTACATCGCCATTGAAAACCAGGGAGAAAGTGCACAAGTCTCAGGGCAGCAGGACGTGTGTTTTTTCAGCAGGCCATCAGGGTTTATATTATGATTGCCGGGAAAAGATCTCCTTTAAGATGCAGATTCAGACAGAGCAAAAGCCGACAGTATCCAAGGCTTGCCAAGACTGGGGTAAAGCAGAGTTTAAGTTCAGGTGTAGCGGGGCATCTCACATTGTTCACAGCGATTAAGAGCAGGGTGGTTGAGAAAAGTGCAACTCTCACAATTCCACTGAGCTCCTTCAAAGTCCTCATCCCTTGGGGCCGGTGGTGTTGGCTTAGAGTGCAGCTCTTCTTCTAAAACAGATGTTTTAAAAACAAACTTACTGGTTGCTTATAATTTTACAAAGTTAGATACCACCATCTTGGATTAAACATAGTTGTTTTAGTTTCACATAAAATGTGGCATTTTTGGCTTAGTGGCTTTTTAAAATAGAAATACTTTCAAATGTCTGCTTACCTTTCTTGCAAAGGTTGGGCATCACAGCTGGGCCAGGCTGAATATGTTTGTAAAAGTCACTCATTGCATTTGGGTCAAATTTTCCTGTTGAAGCAAGAATAATACAATTAATAAAATGGCGATACAGCGGCAGCATACCTTTTGCTGCCGCTTTTCTTTGTTGCCGACTTGCAGTATAGTATAAAAGACATTATAAAAACATAATATCTATAGATCTTGGTAGTGAAATAATACTTGTCTTGTAATTACAAACTAAGCTTAACATTTTCCAACGCTTGATTCACAACATCACCGTCCAAACTTGTCAGCTTCTAGCCTTGGCTCAGGATCAATGTTTTCAGTTATACTTCAAAGGTTTATTTGTATATTCAAGTGTATTTGTGTTCACTGCTCACACATACTGTGTATACCTCTAGATTGCAGTAAATCCGTCTCTTTTAGGGTACAGTCAATATCAATCTGAAGCTTTCTGTTCAATGTCCTCAATCGGGTCATTTCTTCAGGCTGTGAGAGACCATGAATAAGCATCTCAGTTAGATTAAGAAAAATACTCATCTAAATTATATTATGTAACTACAATTTAATGACTACAATTGGTTACTCATTCATAGAAAATGTGTTCATAAACAGTTACCCTTACTTTTGGAATTAGACTAGTGGTGTTGACACGTCGAAAGCGTCTTTGAAGTGCGTCATATTCCATGTTGTTGACATCAGCCTTCAGTTGTTCAAGTTTCTGTCGTTCAGCTTTCAGCTCCTTCATTAGACGCTCCATTCTGGCTCGCTGATGGAGTAGCAGTGCTGTGAGGTTTAAGAGCAGTATTTTAAAACATTAAATTTCACACCTTTTTTGTGAACAACAATAACAAGAATTCTAATGCAAGCCAGTAAGTAGTACCTTGGGTGTAAGCATAATCGTCAGACCCTGAGCTTGAGCGCCGCGGCATGTGTTGAAACTGGCTGGTGGCAGTCCCAGGTAAAGCAGAGATTGGGAGGATAGGTGGTGGAGCTGCACTGTTCGCACCTTGATCTACTATGTTGAGAAGAGACTCTGCTTCAGCCACAGGAGGAGAGCTGGGTGGCCTCTGAGCCTGGCCACCAGGAGACACTTTAATTTTAAAGGTGTAGGCCGATTGGGCCGGCTGAGGTGAGGATGCAGGCCGTGGCCTTGCAGGCAAATACATCCCCGGGTGATACGGCGCAGGGGTAGCAGGTCCCGTCATTGAGACACCCCTTGAAGGAGAACTAGGTGAGGAGATGGGAGCCATATAATGTGCTCCCTGAGGGTGCTGTGTATGCACGGGAGAGTTGCTGCGTGGTCTTGGACCCTCAAATTTAATTTCAATCTGGTTTTTGACGGAGCTTGTTTTATGGTATGGCCTATAAACAGAAGGTTGTTGCGGGGGTTGTTGCTGGTGATGATAGGGCATGCTGGGAAGAGTTGGGGAGGTACTAGGAAGGAAAACATACTGCTGGTGTTGGGGCTGCAGCTGAGGCTGGACCTGATGCTGAGGAGAGCTGTAAGGAGAGCCGTATGTAGGGGTGCTGTATGGAGACTGCTGATGTTGATAGACTTGTGCTCCTGATGAGGACCAAGGAGCTGGCTGTGGGCTTTGTGAGGGAGAAGGTCTAATAGTAAAGTTGATGTTGTTACTACTGCCATAGTGGTTAGGGGGGATTTGCAAAGCCTGGGGAACAGTGGGTATACTCTGAGGCAGTGTAACTGTTATAGGGTTCATATAACGTTGAACAGGTGAATAAGCGGGGGATATGCCCTGCATCGGGGGTGGCGTCGGAGTGCTAGCTGGTCTACTTTGGTCATTTATAAAGAATGGATTGTAGCCAGGAGAGGGAGCCATTGTGGCAGGTGCAGACAGTGGTTCAGGGTAACTGGGCCGCTGTGGATCGATGTGACTGTCACTGGTGCTATGCACAAGAGAGCGCCCAACTCCCGCTGTTCCTCCATTTGGCTTTGCTGCGTCATTCCCAGGGTATAGGCTAATGTGAAGCATGTGGTTACGGCTCAATCGGCCCTCTTCTGGACTGTGATGAAACTCACCATATAGATATCTGTTACTTTCTTGAGCCAGAAGATGGCAGCATAGATCCAAGTTATTATTGTTCTAAAACGGCAAAAAAGACATCACATAACATCAGAGTTTAAGGCTTCTTATACCAATTGTATGCAAAACAGCACCAAGTCTTTATTAATATCGTGAATACACAATCATCATTCTGAATTTAGGGTCATATTATTAGTTAGTTATATTAATTAGCACATAACAGTAAGAACCTTGTGCTGTGCTGTTACCTGTAAAAGGCACTGGGAAACCACTCCTTCGGGAATCTCTGGAAACCGCTGCTTGAGATCCTGTAGGATGTGAAAGTCGAGCTGAGAGCCTGCCTGCGCCATCACGAGCCAACAGAGGATCAACGAGCCCGAAGCTGCAGATGCTGGTCTCGTCTCATCATCCCCTTGTTATGAAACGATAAAGAACACCATATTACACACAATTTTAAAAGTACATGTAAATCGCATTGATGATGAACAAAACAAGCCACTGAAACACGCCCTGCATGTCAGCACAACAGCACCAGTGAGGGGGAAAAAACAACTTCGGGTTTTTAGGTTGATTTACACCAAATGAACTTACTCAAATTCAAATGAATAAAGGCAGAATATGGACACACTCCTAAATCAAACCTACAGTATTTGTGACAGCAGGGAGTAGATGTTGTTTGTTTGACCGTACTGTTGCACTGAGCAACGACGACATACCTCCGCTCGACATTGCTGCACATGATTAACTAATTGTAAGTTAGTGTAAATAAATGTGTGCATGGTAATAACTACTACGACAAGTAGTGGCAGGTCTACAGCACTTGCAATTCACTGCTTAAAACAGAAGTGCCCTGACTGAGTAAGATTAACTCACTTCTTGTTAGCTTAGCAATTCCCGGTCAGCTGTCAGAAGCCCGAGTGTTGATAGATTAGCGAGCTAACCATGCTAAAGTTAGCAGCTTCTCTACTAAACCTTACCATGTGTTAGGAGTTTCTTTCCTGTCCCGATACATAGTTTAATCCAAATGGTGCCACTTGTAAATTCAGATCATAGACGCCAAATGCTTTTGTTTGCTCAATAATTTATACTTTCGCATTCCAGCAACTGGGCCTGTCGTTTAGTTGCAAGGAACCACGTTAGGTATCGCGAGAATTTCGATTCCCCTACACCAGGAAGTAGTTAAACGTGATTTACTGCAAACAAACAAATCATACATACATAATACCAAATCAATTTATTAATATAGAAGAAGCAGTGGCCTGATAATGTTGCAAAGTAAAAAACATTTTGGCCAAAATCTTTACAGGATAATAATATCATTAGATATTTGTAGGATGGACCTGTGTGCAGCTATACTAACTATAACTTTACATCCTGCAGTATTACAATTGGTATAGCCTTTATCATGCAGAATTATCTGTGAAAGTTCACATACAAATGCATTTGGCCAACTAAAAAAATATTTGGGCAGAAGTGACTAAAATTAGACAAAACCACAAATTAAAAGAGGTTCAACAAGTTTATTGTGTGTACTATGTTTTACTCCCCGTGATAGGAATATTATTTTTTACCTTTTTACGTTCGAATACCATAGCCCTTTCCATTGCTCTAGTGTTTGTATGAGCAAAAAAGAAAGAAAGAAGAAGAAACACAAAAAGCAAACACTGAAGTAAAAGTAGGCTATAAAAAAATCTAGAAAAAGGAAAAGTAGCCTACTGTAGGGGACTTTTGAATACATTTTGGAGAACTATGCTACTCTTGGAGAACTATACATGCTCTTTAAGTATAGATAGGTCTACGTAGTACCGTACTTTTACTTTTGTACTTTGTTACTTCCACCACCAGCACACTGTGGTATTTATTATGCTTTAAAACACTGCATTCCCTGTGTATGAAAACCTTCCGGAGAAAAAGAATGTACTCAGCGCCTTAATCATTTCTAGGAATTCAAAAAAATGCCTTGAAATCCACCCTATCACAAAAGATCTGACCATATGTACCATAAATGCCCACTACTGTATCCCAAGCTAACGAACAGCTACAACTGTATAAACCAAGAGCTGTCAAGAGGTGTGGACTGTGTCTCCCTAAAATCTTTTCTCAGGAGTCCAGCAGCTGAGCACAGGACCCGGTCTGACTCAGGTTAGCTGTCCTTACAGTGTTGATTAGTTGTCACAGCTGTGGTGCTATTTTTGGCTTTCTCTTGTTGTTCGTGATGCTCTGCAGAACTCCTCTCAACAGAAGTAGACGTGAGAGTGCAGCCTCAAACAAAACCAGCACATTGTTTCACTATAGTCAAGTGAATATGTTACTAATACAAATAATCGTAAACTATGTTAGTACTGTGGATAGGCATACACTCTTTCACAGTGCCTCCCTTGGCACTTTAACCACCTGGTTTTAACTAATTTATATTATTTTAACCACCTGGTTTTAACTCATTTAAATTAGAGTTAAACCAGGTGGTTAAAGTAAAGGGATTCATTGACATTCTCATACACCAGACGCTGAGGGGCAAAGTAGGCAACAATAGACATCATAATTTCCTAAGTAATTTTATAGGCTACTGCAATATTATTTATGAACTGCAGGCTACATATTTTGTAGGACAGGCCAAGTTATAGACATATGCTAAACTGTTATCATTTACTACCAGAAGGTGGCCCAGGCCCAGTATTTTTGCAGCTGACCCTGTCCTCTCCAAGGAGCCAGGATGTGAGCGAAACGCAAACTGCGCATGCGTGCGCCGCAACAGCTGAATCTGTGGCAAGTGCGCAAGGAATGCAGGATCCGGTGGGAGGAAAGTAAGGGTACTTTTATGGAAAGTCGTCCACCAGAAGTGACTGTGCCACGAGTGGTCGCATTTTGGTGAGCTTTTGCCTTTGTATTTAAAAAAAATCGAAGGGATATATCCTATTTGGACTACAGGACAACAACCAGGTAGGCTGAACCTAATAAAGTCTCAAATAACTACAACACAGCACACGTTCTAATGTTAAACGAAATGTGTTTGATTTAACCTGTTTAGTTTGTTATTTATTTAAACTAAAATTACGTTTAACTTGAGTTGTAAACTTGTGTATGCCCAAAAGAGACAAAGAACACAGCAACTGAATTTTGAGTGAGAGCTGTGGATGAGGTTACTGGTAAATTCTCTGTGAGTGACAGCTTGGGCTGCTTGTGCTGAACTGAGTCCTGGATTTTGTTTTACACATAAGTACAGGAATAATTATCACAAATAAACATACTTTATGGTTAGCTTATAGAATATATGAGACAAGCTACAATTACCAATTACTTTCACAAGTGAAAACAAGTAAAAGTTATTTAGGACATTAGAACACATTTTTTGTTATATGACAGTACAAACTGCTTTCATCCCTGCAGTTGTCTCGCTCTTAGCCTCACCATTTTATCTAAAGCTTTGGGGGCGACATGTGGGTGCCAACTTGAGCTCTGTCCAATGCCTATCACTGTTCTGAAATAGCTGTGATCACATGTCCTTGACACACAACTGAGCTATATATAGAGGTCAGACAACATACACGCCACTCTTTTCTGAGAGAATTGCTGTTTCTTACTGGCCTTTCTGTCTGCTGTTAAAAAAGTAACACACATTTTAGAAACTAGAAAAATAAATAATACAGAATAATTCATCTGAAGTTGTAAGTAGGCCTACCTTTTTATTCTGTAAAGTTCTTTGAATTACTTTGTGTATGAATTGTGTTGTACAAATAAACTTGCCTTGCAATTAGCCTACATGTTATGGATTTAGCATTATCTATATTTTGCTGAGATTAGCCTTTGTTTATACAGTGTTTTGTTTTTGAGGGAAAATTAGCACCACTACAGCCGTAGCAAGTAACAAATCAAACTAAATATATATTTTTTTTTAATAGTCAAAACTAAAAGTAGACAATACTTGGTGATATGGCAAAAACAAACCTTTTTCCTTTTAGTGATTGATTTCCATTTTTGATTTGATTATTTTCTACATATATATAATATTGAATTCATGAGCATAATCAAGATATGCTTTTAATCATTGCCACTGAGCACAAACAGCGCCCAAACCACATGCTTTCAGTGACAGATCATTTGCTGTAGACCTCTCGATTTATAAACCCCAAGAATATAGTTGTTGTTTAGAAATGGCTGAATCCTGATTAAAATTTGATTAATTGCCCAGCCCTCCTCAATGCTCTGTGAACTGAAAGCTGAAACTCACAACTTGTTACTTTTCAGGAATAACCAGCCTGCTGTCAACGTGTCACTGTGGTACAAATATGACTGAAGTGGCACAGGTTGCAGCAGTGGATGTCCACGACATGGAGGATGTTTTCAATGAAAACGATGTGAGTGAGCCTGAAGACCAAGAAGAGAAACTAGCAAACGAAGAAAATGAGGATAAAGACCACAGTAAAGATGATACAGCATCTCAACAAACTAAGGAGGAAACAAGCCGTAGTGAGCCTGCAGAACCACAAGTGAACGGAGTGGAACGTAAAGACAGCCAAACACCCATCAGGAAACGAGAGCGCTCCAGAGCTACGAACTCTAAAAGTACGGAAAAAGAAAATAAGGACCCCGACACACTTGCAAATGAGGACGTATCAGATGTAGCCATGAAGAAAGAGGTGGGTTTGACAGTCTCTAACTAATTGATCTGATATGTGACTAGAAAAAAAATTGCTACAAAAGAATGTTTTGTTTTTTGTTTTTTATCTCACAGAAATTACTGAAATCCAACAAACCAGTGGCTAGAAGCTATGTTCCAAAGGCAAGCCAAGACAAAGGTTCTGTGACAAACAAGTTTGAGGCCATGCAGAAGGCCCGTGAGGAGAGGAGCAGGAAGCGCAACCAGGATGAGCAGCAGAAGAGAAAAGAGCAATACATTAAAGAGAGAGAGTGGAACCGGCGCAAGCAGCAGGTCAAAGACAGATAACCTACTAACGCAACTGTGCACGACTCGCATGATGGCATGGTGTGGTGTGACCAGGTGATCCCCCGGCAGCAATGCAGTGACATCTCACAACTCTGTACACCCTACTTGACTACACACATAGTGAGATTTGAGTTTATGAGTGACGTTATAACATCATTGCTTTGTTTTGAGATTTAACATTTGCTAGCGTTTATATTTTAGTTGTTTTAGATTGGTCTGATAACAAGACAACTCAAAAAGTAAGAAATTGACTTAAGTAATGGGCCAAAATATATCTCAATTTATCAAGGTGTGTGATAAAAACTATGGTCCTGTTGCCTGCTATAGTATTGGTTTAGTTACTCATCAGCTGCAAGAGAATTGAGGAATGTGTGACATCACACCATTCTGTAGGCTCATAATATTTAATGAGATGGAATTACAGCTGCTATTTTTTATACACTTTTTTGTATCAAGTTTAAATGTCAATAATATAAATAATCAGTTTCCATTTAGACATCACTCCAAATGAGATTCTTGAAAACTTTAGTCAATATTTGTATGTGTGTGTACAAGAACTAAATTGTAGTAATAGTTCTGTAATACAATACAAGGCATGAATGAGCAGTTGTAGAAATGAGTGTGAGGAAGCTTAAGACAGCTTTTGTGTCCAGATTAAGTAGTTAGGGACCTTCAGCAGTGATACTCAGTTATGTGAGTGGATTACACCTGATACAAAGACAGGACTGTATGTGACCCATTGCTGGCCCATCTCCGACACATCCTCCTGTCCTGTGTATCCACCAACACTACCGTCCAATCAGGTTTCGTCCCTCAGGTCATGTGACTTGGCTATTAACAAGGATTAGGCCCTTGTACTTTCCAGGACCAGCATGGCTCCAGAGTGGCAAAAGAGATGATCCCAGCTAATTCGTACTTCGTACTCACCGCATTCTCCGTCTTATCCACTACAGATAAAAGAACTGCTTGCTTCCAGTGATGAGGAGGAGGAGGAGGTAAAGCCTGCAAAGGTGGAAAAGTCATATGTCCCCAAAATTACCGGTAAGCGACATGTCACAGGCATAGAATGGTAAGTGTTAGGGCATCCTGAAGAAGTGTGTTAAAGGTAAGCTTAATTACTTTTGATCCTCAGGTAGCGTGAAGGGAAAGTTTGCAGAAATGGAGAAACAACGACAAGAGGAGGAAAGGAAAAGAATGGAAGAGGAAAGGAAAAAACGGGAAGCCCAAGACAAAATGGAAAAAGCCAAAATAAAGAAGGAACTGGCACAGAAAGCAGCTGAGGTATGTAACTCTGTGTTGACTATGAGTTGGGTGATGTAAAGATGGTGATGATAAAATTCAGTCAACCATCACCTACCATTTGATTAAATTAATTTGAGGTAAAGATTCAAGGATTTATTGTCATTGTCACAAGTAACAACAAAATTACATTTAGAGCATTACATAGTAGTGCAGCTAGTGCAAGACAATATTAGTGCAATTAATAAAGTGCTTTTTATTATCTTAAGGATTTAAGCATTTAAGGATAGTAGACACAGCCAGTATTTCTAAATTTGATTGAATATGTTCGTAATAAGGAGTGATTTTGTTAAAGCTTTTTTTTAATAAGCTTGTGTGGCTCTCTGCAACTGTTGTATAAGAGACAGATCCTTCAATATTGTTTTCACTTCTCATTTTTGAGTTAAATGTATCGACCATTTATTAAGCCTCACAATAGAAAGAACCCCTAACAAATTTTGAATGTTCTAGAAACAACTAAAGCAGCTCTGACCAAACTGCCAGGTGCCGACACTATATGACTGGCAACTGTTTTCCACACCTACTTGTGCCCAAATTAGCTTCAGACCTCTTTACTGTGACTAAATTAGACTGCAATCTGACCTACTGCAAGTGGAGACATTAGACTGAGTTGAGAGACAGCCCCCGACCCATTACCCCACATAATGTTGGAATTTGCAGCGGGAACTGATTTTCATAAACACGACATCTGAGCTATTTGCCATTTTATTAGCTCTTTCATGTTAAAAGCCATTCAAAAGTTTGTCCTTCTAAGTTTATCATCTCTAGGAACAATGATGTCTGTTAACCTTGTACAGTAGCCAGGTCTAGTTTTATATCAAATTGTACAATACTTTACAGTTGCAGCTGAATAAGGAATAGGGGTGTGTATTAATAATTAAGTTAACAAAGCAGGTGACATAGTACTAATTACTGACAGATGGTAAAATACTACCAGTGCCTGTAACAAGTTTTAAGTATTGAAATGTTTGCATCGGCTTTTTAGGAAGGAGATGACACAATATTAGTTCGTGTGGTTCCAGCGAAGCCTTCTCGACCTCCAGGTAAAATCAAAATGAACTTTGAGGACATGGAGAAGAATCGAGAAGAGGAGTTAAAGAAGAAAGCAGAAGAGGAGAAGAAAAGACGATATGATGAAAACAAACGCTCGTTCAGAGAGTCAAAGAGGCACTCTCTGGCACAACAGGTAGGACCATGGCAAACTTACATTCTTTTATTAGCTGTCTAAGGTTTGGCTTTAGATCACAGCCTCAAGACATTTGTATTTAGGATGAGGAGGAGAAGTCTACAGAGAAGCAACCAGTATCTCCTGGTAAACTGAAGTTGACATTTGAAGAACTAGAAAAAGAAAGACAAGAACAAAGGAAGAAGCAAGCTGAGGAGGAAGCCAAACGGCGTCTACTAGAGGAAAAGAAAGCCTTTGAGGAAGCCAGACTGGAAATGGTAAACCAGAGTTATGATCTTTGTCTTATATGTTACATACAAATAAAAGCATAAAGTGAAAGGAAATGTAAACATTACTTCATAGATTTTGGCACAACTTAATATAATAAATAAAATACCACCAAAAAAGAACACCAGTCATCATGGTTACATTATCTTGCTGCCCTGCATAGGAAGAAGAAGAGGAGGACTTGCTGTCTACTCAGGAGGGTAAGGAAGAGATGCGACCTGGAAAACTGCGATTAAGTTTTGAGGAGCTAGAGAGACAAAGAGTTGAAGGTCTGCGTAAGAAAGCAGAGGAGGAGGCTAAGAAACGAATGGAAGAAGAGCGAAGAGCTTTTGCTGAAGCCAGAAAGAGCATGGTCAGTGATTGCAGATTATGTATTTAATGAGAAAATATGTTATTCTATGTACATGCACTTTATTGTTATATAACAAAGAAAGGCGCACCAAACTTGTTGCTCTTCCTCCACAGCTGGTGGATGAAGATGATGAGGTCCTCATGGCATTGCTAAACCTGGAGGGCAGTAAACCTGGGAAAATCTGTGCAAGCTTTGAGGAGCTTGAGCGTCAGAGGAGAGAGGAGGAGCAAAAGAGGTCAGAGGAGGAGGCCAAGAGAAGACTGCAGGAGGAGAAGAGGCAATTTGCAGAAGCCCGCAAAAGCATGGTTAGAACCACAAACAGCTTTATGTTTAACAAATATAAATTATTGGACTGTTTCTGTGACTTCACAAAAACCTTAAACCACATCAACAAATGTTTAATAATTAAACATGTGCAACTGTAACATTCAAGTGTGAAAACCTCTGTGGCTATCTGTCCCAAAAATATACTTTTGTCTGAGAATTTGTGACAGCGTATGTATTTGTGTAGGTATTGCTGCCAGGAACCTCGAATTGGGAGTTAGGAAAAAATATATAATATAACATACCGTATAGGATAATGAATGAATTACCACCATACTCACCATAGTGTAAACCAACAGGAAATGTATGGTCAAACCTAACAGTGTATTGTAACTTTTTACTAACGTACAGTATTATAATGCTCAGTGAATAATGATTGGCTCATGTCATGTTCATGTCCAAATTTTTTTTTTTAAGAGCTCAGGTCTGGATCAGGATAGTTCTACATATGGAGCTAATACAGTAAGAAATGTAATTTTAAAAAAAAAGTATTATGAGATGATGTATTTGCATTATGGCTATAGGAACACTGTTGTGATGTCGGCACTGATTTGTAGAATGTATGTGTCTTGTATGTTTCTGAATAACTTATACATTTGTTGTCATTTCAAAGATTCAAAAAATGATATGCATGTATTTGCTTGGACTTATTGTTTGATATATATGCTCTTAGATTCTAGAGGACGATGAGGAGATGGTTAAGTCTGAGTCTCAGGAGGCACTGCACCCTAGAAAACTGGAACTGAACTTTGAAGAGATGCTTAAGGAAAAGCAGGAAGCTGAAAGAAAACGCAAAGAAGAAGAGCGCAGGAAGAAACTGGAACAGGAGAAGCAGCAATTTGAACAGCTTCGACAAGAAATGGGCGAGGTCAGTCCATTTACCTGTCAATTTTGTGGCCATAATGTTTTGCCTGATTAGTGTGTAATCAAGCAAAACTCATGCTTTTTGGGGAAGATTAGATGTATTAGGCAACATGGCACATTGTTGTTCAAAAGTGATGTAACGGTACAAAACAGTTAAAAGGGAGTAAATACTAGTGCCTGGAAATGAAGATGTAGGCTGGATGATCAAAGGTTTCAGTCTGAAGTAATGTCTTTGTTTTTTCTAGGAAGAAATCAATGAAAGCTCAGACATGGTGAGCAAAGAATATGAGGAACTGACCAAGCTGAAAAGGACTGGTTCTATACAAGCTAAGAGCCTTAAATCTAAGTTTGAAAAGATCAAGCAGCTGACTGAAGAGGAAATTCAGAAAAAGATAGAGGAAGAGCGTGCCCGAAGGAAGGCCATAGATGATGAAATTAAAGAGAGAGAGTCTGAGAGATTCCATGAGGTAGGGAGAACTATAACATTTCAATGCTTTCACATAGTTAAACAACAATTAATATACATTTTTTATTAACATATTTTCAAAAGGATGAGGAACAGGAAGAAACCGCAGCTATGAGGGCTGAGGAGTCCCCATTCAAACAGAAAGTGGACATGCGTGCGCGTTTTGAACAAATGGCGAAAGCCCGAGAGGAGCTGGAGCGAAAGAGGATAGAGGAGCAGAAGCTACAGAGAATGCAGTTTGAGCAGCAAGAGATTGATGCTGCTCTCCAAAAGGTAAATCTATTTTTGACTATACGGGTCTGTTTTTAATGTATTACAGCAATGTAATTTTGTATTCAGAAAAAAGAAGATGAGGGTGATGAAGAGGGGAGCATTATCAATGGCTCTGCAGCTTATGAAGATGAGGACGACCATGCACGGTCAGGGGCTCCGTGGTTCAAAAAGCCCCTCAAGAATCAGTCAGTTGTGGACTCTGAGCCAGTTCGGTTCACTGTTAAGATCACAGGAGAGCCTAAGCCTGAGGTGACCTGGTGGTTTGAGGGTGAGATGCTCCAGGATTGTGAGGATTATCAGTATATCGAGAGAGGAGAGACCTACTGCCTCTACCTGCCTGAGACTTTCCCTGAAGACGAAGGAGAGTACATGTGTAAGGCAGTGAATAGCCGAGGCACAGCCGCCAGCACATGCATCCTAACAGTGGAAAGTAAGACCACCTTGGTTTGACTGCATGCCCGAGTGATGCCTCATAACTGGACTTAAATGAAGTGGGCCGCATGCTCCTCTTCCGCATGAACATATTAGGACCATGACAATAACAAACCTTTTTTCTCTCTTTTGCAGCATATGACTACTGATGACCTACCAAGTACTGGAAGATTTCTTGTTGTTTTTGAACCCTTTTGTAAAAATTAAACCCTATATAAGGGTTGAACAGCAGAGGGAGCAAAGCTTGGCATTCCTAAGGCAACACAACATACAGAGAGAGAAATGTCAAATGTGTTTACTTACTGCCAACTCTGCACTAGAGTAGGAATTTTCAAGTGCCAATTTTTGTTTTAATTCTTCTCCCCATCAAGTAATTGCTAACTTGAATGAATGACAAATGTATGAATGAAAAGTGCAAAATTTTACTACTACTGTTTTGTAAATACAATTCTGGGAAATGTCATAATATAACAATGATTTTTAAAAATGCCGCTCTCAGTTGGCTATTCTGTCATTGTTTTTGGTAAAATTGATTCTTATAAGTCTAATTTGCTTACACATATTCTATTTATCTGGCATCTTTTATGTACGTTCTAAGCCAGGTAAAAAAAAAACGGAAAAATAACTGCTTGTCATAGAAGAACCAAAGATTATAAAATTTTCTGGGGTTGAGTTGATTTATCAAATATCTAACTTCCCTGCTCCAGTGTGATTTTTATTAATAGCCTACTTATGCAGTTTTCATTAATGTATGCTGGACTCTTCATCTGTTTGATAAATTGTGTGCACACGCTGACTACTTCATGTTGTCATGTTAATACAATGTTTTAATAAAATTATAAAAATGTGTGTGTCGTGTGTAGATGAAAAATAAGACTATGCGATGTATCTGTGCAGTGGCTGTACTTAACCTACATTTAGTATTTTAGTATAATTTGTAGAAATTATTTTTGCCAGCTTCAAATGTATCAGTCTATGGCGCGTAAAGCGGGCTGGTTGGTTATCTCCCCTCTAGAAACAATCTTTGGCGCAACAGCTAGCATCGCCATGGAAACACTTCCGAAAAAGAAATAGAAGAAGAGAATGGAGCTAACGTTCCTGTGGCATTGTGAACATGCTTTGATAACGTGTAGAATTATGATAGCAGCTATTTAACACATAACTGTAATAACACTACATCGAATGTAAAGACGCATGCACATTTTGTGCAAGGTTACGTAAAATACCTTTATGTCTGCCCCATGGTAAGAGGGGAACACTCTAAACATGGCCATTTCTGTGGAAGAGGTGTCGTCTTCGCTTGTGCGGGAATACCTCAGTCGTAAGGTATGCTAACAGTTCAGTACAGCTGGTATTAAGGGTTTTTATGATTGACTTTCGGAGACTATTCATTTATGAAAGTTGTTAGCTTTAGCTATTCAAAGACGGGGCTCTGTACGGCTAATGATACAATGTTTGCCTGGTTTAGCTTTGAAGTACCTTACTTGATTGATACATTACAGAATACAAGAGTTATGATACGGACATCATTGTGTCCCATAATCACAGTGTGCTCTTATTCTTCTTCACGTTGCATTACCACAGTGCGCTCTATCTACAGGGACTAAAGAAGACAATAGCGTGCATGGATGAAGAGCATCCCCGCACAGAGGCCAGTATCAACAACAGATCACATTTGAGGCAGATACTCCACTTAGATCCCCTTTATAAAAGGAGTAAGGTACATTTTGAAAACTAAAATTGCCATCAATGTATAATTATAATAGACCAATTCATAGCTATACGTCATGTGGATAACACGTTGTCTTCATGCAGGTTGAGCATTCTCCTTTTAAAACACTTCTTGAAATTATTGTAAAACACATGATAGAAGCCACAAATGAAGCGAATGCACGTTCTGTATCTTCACCAATTGAGATAAACAACACTGAGAATGATATGACCGCTTGTGCCTTAAGGTATGACGACTGTTGTTTATGCTTTGTTTGGAATCTGTTCACTCAAAATATTCTTTTTTCTCCTCTAGGTCACACATAGAAGCAATCAAACCATCTCAAACTACATTATTGGTGCCAGATCAACCTGAGAGCGTCCCTAATAATCAAAGCAGTCTCGTTGCACATGACCAAAAGGGACAGACTCTCATGGCTTCCCAGGACCCTGAACACTTTAACGCTCCTGTTACTGAGAGCACAAAAAGAAAGAAAACCAGTCGCATAAGACGTGGCATGATGCCAGGACCAGTGGCCAGTACACCTGAGGTACCAAATACAGTTTTTTTTAATTTTGTGGCTTTATACTGTGTTTGCTGATTACTTACTGATTTATCATCTTTATAGGAATCAATCAAGAAAAGGCAAATACGAAAGACAGAAATTCCTCAGCCTTTGCCCACAAATGAGGAGAAAAATGTTTGTGGCAGTAGTTTATTGGTTTCTCATTTTGACAAAAAAAGTGTTAAAAGTACTTTTTTAAAAGACCGTTCCAATGACTTTCAAGGGAGTGATGCACTGGAGGGTGAGCAGCTCACCCTGCAAACGGAGAAAAGGTTCGCAAAACTACCTTATACAGCTTATTATGTCACACATTTTATCTCGATACAATATTCATTATTCATTCTATTTTCCAGAGTCCCATCACTTACCAGTTTGAATCGTTCAAACTTAAATGTATCAGAAATGGTATTAGGTAAGTGTTTAAGCAGAAAACATGCATGGCCTCTCCCTAAAAAAATCAGAAAATGGTAGTGATGTGTTTTTGATTTACAGATGACATTGATGATGTGGAGATGCAGAGCCTTTCCAAAATATCTTTGAATAGAGACGTCACTGAACAAAGTTGGACAAGCTGTCCAATGGATCAGCAAACAGCCATGGTTCCTAATTTACCCCTGTAAATTCTGTTAAATATGAGAGAGACCACCGTCCTTTGATTTAGGTTTTTGTCTGTTTTTTCCCAGGAATTAAAAGTTGTTCTTCTTGGCTCAAGCTTAAATTGTTTCAGTGTTGAGTGGAGGAATCAGGGTTTCACATTCTCAGAAACACATGATCTTAGATATGGCATTGTGCAAAAAAAGGTATGTCACACAGACATAAATATCAAGCAAAATAATTACAATTTTCTCATCAATAACTCTCTTCTTTGTCATGTTCTCAAGGGTGGTCCCTGTGGAGTTCTGGCTTCAGTGCAAGGATTTGTTTTAAAGAAAATGTTGTTTGAAACCTCTGACCCCAGTAACACCTTCAAGTATGTGAAGGCTTTAACTGTTTAATCTGTCTATTTTGATTTATCCCATTGACCTCTTAAACCATTAAATCACATTGTACTGCACCTCTATAATACATGTATTAGAACATAATGGTGATCTCTGTTCACTCAACTGGTACTTGTTTTCAGCAGATTAAAGCCTTCTAACTCCACCAGAAGAAAATGTTTAGTTCTTGCTATTGTAGAAATCCTATGGAAAGCAGGGGAAGAGAAACACGCCATAGTTGCAATGTAAGATGTTTTAGATCCTTATGTATCCATTAAAATCAGTAAATACATTTCTAATAGTTCAGTCAATATTTATATCTGTAACAACTTAATATTTACAATGTCTTTTTGTTCTGTTTTTCCCAGATATTCAGGAACAAAGCATTTCATACCAGTGGGGCAGTATAAATCTGAAGGAGTACTTGAAAAGGTATTTAGTATATACTGTTGTTCTGTTTAGTGTAAGTAGGCATGGCAAATTAATAATGATTTCTGAATTGTTTTGATGTACATCATTTTTGTTTTAGATAATACTTTTTAATGTGGATAATCGCAAAGACTTGGAGCACTTTCTAGACCAGCACATTGAGCAGGCATGGCATTTACATTTTGTCTTATTTTCTTTGGGTGAATTTGTTTTCTATAATAGCCTAATATTTTTTACAGTTTGAGACAGAAGTGTTGGGATGCTTACTCCTAGTTGTGTCGGCTGTTCTCTCTCGCTCTATTGAGAAGTATGTTGAGCACTTTTGTGTGTCTTACATGTGTCATGTATTATGATTAAATACAAGAGGCTGTAGTGCATGTACTGTTCTTGATTTGCAGAGTGAGAGAGGACATGGATGTGCCAACCACCACACTCATCGGTGCCCATGGTTACTGCACACAGGTTTGACCCAGAATCCATTTTTCGACTTTTAAGACACATATTGTATTGACATTGTAGATATTTATTTTCTGGCACTTATGAATTTATAGGGTGGATGAATTTATAGGGTGGGTGAACTTGGTGTTACATTTTTACTAAATAAAATGCATTTGAAGAACTTGACATGCAACTACTTTTATACACGCAATCTAGTGTTGTTGATTAAGCTTATAATTGGTTAACAATGCCATGTCTCTTTCTAGGAACTTGTCAACCTCTTACTCTGTGGCCAAGCTGTTTCTAATGTATTTGACAATGACATGGAGTTGGACTCTGGAAATGGCAACATAACACTGCTGAAAGGAATCAAAGACCTCTGTGAAATTGGTTTTCTGTCTTTGTTCGAACACTACAACATCTGTAAAGTAAGTAAGTAGGATTTAGAAGGACATTCCTTTGTAGCAATTATGGCCACAGCTGCTTTATCATCAACAGCACAGATGTGCTTTGCATTCTCTTACTGTGATCGTTGAATTTACAAAAGTGGGAATGTTTTTAATGATGTCTATGGCAACTACACTTTATCTTAATCGTTAATACCATTATCTTATGTGTACATTAGGTAGGAAGCCATTTGAAGACTCCCCGTTTCCCAATTTGGGTGGTCTGCAGTGAGAGTCATTTCAGTGTGCTGTTTGGCCTCCAGAGGGAGTTGTTGATCAGTCACCAAAAGGGGCAGGAATTTGACCTGTATTATTATGATGGATTGTCAAACCAGCAGGAAGAGATCCGCCTCAGTGTTTGTAAGTACAGCAGTCTAAACAGCAGTTTTTAAACTTTTATTTTATATTAAGATACCGTAAATTTCGGACTACAGAGCGCACCTTGATATAAGCCGCACCAGCTAAATTTGAAGAGAAAATCAATTTTGTACATATATAAGCCGCACCTGAATAAAAGCCGCAGGTTTTCATATTGTAACATGAGATATTTACACAGAAAGACGGTGCACCGACACGCTTTTTTTTAAACTGTGCCTGAAAATTGGCACCAACACGACAACAACACGGGATGAACACATCTGCAGGTTTAGAAAATAAAGCTGCACCAACACGGAAAATCTGCTTTTATTTCCTCTGAAAACTTTTGTCGTCTTTTTACATTGACCAAGTTGGATTCATTGATGTCGAGCTTACGTGCAGTGGCTCTATTTCAGGGGTCGGCAACTCGCGGCTCCGGAGCCGCATGCGCCTCTTTCCGCCTCATACTGCGGCTCTGCGTGGCTTGGGAACTGACACAGACACAGCTCACAGTCCTGCGTAAAGAGCCCTGATTTTCAGACGCTGTGCGCACAGGGGTCAGGAGCAACTTTGGCCCGTCCCTAATGACACACTAATAAGCTCGTCCGTAGATGTATCATGAAAATCCTGCTGGAAATCGCCACAGAAATCTATTTGATGTAGTAGCGAGTATATTATCTGCTCTTGTATCCGCGGTGACGTATCACGTATAACACATCAGACACGACGCACAAAAGTAGAGCCACAAGCGAGTGAAAATGAGCCAAAACAAAAGTCTTTGGAGATCTTTTTAACAAAGGGGAAAAGGACAACTGAGGAGCCAGAAGAGGAGACTACGACCTCCAAGAAAAAGAAAGATAAATTTAACAGACAATGCCTACTTAAAATCTGGGTTTGTCGCTACAGGTGACTCACACGCACAGAGTCCGCTCTGCGTAACATACGGGAAAAGCAAATAAGGCAATGAAACCTTCAAAACTGCTTTGGCACATGGAGAATAAGCACCTGGGATTAAACGATACGCTACGAGTTTTTTTGTTGTTGTTTTTTAAAGAAACTGCGGAGTAGAGTAGACATAATCACATAATCAGCGCGATGCATGATGCAGCGGTTTGGTGAGTTGTATTTTTTTAATGCACTTAAGTTGTTTTTGCCATATTTATCTGCCACGTGTAGAAGGCTTGTCCGTGAAAGTAAAACCTACATTATTCCGTTACATTATTGTTATTATACAGTGTTATCTTCATTTTAGATGTCAAAAAGTATTTGCGGCTCCCAGTGTTTTATTTTATGTGGAAAGTGGGTCCAAATGGCTCTTTGCGTGTTAAAGGCCGACCCCTGCTCTGTTTCCTTTCTGTTTCTTTATCTTAAAAACTGCATCATATCCATTTCATGATGCGCAAAATGATCGTTCAAAATCAAAACTAGTGAATTCTTCAGAGCAGAATCTTTCCCCACGTCTGTCTCACTTTTACGTTTACAGCTAGAGAGCGCCCCCCAGGGTCCGTTATCCAGTAAAATTCCATATATAAGCCGCACTGCTGTAAAAGCCGCAGGGTTCAAAGCGTGGAAAAAAAGTAGCGGCTTATAATCCGAAATTTACGGTAATTCATTTTATGATTTCATATCTGTTACTATTTATCATTTACACCAATTGATATGAGAAAATCTTAAAGACAGAATTAGCAATCGCATAGTAGAGAAATTTATTTGTCATAGCAGTTCTTAATACAAACAAAAGTGAGCATACAATATACATGTCAAGACAGTAATAAAGATATTTACAAGGATTGAAAATAATCATTGACCAGTTAATATAATATAGGCTGTGTAACATTATCTAATTAAAGCTTTTTACCTTGATATAGCAGTGTTCCCTCATCATTAACATATTCAGAGTTGTCTTTCAATTGATTCATACTTGTTTGATTAATCCTCTATTGTCCTGCATTTGAGGCTCATTAAATTTCTGTTGCACTGTTCATATACATGTTAATGCACAGATTAGTTGTACAGCAGTGGTGATGAAGGACCTGCTCCATTCTCTGAGAGTGTCTCAGAGCCCCTTCTCAGTCTGGTGCATAGGCTCCCTACCACCTCCTCCACAGGGTCCAGCAACGGCCCAGGACAGACCTGGCCCTCCTGACCAGCTGGTTAAGCTTGACCACAGCATATAGCAGAGATAAAATACTGAATAACAAAACATTTCTTATTTGTAATTATAGGTGTAGGTGGCTCGGCCTTGAGCTGTCAAGATGATGCCACAGAGCTCATTCCTCCTCTGGAGCTCTGTATCCGCACCAGGTTGGGTCACCTCACACTTTTAGGCAGCAATTCTAAGTAGAAAATGACTCAATTTTTTTTATGTTTGCTGTTTTTTTTTTTAGGTGGAAAGATGCTTTAGTCAACTGGAATGACACAGAGCCCATTCTTTAACTCAGTTTATTGTATAGAAGTAATATGGCCATTTCAAAATAACCTTTATTCATAAGTTTGTGTTTTTGTTTTTATCTTATTAATGTTATTGGATTTTTAGAAAAAAAAAAAGACTAAAGAAAAACTCCCGCACACTGTCTCACTCTTAATGCAATTATATTCCATACAACGTTTCGGTCGCTCTGACCTTCTTCAGGTATGAGGACAGCCCCTTCCGCTCCCCTTATATAAATCAAATCCCCTATAGTTTAATCAACCAATAGTCGTAAGACACATGTATTCACAATCAGACCCCAAAAAACACCCACAAAATTGTGCATAATTTCCTTTACAAACATTTTTTTGTGAATTAAAATACATGGATAATAACCAGAAAAATATAATGATTATTACCAATCAGAAAAAATAGCAGATATATACTATATACTTTGGATCTTCGTAAAAAACAGCATAATTGACATAACTGACCCCCCAAAAAAGTTCCATTACATCTCCCTCATAACTCAGAGAGAGGGCAAAAAACAGTTCTACATATCCACATCACAACATTACATTAAACAACAGTTCATTTCAGTTTAATGTAATGTTGTGATGTGGATATGTAGAACTGTTTTTTGCCCTCTCTCTGAGTTATGAGGGAGATGTAATGGAACCTTTTGGGGGGGTCAGTTATGTCAATTATGCTGTTTTTTACGAAAATCCAAAGTATATAGTATATATCTGCTATTTTTTCTGATTGGTAATAATCATTATATTTTTCTGGTTATTATCCATGTATTTTAATTCACAAAAAAACATTTGTAAAGGAAATTATGCACAATTTTGCGGGTGTTTTTTGGGGTCTGATTGTGAATACATGTGTCTTACGACTATTGGTTGATTAAACTATAGGGGGCGGTCCCTTGATTTATATAAGGGGAGCAGAAGGGGCTGTCCTCATACCTGAAGAAGGTCAGAGCGACCGAAACGTTGTATGGAAAAAAAATTGCATTAAGACTGAGACAGTGTGCGGGAGTTTTTCTTTAGTTTTTAGACAAGTGCTTCACCTCCTACGCACCTGTCGCCCAGTCGGGTGTGCGGAGTTTACACAGAAACTAGGAAAAAAAAGACAAAAAAAAATGTATCATGTTTCTGGAGTTAATAACTAGTATGATTTTTATAATGCACAGAATACAAATATTGAACAATGTGGCAGTATATTTTTACATGCAAAGATCTATTACTATTTATTAATATGAACCAAACTCAAGCTCAAATATGAGTCAGTTACCTATGTATTTTAAATGACTAATGAAATACACTAAATCTATTGATAGAATATGTATTAGAAGGGAATGTACAAATAAGTGCTCTTACTGCCATGTTTACATTTTTCTGTTGTAACATTCTAGCAGTGTTTTTTTTTCACTTTTATATCAATAGTTTTACTGCGTAACATGAACTTGTGTGTGATTCTTAATTCATTTCTCAATAAAGATAATTAGTGCTAAACTGTTAAGTCTTTTACAAAGACTAAAACAGCAGGCTGATCTTTGGCTGACAGTGAGACTATCAGTCACAGCAGCGTCATAGCTCAGTGTGGGGCGTGCAGAGGAGGCACAGGACACCCGTGCCAGCCCCTCCAGCACATGGGATCAAAGAGGCTGAGCTGCATCTCTGTCAATCCATCAACATGAACAACATCTACCCCAGAGCATCACATCCTATAGTAGAGTGAATGAGACACCTCACTGAGGGTAATAACAGGTTTATTTTAATCAGTCATGATAGTGTTTGGTTTCACAAAAGGACTGGCGTTTGACATGTGTCTCTCATGCTCATTCACTAATGGGGAAGAAATGTTTATTGTACTCTGTGTGTGCATGTAGTCATAAGATAAACTATGAATTAATCATGAGCCATAGACACATTCAGCCATTTAAAACTAATTTTACTGTCACCACGGCTAGTGGCATTTCTATAAATACATCAGTGTGCCTAACCATGGCCTTGGGGAAGCACAAAATATGATAAGAGCATTTTGCCACAAAATAATGTGTAGATGAGGGGGAGGCTGATGTACATTTTGATGCTATTCATAATTTCTTTCAAGTAGTTTATTTGTACTAACAAGCTGCATTTATAGTTCAAGCACTGTAAGCCCAAAGGAATGTCCATGTATTCTAATAAAATAGCATTTCTGAATATTCTTGTTAACATTAGTTTCTTCTACAATACTGGAGGTGGTCGTGTAGCTCAGACTGGCCAGCAGTGTGACAGGAGGCTTTGGTCTCTGTTTACTATTTATTGCTACTATTTCTGAGAGTTACCCGAGAGAGGATTTGGTGCTGGTGTGTAATTGTGTTATGGCCCTCCCACATGTCGTCCCAGGTGCATCCTCTGTCTCCTCTTCTAATCTCTGCTGTTTGTCTCCAGAAAGTCTATATCCTTCAGATTAGGATCTGGTGTCCCTCGTCTGTGCCCGCCTGGCCAGCCAAGAGAAGGGGATCCCCATTGCTCCTTTTTTAGGTGCTTGGTATATTTTAGGTGCATAATCATTGATTCCAGTAGTTAATGTTGCATTTTTGTTGATAATCAGTAGAGGTAAAGTCTTAGGTCTTAGTTCTTATAAACACACATTTTATTATATGGCCACTAAAAACTAAAGAAGCCCATAACTACACTTCAGTGCTTAACCTTGAGAACTAAAATGCTTCTGTGAATAATCATAAAAAATATACAACAATCCAAACTTGAATAATGCATGACCCAATCTAACAGGGTCTGTAGAGACGTACTGGCGTGAGAACTCCACTGTTGTAATCCTTGGCTTTGTTGTATGTTTTCTTCAAAATATTCTGTCAGGATCCTTATGTGAGTAGCCCAATATTTATTTCACTCTCAAAATAAAAATGGCAAACAATTACAGTTCCCAAATCCCAGGGGTAAGGCTCTGAAAAATGTTGGGTACTGCTTGTTTGGCGACTTTCACAAGTGCTGATTAAATGTCAGTAAAAATATACAATGATTAAGTAAAATTTAATGAAAGAGCAGACTCAGGGCACCATCAGCACGTCAGCTGCAACAGGATATGTTAGATTTGATTGTCTTAACATCCGCAGCATCTGAAGCATTTTGTCTGGTTTGTTTGGGAGGTTCTTTGTGGAAATAAACACTTTTGGCCTGGCTCCACTTGAGAGCAGCCTGATCATCATGAAAAACCACCAACATCACTTTTTATCAGGGACAAGAGCACTTGAATTAAAGCAATTTTCTGAACTTTTTTCAGTTGAAAGGATCTAAGTAGCAAAGCGACCCCAGATTACCCATTTACAAATCAAATGTTACACTATTTAGTGAAATCTCCATAGGGTGGTGAAAAGCTTCAGTGTGCGTTCCACATGTGATTACTCAAGTACAATGATAAGCTTTTGCTGCTTTTATCCAAGGCATATTTGTGTTGCTCAACTTCCCGTTAGGTCCAAGAGTCCAAGATGTCTGACAACTCTGATTGAGTGTGTGATTGCCAGAGACAAGTGTAAAGAGCTGCCAGAGATTTTGCAATGGATATCTCCAAAGCAGTAACACCTGCTGACGAGAGGGGACTGAGGAGCGTGCATCCCAGAGGTGGTCAAAGTCTCTATGGCAAAACAAGTGGAGGAAGAACTGGAATTTACACTTCAAAGTCAAAGAACAGAATGAAATAATAAACAGATACTTGAGTAATAGACTTAGTTATCCTTAGATTCTACTAACAGGGACTTTCCCACTGAATATTTCTCATATTACTACAAATGATCTGTCTCTATGTAGAAAAGCAGGTGGCGCCACTAAGTCAAGTTACAGATCAGATCTGTGGAGAGGCAGGCCCACTAAAAGTAATACATGTGTTTCAAGTTTTTTTTTAGAAACAAAAAATGTTCTTATTGAACAAATACAAGATAGATAGTTTAATGTCATACTGAGGAACATTCAGCATGAAGCAGTAACAAGCATGTGGCACCAGAAAAGATCAATTTAACACATAGCATTTATTTCTAATACTACAGTCAACCCAGTTAGGCAATTTCAGTTACTATTAAACTAGTCAAATTAAAGTATGTGGTTTTGTCCTTTTTGTCCTTAGCTGAAGAATACTTTTTTTTTTTTTTTACAATGTCAAGATTTACAGTTTTCCTAGAGATGTCTTGAAACAACCTCATGTTCTGAGTATTTGAACTTCTCCCGTGAGCTCCATTTGCAGCCACATCCATCACCCCTCCCACCTCAGAAGATCCCTTTATCTTATTATTCAAGCTTGTTCTGTCTTTCTTCTCATTTTAAATAACAAAAAATGTGTTGTGCTTCAATATTCTTTATTGTTCAATATGGTGCTGGGTTTTTCACCAGCCCTAATCATTTCACATATATTCTCAGTTTCAGAAATCACTCAAGTGCCAAATAAAATGAAATAAAGACATTGACAAGGTGTGTGACATCTTTCCCACCCAGTAAAATGTAGTAAAATCAGCCCAATAGTGGAAGAGTTGGTCATATTGACAGAAAGTACAAGGAATGCCCTCAAGCACATATGATCAACTTTGATAAGCAAAACACATTTGAAGATTGTGAAATATTATGTACATACTCTTTCAATAAATAGGTGTTTTAATATTAAATTATCTTAAAATGATATTGTACACACAGATGCAATCAAATAAAAAACAAATCCACACAAAACCCCAACAAGTACTTTCAGAAATGACAAGTAGAAAATAGAAACACTATTGGACAATGGTAGTGATGCAGTAGATTTGAAGGCACTTTTCTTGGCAATGCATTAATCCCTCTTCTGTAAAATGGAATCTGAAATGTAAAAAATATACATATTTAAAATTGCAAAACAATGCTTTTATTGTACAGCAGGATTTCAGTTTATTTAGTCAACTATAACTTTTAGACTCCCTCACAAAAATTCCCTTCCAAACGTTCTAACCACTGAACCACTTACAAGCACGGTTATTACTTACCTCAGTAGAAATGTGATTTCATATTTATTTGACGAGTTGAATGAGTTATCATTTTAGAGTGGTGTCTAATTTTTGTAGAGCTGAGTGCAAGACAAAGATCTACACTGACTCCTTCTGAATATAAAAGTTTCAATCCTAGCCATTACATATTGGCCTTTAATCTCCACTTGAGTGTTATGTCTCAGAGTGACAAATGAATCACTTAGTACAAAACCACAGCTCTACATTAGTTTGACCTGAGCATACCCACTGGATCTATCATTATCATTTAGATTCTCTTGACAAACTGAATAACTCCATGTACGTCAGCCCCTTCACTTTTGTAATGGCCAGAATTACCTTACTACAATGTGACAAAGAAATGGGCTCCTTGGAGATAAATTGCAGTAGCCAGTTGCTCGTTTGATTAGTGGAATTATATTTTACCTCATTACATGTCAATTTGGGATTGGATTTTTAAAGAAATTGTCATCGCAATATGCATATGCTTTTATATTAAAAATGTCACTTGAAATAAAATCAAAGTTGTGGTGTGAAAAAAGCGTGATCATGTATCATTCAATTCAAAGTCAATACTGAAATTCAATACATAAAGAACAATAAAGTGTGGATTTGTGTGAGTAATAACATGAGTATGACCAGCAATTCAGATAATCATATCAGAATCACAAAAAAACATTTCAAATTATGTTTAAAATGAAAAATATTGAACAAAATATTGAAATAGGTCTACATCAGATTTTAACCAAATGCATATAAGCCAAAAACTCATGAGCATTTCTCCGTTGTAACAATAATGTTAGGTTTTCTTTTTCCAGTTTGTATGTATGTAAAGGCCAAATGAAAAGATAAACATACTTATGTTTTCCTTAGTTTCTGCCAATTGTCTACATTCATTTAAAAAAAACCCATTGCATTAGCATATTGTTTGTATTATGCAAATCTAGCAACTTCACTCAGGGCTAAAGTTTTTTTAAGCTGCCAGTAACCTTTTCAAACAGTTAACAGGCCTTTTACTCCCCTGACACAACACAGCCCATGCTAACACAGAAAGTACAAACCAAATAAAATGCTCTTTACTACATGATCTATAGCCTCTGTCAGAGGACACTCTGCGCACTTTAGAGAATAGGTAATATGTTTCAAATATAAAACAAGTGAGCCAAAAGAGTGTTTAAGTCAAATCCTTTTTCCTGTACCTAATGAAGTTTTAAAAGACACTTGGCCAAAAAGCTTGTACCTTGCATAAAGGTTAAATTCAGGTTAAGTTTTGTTCAAGAGCAGCAGTGAGCTATATTTTTAAGACCAAAAGTTGGACAGATGTATTGTTCCAGGAGTCCGTTTCCCATTATTCCTACACCCGTTTCCATCAATTGTACATTGAACACACATTAATCAAATCTGACCAAAAGAAAACAAATGAATTCCTAACATATAATTATTTATGTTTTGTTTGTTTGTAAATAGGAATGATTTACTTTGACCAGCGCTTTGTAAAAAAATGAACTAATAATTTCAAGATTTATTAACTAAGTGCAAACCACACCACACCCAAAAAGTACAAAAGAGCAAATGTACTCACACGCAACTTCTATGATTGCATGCAGAGTGGGCTCATCGCTAGCCGTGTTAGTAATCTTGCACATCTTTTGTAAACTGAAAAAATAATGAGAAAATTGTTTTAGTTTCACAATTTTAATATCACATTAAAACACAGACAGACCAGCAATTTCTCAATTTGTGAGAAATAAAAAAAAGTTATAACAACATTTCTGAACGTTTCCAAGAAAAAGATCATCAGAAGAAATGAATCATAATATTGTATGCGTCATCTCAGTCCACCAGTTACATAAAGCAAAAAATCCATGCGATCCAGTGCTCATCTATCTTTGTTTTTGTGTTTAAACTGTCAGATCTACAACACATAAGTGATGTGAGGTCTGTTTTCACTGCACCACAGATGGAGTTGGAAATACAAAAGACCCTCAGTCTTTTAATTTTCCTTTTCAGAGGCAAATGGGCTGCGACATACCCATGTGTGACACTTTATCTGGAATCCATTGTCTTGTTTTGGCCAAACCTGCATAATTCCTAAATATGGACATTTTGATGAAACCAAGTGATCGTAAGGTTTGTAAATTGATGTAACCCCACAAAAACAAAGTAATAAAACTTATAGTCAATAGAATATTCTGCACGCATGTTTTTACTATAGAGTTTTCCATAGTGTGGAAGAGATAATATTACAATAGTGAGCAGTGTGGACATACACAGACAGTGAAGCAAATGCATATGCTTCACTGTAGACAGTAATACAGACATATGAAAAGGAAAAGGAAGGCTTTATTCTTTTGCATTAGTAAATACGTTAAAATATCCAGACCATCATGAAATGTGTATGTATACACAAACAGAAATGTTTAAAGGTGCACTATTGAACTTTTCTGGTGGGGGGTACATCACTTGCTTCTCTCCTTGTCTCCATATTTTTGCTTTGCTTAAAATGTTTCAGAGTATTACATTAAATGTATCTATCTCGCATTTATCGATTTATAGGTAAAAAAAAATCTTTCTGTATTCCATGGGAGTAGATAAGTTTAATGCCAGACTGTGGTAAATTCCACACAAAGCAATAACATCTCATTCAAGACAAGCAAGTGGTGTACATCCTACCAGAAAAGTTACATAATGCATCTTTAATTTTATCCCGTTCAGAGTCTCCTGTTTCATAATGACGTTACAGATTTTACAACTACGGCTTCCTTTTTCATCCAACTAATGCATGCTCAGATAAACTATAAAAAATACATTTGCAAAATGCTCTTCATTAAAAGTAATGTATGAAGTAATAAAGTACTTCAATAAAGTATGCAGTTATTTATTACATTTTCCGACTCTGATTTAATGAAATTCTCTAAACAAAGGAATCTGTAAGTTAAGGCAACCAACCACTCCCATCACAGCTCCTGGATCCCAGGAGGAAGACAAATTCACTACCACAGTAGCATAAACACAAAGTGTCCCTGATACATATATTTGTGTTGGGATGCACATTTGGTTTGGTTTGATTCATTGTTTGGAAAAGAAAAAAGGCTTCAAAATCCCTAAAATATGGCTGTAGTTTTCATAACTGTATTGTATTTTATTGACATGAATTGAATTGTATTGTATAATTGTATATGTATTTTATAAAAGAGGACTGGATCACATGACAAATACAAGTGTAATGATGAAGTAAAACAACACAGTGGAAGTATACATACATGCTGGTGTTGAGCAATCCCTTGTGTTGTGATAAAGTCTGTGAAAATGTGTTCTGCACTCCGACGAGAACTTGACTGGTCCTGCTTAAAAGAAAAGGTTTCATCAGGTAAACTGCACAGTGACATCTGAGGTGACAATAAATTCAATATTTGATAAACAAAGTGAAAGTGTGTCCTCACACACTATGTTAAGGAGTTAGTCTTTATTTTTGCTACATATTTTATGTTTTGTACCATTTCTATTGTTTGCTCTTTGCTGTAAATGTGTGGAGCTACTGTGTCCAATTTCTCCAGTGGATCAGTAAAGTTTGTCTAAGTCTAAGTCTTCAGCTTGGTGAATAGAAGAATTGAGTCTTTAATTATAATCACCTCTAAGAGTTTCTACATCAACATTTAAGCTTCTGAGATTTTCACACCAATAATGAAGTCTACTCACTGGTTCTGAGACAAATAATCCGCTTACCCTCACACCGCCTTCAACTTAACTCTGTCAGCTTCAAACCATGTGCTGTTTCTCTGCACTACTGCCCTACAGATAATCATGCAACTGTCTGCTGACCCACACCATGGCCAGTGTTCTAGACTTAAGCAGACTGTATTTAGGTTCATAGTCAGGGAAACCATTTTCAGAAACTAGCAAAAACAATATTCAGTCCAAGGCTCCAAGGGAAGTGTGCCAAGTGAGTATTAACTCAGTGTAAGTGCAACTTCCCTTAATTAAATGATTATGACTGAGTTTTAGGAATTGATCTTACCTGTGAAGTGTTGAATGAATTTGCCTTTCATGTTTATATCTCTAGGAACAATTTCTGAAGAAAAAACAAAGGAATCTGTAAGTTAAGGCAACCAACCACTCCCATCACAGCTCCTGGATCCCAGGAGGAAGACAAATTCACTACCACGGTAGCATAAACACAAAGTGTCCCTGATACATATATTTGGGTTGGGGTGTAAATTTGGTTTGGTTTACATGTATTACAGTTCCAGGCCACTATGTGCTATTTTTCTGTATTTGTTAATGTCGTGTAAAAAAAAACAAAAACATTAACTACTGTTAAAAGATGAGGTTTGAAGGGAAAATAGCTTCAGATAGATATAAGGCAGTATCCACCAGCAATCTAACCAGAACTGAAGAGGCGGCTTGGAGGAGCAGTGAAATGTCTTTACCGCTACAACGATTTATCCAGTTGACAGATTTAAACTTTGTCTTTTGATATGGATCAGACCTGGACGACTGTGGGATTACACAGACGTACTGTTAACTAGTTTGTTTTGTGGTCTTGTCCATCAAAAACAGCATTACAATCACAGTCAATCTGTTGCAGCAGCTTTGTGCTGTGATTGGTCTGATGAGAATTCTCTGGAGGAAATCACCGAAGCAACACCACAGTAACTTTCTCTGTATGGAACAAAATGGCTGGATGCTTAAGTGCTTTTATTTGTTTGGAGTTTTGGTTGATAAATTACTTTGCAATTTGCAGTACAAATAATAACTTTGTTTATGGGTAAATGGTCTGCTCTTACTGAGTTGCACATATTTATTATAGATTGTATTGTATTCTCTGAAGATTTTGAAATGTGAATTTTGAATCGCCATAATCACAGTGTTATGTTCCACCCAAAGAAAACAAATGTTCTGTTCCTTCCAGATTTTGTCTTTGAGCTGCAGTGGTCAGTCATCTTCCCCTTTGTGTGTGTTAATTTTGATGTTGTCAACCATTTGTCCAAGTAAGTAGTAGACAAAATACAGTGGCTTGTGACATGGCTGAATCATGCATCCCTTGACAAAGTCCCACAAACAGCCTAAGATAGTTAAACAAACATTAGCAATGCCAGCTGGTTAACAAGATTATTTTTTTATGTTTTTGCTCCTCAGTATTCTGGTAGCTACAGTTATCAAAATGGACTAACCCCTGTGATGCTGTAAAGTGCTTCCAACTGCACATAAGGGATAAAGGAAGCAGCTACTGCGCCAAAGAGGAGTCAGATGCAAATCGTTATTCCACACAGATGCTACCCCCCAGGTGCAGTAAGCAAAAGCACATTGCTCCAATTGAACATAATTAAAGAAGCAATCACAAATGCATGTTATAAGACAAGATATGGACTAGAGAATATAGACTACATAACATTAGACCAACAGGGGTTAGATGTAATTTATAACAGAACTGGTAGCATAGCATCACTGGCATCATCGAGCTTCCGTGTGCATTTCTGACAGTAATTTATATCAACAGTCCATTGAGAGTGTCCGTGGGATGAAGAGCTCTACAATGAAGCTTTTATCTTGAACAAAGACAACAAACTTCATTCTTCAGACATAAATCAGAATTGCTACTTTAAGTTGGAGAGTCTCAAGATTTAATTGCCCCAGCAGTAGCTCTTGGGGAACGCAAACACAGTGTAAACATAAGGGCAGATTTACAGCTGGTCGTCCCCACTGTGTTAAAAAAATCTGTATCCTTGCGTGACCATGGATCTTTGGTGGTGTCACACGCACCAGTTGCTAATGTGCTGCTTTTAATATCCTCAAAAGATAAATTCCATCCAGCCAGTGGTCTGGGAAAGGTACTTTTCCAATTGCATAAGCTAGGGTAAATGCTTTTGCTGTACAAGCTGTACAAGGCCTGTGCAATGTCTCGAATACATAATTTAAGTGATGGTGATGGCAGAGAAAATCTGAAATCATAGAGGAATGTAACATTATGTGAATTTGGCACATGCCAAAGCACTGTTCTGAAGAACAATACGAGTGACTCTTTATTGTTATAAAACATAGCTGCATTTTTAACAGTTAAAGTTATGAGTTTTAACAATTAAATGTGGCATGGATGCAGTTTAGTCTATCAGCTTTCATGTATTTGACAATAGAATCTAAAACTAAAAGTAATGGTGTATTTTGCAACGTAGGTTACAGGTGGATTTAGCTTTTAAGATTCTCTCATGGGAAGCTGTGGTATGTCTCAGTGCAAGGTGCCCATCATTCATGTTTAAAGTTGAATGAATGAATCAGTCACAAGGAGATGCTCCTCCTCCATTCAACTGTTTTATGCCTACGCACTGCCCTGATCATCTATCCATCCCAGTATCAATGAAACTATTAAAGCAAGTGCCAAGTTTCCTGATTTCAGGTCAGTATATTAAAAAGGCAAGGCTTATTTCCTCCAGATGTTTTCTGCAAAACTTTATGAGACCTGTAACTTGTTTTTAAGGGATTGTTTAAATGTTACATGTCTGTTTCATCTTTTCATTTTAACAATATGTCATAATTCATATTTAGTCACACATATTTTATGCCAACATTTACAAGGCTTATAAATATGTAACAGACCACGACAGCTGTCTCTAACTGTAAAATGGGGATTATGCTTTCCTCATCAGGACCTAAAAATAAATCTTATCAGCTTACCTATGAGTCTACTGTTATCCAGCCTAGGAACATAGAAAGGCTTTTCGCGGGAGGAGAACTTCATGTCTTGGGGTGCAGTGTAAAGTCCACTGCTGCAACGTTTGGAGATGCCTTTGTCTCGCTGCTGGCTGTCTCTTATAACCTGTAAAATTAGGTCCAAAAGGGTCCGTCTCTCTTTCTGCTTGACCTCCTTGCTGTCCATGCATTGGCCCGAGGTTATAAGCAAAAGGAAGAGAGTCAGTATATGCCATTTCTTCTTCATCTGCATGACTTTAATGTCTGGAAACAAAAAGAATAGTGCCAAATATATTATGGTTAATGGAGACATAGCCTACATAGTGGTACACAGTAGCCCTACACCAGATATTTTTTTTAATTTTTTTTTATATCCTTCTGGCAACAAAAATTCAGCTGAAGAAAAAGACAAAAGTGCATTTCTGTTATAAATAAATATAAAGTATAAAAACATCCAATGTAGAAAATGATAGAAGATACATAAAGGTAGGCCTATTTGTTAATTTTGACACATGTAATAAACAAACCTACAAAAAACTTACTTGTTCAGAAGATTAAGATGCCAATGTCCGGCGCACTGGACAACAGTCTTAAGTGCGTCCAGCCGTTGTCTGTGGTCCCAGCACTACAGAGAGAATCGACTCAGCGCACCACCGTCTTTCTTGAAATAATGCGTCCCTATTTATACAAGGAGCCACCTTCTTGAAGGTAATACAATCGATTTCGAGTGGGTGGTAAAGCAATGTAGACATGTTGGATACATCTTCTTATTGTGGAATTTGCGCATTTTGGGGTCCCCGTCTCTAAAATTCACACGCGGACTTGATTAAAGTTTAACATAAGGTTGAAGAAAACTTTCCCAAGACTGTCCCGATGGAAATCCAAATTAAACAATCCAAACAAAAAACGACATTGACTAGGAGCGCAGCTGCGCGTGGGCAAATAGTTCCCAAAGAGAACAACTTGTTGGATGTTGGATGCAGGCAGAGTAAAGTGAGTGGGTCTAAGCCTTCTTGCTGACCTGTCAGCGTGCCGCTGTTGAGCTCACCCATGTCCGAGTCTTGTGACCTCTTAAGCACCGCAAAAAGGCGCTCCCACAAGCAGCAAGATTTGAGCATGCATTATTATTATTATTATTATTATTATTATTATTATTATTATTATTATTATTATTATTATTAGTAGTAGTAGTAGTAGTAGTAGTAGTAGTAGTAGTAGTAGTAGTAGTAGTAGTAGTAGTATTTAATTAAATTAATTAATTTATTTTTTGCCACGTCTTCCTATTACACCATCAGTTACTTCCGGATTCAATGTTGCTATGGAGACGGGTCAAGCACAACTTTGTTCACACCAGCTATGATATTGTGTAACTTGTAGCCTAGCTTAGTTTAGTTTACGTTAAAAATGCTGTCGAGGTTTCACCCATGTTAAGTTTAAGGGCAACACACATTATATATTTATAACACATGTATTGGTTTTGTTTCGTTTTTAAACGACCTGATGTCACAAAGGTAGGTGAGCTTCCCAAGACATTGCTAACGCTAAGAAAAAAACAAACAAAAAAAAAAACAACTTTGCTAACGCTAATACTATCGAGTTAATGTTGTAATTTTACTTAAAGGAATGATCTTGACTGGTGTGACTTGGATGCTTTTTTTCTTTTTTATAAGTGAGTTTGCATGAAATGAATTGCTACTACATTTGTTCTTTATTATCTTTGTAGAACATATAATCAGTTGTGGGCTGATACCCAGTCAGAATTGACCCAGCTTCTGGCAGCAGAGCTGCCTCCAGAACCTCTTCGTCCAGAGAAGGATAGAGTGGTGTTTTTTCAGCGGCTTGCAGTTCTGTATGTGCGCTACCTTCAAGTCTTTCGAGACCTTGAGATAGCTTATGACCAGGTGGTCCACCCACAGAAGAGAGTAGTCATTCGAGCAAATCTTGATGGTGTGATGGGAAGACTATTGGAGCTGAAAAATGAAATGGTGGAAAAAGAGTTTTCTGAATACCATTACATGGATGATGTTTTACATGACTTAAAACTAACACCAGTAAGGTCATACACTTTTAAAAGCACTTCAAATGGGTTCTTAAATTAAAGTGAACAATCTATTTTTAAATACAGGAGGATCTAGAGATACCTATTCCCCGACATTTTATAAGTGAATGCAGCAAAGATGTAAAGGAACGTAAAGAAATGGTTGCAAAGATAATCAAAACCATGGAGATAGCTGAAGGTTCACAAGTGTGTTTGATAAACCCCAATTCTTATACTGATTTATAAATAACAATTCACTCTAAAGAGTAAAGTTTTTATTTCCAATTTTGAAAGCTTGCTATGGATAAAGAAATGACCCAGGAAGTGGCTGTGAAGATCATTCAAGTTGCAGAGAGAAGACGTCAAGGGCAACTCAGGGCAAAGTTGAACCAAGAAAGCAAGAACATGAACCGAATGTACAGAAACAAGGATCCACAGATTGCAGACCCTGAGTTGGCCGCTGTCTGTATTCAGAAGGTACTGTGTCATGACCTTAATACAAGAAACTGTTTCTTTTTTTGTTAATGTCAAAATAATCCACAGGTCTGGAAAGGGTATGTACAAAGAAAGAGAACGAAGATTGAACGAGAGCAAGAGGAGATTCTCTTGGGGATGGTAACAGCCTTTTTTACTTCTTTAGTGATTTGTGTCATTAAAAACTAATTCCTTCCTCTCTCCTTCTGTTTTAGGCCATTGATCCAAAATATTACTCAACCCTTCCTTCAGAAATTACAGCTCAAGAAAATGAGGCTCAAACACGGATCACACAACAAGAACATGAGGAAGACTATCAGAAGTGCATTGTAGCTATCACCAATCAACTGAGAGACGTTGAGGGACATGACATTGGCCAGACCATGAAAGACCAAATCAGACAGTGGTTCTTTGAATGCCGGTAGGACATTTATTTTAATCACGTTTTAGTCTTTAGTATTTAAAATGTATGTGATTGTTTAAATCGTTCAAACAGAGACGCAACAGGAACATTTCCAGATTACCCAGATGATGAAGAGGGAGGATCAGCTCTCATTTTTGCAGAAAAAAGCCCACAACAAGTAATATATACTTAGTAAAATATAAATAGTTCATATTTGCTTATTTAACAAAATCACTGTATATGTTTTAGTTAATGGAAGAAATTGCTGCAAAGGAAGAGGAGGAAGCTAACGCCAAGCCAAAAGGCAAAGAAGAGAAAGGAAAGAAGGACAAGAGCAAGATAAACGAAGATGTAAGGAGCATCCACTGTGGTGAATAAACTGTGTGAAATGTGACTTCTGTGAAATGCTGCTTTTTGTATTCTAGGAAGAAGAGGCAGGACTAAAAATGTTACCATCAGCTTTTTTGGCTGACTTGGTTATTGGAAACAAAATGTTTGATGGTATGTTTAATCTTAATTTTTTATTTTTTTTTGTCTCAACCATTGTTGTTGTAAATGAATATTTATTCTGCTATTTTCTCAATATATTTAATTAAGCATTGTTTATTGTCTAGATTATTGGAAAAATCGTGATGAATCAAAAAACTATAACCAAAAGCATGAAGTGGAACTAATAAAGGAAGAGAAGAGGAAAGAAATAGAGGCAGAGATTCGACTTCAGGTAATGGTGCCAGGCAAAAAATGACTATCACCTGGTGAAGCTACTAAAAAAGAATTTTTGTCCATTTCAGGTGGATGAGCAGATGAGACAGGAGCTTGCTGAATGGAAGTTATCTGTAGATAAAGAAAAAGTTGGTAAAGCAAAAGCTAATGCCAAGGTACAGTTCTACTTGCATGCATGATTTTAGTGTGATTGTCATCATAATAAATAAAAAAAAATTTTAGAAAAAAAAAGGCTCCAAGAGTGGAAAAAAGAAGAAAAAGGAAAAAGATCTAACAGCTGATCGGTAAGTTACTTAACTTTGCTAGTTAAGTGACTAACTTTACTCACTTAGTCATTTAGATTTGTATAATATAATATGTCTTATTATCTGTATGTGCCAGGACTCTTGAGTCTCTGTGTCAGGAGCTGGCAGAACAGGGCATTTTGAAACAACCAGAAAATGTCAAGATGAAAAACTTTTTGGGTAAAATCATGTATTCTTCATTGTTTTACTAACTCAAGTGTCCCAATATAACATAATAATAAAATCGTTATTATATAACAATATAATAACGATTTTGTATTTATCACAGTAGATGCTGCTTACAATATGTGGATTATACTGCCACCCTCTGGTTTTATTTTGCAATATGCACCCATTCCTCTCCTGTGGAATAAATGTCTATCTGTCCTCTCTCTTAGGTGACTACAGCTATCTTGGAACTACACTGAGGCAAAATGACATTGAGCCCATGCCATCATTGTCAGATGTGCGACAGGTTTTATCTCTATATGCCATTTTACCTTTAGGTATACATCTGCATTTATATGGTATTATGTTTTAGTTGCTTTATTTGTATATTGTGTTGTATGTTTGCTGTATGTCCACAGGTTCTCAGTTTGTCCATGAAAAAGCCCCTTTGATAAAAGCCATTCTGTTAGCTGGCCCAGCAGGTGTTGGCAAAAAGATGCTGGTCCATGCTATCTGTCAGGAAACAGGGGCCAACCTGTTTGATTTGTCGCCACTTAATACCATAGGAAAGTACCCTGGAAAAAGTGGAGTTACAATGATGCTTCACGTGGTCTTCAAGGTAGATTGTGCATGTTATTGTTTATTTAGAAAAAAAAGTACATTTAAGAAAAAATGCATATGATTTTTATATCATTAATATAGAAAAAAGTGTTTTATTAACATCTACTATGTACAGGTAGCACGTTTGCTACAACCATCTGTTATTTGGATTGGAGATGCAGAAAAGATGTTTTACAAAAAAGTTCCTAAGGAAGAAAAAGAGGTAACCAACAAAATACCGATACTAAGGAATACAAAGTTTGTAGATAAAATATTATATCTTCTGTTTATAGCTTGATCCTAAACGACTGAAAAAAGACTTGCCTAAGTCTCTGAAGTTAATCAAAGGGGAGGATCAAGTGCTTATTATTGGAACAACCAATGATCCACTCAGTGCTGACATAAAAGGACTGTGTAAAATGTACAGCAAAATCATTCTTATTCCCAGACCGGACTATGGCTCTCGAATCAGTAAGAATGTAGTTTTAAGTACCATAAACATTGATAAATGCAGTTTTAATTGATATTTCTTTCTTTAGTTCTGTGGAAGCAGCTCATTCAAAAACATGGAGGCAAACTGACCCCGGCCCTGAATCTGAGTTCACTCTCAAAGATTTCTGATGGCTACACTCCTGGTCACATAGTTAAGGTCATTCAGACAGTTATTACAAAGAGACGTATCCTTCAGCAAGCCAAAAGACCACTGACCGCTGTGGAGTTTGTTGAGCCATTAGCCAAAATTGATCCTGTGTTTCAAGAAGAAGAAGAGGCTCTTAAGGTTTAGTATTCATCTTACAAACACAATAAACACAATTGTTTTATTTTGCTGATGTTGTATTGCTGCTTCTTACAGAGCTGGTATGCAAAAACTCCGCTTGGCAAGAAACGCATTAAGGCTGCTACAGGACAGGACGAGGAAGAGGCTTCAGCTAAATCTGCGAAAGGCAAAGATACAAAGAAAAAGGGCAAATAAAAGTTCAAGAAATATTTTTTTAGGTATCTTGTTCTTCTATGTTATGTGTTTTATGTTTGTACATTTGTCACCAATTTGAATTAAATATCCTGTTCTTGTCTTGTTGCATGTATAGATGTAAGATACATTATACTATAATTACAATGTAAAATAATGTCAAGGTCTTTCCCACAGATGTTGGCTATTACTGTCACTGTAATTAGACTAGGCAAAGGCATTCTACATTTAATCTTCATTCAACTTCAATATTATGGTGCCCAGCTATAAAAAGAAACCTTAATTGTGCCAACTGCAGCTTCTGTGTTAGGGAAGGATAGGTTGCTCAGTTTATATATATACATACACATAATGTTAAGTCTTAAACTGTCTCAACGCATCCTGGCATTGCTGTGGTTTTGTCTGAGATGCTTCTATATTTAGCTTGGACTCAAAATGATACTCTGGCCTGTACAATTGTAGAACTCACTTTGATTTGGTGATAAGAACCTAGATGCGACCTCTTTCTATTCATAATCATCCAATTTGACATGTAATAAAATACAAGTTATGAGAGCATAGTGAAATTCCCACCTAAGAATTTATTTTCCCATCTTAGTGACGACAAGTTGTTGTTTTTTTTGTGATGCATATTATCCTGTCGATAGAGTTTCAGGGGACTTAGCGTAGTCAGAGGCACATGGAGCTGTCCATCAAGAGTGATGCCAGACAGTGCTGGTTTTGTTCTACTGTAGACAAAGGGAACCCCAGGAACAGAGGAGGAATTTTAATAAGCATATTTTAATATTGATATTTATTGATTTTAATATAGATATTTATAAACTGATTCTTTGAATTATCTTGTGTAGTCTCACTAGGTTTGAGTCAGGGAAACAGGAGATTAATATCATAATCATTCTGACCTTTTGACTAAAGCTATGATGGAAACTCCCTAAAGAGATCTATAGGTTTTGACGTAGTTGACCTGTACAGTTAAATATGTTGAAATGTATATGGCATATTTCCATGAATATTTTCTTACTATATAATATTTACGGTGACCCTTTACATTTACATATTCTAATTACGTCTGAGGAATCTCTTCAAAATTAATTTTTAATGGCTGTGTTGATGCTGGATCTGAGTTGCCTCACACCATCACACTGAATGCTATGTTTGCCTTCATACTGACAGAAGGCTATTTTAGAGGGTAGTATGTGGGGAGAGATATGTCAGCTGTTCAGCACCACTCTCCATCAATGTTGAAAAAGAAGAGTAAGAGTGTCCGCTTTGGGGACGGTGGCACGGCCTGGGCTGCTCTCATTTAGCAAAGTGTTTGTTTTTTATCTTAACGGCTGAATAATACTTGGACTAGTCATTTTGACAGTGGATTTTCACCTGAGGATGTATTGTTGTTGTCATTGTTGTGGCTGGACAATGACGCAGTGTACAGTAATGTATTTGGAAAATTGAATGCGTTATTAAGGTGGGTACACCTGTTCTCACTGGTTTTAGATATGTACTATTTATGAATATGAGTCCTATTGCAAATTTGTCTATAGCTGTTTTAATTTTTTGTTGGTGTTTTAATGAAACATGATAACCTACTATTGGCCTACAGTTGCTCAGCCTGAGGTCCTCCTTGCTATTTTTAGGAAAGTGTTTGTTGTATTTTAAGGTCATAATGGAGAAGGGGTGAACAACTAACTTGTATCTTTTGGCCATTAGTTGTGCTTGCAAGTGTGATGAAGTTTGTGTCAGTGCTCAGAGTATATTTAAAATGCTGATGTCACCAGTGAGAAGCCACAGGGATTATAGGCTCCTTTGCACTGGCATGCTGTGACAGGATTCAATCTCTCAGAATTTTAACATTAGTTAGATGTCAGCTATGCCATTTGATATCTATCTTTTATTTCATTATCAAAGAGTACAAAGCGGATCTTAACTTTTTGGTAATTTTAATAATTATTTTAATTCCTTATATCCAATTATTAAGTTTGTTGGATGATGTGCCAGAACCCTCTCCATGTATTTGAGCTTGACACTGACCCAAAGAATGTATTTGTGACCATTTCTTGGAGCCTTATAAAACATTATTTACAGCAACTCTTTTTGCAGCATCCATGACAATTGGGGAAGCCATATTGCTGGGTCTAAAGAGAAAGCATGGCAGACATTAAAACTGGAGTAGTAGCTGCTGCAAGTAAGAAAAAATAACCTGGTATTATCCACTGTCCTAATAATAGAAAAAAGATTGACGTTTTGTTTTTATTTGCCAGAGAACCGTTTGCAGGTTGTAAAGGGCTTGGAGGATGTGGAGGTGTCAGAATGTGAAAGTTGCTCCTTTGAGGTGACCTTGAACCTGGCCTATGTTGAGGGTGTGTGGAGTCGGGACGGGGTGCAGCTCAAGTCCAAGCCCCACTGTCGGATCAGCGCACATGGCAAAAGACACTCCCTCATCCTCAACAGGGTGAGTCTGGCGGATGCTGGGGTGCTGTCATTTCAGTCCAATGGCATTCAGACATCGTGCAGAATCATCGTCAGAGGTAAGGTTTTAGCTGTGATATCAGGTCCAACTACTGTGCATGTTACATTTCCATTGACAGATGTATTGCCTTCTACCAGCCAGAGATATTCAAATTACCAAAGATTTGGAGGATGTTGACACAGTGGAGCGACAGCAGGTGAACTTCCTTTGTGAGGTTAACCAGGTAGATGTGGATGCTCGGTGGTACAGGGATGACTGTCGAATCCGGGCTGGAGACAACATCAAGATCAGACATCAAGGTATATCTGTCTGTCTGTCTATCTAACTATTCATCAGATCTATCTGTCTGTCTCTCTGTCTCTCTCTCTCTCTCTCTCTCTCTCTCTCTCTCTCTCTCTCTCTCTCTCTCTCTCTCTCTCTCTCTCTCTCTCTCTCTCTCTCTCTCTATATATATATATATATATATATATATATATATATATATATATATATATATATATATATATATATATATATTCAGTGACAGACACACGCACACATACACATTTATTTTTATAGGTGAGAATTGTTTTGTGATTTGTTAAAATCATATTTTTTAAATCATTACATTCTTCTTGTTGAACCAGCTCTATATTGTTCCATCTTTTGCACAGCTCAGTTTGATAAAGTTCTTTCCACATTTTGAATGTTTTCAGGAAAGACCCACATCCTCAGTTTTAAGTCAGTACGGCCTGAGCATGCAGGAGAAATACGATTTACAGCTGAGCGCGTGTCTTCATATGCTACACTGACAGTAAAAGGTAGTTCATAAGTTAATTTAGATGTTTCAGGGTTTTTTTTGGTATGTTTACTGTTCGTTATGACAACACTGACAGCATCTCTTTCCTAGAGCTTCCAGTCCAAATAATTCGTCCTTTAAGAGTCAAGATAGCCATGTACCGCCACAGAGGTTTGCTGGAGTGCCAAGTGTCTCGACCTAATGCTCAGGTCAGGTGGTACAAGAGTGGGAGGGAGCTTCTGCCCAGTAAGAAGTACCAACTCATCAGTCAGGACATCTACAGACAGCTGAGCATAGACAATATCTGCTCCTCTGATGAGGATACCTACACCTGTGATGCAGGAGATGACAAAACGTCATGCCAGCTTTTTGTTGAGGGTGAGATTCATATTAAAGCAACAACCTTCTTATTGGTGTGCAGTGCTCTGTTGTAACATTTTGACTGTATTTGTAGAGCAGGCTATCACCATAGTGAAAGGAATGAGGTCAGTGGAGGTGATGGAACCAAAGCCAGCTCGGTTTAAAGTAGAGACAAATATTAAGTCAGTAAGACCTCCACGATGGGTGCTCAATGGAGAGGACCTTGAGCAGAGCCAAACTGTGGACATTGACAGAGAAGGCACAATTCATAGCCTTTGCTTCACCTCTACTGATAGCTCATTGTCTGGTCCTGTTGTCTTCGTCGCAGGAAAGAGTAAATCCACTGCTCAACTTACTGTGAAAGGTAAGAACAGAATTCATTACTGACACATTACCTTTTCTGTAATCGAAACATTGAGAGCTGAATACAGTTCTCATTTTTCAGAGCGTCCTCTCCAGGTGTCCCGTCACCTAGATGATGTAGAGGCTAAAGAGAATGCCACTGTCACCCTGAGATGTGACTTTGCCCCATCACCTCGAGTGATCCACTGGTTTAAAGGGCGCACAGCTTTAAAGACCTCCAACAAATACAGCATGAAGAGAGAAGGCAAGCGGGCAGAACTCACCATTCATGGCCTGGCTGCTGTTGATGCGGGACAGTATCGCTGCATAGCTGGAGGTGCACAGAGCACTGGAAATGTCAAGGTAGAAGGTATGTGTATTACAGTAGGGAAATGTTGGTTACACTTTATAATAACTATACCTTAATTAGCTTTAACAAAACATGAAGACTTAATTCATAATGAACAAACAGAAGATTTATTCAGAGTTATTAACTACTTTAATAAGGGGCTATAGTTAGGAGTTAAGGCTGTGAGCAGCAGTAGGTCAGTTGATTGTTGGTCTATCGATTGATCTGAAAGTTGGCAGTTCAAATCCTACTCTTGACATAAAATTATTGGTTGAGCAGACAGATCCACTGACCCACAGGTTGGCAAGTTGATTCCAGCTCCCACAGATGAATGTTGTCATTGTATCTTTGGGCAAGACACTCAAACTACCTCGTCCCCACTGGTGTATGAATGTTTGTGTGAATGGGTCAGTTCCTTGATGTAAAGCACTTTGAGTGCCTTGAAAGTGGAAAATGCTATATAAAAATGTGACTATTTGCCATTATAATTTAGTTAGGTTATTAATTAAGTTACTAAGCCTGAATCATTCTTATTAAACTATTTATTACTTGTGAATTAACTCTACTATATAAAGGGGTGTTACCAAAATGTTGATTACTTGACAATGCATATATTCTGATATTTTATTTGTTCTTTTAGTGCGAACACTTAAGTTTGTAAAACACCTTGAGGCTGTGGAGATCGAGGAGGGCGGTTCAGCCAGATTCTCGTGTGAGCTCAATTATGTTGTGGGTAATGTTGAATGGCTTCTGAACAACATCCGCCTTATTTCAAATGCCGTAAACAAGATACAGCACATGGGCACAATTCATAGCCTTTCTATTATCAAGCTTCGACCACAAGAGAGCAGAATCACATTCAAAGCAGGCCTTCTGTGTGAGACAACGTGTTTGAAAGTTAAAGGTAAATATTCACAAGACTTACAAGACACATTTAAAAGTATACTGTGTAACTTTTCTGGTGAGATGTCATTGCTTTGCTAGGACTATTCTCCAGTATGACATTATCCATCTCCAATAATCTAAACAGGTGATGTCACTAAGCTAAGTTACAGGTCAGATCAGTGGAAAGGGTACCGCACTCACAGTAAGATTGTTTACAAGGTATTTTTTAGCAATTAAAACACTTGAATATATGGAAGATTGATACGCTTTGCCATACTGTGGAACAATACAAGCAATAACATCCCCATGGAGACAAGCATGTGTTGCATCTTCAACCAGAAATGTTTCGGAGAGCATCTTTAACAAATTCGTCTTTCTTTTAGAACGTCCAGCAGTGTTTTTGAGGTCACTAGAAGATGTATCCGGGGAAGAGCAGGGTGAGGTTTGTCTGCAATGTGAGGCTTCCAAAGAGACAGTGAGTCCTATTTGGAAAAAGGATGGTGTGGTCCTCACTCCTAATGACAAACATGAGCTCCTGAAGTCTGGAACATCCCTTGCTTTAGTCATTCACTCTCTATGCAAGGAAGATACTGGAAACTACACATGTGAGCTTGGCAGCAGCAAGACCAAGGCTAAGCTTATAGTTCATGGTAGGTAGTGGAATATTTGAAGTGTCAAAATGTATAAAACATATGGTAACACATTTTTGGGCTTCCAGATTTGCACATATCAGTTGTTCAACGCCTGAGAACCTCTGTAGTAATGGAAGGAGAAAATTGTACATTCGAGTGCGTTCTTTCTCATGATCTTCATGATGAACCCTGTTGGACTATCAATGGTCAAACAGTGGTTAGCAACAACCGCATTCAGCTTGAACAGAATTGCCGCAAATACAAGCTAACCATAAATGATGCCATTCTTTCTGATGCTGGAGAAGTGGTTTTCACACTAAATGACCTAAGCTGTAGGACAATGTTCTTTGTTAAAGGTAAGGAACTCAAAAGATAAATATATATATATATAATTGAGAGTATTTTAGAGATTTGTTTCTTTGTCTTGTCTATAGAGAAGCCAGTGCACATCTTTAGAGATCTGCTGAATGTCAAAGCAGTCCCAGGTGAGGATGCGGAGCTGAGCTGTGAGATCACAAAACCAGATGTCACCATCCACTGGCTTAAAAATGGCCGCCTTCTGAGACCAAGCCCTAAGTATTTGATGAGTGTGGAAAACAACATGGCACGACTTTTAGTCACTAACACAACTATCAAGGATTCTGGGGAGTACTGCTGTGAGGCGGATGGAGTCGCAACAAGGGCCAAGCTTGAGATTAGAGGTAGCTGGAAATAGAGAAAGAAAAGTACATTTATAGGTTTAACATGATTTTAATTCTGTAATTTCTGTACAGAACTCCAGCACACATTTGCACGGGAGTTGAAAGACACCCGTGGAGAGGAAAAAGGGAAAGCAGTCCTGGAGTGTGAGACTAGGCGACCTGCCAAACGCGTGAAATGGCTCAAAGGTATGGTGGAACTGCGGGCTGGAAGAAAGTATGTCATGAAACAGAAAGGTGTGTTACTGTCGCTGACCATCACCTCCCTGGAGAAGACTGATACAGACATTTATATTTGTGATGTCGGTACCATGCAAAGCCGGGCCCAGCTTACTGTACAAGGTGAGATTTTGAGTCTGTATGTAGTTATTTTTAATTATTGGTGGCCATCACACAGTCCATAATTCAACCCCCTTTTTTCATCAGTGGACACAAGAGCTGCAGTTTAGTAGATGGCCTGACACTTGTGTGTCAAACTAACACATTTTGTCCCTGTCTAACTCAGTCATAACCTCCAGGGAAAAAAAAAAAGTTTGTTGAAGTCAAGTATGAAGAGTTCATTTGCAAAAACAGCTATATGAAAAAAAAGTGTCAAAGGCTTACAATCTTACTTCTTTAGTTGAATAAATACATTATTCCATCCTTTCTTAAGCAAATCCCCTTAACTATATTGTTATTAATGATATGGTAGAATGTGGTAATAAAAAGAAAAAGAACTTTGTGACAAATTTTCAAGACTCTATGCTTGTGTAATTTACTTCAGCTGTCAGTGTTGTGCTTGATTTCAACATCTTTATATTTGAACCACATTTAGGCGGTGTTTAAACTTCCATTGCATTTTGCTTTTAGATGAGAAAGTTACCATTTTGGAAGAACTTGAAGATGTCCAGTGTCTTGAAGGTGATACTGTGACTTTTCGGTGTCGCATCTGTCCCAGTGATTATGTCAGCGTGAAGTGGTATTTGGATGAAACTCTGCTCTACACGAATGAACTCAATGAGATCCAAGTCATTCAAGGAGGTTACCATACGCTTACATTTAAACAGCTCGCTCGCAAAGACACAGGCACCATTTCGTTCTCAGCTGGTGACAAGCGTTCATATGCGTCACTGCTGGTTAGAGGTAAGTTTTGTCATTCAAAAATATCAAACTTTATTTAAACTTAAACGTGGTGTCTTTGCCTTACCAGAAAGAAGACCTACTATTATTAAAGCATTGGAGGACTGTGAGGCAGTGGAAGGAGGTGGTCTGGTGTTGTCATGTGTTACATCTAAACCATGTCATATCTTGTGGTACAAAGATGGCTGCTTGATGTGGAGCTCATCCAGGTACTATGCCAGCCGCTCTGAATGTGAAGCTCGCCTTACAATCCGTGAGGTCCTGCCAAGTGACGCAGGGGTATATGAGTGCAGTGCTGGCTCTGTTATTACCAGTGCTGTCATCACTGTAAAAGGTAATCTTTATTATTATTTACTTTATTTTATACTAACAGTAATATTTTAGTTAGAGGTGGGTATTTACATTTACTTTTGAAAAACTGTACTCTGAATAGTTTCCAGACACCATAGATTTAAAGACCTACTTAAGGACAGTGAAATAGTACTCTTACTTCTGTGAGTAAGTCTACTAGTGATAAGACTTTATGTTGATAATAGACATAAATTTTGCACTGCTCATTCTGATTATTTTGTTTTACTCATTATTGTGGTTTATCCTTTGATACCAGATTTTCAGTGTTATTAATTATTTTGTCCTTAATGCCATTTCAAATCAAATGTTTTGCCCAGACAGTTACTCTTACAGTTAATCTTGTTTCAGTAGTAGTTTCCTCAAATACTTTTTGACTCTTACCTTAGTAATTTCTTGGTCTGCTACTTTATACTTCTACAATACATGTGTGATATTATTTTGAAGTAACATTACTCCTACTCAAGTAGAATTTCCACCTGATATTATTATGAATTTAGCCACTTACTAGTATTGTATTGTAATAGCTATTCCAGCAGAGTTCCTCCAAACGTTAATGTTCATGGAGGCCAAAGAAGGTGAGACTGTGACCCTGACGTGTGAGTACTCTCTGCCTGGAGTCCTGGTTCACTGGTGGAAGGGCCTGGAGGGCATACGGTCTGGTGAAAAGTTTGTCATAAAACAAAGAAAGACTATTAACTCCCTCACCATCAAATCGGTCAAACCGGACGACTCCGGAGAATACACCTGCCAGTGCCGCAACCACCGCTCTTCAGCTTGCCTCAAAGTTCACGGTAAATCCATATAACATTGCTGTGCCTTTCTGACTATGTTTACATGCACACCAAAAATCTGATCATTATCTGTTATCATATTGTTGAAATGTCATGTAAACCTCCCTCGTGCTATTCATACATGTGCAAATTGGATCAAACAAACGTGGCCAGGACAAAACTGAAAGAGAAAATGTTAAACATTGAAAAATTTATTTTAAAATTAAATCTATTTTGTCTTCCAAGTACAGCTTTTTCGCTTAAATCCAAATGCGTTTTTGTTTATCAGATTTCTCTTGTGCATGTAAACACACATCACAAATTTTATCTCATAATTGGATAATCAGATTATTCTAGTTCTAGTTCTACCTGTGGTTCAAATCTGATTTTTACTGGCCATGAAAATGTACAATATTGGCCTTTGTATAAAAACACTTTCTTTCTTTCTTCCAGCTATTCCTATTACATTTGTTCAACCCCTTAAGTCTATCCAAACAGATGAAGGCACAAATGTGATACTGCGTTGTGAATTGTCTAAGCCTGGTGTTCCAGTGCAATGGTGGAAAGAAGATGAGATTTTGAGAAATGGGGTAAAGCACCAAATAAGGAAATGGGAAACCACTTTGGAGCTTATGATATGGAAACCTGTTCCATCAGACAGTGGGGTATACAGCTGTGTGTGTGCTGACCAAAGGACCTCAGCCAATGTCAACATTATAGGTAGGTAATGACAGAAAGTAATTGCATTGCTATTGATGCTCAGAATTAGAAAAAGATTCTGAAAAAAATCAGAAAAATATCAACAATAACTAAATAAAAGGCATTCATAAAAAATAAAATAAAATATCAAAGCCTATGAGATCATTTCCTGTTTTTTTGTTTTTTTTCCCCCCCTTAAGCACTTCCCATCACATTTAAGCAAAAGCTCCGGAATGTTGTGATAGAAGAAGGAAATGTTGCTATTCTTCGATGTGAGCTGTCCAAACCTGGTTATTCTGTAGAGTGGAGGAGAAGAGGAGAGGAGCACATAAGAAATGGAGAGAAATACCACATCCGACAGAGGGAAACACTGGTGGAACTCAGGATCTGTGATGTGATGCCAGAGGACAGCGACATCTATACTTGTGTTTGTGAAAACATTGAGACCACAGCAACTCTTACTGTGAACGGTATAGTTATTCACTTTTAATCACTCAATTAAACCTATTTCAATGATATAATATTTGAATTATATTTTTCAGCTGTGCCAATCACTTTTAGACAGAAACTGAAAAATATTCAAATTGAAGAAGGGTTGAATATTACACTTCACTGTGAGGTTTCCAAACCCAATGTCCCAGTAGAGTGGAGTCTTGGAGGGGAACTGTTAGAAAATGAAGAAAAGTATCAAATAAAAGAACGAGGTACACTCCATGAGCTGGTTATTATAGATGCTGAACCAGAGGACAGTGGAGTCTACACTTGCACATGTAGGGAGCAAAGAACAAAGTCTACAGTCAAAGTTGTCGGTATGTTGATTAACTGTAGAAAAAAAATCTATATGGTGATGTTCATTTTATATATATATATATATATATATATATATATATATATATATATATATATATATATATATATATATATATATTATATATATATATATATATATATATATATATATATATATATATATATATATATATATAATTATTTTTTTTATTTTGTTTTAGCCATTCCTGCTACATTCAGAGTCACCCTCAAAAACCAGCAGATTGAGGAGGGAAGCAGTGTGACTTTACGTTGTGAGCTCTCAAAGAAGGGAGTACCTGTGCAGTGGCAGAGGAACGGTGCCCTGATATCAGAGGAACTATCTCGAGGGAGGTATCAGATTAAACAAGAAGGAAAAACAGTCCAGTTGACCATTGACAAAGTCCAACTGGAAGATGGGGGAAAGTACAGCTGCATCACTGGAGATGAGAAAACATCAGCTGAACTTAATGTTAAGCGTGAGTGTCTAAAGATACTATAGTAACATCACTCTCAGGAAAGTGCCTATGGATTTAATTAACGTGTCTCATACATATTTTAGCTCTTCCTGTAACATTCAAACGTGAGCTTCAACGGATTATTGTGAAAGAGGGGGATACTGGTACTTTAAGCTGTGAGCTCTCCAAACCTGGAGCACCAGTTGAATGGAGAAAAGGCAGAGCCCTCCTGAAACCAGGCACCAAATATGAGATGAAGCAAGAAGGAAAAATAACAAAATTAATTATAAACCAAATAGAAGATAGCGATGCAGGCAATTATACATGTAAGACTAAAGACAGCCAGACAACAGCTGAGCTTGTTGTAAGAGGTAAGGTGCACAATGTGTGCTATTCTGTATGTACATTGTGTAGTATTATCCAAATGAGTATTATGTGTAACTACAATGTTTTTTCCCCAATGTATTCAATAGTATCAGCGAAGCGCAAGTGTAACAGAGGTCAGCTTCAAAGCTCCAATCTTGAATTCTATTCATAGTGTGAACTCCATTTACGATCCCATTTTTATTTTGGTGATATTAGAGACATGTTAACAAAAATCATTTCTTAGCACAACGTCCATCATTTACACAAACAGAATGGATTATTAAAGCAATCCATTCTTTTCATTATCATAGTCAAATATTGATTAAATAAGTGCTTGAGTGCCTTGAAGGTGGAAAAGCGCTATATAAAAATGTGACCATTTACCATTAACCCTTATGTACCTGTGTACTGAATGTCACATTGCTTGCTCCCCCCAAAGCAGTATAATTAATCTGTAAAGCTCATTACAGTAATCAGATACAATCTGTCTGTTAACATATGTATGTGGAGTACCTCATTGACCATGTTCTGTAAATACTAAAGTAGTCTGCAAATACGCACTTAGCATCATTCTCAGCTGAACATCTCTAGACTCCTTTAGTACTTTGTGCTATTTGGAATTATTACAACAAAAAATAACATATATTCTGGTCACTTGCAGACACCCCTCCGAGCTTTAAAACACCTCTACGTAACCAAGAAGTAATGGAGGGCAACAGTGTGCTTCTGCACTGTGAGCTTAACAAACCGGCCTCCTCAGTGGAGTGGAGGAGACAAGGTGAAGTCCTTCGGAACGGAGACAAATATCAGATGAGGAAGAAAGACCTGTTGTTGGAACTGAAGATAATGAAAATTGATATTGATGATGGAGGAGAATATATCTGTATATGTGGTGATCAGAGGACAGCTGCAATCATCATGGTCAATGGTGAGTGTTGAGTGTGGCTGTACTAGATAGTATGTGAGAGTAGTGAGAGTAACGAAATACAAGTAGTAAAATTTTACAGTGGATGCTTTTTACTTTTACTTCACTACATTTCAGAGCAGGTATTTGTATTATTCTACTCCACTACATTTTTAAATCGGACTGAAAGTGTACTTTTCATATGATTTGAGGGCTTATTTTTTCCATGGTTGTTGTAACATCCGGACTGAAGTTTTTGAGTTCAAGCATCGGCTTTGAGCAAAAATGAATACACAAAATTAATAAGAAAATTTATATTGCTACTACAAAAATATGTATATTTTTTAAATCAATATCACTACATTTTACATTTTAACAAATTAACAGCATTTGTGTGAAATACTTTTGCTTTTTACTCTAAAAATAAATTTTTAAATAGGTACTTAAATACTTTTACTTAAGTAGATTTTTTCATGTGATACTTTCACTTTTAATTGAGTAACTTTTTACTTCAGTATCTGTACAAAATTGAGTACTTCATCCACCACTGTACTTTTGACACTAACAATATTTATTTACCAGACATGTTGTAGCTGGCTGCCTTTACTAAGCTGCAAATGTCTATGACTTTTTTGTGAAGTAGCACAAATTTGACTCTACAACCATTCAACAGAGCAGCCAATTAACTACTATCTGGATATTCTTCAACCATTCAAGAAATCAGTCACATTTCTCACATTTTATGATCCCTCTAGAGCGTCCAATCAAATTCGTCCAAGAACTGAGGAATATTGAGATGCAGGAAGGAAACGGGGTGACTCTGTGCTGTCAGCTGTCCAAACCTGATTTCTTTGTGCAATGGATGAAAGGAGATACTGAGCTAGCAAATGGAGAGAAGTATCAAATGAAGCAAAACGACTGCACAGCGGAACTTCTTATCAAGAAAAGCCAACCAGCTGACAGTGGCCTATACAGCTGTGTGTGTGAAGACATTAAATCAACAGCTAATGTCTTAATTACAGGTACTAAAAACAGTATCATATTATTTCTCCATTCAAACATTGTCATAACTTCATGGTGCATTTCATTGTCTATTTTTGTTTAGCTATTCCAGTGACATTTAAACAGAAGTTAAAGAACCAGGAAGCTGTGGAGGAGGGCAATGTGACCCTACGCTGTGAGCTTTCTAAGTCAGGAACCCCGGTGGAGTGGCGGAAAGAGGCTCAGCTCCTGATCAGTGGACAGAAGTATCAGATGAAGCAGGAGGGAAGAGTGGCTGAGATGGTGATCAATGATTTAACACAGAAGGATGCTGGGGAGTACAATTGTTCTGTTGGCAATGTTGTCACTACTGCTGAAATCAAAGTAAGAGGTAAGTGTCAAAATGATTTTAGCTAAAGAAAGAAAGAAAAGTGTGTGGCAGTTCTATCAGAATATTAGAGTTTTTTAATTAATGTGTTGTTTCTTGCAGAATTACCAGTTACGTTTAAAAAAGAGTTGGAGAATTTGGAGGTTAAAGAAGGAGACAGTGCTGTTTTGTGTTGCGAGCTTTCAAAGCCTGGTGCAGCTGTGGACTGGAGAAAAGGCAGAGTTGTCCTGAAGCCTGGGTACAAATATGAGATGAAATGGGAGGAATCTTTTGCAAAACTGATCATTAACAATGCAGAGGAAGAGGATGCTGGCAAATACATCTGCAAGACCAAGCACAGCCAATCAGCAGCCGAGCTTACTGTGACATGTAAGATGCACCATGATAACTCATAGCAAAGAAATGCAACTAACACTCTATTCTTGTTGTGTAGCACCTCCAGTTACATTCAAGACAAGGTTAAAGAACCAACAGGTGGAGGAGGAGAACAACTTAACTCTCAGTTGTGAGCTATCCAAACCTGGTCTTAATGTGGAATGGAGGAAAGGGGAAGAAATTCTGAAAAGTAATTTTAAATATCAGATTAAAAACCGAGAAAGCATCAAGGAGCTTATCATAAAGAATGCACAGCTAGATGACACTGGTCTCTACAGTTGTACCTATGGTGATGTCAAAACAATAGCCAACATCACCATCACACGTAAGAAACCGTGATAGTTAGTTTTGACCTAATGGCACAATGTAAAATATATTATAATTCTTTTTTGCAGCTATTCCTTTGGCATTTAAAATGGGACTCAAGAATCAGGAGGCAGCTGAAGGAGGAAATGTTGTTCTTCACTGTGAACTGTCCAGGGCTGGGGTACCTGTGCAGTGGTGGAAAGGAGAGGACCAGATCTATCATGGAGGTAGATTCCAGATGAGTCTCTCTGGAAAGACTGCAGAGATGAAGATCAGAAACATCCAACCAGAAGATGTTGGCGAGTACAGTTGTGTTTTTGGTGACCAAAAAACAACAGCTGAGGTTAACGTGAGAGGTACTCAAGGCAGTACATCTGCATTTATTCATATTTTCTTTTTTATGTTGACAACTCTTTTTCTTTTCTTTTTAGCTGCAGCCTCTGTATTCTTTGAAAAAGAATTGCAGGACCAGGCAATAATGGAAGGCAAATCTGTAATATTTTCCTGTGAGGTTTCCAGTGCTAACGTCCCAGTCACTTGGAAAAAGGACAACACTACAATTGAACAGGGCAGTCAATTTGTTATCAAAAAGAAAGGTCCCATGCATACACTAGAGATCAAGCATTTGGAACTTAAAGATGGAGGAGAATATTCTTGTATTACCAGGGGTAAAAAGACCACAGGAAAACTGGTTGTGAGAGGTGAGTACAATTTTGTCTTTTACAGGATGTTTTAAGGGGCACATGATAGACTGCTGTTTCATTTGCAACTTCTTAGCAAATATAGTTGAATAATATTTTCCGATTTATACAATTATTATTTTTGCACCCCTTCTCATAGAGCGTGTGAGGATTGTTTCTGGACTAAATGATGTGACAGTGACAGCTGGACAAGATGCTATATTTGTGTGTGAGCTCAGCCATGCAGATGTGAGTGAGGGAGTCTGGTGGCTGGGCTCCACCCCACTGCAGAAAAATGATATGAACCAGATGATCTGTGATGGCCGACAACACCGACTGGTCCTTTTAATGACTACAACTGAGGAGACCGGCACAGTGGCATTTGTAATTGGTGAAGAGAGGACATCGGCTCAACTTTTAGTCATTCCCAAGCCAAAGGGTAAAAGTTGTAACACATTAAACAAAAGGTACTGGACTGTCTGAAAATGCTTATTCTCTATTCTTTCTAAGTTTTATTTGAGGAGAAGCCCAAAGATGTTTCAGCCTTGGAAGGACAAATGGCAACATTGTCCTGCAAGACCTCTGATTTGACCACCCAAGTTACATGGAGGCGTAATCATATTCCCCTCCATAACAGTGACAAATACAAGATATATAAAGAGGGTAAAGTCAACATACTGCTAATTTATGATGTGGATCCTCTGGATACTGGTTGCTACTCATGTGATACAGGCGATGTACAGAGTAGTGCAAAACTTACAGTGACAGGTAAGAACAAAAGCAGTTATCAGAGTTTATACACCTTATGCTAAAGTATTTTTCTCTTTATTTCCCAGAACTTCCACCATTTTTCCAAGAGGACTTGCAAAGCATTGAGGCTGAGGAAGGAGAAACTGCCTCCTTGTACTGTGAGTTATCTAAACTTGGAGTACCTATACAGTGGAAGAAGGATAGGCAGCCAATTAGGGCCAGTAGGAAGTATGATATTAAGCAAGATGGCTGCTTCCTCCAACTTATCATCAAGGATCTTAAACCTGAGGACAGTGGCAGCTACAGCTGCCAGGCAGGAAGTGCAGAGACCACAACCACAGTGTCAGTAAAAGGTTTGGCCATATACATGTCTGCACTTGCTTTGTTTGATGAACAGGTACCTACTAACTGTTTGTACTTGAATGGATTCACAGAGCCTCCTCCATTCTTTAAGAAAGCCTTACGAAGCATTGAGGCAAATGAAGGAAGTGTTGCCTCCTTGCAGTGTGAGTTATCCAGACCAGGGGCACAGGTCCAGTGGAGGAAGAACCGCCTCCCACTTAGGGCCAGCAAAAAATATGAGATGACCCAGGATGGCAGATGTGCTGTACTAGAGATTAAAGATGTAACTCCTGAAGACAAAGGAAACTACACGTGTCAAGTAGGAAATACAGAGACAACAGCCACAGTTTCAGTCAAAGGTTTGCTTTTATATACACAAAGTCACTTTACTTGTATCAACGTATACAAACTCATATCAAGTTTTACATTGAACTGTTCAGTACTGATTTGGTTGTAACATTTTTCTAGAACTGCCTCCCTTCTTTAAAGTGGAATTACAAAATGTTGAGGCTGATGAGGAAGATACAGTTTCTCTATACTGTGAATTGTCCAAGCCAGTTACTACAGCGCAGTGGAAGAAGAATCGACTACCACTAAAATCCAGTAGAAACTATGAAATTGAACAAGATGGATGCCAACACTATTTCCATATCAAGAAGCTTAATCTGGAAGACAGTGGAAGCTACACATGTCAAGTGGGAAACATAGAGACCTCTGCAACTCTCTCAGTAAAAGGTGGGCCCTTAATAAACAAAAAAAATATACATTTTTCCATTGTCCACTTCACAGTAGCTATGTTTTCCCTAATTACCTTTTTCCAGAACTTCCATTGTTCTTCAAGATTGATTTACAAAATGTTGAGGTCGAAGAGGAAGGGACCGCCACCTTGTTCTGTGAACTGTCTAAGCCCGGAGTAGTAGTGCAATGGAAAAAGAATTGGACACTGTTAAGAGCCAGTAGAAAATATGAAATGAAAGAAGATGGATGCTACCACCAACTTCTCATCAAAGATGTTAAACCTGAAGACAATGGCAGTTACATTTGTCAAGCCGGAAATGCAGAGACCACGGCAAAACTGTTTGTAAAAGGTCTGTAATTACATTATATAAACAAACATATGTGTAATATGTATGTTTGTGTAATAAGTAAGTTTGTGACCATATTCTGTTCTCTATGATTATTCCAGAGGTTACATCAGTCTTTGTTGAAGAGCTCCACAATGTTGTAGCTGAGGAAGGAGGCTCAGCTTCTCTGTTCTGTGAACTGTCTAAGCCTGGAGTGCCTGTCCAGTGGAAGAAAAATAGACAACAACTTAGAACCAATAGTAAATATGAAATGAAGCAGGATGGTTGCCGTGTACAACTCCTTATCAAAGATCTAAAACTTGAGGACAGAGGCAACTACACATGCCAAGTTGGAACTGTTGAAACAACTGCAAAACTGACCGTCAAAGGTATGAATTCTACTTTTTGTAATTATTAAAATACTTTTGCTTTTTACTATTTCACAATTTGCTCTGTACTTTTTCAGAGCTCCCTCCATTTTTGAAAGAACTGGAGAATGTCACAGCTGAAGAGGGCAGCACAGTCTCTCTTCGTTGTCAGCTTTCCAAGCCCGATGTAGCGCAGTGGAAGAAGAGTAGGCTGACACTGAGAGCCAGCAAGAAATATGAGATGATACAAGATGGCTGTTTTGTTCAGCTTAATATTAAAGATCTTGTTCTTGAAGATGGTGGGAGATACACATGCATAGTAACAGGCGCTGAAACAACAGCAACTCTGACAGTTGAAGGTATGATGTGATGACCTGCATTCTGATGGATGATTTATTTAATTGTCATACGTTCCAAAGCATATGAAAACACATTTTTTTACATACATTTGCAGAGGTGCTACCTTACTTCACAGAGGACCTTCAAAACATAGAGGCTGAGGAGGGATTTTCTGCCACCGTGCAATGTAAAGTGTCTAAATGTGGGGTCTCGGCACAATGGAAAAAGAACAGGCTGCCACTAAGAGCAAGCAGAAAATATGAAATGAAACAAGATGGTTACCTTCTTCAGCTCCGCATTACTGATCTTATACTTGAAGACAGTGGCAGCTACTCTTGTCACGTCGGGAGTGCAGAGACTACTTCAAAGTTGTCTGTAAGAGGTACGCATTAATGACAGTTCTATGCAGTGTTGTAGACAAATGTTAGTACTTTATTGATATTTTAACTCTTTTTCTATATAGAACAACCACCATTTTTCACAAAGAAGTTACATTGTACTCAAGCAGAAGAAGGAGCCCTTATCACATTTTGTTGTGAACTTTCCAAATCTGGACTGTCTGTGCAATGGAAAAAGAATGCACAACCTTTGAAAGCTGACAATAAGTTTGAAATTAAACAAAACGGATGCTACCACGAACTTAAGATAAAAGATCTTAAGCTTGAAGACAGTGGCAGCTACACATGTCAGTTTGAAAACACAGAGACTTCTGCTACGCTGTCTGTCAAAGGTATCTTAACTGAGTCTGTTTCACATATTTCTTCTCAATATTATAGATTTGGTTTAATAGTTTATTAATACTTTGATTTGTTTATATCGGTTCTCCAGAGGTCCCTGTATTCTTCAAGAAAGTCTTACAAAATGTGGAGGCACAAGAAGAGGGTTCAGCATCATTCTTTTGCGAGTTGTCTAAGCCTATGGCATCTGTACAATGGAGGAAGAACACACAACCTCTGAGAGCCAACAGGAAGTATGAATTAAAACAAGATGGCTGCCTTCTGTATCTCCAAATAAAGGATCTCAGACCTGAAGACAGTGACAGCTACACTTGTCAAACTGGAAGTATAGAGACCACTGCTAGACTTATGGTTAAAGGTATTGTATATTCTCTTTCGACTCTATTATAATCATGATACCAGAGCTTCAGCTTGTTACCTTGTTTTTGTTTATCTAGAGCTCCCAGTATTTTTCAAGATTCCGTTGCAAAATGTGACTGCAGAAGAAGAAGGAACTGCCTCTCTCAGCTGTGAGTTGTCCAAGCCTGGAGCCTGTGTACAATGGAAGAAGAATCAGCAGCCACTGGGGCCCAGCAAGAAATATGAATTGAAGCAAGATGGCTGCTGTGTTAAGCTTAACATTAAGGATCTTAAACTTGAGGACAGTGGTATTTACTCATGTCAAGCAGGAAGCACAGAGACCTCAGCAACACTTTCAGTAAAAGGTATTACACAGACCAATATATTCATATTGTACAATTATTTTATTTTATATTGTATTGTCTTGTTTTTCTAAAAAAAAAAAAAAAATCCAAGAGCTCCCACCATTCTTTAGAGTTCTGTTACAAAATGTGACAACAGAGGAAGAAGGAACTGCCATGTTGTCATGTGAGCTGTCTAAAGCTGGAGTCTTCGCACACTGGAAGAAGAACCAGCAACCATTGCGGGCCAATAGAAAGTATGAAATGAAACAGGATGGATGCTGCCTTCAACTTCACATTAAAGATATTAAACCTGAAGATAGTGGCAGCTATACATGTGAAGCAAAAAGCGCACAAACTACTGCTACTGTGGCAGTAAAAGGTATTTATCAGTGGCTCTTATGCTGCAAGCAAAAAAGGTCAAAAGAAAAGCATATCAACATAAATTCAAAAATAAATTCATAGTCATTGTTTGTTTTTCTTTCTCAGAAAAACCTGTATTCTTCAAAAAAGGCCTGGAAAATGTGAAGGCTGAAGAAGAGAGTCATGTCACCTTGGGCTGTGAGCTGTCTAAGTCTGTAGCATCAGTACAATGGAGGAAGAATCAGCAGCCACTCAGAGCAAACAAGAAATATGAAATAAAACAAGATGGCTGTCTCCTCCAGCTCGTCATTAAAGACTTAAAACCTGAAGACAGTGGCAGCTACTCTTGTCATACAGGGGGTGCTGAGACTGTGGCTACAGTCACAGTAATAGGTACTTATAATTACTTGTGATTATACTGCAAAACTGTTCTCCATTAACAGTTTACTTATACCCAATCTGTTTTTACAGAGCTCCCACTCGTCTTTAATGTACAATTACATGATGTGGTGGCAAAATCAGACAGTACTGCCTCTCTGTCCTGTGAGCTGTCTAAGCCTGGAATTTCAGTGCAATGGAAAAAGAACAGGCAACCTCTGAGGGCCAATAAAAAATATGATATTAAACAAAATGGCCTCAACCACCAACTTCTCATCAAAGATCTCAAACCTGAGGACAGTGGCAGCTACACATGTCAAGCAGGAAGTGCGGAAACCACAGCAACACTGTCAGTTAAAGGTAGGAACTAAAATGTTTAAATTGACCTTTATCTCTAGAAAATCACAAATCCACCTACTGTCTGCCTATTTTGTAGAACTTGCTCCATTCTTCAGCAAAAAATTACAAAATGTTGATACTGAAGAGGGCTGCACAGTCTCTCTGTCCTGTGAACTCTCGAAACCCGGAGTGCCAGTCCAGTGGAGGAAGAACAGACAAGAGCTGAAAGGCGGTGGCAAATATGAAATGAAGCAAGATGGCTGCCTTGTACAACTCAACATCCAGGATGTGAGTCTGGAGGACAAAGGAAGCTACACTTGCCAGGCAGGAAGTGCAGAGACCACAGCAAATGTAGTAGTCAAAGGTATTATTTCTTTCCTTCTGTAGTCAGTGATTGTTTTTATTTATTTTTAAAGGAAATAATTATTCAAACATGCAAATGTCAATCATCACCATTTTAACATGATTTTGATTTTTTCAGAGGTCCCAATTTTCTTCAAAAAAGCATTTAAGCATGTAGAAGTTGATCAGGGAACTACAGTGTCCTTGCTCTGTGAAATTTCCAAGCCTGGACTTGTGCAATGGAAAAAGAACACAACTCAGCTGAGAGCTGATAGCAAGTATGAAATGAAGCAAACAGGCTGCTGTGTGGAACTTAACATCAGAGATGTTCAGCCTGAAGACAGTGGCAGTTACACATGTCATGTAGGAACAGCAGTAACGACAGCAGATGTAAAAATAATAGGTATGTTTGATGTAATTTTTTACGTTTGAAATATAACTAAAATTGCTTTGGATCTAGGCAGTCCAATTATAAACTATATTCTCTTCTTTCAGCCAAACCAACACCACCAAAAACAGAAATTCCCAAAATACAGCCCCCTCAAAAGCTTACGGCTCCTACTCCAGATAATAAGAACATTCCACCAGAAGGCAAACCTGTTCCACCTGAACCCAAAAAGAGGACAAGAAGAGCTTCTATGACACCATCCGAAAAAGACATGGTGCCAGTCTTTGATGTAAAACCTCCTATGAAACCACAGCCACAACAAACTAATGAAGAACAAAAGACCATCCCGCCAGTTATTGTTCCAGGAATAGTCACTAATATTACACCTGTTAAAAATCGTGATGAGAAAAAAGGTGAAATATTGGCTGCATTGCAAACTCAAGAAACCATAGAAGCTCCTAGATCTATAGTGCCAGAAGATGTTTCTGTGACTGCGAAACAAAATGAAAATAATTTTGATAATGATGTTATTGTTGATGATAAGGCAAAACAGGTACAAATTGTGGTTGAATCAAAGAAAGAACCATTCGTATCCCCAGAAAGAGAAATTTCACAAAGCATGAAAAACCAGAAGTCTGTAATTGGTGCAGATTTACCAAGCCAACCTGCTGTAAATAGAAAAGAAGAGACTGTGATGAAAAAAGAGGAAAGATTGATAGTTACAAAGCTATTACAGCAGAATGTAGACACGAACAAGAAAGAGGATGACATCAAACCCCCAGCAAGATCAAAAGGAAAGCTAATAACCGCAGAGACTGTAAAAGTTGCTGGAAAGGGAGCTGAGGAGACAATTCAACAAATAAAACCAATTACTACAATAGACACTGACATAAGACATAAACAGGAAGTTGATGAGAATTTGTCTGTAAATCAAATGGAGCATTTTGTGGAACCCCACAAGTCATTACAAGAACAATCGGTGAGAGAAACTAGAAAAGAAAAGGAAGTTCCGCCAAAAGCGCCTAAAAGGTCAAGAAGTAAGTCAAGAAGCATTGACAGACAATCATCACGAGACACCGAGACGGATCAAGATGAACAACTGACTCGGATGGTAAAAGTTGAACTACCCATGAAACAACAAGTAAAACCATTCAAGACTGATACTGAAGAAAAACTTGAGATTACACAGCAATTAGTACCCACAGCGGTAATGAAGAAGAAATCACAAGCAAGTGTCCCAGATACAGAAACAAAACCTGTACCCAAACAGCCTGTGAAACCAATCAAGAATGAATCAGAGCAGAAACAAGAGATTCCGCCTGTAAAACCAATAAGAAAAGAAACAAGTCTGAAAGAGGAAGTTAAAGTGGTTGCTGAGTTAAGGGAAGGCAAGGTAGATACTAAAGTTATTGCTGAACCAAATAGAAAAGAGGCAAGAGAAGAGATCAAACAGGAGCTAGTTGTTAGACATGAATTAAAAAGAACAGCTGATGCTGAAGTGAAAGCAAATGCTGAACCAGTGAGGAAAGAAGGAGAAAGTGTTTGGGAGAAGAGGGTGGCTGTTGAACCCATGAAAAGAGACAATGAACAAGCAGTGTTGAAAATGAAAGAAGAAATTCCACTTGTTTATATTTCAGAGGATGAAACCTTCTCTGAGGCTTTGTCTGAACTTCCAGTTGAAGGAGAACTTATTAATACCACTGCTGTCAGCATACCTGGATCTGCCCTACCTCCTACCATGGGACAACAGATTGAGGATGTGTCATTAGACATCGACCGAAGCATTGAAGATGAATCTGAAATGCAAGATGCTGCCATCAAAATCCAAGCTGCATTTAAAGGCTACAAAACCAGAAAAGAGATGCGACCAGTTTTTAAAGATGTGTTCAAAAATCAGACTATAGAGGCTGGAGGTACAGTTACTCTGGTCTGTGTCATAGAAGGAAAACCTACCACAGTGCGCTGGTTAAAGGACAGTCAGCCAATCACAAGTGAGAAAAGATGCTTCTTCAAGACTAAGCAGAATGGAGAATCAACTTTGATCATAAGCAATGTCACTACCAAAGACAGTGGCATTTACACGTGTGAAGCAGTGAATAAGTTTGGCGTGACTTCTTATAATGGAAATCTCACAGTTGTACACCCCACACAGGCAGTGGGTCAGAGGCCTATACATCCACCACTTGCAGCCATTGCTCCCTTGCAACCTGCCCCAAAGCCTCAAGTATCAGAGCCAGATAACTATGTAGAAAGTGTGGAAGTGTCTCTTTGGGAGGCTTATAACCTAACAGAGCAGGAGGCACAGAGAAGTCTGCAGGAGAGGAGGGGGTCAGCTATTTTAAGTGCCAGTTCAAGTGAGTTGCATTTTCATAATTTGCGAACACCTCAGATTTGTCGTTTATTTACCTTGTTCTTATTTTCAACAGTGTCAAGTCCTTCGGATTACGAGACTGCACCAGATGTATTGGAACCTGAAGAAACAATACCTCTAAAATTAAGGTGAGACAGAAAAAATATATTAGGGAACTTTCACATTTCGATCAACTATTTTAATTATTTATTATTATTTGAACAGGGAAGCAAAGGCACAGCCTGTAGAGCAGAAAATTTCACAGAATATTCAAGAACAAACACAAACCTCTAAACAACTGAAAGTCACAGGTTAGCAGTTTTATATTTTTTTTTTTATAAATTTAATGTCTCTATTTCCTAATTTGGTTGAGATGTTCTGATTATAGAAGTTGAAGGCAAATTGAGAGCCCCCTCTCCCAAACACCATCGTGCTCAAACACCTCAGACCACCACTGTGTCCAGGTCAGACTCAGAAGGAGAACAGGACACCAAAGAGGTACCCATTGAGTTTTGCAGTTTACTTTTTTAATTTCACCATAAACATTTCAATGTAAGTGAAAATTTATCTTACACTATCCTGACTGACTGACTGTTATTTTTACTGTCACAGACCTTTGACCTTTATGTGGCTCGAGCTGACTGCACTCCAAACAGTGGAAATAAAGACAGTTTTATTTTGAAAGAGGGACAATATGTTGAACTCTTAGATTCAGTTCACCCAGACAAATGGTTGGTTCGGACTAAACCAACCAAAACAAACCCTGCTCGTCAGGGATGGGTCTGTCCTGCATATCTGGAAAAGAAAAGGAAGGTGAGACCAAGTTATTGCCAGTCCATTGTTGTAACTGATCTCATGAATTGATAAAAAAAACCCACATATATTGTCATTACACAATATTTTATTGCAGGAAGCCTTCCCACAAATGAGACCCTCACAAGATGATCTAGATGGAATCGACTCAACGGGAGAAGAGTACAGAAAAGCTTCGAGGTTTGTTTTGACAGTAATGGGGGGGGGGGGGGGGTTTACAAATATATATATATATAGCCTTTCAAAAAATTAAATATGTTTTGATCTTTACTCAGTCAACTTATTCAAGGCATGGTTGATGGAGAAGAGGAGTTTGTGAAAGAGATGAGGACATTCACTTCTCATCAGTTAAATTATATTGACTCCAGTCGGCATATTCCCTCCAGTGTCCTCACCCAGAAAGAAATCATCTTCAGGAATATCAGGGACATTGTTTCTCTTCATGAGCGGTAAGTCCTACAAAGTACTATGTGGTGACTAATCTTAGTGGCCTTTTTATTGCCTAACTTGTGATTATGTTTTTTGCACTAAATTGTTTTACCAGAACTATTCTTCCTGCCTTGACCAAGTGTGTCACTGATGATGATGTTGCCATGCTTCTTATCAAACACTCTGAAGACTTTGAGAAATACCTTCAGTACATAGCAGGACAGGCACAAGCAGAGACGTGTCTCACAGATAAGGCCATACAACAATATTTTAAAGTATGCCACATTTAAACTGCAGTAATTCTAGTGATATGATAGTATATGATAAACAACTTTATTTATTTTAATCAACAGGAGTTACCAGTAAGTAAACATGGAGAAGCTCCTGTTATGGATGTCATAACCTTCCTCCAGAGACCAGTAGAAAGAATACACACGTACCAAGCCCTATTAAAGGTTAACACTTTTTACTTAACACTTATTATGGACCAAAATTAGACAAATTGGATACAGATACCAAAAATATGTAACTTTTACATATTTACAGGAGATGATCAAGAATAAAGCAAAGAGTGGCCAGAGTTGCTGTATGTTGGAAGATGCTTTCTCCAGTGTTTCCTGTTTGCCTTGGAGGTCTAACAATCTGCACCAGGTCTCACTCATTGAGAATTACCCTGCTCCTCTCACTGCACTTGGGGAGCCATTAAGACAGGTACATGCACAAATACCCCTTACACCACAGTTATTCTGCTTATGCGCATCAATGATCAATTCTGTCATGTGCTGTGGCTATTTTCCTGTCCAGGGAGCAATCACAGTCTGGGAAGAAACTCCAGAAGTGAAATCCACCACCAGAGGGCACCAGAGACAAGTTTTCCTCTTTAGAGAATGTATTGTTCTGTGCAAAGTGAAGAAAGACACAAGCTTGAATACAGACACTTATATTTTCAAGAACAAAATGAAGGTTAATTTATATTTAACATACCAAAAATATTTAACAAATTAATATTGTAATCATGTGATTGCTTTATTTTGTTGTAGTTAAATGATGTAGAAATAAAGGAGACAGTGGGTGGGGATGACAGATCTTGGGGGCTGTGGCATGAGCACAGGGGGTCCATGAGGAAGTACACCCTCCAGTGTCGCTCGTCTCTGATCAAACTGTCATGGCTAAAGGACCTGAAGGAGTTGCAGCAGTGCTCCAGTGTGTCCACTAACTGTGAGTATCTACTATATGCAGTACTCTAAACACCATATTTTTAATTACCAGAGGTGGGTAGTACTTAAATTTTATGAGTAACTTTTTCATAAAATTGTACATCTCAGACAACATACTTATTCCTTCTCCAACATACTACTTGGAAAACATATTTTTACAATGTAACAATACTTTTACTTGAATACAGGTTTTGTTCACCCTTTCCACTAACAGTAAATCTACAAGTGACAAAACCTTTATGTTGATAATATTGAATTATTTGAACATTTGTGGTTCTTGCACTGCAAGAATATGGTCTCATGTGGTATGGTTTCAAAACAAAATGTTGTTTATTTGATGGTCTGTCCTTCAAATTACATTAACCTCAAATTATAAATGAAATTAGCAATATTATTTTGACGCTATTCTTTTATGAGTGACACATTTGGCTACTCCACTCAGCTCTGTTAACTACTTGCTGTACTGTGATGGAAAATATACTCAGTTGTGTCTTCTGTGTTCCCAGGTCCCCCTGTGTTTGAGTCAGAGCTGGCAGACTGCATGACTAAAATTGGACAAACGATCAAACTGTCCTGTAAAGTCACAGGATGTCCAAAACCAGACATCAGCTGGCTCAAAGGCATTTTCAATATTGATAGTGTCAAAGTCTTTCTTTAATAAAACTTTATAATACTTAATACTGCATATAAACTATTGCTTTTTAGATGGTTTGTCTTTGGAGGATGACCCCCACCACATAGTTACTGCAGACCGGACAGGCATATGTAGTCTTATTTTGGACAGCCTTACCCCAGAGGACTCAGGGCAGTATATTTGTTATGCTACCAACTCTTTGGGCAGTGCTGGTTCTCTGGCAAAGGTTGTTGTTCAAGGTGTGTCACATTTTAATGACAACAACATAAATACACTTTTGTGCCGCTATATTTATTTAAAATCAACTGTTTTCTTTCTATAGCCCCACCAAGATTTGTGAGTCGGTTGGAAAATATTTGCCTGATAGAAGGTGAAGACATCTCCTTCACATGTTCAACTCTTTCTCTGCCTTTACCACGAGTCAGGTACAACATGTGTGCTTATCTGGTTGTGTTAAGAGTGATGCATTTATGTATGCATTTAATTATCTTTTATAATTGACAGGTGGTTAAAAAATGGTAGTGAATTAAATGACCAGCAGAAATACTTGATCCTGAATGATGCTCGAAGTGGCATCTTGTCTCTGACTATTGTTAGCGCAACAGAGACTGATATTGGACAGTATGAGTGTGAGGTATGCCTCTTAAATGTGTATATTTATATATCAAATAATAATAAGTAGATATCTAATTGATATTTAACTTTATTTTTATATAATTATTTAGCTTACAAATGAGTTTGGCTGTGTTAAGTGCAAGGCCGGTCTGTGTCCTGCTTATGTACCACCAGCAGATATTGACAACGAGCCAAAGGACTTACCTGCTAAAGGTAGGGCTATTGGAACTACTGAAGGTAAAACTCTCTCCACAGCACTGATTTTATGTTATGCACATGCCATTGTCTGGTCAACATACAGTAAAACATCATCTATTCACTTCAAAATAATAACCATTAATATTTCAGATTATGATCATTTTTTTAAACCAACTGAAACTCAACATTAATGACATTTATACCATAATCACCTCCTTCACTCTCCACTTTTCAGCATCATCACTGACATGTCTACATTCATTTCTCAGTCACTGAGATTTTAATTGTTGTATTGTTGTGCAGTGGCCAAGTGTTTGGTGCACTGTTATTAATGGGGGTACGTTCTTCTGTATTCAGTTGTCTCACATTTTAAAATAAATATTAATTTTATTATATATTTATTTATTTTTAACTTTTTTTTTTTTTTTTTTGCAATTTTTTTTATTGGAATGTAATATCTGGAGATACTGATTTTATAGTATTAGTAGTATATCATTTTTTTTTAAAATCTATCTATGCAGAGTTTCTTTCATTCTCTTTCATTGTCTGTAACTTTCATTTTGTTCATCTTCCTCCCTGAAAGCAGGAAACACCTATCATGGACCATCTCATGTAAGTCATTTTCACTGTTAACAAATAACCATTCCACATCCACTTTCTCCTCTCAATGCATGCCCAGCTAACTCTTCACTCTGAATACAAGATGGTCATGTGCTCTACCACTTTCTTTAAATGTCCTGCTCAGGTAAGATATAAAAATTTGTTTGGAGACTTCAGGTAATGTACAGCATCAAAAGCCATAAACATCAATTAACATGATTATTTGTGTTGTTTGGTGCAAATTAACTTCCTTTTATAGATGCTGACTCAGAGGGCTGGTCTGCTGCATTTGTTAATAAATGGTTACAGACGGATTTCGCCCCCACTTCTGTCACTAAGATGTTTGTTCCATCTGAATTGACTCAGTGAGTTTTATTCTGTAATATTGTGCATGTTAGATTATTTTTCTGATAATATGCTTTTTCCCACTAGAAGCGGCCCTGCAGAACATGTTCCTACATCAGTATTGTCGGATGAAAGAGCAGAACAGCCTTTATATTATCTTGAAGAGATTGAAGAGGAGATTTATGTTCCAGAGCCCATGGAGGAAATCACTGATGGTTAAGTGTAGTTTTATTTATTTTTTTTATTAGTATTTTAAGATGTACATTTATTCACATATGCTGTGTTCTGTTTAGCTCCTCCCTGTGTTCAGGTTCCTATTGAGGATCTGTCTGTGGAGCCTGGTCAAACTGCTACATTCACTGCCATCATCACAGGAAGACCTGGTCCAAGCATCAAGTGGTATAAGGTAAATGAAGTGTAAATAAACAATATAGCATGGTTAATAGCATTATAAGCTCTGCAATGCTTTACTGAAGGACGAAGATGAGCTCCTGGCCAATGATAATGTAGAAATAGTCCAACACGGTGCACGCTGCTCTTTGACTGTAATGTGTCCTGAAGGAGAGGACAGTGGACTATACACGTGTTTTGCCTACAATGAATCTGGTCAGGTCTTATGTCAGGCCCAGCTCACAGTGGTCGAAGGTGAGACATTCTTATTGATTAGAAAATTACAGGTCAATAAATTAACCATTACCTCATTACTTTAGGTCTACTTGAGTCTCAGGAGAGGGAGGTGGAGCTGGGCAAGAGAAGAAAGCTCTTCTCTGTCTATGACGTTCATGAGGAAATTGGAAGGTAAGATGATCAATAAATCACAAAATTATATTGTGTTATATGTATGGGTGCATTCAACTTCGACTAAACTGTTGCTAAACTTAAAACTAAACCAGGACTAAAATGGAACCAAACCTACATCAAGATTAAACTGGGAATGCACCCTCATTATATATATTTTTCTACATCTTGGAAATAAGGTATATAAAAGTGAAAACTGATATGAGATATTATGTACAATAGGGGAACCTTTAGCGTGGTGAAGCGTGTTATTCACAGAAGAACAGGGGAGGTATTTGCAGCCAAGTTTTTACCTCTGAAAAACAGCACTCGCACCAGGGCCTTCCAAGAGAGGGACCTGCTGTCCCGTTTGGCTCACCCCAGAGTGGCCTGTCTGCTGGACTTCTTCTGCACCAGACGCACTTTGGTGCTAATCACAGAAATGTGAGGCTTTTGTTTCTTCTTATAATATTATGGTAATCCTTTATCTTCCAATTGATATCAATACCTGTTTTTCAATTTCACTGACAGGTGCTGCTCGCACGGACTCATGGACCATTTGTATATGAGAGGATCAGTTACAGAGAAAGAGGTACAGCTCACCAATAATTCACTCAGGATGAGGAAAGTGTGATTACACCCAATCTGTTTCAGGTTCAGTCATATATTCAACAAATCCTTGAAGGAATTGGCCACATTCACAGCATGAACATCTTGCATCTGGACATCAAGGTACAATGAAGAAGTGTTTTAAATATTAAGTCTTTTTCTCATTATGTCTATATATATATATTTTTTTTTCGTTATCAGCCCGAGAATATTCTAATGGTTTACCCTCCAAGAGATGAGATCAAGATCTGCGACTTTGGCTTCTGTCAGGAAATAGACACATCCCGACATCTCTACAGTATGCATGGGACACCAGAGTTTGTTGCTCCAGAGATTGTTCACCAGGAGCCTGTCAGTGTGGCCACAGATATTTGGTATGTTTCATATCTTGTATTAACTTTGTAGTAAACACAATTATTTGAGCACTAATAACTTCTTCATGTTAGGGCTCTGGGTGTGATTGCATTCCTGTGGTATGTATCCGTCATCATTTACAAATTTGACTTGTGCTTAGATGATTAGATTAAACCATGTATTTGTTTTTGATAGCCTGGTGTGCCGGTGTCCTTTCATTGGGGAGTCTGACCGTGCCACCCTGCTGAGAGTGGGGGAAGGCACCCTTAACTGGGATGCCCCAGATGTATTGCTTAGAAGTTCAGAGGCCCAGCACTTCCTTCACATGGTTCTTCAGCCTGACCCTGAGTAGGAAAAAACCTCAATGCTTTGTTAATTAGATCAATATTTTATTTTATGCTTTCTTTGATCATTTCTTTTTATTTGTGTTTGTTACAGCCAACGACCTTCTGCTTTTGAGTGCCTGAGTCATGAGTGGTTCCAGGTAAGAAAATAAAAAAGCACAATTTACACTTCTTTCCTGCATCATTGTCACATGTCTGACTTCATATGGTTATATATAAAAGGACGACCATGCAGGAGAGGATACTGATGAAATCAACACGAGGACTTTGAAAGTGTTTCTGTCCAAAAGGAAGTGGCAGGTGAGATATTACAAACTATATGGTTATAACTTGAAAATTGTTGTAAAATTCTTAAAAACTTGCTGCATGATAGTCTTGTCATGTGCATTGATAGTCTATTGGTCTATATGCTCTCTTTGCTGGCCTCAGTGTTGTAAATTTGATTCCTGGCTCTGGTAAGTTCCTGAATGTCTTTCCCTACCCCCATTTCATGTTTAAATCTGTCCAGTCAAAAAAGCAGCAACAACAAAAGGACATTTAAACTAGACAGTTTCAACAGTAATCTTGACTTGTGTTTTCCTCCCAGCGCTCATTGACCTGTGTGGGTTCGGTGCTCACCCTGAGGCCCATCCCAGAACTGTTGGACGCTCCTCTTCGGGAGACTGCGGTCACTGTTCCCCGAGAGCCCCAGGAAAGCAGCACCTCCGTCAGCAGCTCCTCCTCTGAGTACGATGAGGCTGATTCATGGGACTTCTTCCAACACTACAGCCCAACCGAGGAAGAGGACGAGACTGAGGAAGACTATGATCCTATGGTGGAGAGATCACAGATACCCAAACCTTTCAGTAGAGCACATTTTGAGGAAGAAGAGGACGTGACGCTTGAAGAGGAAGAGGATGGAGAAATCATAGGATGCAGGAGTATGATGGAGAGGAGTATGAGCAGGCAATCGGCAGCATCTTCAGACATATCTTTGCTATATACACCACAGAGAGAGCGCAAGTTCAACAAAGACAGCTCACCGTCGGTGTTATCTGATGGAGATGATGGTTCAGGAAGTGAAGGGGGGCGAATTCCAAGGGGCAGTGTTATCCGAAGCACTTTTTACACAACATCACAACAACTCTCGCCCATGTCCGCCCGGCACATGTCTTTACGGGACAAATTTCAAGTTAAAAAGCAAGAGAGAGGTCGCAAGCCACTTAGGAGGAGTTTCTCGGGGCGTTTGAATGAACCACTAATAGAATATGTGGAGGATGAGACAGAGACCAGCCGTGGACAGAGGCGTGGATCTATTCAGCCTTCAATGCAGAAATCTTGCTCTTTTGATAGTGGCGTTGGACTACCACACGCAAATGTTCCACCGCACAGAAGAAGTCGTTCCCTTGACAACTATTCTCGGAGATCTCCCAGCTCACCTTTACGCAGCACACCAGGAGAGGAAGAAGAGGGCTCTCACAGTTTAAAAGAGGATTTAACTGAAGATGAAGAGGCAGGGAAAATGTTTTTAGGAATCCCCAGTCCGAGAAGACGAGGATCAGCTGCTCCAATGCAAGTGTCACATCCTAATACTACCGTAGCCTCTCGTGTTTTAGCCACAGAGAAGACAAGCCCCATACTTGGCCAGTCCCTCGCAGATAGGACCTTTTGTAGCTCACAGGGTTCATTAACCGAATCTCTAATTATGGAGCATGGTTCAGACTCTTCAAGTAGACTAGGGTCTTTTGAGGATCTCCGTCACTTTCAAACAAGATCTGCTGTGAGTGAGGGCTACGACGATCAAGCAGAGCCTCTAGTGTCATCATCAGCTGGCTCCTTCCAAGAGCTGGATCGCGTTGTTAAGCCCAAAGCTCCTCCTCGTAACCGCTCTCGTTCAAACCAAAGTCTAAATTCCACCTCCCAGCCCAGTCCAAGCCCAAGTCTGTCCTCACTGCAAGCTCCAGACAGGCCCCCACGAGCAAAAGACAAAAAGGACAGCCACGCCCTCCAGAGACACGCTTCGGCTCCTGCCCTAGAGGTACAGCCATCTCCGGGAAGGTCGCCTAAACTGGGATTCTTTAAGATTTTTCGGAGACAGTCCTGGACGGGGCACTCCTACTCTCAGCTGGATGAACCAGGTCTGGGTCCAACTTTAGGAGAGATCATGAAACCAGACACGCCCACAATGTCACTGAGGAAGAAGATGAGAGCGTCCGCTTCTAGTCTGACCAAGCTATTCTCTAGGTCAAAGGAGGACGTGAGTAAAGGAGGTGCGTATTTTAATTTAAATTTTTTATTTTTTTGCTCAAATTATACTTGCTTCATACACTTATAAGACACTCTTTAATGTTTAACTTCTGTTTTCCCAAGTTGAGAGTTGTGGTGCAGTGACTTTTTGCTAACCATCTAGGGCCTGTTTTCAAAGGATCAGCTCCGAGTACACCAGAATTAAAACATGGCTACAGTCTTGAGGTCCCCAAAAGAAAAAAGTTGTTAACGTCTTTGAAAATACCTGCCTTCAAAAAGCCAAAAGGTACAACTTCCACTATATTCTGTCTTTTTGTGACCTTATAATTGATTGTGATTAATTTGTTATTATTTGCTGGCAGTGCGTCCCCACAAACCAGAAGTAGTCCGGCTGGATAGAGGTGGAGTTTTGGTGGTATGGAAACCAGTGCAGTCCAGTGATACATTCACTTACTGCGTACAGTGCTGCTCAGATGGTAAGTGCATTGAATTAAATGGTTTAATGCAAAATATATTTAAAAGGCAGCAAATATCTGACATTCACTTTATGTTTACAGGGGGTGTGTGGACTGTGCTGACAGATGAGGAGACTGATTGTTGCTACACAGTTACAGATTTACCGAGGGGGGCATCATACGTGTTCAGGGTGGGCTGTGTCACTAAGGCAGGAGCAGGGCCCTTCAGTGAGGTCTCTGTTCCTATTGTAATGTCAACTCATCCTGAAGGTGAGTTATTAAAAACATACTTGAATATATGTAATTTTTATGATTTTAGAGATCTGTCACGCAAAAAATCACTCTATGTTATTAATGTTCAAACAGAGACTCACATTCCCCTTATTTGCACGGATTTGCTGGGGGCAAAGGCCACAGGACAGCAGTTAACACACAAGAATTTCAGCTTTTTATCAGAAATCAACAGGTAAGATTTTTAAGTATGGACAGTTCTATTATTTTCATAAACATTTAAAATTCATTACAGTCAGAACTAAACTTGAGTAGGTATTATATGACGGAGAGCCATTTTGTGTGTATTGCAAACTGGTTTTAGTCGAAAGATCTGGTAACACAAAGCGAGGAGCTCATCTTGCTTTCTGATTGGATAATTAGCTGGAGAACCAAAACCAAAATATAAACATAGATAAGTTTTACAACATGTCAGATGTTTTTTTTAATATTGAATAAATGAGTATTACTTGTTATCAATAGTGTTATTATTGGTTTGAACATATTTACTTTATAACTAAGGACCGATAAGGCGTTGAGTAGTTGTAGTCCTTTCCTTGAGCATTTAATTATTTGTTATTATTTGCTTGTTTTTCAGGGGTCGTTTTAGTGTCCTCACAGTTTGCAGGGATGTTGAGACCAGTCAGGTTTTTGCAGCTAAAATCACTCCGTACAAACCGGAGCAGAGGCTGTTGGTTCTGAGGGAATACCAGCTTCTGAGGAGACTGAACCACTACAACCTGGTGCCGTTACACATGGCCTTTCTGACGCCTACTTACATGGTCCTAGTGGAGGAGCTCTGCCCAGGAAAAGAGCTGCTGTACAGTCTGGCTGCCAGGTACTAAAAGTTTAGGTTAGGCGAAATGGCAAAATATATTTATTGATTGATCACAGTTCTCAGTGTGATTTAATATTATCAAATTGAAATGATTTTCTGTATTCATTTCCTAAACATAAACCACACACACTTTAATAATTCCCCCAAAAAAGTCTGAACTCTACTTCAAACCACATGCTTTTACTGACAGAGAGTTGGCTGTACATCTCTTGATTAAAAAGCTCTATATATATTCACCGTGAAAAGCTTTGTGTCATATTCTTTGGGCCTGAGCAACAATGGCTGCTGTGTTTCAGAGACCTGTACGCAGAGTCCCATGTGGCTGAGTTGTTGGTTCAGATACTTAGTGCTGTGGACTATCTTCACGGGCGACGTGTCATACACCTGGACTTGAAATCTGACAACATGCTGGTGGACGACTGCGACCATCTGAAGATCGTAGACTTTGGTTCGGCCTTGTCCTTTACACCAGGCCAGCCAGTCCATGTGGAGCACGTACATGGAGTTTCAGAGAGCAAAGGTATCCCTAATAATAAAGTTGATATGAGTGTTTAGATAGGGCTGGGCAATATGATAACTTTATTTTTCAAAAAACTAAATAAAAATGGCATTCAGTATTGATTTGGTAAGCATGATCAAGACAAACTTTTAATCAGTGATATTTAACACAAGAAGTAAACTGACTCTTGAGTCTCAATTTAAAGACCTTTATCAGTGCCAACTAGACATGATTGAACTGCTATTAAATTTAATTAATTGTCCAGCCCTATGTTTAGGATTCTTTTAAAAACTGACCCTGGCTCTTCTAATATACTAAACTTCCCATGGCTTTCAACAGACTGCCGCGGCAAAGGTACACAGAAGGAGTGATGGAGTGGAATAACCCCATAACCGCGGCCTCCTCAGCTGACCATAGCGCCATCATCTAACAAACCAAAGTCCATTTTTTCACTTCATATCATTCTTACTCACAGAACTCACCAGTAATATAATTAATCATCTGTCACTGCCTGTTGTAATATAAATCTTTTGTTTTTGTCAGTTTATATTGTTCTACCTAAAGCTCCTGAGATCCTGGAAGGTCAAGGGGTCGGACCTGAAACTGACATCTGGGCCATTGGAGTTCTGTCATTCATAATGTAAGAAGAATGCACAATGTTTTACAAGAATTCACTTCACAGATTTGTAAGGCTGTTTCTCTTTCTCCAGGCTCAGTGCTGACACCCCCTTTTATGCAGAGCTTGGCTGGGAGCAGGACAGAAATATAAAGAAAGGAAAAATCCAGTTTGGACACTGTTACCCTGGTTTGTCAGAGGGGGCGCTAAACTTCATGAAAAGCACTTTGAACCACAAATCCTGGTTAGTATAGTAAAGAACAGTAATTTTCATCCTGAAGACTAATTCAGGGCATCCCCCACATTGAAACCTTTTGCAACTAGGATTTGAAATGCAGGAGTAATGGTTCTTTTCTATTTGTTAATCTATAGGACAGGCCTCCAAACATTGACAGAATTTAATGTAATTTTGCGATGGAACCAACCTGAACGACTAAGGGATTACAAAGGCAATATTGTCAATTGTACATGTCTGTTTTCTTTCCCCTTGCAGGGCCAGGCCAACTGCAGCCGAGTGCCTCCAGAACCCCTGGCTGCGAGCTCATCGTGGGATTCTTAAAGGCAGGCACAGGCAGAAAGTGTGTTTCTCCACCGACAAACTGAAGTCCTACCTCAGTCAGAAGGAGGAGAAACGAGAAGAGGTCCGCACCAAGCTCCAGGGGCCCTTCTTCCAGTAAGACCACCAAGTACCAAAATGTAACTCGGGTTTGAGGTTAAGCTACACTTTAACCTTTTCACTTTTTGGCCTTACTGTGGTACGCTGTAGTATTGTGTCTTAAGCCAAAGTGTTCTGTTTAGGATTTAGTTATTTGTGTGCCTTGCATTTTATTTGATTTGGATAAAACATATAAAGTTATAAAGAAGTTTATCTTTGGGGGTTATTAAAACTTTCAGGCAAATGTTGGGAATTTAGTGAACATGTTTAGCTCCTCTCACTCAAACATACAGTGATGTGTGGATTATGTATTTAAAAATGTGAGTATATGTTTTTGATTTAAAGAATTAGTTGAAAGTGTTTACAGTATGGATGAGATTATAATTAAAGATTTAAAGGACATTGTAACTGGCTTCAGTGTTTTATTCAGTCATTTATGCACACACAATTTATGCACATGTCAAGTATAAATAAACAATTTTATATTATTTTCAACACAACACAAGTGCATGCCATGTCGTGCAATGTGTTTAAAAACTATTATAATCAGCCCTTTTGTTCACAGTGTATTTTACGCTTAGGCATGAGACCTTATAAAATGGTTCACAGTTATTTGTCCCTTTGAATATGTTTTGACTATGTGACACTGTCCATTTGACATCCTAGTCTAACACAAATACATTGCCTCTCTGGGGCTCTTATCATTCAGTTTTTCCTCTGTTTGTACCTCTGAAGCTCAGACTTTCTGGAAGTACATGTTTAAATGTATTTAAATGCATTTAAATGCATTCAGCGTGATATTCATCTCATGCATTAGTCCTTTTCAGTAGTGGAGATGTTTTCAGTTATGACTGTGCTTTCTGGACCTTTGATATCTCCTGTTGAAGAAATACACATCACATTTGGATTATGCTCACATTATTGTCATTATTAATAATTATAATAATAATAATAGTGGTATTGGGACTCACCTCACTGAGGATGTCTTTTAGCTCTTCATAGGCTCTGTCTAAGTCATCATTGATAATCACCACATCGAACAGTCCGTCCTCTTTACCTGTGCAGAGGAGACAAGCCCCTTAACTCCCATTGTTACCAAACAGAGTCAGTGTGTCAGTCTGAACTCACTGAGCTCCATGTCGATGCGCGCTGCTTCCAGCCTCTTCTGTAGACTCTCCTCTGTCTCTGTTTGCCTGTCCCGCAAACGGTTTTCCTGAGAGAGAGAGAGTTATTCCTACTCTTCTCTTATTTAAACAAAATAATAAAAACAGTGTTGTATTCACTTACCAGGATCTCCATGGATGGCGGCTGAACAGAGATGTAAATAGGGTTCAGATCTGTTTCTTTAATCCTTCTCACTCCCTGGATATCCACATCTAAGATGCAGATTACATTCTTGGCCAGCACATCTTCTACTGCAGCTTTACTGAAAGGCGGTAAAAGACTTGTTAAACACAGGGACAGTGGTTCATCTTCACATGTATTTGAGAGCATGGGCTGTTTTAGTGTGATCAGTAAATATGTTCTAGTTTGTTGTAATAAGTCGGTTAGCAGCACCGCCACTCAGATGCGTGTTTCTTGAGAATGGTGGAGAGATTAGAGATGACACAGAAGGCGCTGAGCCACAGTGTTGCTCTTTTTGACCTCTGGGAGTTTAAAGCTCCATCTGTCACCAGGCCATTACGTGTGGCTCTGATCCCTGAGGCCAGGCCATCAGCACTTAGTTATTTAACTTGACTTCTACAGGCTCTGAACTACTGCTCGTTATAACAGCAACGGCAGGAATTGGTCTCAATATAAACAAAAAACAGCATTTACCTTGTTCCATACATGTTGCCTGAAAACTCTGCATTTTCTATGAAGTCTCCGTTATCAATTCCTTGTTTCATGGCCTCTTTTGTTGAAAAGTGGTAGTCTGTAACATGCAAGAGTGATAACAACTTCAGCCTTAAACAATATATGTAATTTGTTGACAGATGTGGAGTAATATGCAGTTATACATTTGAAAAATGGCCAATCACATTTTTAATATTAAAATGTTGGGTATTTCAGTACCATGGTAATTGTATGGACATACTGTATGCATGCATACGCAGATAATGACTGAGAGCAGCATTACGCTGTTGCTCTGTAAGGGAGTTTTACATCAAAAGACTACGCATCCACACAGTTCTATAGGCACAGAAGTTTGACACAAACAAATTGCTACTGCTAGCTCTGGGCTAATGGGTGCACAATCATTAGTACAGCTCCATGTTGGATTCCGGTGGTGCAAACCAGGCTCAAAGCTGTTGTCGTGTTGTCATTAATTTAGGAGAGTTACTTGTGGCTATATGAATGTGATATCAGTTAATCGGTTTGTAAAAAATCACCAGTTGGAAATACAAAGAGCTTTATCCTAATGGGAACAGTTAAGGGTAACTACCAAGGAATCACAGGGGGCTATTTTCAAAAGCTTGTTACTCCAAAGTGTAAACTGACTGATTGTATCTTTTCTTTGTAGTTTTACATGAAATTTAAAATAAGCGGCTTGCCAGGATCCTGAAAGTAACCCCCATCGCTCATTTTTTTAATGCTCTGGTCACCTGTGTCTGTGGTTTCTGATTCATTTGGACACGAAAATGAGTTTTCTAGTTCCTCAGAGGAAAAGACGTCTGCTACCGGCAGTAATGTAGCACCCAGAAGCATAGGGAGCTTGTTCAGCCCTATGGAGAAAGCATAGACAGGCACACAGAGGTTTAACCCTCCAGAACAATGGGATAGAGCACAAGATCATTGGTGCAGTTCACTTGGGAGTAAGAAGTGTGTGGTGCATGTTTCCATGGAGCGCCATACGAGGCAGAGTGTGGCACAGATCTGAGGGGCATTCACAAACATCACGTTTACAACAATTTAATCTAAAATCTCACCAAAAGGCAAGTTTTAGATAAAACTAATGTACCTTTGCCATCCTCCTCTCCTGGCCTTGGGTTTCTGGTTGTGTCTGTAAAAACAAGGTTCAAATGTTACCTGCTACTTGCAGAAAAATTTATTCAAATGTGTATAAATGTTAAGCAATGTGGCTGCATGATGCATTCCATGGGCATCGGCTCATGTATTAATATCAAAATGAATGTATTACATGATTATGGACTTTCATCAACACAGAAAAGGAATGTTATTTTAGTTACTTTATTTAAAAGAATAGGTTTTTTGTTGAAACTCAGTCTTAGATATTTTGGCCTCCTATGCTTTTGATGGTATTGTTTTATACACTCACGGGAGACGCTGAACCCAAAAAGCCCCTCATGGTCCTTCATCAGCCTCTTCATCAGGGTGCTCTTCCCCGCTCCGGATGGGCCACTCAGAACTACAGGCCTGGGTCTGGACATGGCTCTGAAACTGACCATATACAAGGGGTCAGATTTTGAAAACCTTTTGTTTACTCCTGTCCTTTCCTCCAACTTATTTAGAGAATGCCCCCCTTTAACAATAATGCCACATACTATAAAAAAAAATAAATCTTATATTCTCGCAAAGAAACCTTTTAGGTTTACTGCTATTCAGGGCTGTAACATGTTTGCACCTATTGCTAGTCCAATCCCTCTGTATGTTAAGTTTCATCAAAGTTCATGATGTTATTTTCTTTTCTTTTTTTTACCTATAAGCTTAAATATCCCATGTCAAACCCTCCTTGTCCAAATAACATGTCCCCTTTTTAACAATTTGTGGTGGTCACACTAATCACTACATTGACCTACTAAATGAAGTGGCCCACTAAAACCTGCCATGGATCCTGTTAGCCCATGTAATCCCTTTGATCCAAGCCCCACTTAAATGCCAAGAGGAAAAAGACACTATACCTGTTCTCCATAAGCATAAAAGAAGCTCATGTGAGATATAATTTTGTCTCCATTACATAGATTCAACATGGGTCAGTAATTAGAATGGTTGTTAATTGAATCATTGCAGGTCAGTATCAGCATTAACTGGATGCGTGTCGTCTGGGGCAGGTGACCCATTTATCTACTGAGCTTTTAGCAGACGAGGATGTTTTAGTTTTGGCATCAACTGGTAAATGTATTTTGAATATCAACTATTTTAAGTTATAACATATTATGCATATTCATCTGTGGCTCAATGAATAAACGTTTTAACTTTGAATTAGTATGATCGCTATATTTTTCTTTTTCAAGATTTCAAGATTTTTTTTGTTGAACTGCATCTACACATGTAAGTACAGTGAACAGAAAAAGATATAACCAATAAAACTTTGCATTGCTTCACTTATGTAAAAATAACACAATATTTATGCAGTTTATATATGCTTTAGCCTCATAGATATTCATAAAAACTGAGCTCTTTACATTCATTGAATGAAACAGTTGGTCCTTACCTCTTCTCTCCTGCAGGTGAGTATCAGAGTCTACAGTCAGTCGCGTTACTGAAGTGTGTTGTTTGTGTTTGTGTGCCACTCTAAAGGAAGATCAATGTCAATCTAAATTATCCCTCCTTATGTCAACTCACTGACCAATCAGGTTTGAGCATGCATCCTTGTTTTCATCACGCTTTTGAGGTCACACTAGGTAATCTCTGTGCATAGGTTTAGAAGGGTTTCATGGAGACGAGCAGCTGACACAGCTGACACAACCAGGCTAAGCAACAGGTCAAATCTGTGGAGAGGGGAGCCCGCTCACAGTAAGAATGCATTTTTTCAAGGTACTTGTTTAGCAATAAAAACACATGCAACTGAATATTAAACCGATTAGACTTAGTGCCATACTGTGCAACATTCTAGGGTAACATTAATACAATAACTTCTCTATGGAGACAAACAGGTGGCGAACCCTCTACTAGAAATGCTACATAGTGCACCTTTAATTTGAAGTGTAAAGGAAAATTAAAATATTCCAGTGTAATACCTTTATTATATCTTTATAATATCTTATCTTTATTCTTTGTATGTTTTAATTAACTTGATTTGACTTGTTTGCAAGACAAAACAAAGTAGACAGGCTACACAAAACAGAATCGGATATAGATTCCCATTTCAGACACTTTATTTTAGTGACATTGATAAAATTAGAATTAGTCGTACTTTACAAAAAATATCAACGATAAAACAGCCTGATAATGTTACTGCCAAACTACAGATAGCTTCAGATAACATCAGTGACTGAAGATAAGACCAGTATCACACTTATCACTCAAAACACACACAAAGATATGTACATGTGCTTTGCAGCAAATCTCCTCAGATAAAACGCACAAAATAGTTACAAAATTATTAATTATTGTCCCAAAGCATAAGTTTGCCTGAGTTCTTCTTGCTTGTGTTGCTTTGACATTGAAACTGTACATAATATTAGATCACGTAGGTTAGTGAGGAATGAACTGAAGGGTGATGGTCAAAGACAGACCAGCTGCCCACGAGGCCACGCCCCTTTTCTCCTGATTGGCTGGGTCTGCATCATGGGTAGACTCGCCTTAGGTCTCCTGGAGAGGTGATGGTGTTGCACTGAGGACACAACTTCTTCGCTCCCTAAAACATACAGTGCAGATTTTAAAATGAGCTCACATCTCCTTTTTATTTATTATGTATTTATTGGTTTTTATCTTACCAGAGTTCTGAGCCAGCACTCCTCACAGTGAACGTGCCAGCACTGAATGGAAGTGAGCGGAGTTGTGTAAGTGTCCTAATAAGAAAAAAAAGATTTAATAGTGTAATACACAAGGGAGCCACTAGAGGTCCACAAGAAGTCACATTCAGAGCATAACCAAGGGACAAAAAGTTTTTCTAGATAACAAAAAATGCACCATAAATCAAGCCTTTTTAAGCAAACTTAATATATAACTGCAGTCTTTTTAGGTATTGAATAAATAACACCATAATTACAAACGATTAGCAAAGTCCTTAACAATAATAATAATAAATTGCCTTTCAGGACCTTTCATGACACCTTTACAGTGCATTATGTCTTCACTCCATACTCTGTCATGGTAAGTTACTATAATAGTTACAGCTACCCTGGGGTAGACTGACAGACATGAGGCTGCCAATATCCACCATTGGTCCCTCCGACCACCACCAACAGTCACGCACACATCACATTCATACAGTACTACGCAATGTGGGTGAAGTGTCATGCCTGAGGACACAACATCAAGCCACTGTTACCTCACTAGTTATGTTTTGAACTACCTGATGCTGCAACATTAATTCATGCTCATCAAACACAAGGTTAAAATATAAAAGAGAGGTTTGCGTCCTCCTGTTTCTTGCATAGATACATTTTAAAGATTGATTCACTCACCATGCAGATTAAGCACTTGAATCTGTCTCCTTTCGACAGCTGCTTCTCCAGTTCTCGTATCCGAGCCTTAAGTGCATCCAGTGTAGTCAGTGAGGAGTCCGTGGTGATCCTGCATGTGTATGGGACAGAAACAGAGGGATGTAAGGGAAGCCACACAACAGTCATTTATAAATCCAAGACATTAAGTTATTCGCAGGGCAACATGGACACTGAGCATGAAATTTAGCAGCAATTACACTGGCTGCATTTGCTGTCTCGTTTATCATTCACATGGGGGTCGTGTCAGAGTCCTCATAGAGAAATTCCAACTCCAAAAAATTACTGCTATGACAACAAGAAGGGGCCAAGGATTTTACAGAGGGTGAGATTGAAATACAAAAAAAAGATTTTTTTTGTTATTATTAGATGGAGATAGAAAGTATCTTTTATTTTTGATATATGTCAGCTTACATTAAAATGTATTGAATAATATATCTAATCTTACACCTTTTGGGTCTTTAAATCAAACTAATGTATTTTGTAAATTACATATTTCTTAGCATACCGGTAATTAAAATACATGTTGGCCTATTACTAGGGATTTACTTACGTTTCGAGCTCACTGTTTTTACAGGTTTTAGGGGAAGGGCCGATGCTGCCATCTCCTTTTTCTCCACTGCTGGTGGATGGGCTTCCTGTGTAGATCAGTTTAGATTTAAGTCACAATGATATAATTAAGCATTTACTTAATATTGTGGGCGGAAGAAGTACTCAATTTTGTTACTTTAGTAAAAGTACAGATACCAGGGCAAAAAAATACTCAAATAAAAGTTTAAGTTACACATGATAAAATATCCCATTAAAAAGAATTTAAAAGAGTAAAAAGTATTTCGTGCAGATTTTAAGATCTAATAAAGCTTCAAATCGAGTGATTTTGATAAAGATTTGTGCTTGAAAAAATTAAATTGATCGTTTTTTTTCCAGCTGTTATTTCTATATTTTTGTTTGCTCAAATTATGAACGTGTTAAAGATAACACGTCTCAGACAATAATAAAAATATTTTTACTTTTCAGTCCTGTTCAAAATGTAGTAGAGTAGAAAGTACAGATACCTGCTCTCAAATGTAGTGAAGTAAAGTAAAAAATATCCACTTTAAAATTTACAGTAAAATACAGAAACCTAAAATTTTTACTTAAGTACAGTACTTTACTATTTTTACTTTGTTAGGTTCCATCACTGCTTAATATCGACACAATGTTAGTAGAGAGAGTATTAGTAGCAGACTTACCCTCATTTGACCACTTTGGGAAGTCCTGATTCAGCCGAGAGTCGGGCGCCGTGCCACTACTGAAAGTGAAAACATCAGTGTTATTAATTAATAAGACTTCACTTTGAGATTGAATACTGAGCTAAATCTTACTTTGTTGATGTTATTTCCTTTGAACTTTCCCCTGAACATGGAATAACATCTGTCTCAGTATATCTACAAGTAAGGTGAAGGAAATCTGCTTTGGGACAGCTTAAATAGCTACAAGTACATCTCCTGAGGAAAAGTCTCATTTATAAAATTAAAACAGTTTTTATAAGAATATAAAAATGAACTTTTTTCAACTTAATTTACATGTGAAGGATACTGTGCTCTGCCATATTCAAGAGTGTCATCTCCGTCCACATCCAGGTCGGCATCACTGTCTCGACAGTCTTTTGTTGATGTACTCACTAAAACAGAACCTAACAGGACAGAAGGTTGATTTTATTATTTTATTTATGAAATTTGCTAAGTAACAGACTGAAAACATGATTTAAAAAGGCAAATGTGACATTATAGAGCTATGTGTATAAAAAATTTAAATTTCACTACACATTTTTAACTATAAAACTGTATGTTTACAAGGAAACTAAATTACAAAAAAAAAAAAAGTAATCATTTATCCTCATTAAATAATATAAGTATTGTATTGTATTGACTGAAAACATTTAGCATCAATATGACTGGACTTTGCACATGGACGACATGCAATGAAAACATCCATAGAAAACAGACTAGACTTACAAACTTTGACCTCATCACAATATATTTTTTTTTAAATGAGTTGGATTAATATATATTTTACTCTCCTCAGACAAGTCTAAAATGATTGAATTATCTTCATAATGAAGCTGTTAAAGCCACACTTGAATGCAGTGCACCAGACTGAAAAGTTCAGTGCATTTCCAAGTGCCTCTCACTCACATTATAGCTCTTCAGTGGCAGCGTCACATATAAATGTACCTTTAAATCCTCCGACGACAGAGGCCATGTGTACCCTCCTACGCTCCGCCCACTCCTCCTCTGGAGACATGAGGTCCACAGGCACCTCCTTAAACACAACATCAGATTTCAGGTTTAATATGTCCGCCTGCCCTAACCTCCAGCTATGTTTCTGAGTTATGGTTTATACTGGTGTGTTCACATGGATACACATCAGTCTGACAGTGATCCTAATGCCACATGATCAAAGGTAGTCACAGCAGCACGGTGCCTGGTCATGATCCATTGTAAAAGTCCATAAAACATAATACTATGTATAAATATCAGTGAACATCAAAACATCAAGAATAACTACCTGTCCATCTTCTTTCCGCCTCTTCAGTTTCCCAATCCTGACTGGGGGCAGATACAGGAAAAAATTTGTTACTTCTTGCAAGCTTTGAAATTATGTATGTAAAATGAAATTACACTGTACTACATTTATGCCAACTGAAAGAAAAACACAATTTGTATCGTCACAGTTGGCAAATTGCAAAGATTACAACTGTGTAAGTAACATGATTCCCTCTGCAAAAATTAATCCGTAAAATGTATTAAAAACTCTGATAATCTTAAAGTCTAGACTTCTAGAAACATGTTCTGAAATGCAAGTGCTTCTTATATTCGTTTAGCATAGTATTAAATCTCTTTGATGTATTTAAAATGTGCACTATGCACAGAATCCAACTGTTAAAATATAAAGCACAAATGTAATTACAATATATTATGTTTTGTAATTGTTTATTTAAGCAGGTTAAAACATGTCAATTTTTAAAATCTCTTTTTAAAGAGCAACCTAGCGGCAGCAAACAAGGATCAGACATTTTAAATTGTTTTACATATTGCATAACATTCATGGACAGTGCTATCAGTGAATTTCAGTCATTTAGAGTGGTTATTTGAAAAAAAACAACACTTTTCTAAAATCATTCTGTGCTGCAATGCATATAATATGATTTTATAATTGATGCCTAAAACATTCCTGGTTGGTGCTTTTTGAAAGACATGAAATGCTCTTGTGATGCAAAAAAAATCTAATGCAAATGTGAATAATGCAGTGGTACCCAGCTATAAGTGGTCACAAGTGGCATAACTGCTGCATTAACGCACAAACCTCTGGACAATAGGAAGCCTAACAAAAAAACGAAAGAAAACATTTGCATCATCTATTTAGTTACTTTTTACTCAGGTAACAGTGAGCAGCAGATTACAGAAGCATAGATTGGCTAATGTTTATATTATCTCCGTGTACTTTACTATCTTAGTCCTACCTCTTCTCCTCCCTGTGATTTTGATATAAAAGTTAACACAGCAGAACTCCCTCCCACTATGAGCTGACCCGCTGCAGATTGCACAAGGGGACATTAACTTTTAGAGCTTTCTAATTCCACTGATTTGACAGTGGCTCTTGAGGGGGACACACAGAGGGGCAGTGGCCATGACCTGAGCACCGCTGTCCCACTGAACATAATGAGGGTTAAAGAGACGGTCACAGATGAGGACCTCATCAAGAGAGAGAAGGGAGAGTGAAGATAGATACGGAGGGAGTGAAAGAAAGGGAAAGAAGAAAGAGGGAGAGACAAAAGACAAGGAGGCAGAGAGAAAGAAAGAGAGAGGGAGAGAGAGAGACGACAGGGAGGGGGGGGGGGCAGAGAGAGATGGTAAGGGAAGTACAGAGGTGGGTGGGAGAGGTTGATTAATCAACAGAAGAGGCCAAGCCTTTCTTCTCACTGACATGTATTTAGGCGCTCATTATGCTGACCAATAAAGCCAACAGCCCGACAGCTCGGAGTCAGGGGGACGTGCTTACAGCTCTATCAGAAAAGAGTTTGAAAAAAAATCTGTGGACTATTACAATATTTGATTTGTATTAAATGTAATCCATTCACTTGTATTATGTTTTCATTGACAGATTTTTGCCATAGTAGTGAGGTCTACCAAAATTATATTGAAATGTGACAAATGTGTAAAGGTAAAAAGTTACTGACTGAATATTTCATGAGTGCAGCTCTGGGCCTTACCAGCTTGTGTGCAGTCTAGGTGGGCTCCTGCGCTGTGAGGGCGCATTGGGGCAGATTTGACGTAGCACCTGCACCAGCAGAGGTCATCGACTGTTAACATATCAAGAGGTCAAAGTTGAGAGGTTAATAGCTCCTCTGCTCGTGTGGGCGCTAGGCCAGTGAAGATGATGTGGGAAAGAGGGGGTGGCACTGGGGGACTGGTGAAAGAGGGTGGACCAAAACAACTGCTGCATCAGCACCAAAAACTGCACAACAAGGTCCACAGCAGGAGACAAGCATGCACTTTACACCTTTACAGGGCTAAAAAATCAGGGTTTCATAAAACGTTTTAAAACGCTTTAAAATGTGGGGCTGATGACAGTGTCTTTTGTGACCACAAACACTGAGTCAACACAATATAAACAGTGGATTTATACTCAAGCATTTACGTACCATTGAGTCGGGTGTGTCTGTTTGCCCGCACACGGAGAAAAGTCTGCAACAAACAAAACAAAAAAAGTGTTTGGAGCCACTCACAAATATAAAAATACAACAACACAGTGTGCCAATGTTATTTCAAAAGATTTGCTGCTACAAATTTAAGTAGTAATTCTAAAGAAGTGAACATTGCATAACAGTGAATGTTCTGCATTTCTGCATTTTTACCTGGTAGCGATCAGAGTGAACATCATCAGCCAATCGTAGAGGAGAGGTGGGTGAGCTGCCTTCACGTTTTATGTGGAGACCCAGAGTCTGAAACAAAGTGACATTTAAGTCTAAATACTGATTCATGTATTGACAGTATTTTGGGCTTGTTTGAGGTGTTTTTTACCTTTGGTGTTCTGAGCAGCAAGTCATGCGTTGGAGTCGTGCTGGAAAAAATATAAAGCTATATTTAGTATATAGAATTTTTATTATTAAAATAGATGCCTTTGAACAAACAATATTTAAAAATATTAACAGGGTCTTCTATTGTTGTCTAGAAATATAACCTCATCAAAGTCATTTTTCTCACACTACACAAAACTCCCTCAGGCCAAGTCCAATTTGAAACCATTACTGTCCACGGAGCGGTGCTTAAGCAGATTTGGAGTGTAATGTCTTTATTGGACGAATCCTTCTTGTGTCTAAGCAGCAGGTAGGACGTTTGCATGTGAGAGAGAGTGTGTGGAGCTCAGAGCACACATTAAAGGAAGATTATGATCCGTGTATGACGTGTCCCCTGGAGGCCTGAGAAGGCTCGATGAAATATGTCGCGCACAATGAGGCCGCGTGTAAACAACAGACAAGCAGAGCAGCGACAAATGCAGACCACCTGAGGAAAAAACATCCCGACAGGCAGCATTCATCGTCATAGTGAAGCTAATGGAGCGGAAAATTTAGGGACAAAACTATGAATGGTACTTGAAAAGTTTGGAGGAGTATAATACTTCCATCACTAATTGTTTATGTTAATAAAAATCTTATTTTTCACATTGCAAAAATGCCATAGGAATTGTCAAAAAGCATCATTTAAAGTGTCTACATTATCACAAGTACCCACCTGATTTGTAGCTGGGCGATTTTGGACAATTCTTGCTCCATGTGTTCCTGCAGCTCTCCTGGTCTCAAAACACTCTGACACACTGGGCACATGGGGGTCTGCGTGTCATACAGCACCTTCACTTTACCTACAGAGAACAACAAAGAGTAGAAACTAGCAACTACAACAGTATAGGTGTGAATAAGGACACAGAATACATTGCTGTTGAAATTGTAATTTGACAGTAATATACTTTGTGCTTTGGAAAGAACAAAATATTATATAGAAAAATCTTGTCATTGTTGTGTTGTTAAAACCTTCACAAACATGCACTGAAATGCATGAGATTTCTGCATCAGTTCATATTCTAATTGCAAAAATCTAATTGCATTTGTAATATTATTCCGAAAAATTGCAATTAGATTTTTTTTACAGAATTGTGTAACCCCAGAGGTCAATATACTATCATACATTCTAAAAATCTGAGTGAGTTGGTGAGTAATGTGGCCCTGTCTCCTGTCAGCCTTACTTTGGGACAAGTGGCGCTATTACTGGATATTATTAAAACACACAAATAGGACACTGCCCCCTGCTGTCTGTGCAGAACACTATAAGCTGTCAATAGGAACATTACCCAGGAGGGGTTGCAGTCCATTGGGTCCCACTGATGGATTACAGCCATAAGCAGCCAAGTGACGCCCGCAAAGCTCCACTATATCAAGATTTTACCTAGTACAGTAGATGAGGGGATTTACTGCTGAAAGCTATCAATCACACAGAAAGAGCTCATGGGCCAAATGTACCTAATTTTGCATTTGCACACATCATGACAAAATAAATGACAGACCTGCATATGAAAATTAAACTTTTTGGAAGCAGTAAATCATACCCGCTTTATGGTTTTTGACACTGTCTGACCCTCAGTGCCTGGTGGACTTTACTTCCTGGAGGATCCTATTATCTGAACAGTGGACAAACACTTATCTCCAAATCATCAGCGGCATGACTGGATAGGCTGTCCACCGCGTCCCCTGACATCAGTTGAGCTATGAGCCCCAATAATGAGGAACCAAATAGGACAAAATGGCCTCTAAATAAAACATGTGGTAGAAAATAGAAAGCAGAGTCAGGTGTCCTTGTGAGACTGACAGCTCTCGCCGATCCACTCTCACCTTTTTTGCATCTCTCGTCGGCACCTAAATGACTTTTCCCGACACGAATCGAGCGCACCACAGATTTCTGCACCTCGTCGCCCGGAACATACAGGCATCGGTAAACAATGAAATCTCCAAGGAGAAATTGAATTTATAACCACATTACCCGCACAGATAACGCCTGCGAATGGCGCCGCGATAAGAGCAATGGGATTTGATTTTCAGGTGTTTTATTGGTCCACTTTTTGACACTACTGCCTCCCTTCCTCCTACTTTCACCCCTGCCCCTCACATAAAGTACAGGCTAAATTATTGGGGGACATATTTAACTTTGTGGACAGGTGTCCAGCTATAAGAGACAGTTCCTGGTTTACACATCTCCATCATGGCCACCTACAGCATAAGTCAGCCTGGTGGGGCTGTGCCTGGGGGGTCCTCACTCACAACAGGGGGCTGTAAAAGCTGCCTAAGGGCCTTGTTAACGCTGCCCTCACTACGGCAACAGGCCCATCCACTGGTGCGCTTCGAGTGACTTATGCTGAGTGGGACCGGCCCATCTCCTTTTCTCTTTTCACACTTTGAGTGCCACCAGCGCAGGGCCGCCTCTTTCTGACAAGCCTTTGTCCAAATCCAATTGCCTCTCCTAACACTTAGAAACTTTAGCACATTTATTTACGGATCCCAGATTATCTCCAATTATCTATTAGCTTTCCCGTTATATCATTTTGAGACAAGTTGTTCTACATGAGCACTGTGACCTAACCTCTAGCACAAATATTTTATACACCAGCAGTTTATAGAAACATGTTCAGAGAAGTTTGTCTCATCTAAAATTATCTGATCTAAAAACTCAGATTAGGCATTCTCTCCCTTGAACCATACAGTGTGGGGTTCTTTACCCTCTGCTGAAACAGAGAGATCACGGTGATGCAGACAAAAGCAGGTCATCCCTGAGGGCTGGGGTAATGGCCGATGCCAGCGCCATATGACGGCTGCCAGTGCAGCTGAGGCGGAGCCGGCCGAGATGCCTAACGTGACCTTTAGTGAATGCCACATCACATCAGGCCCGGTGTCACCCGCTGACATTATGGTGGGGCATGAAAAGCAGATCTACAGGGCAGACGTGGTGACGAATGTCCCCCAGTGACAAACCTAAAGCCAGGCTGTAATTTTGACTGACATGTGCAAGGCAGCAGGCTTTGAATGACACAGACACAGCAGCACATCACTGAAGCTTGTTATATGTTTTCATCGGCCTGTATAGTACTGAGACAACTCACTCAAAGTGTGTTATACCAATCATCAAACAATAGCGTGTGCACATCAAAAAGCTCTCTGTAATACATAACAAGAACAGACACAGGCTAAGTGGTAGGCATGAGAGAGGCAGAAGGAGCGAGGCTAACACTTGGCAGCCAGTCCTGCGCTGCTGTGTTCTGTCGGCAGGTCCTTGGCACGCTTTCACATAAGAAGCAGAGCTATAAAATACACTGGATCCTGCTACACCTGTACCCGCCCTGTCCCGCAGCCTGCTTCCTATTTAACTACATCACATGCAGGATATTAGTCAGGGCTTTTGCGTCTGTGAGGTAAAGCGAGAGGCAGGGGCCAGGGGAAACTATGCAGGCTGCCGTTTGTCTTTTATTGGGGAAATAATGGTCTATTGAGAGGTTGGGTATTTAATGAGCAACATAATAGGCCCTGTAGTAACACATCTGCTATAAGCGTGGTCATTTCCGTGGCTTTCAAAGTCTGCTACAGCCTTTGAAACAGTTCCCTTTACATAGGTGCTCAACATATCTGCTTTTTATTAATTGCAGAATTGCTATACAGCAGTAACCAATGTGCTGGGGGCACAGTTTTCACTATTAGCCACATTGTTGATCGAGGAACTTCCTTGCCTGACCTCAAATGTCTCAGGGTCCACTCTGGTCCTAGCCTCTTTCTCATAGAGCCCTGTGATCAATTGTATTTAATGTATTAAAGACACTCACCACAACCACTGTAACCTTTGGCCCCTGCGCAGATCGATGGCTTGTTAGACTGCTAATGATCATTCATTGACTAATAAGATCTGAATCAACCTGCTGAAGAACATTGATTGGCCTTTAGCCTCACTACTGCTGTGCGCATTACATGAAGCTGCCAACAGAACCAGCTGGAGTGTGTGGGGGTCACATGATCAAACTGCTCCTGCTGGGACTGGACAGGAATTCAAAAGCCCAAATAGACTCATTGTGAAGCGCCGCAGGCTAAAGCCCTTTATTCTGGCCAAAGATCAATGAACATAACCTCTGTGACACAGGTCAATCAGAGCACATACCCCCAATACCTCTGCTCCAACTCAAGTCGCTCCTGCCATGCTCATCTATCCCATTAGACAGCACGATTGTTCCATCAGGGGCAGGCGTGGTCCAGCATGTATGTGTCCAATCATCTCATTGATGGAGAGAGCAGTGTAACAGTGCTTCTGTGGCCACATCTCTCTCCTCAGGACCGGAGGGCAAAGATCGAAGCCCCTGTGCTCCGCTTCAGCCAATCAATGCCCACCTCATTAAGATGCATGGCTCAATGATCTTTGATAGTGGCTTACAGATCACAGAGATCAGCGAGCACAAGGAAGTCAGAAAGTTACCACTGTCCTTGACTGTTACTAGAAAAGAGTGGACTAGGAAGTGTTAGTTTTAAATCAGTAACTAGTAACTGTCTTTTTTTAATTAGCTCTTCTGCAAAAATAAAGTTATTTTCTCCAGGTTTAAACCTCTCTAGATTCTAAACCAATCATCTTCCTCCTTTTGGCTGTGATTTGCCTTTTGTTATTAATGGACATACTAAGTTTACTAAGTTTTAAATTAACAATTACTTTAGTAGTTAACTAGTCATCTATTATGTTTTTCAATTAGTTGACTAGTCATACAAAAAATTCAAATGCTTGTAATGCACGGAGATTGACAATTTTATTCATTAGAGTCAGTCCAAACAATGATAACGACAATTAGGGATGCACTGATCCATCATTTATTTCCTTTAAACAACACAGTAAGACAGAACTGATCCAAATGTGTTATGCAGCTTTTATTTATCTCTCAAGTAAATAAAAAACAGCTTTGTATAAATAAAAGTTCAAATATTCTGAGATTTTCTGTGTCTTACTACATAGATTTATACCCAACTAGGATATCAGCTGAACCGATATCTGGAAGCTGATATCTGATGCCAATATCGGATTGGTGCATCCCTAATTACAATTATTTTAATATTCAACTAGTCACAATTATTGAGTTTAATCGCTGTAGCCGTAATGTTTACTATGCTGTCAGATCCCGTCAGTCTGTAGAGCAGATTAAGACCAAACTAAAAACCCACCTCTTCTGCCTGGCATTTGTTCTAGCTAGGCAGGATATCTTGGTGTTTTATTGTTTGATTGCCTATGTGTCGTATTTTATGTATATCTGTTTTTGCTTTCGTTCTTTTGTTGTTTATGTGAAGCACTTTGGGCAGCTAAAGTTGTATTTTAAATAAATAAATAGAGTTGAATTGAATGCTTTGTGTATGAAAGTAGCTCAATTTTGAAAGTGTTAAGTGTGTTTTGTGGAGTGCTGTCAATCACCTGACACTGGACAGCAGTGGACTGTCACTCACTGCCCCAGCGTCACCACAGGATCGGCCCCAGACTTGACATCTCTCACACCTGTGGACTAAATGTATGTCACTTTCTATCAGGTAAAACTGATAAATTAATATTTCAGTGTTAGACGTTGACTTGCATTGAGAATATATCAACTGTATCCTTTCTAAAATGTTGAATCCGTTTATGGATTCTGGTTATTGCTCATTTGTTGTATGAAGTCTTAACCATGTGTGAATGAACAGTAATTACAATCTATATTTCACTGCGAAAGATAAAATATGAAGATATCAACAGATTACAGTTACTCATTAACGGCTAATTAGATTGGCTGTAAACACTGAGATGACTATTACCTGCTTCACTGATTAATACACATTATAACCCCAGTCGACTCCTCACTCCCCTTTCATTTTCTCCTCTCCTCTTCTCTCAATTAGTGCTTAATAAGGAGAAAATGAGAGATCACTGTGTTGTACTCAACTTTGTACGCTGCAGGACAAACAGGGAGTGGAAGCCACTCAGTAAAGAGTTTAATTATATCTACACTCCACATTGGCACTGAAGTACAATTACTCACAAAACAGTAAATACAGTTCGTTTGAAACACATAGAAGAAGGCTTTATAGTGTCTAAAATGTAATGAGAGAGACAGTTCTGAAGAGTTTCAGCACATAATCTTGCAGTAATACAATGAATACAGAGAATACTGAGTGGTAGTACATGCATTTTAAAACACCAAAAAGGCCATTAAAGGATATCTCATTTCTATTCGCCAATGATCAGCTTGTCTACTACCAATCCAGTAGAAGCATTTTTGTGTCAAATAGCAAAAATAAAACTCTATATTGTTTATAGTCAGAATTTGTTTTGAAAGCCACTTGCATTTGTTTTCAATAAGACTAAAGCCTATGTAAAATAGTGTTTGATCAATATATTTAAAACAGTTCATTGCTTGCCATATTGTTCAGCTCTAAATGCCACACACTTTTATATCTGCATCACAAACAGTGAAAAACATGCACCTGGCCTGGCTTCACACCTGTCCCTTATTCTCACAGCATAAAGCAGGTGAGCTCCTGGTGAAGAACCTCAAAGATGGACCGACCCGCATCTACTTCAAACCAAATCATAATCACTGTTTAGTAAAAGCCCCTATTGTCCACAGACAGTCACAGTGTCATTCACAGCTCCTATAGCCTCATCATAAGAGAAGCCCTCCACCTCAATGCTGCTGATAACATCTGTTACTGTCTCGAGACCAGCAAGCACCTGGCCCTCCAGCTGCACCTGTGCTTCCTATAGGATGTTATTGTGTCTGCCTCGATGAGATCAAATGAAAGGTTTCTTTATCTAAGTGTAAAGATACAGATGAGCTTATCTCTTAACTCTGACTGTGGGACACTTGAAGTTACTACATAGAGGACAAAAGAGTTTAGGATTAATGTGAGGTGCTGACTTGACAATGAAATGGTAAAAGAACGCGACAATAAACAACTGAGATAAATAAAGTTGTTTTGCTTTCGTTCAAGGGCCCTAAATACTTGTGTGGTAACCCCTGACAACATGTGACTAAATGCGCGTTAGGCCAACAGCATACAACAATAAAAGTGATGGAACAAACCACCAGAGTAGAGCTGAAATCACTCAAAGTTTATTTGTATGTGTTTAACTGTACGTAGTTGCAAAAGGTTTACAGGGTGTATCCTGGGTGAGCCCAGCCTGTGTCGATACAGCCGTCTCTCCTCTACGGTCAGCAAACAAGGCACAATGTAACAGGACAGAGCCAGAGGTACAGATCACAGCCCTGAGTGTGTGTGAACAAATTTCAACCTTTAGCGTAGGTTCTCTTATCTACATCCAGCCATGAACACTATTCACACTTACCAATACTGGCCACCTTTCACTTCATTTTTTTTTACATTTTAATACTTACACATAAACTACTTAACACTAGCATTAGCCCAAAATAAAGTAATGTAAATAAGAAATAATCATTGAGTTGTATTTTATTTATACAGCACATTTAATAACAACTTCAGCTGCCCAAACTGCTTCACATAAAAAGTCAACAAAAAACAAGTACAGATAATACAAAACATCGTGGAAAAAACAAGATACCCTGTCTAGCTAGTGTTAAATGCCAATGAAAAGAGGCAGGTTTTCAATCTAGTCTTAAACTGTGTTAAAGACTGGACTTATAGACACATTTAAACGTATCATTACTTGTTGGATCATTTTTAATCCTTGACCTGGTTCAAGTATTTATTATAAAACATCTCCATTGAGACAGGTGGATGGCAGACCCTCCACCAGAAAAGTTACATAGTACACCTTTAATTACAGTATAAGGTTGCAATAGTTAGTCACATTTGACTATGTTCACACTTCCATAGCCATCAGAGGATCATTTGCATTGAGTCAATCTCTGGCTTTGGTCCCATAATCATTCAATGATTGATTTGTAATTGCACTAATAGGGTCGTGGCCGAGACAATGGGATGTGCAAGGAGAGGGCCAGCTCTGGTGCTCTCACAGCGGGGCTGCCGAGCTCTGCCTGTGTGGTCTATGGGGACAATTAGCACAATCTCCATACTAATGCTAGTCTGTAATGGATACTGCTGAGCCTGCTGCCTTTGAGTGTGCATATGCAGATAGGTGAGCATGTTTGCATATGCGCATATCCTTTAGTGCAGGCTTCCTGTGCACAGCTGCCTCTTGCTCTGGCTTTGCCCTGGAGTCTATGTAAAAAATCTGCAGTGTATAAGTTCCCAGTAGCCCGTATTTTACTGAGGTGAACTCTGGCCTTCCCCCCTCTCCTCGCCGCTCTCACCCTGATCGGCGGCCACTCATTAGCACCATAATAAAGAGTTGAGACGACACGTAAAAGGTTATATACTGCTGGACCGCTGTTTTCCTACCAATTATAAGGCTTGTGATTTATGGCCCAGACCTAGGCCTATTCTCTCCGGAGAATTGGGGGGAGCATTGACACTCCTTTGCAGTGGGGTCAAGGGTCAATCCTGACAAACTTCGACCTTTAGCACAAGATGACTCCACTACTAGTTTTGCACATAGAATTGTTTACATAAGTAAGGGCATAATTATAATCATTTCTTTTAAATTTTTATAACTGACAGCTTCAATTGTGTCTGACTTGTTCACCTCTGTAGAGATAAAATAAATATGTAAGTTTAATGATATAGAATGTGATTGACAGTGTTTATAAATGTGTCTCATATATTTGGGAGGTAAACCATCACGCCTGGCCTAACTTTGACGTACAGTCTGTGCTCTCGTCAGGCTCCTCCACAGCTGGGAGACTACAACAAGCACAAGTGACATGTGCTAATGAGGCCTGTCTACAAAACGCTATAGCAATGGAGCAATATGAATATTTGTATGGCTCTGAGCAACTGTTAACATAAGTGACTTTTCTAGCTGTTGTCTGACCAAGAAATAGGCATCTCTGTATAATGCAACGGGGTGAGTGGGAAATATACAAGTGAACTCCGGATGGTTTTGTGCTCATTCTGGCGAATGTAAGTTGCTTGCATGTCTAATATTTAAAACTTCAACATTTGAGATCATTTAATAATATTGAAATACTGTTGAGTTTAAAAAAAATCTGATACTAACCTTTTTTGATAAATCTAATCTGAAAATTCATCCAGAATTTTGATACAAAATAAAATGCTCAAAACTTGATTTTGTGTAATACAATGCTTTTTAATCAAGAGTCTCAAACCAATCCTCTGTCAGTAAAGGCACGCAGTTTGGAGCAGAGTTCAGACTTTGGAGGAAGACTGAATATTTTTTTGGTTAAATTACAATGATTAAATGTTTCTATCCACTTTGTTCAGGAAATTAATATTGAAAGCAGTTTCATTTTGTTTTAATAAGAAAAATAAAATTTAAAAATTGTGATCAATTAACATGAGGATAAAGTTTTTTGTCTTTTAGCCCAGCCCTACTGACAGGGCCTACTGACTTTTCCAAAGGTGCAGACAAATGTCAGAATTAGATGGTTATTTGTGGAATGAACACTAGAAAGACCTTTAATGAACATCAGCGACAACAGGGAAATCGGATAATGTGGTCATATGGTCTGTCTATGCTGCTCCTCTGTGGTATACGTTTAACCTACAATTTGGCCTCCATGCTCTCACGATCTGCCTGACTGATTTGTGAAGCTCAGAGGAGAGGACCAGGGATGTGTGTGCGTGTGTGTCTGAATGTGTGTGCGTGAACATGCGATCCAATCTACAGCAGCAATAGCCCTCGCCTACAGCCACACTGAGGGACTCTTTGATGTCAGATCAGAAGCAGTCGAGATGCAGGTCGATCAGGTGTGCAGAGAGAGAGGAGCCGAAAGGAAGAAGGTACATGGCCAATGGAAAAGTCACTAGTATTAATCACAAATAGTAAATATTAACAGTAATTTTAGTACATAACCTAATAAAAATGCTGTAACTCTAATTATTATTATTCATGTATCTAAAATGTAAATTTTCATGTTAATATAAATAACAGCATTTTCAACTAAGAGTACAGTCAGTATAATTTTGAAGTAACTCCTAACCTAAGCTATTGACAATCTTTTTTTCAGCATCATTAACAACCTTTTTTACGAATAAAAAATAGTTTTAAGTAAAGTACAGTTTGTTCATTTTGAAGGGGTTGCAGACCAGTATTCCTCAAAACCTCACATGCTGTAATACCCATAAATTTATGTTTCTGCTTCACATGTATAGTTGGAAACCAGACACAAACTAGTATAAAAATATCACCTGCCAAAAAAGCTGTATAACAAATCATTTAAAGTATGAGTTATTCTATAGTGTTACAGAATAGCATTTGTTTCATTGACCATGAAGCCCTGTACTCATTGTGACCCCTCTCTTTCCTCTCTGCCCGACTCGGGGCACACAGAAGCAGTGCAGCGACGACAGATGCAGCGGACACAACATGAGTTATGCTTCAAATTATTGCAGGACATTGTGTCCAACAGGTGCTGGTCACCTCAAAAAGTCCCCTCACAAATGCTACACATCTCCCTCTGCTACTGTAAAAGGCAGACTTATAGGAACTCTGTCTGATTCTCACACGCCGTGTGGTCCGCTGCCTGACACTCTCTGCCCACACACATCACACATTAAAACAAGTCCATACAGTCAACACAAGGACAAAACCTCAGCGCTGCCTCTTTATAGTGAAGACAGAGAGGATACAGTGGAGAGGAGCTTCCCCTCCTGCCAGGATGAAAGCCTTTTTTACATCGAGAACATTAGGAGAACAAACTAGAGTCACAACAGGAGGGGGAAAAGTCAACTGCGGACTGCTTTTACATCAAATACTACCACCTTTAATAATGTAATGATGCCTCTTGCACAGTTTGAGATCAGCCACAGCACAACCAGTGTGGCCAGTGAGTGCTGCTTTGTAAGACACAACGTTGTCCAGGGGAAAACTTTCAGTCACTAGTAAGGTCAAGTCCTTAGTATTATTTTTCTTTTCAACAAACTGTAGACAAGTAAAAATGTGTTTACAAAAAAAATGTAGGGACAGGAAAAAACACATACTTTGTATCATCACAAAAGTAATGCCTACATAAAAAAACACATCACTACAATGTTTTAGTGAAGTTTGTGCGTGACACTTGACTTTATGGTGTCATTACCTTAACCAGAGGGAACATCAGACTGGTTAAAGGCATATGGTATGTGTGACTATCACGGCATTGAGTGGACATGCTTGACAGGGAGTACACACACCATGGGAATAACAGCCAACAGCAGACACTATATGCGTATGCATAAGCATTGAGTGGTCTCATTGATCTCCTGTGGTCTGCCGGTGGGATGTAAACACTGTCTTTCCACAGGAAGCTTCACTCAATAAGAAGAGCGGACAGCTGCACCAAAACACATCTTTATCAAATCAGCATAACCAGGTATTGTATACGGCACACATCGATTGCGTAGACACTAATGAAAACATTTCTGTATAATATCACTGACATAATATGATGCTAAACCATCTAGGTTAGAATTTAGATTGTTCTGTTTCGCCACCTTGTCTCTCTTGTTTGCAAAGTTTTCTGGTGAAGACCTGTTCCAGAGTAGCTCTGGCCTGCAGTGCAAAGCATCTCCCTGAGGAAAATAAGCATGACTCGCTCCAGTGAAGACATCTGCCCTTTGAAAGGGAGCATGGCTGTTTGAACAGCTGTCAGAGCACACCGTGTCTCTGGGCTTCTGATAAAACTGAGGCAAGTCTGAAGAAATCAGCACAAAAGGGACACAGCCCGGCCTTGATTGACGAAGGTAACAAACCAGGCTGAAGCACTGATACAGGGAAGTTTTTTTCTGGTTAAAATGTGAAATATTTTTCCAGTCATTTCTACTACATTTGTGTTGTTTGATACCGCTGTAGAATGCGAGGCTATACTGGAGACCGGCAGACACAGGGAGATTTCAGGCTTAACACTTAAGACTTTGGTCCTGAAGTGACTGTCTGTTGCCCAGTCAAGAGGAACAAGTGCATGTCAGACTTAGAAAAGTGCTGCAGCTCAATTGCATTAAAGCTCTTAGTTTGCCTGAGCTCCAATCTAATTGGATAAAGCTGGAAAAGCAGCTTCCTATGAGATCCATTTTTTAGGGACAAGATTTTTCTCTATGCATGTTCTAATGCAGCTCATCTTTTGTCCTTGTCACACACCTCAAATGAGATTCCAAAAATCAGGACGGAGGTGAGGGGCGCACACTGCACAGACCAAACATTGTCAGACAGACACACCTCTCACACCAGCAGCGCCTGCATCTCCTCCTTATTAAAATTCCATATTGAGATTCCTCCCTGCCACTCCGCCTCCCTGGCCCTGTCACTCAGCCTCCGCCACCAACAAAATCACCAAGTTTCTCCAACGCAATACACATCTGCATAGAGAAGAAACACACACTTGGCTCACAACCCAAACTTTTCTTAAGACGGCTCGTCCCTGCAGCCGCCCTTTATGTGTAGGATGAAAGTTTGCTTTAGGTGATATGTATGAGTGCGTGTATCAGTGCATCTTCCTCCTGCTTTCACTCGCCCCATTGTCATTATTTTCTGTGGTGTCCCACTCTGATCTGCCGCGCCTTTGGGTGCTCTCTCTCCATCTTCCTCTGGTCCCTTTCATCTGTCAGGCGCTCCCCTTGGCGACCGCCGCTGAGGGGGTTTGATTTCCCATCATGCCTAGCATTGCCTGCCTGAAACCCTGCTTCCTCTCTCCCTCATGCTTGCCTCTAAGGCGAGTGTGTTGTGCCCCCGCGTCGTTGGGCAATTATCCCCTGGAGTAATGAGAAGCGTCTCTCTGCCCTACACGCTGACTGACACCTCTCCCACTCATTTGTCAACAAATCAGACGGCTGGTGTGGGCGGCCATATTGAGCTGAGGGTTGTCGTTGGGAGCTTGGGCTGCGGTGCATCATTGCATCTCCCTCTCTTTTTCTGTCTTTATTTTTCTCTATCCTCCTCCATCCCTTGCTCTATCTCTGCCACCTCGTTATCTCTGACAGGGTGTCATTCGTTCCAACTCTCACTCCGCCTATGTCAACTCTCCATACGCACCCATGTATTTGTGTTTCCCCACTGCGGGAGCGGCTGACTTCCAATAGGCCTAATGGTCATATGTGGCTAATGATCACTGAGCTGAATGAGTGACACTGTTCAATTTAGTGGTGTCAAAGTTGGGCACAGGCAGCCGCTGTAAACACTTTGCCTGACTACATGTTAACAACCAGAGTGCACACGGGAAAGGATTCCTCATATGTCTTGGTCCAAAAAGGCTGTTTTTTTTTTTATAAAAAAAAAAAATAGACTTAACAGAATAGCACTATATTTCTAAAACAAACAAAACAGAACACACTTTACTGCCCTAATTAATCATGCCAAATGGGTTAAAGTAAAATCATAAGATTATGTGAGGGGTCTGTATTTGTACTCACTGTGGTCTTTGCGCTCCTCTGGACTCGATGAAGCCTCTCCATCAGACAGCAGGCCCGACATAGAGAACAACTTCCTCCCGGAGTCTTCTCCTGTTTTGTGGGAGGTCCCCGAAGAGCTGAAGTCAAACTCCTTTCCCTCCATATCTGGGAAGCAGCTCTTGAGTCTCTTTGCAGGGGTAAATGCTGACTGATAGCCCCCTGGCTCCCTGTCCTCTGGGGGAGATGAGAATGGTCTAAAAGCTCCGACACTGCTGTGGCTGAGAAGGCCCAGGGGGGAGCAGTCCAGGTTTGGGGCACTAAACTGTGGGTGAAGATGAAGGAGGGAGGCAGGAAAGTCTCTGGGGGTAAAGGTACCTGATAGGGGGCCTTGACGCTGGTACATGGATGTGAAAGTGTATGAAGCAGAAGGGAAAGGCAGGTGCAGGTCCTTCTCTACAGAGGTTGGGACACCAAAAGGCCTGGGAGCCTGGCAGGGCACAGAGGCATCACGGCCAGCCTCAGCAGTGGAGGCCAAGACCATGAGAGCCGGAGAGGCCAGAGGAGCAGGTAGGTAAGAGGGGCTGTCCATCTTAAAGGGCTGGTGGAGGTCCATTCACCTCCTGATAATGGCTCTGTGGAAACACACCAATGAAGAACAATGTACTAGAGGACTTACATTACACTAATGTGATTTACAATGTGTCTTTTAATTTTAGTTTTTTCTCTTTATTAAAAAAAAAAAAAAAAAAAAAAAAAATCAAACATTAATACAATTATAATAATAAAAAGCTGTTTTATCCATAATTTAATGATCATTTATATTTTAATACGACTGTATGTATTATCATCCTATTCAATATCTTTCAATATTCAGTTTAATGTTTTAAATTATAATTATTTAACACTTCTAAATTACCATTCAATTTCTACATTTTGCTCTTGAGAGAAGTGCAAAATATAAAATATACAAAATGCATTTCTGTGGGCCTATATTTTATTTTGTTTTATTTTATTTTTTATTTATTTTCCGCAACAAGGCCTATAAACCGAAGAATGTGAGACTGGCCAGAGACGCACAGTCACCTTACTTTTGGGTTAGTAGCAGAATGAAATAAAACCCGTAACTAATCAATGTACACTCAACAACACATGGACAAGAATGCAACAACACAGAATGGTCATACAATCGTAAGAAGAGATTCATTAAGTAATTAATTAATCACGGGACAATAAACCTAAACTCACAGCAGTATTTAGATCATTTATACAGAAGCTTCTAGTTTTATTTACCTATTTTAATCTTTATTTGTGCTATAACCTTGATCTTTTTATCTGTTTTATTTTATTGCATGCACGCATTGTTGCTGTTTTTGAGAATTAACACAGTAGTTGTGAATGTTTGCTATGAGGTGACAAAGTTCTCTAGTTTAGTCTCATCTTCAAGCATGTTCAACTACTTTCACGTTCCGTGAAGTTCTTCGCACTTCAGCTCGAGCCACGTGTTTCCCTTAACTTAAACTAGGCCTATTTCAAAAATATTTCCGGTCCTTGGACGTATAATATGCTACAGTTCAAGTTAGCACACGGAATTTGGCGGTACTTACTGTGAAGTAATGAATACGCGTCGGTCTCCGCTGGTACCAACTTTTCCCTGAACTTCTTCAGGACGAGTCACAGAAACGGCGCACACGCGTGTCCCGCGCAGCTGGTCCGGTCCAAGTGCGCGCTCAGGAGCAACTCTTCAGAAGCGGCTGTCTGTGTGAGGACCGAGGACACGGGGCTGATGTGATGCAGGTCGGTGCGTCTCTGTTCTGTTGATGTCTGCTTCTGGAGCTCCGCGCGACAGTCCCCCTCTGCCTCTTCACCAGCCCTCTTTCTGAGGCGCCCCCTCTCCCCCTGTCCCCCTCCCTCCTCCATGACCGCGGTCCCTCCGAGCCGCACTGCTCTACACTACTACAGCCTACTGAGGCTCCTTTAGGATATTAATCGACCGTGTAGGGCTCGGTCTGTTCTTTTTACTTGTTTTACTTTAAAACAAAGTAGACTTAAATCACTGAATAGGCCTACAGATCAGCTGCAGGTCTTTGAACACATTATGTTAAACTTGCAGCATCACACGTGTGTACTAGTGTGAATGTTTGTGTTGAATCACTGGGGTTGTGTGGACTTTTGTGTTTCACTTTTGTTCTGATAGACAATAGTGGCATAGAGGGACAGCCTGTGTCTGACTGACGTTGGAACATTTGCTTTTGATGCAACATGATGAAAAATAATGGTATTATTTGTCACAGATAATCTACTTTAAACTCTGACACCTTACACACCATGTAATATGTAAATACTTTGTCTCAGATTTCCTGCACAGTGTCAGAAAGCACAGCTAAGAGCACCACATATCAGCCCAAATCACTCTTAATTTGTTTTTATCGGTATTGGTATTGCTTAAAGAGTTTTTGAAATAATGTAATTGAAATAATTCCTTATTCCCCGGAGCCAATCCAGAGGCTTTACTCTGCTAATCTAATGTGACACGCAATTTCCGTCTCTCAGACGATTGCTTCCCCTCAGGTCCCTGTCTTTAATGAACAGCCATTTGGCTGTGAGCCTGTGTGCGTTGGGAAGTGTGTGGAAGTGTGTGTGTAATCAGAGCAAACCGAGTCCTGATGGAGCAAATGTGTGAACTGGGAATATGACCGCAGCGGAGCAGACATGAGTGAGAACTTCTGTTAGAATCTAAATAAATACTGTCTCTACAGCAGAATAGTCCTTTTAAAGTATAATAATGTATATTACAATATTTTATGACCACTGGTGTACTGCTATAAGTCCCTTATTTAGCGTGTTTACTGTTGTTTTTCTCACTGTTTCTCATCTTGTCTCTTGTGAATAGTGGATGGAGCTATGGAGGTCGAGACAGCAGATGCAGACTTTAAATGGGCACATAAAGAGTCCAGACTGACTGTTACAGTCTCTTCACGGGACAAGCACATGTCTCCTCCAGACGAAGGTCATTACTAAAGTAAGAGCTTCTCTGTCAGACATTGTTTTGGGCTGAGATAACGGTCCATCTCTCAGGTCAGGATTAGAAACATTTATTACAAACTTTCAGTAGTGTTTAAAGCACAGTTCTTTACACTGATCAGTGAGTGGACATGTTTAAGTGGCTGCGTTGGCACGCTGATGATTATTTCTGGCCTGCTGGTATGATTTGGTCCTTATGTCTGTGAATGTGGTGGGAGCATAGAGAGTGATGTGTATGTGTCCTGCAGGCCAGTGAAGTGTTAATGATGTCCCCGCTGCCTCAGCCAGGTTATGGCACAGGGGCCGTTAGGCGCCCAGGGTAAACTGCATGGCTCCCAGAATAAATTGCCACCCGAAGCCACGCAGGCTGGTCAGCTAGCCAATTACAGGCCTGCCTGCTCAGCTGAGGATGATGGGATGCGATGTTAATTGTATGTCTTCATTTTCTGGCAGGAGGTGAGTCAGTTGGCTGTCTTCATGACTGCCACACACTCACCCACACAGCAAAACCTTGTGATTTATGAAGAGTTAGTCTTATCTTTGGGTTAATGCGATTTTATGTGAGGTGTGTAATGATTTTGTTGTAGAAGTAATCTGGAGTAGTCTAGGAAGGATACATTAAATAGCTGCCACTTAGTCTTATTTATTTACAGTACCAGGGGCCATAATGGAGTCTTTTAACTTCAGTTTGACTGTATTGTTTCAGAATAAATGCTTAATTTTTCACTCAACTCCACAGTGAGTGTGGAATAGGGCTATTGTTTCCAAAAAACAATTAGTGATAATTATCATCTGTAAGACAAAGAATTAATTTTCTTCATATTTCCGGCAACAGTATGTTTACTAACCAAAACAAGAAATGTATATTATATTTACAGCTTAGATTTCTATAACAACAAGTTTGCATGTATAGACCTAACGGGGGGGTCACTTGAATTCTTGATACAGATGAAGTTCTGTTCTCCGGAGTCAGTTGGTAGTGCACCGCAGTACGCTCTCCTCAGTATATCAACAGAGACTGACTGGTAGCTGTGCAATGGAGAGAGAGGTTAGCCACTATATTAACATAGGGAGAGACAGCAGTGCCAGAGCACAGCAGTCTGCCAGGCAGCGAGTGGTGGAAGTGAGACAGAGAGAGGCCATCGAGCAGACAGCTACAAGATGGAGTGCAGAGGAACGTGTGAGAGATGAGCTGTCGAACATGTGACAATGCCCCTCGACTAAAACTGGGAAAGTCTGACAGCTCCAAAAGCAGCAGTGAGCACACATGTGAGCAGGAATACAGAGAGGTGCATTATGGTCTCAATCATTGATCACTTCCTCCCAGAGGAGCAGAGTCTGCCCCCTACACACTCATGTTCATTCACATTCACAGCACACCCGCTTCGGGTGTACTGCCTGCATGCATTCAAGCCCTACCTTGCTCTTGTTCAATTCACTCAAATATGCAGATTGAAGACATTCCCATTTGAAAAGACTGCAACAATGGGCTGTTAGTCAGTTTCCTATCACTTTACAACTTCCCCAGTGGGTTCCTAAATCAGGCTTCAGAGGCTTTAGGTCCACATGAGCAAGTTAAGGTCAATAACCATTAGTTGTCTTGGTTTACACACAGCTGTTAAAGAGCATTGAACAATATAATACATGTGTATGATGTTAACATGGTATGGTAAAAAAAAAAAAACTTAATAAAATGAATACAAATTTCTCTCTGACTTATTTTTTACCTTGTTTGGTCTAATGAGTAGAGTTTAAACATAGTGAAAGTAAGTGTTGAAGGAGGTGGATGTTTTGAAGTGTGTATTCACTCCTCATTGCTCCTCATCACTGTTTTAATCTTCACCCAAAAACAAAAACACCAAACCTGACACCGTGCCCTCCTCGCCTCTGCCACTGCCCCCTCCCAGTGCCATGAGGCTGACACTAATGTGACACTCTGGAAAATAATTACCAACAAACGCACTGCTGACTGCAAACAGCTCGCTCCCTTCAGTGGACTGTCACTAGTCATTAGTTTGAACCTTACGAGAGGACAGGACCACAGAGGGAGGGGAGGCGGAATGTAAGGGACCATACCACGACTGGAAAAGGAGGGGTATTATTATTGCAATTTAACATGCGAAATTAAATATATTGAGTTTCATTTTGAATTCATCATTCTGTGTTGCAAACTTTGTTCTGTTCTGGTAGTTTCTTGTAACCCCCGTCATTGGCACCCTCTTGTGGTTCTCTTCATATTACCAATGCCTATTTATGTCGACAAACCAAAGGCAGAGCAAACAGATTTAGCGTACTGGACTATGTGATTTCCATCTGAAGCAGCTCTGTACAAGCAAGCTGCAAAAGAGTATGACCGCAGATACTAAATACAGCTCAAGAGAGAGGACACTTCGTCTGAAAAGTGTTCAAGGTGGCAGCAATTCCAACACAATTATCCCAATGCTACAGGGTACATCAAAACACCAACCCCCTCTTTATGACTGCTTGAGTTGCCTTGGGGGGCAGCTGTGCCAGTATGAGATTACAATTTTTACCTTCTACAATGGCCAATATTAAAATGTCGGAATACATCTGGCTGGCTATTTTGATTGGGAACTTAACCCCTGACTCCTGAGCTAAAAATTCCCCATTCCCTGCTGCACTCTGAATGGCTGGAGTGTAATTCTTCTTTGATTCGGGCTAATGAGCCAGTAATAGGTCCTGTGCGTGTGGATAGGAGGATATCATGTGCTGGCAAGAGTTGGAGGAAGGCAAATGCAAAGATGACTTGGATCTCTGAGGCTTCCCATTGTTCAATAATCACGTGAGCAAGAAAGCGCTAGCCTTTTAAAAATGTGGCAGTAGGTTTTCATTGATAGCCACTTTCCACACTAATGGGTCCATTTGATTACAGCAAAAGGTCCTGTGTTTTATTCCAAGTTTGTTGCAGTGAGAGGAAGAGAGTGAAGGGAGAAAAGTGGGTCTCAGTGTGTGTCATCCAACCAATGACTTTATCCAGCCTTATCCTGAACCATGAAACCATAGTGCATGACACCCCTCTATGCTCTGCACAGATATGGCTATTCACTGTTAGCTCAGAGATTTGACAAGGCAGACTGCGCTCACTCAACGGCCCGGGTCAAATGGATGACTGTCACCATCTTTTTTATCTGTCTCTGTCGCCTCCTCCTCAATTCAGGCTGCAGCCCCTCTTTTACAACAGCATTTCCATCCCCATCTCACAACTTTGCTTGTTCAAATTGACAAATTCAACCAGCGACAAAAGAATAAATGAAAAAGGGCAGAGAGGGCTCTGGAGGGGATAATCTTTTTAGAGAGAAGATGTGGTTCACTGGGAGGTGAACAGGTGAGCACATTTATCTTTACCAAAGAAAAAAATGCATTGATAAAAACAAATAAAATATAAATGTTATACAAGGAGTGTAATTATTGTAACTTCTTAATTATTTAGTCTATAATTACATTCCTCAAACTCAAGTGGTATTTGAAGTTCAATTATTTTACTAAAGCAGCCCTTTAAGAATACATTTATTCTAATAGATTTTTAATGACTGAAAGCCTCCTCTAAAGCTTGTAGTATGAGTTCGTTGTCTGTCACCTCTCTCTCCCCTGGCCCCTTGAGGCTCTGGAGCCCTCAGCTGCCTGTGTCTCAGTCCTAATCACAGCTCAATGCACACATAGACACACAGTCTATCGGTGTTCACTCAGGTAAAGGTCTGTGTGCTGCTCAGTGAGTGGCCTCTGCTCAAACAAATCAATAGACACTGGCACGTCCCGCCACCAACCAAGAGAAAACAATTAAAAGCCATCGATCCTGCACCAGGTTTGAGCATGAATATGCATGTGTCCTTGACCTTCCCTAGTGGAGGGACAGCGAGAGAGAGACAGGGGCCAGCTGACACAGGCTGACAGGTGCAGGACCCTCTCACTTCTTTTTAATAGACATTAGGGGGTTTGTTGGCTTTACTTTGTGTGGTTCTAATTGTATCGTGAACAGGCCAGAGGCATATAAGGCGTATCGTCACATTAATCCCAGTAAACCTGTTGCTCTTTACAAGCCTGTTTGGAGGCACAGACTGCTCTTTTTCCGGCTGTGTTTAAAGCAGAGCAACTGTCCTGCACAAATGTCCCCTCTGGCCCTGCCTCATTTATAATTACAGATGTGTGACATGCACATGGAGACGTCTGCATGTTAGCACATCACCGTGCCTGTCCTCACACATCCTGTGGTCCAAACAACAGAGCCTACAGGGGACAGCCGTGCCCTGTCCCCCGTCACTGGGGATTAGCATTAGCATGCTAACTGGGCCTCTGGGGGAGTGCAGCGCTAAGGGTCACACTGACAACTGTCAACAGTCTGCTTTAATTAGCAGACCCTGCTCATCAAACCCAACAAGATGCCTCACAAAAGCTTGTTTAGGAAAACTTAGAGCCACAACACTGATAGAGTAGAGTATACCAATGTTACTTAAATATGTATTTATAAATGGGCACCATGAAGTGGTTCTATCAGTCATTCATCAGTCTCATCTCCCATCCAGTTCGCTTTGGGCATGCTTTCATATCAAACTGAGGAGTCAAAAGTGCTGACTTGTCACAGTGTGTGGTTGTGCGCTGACAGTATCAGGATGCTGTTGTCACTGCTCTAGGTGAGCTGGGCTTTGAGAGTATTGTCAGTCAGACACTGCATTATCCAGCTGTTCTCTGGTTGTCTCCCTGTTTCTGTGGTGAGGTAATGGGAGTGTCAAACTAGTCGACAGTTGGAGTCTCACTATTGAGCTGAGAGGCCACATCCATATACACTGCCAGCTAACTGAGTGCCAGCGTTGCTGAGGCGGGCCTGTCTGGGCCCACAATGACTGTCAGAGAAAAGCTGGGGGCTGCAGGCGCAACTGTCACACACTGGTCACAAAGCATTTACCTGCTGACAGAATCACAATTAGTCCAGGGAATGTTGTTACTGGGAGGAAGGAAGAGAAGGACGATGGAAGCACAGCTCTGGGAGAGAGGACTGTTATTGGAAGAGGTAGAGAGGCAGCTGTGTGTATTTGGAGAGAGAAAATAGGAAGACAGAAACTGTGAACTGCAAGACATATAGGCTTACAATTAGTGGCAACACATTCAGTGGAGCAATTTAGAGAGAAAAGGCACAACTGGAGCAATGCTTATTTCAGAACCATGGACAGCTCTACTCAGTGTTTCCTTCCTTTTTCCAAGACATAATTATAGCAGAACAAAGTCAAATGTGAGTCTCTTAATGACTTCAGTGTTTCTCTGTAAGACTCCTGGTGTGTCCGCTTTGACTGATAACACAGTAGCAAGGTCTTTTGTCTGGGCCCTAAGGGAGAGACGAAGCATGACCGAAACTGTAGTCCCAAACCAAACACAAGTGGAGATTGGCCTATGGGCTAGGATCAATAGTAAATTAACCAGTGTGCTGGTTCTGTGGAGGGCTGCTCAGCTCTGATCCACTGATCCATAATAAAAGGCCATGAGAGGAGACCTGAGATGCGGAAGGTTTCTACAGTTATAACAGCTGCTTCTGGACTTTTGATGCAGGAGCCAGTGAAACCATGTAATGGTGGCTAAACATTCAGCTATAGAGCCCATCTGTCATTGTAATAATCACTAGGCTAAAAGAACTTAAAAAAAAAAAAAAAAAAAAAAAATATATATATATATATATATACAATATACATAAAATATCTTCATAATGCCATTTTTTATTAGTCAAAACAATTCATATTTATCAGTTTCCAAGGAAGAAACGGTGTTAAACCAGTGACAAGTCAAGTGTGTGAAGAGACAAGACTGGCTCATTTGGTTTGATTCCAAGCTGACAACCATTATTTATGCAGTTTTCTGAAGGCAGATATAAGCTCTTTAAAGTAATTTAAACTAGCCCTCGTCTTCATCTCTTCCTGTCCCTATCCTGGTGTCTAGGGGTGATTAATGAGGGGCAAGTGGTGATGGATTGTCCTGATCCCACAGTGGACACCATGGTGAAAAGAGGGGCGTCCGTATAAAAGAAGCAAATATTAAGTACAAATGTATATACAGGGATGTAGAGCCAGCAGGCAAACACCTACTGAACTTTTGTCTGCAGATTGCTTGACCAGAAACAGTTAACCTTTCCCAGTCCATTACATTAGGAGCTGTCATCCACTGTCTGGTCTGTACATCTGCGTCCCCATGTGACCTCTTGCACCTGCTGCACCTGGCAAACAGAATGTATCAGAAATCAACTGTCGTCTTGACTTTTCTTGAACTTTGTGACCCAACTATAATGATATTTTTTAGACCTGTTTTCTTAGCTACACTTGGGAACACATGTAACAATGCACCTCATGATTCTATGCTATTTCCCTGCCTATTGAAGTGCGTTATTGTGATTCCAATCCATTTCGTGATCCTCACCATTTGGCCGACTTCTTGGTGATTTACATTGGTGGTATAGGGCTTTCTCAGCTTCAGCGAATCGCATTTGGAAATACCCATTTTGCAATACAAACACATGCAAACCCTTGTATGCAGGCACACACACATCTGCCTCGGAGCGCTCTGATAAGGTTGTCTTATCAGAGAAGAAAGGAGGCGTGAGGATAAGGGGGTACCTCTGTGATAATGGCTTTCACCAAATCCCCCCTCTGTCACAGATTAAAATGCCCGCTTGGAGAGCATTAGCAATCTTTCTTTTCATCTGTCTTCCCCCTTTCCCCTTTTTTCCTGGTCTGCGAGTGCCATTGGATTTTCTCAGGCCAATCTATTGTCACAGGCCGGCAACACATACAAGGAGAAGTCAACCTCAATCTGATAGGCCATTGTCTTATTCTCTCCATCACTGATTCCTGGTCGTGGTATTGATCGCAGCGCTGCATGTCCCCCCTCACATTTCATCAGTCTGAATGTGTGCTGTGCCCAGCAACCTCTTTTTGGAAGATGTGAAGTCCAGCATTATCTGTCTCTTTTTTCTTTCAGTAAAACATGGTTGATGGTTTAGATGGCAATTCACTCAAAACATAAATAAATAAATAAATAAAATTATTAAGAAATTTTTTTTATTTTTTTATTTAAACAGAAGGGCCATTTCTTAACTGAAAAGTTGCACTTGTGAACTTGTAATGATAAAAGTTATCTCAGTTTCACAGGGCAGTGTAGGTGGCGGAGGAGCATGCTGTTCTGTGTAGAATAGACACCAGTGCAGTGTTGGTCTAATCCTGTCTCTCCTGACATCAGGAGATCACACAAGTGGAGAAAAGAAAAAGCCACTGGAAACTAACTGTCACAGCTCAGGCTCCGTCCCGCTGCAGACGCCCCCACCCAAGCTCTATACCTCCTCCGCCATGCCTCACAGGCCCGTCTGTCACCCCTCTATAATTATGAGGAGTGAGAGTAATGTGTTGCAGTATGAATAGGATTGTCGGCCTGATTGTGATGTATAGGCTTTCATTACCATGCCCAGGCCTGTGCCCTTCGCCTTGTAGGAAATCCTATTTAGGCCCTAATTTGGGAGCCTCCCCGACCGTCCCGTCTGATAGCAATCACACACAGTAATTGTGTGCTGGGGCAACTGACAAGAGTGCAGGCAGAGCCACACAGAAAGAGGGCTAGCATGGGGAGGTCCTGACAATGATGTATCTGCATAGTTTGGTCAATTATTCAAGCCATACTGTGCTGAAATGTATATTTTTGACACTTATTTTCAGGTGGTTTGTTACAATAATGAGAATTTACACAAGAGATATAGAAGAACATGAAGATGTTGATTTTATAATGGACAATTTGAGGCCAACTAGATTCCTCTCTTGCAAATATCTACTTCAACAATGCTACATCGTTAATTGAGAGATCATGCTAACTCAATAATTATGATTTATGAGACAATCTCCAATGAATATGGAACATTCTTACCAGATTGGAAGATGATGTTTAACCAAGCCCTCAAGCAAACAATATTTGTACATTTTCCATGTCTGCATTGTTAACTTCTCTAATATTTCATTAAGAGAGGGCTGATTTTATGCACAAAAATTAATGCAGATCTGACGGCACGTGTCGGCCTGTAGATAACGAATGTGTAATTGACTCATTTAAATAGTGTTTGCCTGTAGGAGGGCCTTTGCATTAAATGTTTGATTGCCCTCATATTAACTGTCATTAATCCCTTCTGTTCTTAATAAGGACTTTATGAGGGTTTCTTAAAACTTCTCATCTACCTCACTATTCTCTGCATAATTAAGTAGAATATTCAAAAATATGGAAATGTAGTAGAACCCGGGCATTGACTGATGGGGCCTTGTGACAGATTTCTAATTACAGCCTTTTGAATTTGCAGCTCAGCGTTGCATCATGGTCCATTAGCTTGGGTCAGTGCAGGTCAATACTGTTAACTCTTTGGTTTAGTGTGCTACAAGAGTAATTTTTAGAGCAACAATAATCAAACTTGCCAACTTGCTCCTATGTAATGCATATCTAATCACAAGACATATGCCATTGCAGGGTCTTGTAAAGGAAGATGTACAGCACAGCACCAACTTTTGACACCCATTACAAACTGTCACGGCACAGAGTGGGTGAGAGACACAAACTTGTCTGTGTTTATGGCTTAACTGATCCTCTTATTCCTTCCACTCCTCCAGTGTCTCTGCTCTACCCTAATCTCTCCGGGGTCTTACTGGCCCGGGATGACAAATGGGAAGTAGAAGCCAGCCAAGCATGGACTCAGTGGAGAGGCTCAGTGCTGGGGTCCCTGTAAGCCCCCCTCAGCCGACTTGGATCATCTCTGACATAGCAGCATGAGCCCTGAGCATGAAGGCCACATGCAATCTATACTAACCAGGTACAAACGCATAATCAAGACTAATACCGTTTATCCCATACCAGTAAACAAAAACTTGCATTGATTAAAAACAACAAATAGGAATGATGTTAGGTCTTAGCAGCTCCCACAGCTCCCCAGCTGTGTCACATACTCAGCCTGCTCTATTTTAGCATGTAGTCCAGCTCAATAAGACCATGTACTAAATGACTGCAATGTAATGAGTGTGTGCACGGCTCTATAGCTTTGACACTGACAGCGCATGAGAATGTAAAGCATCCTCTTCCCCCTTTTGCCTCTCTGGCTTCCTCCATGCTCCTGTGCGCCCCACTGCCTCAGCCATGGGATCAGCTGCAGCCGCTAATGAAACGTCAGTCAGGTAATTGAGGCTGTGGTGGTGGCGGCCCAGCCAGGCAAGCAGTCAGCCTGAGTGGGTGATGACACCAGGACGTGAACTACAGGAATCCAGCAACCCCCTATGGAGCCTCACAAGACCTGCTCCTCAGCCAGCCGCCTGGAAAACAATGCATTTATACTGACACTGTCCCATTCCAGCCTGTTTGTGTGGGGCACAAATCTGACTTTTGAGTGCTACAAGGTGTGTACCAGTTAGTTGAGTCGTCACCTGAGTTGCATATTGTTAACCAGGTGTGTTGTGCCAGCAGGCAGCAGTCAACATGTCACCTCACACAAGGTTAAAACCTTTGTTATTGCACTCCAGAGTGATGTTACTTTGCTGGCGTACATTGACCTGCTCAGCAACCCTGGTGTGTTATGGGTAATGTTTAATTCCCTGCTGTGACAGCGGTGGATCACATGGTAAATTGGATTTTTTTTTTCTTTTGAAAGCACATTGCTCAGAAAGAAGAAAGAAAGGCACATGTCTAATGTAAGGGTACAATCACTTTTTTCAGAAGAATGAGAATACAAGATTGAATTTCAGAAGAATTTTGTGATGGGAGAACATATCAATGCTGATGTGATTATTTGACTGTACACAGACCATCAGTTCAACGAAAATAAGACTAAGAAAGTTGGCCATTAGTCACTACTTCAAATGGCTAATTGTAAAGGTGATGTGAACGCTTACCAAAATCTCTACTGATAGAAAATGGTTTTGTAGTACTTTTAAAAAATATCACTACTGCTCTTTTCTCTCAAGGATTACTAAGCATTACCTGAGCAGAGATATTGCAGGACCAGTGTAGAGGAGCCCAAGTGTCAGTCGCACTCTCCGCTCCACTCTTGGTGCCTCCTGAGGCCTTGATGTGGAGAGTGGACACTGGGTTAATGCCTAGCTGTAAGCACTGCTTGGAACCAGTGATTGGGTTTGCGTTACAGCAGACGTCCCCCACCAGCAAAAAAAAAAAAAAAAAAAATCCAGTGGAAATGACTTCCACTGTCCAGCCCTCTGGGCACTGATTCTCCAACTCTCCAACATTTCGGGTGCCCTCCTCTTTGTCGCTGCACTGCGTCCCAGAGGGCACAGGTGAATTTGATGAGGAACAATGATTAAAAGTTTGTACCCCCAAGGTGACCTAAATACATGAGAAGGTGAAAGTCAAAGAGATACCATTGCCAGTTATGTGAGGTGTGTTTCAGTTTGTGCATGTAGCGCTTACACAGTTTGGAGACATTATCCAGAGCCTGTCCTTATTGCACCTCCTCCTCCATCCTTAGTGAATTGCATGATGGGTACACAGTGATGTGCCACAGAGAGAAGACATCACCAATCTAATCAGTGTCAGATCAGCACATTACCTCTCAGCATAATGTATTTGAACAGTGCTCTATCACATCTCCTAGGCATAACCTGCCTCTTCCTGCCTCATGCGCCACAGTCCACACCTTTTCTCTTAACTGGGTGTTCAATCACAGCACAGTCTGCTGCTGCAGCCAGGCACGTTGTCGACAGTGACGTATGCCAGCGATTAGGCCGGATACAGTTCAATTATGATAAATAGTCAGCACACCTCTTAGACCGTGATTAAAGTCGCAGGCTGGCCTTGATAAAGAGATCCCATCTCACTGCCATCACCACCACATTATAAGATACTACGCCTCATGCTTTTCACATCAGCACTGCACGAAGCACACTATAGCCAGTTGGAGCTTATGGCAGGGACAGCTAGATGAGTTTCTGTAGATCTTTATCATTTACACATGGCTAGTGGTGCATCCCTGCACTCCTGTTTTCAATTGGGACTACTACTTATTAATAGGCTCACATTTCAGGGACTTTTTTTAAATACTGTATCTACAACAAAATGGTTCTAGATACAGATAACTTGAGAAAGCCAGGTTTTGATGAATGGATGAGCAGTGATGAAAGAAGATATCTGAGAACATGAAGGGAGCGAGTAGAGCATTAATCCAACATGAGGCTCATACAGAGAGTGGAGAGGGGAGGAGGAAGCAAAAGAAAGATAGCCTTTCGGCTGTGTTCTGTCAAGGGAGAAATTACACATTTACAGAGGTTTTTTCAAGCAACAACGGCTTCCATAGATCAAACCAGTGGATTTATGAGCCAATTTCCAACATGAAATATAGACACCAGGAATCCATTTTAGCCATGTTTACTTGGCTTTTCCCACTTTCTCTCCCCCTTTTCTTAATCAATTGAGCCTACAGTACAGCTTATTTTGCTCTTAAGCAACAATGGATATAAATGTAAAATAAAAAAAAAAAAATAAATGCAATTTGACAAAGAGAAACTAATACCCCATAAACTTATAAAAGCTAACTGATGCATTATATTTACTGTTTTACATAATTAATTTGAGGTATGATTGCGCTTTTATTTGGAAAAGTCACTGTTATGGGAGCTAAACAACATAATTGACATGTAATTATAGCAATATTACAGAGGCTCATAATGACTTTTCACTGGCTGGGCCAACCTATGGGTGATCACTGCTTAATTATCATATTAATGAAGTCATTAAATGTGACTTCATTTATGATGGCTAAGGTAAGAATGTCATGATCTCATAATAAACTCAAGTCAATGTCTATTCATGACTAATTATCTCTGAGTTCAGATATGGTGTTGAAGTCAAGAAATAACTATTATTACACAACACATGGAAAAAGCAATTCAGTTTAATTAATCATTTAGAAACGCATCTTCAAGGTCACGAAGCCAGCACCAAATGTCCAACACAGGCAGATGAAACCTCTTTCAGAAGGGAGGCACAGACATACGGACAAATAACAAATTTCCAATAATTGCTCTGCCATGATTAGAAAGGAGAAAACTCATAGGTGCCAAATAAGCATTGGGGCTTCATGCTTTAACTCCAGGAGTTTTCTTCTTTCATCCAAATTCATTCATTTCAATTACCTCGGGTTTCCAAGCTTCCCAACATGTTCTGATTAGCTCAGCTTGGCAATTTACAGTTGATCTTGCCTCATCTAAGGTGGAGCGAGGGTGGAAGCAAGAAGTGGAAAGGTAATGGAATGAAATGTCACTCAGTTGTTGCTTCTATGAAAGCGATGGTGGCAAAGCCAGATGGAGAAGGGTTGGTGAGGTCTCATTAGCAAGAGAACAGCAGTGTCTTTATGTCCATCTTTGTCAGTGAAGCATTTACCAAACTATAACATAGTCTATTCTCCCTTGCCCCTGGTTTCACTTGTGGATTTGTAACTGACCAGTCTTCAGAGATGCTCAAATGCTCCTTTAATCCTCCAACATGAGACTCCTTCTTAAGGTTTCTTCATTTTTTTCACAGAAGATGAGCTAGAGGCTGATTCTCTCCGTTTGCGCTGCAAAATTGTCAGATTTTCATTTTACAACAGTAAATAACAACCTAGCATTGTGGTAATTGCAATTGAAATTGGTGGTGCCTTTCTGACTTACCGAGTTGGGAGTGAGTGGTGCTCCTACCACATCAATGATCTGTTCCTTGGCTTCCACCTTGATGTCGTCTGCACCAGGCCAGGGCTGGCCTTCGGCACTTGGTGTGGATGCAGTTGTGCTGTTTGTAGAGTTGACCTCTCCACTCTGTGTCGTTGCTACTGATACAACTGCTGTAGCAGCTCCTCCGCTGCCTGCCTTCAGCAACGCCTCGTATCGATGGCGCAACATCTGCTGTTCATACTCACAGTTGCTGTGTGCCTGCTTCAGCTCATAGAGGAGTACCAGGTCACTACGGAGCTCATTAAACATCTGAACAATCTCCTCTGTAGGTAGCGGGTTAAGGTCTAAGTGGAATACAAGCATTTTTTTTGTTTTTTTTTAAACAGATTTGCAAATAATAACAATTCACAACAGAGGTGACAAAACATGTTTAAACTCACCAACTCCAAGATCAACTAGCATCTGCTCAATGGCTTTGATCTTCTTCTGGCCTACCGAGCTTGGCAGTTTCATCTAAATACAAAAAAGGGGCATCACTGAGTCAGAAATATTGAACTGCTTCAGCTCATACTCCAATTTAATAACTGCACTTGAGTTGGCCCTATCAAAATGTCTTTATACCTTAAATCTGACTGCAATAATCCCTGAGAGTGTGATACCCTCTTAGTGGTGTAAAAAAATTATCAGGGTTATTTATGAATGTAGTAAAACATGAAAAGTATATTTCTATACACCAGAATAAGGACACAAATAGTAGGATACAGGTGAACACCCAAATCAAAGCATTAGACTTTTAGAAACTGTGGAAACACTTACCCTTTGACTCCGAAGTGTGACTCCAGCTGATTTAAAGTCAGGAAATTTAATACCCGCAGTCTCAGGTACAGCCTATAAAAGACAATTAAAAGTGATAAGAAAATTTAATGAACAAGTAATTAACTGAGTGGAGTATCAAGTCTGATAAATATTTACTGGAAAGTCATCTCATCTATCCCAATAATATTCCACAAGACAAGCATTGGATTCGTACTTTCATGGATGTGCTTACTGGTTTTTCTGTTTCTCTTTTCTGGGGAAGTTTCTTTTTGGAAACTCTCTTTTCAGCACGTCTCAGTTCTGTGGTCGTGTCAGCTGCTTTTATAAGTTTCTGTAAATCCTGGGCTTTCTTTTCACGTTCTTTCTTTCTTGTCTCAATCTTTCTGAGCTCTTGAATAAGGTATTCTTCTTCTGCCACCTACAGGAAAAAAGAAGATGTGCAAGCAATGCATTACAATTCATGAATTTATATTTGTATTAAATTAGGGATGCACCGATCCAGCTTTTTCTGTGACAATACAGATGTTGATACTTTGGCTTTAAGTATTTGCAAATACCCAATATTAAATGATACTAGGATAGAGAAAATCCTCACACCGTTTAAACACAAATAGCGTGAGGTAAAAAATTATTCAAATGTGTTTTGTAAAAATAACAGTTTAATAATATACGACGTTTGCACCAGTAAATAGACCAATTTATAGACCAAAATGGGATATCGGCTAAACTGATATCTTGGATCTCGGAATATCCGATACACCATATTTTTCAATATCGGCACTGATATCCGATACCAGTAGATACCAGTACTGTACTAGTGCATCTCCATTAATAATGTAATGAATAGTAAGGCCAGACAGCTAAATAACAGGATGCAAATAAAAAAGTACACAAACTTGTTCAGGTGTTCGGTTGAAAAGCTTCTCAAGTTGTTCTTTGCGACGTCTCTCATGTCCAGCATCAAATATGTAAATCTTAGGCTCTGTCCCTGAAGCTGCTCTGACCTTTGTGAGCTTCCCACATATACTGTAATAGCGCTCTTTTAGGTCTTCCACTGAACGTTTCTGTTGTGACAAAATGACTAGCTGTTAACACCAAAATGTGTGTTACATAATCATGTTGAACACAAATGGCTTTACCCTGTATTGCTGGTGATCATAACGATCATGAACAACTATGAAGCGAAGGTCAAAACGTTTGCACAAGTCAAATAGGTGATCAGTTTCTGCTTTGGTCCAACCATCATCATGTAAATGCAGCTGATACTCCTGCTCAGAGTAGACCGGTACCTGCACTGTCTAAAAGGCAGATAGCAAAACCAAAATGAAGCCTCTTTAACATTTGAAGTTTAAACCAAATGATACAATTCATTTTAACCTTGTTGAATCGAGCAAATGGATAGTCCTTTCCCTCCTCTGCAACACGTCTCCAGTGATGAAATATGGCACCATCCCTACGGGCTGGATTAGAAAAAGACATCCACTTCCAGGGACGTACTTTTTTGCAACCCAATTTGGCTTTGACTGTTCTGTAGCCCTGAGTAGTGTCACTGGGTAGAAGAGGTGGGGCATCTCTGAAAGGAAATCATGGGGTATTATTGACCATCAAACAAACAAACTGTTAATATGACTATGGGGTGGCGTGCATACTTCTTATCTGAATAGAGAAGAGCATAAACCTCCCGATGCATGCCCTCTGGCCTCTTGAAAGTCAACGTTTCTGAAGACTTTTTGCTTTTCTTCTATAAAGGCAATATAAAAGAAATGTTAGGTCTTTACAAAAATTGTAGGTAGCATTTGCAACATGGATGAGATCACTTTGAACAGTTCCCTGATATAAACATTTGTTACAACTAACATGGTATACTATACAATAATATCTTTACCTTATCCGAGTTGATGAGGTCTTTCTTACTGATGGGACCATCGTTCTCTCCTCCGGTTAACTCCAAAATGTCTCTCACATCAGCTCCAGTAGCCATAATTTGGATATATTACGATCTCGACGCTTTTGCTTCAATTTATTAGTCAATACAAAAATGTAATAGCGAGAGCAGCACCTCAACAGTACAATGATTACTGCTAAGATGCTAGCATTAGCATTTTGACGATACAATAAAGTAGCTATGGGGTCTACAATCAAAACAGCGACATTTATGGCAATAAGTCTAGACGTTCAGAATATTTAGGGGATGTGACCGTATTATAATTGTGAAATATGCTTATCTAGTACGAATTAAACCACAAATAAATATGGTTAACGCTAGTCAGGGACCACTTCCTCCGTTGTCGTGCCCTGTGTTTTGTTTTGTTGGAAAATGGTGTGTATTGCCCCCAAATGGTCAGGCGGAGGCAGCACATTTAAATCAAACAAAGATAACAAAATAACAGCAAAATAATCAATTCAACTAGTTGTGCGATGATTTCAGTCAGTGTATGTTAGTTACAACTGTTATCCTTCACTTTGGTATTATTTATTTTCCACGTTTTTGTATTTAAGATTTTAATTTGGAGACGGAAGTAGCACAGTAGAACCGGAAGTGAGACAATGATTTTTAAGAAGTCGTCCATCTTTTTTTCCCTCAGTCTTCTTTCGGGCAGACGCTGCTTCTTATCGTCTTCAACAACAACAACCACCTCCTCCTCCAGTATCATAACGCGCGTGATTCTTCTGCAATATAATACTAAGAAAGGGTGTACTTAAATTCACAAATTCAAGTTCTAAGCGAAGATAATGTCTACCGAAACCAGTGAAAACCCAATAGCCGCGGGTGGGGAGAAATCCGAGGAACAGCAGCAGGGGTGAGTCCATACATCATGGTTTCTTTGTTAGCACCAGGTTAGCAGCATCGGTATTTATCGTAAGCACTACCTCTATCTTTCTAAAACGTGGCTAGATCTATTTGGCAACGTAGTCAAAAATGATTCGCTTTCACATGTTTACGGAGAAGCCAGGGTTTTTTACGCTATATGCACGTCGCCTCGATGGCGTTTTTCTGTAGCAGCCATTTTGCGCAGCTTGTTAACATGGCCTACTTCTTCTTGGAAACGTTTAAGCATCTAACGAAGATCATATATATTAAATACAGTTATTTTTTTACACGGATCCACGTTTGCATGCATTCCCTGTGCATCTGATATTTTCACTCGTATGTTTGTGCTCATTGCTGCTTTATTTTATTTTTTGCACAGGGGAATGAATGGAAAGGCTAGGCATGATTCCAGCTCCAGGAAGGAAAGACCCATGAAGAGAGGCGGAGGTGGTGGGCGCTTTGAACCTTATTCTAACAAGAGATATCGCATTTTCGTCAGCAACATCCCATACGATGTTAAATGGCAAGTCCTCAAAGATCTCATAAAAGAGCAAGGTAAGTTTTTAGGTTAAATTAAATTTATAATTTAAATTTGAGCCAATTCATGTTCTAATTGCTTACACGTTCGAGGTTTCTGAGCACATTGAGTCAAGGATGTTTTAAATGCGGTGTGAACTTTTTTTGTAGGGAAACCAATAAAAGGAAAGGGAAGACATGCTGCTTGTTTGAGTTGCTATATGGTTTTCCAAGTGTTGTGAACATCTTGGAAGAACACACAGCGTGATTATGCATCATTAAAATCTGATACGATCCCATAGATTTGGTCTGGATGTGCAGTAACACTACTACAGTGTTTTTGCCTCAAGGGACTTGCATTAAAGTTAGTTGCTGTGTGTACCAATTCAAAATACTCAGATTGATTTATTTTTCCAACATGGAAAACCGTTTTTGTAGAAGTGTTGTTAGTACAGTCATTGTTCTTGGTCTGTAACAAATTGAATTCTATAATGTAATATCAGAGTATGAAAAATGGGGCTGAAAGCAGGCACTGGGTATGTTCTTTAGAAGGATGTGTCTTGTTATTATTATTCTTGTTGTTGTTGTTCATTGTTTGAGTTACATTGCATTTTCTTTTTTAGGATTGACATTGATGTTTGTTTTCCCAGCAGATCATCAAGTTGTACCATACAAAGATGTGCATTTGGGAATTTTGTGTACAGGTCTACAAAATGAAGCTACTTCTTAAGCACTGTCCTTGTCTCCAGAGGTTTGGTTTTTGATGTCCATTAGTTGAACAACATGTCGTGTCAACATTGGAAAAACTGATGGCGCAGGGTCCACTCACTTGGCACTTGATACTAGGGATGAGTGCAATGCTGGTGGGAGGATGTATTGATGCAGTAGTTTGAGTTGAAACTGCACACATTATAGAATTTTAATCTTAAGTCCACTTACTTCATGAGGCATTGAATTTTTTTGCACTTTTGAATGCTGATGTACTACTTGCTTATACCACCTCCATATGGTCTGGTAGCATCACCTGTAAAGGACAGTTGAAGTTTATAGAGCTTGGTTGTCCATAGTCCATTGCTTGTGGTGCTTTGGGAGAATATATCAAGGACATGCTAAGAAGTAAATTCTTTATTTGAAGATGTATGCTTGCTTTTTGTAGACCTGTACTTTGTGTGATGCTGAGGTGCTGTGAGAGAGCTAAGGACTAGGAAGTCCAAGCTCATTTTCACCGGCCGCCCTATTTGTGTTCTCCTCTAAACTCCCATTGTTCTCTCGGCTTCTCTCCCTTGGTGTGTGTCGTCTGGATTCTGATTTGTAGTGGGTGAGGTAACGTACGTGGATCACTTAATGGACGCGGAAGGCAAATCAAGGGTAAGTGCAAATACATACAAATAAAAATATGAATTATTCCAGGCAAACTTTGTCAGGTCTGGGTTGTCAACTTAACCGTTGGAAGGATGTGAAGTGGAATGTTGACATACTGGAGGTGCGTTCGCTGTGGTGTGCAATGACGCGAGGTCATCGGAGAGTTGATGGTTTTAAATTGAACTTCAGCTTTCTGTGTAGTCCACTCTATAGGAACGTTGTAGCCGATTAGTACTTGTTATAAGTTGTTTGGTTTGTTATCAACTTAAAGGTTAAAGTAAAAGGCTGTTATTGGTGTTAAGATGGTTGTTAAATATATCCCTGATGCTCTACTGTTCTGGAAATATTTACAATATTATAGATGTTGAAATTCTGTTTGTGGATATTCCGCCTTTTTTCGGTGTTGGAAAAAAATGTTTAATTCCTTAGACCTTGGTTGTTTTTGTGTCAACACAAGAAATGTATGCAACATTCAAATTTGTTTATACATTTTTGATACACTACAACATTGCAACTATACTAATTCATTGTTTTGTTCCCTCTTCACCTCTTTGCTTTGATCTCTTCAATCATCCAAGGGTTGTGCGTAAGTTCTACTTTAAGTGACTGCTTTGACTTTTTAGTTTTTTCAAATTCAGAGTTTATACTGGATGTTTTTCCATTTCAGTGTTGTTGAATTTAAGACTGAGGAACTGATGAAAAAAGCAGTTGAGAAAATGAACAAGTTCGAACTCAATGGGAGGCCCCTGAAAGTGAAGCCTGTAAGTTCTTAATGGATTTCAAAAACTTAATGTGCTGAGCACTTTTGTGAAATGTGTTTGAATAATGTTTTGTTTTTCCAGGACCCTGACGGTTTCATTACACAGAGGGAAATCAACAAAGTCCAAGGCCCCCCAGGAATGATGGGAGGGATGGGTGGAATGGGAAGGATGGACCGGATGGGCATGGATCGCATGGGAATGGATCGCATGGGCATGGATCGCATGGCCATGGACCGTATGGAGCCAATGGGACCTGGTCCAAACAACTCGATGGTCAACATCCCTGCCAGTCTCATGAATAATCCTAACATCCCCAATGAAATCATCCATGGTCTGCAGGCTGGAAAAATTGGCAACAGCATCTTTGTGGCTAATGTGAGTTGTTTTTATATATATATCACACACACACATACACATGGTGAGCATTATGTCTACATTTTAATGAGGAATTCAAAATCAACCCTACCATTTGTATTTTTACAGCTTGACTACAAAGTGAACTGGAAGAAGCTGAAGGAAGTCTTTTCAATGGCTGGTGTTGTGTTGAGAGCTGACATTCTGGAAGATAAAGAGGGGAAAAGCAGAGGCATGGGCACTGTGACCTTTGAAATGCCCATTGAAGCAGTCCAAGCTGTCTGTATCCTTGACATGTGGAAGATGTATAACTTTTGTTTCAAGGACAAACTTTTTAGACCAGTATGGTTTCCTTAATGTTTTCACAGCTATGTTCAATGGCCAAATGCTTTTCAACCGGGTCATGTATGTTAAACTGGTATGTTGACCAAACATCAAGTCACACTGTATTCTTGAAATTTTCTTAGTATTCTTTGTTGACGCTTTTGTTTTTTTAGGACGAAAAGTCTATGCCAAAAGATATGGGACCACCAGAGAGACCTCCAGCTCTTCCTCGTACGAATACATTGACTCTTTTGTTATATTTTGTATTTGATATTAGATATGTAACTTTTTTTTTTTAATAGGTGGTCTGAGTGGAGTTGGTATGGGCCTAGGACCAGGAGGACAGCCTATTGATGCTACCCAGTTAAATCGCGGAGGAGGTGGCGGCGGAATGGGCAACATGGGTCCTGGAGGTAACTTTGATGTGGTTTATTTTTCAGCCTTTGTTTAAAGCTAGAGACTGAACTTCTTTTATCACCCCTAAAGGTATGGATGGAATGGGCATGGGCGGCATGGGAAGTCGTATGGGAGGTGTGTATCTGCCAAACTGATTTCTTGGTCTTCCTTTTATTTATATATATATATATATATATATATATATATATATATATATATAATTTTTTTTTTGTTAGTATCTTGACATTAGCGAGATTTATTTACCTTGACATGTTTTGGCTGCTACCTGAAAGCCATCTCCAGAACTCCTTCTAAATAGTTTTTTCTGATGCAATTTTCTTTGTTCTAGGAATGGACAGTTTTGGCGGAATGAATAACATGGATCGCTTTGGTTCATCAGGAATGGGCAGAATGAATGGTAAGAATAGTTCTCAACTAGCGAAGCAAGCGTGAATTTACTCACGTTCTGCTCCTCTAATGGTTTAATCTCTTGCATTGTCAGAGATGGACCGTGGGATTGGTGGTGCTTTTGACAGGGAGTTTGGTCGAAATGAAATGGGCATATCTCGCAATAATTTTGGTGATTCGTTTGAAAGAGGAATGGGTTGGTATTTTAGGAGTTTTGTGGAGATGTTCCTTTAGAAATATTAGTCTGCTCTAAAAGTGCCCAGTGATATGAAGTGTATTTCACACCTTTTTATATGTCTTTTTTTTTTTTTTTTGTCTTGACAGGTAACTCTTTGGGAATGGACCGCATGAGCTCAGGAATGGACCGTCTGGGGGGCAGCATGGATCGCATGTCGGGGATGGGCATGGACAGAATGGACCGTCTGTCTGATCTGGACCGGCTCGGCTCTGGCTTTGACCGCATGGGCTCTGGGATGGACCGGCTTGGGCCTAGTCTTGACCGGCTTGGGCCCAATCTCGACCGCATGAGCTCCAGCATGGATCGCCTGGGCCCCTCTGGATTTGACCGCCTTGGGTCTTCAAGCCTTGATCGCATCGGTTCAAGCCTTGATTTTGGCTCTCCAATGGGTCTGGATCGCATGAACAACACTGGACTGGACAGAATGGGCAGCAGCTTCGACCGTATGGGATCTGCAGGAGGCCTGGATCGCTTCTCCTCAGGTGGGCTCGACCGCTTGGGCTCTGGCATGGATAGAATGGGGTCTGGTAATGTCGGAGGCCAGTTTGATCGTTCTGGTGACATGGATCGTGGATTTGGTGGCAACTCATTCAGTGGCACTGGATCATCTGCCTCTGGAGCTGGAGGTGGCAATCCCAGAGGATGCCAAATTTTTGTTCGCAATGTAAGTACTCAGTCCCCCAACCCCAACCCTTTCTCTGAAATCCTGTCAAATTTGTGTATAATTTTAATTTTTTTTTCTTTCTTTTTCACAGTTGCCCTTCGACTTCACGTGGAAGATGCTTAAAGATGCTTTCAATACCTGTGGTAAATATTGAATCAGTTAAATTTGTTTTGTTTTTTATCCCCTTCGCATTTTTATGTTTAAACACTTTTTTTCTTTTTCAGGTATGGTCCAGTATGCTGACATTAAACTGGAGAATGGCAAGTCAAAAGGCTGTGGGGTGGTTCGCTTTGATAGTCCTGAATCTGCAGAGAGGGCTTGCCGCACCATGAATGGATATCGACTGAATGGCAGAGAGATTGATGTCAGGATGGACAGAAATGCTTAAGTTATTCTTCCAACATATGATTAAATGGCATCTTGTCATCTAAATTACCCATAACTTGTTCACTTGCTTGGTTTAGAGCTTTGTAATTGTACCATGTTTTAGTTCTTTTATTTTAGTGACAAACTTTTTAAAAATATTTGTGTCATGTTATCTGCCATTACCTTGTTGTAAGGTGTTCTTTTTTTTTTTTTTTTTTTTTTAAATAAAAGTACATAAACATAGTGTCTTGATTTTCTTTCTGTACATTTTTAAATATAAACACTTGCCTTATGAAAATAGTAGAAAAGGGAAAGGATAAAAATCTACAATTTTTATCCTTGTGTTTTAATAATGTTAAGCTCGGGGGGGACTTGTGGCCTCTGTCCTAGATGTGAAAGGTCAATACCGGAAGGACAGTCGTGAGCACTACATTCAAGATGGCGGCTCCCTTGTGTCGATGTTATCAGGTGGGTTTTAGCCATAAAGTTTGATGCTTTATTGAAATAAAACTTGAAAGCAATGCAAGATTGTTTGAGACACAAAACGGCCCAGGTTGTCTAAATGTGTCTGTACTCCGAAGCCATCCAGCCACTATAATGAACCTTGCTAGCTTACAAAGTTAGCTCACCTCTTCATAGCTTATGGTCTATTCATTAGCAGGACAAAATGTTCAGATACAAACGCATTGTTTTAAGGTGCCAGCTGTATTGCCACCGATACAAAATACGTGCTGAATGTGCAACTTTTGCGATTTCGAATTACACAATTGCACTTTACATGTGACTGTGTGAGTTACCTATATGCAGGATTTTGATTTTGATTTTTTTTACTTGATGCAGTTATGTGTACGAAGACGCCTAGCAGCATTCCCGTACTCCAGCCTACCTCATCACAACAGACGCGATGTGTTTAGGATACAGGTGGATCCTAAAAGCTCCTTGCAGGTACATTAGTCAAAGAAAGGACAGCTATTATCGCTTAGGTGCACGATATAACTTTTCTCGAGGAGGGTCTGCCACCTGGTTGTCTCCATGGAGATGTGACTTGCGAAGAATGCTCCACAGTATGGTATTAAACCTATCTTTCTCCATAGAAACAAGCAGGTGATGGCCATATACCAAGTTACAGGTAAGATCTGTGGAGAGCCGAGGTCTCACAGTTTTTCAAAATATTTTGAGCAATAAAATTGACTCCCAATACTGTGGAACAATACTAGTGAAACAATATTGTCTGCATTGAAAAGTTATATCCCCGAACCCGGTGGTGGACACCGGAAGTAAGGGATGCCGTCAAGCTGAAGAAGGAGTCCTATCGAGCCTTGTTGGCTCATGGGACTCCTGAGGCAGCTGATGAGTACCGGCAGGCCAAGCGTGCCGCGGCTCGGGCAGTCACAGAGGCAAAAACTCGGGGTTGGGAGGAGTTCGGGGAGGCCATGGAGGAGGACTATCGGACGGCCTCAAAGAGATTCTGGCAAACCGTCCGACGCCTCAGGAGGGGAAAGCAGTGCTTCACCAACACTGTTTACAGTGCGGGTGGAGAGCTGCTGACCTCGACTGGGGATGTGGTCGGGCGGTGGAAGGAATACTTTGAGGATCTCCTCAATCCCACTGTCACGTCTTCCGAGGAGGAAGCAGAAACTGGGGACCCAGAGGCGGACTCGTCCATCACCCTGGCTGAAGTCACTGAGGTGGTTGGCAAGCTCCTCGGTGGCAAGGCTCCGGGGGTGGATGAGATCCGTCCTAAGTACCTCAAGTCTCTGGATGTTGTGGGACTGTCTTGGCTGACACGTCTCTGCAACATCGCGTGGCGGTCGGGGACAGTACCTGTGGAATGGCAGACCGGGGTGGTGGTCCCTCTGTATAAAAAGGGGGACCGGAGGGTGTGTTCCAATTACAGGGGAATCACACTCCTCAGCCTTCCCGGTAAGGTCTATTCCAGGGTGCTGGAGAGGAGAATCCGACCGATAGTCGAACCTCGGATTCAGGAGGAGCAGTGTGGTTTTCGTCCTGGTCGTGGAACACTGGACCAGCTCTATACTCTCCATCGGGTCCTCGAGGGCTCATGGGAGTATGCCCAACCAGTCCACATGTGTTTTGTGGATCTGGAGAAGGCATTCGACCGTGTCCCTCGTGGTGTCCTTTGGGGGGTGCTCTGGGAGTATGGGGTCCGGGGCTCTTTGCTAAGGGCTGTCCGGTCCCTGTATGACCGGAGCAGGAGCTGTGTTCGCATTGCCGGCAGTAAGTCAGACCTGTTCCCAGTGCATGTTGGACTCCGCCAGGGCTGCCCTTTGTCACCGGTTCTGTTCATTATATTTATGGACAGAATTTCTAGGCGCAGTCAGGGGCCGGAGGGGGCCTGGTTTGGGAACCACAGGATTTCATCTCTGCTGTTTGCAGATGATGTTGTCCTGATGGCTTCTTCGAGCCAGGACCTGCAGCAGGCACTGGGGCGGTTTGCAGCCGAGTGTGAAGCGGCTGGGATGAGAATCAGCTCCTCCAAATCCGAGGCCATGGTTCTCGACCGGAAAAAGGTGGTTTGCTCTCTCCGGGTGGGTGGTGAGTCTCTGCCCCAAGTGGAGGAGTTCAAGTATCTCGGGGTCTTGTTCACGAGTGAGGGAAGGATGGAGCGTGAGATTGACAGGCGGATCGGTGCAGCGTCTGCAGTGATGCGGTCGCTGTATCGGTCCGTTGTGGTAAAGAAGGAGCTGAGCCGGAAGGCGAAGCTCTCGATTTACCGGTCAATCTACGTTCCTACCCTCACCTATGGTCATGAGCTTTGGGTAATGACCGAAAGGACAAGATCGCGGATACAAGCGGCTGAAATGGGCTTCCTCCGCAGAGTGGCCGGGCGCACCCTTAGGGATAGGGTGAGGAGCTCAGTCACACGGGAGGAGCTCGGAGTAGAGCCGCTGCTCCTACACGTTGAGAGGAACCAGCTGAGGTGGCTCGGGCATCTGCTCAGGATGCCTCCTGGACGCCTCCCTAGGGAGGTGTTCTGGGCATGTCCCACCGGGAGGAGGCCCCGGGGAAGACCCAGGACACGCTGGAGGGACTATGTCTCTCGGCTGGCCTGGGAACGCCTTGGGGTCCCACCGGAGGAGCTGGAGGACGTGTCCGGGGTGAGGGAAGTCTGGGAGTCCCTGCTTAGACTGCTGCCCCCGCGACCCGGCCCCGGATAAGCGGAAGAAAATGGATGGATGGATGGATGGAAAAGTTATATAGTGCACCTTTAACTTTATGTATTGTCAGTCATTCTTGACCAATGTCTGCCTTTCACATAGGAATCAAAATCTGCACTGTTGCATATAAGATGCTTGTCAGCTGATCGTGGAGGTGGTAGAAAAGGATTCCTTGGGGAACTTCTGGACAATATAAAACAGGAATTAAACAAAAACAAAGAAATGAAAGAAAATATTAAGAAATTTCGTGAAGAGGCAAAAAAACTAGAAGAGTCTGATGCACTCAAACAAGCCAGAAGAAAATATGTGAGTGATACAAGTCAAACTAGAGTTGTTGTTTTTTTTTTTTGTTTTTTTTTAAATAAGACTCAAATAATTGTATTGTTCTGCTAACTGTGTTTCTTGCAGAAAACAATTGAGTCTGAGACTGTAAAAACATCTGAAGTAATAAAGAAGAAATTAGAAAATCTTACTGGAACCGTCAAAGAGGTAATGTCCAAACTAAGATATTGTAGCAGCCATTTTGTATTCCTTACTTTACCATGGGTTATTTTTTTATCAATTCTTTTAAATAGGGTCTTGAAGAGGTCAGTCGAACAGAAATTGGGAAAAAAATAAAGGAAGGAGTGGAGGAAGCTGCCAAAACGGCAAAGACCTCAGCAGAAACAGTCTCCAAAAGTGGGGAAAAGTTGGGAAAGACCAGTGCTTTCAAGGCAATATCACAGGTATAGCAAGACACCAAGGCGTGGTGCTTATTGTAACTTATAAAATTATCTCAGTATTTCAATATTTTATTTATGTATAAAACAAAATCTTTGATATAATAACAATTATTTTCATCCAAGAGTGTGGAAAGCATGAAAAAAGAGATTGGTGATTTGGGCCACACCAGTCCATATCGACCACCCCCAAGACTCAGGAAAAGGACAGAGTTTTCATATAAAGCAGCAGGGGAGGACGAAAAGGTCTTCGAAGCCAATGAGTAAGTGAGTGCTTTTATGGTTTCCTGGTGAAGCCTCAGTACCTAAAGCAAATAATTTCTCGTAGACTTTTGCCTTACAAAAGTTATGAAATTTAGTCTAGTGTTTTGCTGTTTTTACAGGGAGGCTATGGGCGTTGTGCTTCACAAGGACTCAAAATGGTACCAGCAGTGGAAGGACTTCAAAGACAACAATGCGGTGTTCAATCGTGAGTACAGTTTTTTTGCATTTTCAAATAAACATAAGAACAGATCAGTATTACTGTTACTGCTGATGTTGAGATGGGTACACCCCCCCCCCCCCCCCCCCCACACACACACACACATACATACATATAATTATATAAAATATATGTATTTGTTTCTCTTCTAGGGTTCTTTGAGATGAAAATGAAATATGATGAGAGTGACAATGCTTTAATCCGGGCCTCACGTGCCGTTACTGATAAAATGACTGATCTAATTGGTGAGATGCCTCATAATCCGACTGAATACTCACCTGACTGTGTATTGATCCTTTCTTTTTATTTATTAGGTGGTTTGTTCTCCAAGACTGAAATGTCAGAGGTATTGACAGAGATTTTGAAGGTGGACCCAAACTTTGATAAAGATACATTTCTCAAACAATGTGAACGTGACATTATTCCCAATATACTTGAGGTGAGGCACTCAGTTGAAACAGAAGCAGAGTGCATTGCTTTTTAGTTACACAATAAATGTATCATTTTATCCTTATCCAGGCTATGATCAGAGGGGAGCTGGAGATTTTAAAGGACTGGTGTTATGAAGCAGTATGTATTGCCATTTATTTATTTTGTTGTATTCAAATTATACTGAAGTATTTTTTCGAATTCTCTTGTGTTGGGATTTTAGACTTACAGCCAGCTTGCCCACCCAATTCAACAGGCCAGAGCTATGGGACTTCAGTTTCACTCCAAGATTCTAGACATAGATAATATTGATGTAAGTGAATGCTGGTAAAATGGTTTATTAGGCTTTCAGTAATACCTTAAATTTGAAAGCATCACAAGTTCAGATTTGTTTTAATTAATACACAAATGAGTAAACAGTTTACTAAATGCATTTTGTTCTAGTTGGCCATGGGGAAGATGATGGACCACGGCCCAGTGTTGATCATCACCTTCCAGGCTCAGTTAGTGATGGTGATTCGAAACACTAAAGGAGATGTAGTAGAGGGGGACCCAGTAAGTTATACATAACTACATTCAAACAATATTTAATTATCAGATCAGTATTTATAAAACTAGTGCCCATGTTTTCTTTAAGGACAAAGTGCTCCGGATGATGTATGTTTGGGCCTTGTGTCGTGACCAGGAGGAGCTAAACCCATATGCTGCTTGGCGACTACTTGACATTTCTGCCTCAAGCACAGAACAGATTCTGTAGGAGTCTTAAAGCTGCACAACATTCATTCACCCAGGGACGCACTAAGGTGTGCTTAAACAGGTGTGGAGGCAGAACACTGTGCTTATTACAAACTGGGATATGGATTGATATGTCACTGCAGTAGAACTATGGTTGTTCCCTAGGTGCCAAGTGTTTTTGATTGTCCTTTGACACCACATCATGTCTAACACTAGGGGGCAATACAACATCAAATATCCCCCTCTGTTTAGTGCCTGAAAAGATATGCTATGATTAATAGCTTTATTGCACTACATCCCTTTTGCAAATGAGGTGCGACAATATAAAATAGCAGTATTAGAGAAAAATTATTTGAAAAGTGTAAACATGTACTCATAGCATCGGGTAGGCTGTGGGATATTGCAATCGCCCAGTGCTCTTGATGATTCCTGCTTTTGGATGGGTTATACAAAAAAATACTGCAACATTTATAAAGGTTAAATAAAGATGGGCATAGTTTTTGCTGAATAATGTTTCAATAAATGTTTTTGGATTATATTGTGGCAGATTTGATGTTTGATATATAAAAGAAAAGACTATTACATACATATTTCTATTTCCTGCATTGATTCAAAGATTAGGTTCCTATAGTCTTACAGTCTATAACGTATCAAAATCACTATTTTACATTTAGTTCACTGTAGCAAGAGGTAGAATTTCATTTCATTGTTTTTAAAAACAGCTATTTGACATTTTTTAAGAACATGTTTGACCCATAAGCAGTCGCATGTAGGTACAGTGTAGGAGGTTGTAGCTGAAAACTGAAATTTTTTGACCACTCAAATGCAGCATTATTCAAATCTGTATGAATCAATCAAACTATAACTGGAACGCTGTTCAACACTTGACAATAGATTGCAACTATAGTTTATTGCTTTAACATGCAGTTCTTTGTCTATCCACTGTGGCTGTAGAAACTGTCCCGGGCTGTTGTAATGATAGATATTCTTGGTGGTAAAATTGTGCTGAGTTTGCAGCCTCTATGCAGCATCTATTGTTCACATGTATGTCTCATAGCAGTCCACTGGCACATGAAATTACACAGTCAACAGAAAAAGAAATATTTATTTAAGTATTTGAATAAATTTTGGCTTTCTTCTGCATTATTTACAGTTAGTATAAATAACAATGAGAAACCTCTTATAGTCACCTAATGTAATGATGCTGTTGAAGAGTTGCTAAGAAGATTTATATTTTTTAAGGAACGTCATCACCACGCCACTTAAGTATGCTTTCACAGAATTAAAAGTCATTGATGAGCCACTGAACACAATTTAGTGCTACTTTCATTTACATTTACCTAGAAAACCGAAGTAGAGTTGGACCAAGTCCCAAGGAAGTAGGCCAGGAGTGTCACATAGACTTTGTTACCTGACAGCTGAGTGCAGGTGTCCCTCGGTGCCCTGCACATATTTTGGCAGTAACACCAGGGTGACTACTTAAGTGTCAACAGTATGTAACAAAAATAGTATAGTAATTGATGCCAGACTCAAGATTGTCATTGTAGATGATAAAAAACATTAGAATATGTATAATGAAAATGTCAAAAGCAATAAAACAAAGCAAGAGATAAACATGACAGGGAAGGAAAAGGAAACGCTTCAAGTGCTCTTTCCTGTTGTGGTTTTTATTGAACATCCGCTTCATTTCCTTGTTTCCTGTCATATGTCTGATGGCCCATTAACCAAACTGTCCTTGGGCTCCCCAGGCACACACTCCTTAAGGACCGTTTCACCTGCTCCTTTTCTCTGTCTCGTCTGCTTTTCATTTAATTATGTTTCATAAAGATAAATGTGTTTTATCTATAGACAACATATATCGTCTCCTTGATTTTTTTGTTTGAATTGAACAATAGTCTTTGAAGGTTACTGTCTTCTATAGATGGTTGTTGTCTCTGACCCACATGTTCAGGTGCATTGGGCCAGCCCCTCTTATATAAGTATGTGCTGTATATTCACAGAGATGACTGCACACCAGTGCTTTGTTCAGCAGGATGTCTTATTGCCCAATTATGCAGATGTGAGTTTGGACAAAAAAGAGGGAATGTCTTAGGGAAATATAGTGGGTGGTGTGCATACATAGAGCCATCATATAATTAAAATATTCGACTGGATATCTTGTCTTCTTGATTATTGTATGATAGAGTCACTTGTAGAATATTTACATATTATATATTGCCACAATATCTGAAATGTCCTCCAAAAGCTCCTTAGAAAATGTTTTTTTTTATAGAGCATAGATAATATAATGATTTTTTTTTTCCTTTAGAGGTTATCCTCCTCATCTTTTCATAACGTTTCTTTTGTTATTACTACCATAACAGTGTTTGGGATCTCCGATAGAGGAGCTTTGTATCCTGCTCAAAGTTAGCGGTCAACACACCCTTATCTCATTTTCATATATTGCCCCAGTCCCATAAGATCAGTCTGAGATACCTGCAGCAGCCAAGCACAGACATGTGTTACGAAGCAATATCTTTACCTTTAATAAAGGCACAGAGATGCTATGATAGACAGGACAGGCTGAGGGCTGGCACAGGATACTTGTTCAGAATTGTAAATAAGTGGCAAAAACAAGCAGGAAATTGTATGGAGCGTGTTACAGTGCATGCTCAGCAGTAATATGGTGAAGGAGTGCTCTGACCTGGTCCTCTGCACATTTTAGATGGGCGGGACTGTGGACGTGCTGGAACTGCCTGGAACAACATTACAGCCGACACAGAAGAGGAAGACAGAGGAGAGAGGGGAGTGGTGTGGTCTGCATGCTCCACAGCTGATAATCAACCATTCCACTTAGCCTTGCGTCAGTCAGGTCAGGTCACTCAAAATTAAAACAATCAGAAAAGTAAAACATTTCTCAAGTATTGTAAACTACGAAGCAGTCGCCTACATAATATCACATAACTGTATAAAAGCTCTGTGGAGTTAAGGTAGCTGAGACAAATCACTCAGTATAGGTTACTCAGTAGTTGGGTTGTCATCAAAAAAAAGAAAGAAAAGAAAATCAAAATTCAAATTCTAATTGATATTATATCAATACAAAAAAAATCATATTAATATTTTACCTTTTCTGAACAATTTGTGGCATATTTTCCCAAAAAACTTTCCCATAGGCTTTTTTTTTAATCTAAGTTTAAAGGCATGATGGCTAACCAGCTATGTGGTAACTAATGTCCACAACATTTATGTTTATGGGAAAACTGAATGGGAAAATTATTTTTAATTGGGCAGTCACTGTTGAGCTCCATTATTACATATCTGCAGGAATGTACCTGTATTAGATGTATTCCTGCCATTTTACATTTGCCAACTTCCCTACCCATTATCCCCTCCTTCCTGCTCTCTTCTCAACCTCCTTTTTCAAAATCTAATACCCTGTCCACCCCAGACACCATCAGCAGCCCTGGTCTAATTGCAACAAGCAGATTCTTTATGAGAACAATGATTCTGCTGAGAGGAGGAAAAACAATGGGAGCAAATGCTGTTTCTATTGATTTGGCTGTGTCTCTGTCCTCCCCCGACAGTCCGCCCTGTTTACTGTTCCCGTTCAAAAGGCCTGATATGTGTGAAGATTTAGTGTCAGGGGTGGCTGGGTCTTTGCATCTGCAGGGGAAATTGCAGGTGATGACCAAAGGAGAGTGAGGCTGGAAATGTAACCTCCAAACCAGGCAGACATAGATTCTTAGGAATGTCATATGAAGCCATTTTGAGAAATCAATAGGTCAGTGTATTTTGAAGCCAGAGTGAAAAAAGTAATATAGATTATCTTTGTGCAGCAATGAAAATTTTTGATATGTTATTGCCTCTCTATCTGTAGTCCAATAGTGGCAGAAACTGAAATTAGTCATATCATTTCATCCACTATTGTTTCTATCTATTGTTTAAGAAAATACTTACATTATACTATTTATTTATTTTTTGCATAATTCATCTGAGGAGTCAGACATTTACCTGGTTAAAAATCGCTCTTTTATGTATTCACTTGTTTATTTATCTCTATTTATACAGGGAGAGCCCAATGAGAGCACTCAGACTCTCTGTCAAAATACAGAAAATTACAAGCAAAAACAAATAACTCCATAAGTCAATTTAAAACATAAAAAAATTAAAAACAGGTACAAGTGTGATTATAAAAGTTTGTCACCAGATTATTAAATTGCATTTGTAGCACCAATGCATCCAGTTTTGAATGTCCTTGAAATATA